>NC_140593.1:786209744-787450577 GCF_964204655.1 Triturus cristatus | reverse complement strand
GGCACATTTTGAGTGACTTCTCAAATCCTCTTCTATTTAATTAAAAAATTCTGACATGCAGACTGAAACATGCACTTTCAATACCAGCAGTAGACTTCCCTGGTGAGCAGTAGCTTTACTACAGTGATCTAATAAGCAACTAGAGTGCTAACATTCTGAATTTATGGCAAATGTGTGACACATCTGAATGCCTTCTTGATGGAATCAAAGTAAAAAACTGAAAGTATTTCCTACTGAGGAGACTGTAGTAAATGAGGAAAATAGGAAACTTCATAACAAATAAGTCTCCCAAAATGGCCACCAGAGACAAAAGAGCCCATATGTAGCCCAAATATCACCCAGATGTAGCCCAACTATAGCCCAATGACAGAATGTCCCAGAGTGTTCTAATGAGCAACTAGAGCGCTAACAGTCTTACTTATGACAAAAGTATGGCACACCTGAAGCCATCTTGATTGGAATAAAGTGGTAACACTTAAAACATTTAATTTACAAAGGAACAAAATGAGGGGGTTCATGTTGCCATAAAAATTATGATTAGTGCTGCAGAAAGAAAAATTAGGGCACATTTTGACGTCTCAAATCCTCTTCTATTTCCTAAAACAATTCTGAGATGCAGACTGAAACATGCACTTTGAATACCAGCAGCAGACTTCCCTGGTGAGCAGTAGCTTTACTACAGTGATCTAATGAGCAACTAGAGTGCTAACATTCAGAATTTATGGCAAATGTATGACACATCTGAATGCCTTCTTGATGGAACCAAAATAAAAAACTGAAAGTATTTCCTACTGAGGAGACTGCAGTAAATGAGGAAATTAGGAAACTTCATAACAAATAGATCTCCCAAGATGGCCACCAGAGACAAAAGAGCCCAAATGTAGCCCAAATATCACCCAGATGTAGCCCAAGTATAGCTCAATGATAGAATGTCCCAGAGTGTTCTAACGGACAACTAGAGCGCTAACAGCCTTACTTATGACAAAAGTATGGCACACCTGAAGCCATCTTGATTGGAATAAAGTGGTAACACTTAAAACATTTAATTTACAAAGGAACAAATGAGGGGGTTCATTTTGCCATAGAAATTATGATTAGTGCTGCAGAAAGAAAATTTAGGGCACATTTTGACTTCTCAAATCCTCTTCTATTTCATAAAAACATTCTGACATGCAGACTGAAACATGCACTTTGAATACCAGCAGCAAATTTCCCTGGTGAGCAGTAGCTTTACTACAGTGATCTAATGAGCAATTAGAGTGCTAACATTCAGAATTTATGGCAAATGTGTGACACATCTGAATGCCTTCTTGATGGAACCAAAATAAAAAACTGAAAGTATTTCCTACTGAGGAAACTGCAGTAAATGAGGAAATTAGGAAACTTCATAACAAATAAATCTCCCAAGATGGCCACCAGAGACAAAAGAGCCCAAATGTAGCCCAAATATCACCTAGATGTAGCCCAAGTATAGCCCAATGACGGAATGTCCCAGAGTGTTCTTAAGAACAACTAGAGCGCTTACTGTCTTACTTATGACAAATGTATGACACACCTGAAGCCAGCTTGATTGGAATAAACTGGTAACACTTAAAACATTTAATTTAAAAAGGAACACAATGAGGGGGTTCATTTTGTCATAGAAATTATGATTAGTGCCGAAGAAAGAAAAATTAGGGCACATTTTGAGTGACTTCTCAAATCCTCTTCTATTTCATTAAAAAATTCTGATATGCAGACTGAAACATGAACTTTTAATACCAGCAGCAGACTTCTATGGTGAGCAGTAGCTTTACTACAGTGATCTAATGCGCAATGAGAGGTATAACATTCATAATTTATGGCAAATGTGTGACATATCTGAATACCTTCTTGATGGAATCAAAGTAAAAAAACTGAAAGCATTTCCTACTGAGGAGACTGCAGTAAATGAGGAAATTAGGAAACTTCATAACAAATAAATCTACCAAGATGGCCACCAGAGACAAAAGAGCCCAAATGCAGCACAAATATCACCCAGATGTAGCCCACATGTAGCCCAATGACAGAAGTGTGCCAAACACTTTTTTTGTGTATTTGCAGTTTTATATAGGGCAGAGTTGTCAGGTATTGGAGTGCTTTACATGAGCATTGGTTACATCACACAAGATCAAATTCATTTTGGTTGTAGACATGGGGAGATTAAATGATTTGACCAGAATCACAGAATGTTGAGCTGAAGCAGAAACTCCATCCTGGTTCCCCAGTTGCAAAGTCTGCAGCTCTGGAAGTAACACCACATCCTCTCCCCAGCTGCAACATTTAATCAAGTGGTCAACTGGATAAAAAAACATAAAGATTACAAATAATTTAAAAGTTCTTTGTCGCTATTTGAAAACTCAGAAAATATGTCCCCATTTTAGTTTTTTAGAGCACTAACCATAATTTTGATGCAAGAAGACCCTCTCATATATGTAATTTCTAAAGGAAATGCTCTAGGTATTACAGTTTTGATTACATCAAGATGACGTCAGGCGTTCCACACTTTTGTAATAAATATAGAATGTTAGCAATCTAGTTGTTCATTGGGATACTGTTGAGAGGCAGAAGCCAGGGGCATGGACTCTAAAAATTGAAGGCAGGTAGGAGAGTGCAGAGGCAACACGTTGACCACACTGGGCAGGCAGGAAGGTCAGTGGCAGCACAACAGACTATGGAGGGCAGTGGAAAGGGGGACAGGGGCAACACAACAACAATACAGGACTGGCAAGAGAGGCTGTGGCAATATAATAGACCATTGTGGGCAGAAGGAAGAGGCAGTGGTAGTACAACCATACATGCCAAAAGACCCGTTTCAGCCAGGAAACATCCCATGTTTTTAAGCTCAAATGGGCTTTATTTGATCTGTCTCCTGTCTACAATCTCCTCTTTTTCAATGTAACTCAAAGGGGAAAATCAATACCCCAGTTTTTTTTCCCAAATCTCCCTCTTACCAAGTTCAAAATGTTCGCAAGTATGGTACATTGGATCATGGTAGGCAGGAGGAATTGGGGTAGGGACATGTACTTGGATAACAGAGGACAGGAGGGACATGGAGATGTGCACCAAACTGACCCTACAGGGCAGGCATCAGGGTTTGCAGCAGCACAATACACCACACAGGGCATGCGGGACGGGAGTGCAGCAAAACAATCCATAGAAAGCAATAGGGAGGGGACAGGACCATGCACATGGACAACAGAGAACAGAGGGGAAAGAGGCAATGGTAGCTAGCTGACCATAATGGACAGACAGGAGAGAAATCTGCAGCATAACAGACCATAAAGGGCAAGAGGGACGGATCAGGGGGATTACAATAGAATAGACAAGCCAGGAGGGAGGGAAGAGAGGTCTGCACATGGAAACAGAGGGCTGGGGGCAAGGGGGCTTGGCAGGAGCAGCAAGATGACCATGGAGGTCAGGCAGGATGGGCACTAGAAACAAGACACACCATGGAGAGCTACAATGAGACAATGATGGCATACACACAGACCATGGAGGGAAGGTGGGAGGGGGTCAGGGGCAGCTAGCTGACCACACAGGGAAGGTGGGAGGGACCATGGCAGCACAGAAGACCAAGCATGGCAAGCGGGAGGGTTAGTGGCAGCACAATGGCTATGATGGGCAAGAAGGAGGGTGCAGGAGCATGCACAAAGGACCATGGAGGATAGAAGGGAGGGTGAGGACCTGGGAACAGACAAGAGAGTTCAGGGGAAGGGGCCTCACTACAGACCGCACGGGGCAGGCAGGAGGAGCAGTTGCAGCACAACAGACCAGGGAGGGCAGAAGGGTGTGGCAGTAAAATGGACCATGGAGGACAGGAGGAAGGGTAGAGAGGCATGGCATGTGGACAGGCAGGGTGGAGGTGGCAGGGACTGGTTACAGTCATCTGACAATGCTAGGCAGGTGGGAGGGGAGTGGCAGCTCAACAGAACACTCAGAGTAGATAGGAGTGGCAGGTCCATGGAACATGGTGGGCAAAAAGGATGGAGCAGGGGCTTGCACAAAGACATCGGAGGGCAGGTGGAAGGAGAATAGGGGCAGCAAGCTAAGCACAGAGGCTAAGCAGGAGGTCAATGATGGGCCATAGAATTGGGCATTGGAGGGCAGGAGGAGTGGACTGGTACATCATGCTAAATGGAGGGCAGTGGCAGCACATCAGACCATGCATGGCATGAGGGAGGAGGCTAGTCCATGGATTCAGACAACAGAGGATAGGGAGGAGGTGGATGGGGCAGCAAGCTAACTGTTCAGTTAGGTGGGTATTAGGAACTTTATTGTTTTTAAAATGTGTGTCTGTGCGAACTACTTAAAATATGAACAAGTATGCAGCATAATCTCACTTTTATTCAGGAAGAAGAGGACGTTTGTGACTGTGACTCTGGGCTCACTTGGCAGAAACACCCCCTGACCCTTAAAATTGTAATATAAAATATGTGCTGGGGAGTGACAAATATATGGATCCCAGATTGTAATATGTATGGCATAGCACTGTGCGTTATAACATAGGCATCGAGGAAGGCACTTTAGATGGGGCAATATACCCTGTGCAAAGGGAAGTGTGGCATGACATATTCACGGGGTGGTGTTACAGTGCACATGGGCTAGAGAGTGTCATAGCATACGCACTAGCTGGTGGAATACAACACAGAGGTGTGTGGCACTCGGCGGGCACTGGTGGGTGCAACACAGCATTGGGCTCAGCCAGGAGCATGCTGTGACTCTCAAGTGAGGTTCGTCTCCTTTCCAGAGAGTAAAATAAAAAGTATTACACATCCGGCGGTGGATGTGTGTTTTATGAACCGTGAGGGGGGTTTCTTGCATAGTTTGGTCGAATTTTTGTCGAATCCCCTTTGAATGGCTTGGTGTGCGTGTGTATTAAATGTGCCTGTCAATAGCTACCCATGTTGTATAAATAAACAACAAGGGTGTCTACTTGGAGAGTACTCACCGGTGGGGGCACCGGGATTAGGCACGGTAGGGCGTCAGACATGTCAGAGCTTTACTAGCTCCTAAAGAATTTAAAAAAAAAAAAAGGCCATGACCCGGGGGTTAGGGTCTCTGGGGCCGATTAAGGCCTTGGGAGGGCCAAATTAATTTTTTTCAACAAAAAGAATTAGGGTGCAGGCCCTGGGGGATGGGGTCCCCAGGGCCAATAAATTAGAAAGAGTAGGGGGGCCACACAGCCCTCCTTCTTAAAAAAATAAAAAAAATAAAAGACCTACATTGCGCCGGAGGCCACGCCCTCTCCTTGCAGCACTCTGCAAATGCACCCCCTGGCCAGTTGTAAGTTGGGGAATTAATTCCCCTTCAATACTGTGGGTCCCTGAGGGCCAACTAGCCCTCAGGCCACAGGGCGCGTTTACACAGTGGTGAAGGGAGGGGGCGGGGCCTGAGGTGACGTGTGCAAACACGCCCTGCGGCACGTTTTAAGTTGGGGAAATAATTCCCTTTCAATCCTGAGGGACCCTGGGGGCCAACTAGCCCACCAGGTGCTTCCAGTAAGCGCCACTGCTCTGCATTGCAGAGAGGTGGTGCAGGCCGTGCCCCTTTTTACACCTCTCTGCAATGGCGCTTACTGGATGTACCTAGTGGGCTATTTTGCCCCTAGGGACCCTCAGGATTCAAGGGGACTTAATCTCCCAACTTAAAAAATGGCCACAGGCCGTGTTTACACAGTGGGGAAGGGAGGGGACGAGGCCCGAGGTGACGGGTGCAAACACGCCCTATGGCGCGTTTTAAGTTGGGGAAATAATTCCCCTTCAATCCTGAGGGCCCCTGGGGGCTAACTAGCCCACCAGGTGCTCCCAGTAAGCGCCACTGAGCTGCGTTGTAGAGAGGTGGTCCAGGCCGTGCCACTTTTTACACCTCTCTGCAACTCAGCTCTGTGGCGCTTATTGGAGGTACCTAGTGGGCTAGTTGGACCCTAGGGACCCTCAGGATTCAAATGAACTTAATCTCCCAACTAAAAACGGCCACAGGGCGTGTTTACACAGTGGTGAAGGGAGAGGACGGGGCCTGAGTTAACGTGTGCAAACAAGCCCTGTGGCGCGTTTTAAGTTGGGGAAATCATTCCCCTTCAATCCTGAGGGACCCTGGGGGCCAACTATCCCCCCAGGTGCTTCCAGTAAGTGCCACTGTGCTGCGTTGCAGAGAGGTGGCCTAGGCCGTGTCCCTTTTTACATCTCTCTGCAACGCAGGTCTATGGCGCTTACTGGAGGTACCTAGTGGTCTAGTTGGACCCTAGGGACCCTCAGGATTCAAGGGGACTTAATCTCCCAACTTAAAACGGCCACAGGGCGTGTTTAAACAGTGGGGAAGGGAGGGGACGGGGCCTGAGGTGACGTGTGCAAACACGCCCTGTGGCTCATTTTAAGAGGTAGTTTTAATCCCCTGCCCTATTATATACTAGGGGCTTACAGAGGAGGTCATGCTAATCACAGGAGGACCCCAATGCATAGTGTTTCATAGTGTATGTAGGTGTTTTCACTGTATTCTGAGTGTCTTTTAACATAGCACTGGCTCTAGGACTGGTTAGTCAGACTCAGTTACCACAAGTATCTGTCTGAAAAAGTTGAGGGTACAGGATGATTTTGCAACAAGGCTTCTCTCTGCTCTTCTGTTTGTTCTTTCTGCACATTATCCTTCTTCCTGCACTTTTCTTCGTCTTTGAGGACTTCTGTTGCTTCTTTCTGCATTTCTTTTTTTTCTTTCTGTGCATTTTTCTTCTTTCTTCACATGTCCTATCTCTGTAGGCATAGTTAGAAATTAGCATTTAAAATACCTTTGAAATTCACTGAAAAAACCATAGGTTTCAGGCACGTTATAGTTAGGAATTAGCATTTAAAAAAACCTTAGAAATTCACTGAAAAGAATTACTGAATAGGTTGTTGTAACTGGTATTGGTATGTCCATTGTTTTGAAACTTTTAGTTTTTATTTTTGAATGTGTGTATCAAAGGTTATATTAGGGGGAGAGGAGGTCTGGCACTCTATCACAAGGATGATGTCATCAGTGATGTCATCAGTGATGTCATTTGAGATGTCATCAGTGATGTCATGAGTGATGTCACTGACCATGTCATGAGTGATGTAATATGTGACGTCATCGCAGTGCATTGCTGAACTATAACGGGGGAATTTCAATGGTTTTGCACGAGTGAAAAGTCCAGCTAACTATAACGCCCCTGAAACCTATGGTTTTTTCAGTGAATATATATATATATATAGATAGATGATAGATAGATAGATAGATAGATAGATAGATAGATAGATAGATAGATAGATAGATAGATAGATAGATAGATAGATAGATAGATAGATAGATAGATAGATAGATAGATAGATAGATATATAGATAGATAGATAGATAGATAGATAGATATATAGATAGATAGATAGATAGATAGATAGATAGATAGATAGATAGATAGATAGATAGATAGATAGATAGATAGAGAGATAGAGAGATAGATAGAGAGATAGAGAGATAGAGAGATAGAGAGATAGATAGATAGATAGATAGATAGATAGATAGATAGATAGATAGATAGATAGATAGATAGATAGATAGATAGATAGATAGATAGATAGATAGATAGATAGATAGATAGATAGATAGATAGATAGATAGATAGATAGATAGATAGATAGATAGATAGATAGATAGATAGATAGATAGATAGATAGATAGATAGAGAGATAGACAGATATAACCGTAGGTTTCAGGCACGTTATAGTTAGGAATTAGCATTTAAAAAACCTTAGAAATTCACTGAAAAAACCATAGGTTTCAGGGACGTTATAGTTAGTTGGACATGTCATCAGTGATGTCATTTGAGATGTCATCAGTGATGTCATCAGTGATGTCACTGACCATGTCATGAATGATGTAATATGTGACATTATCAACAGTGCATTGCGGGGGCGCGAGTTATAGTTAGCTGAACTAACTATAACGGGGGAATTTCAATGGTTTTGTACGAGTGAAAAGTCCAACTAACTATAACATCCCTGAAACCTATGGTTTTGTCAGTGAATTTCTAAGGTTTTTTAAATGCTAATTTCTAACTATACCGTGCCTGAAACCTATGTTTTTTTTCAGTGAATTTCAAAGGTTTTTTAAATGCTAATTTTGAATTATAATGTTCATTAAAGCTATGGTTTTTTCAGTAATTTTGATTTTTTTGGTGATATTTTGTTACTTTAATATCCCAAAAATAGTTTTTGTATTTTTTTTGTTTGTTATTATAATATAATGTCTTCTGTTTTCTTGAATATTGATATATATATATATATATATATATATATATATATATATATATATATATATATATATATAGTTTTTTTAGAAAAAAGTGGAGTTGCGCACCCATCGTGTACCTATCTTGCTGGGTGTGCAGATTCAAACCGCCATATTGGTAAAGTCGTGAAGAATGCATGATTCAGCCAGCCCACTCCGCTTACGCTTACAGGGAGGGAATTACAAAGCTACATGTCCCAGGTCTTCCCTGTAGTGATCTGCTGATCACAGGTCTAGCTGTCAGCATGCCACAGCCACTCCCTCACGGCTGCTTTACACCCACACCACACCCATGCAGCACAGACGTCACAGGACATGTGACACTGCCAATAAAAAGGGCCGGGCGCACATGCTCGATGCCATTTCCACTCTCTATCTGGGTGTATCCATGTGCTTATTATGTTGGTGGCAGCCGAGGCACTTTGACCGACACAGCCTTCCCACAACATCGCGATGAGTTGAGGTGCACAGAGATGGTGGCAGCCGAAGCACTTTGCCAGACACTGGCCTCCTGCAATGTGACGATGACTTGAGGTGCACAGAGTTGGTGGCAGCTGAGGCATTTTGGCTGACACGGGTCTCCCGCCACGTGGCGATGACTTGAGCTGCATTAAGTTAGTGCCACCAAAGCTGAGCGGGTGTGCAGCATGCAATGATGCATGGCCTCAATACGCTCTCCTGGCAATCAAGACCCGATTTGAATTGTGAGTTCGGCTGGACCGCGTGTACGCCAAAGGCAGCTGGCTGTACAGACATGACTCCTTGGTGCGGTGCAGCAGGATACGCTGGGGGTCTGTGCTGCAGAATCCAGCGACGGCTGAGGAGGTTGCTCTGGCTTGTGGTGGGCCCTCTTGGAGACATGCCGGTGGTGGCAGGTGAGCATTGAGGTCTGGGTGTGTAGTGTTGGGCAGTCACCGCTAGGCGGCGGACTGGTCTGGGAGCTAGGGCTAGGATGCTTGCGAAAGATGTAAGAATCATGCACACTGCCTGAGAAGGTTGCGACGATATTAGTGTGCAAGCCCCAGTGTTCCAGTTTTGCCTGCACATAATGGAATGCGTGTGGTTTCTGTTGCGGTGATTGGGTGCAGTGTCGGCAGGGGGCACAAATAGTACATGTGTGCAGTCAGTTGCCCCCAACATGTGCAGGAAGGCTGCTATGGTGTGGTTCCCTTGCTTGGTCTTCAGTTGTTTCTGCGCAGTTTAGGTGAAGTGAACATGCACGTGTATCAAGCTGAAACAAACCCTGATGCTTACAGGTGTGATAAATCCTGCATAATGAGACCGTAACAGAAGTTCATGTGGTTGTAACGTTTCTTTTCTTTCCTACGAAGGTTACGACCACACAAGCTTCTATTACAGTCATTTTGTGCAGGATTGATCATACCTGTAAGCATTCTGGTTTGTCCAAGTGCAATACATTTTACCCTATTATGTTTGTGATCATACTAACACTTGACCATTATCTTCACTTATCCAACAGGTTTCTGAATACAGACTTTTGGGATTTCCAGGACGATCTACAGTTATTTTGATCCACAAGTTGATGTTCCCCGTTGGCAATATCACTCGTTGTTTGATGTTTTTGTGTTGTTAATTTATGTTTTTCTAATAAAGTACTGTTTTTCCACTACTGTTCACTACTAGACTTCATGACCTGGCGCACCCCCATTTCAGTGACTACAATCTTGGATCTGGAGCACAGAGGCATCAAGCAACGGCTGGGGTTGGTGTTGCTTGTGCAGGAATACTATGAATTGGGACAAGCAGGTGGGGGGATGCAGGTTGCTTTTGTAGACATGCATCCAAGATATGTGAGGAAGTTTAATAGGGCTGGCTGTGAGACTCCTCCGACTCTCGCAGTTGTTAGTTGGAAAATACCAGAGGCCAACAGGTGCAGCACAGCCAGCAGCTTTGTCTGTGTAACGATGTTGATTGTCTGCTGTGTTGGTACCGTCAGCCTGTGGGCAATGTGGCAGTGTGCACAAACTTGAGAATGGGGCGATAATTCTTTCGCCACTTTTGCTGTGCTAAACTGAGAGAACTCGGTGATAAGTCCCAACTGTTGGGTTATAAGGTGACTCTAAAATGAGCCCTGGTGTTTATTAGGACTTTGTTGTAGCTACATGCGAATCACAAGACTAGGCTCAGGAGATCCCACAAAAAGCCCCAGGGCCAAAAAATGATTACTATTTTTTTTTTTTAAAGCGGCTTGGTGTACGAAACCGGACGAAAAAATAAAAAACGATGAGGTGTATTCTCAAGAACTTTCTCTGAGTTATCGGCACTTTACCGCAGCAAAAGTATTATCATCCCATTCTCAACCTGGTGAAAACTGCAGATATCGCCAGCTTTCCAGCAATAGCTTCCTCAAAAAAACATCGCCACCAGTGAGAGCGACAACTAACCCTAATGATAAGTAGAATAGGCGTTCCCGTGCAAAAAAAACCCATCAAAACAACACTTCCAAATATTTTCAACAACCAGCAAAATCTGCGATGTGATCCAAAAACAGGCGATAAGCCGCGTTAGCAGTAGGAATTTAACATCTGCCTTTTACTGGTGTAAAGCAGGATGACTACCTACAGTATGAAAGGGAGCCCAGCCCAGAACCACATCTGAAGACCAACACATGTCATAGAGCTACTGACCATGCAGCTCCGACACCCAAGAAGGCCACAACACCCACCGCCACCACCCCCAGGACCTCCCCCTCGGACCCCCCCCTACCACCGAGGCAGCGCAGAACAGAACAGCAGACCTTCCCAAAACGCCATAGCCCTCAGCCACACAATAGCTGAATATTGGGAGACCTGGGAACCTTGTATGTGTGAAGGAGGCAAGTCACCCATCAATAACAATGCACACAATGCCAAGTGTAGCGGTAATGTGCTGGACAGACCTCACTATGCAGAGCACAGACCTCTCCATGTGTACATATACTGCTGGTGCTTGTACTGTTGTGGACAGTGAACAAAACCATGTTACCTCAGGCAGTGGGGAAGATCTCGGCCATGTAGCTGGGTCGTCCCCCCATGTAAGTGGAACCAGAAGCGGAGTGGGTTGGTCCAACGTACACCACTCCAGGGTAGGAGTGTGAATAAATAGGCCGGGGCTCTGGACGTGGTTCACTTCTGGGAAGGCCAATGCGTCTGCCAAAGCAGCGGCCCTCACCCTGCCACGAGGCCGCCACCATGACCGCCAGCCCCCTCAGCACAGGCCCCCTGCGAATCCAGCGGCACAGCACCGCAGAGTGATGTCTGAACACACTTGCCTTCAATGTACACTGCGGACAGCAGGGCTCACAATTCTGATCGAGTCGCGATTGCAGATGACGCAGTCCAGTAGGCAAGAGACATTGCTCCCAGTGTGGTCCGCCCGGACCATGCATTATCGCAGGCTGCGTACATGCTGAGTGCTTCAGGTTCCAGTAACTCAGTGCACCAAATGTTATCACCACGTTGCCTTATTAGGGCAGAATTCATTAGGCAAAACACATTGCTACCAGTGTGGCCTGCCCGGACCACGCATCATCGCTAGCTGCGCACACACTGAGTGCTACAGGTACCACTAACTCTGTGCAGCTCAAGTGAACGCCACATGGCTGTTGGACCTTCCTGTCGCTGCCTCCGGCCTACACTGTGGTTAGCATGGCTGACAATTCAGATAGAGTCACGATTGCAGATGACGCAGTCCAGTAGGCAACAGACATTGCATCCAGTGCGGCCCGCCCGGACCACGCATTATCACTGGCTGTGCCACGCTGAGTGCTTCAGGTACCACTAACTCTGTGTAGCTCAAGTCAATGCAACATGGCTGTGGGCCCTTGCTGACAGCTTCCTCTGGCCTACATTGCGGTCAGCAGGGCTCACAATTCAAATTCAGTCTTGATTCATTAATTTCAGAGTCCAATAGGCAACTAACTATAATGTCCCTGAAACCTACATATTTCGACAATGTATTCCATACATATTTCATCTTTTGTTCCATACGCCTACACTGCGGTCAGCAGAGCTCAAAATTCGAATTCAATCTTGATTTATTAATTGCAGAACCCAGTAGGCGACAGATATTGAGTCCACTGCGGCCTTTCCGCACGACATATCATCGCTGGCTGCGCACACGCTGAATGCTTCAGGTGCCCCTAACTCTGTGCAGCTCAAGTCAACGCCACGTGGCTGTGGGACTTTGCTGACTGCTGCCTGCGGCCTACACTGTGGTTAGCAGGGCTCACAATTCAGAGCGAGTCGCGATTGCAGATGACACAGTCAGTAGGCAACAGACATTGCTCCCAGTGCGGCCCGCCTGCACCACGCATCATCGCTGGCTGGGCACATGCTCAATGCTTCTGATGCCACTAATTCAGTGCACCACAAGTCACCGCCACATGGCATTACTGATGCAGAATTCATTAGGCAAAAGACATTGCTCCCAGTGTGGCCCTCCCAAACTACATATCATCGCTGGCTGCGCACACGCTGAGCGCCACTGTTGCCACTAACTTAGTGCACCACAAGTCAACACCACGTAGTTGTAGGCCCTTGCTGACCGCTGCCTCCGGCCTACACTGCGGTCAGCAGGTCTCACACATATCCAATCCAGTCCTGTCCTGCAAGGTCATGCCATCATCTCTGGCCGTGCACACGCTGTGCTCTTCAGGTGCCTCTAACTCTCTGCATCACAACTCATGGACCCTTTATGATTGACTTTCGTGCTGTAGACATCGGACGCAACAATGTCACCTCATGCAGCAGGAATATCCCAAAGGGACATTAACAATTTCTTCACATCAGCACACTCATCTCTGGTGCCCCTACCTCAGTGCACCACAAGTCATGGACCCTTTACGATACAATCTTTTTGTGTGTGATTTAAGATCTGGTACCCCTACCTTAGTACACCACAAGTCATGGACCCTTTATGATTGAATCTCTGTGTGTGATCCGATTATCACTGCTGTAGTTGTAGCCAGCACCAACCATTTCCTGAGGGCTGGCTTACACTCACCCGACACGCATCCAGCACAGACATCACTGGACATGTGACGCTGGTAATAAAAAAGGGGCTGAGCACACGTGCCCATAGCCAGTTCCACTATCTATCTAACTGTGTCCGTGTGTTCATATGCATGCATGATGGCCCTGGTCCCTACCTCATTACATTGTGCTGTTGACTGCGCACGCAACCATGTTACCTCTGGCAGTGGGGAAGACATTGGCTATGTAACTTTGTCTGGGTCATTCTATGAGTACATGGGTAGAGACTGGACGATTAGAGTACTGCAAGGAGAGTGTATAGTGAATGTATAAGTGCTTGGGGATTGGCGGAGTGATTGGATAAGTACATATGTTGGCGGAGCCTAAACCCCGAGCGCAAGCTTGGCTCTAATTGGCTTCCAACCAGTGGCAACCCTGGTGGAACATCAGGATTGCAAACCAAGCCTCGGGAAAGGCACAGAATCCTGTCTGCAAGATATTCCCAGCCCCACAGCTGGATCATTGACAGACGGAGGATAGAATCTATGGAATTCTGTAAGCGTAAGCGTAAGCGGGCTGAGCCGGCGTACGCCAGTCAGGGCTGCAACTAGAGCCAAATGTCAGGGGAGGCTGATAAAAATTTTGCAGGGAGGGCTAATTCTTCCAGTCATCGGCAGAGTGGAGATGCAGGGGCTCGAAGAAGAGGTGAAATCACAACAAAGGCTCATATACAGGTAAATGGTCTTTTAAAGACCTTTGAATTACTCGGGTACCGCGCAGAGTGCTGCGCACACTGCGCGTTTACACTAGGAGGCCGTGCTGAGCGCCGCCTTAGGATCGCCACTCCAAACATTTCTAAAAAATAACCAGTCCACTTCCATTAATTTATATTCGCCCGAGGACCCCATCCCCTGGGGCATGCCCAATTATTGAATGTTTTTATTAATCATTAGGAAAGGGGGCAGCGTGGTCCCCTTTCCCTTGTCCACTTCTGGCCCCGGGTGGCCTCTTCATTGTGGACCGTGGGGGGATCCCCAATGCCCCCACTCTCCCGCCAGCTCCCAGCCTCCTGCAGGAACCGACATTGCTTCTGGGCAAGGGGAGCTGCTAACATACAGCTTCCCTTGCCCAAAAGCAATCCTGCTTTGCTTCATTGAAGCGAGAGCAGGTTTTCCTCCTCTCACTTTAACAAAGCAAACCAGGGTTTGTTATGACAGTGTGCGAGGCATGCTTCCACCTTGTCATAGCAAACAACAATGTCCCGGGAGTGGGCTCCACGGGACATTGCAGGAGCCAGCCCTGGTTGGTGGCCGTCCCCAGGGCCAACAAGGGCTCCAGGATGGGGGCTGCATTGCCCCTCTCCCTCTATTCTCAAAGCCCTGGGGAGGCGGTGGTCCTCGGGGCTTTGGGGGGCCCGCGAGGCTCCCCTGTATATTTAATTAAAGCCCTGGGGTGGCGATCCCCGGGACTTGGGGGGCCTCAGAGGCCCCACAACAATTACAAAACAAGCAACCCGCTTCATTTTTCGTCCGGATTTGCGCACCCAGCGCACATTCGGACGTTTAAAAAAAATGCCTGGTGGTCCTTGTGGGACCCCCTGAGCAGGACTAGGTGGTCAGGGTGTTTCTACCCTGCCCCCTTTTCTTCTTTTTTAATCTTTTACCGACTGTTTTCTTGTGACTCGGTTCTACTGAGTCACAAGATGGCTGCCAACACTTCCTGGTTTGGAGTGTTGGCAGCCACTCACAGTGAAGCTCGTGGTCATGGCAGCCAATCACAGTGAAGCGCATGGTTGGGAGGGTGCGTGAACCCACCGCTGCCCCAGATATCGAAACTTTTATTGTTTGAATTTCTCAGCAACTACTGAACAGATTTACACCATTTAAAAAAAAGTCGATTTCTGAACCAAACACTACCTTTCTGCCAAATTTGGTGTAATTCTGTTCAGCAGTTCAGGCTGTAGCCTTGGCTAAAGTTTCCTATGGGAAATTGATTTTTGACTTTTATTTTTTGAATTTCTCAGCATCTACTGAATGGATTTACACCATTTAAAAAAAATCACTTTCTGAACCAAGTTCCACCTTTTTGCCAAATTTGGTGTAATTCCGTTCAGCAGTTCTGGCTGTAGCCTGTAATAAAAATTTCCTATGGAAATTAACATGGAGAAAACACTTTTTGGGACCCCCTTTTTTCTCAGCCCCCGCTTTACGAATCACCCCCAAACTTTCAGTATAAGAGCTGACCTGGATAGACCTTTTTTTGGGAGAATTTCGTGAACATTCGTCAAATGACGCCAATGTTATTAGCAAATCAAAAAATGCTTTTCCTATGGAAACTAGGTTCTAACTATAACTACCTACTGGCGCCCACCAGTAGGTAATATATATATATATATATATATATATATATATATATATATATATATATATATATATATATATATATATATATATATATATATATCCTTTAGCAAAGCGTCCAAGTGACAGTGGGAGCACCTTAGCCAGCTGGTGCCCGTGTCGAGACCAGGACAGGGTCTCGCAAAAATCTTGCTCAAAGATAAAGTACACGGCACACCTCTTGATGATTTAGAGTTGTTTATTCAGTTCATGACTGTCTCCTATGCGTTTCGAACCGTAGTTCCTGATCCTACGGACGAACTTCTAAGCCATGCTTGCAGTTAAATTTCTTGCACATATCTATACTGTAATGATGAAGTGGGAACAGCTCACACAGCAGTTGTATGAACAACAATGATGCTCGCACATTCTCTGTCTGACTGGTGACATGAGTAATCGAAAGCAGAGGAAGGGGCACTCAGCCCATTAATATCTGAACACTTAGTTTTTCATTCTCACCCCATGTGTGGTCATCTATAAAATATATTGGACTAATCACCAATACCGGCCTTTCCACTACTATAAGTGGTTTCAGCCTACAACAACATGGAGGTTGATCGATAAAAGTTAGATTTAATCTACTCTGCTTTCTGATGCTCAAACTCGCCATTTAAGCTAGAGAATTGTTAGCGCGATACACAATAAAGCTTTGTGAATAATGTGTAAAACTACCCAACCCAGAATGCACTAGTAATAGCTTAAGTGTATTTAAGAGGAAATTGAAAAAGTACTAAAATAACACTCTACCGTGATCAGGAACTACGGTTCGAAACGCGTAGGAGACAGTCAGGAACTGAATAAACAACTCTAAATCATCAAGAGGTGTGCCGTGTACTTTATCTTTGAGCAATATATATATATATATATATATATATATATATATATATATATATATATATATATATATATATATATATATATATATATATATATATATATATATATATATATTCAATGAAAAAACCATAGGTTTCACACATGTTATAGTTAGCTGGACATTTCACTCGTAAAAAAACAATGAAATTCCCCCGTTATAGTTAGTGCAGGCAACTATAACTCACGTGACCGCAATCCTCTGCTGATGCTAATACTGTATTTAGACACTTATTTGCCCATGTCTTCTTCCATTAAATTTTAGCTATACATATATTACAAATATTTTTTTTTCATAAAGACACATATGTCATCAGCAGAGGATTGCGGTCACGTGAGTTATAGTTGCCTGCACTAACTATAACGGGGGAATTTCATTGGTTTTTTTACGAGTGAAATGTCCAGCTAACTATAACATGTGTGAAACCTATGGTTTTTTCATTGAATTTGCAAGGTTTTTTAAATGCTAATGCCTAACTATAACGCGTGTGAAACCTATGGTTTTTTCAGTGAATTTGTACTGTTTTTTAAATGCTAAGTTACTTTACGCCATTCGTGGCGTGCGCGCCCACTTAACGCAGTTCGTTCCGTGCGCGCACCGTGCGCGCACAGTGAGCACGAGGTGCCCACTTTACGCAGTTAGTGCCGTGGATGGGCCATGTACGCACGATGCGCTTCGCGCACCGTGCGCACATGCAGGACATATTATGCGCTTCGCTGTGAAATGTAAGCTTTTACATTTTTCACAAAAGACATATGCCATGCACAAATGGCATATGTTTGCACACGGGGTGGGGAGAGTGTGGATACTTTTTTTTTTTTTTTTTTTACCGTACGCTTACGGTGAGCGTAATCGGCGATTTTTCATAAAAAAAATGAGATTTTTGATCTTGGGGGAACTGTGGGGACCCATTAATCAATGCTAGGTGGTAAGGAGCTGTCTAAACAGTCCCTTTACATGTTTTTTGCCTTTGTTTTTCCTCTCCGCTTAAGAGTGCGAGAGAGAAAATGGCGGACGCCGCTTCCTGGTTTCGACCGATTCGAATGTTTACTAAGATCTAACAGCCAATCAGAATCGCGCTCGCGCACGTCACCGTACGCGTACGGTAAGCGCACCGTAAGCGCACCGTAAGCTGGCTCAGATATATATATTGATTTAAAGGCTATTTTCTCAGAATCTACTGAACAGTGAAGGACTGGGTTATTCTTAAGACCCAGCGGTGCCAGGGAACAACACCTGAAACCTTCGTGGGTTACCTGTTCAGGCGTACCAAACACAGAGACACGGGACACTTCCAGCGACGTCAGAGATCAGCGTTTATTACTGCAGGGATACAGAGGTCACAAGAAGTACACAACGTGTAGGTTCTCGGAGACTGCTTCAAATTCGTAGAAGTGGGTCGCTCCTTTTATACACGTTTTTGCCATAGCACAGTATGGCGAACAAAAGTTACAACTCAGTTCCCACAATAAACTTCAAAAGGGTCGCATTCATGTTTCAGGAGGCCGGAACATAATTACAACAGTCCTGCCAGTTCCCAACTGTAAAAACATATTCCCTCCGCAATAAACACATTTCCTCCCAACCATAAAAGCATTAAGGAAGGACGAAAAACAGAATGCGGGGAAAGAACGAGGATGCACAACAGGTTAGAAAAGAGTGTTAGGGGCAATAAATGAAACTCGATAGAGGGGTCAAAGACCTCGTGTCTAATGTATGCGTGACTGAAACAATAGACCGGAGCGGCAAGATGGGCCTTGAGCGGGGCCATCTGCCTCACTCGTGTCATTTCCCTCATCGTAAAAGTCACCTCAAAGAAACACGTGTCCTTCGTGTAAGCTTGAAAGTTCCAGGGTCACGAAGCGGACAAAAAGCCCGTTCGCTGGCTACCTGAGGGCAAGAAACAAAATGGACGCTGTATCTAAAATGGAACCCGAGGGTTCGGATGAACGAACCCAAAAATGAGATGAACCATACGTGGCTGCATAGCGAAACTTCGTACACCCACTATACTCGTCATTTGCGGTTCGTAGATACCAAACTCATCCATATTCGTCACCACTCAGAAAGTGCCGTCCCGTCTCACACGGAACCTCAGACGCTCCTTTTGCCCTCATGTAGGCAAGCACTAGTCAAGATCAGAATCTATATCAATATTCATCAGATCGTTCAGCTGCTGCTGGAACATCATTCTATTCATCAATGTCTCCTTGGTAACAGATGGCCGCCTTATACACGTCGCAGCGCATAGGCCACATAAGGCAGGACCACACTGTACACAAAGACAACACGTGAACAGAAACGCTACAACAGCCCCTACGATCATCAG
Source organism: Triturus cristatus (assembly GCF_964204655.1). Lineage (NCBI taxonomy): Eukaryota > Metazoa > Chordata > Amphibia > Caudata > Salamandridae > Triturus > Triturus cristatus. The sequence goes on along the minus strand of NC_140593.1, from coordinate 787,431,683 downwards.
AATCTTCCAACCCCAGGTTGACATCAGGCCCCAAAACCATCCTAGGAGCGTCCAATTACCTTCGTCCACGTGTATGGACTCGGAAATCTTGTGCAACTTCGAGATGGCTTGATAAACAGTTGGAGCATTGTCAGGAATAAAAATGCAACAACTCGAATGGATAATTTTACACACACCCCCTCTATCTGCAAGAACAACGTCTAGAACCATACGGTTCTGCAACGTCATGAGTCTATCCGCCTGTAGTTCAGCTGTTAGATTACCAAGGGCATTTGCAGTAATATTAGCAGTCGATTCTACCACACGGGTCAACTGTCGCAGGTTCCTACTATTAACCATAGGTCCCCAAAACGGCAAGAAACCCTTAAAGAAGTCTCCTGCTTCTTGACCAGCAGTATCCTCTTTGCTAATGACGCCTCTCACAACTCTAGTTTTGTGGTAGTCCGAAGCAACTGTGAAGGTCGGAGGTAAAAGATTCGCAATATAACAGGTACCCGAAAAATCGCGGGGTAACCATGTATATGCGCGTTAATAACACACAAAATAGGTGCCCTTAGCAGTCAGAAAAACAGGGGAGGAGAGCGTCGGTAGGACATACGTTTCAGTGCAAGCACTGTTCCCAAGTTGTGCTCTCGGATTTCGACCCAAACCCTGCAGGCAGAAATTTCCAAGGTGCGGTACAATCCATATTGGGGACGAGCTCTTAAGCTGTCTATCACCCACTGATGTACTATACTCAGTCTCACTCAGATCCTTATAAGCCTGCACTTCTTCATCTGGAATGAGTGATGCATCGAAAACATCTCTGTCCAGATCTGCTATGGCTATCGCCAAAGGCTTGTGGTACGGTCCAGGACCAGAGTTGACAGACCGTGGCTCTCGACTGGGGTAGGAATCTAGTGCACTGCGGAACATAGTTTGGAATGCTCGAGCTGAACCCTGGGAGCTGTATGGAAGGACCAAATACGGAATACCCCTATCCATGGTGTGTGGCATTAACCCACATACCCAACAATTGGTAGTATTCACCACCAACTGATGCTGATGTAGGAGTTGAACAAAGGAATTATTCATAAATTCCGCACGTCTAACCTGCTCATGTTGAGGCAAAGGATGAAAGGAATGTGGGGAGACAGTGGTGAGGGAACTTAGGTTAAGAGAAGAGGTAGGTGAAACAGAAGGCAAGAACAACGATACTCCGAAATACACTCCACCCACCAATAACATAGATACAGTTAGGAACAATAGAAACACCTGAAACAGAAAACATTTTGTTCGTACAACCCTCCATAACTCTGATCTCTGTGCCAACACCCTTTCTTCTTCCACCAGCTTAGAGAATGCCATCCTCTACAAACCGTCCGTGACGTACTTGACGCACTTCGTTCTGAGTAGCGATTATCAATCCCCAGGAGTTCCCAGGAATCGACAAAAGTAACCAACCTAACGTCAGAAACCTGCTAAACAGAAAGAAGTACCCGCACGGCCCTACGGTAACCCGGATGGCGAGGTTTCCTTGAAACGTTCAGATTTATTACAAGTCTCTTAGCAGTGGAAAGCACACAAACTCAGAAAGAAAGGATGTAATTGTTCATAATATTCGTAACGTTAAAAACCACTATACTGTTAATTTTTATTAGTCCTTGAAGTCCTTGAACGAAGAAAGTATCGACTTCTTCCAGGTCGAGTTTGCTCTACGAACAATTGTTCAGCTGGCGCAACAGTGTTCAATGAAGTGGATGACGAGTCGGACCTTGGGTTCTCTGCTACTAATGACTCCACCTGTGGATCCGGCAAAGACGAATCCTCTTCCACAAGTTGAGCGTCGCTAAATGGCACAAAACGCGGAGGAGTCTCAGTTTCTCCGGCCGAAATCCCGGTTCTCACCCAACCGTCGGTTGGTAAGGGGATCGGTACCTTCTTTGTGTGACTGGCATGGACCCAATTTTTCCGGCCCTCCAGTCGAACCGCTGTCCTCGTCGTCAACAAGACTAGGTGGGGTCCGACGAATCTGGGCTCCAAGTTACGCTTCCGACCGAAGTTTCGGGTAACGACCCAGTCACCTGGCCGAAGCTGGTGTCCAGGACCCTCTGTCTGCGCTGGTAGAGCTTCAAAGACCTGTTGATGAATTAATCGTAGTTTAGTGGTCAAATCATACAAATAATCAATCAACATTGGATATTCAAGACTATCAAAAGCCCTAGGTCTCGGGACTCCCCAAATATTTGCAGGGCGACCGAACACAATCTCATATGGGCTGAGCCCTACTCGAGAGTGTACGGTCGCTCTGGTCGATAGGAGAGCCAGAGGCAAGGCATCAGGCCATGACAGACCAGTCGTAGCTTGAATCTTAGCGAGTTTCAGCTTCAGGGTACCATTGTACCCTTCGACCAAACCCGCTGCCTGAGGATGGTTGGCACTGTGGAATTTCTGTCGTATCCCAAGGCCTTTACACACACTCTGCATTACACTTCCCACAAACTCACTTCCATTATCCGACCACACAATCCGCGGCATTCCATACCTAGGAAAATACTCCTTCAGCAGGATTTTTGCTGTGGACAGGGCAGTATTATCCTTAAGAGGATAGGCCTCAATCCATCTGGAGAACGCGCAAACCACAACTAAAACATACTTCAGGTTATTGCATCTCTCCATATGGATAAAGTCCAACTGGATAACCTCAAAGGGACAAGCAGGAGGAGCGAAATGACCAGGTGGAGTAGGGGTACCTTTCCCGGGATTGTGCATCAAGCACACCATACAATTTTTAACCACTCTTTCGGCACACTTAGCGATACCATCATTCCTCCATACAGGAGACAAGAACTTGCATATTCCTTTCGCACTAATATGTGACAACCCATGGGCCATCGTCACAACAGCTAATACATACGCATCCGGTAACATCCACCTCTGACATTCCGTCAGGTCAACCCAACATCCATGCATATCCAATTTCCCTGTACTTTCTTTCCACTTAGTCTTTTCAGCTTCAGTAGCTTCGTTCTGAATTTCTTTCACACTTTCAACAGTATTCTCACACATACCAGTCTCCGTCGGCCACCTTACTGAACTCGTGACATACATTTGAGTCGCAAGATTCTTAGCCGTTTCCTTAGCAATCTCATCCGCAAATGCATTACCACGACCAACATCATCCGTCACTTTCCGATGTGCACTACATTTGACGATCGCCACTTGTTTAGGCAACGTAAGTGCATCCAAAAGATCATTCACGAGATGGCCGTGCTGGATCTTTGTACCATGCGATGTCATAAATCCTCTTTCTCTCCACAATCTTCCAAAGTTATGCGCAACACCAAATGCATACTGACTGTCGGTAAACACATTCACTCGCTTTCCCTTCGACAGAACACACGCTCTTGTCAATGCAATTAATTCTGCTGCCTGTGCTGAATTCTGGTTCAATCTCGCGGTTTCCACAATCGTGCTCAACGTCACCACAGCATACGCAGTCGTCACATCGCCATTCGGCAATTTGAAGCAAGAGCCATCCACATACAAAGTACCATCAGGATCTGACAAGGGGGTGTTTTTCAGGTCCACACGACCTTTTGTTTCTTCCTCAGTCCGTAAATAACAATCATGGGGCAGGACATCATCTGATTCCATATTAATCGGCAACAATGTCGCCGGATTCAGTACATTACAACGCTTAATCTGTATATGACTTGCCAAAAGGGTCAGCTCGTACCCGGACAACCTTGCACTCGTCAGATGTTGAGTCTTTGTCCGATTCAAGAGCGTATCAACTGCATGTGGAACCATTACTATGAGCATATTGTCCATGACCAGACCTGCGGACTGCCGAATAGACGCCGCAGCTGCCGCTGTCGCTCTCAAGCAACTTGGCAACGCTCTAGCCACCGGGTCTAAGGTCGAGGAAAAATATGCACACGGACGCTGCTTATCACCAAATTGTTGCGTTAGAACACTCAACGCACAACCGTCCCTCTCATGGACGTATAATGTGAAAGGCTTGCTGTAATCAGGAGTACCTAACACAGGAGCCGAACACAGCGCATCACGTAGTTCAGAAAAACTTTTCTGGCATTCCTCCGTCCAAGGCAAAGGAGTTGAAACGTCCTTGCACGTGAGAGCTACCAAAGGCTTCGCTAACAGTGAAAAGTTCGGGATCCACTGTCTGCAGTATGACGTGATACCTAAAAAGGCACGCACATCTCTCTGAGTTGCTGGCACAGGCATTCGAGCAATTGCTGCAATTCGTTCAGGGGTCAACCTTCTTCCCGCCTTTGACAATAAGTGACCGAGATAGGTAACTTCTTGACAACAATATTGTAGTTTAGAAGGTGACACTTTATGATGTAAAGCACAGAGATGCTGTAACAAAGACACTGTAGCGGCTCTACAGAGCTGTTCAGTGTCAGCAGCAACCAACAGATCATCAACGTACTGAATCAAGGCTGCACCAGCCGGTAACACAAATGCATCAAGCTGACTTTTAAGAGCTTGGCTGTAGATTGATGGACTCTCACAGTAGCCCTGTGGAGCGCGTTTGAATCTGAAGCTACGACCACCTAATGAGAAACCAAACAAATCTCTGCTTTCCTCAGCAATCGGAATGCTAAAGAACGCATTCTTCAGATCGATCACCGAAAACCATGATGCAGTGGCTGGAATCAGAGTCAGTAAAGCTGTAATGTCTGGCACCACAGGAAACTGTGGAACAACGACTTTATTTACCTCCCGTAAGTCGATAACTAGACGATACACGGGAGGCTTGGAGGGATCCGTTCGTTTCAGAATCGGCAACACGGGACTATTGCACACATTACCTCGTGTCTCCTCAATAACATCTTTGCCGATCAGATCATAAATGATCGCTAACAGTGCCCTTTCACCATCGAGGGAAATACGATACTGAGGTATACGTGGCAAACGCGCACCAACTTTTAGTTGGACAACATAAGGTGGTATATCCAACAGGCCCACGTCATTGGGACCTGTCGCCCACAAGGAGTCTGGGAGAGATCTCAATTCCGATGGGAACTTATCCATCGATAAATACATAGGGGAAATCACGCTCTTACCCAACGTAAGCTCCACACCCGTAGGAGAACAGTACAAAGTCGCATGTAACCTTTTCAACAAATCTAAACCCAAAAGATTCTCACCACAACCAGTAGTCAAAATCAAAGGAGCTTCCAGCTCATGAGACCCAATTGTAAGGGGCAAAGGGCTAGAAACTGGATTGCTAACGGGGGCGCCAGAAAATCCAACGGAAACATTCGTTAAGCCAGACAAAGGCGCGCCAGGGAGTTTTGAATGCATGATGGAACTTTTCGCTGCACCAGTGTCCAACAGAAAAGGCTCAACAACGCCCATAGTGGCTACTGCAACATAAGGCCCTCTCTGATCTACCGGAACTGATACTTCTCCCTTCCTTTGTCTATGGCTGTCCTAGTAGATACCATCCGCATCAACATCACATTCAACATAACAGTCATCCACATGATACTGTGCAGACCGACTGGACGATTGTTCGCGCCGATCGAAACAATTTTGCGAATCCGAAGACGTCGCAAAGCGTTCGGCCTGATTCTGGGTAACTCCGCGACCTCTACCACGAGAGACCTGTTGAGGACCGCTACGTCCTCCCCGAGCCGATACGCCATTGGTCCTATCACGAAGAACCGGACAATCAAACTTCAGATGGCCTTCCCCACGACAATACGCGCACTGATTGTATCCCAGCACAAAACGAGGTGCGGGCGAAGCATTGCGCGGCTGTGGTCTAGAGAACTGTGATTGCGATCTGTTTGGCTGCTGTGTATCACTGAAATTCGAACGCGGTGGATAGGCTTGCTGCAACAAAACCTTAGTTTTGAGATCCTTAGTTTTCTTTTCTGCACGCTCACTTTCCTCTTTTTCTCTATTTTCGTAATATTGGGCCGTAGCCAATATTTGGGCAGTGGTAGAGACAGCCCACGCACTCTCAGAATTCTTCAACTTGTTGCCAAGGTCGGGTGACAAATTTGATACAAATTTATCAACGAACAACCGCTGACCACCCTCGGAACCCATGTCCTGACCACTATGATCAATGAACGCTTCCTCAAATCTGGTAAAGAAATCAGAAACACTTTCATCCCTCTTTTGCCTGCACGCTGATAATTTGTCCCAGTTGACGCGCATCGCTGGCATAAGTGTTTTCATGAGGGTAATTATCCTCTGGGGCAAAGCCACAATAATCTGTTCGGGTTTAGCCCCACCAACCTGCCGGGCATCTGCCGCTGTAAGGGCGGCCCAGTCACCGCCTAACTCGGCTACGTGATTCTCGTGCCGAATTTTCGCCCAAATCGGCTGAGGCACCACATTGCCGAACAACATATCAATATCGGCTAGGTTCATAACAGTAGCATCCACCAATTGGGACAGCTCCTTATAGTAACCCGCAGGATTCTTACGGGGATCAGGTAAGGATTGCTTTACTTGTAACACTTCCGATCGTTTCCAAGGGAGGTGTATCCACACTCTCTGGAAATGGCCTGGGACAGGAGGGTTAGCAGCAGCATCACCTGGCATCCATACCGGGGGAACTTCCCGCATAGGATATTGACCAGGTTGTGCCATCCATTCCGCGGTCGCGTCCTTAAACAGCGCACGTGGTTGCACTGTACATCGAAAGGATAACAAGCGTTCCAGAGCCTCTCGAACTTTGTCACCTACAATTACACCCGTGGCAAACCGAAGCTGTAGCTCGGAAACCTCAGGTGGTATATCATCCACTATATCATCGTCCCACTCCTCTTTCAATGACTTACACAATTCTTCGAACACGAATCGCTGCGTGGGCACATTAAACTGAGAAAACGTTTCGAACACTACACGTGGGGTGTATTTAACAGGGTTACGAATCCATCTACGTGCCGTTTTCACCAACGATTCACGTTCCCTACCATCAGGAAGCTGGCTGCGTCTTTGAGCAACGTCTGAAAGAGTTGAACCAAGTATCGGCCCAAAGAGCGGAGAATAAAGAGAAGCAACAGCAGTCATGAGACGACTACGAACAGAAGGAGAAGAGGAAGAAGATACAGGCGTAGCAGCCATAGGGGTGGAAACAGTAGAAGTAGACGCAGCAGCAGGAGTAGCGGGAACGACAGGCTGAGGAGGGACTTGGAAAGGCGCAGTAGGGAGAGAAGCCGGGACAAGAGGATGTACGATCTGTGGCCCCAGGGGATTTGGGAGTACGGGAGGAACGGCGGGCTGACCAGCAGCCGCCAAAACCGCGGGTTGAGGAAGAGGTGGACGAACGGGACCCATAACATCAGGAGCATAGGGAGGTGGCGATTTCATCAGATAAGACAAAAGCGAATCTTCCACCGATTCTTCTCCTGTCTTATCGATCGCAGAAGGTAGCGCCGGATAACATTTGTCCACTGCCATATAATGAAGCCGAGCACTAACTTCCTGCTCTTTCTCATCTTTGTCTAACTGATATTGTTCAGCATTTCGCATCACCGTAATAACACCTTCTCGCTTATTTTTCTTATTCTGTTTGATTTCTTTCTGTTTGGCCTCTTTCCGCCATAACCGGAAGGAATCAAACATGGCCGGCCTAGCTTTCCTTTTAAATAATTTAGCTTCCAAGTTATCTAAAATGGCAGTCTCGAAACTACCATGAGGTGGCCAACTAAGGACGCCATCCTTTTTAGTGTAACGAACCCAATATTCATTATATACGATAGGACCCACGCCATGGCGACTATAGAGCTCATAAAGCGGAGTTCCAGCCGGAGGTATCGGACATGAATCCTCCAGCCGGGAATCCATGCTGCAACATTTGAGAAACCCAAACAAAGTACTACGGCCAGGCATCGTGCACACTAACCAAGTATACAAACTTCAAGGGCTATCGAATTACGATGTCCTCGCAAAGATGCAAGACCCTCGGTTTTTGGCAATTGCAATCGTCAAATAAAACCCAACAACTAAGAACCACGAATGCTATGGAACCATGCAAACAACAAAGCAACACTGGGAGCGACCCACAAATACTTAACTGAGAGAACAATGGCGTCACCAGGAAGGCCCGTCAATCGTCTCGCCGTACAAAGGACTACGCCAGGCGCCAAAACAGGTCGACAGTCAGGGCATCGGTCCGTCGCAGCCGTCAGGAGGCGGGGATCTTCGCGGGAAAAGACGTCGGGCCACTTGTTTCGACAACTGGATCGATGAAGCGGGGTGCACCTTCCCTCGGAGATTTCACACGAAGTTCCTCACGATCGTCGGGCTTTGGACCGGTACCGTTGATGTCGCCCCACGTTGGGCGCCAACTGAAGGACTGGGTTATTCTTAAGACCCAGCGGTGCCAGGGAACAACACCTGAAACCTTCGTGGGTTACCTGTTCTGGCGTACCAAACACAGAGACACGGGACACTTCCAGCGACGTCAGAGATCAGCGTTTATTACTGCAGGGATACAGAGGTCACAAGAAGTACACAACGTGTAGGTTCTCGGAGACTGCTTCAAATTCGTAGAAGTGGGTCGCTCCTTTTATACACGTTTTTGCCATAGCACAGTATGGCGAACAAAGGTTACAACTCAGTTCCCACAATAAACTTCAAAAGGGTCGCATTCATGTTTCAGGAGGCCGGAACATAATTACAACAGTCCTGCCAGTTCCCAACTGTAAAAACATATTCCCTCCGCAATAAACACATTTCCTCCCAACCATAAAAGCATTAAGGAAGGACGAAAAACAGAATGCGGGGAAAGAACGAGGATGCACAACAGGTTAGAAAAGAGTGTTAGGGGCAATAAAGGAAACTCGATAGAGGGGTCAAAGACCTCGTGTCTAATGTATGCGTGACTGAAACAATAGACCGGAGCGGCAAGATGGGCCTTGAGCGGGGCCATCTGCCTCACTCGTGTCATTTCCCTCATCGTAAAAGTCACCTCAAAGAAACACGTGTCCTTCGTGTAAGCTTGAAAGTTCCAGGGTCACGAAGCGGACAAAAAGCCCGTTCGCTGGCTACCTGAGGGCAAGAAACAAAATGGACGCTGTATCTAAAATGGAACCCGAGGGTTCGGATGAACGAACCCAAAAATGAGATGAACCATACGTGGCTGCATAGCGAAACTTCGTACACCCACTATACTCGTCATTTGCGGTTCGTAGATACCAAACTCATCCATATTCGTCACCACTCAGAAAGTGCCGTCCCGTCTCACACGGAACCTCAACAGATTTACACCAAACCTACAAAAGGCACTTCCTTGACCAGTAGACTACCTCTCTGCCAAATTTCAAGGAACTCTGTTCAGCCGTTCGGGCTGTAGCTGTGTCTAAAGGTCCTATGGAAAAATGCATGGGAAAAACGTGTTTTGGGACCCCCCTATTTTCTCAGCCCCCACTTGACGAATCCCCCCGAGACTTTCAGGGAAGGAGCGGAGCGTAGCGCCCCACCTATTTTGAAAATTTCGCGAGGATTCGTCGACCGGCGCAAAAGTTATTCCAAATAGAATGTTGCGGATTTCCTATGAAAACGTGGTCCTAACTATAACTACCTACTGGCGACCGCCAGTAGGTAATATATATATATATATATATATATCCTTTAGCAAAGCGTCCAAGTGACAGTGGGAGCACCTTAGCCAGCTGGTGCCCGCGTCGAGACCAGGACAGGGTCTCGCAAAAATCTTGCTCAAAGATAAAGTACACAGCACACCTCTTGATGATATAGAGTTGTTTATTCAGTTTGTATATATATATATATATATATATATATATATATATATATATATATATATATATATATATATATATATATACATATATCAATCTCAAAGTCAAAAGAATTGACGCGGCACTCCTCTCAGCGGAAAAGATGTTATTTTAATGCCAAATCATAAACCTCCCTACGCGTTTCAAACCGAAGTTCCTGGTCACGGTAGATTGTTACATTGGATGTGTTCTCTCCATTAGCATCAGGATCTAAATGGGTATTGAAGCCCTACCGAACTTTCTAACAGCCAGCTTTAACTAATATATGTGTAACATACAGTGCATGTTAATTTGAACTACTATAACATACTCCAGAATGTGAGATGGAATAACGGGCACTCAGCCCTGTATTGTGCAATTGCACTAAGTTTTAAATTGTCACTTAAGATGAGTTAATGTATAAATCATGTTAAACACTGTCAATGAATTCAAAGGCCATTAATGTGAAGTTATATTTTCAACAGCACATTGCATGCGCAAGTTTTATCATTGTAATTCCGATGATAATTGCCTAGCCAATATTTTAATGACCAGCGCGCCAATTCAGGCCATTATAATATTAACCAGATCACATTTGTTGGGCAGTATGTCAAAAAGTAAACTTTGGCACAGGGATGAATGAAATTCCCTGCATTTGCAAGTATGTAAACTACCATACCCACAATGCACTACAATGGCACCTTGAAGCTAGAGTATAAAAATTAAAATGAAAGAAGGACCAATGTAACAATCTACCGTGACCAGGAACTTCGGTTCGAAACGCGTAGGGAGGTTTACGATTTGGCATTAATATACCATCTTTTCCACTGAGAGGAGTGCCGTGTCAATTCTTTTGACTTTGAGATTGATATTTACTACGAGATCGTTGTCCTGATCTCGACGTGAGCACCAGCTGTGAAAGTGTTCCATCCGTGGCAGGACGTGTGTGGCAATAATATATATATATATATATATATATATTACCTACTGGCGGTCGCCAGTAGGTAGTTATAGTTAGGACCATGTTTCCAAAGGAAATCTGCAACATTCTATTTTGAATAACTTTGGCGCCGGTCGACGAATCCTCATGAATTTTTCAAAATAGGTGGGGCGCTACGCTCCGCTCCTACCCTGAAAGTCTCGGGGGGATTCGTCAAGCGGGGGCTGAGATAAAAGGGGGGTCCCAAAACGCGTTTTTCCCATGCATTTTTCCATAGGACCTTTAGACAGGGCTACAGCCCGAACGGCTGAACAGAATTACTAGAAATTTGGCAGAGAGGTAGTCCTCAGGTCAAGGAAGTGCCTTTTGTAGGTTTGGTGTAAATCTGTTCAGTAGATTCTGAGAAAATAGCCTTTAAATCAATATATATATCTGAGCCAGCTTACGGTGCGCTTACGGTACGCTTACCGTACGCGTACGGTGGCGTGCGCGAGCGCGATTATGATTGGCTCTTAGATCTTAGTAAACATTCGAATCGGCCGAAACCAGGAAGCGGCGCCCGCCATTTTCTCTCTCGCACTGAGAGAGATGATTAACAAACAAAGCACAAAAACATTTAAAGGGGCTGTTTTGACAGCTCCCACACACATAGCCATGTACAGGGAGTCCCCAAAGATCCCCCAAGGCCAAAAACGGAATTTTTATTTTTTCGCTAATTTCGCCGATTACGCTTACCGTACGCGTACGGTAAAAATTTTTTTTAAAAAATAAAATATCCACACTAACCCCACCCCGTGTGCAATTGGTGACCGACGGTCACCAATTGTGCATGGCTTATCACACAAGTAAAAAACAAAAAGATTAAAAAAAAAAATATTAAAAAAAAAAATTATCCACACTCTCTCCACCCCGTGTGCAAATGGTGCCCGAAGGGCACCATTTGTGCATGGCTTATAACTACTGCGAAAAATTAAAATATTACCTTTAAAAACGAAGTGCATCATATGTCCTCCATGTGCGCACGGTGCGCGAAGCGCATCGTGCGTACATGGCCCATCTAGCGTAACGCGTGCACGCGGTGTGCGTAGCGCACCGCGTGCCCACCGTGCGTGCACGGCACTAACTGCGTAAAGTGGGCGCGCGGTGCGCGAAGCGCACCGCGTGCACACTGTGCGCGCACAGTGCGCTAAGCGCACCGTGCGCGCACGGAACAAACTGCGTTAAGTGGGCGCGCACGCCACGAATGGCGTAAAGTAACTTAGCATTTAAAAAAACGTACAAATTCACTGAAAAAACCATAGCTTTCACACACGTTATAGTTAGGAATTAGCATTTAAAAAACCTTGCAAATTCACTGAAAAAACCATAGGTTTCACACATGTTATAGTTAGCGGAAATTTTACTGATAAAAAACCAATGAAATTCCCCCGTTATAGTTAGTGCAGGCAACTATAACTCACGCGACCGCAATCCAGTTCAACAGCCTACATCTGACATCACCTTTGGCAGACATCTTAGAATGGTCACCAATAATGTTACAGCACAAATTGACATGGCTAGATTTGTTATCTCGTAATGGCGAGATATTAGTGTAAATAAAGACTGACTGAACAAAATTAATAAATGTCAGCAGCATGTCCTGTACCTAATGAAAACATAATTATTACACTTTGAATAATTCTACTGTAAGCATGCTGTAATGTCTGTCAGGACCATGGGGAATAACATGCAGCGCGAGTTAACAAGTTAAACAGTATCCATGCCAAGAGCGATATTAAACCTGACTGTGTATAACTCCAACCAAAAGACCTCTCAAGTAGAGGAACAATTGCTGAGGGCTGAATTAAATGCGAACTAGTGTCTGAATGGAAGATCCATCAATGTGTATTGGGCAAGTGCCCAGTTGAAACTCCCCATACGGTGGTGCTAGATGTAGGATTCAAAAAAATCAAAAGCCAAGTGGCTATATCAAGAGGCCTTCCTACAGTTCATGAAACCAAAAAAGTGTCACCGCACACAAAACCTACCATAATTATAAAACATTACAAAAATTATTATAAAAAAGTGCTTGTAGTCTCTTATTTTAGTGGGAAGTGCAACGATAGACCTGGTGAAGAAAAGGGTAGGGTACCCGTGAAGTATCGACCAAAAATGCAGGTGCGAACTGTCGCGAGACAGCGCAAATGGCTACTAACAATCCAACATCTCGTGGAGAACGCGACCGGATCGGGAAAACTTGTCGGCGAACGCGGGGATTCAGGTAAGGCGATCGCGCGCACGCGAGAATGTATTATTTTACAGCGCGAGCAAGAAACAAATTATCGCTAAGCTGCGGAATGCGGAAATTTTGACATTTTCGCGCTTTCCGCGGAACGCGAAAATGTCAAATTATCGCAATTTCCGCGAACGGAACGGAATTTTGGCCCAGGCCTAAGTATTACATGACTTGCATAAATAAACAATAAACATAGAAAAGGCACTCAGTTCAACAGCCTACATCTGACATCCAGCAAGTTGTGTACCTTGGGCACTTGCTGTCCAAGGGGGGAAGACAGCTTACACCCGACCGTATCCAGTTAATTGTTAACATGCCGCCACCCAAGACACAAAAGGAGGTACGGGCATTCATAGGCCTCACTTCGTACTGTAGGCAGTGGATCCCTCAATATGCATTTCTAGCGAAACCACTCATTCAGTTGACAACACAGGAGGCAGCGACATCGACTGTCCTCCCTTGGACTCAGGAACATACGCAAGCTTTTGAAAGCTTAAAGAAAGCTTTATGCCAAGCACCTGTTTTAGCAACACCATGTTACAGCAAACGTTTTACACTTTTTGTTACAGAACGTGAAGGTACTGCTTTGTCAGTACTCACGCAGGAACAAGCAGGATCACACAAGCCATGTGCTTATTTTTCCAGTACATTAGATCCCGTAGCTCAGGCTCTTCCTGCGTGCCTGAAATCAGTCGCGGCAACAGCTTTAGCAATCAGACAAAGCGATGCCATAGTGTTAGGACATCAATTGACAGTACAAGTACCACACGCAGTAGAGGTTCTCTTGAACCGGACCCAAACACAACATTTAACTATAGCAAGACTGACGGGTTATGAATTGACATTGTTCCAGCCACACATAGAAATCAGACGTTGTAGTACATTAAATTTGTAGTACATTAAATCCTGCCACACTTTTGCCATTAAGTGGAACAGACCCATTGGCACATGATTGTATTGAAGTTATCACTATTACGACGAAACCCAGACAAGACTTGACAGATATTCCATTATCAGATCCAGACCTGACATTGTATGTAGATGGTTCATGCATGAGAACAAGTACAGGAGAGTTAGTGGCCGCTTATGCAGTCACAACAGACACTGAAATTATTGAAACAAATTGTATCGATACCTTGTCAGCTCAAGCAGCAGAGCTCATCGCTCTGACACAAGCCTGTATTCAAGCCAAAAATAAGAAAGTCAACATATACACAGATTCACGTTATGCATTCGGAGTCGTCCATGACTTCGGCGTGCTTTGGCGAGAGAGAGGTTATTTAACTTCTCACGGTGCCCACATCCAGCACGTCCCCTTATTCAAGCTCTGTTAGATGCAATACATCTGCCGACTGCAATATCGATTATGAAGTGTAAAGCCCATACAAAAGTGACTGACATTATTTCTCAGGGTAACGACCTAGCTGACAGAACAGCTAAACAGACTGCTCAGAATCAGACTCATACACCTGACACGAGAAAGACAATAGTTCCGACACCAACACACTGCATGACAGTTAAGGATCCCGCCCTTGATGTAATTGACATACAGACACATGCTACACCAGAAGAAATAAAGAGATGGACTGAATTAGGAGGGATCCAAACGGATCAAGGATGGATGACGAAGGGAAAATCTATATGGTTTCTCCCCGACTCAATGGTTCAAGTCATCATTAACACAATACATAGTCCAGCGCACCTAGGAGAGAAAGCTATGCTAGACAGTATTCAACACATTTGGTTCAATAAACACTTGCGAGCAGCAGCTAAACAGAAAGTACGTACCTGCATGATTTGTTGTCAGTTCAATCCAGGAAAAGGCGTACCTGTAGAACAGGGTGGATTTCAACGCCCCGATCACCCTTTTGAAGTCCTCCAGATGGATTATATCCAGATGGAACGATGTCGAGGATTCAAATATGTCCTCGTAGTTGTATGCGCTCTTTCCCGGTGGACAGAGGCGTATCCCGTCTCAGATTACACTGCCCCGACTACTGCCAAACAGTTAGTTCGAGAATTCTTCCCACGGTATGGTTTGCCCCGTGTCGTGTACTCAGATAATGGCCAACCGTTCTCATCCGAGCTAATGAAACATGTTTCACTTCTGTTAGGCTATCAATGGAAATTCCACTGTGTCCGACATCCCGAGGCAGCAGGTCTCGTGGAGCGGCATAATCAAACTTTGAAAATTAGACTGTCCAAAGTATGTAGAGAAAAAGGTGTCGACTGGATAGTAGCTTTACCAGTTGCGCTCTTTTACATGAGAATGGTAGCACACTCTCGAACAGGGCTATCCCCGTATGAGGTGATCTTCGGTAGACCACCAAATATGTGGGGGACGCCTATACCCCGTAAAAGAACTGATGTTGATTGTAATATGCTGACAGATTACCTGGCTTCCTTGATGTCTGCACTACAATCTTGTCGTTCACAGGTAGCTGCAGCTTTTCCCGATAACACTGAGGTGAAGCCCCATGACGTGGTTCCGGGAGATCTTGTACTTATAAGGAACTTCGACAGAAGAAACCCGCTGGAGCCTCGCTGGCAGTCGCCTAAACTCGTCTTATTGACCACAAGGACAGCTGTGAAGATTGAGGGACGTAAAGGGTGGTTGCACTCGAGCCATATCAAAAAATTTCATGGACTATCATCCGACTTGAATTATCAGCCCTGCATTCCCTCACAGACTGACTCAAAACTCCCCCTGGTTGACAAGACAGAAAAAGAAAACTATAAACTGAAACTAAGGTCTAGCAAGTCAGACAATTTGATTGTTTAAGTCCTCTCCAAGGTGAATCGGTTGATTTTGTCTCTGACATGTATCCTCTAGACCGAAATAGAGAGAGAAATAGACAGAAACAGCTCAAGAAACATGCGTACTGTAAATCACTTCGTAGTCACTGCATAGTGACATTGTTAATTATGTTTTTTCTAAGTCTTCTGATTATCATTGCCAGTATATTATTACACATGTATTACCCTATTTCCAAGCGTGCTTTCAATGCTACTGCCGAACATTCTTTTAGCGAATTACCCCCGCATGAGTTGTCCTATAGATTTGCGCTGCGCAACAACACATTCATTCGTATGTTACATCATTCTCATCAGACCAGCAATGCTACAAATTGTTGGATATGTGGCCGACTCCCTCCCTATCAGAAATACAAGGGAGTTCTGCCCCTCTTTCCGTATCCATTCACACACAATGGCTCCTGTGGAGCATGGTTTAGTTTGATTAATTCCCTAGATTCAAATTCAGTAGTTTATCAAGACAACTGGGTTTGGGGAAACCTGAATCTAGTTTTACTTAAAGTCTGCTACCCTAACAAGGAGGGACTTCCCAAAAGAACAGGAACTGATCTAGAAAATGAAGTATATGGATTAGGTAACTTTACACTTAATCTCATGATCCTGAATGTTGAATCCGAAGCTACACCAATCTTGCCCGCTATGTCAGTATTTCCAGTTAGAGGCGAATTATGTGTAAGAAAGAATGGTTCAATACACATGGGCCATAGTAAATGTACCACTGTAACAGAATTCAGTGATAAAGGCAAATCTACATTTAGAGCTTCTCGTCACTCCTACTTCATCTGTGGTCACACCGCATAGAGACGCCTACCCCTAGATTGGGATGGTACCTGTTACATTGCATTCCTTCTGCCACCTGTTTTCCTAGCCCCGCCTGATTACCATAGGAATACCCATTTAGTACACAATAGACAGCAGAGAGATCTCCCGATTGTCGACTACACCGAAACAGCATGGGAGCAATACACAGATTTCAATAAAGGTTTCTTTCCCTACATAGTTACAGTCACTAATAGTAAGCTGATACGTAGATTAATTAGAACCCTTGAAGCAGTAGTGAATGAAACTACTTCCGCCTTAGGCAACTTAACAGAGGAGCAGTCTGCGATGCGGATTGTTGTTCTTCAAAATCGTCTTGTCCTTGACGTCATCCTGGCCGATAGGGGCGGAGCTTGTAGGGTCATCGGATCAAGTTGCTGTGTTTTCATACCAGAAAACGCGCCGTCAGTATATAAAGCCATAACTCGACTTCATAAGATCGTAAGCCAGATACACCAGAATCCAGGCACCTGGACTTGGTCCGGTTGGTTCTGGAGCGTGTTGTCAGCCTGGGGATGGAGGATCCTATCCTTCCTAGGTATTGGCTTTCTCATTCTATTCAGTTGCTGTTTGTGTCTACAATGTGGGCCAGCGATTTGTGGTCTGTGTGCCACATCGTGTATCCCGCCTTCGAATTTTCATTCAAGATCCCGGAAGAAGAAAGAAGAACAAATGATGCTATATGAACAAATTGATGGATTGATGAAGATAGATATTTCATAAGGGTCCGTAGGGGACAAGGAGGGAATGAGGAAATATGAATTTTTATGGTCAATTGTGTCCCCTATCTTAGACCCCAACGGCTCCATGTACATGCTACAAGTACATGTATGTTCCCTCCAGTTCCAGCTATGAAGACGCAAATACATGTGCGTCCAACGTCAACATGTCCTCTTTCAGATCCGCCATGAATGGGTCGAATATTCCATTCCTAAGTATGATTGGCCACCGACTTTATATGGTTCACTTTTCACGTTTTACAGTTCAGGCGAGCAGGCCCTGAATTCTGCCATCAAGCCTTTTCCTGCTTCTGCCTCTGAAATGCTCCAGCTTGGACCTGCATCCGTATCCATGAACTTTGTCCTACTCCCTGCGCGGCCAACGGTGCCTGACGCGGCCTGTTGCCTGCCAAAAACTGTATTCAGCCTTCAAGTTATCTGCTCCGCTCCTCATCCAATGCATTCCTGTCTAGTAGTTTTAGGTAAACATCCTTCCAGCTACCGAGCAAAGGGCCCGGCCTCGCTGTCTTTATGCAAGTAATTCATAGCCCCTGTTTCCATGGAAGATTCCTGCCCCCTCGCATCTCATGTAGACACATAGACGCTTGTACATGCACTAACAGTCAGTATAGAATAGATTCCGTCCGAGAGACCTTTCCTTTTGGATAAAACAGTTCCTTAAACAAAGATATTAGATACGATTTGGGATTAGGTTGACCTGACCCCCCAGACTTCTGTCTCCACATGTAGAGCTAAATGTCAATTCCCCTTCACCCTCTAGTTGCACGTCAATCACACGTCATGCGGCTGCGCGCGCATCTCTGCCAAACATTTCTGCTGACACTGCAGGATTCTCTTATGGATCCACCCACTTGTGACATCATTTTAAATGACGTTTCTAGTATACGCCTGTTATTACGCCCATTTTCATTACGTATGTGTATTTTTATCTGTATTATCAGCTGTTACGCCTCCTGCATCTGTCTTAATGCAATGCTTTTCATATATATATTGTTACTTGTCAATAATGTATGGCCCATCCCTTCCTGAACCTTCGTGGTGATGGAATAAGATTGCCTGGTTCAACCCATAATTCCTTTGTAAGAAATAAAGCCCTTTTCAGAACCTCTAATACCACGGATTCTGCCTCTTATTTTGACTGAGTTATTCTTACTAGACTTTACCGCATAAAAAATAGTACAGGTAATTTAAATATTTACCACATACCACTCCACTGTATACCACTGCACTGTACGCCACTCTTCTCTACCCCACTCTACACCACTCCACTCTGTGCAACTCTACTCTACACCACTCCACTCTATGCCATTCTGTGCCACTGTACCCTACACTAGTCCACTTTATGCTACTCCAGTTTATGCTGTTCCACTGCACTCAACTTCACTCTCACCACTACAGTCTACGCTATTCACCTTTATGCCACTCCACGTCTATGCCACTACATTATATGACACTGCACTGTACAACACTCCACAATACACTATTTCCCTCTGACACTCCACTCTACGACACTCAAATCTATGTACTGTATGATATGCCACTACATTGTACCACGCTCTACTCTACACTACTCTGCTCCACTCTACGCCACAGCACCCTATGCTACTCCTCTGTATTCTTTTACACTCTACCACACTACAGTCTATGGCACTCCACTGTTTGCCACATCATTATACACTTTTCTGCTGTTCGTCACACCACTCATTGCACCTTACTCTATCACTCCACTGTACTCCACCTCACTCTAAGCCAATCCCCTGTACCCGACTCCACTCTACGCCACTCCATTATACACTATTCCACTGTATGCAACTACATTCTACACCACTCAACTCTACTATAATTAACTCTATGCCACTCCACTGTACACCACAACACTGTGTGCTGCCCTACTTTACTCTACTCAAGTGTATCCCACTGCACTCTGTGGCACTCCACTCTACGCTACTTCACTCTATGCCACTCCACTGGCTGCAAATTAGCACTGAGGAGGCACGTAGGGAAGCAAGAAAAGGAACGACCACTAACTAAGGTGAGGTGCACTGAGGGCTCATACTACCTGACCAGCGCGAAAAGGCCTATGAAACCAGCACTGATGAGACATATCTGGCACACTATGTATGGAAGTGACTAACAAGAAATAACTAATGCCACCATTTTGCCTAACAGTAACCCCCCCGGCGGTGAAGGACTGTCACTTGGGACCTGGTGATGGTCTGCCATTTCCTTCTAAAGCAGAGCATGAGAGACCCACAGTTGGGTGAGACTAGAGCTGAACAGTCCAGCCACATAAACACTGCATAGAACACACATGTGGCCTGAGCTATGGCTCTGGCCCGAACAGGACATTAATGAATGCCCCAACTGAGTAACAACCTAAGGGACAAGCACAGCCCGCAGAGTAGCAATGTGTGCTATTGGCTGTGTAAGATACACAGGACTCGTTTGCCTTTTCTCTGCCCGAGGCAACCAATATGTGTTTCTTTCATAGCATACCATCACCTCATGGTGGAGGAGGTGGACTACTGTCCACCTCCTCTACATTCTCTGGCCACTGCTGTTGAGGGCTGGGGATAATAATGTGAAATTGGGGGCATCGGCAAATCACCCCTGTGCCGCCAGAAGTAGAAGAAAAAAATTAAGAATACAACACTAAGCCCTGCCCACCGGGGATGTTGCCTCATAAGCCCCAGGGACGAAGTAACACGCTAACATGTGGAATACGAACAGAAATCAAACGTGCTTCAACTTTGAGAGCCGGAGTTCATCAAAAACACCATTGGATGCCATGCCAACTCAGGAGCAGCCCTCAGGCCATAAGTACATGACCTGACTGGAAGCTACATTACTTGTGATGCAGAATAGTCTCCAGTCTATTTATGGAAAGATAGACACAGTAAATATCATAATGGACCACATGGCTGTTAAGCTAGACAAACAATCCTCTCATCTCACAGAAGCAGAACAGCAAATTTCTCAAATGGAAGATGACCATCACGCTGTTAGCATGAAATACTTACACATGGAGTGAGTCTTGGTGGTCATCCGAGCCAAAAATGAGGACTTAGAGACACGATTGGGCCAAAATATTCTTCGCATTACTGGGGTCCCTGAATCAACAAGCACAGGGAAGATGGAAACATACATAGAGACGATGTTGGCTGCAGTAATTGGTGCTGATAACTTATCCCAGCTCCTGCTAGTCAAAAGGACACATAGAACCCTCTGAGCGTAGCCCCCACCTGGCATGACTCCACACCAAATCATAAAAAAAACTTTCAAATTATCACAACAGGGATGTGGTCCTTTGAATGTCATGAGACAAAAGAGACATTGAGTATCCAGATTGGGTTCTATCCAAACCTTATGGTGGCGGTCCAGGAGGCCCGAAGAGAATTCCTACAGGTGAAGCGACAGCAACAAAAGTCCAAAATCCCATATGCCATGCTCTACCAAGCTTGACTGTGGGTTGACTATAAGAGGAGACAGAGAATTGTTGTAACACCCAAAGCTGCTAAAGACTTAATCAAATCACTTTCCCCATGCAAACGAGATCGATGTATGGATGTACTGGAGGACGAGGAATCATATGTGTAAATTCAAACACCAAATACATCTGCAATCAAACAAGATTCAGTGCCAACTCCATGATGTATGATGGTGCAGGGCACTCTTCCCTATCATGAGGATGGTAGCCTAAGGATACTGACTCAATGGACAAAAAATGGCAAGATTTTGTACTTCCCACCCAGCCACCTCCGTGCACTTGAAGTGATACAGGGATCATGGCTACCCCTAAAGGGAGCACCCCAGATGAGTTTGGTAAGTACAACTGACCTACTTTGCTTATTTCAAAATGTTTTCTTATTGTATGCCTTTATTTTAGTACATGAAGAAGTGGGATGGAGGGAGTTTATGGGAGGTGTGTTTCCATGTCACCTGCTCGCTGCTTGGCATAGGGCACTCTACAAGGTGTAAACTGTACACCAATTCACCTACATTTTTTATAAATACCCTGGATGGCTAGAACGAGTGGTAAAATAAACTTACTTACATGGAATATACGTGGACTCAGTGACTTCTGCAAACCCAGACTGGTACTCCAATATTTGGATCGACACAGTATTCAAATTGCACTCCTGCAGGAAACTCATCTGACATGACACATTGACAGAGCCATAGGTTCCAATTGGGCTGTACACCGCCTGGCATCATATTACTCCACATATGTCAGAGGGGTATTAAAACTGGCCAAATGTGGGGTTCCTTTTACACTTACGAATTCCCTGGTCGACAAGTATGGTCGCCTGGCCATTGCCCAGAAGGAGCCACATGACACTCCTCTCATCCTTGTCAATACATATGTTCCAAATGCAGACGATCCTGACTTCTTCTCATCAACCTGGCAACACATACATTTCCTATCTCCTGTCAACATCCTTTGAGTAGGAGATCTGAATACATATCTAGACTTCAATTCAATTCAATTCAATGTATTGTGGATAGGTCCACTATAGCGGACATGCATGGGAAGCAGTTGCGCAGGTTGTCGGGCAGAGGATGAGGAAATATGGCTTGGTGGATGTATGGCACATCCGATACCTGTCCTTGAGAGAGGGCACATTTGTGTTGTCTGTGCATGAAACATGGTCCAGATTGGCTATTGGCTTATATCCACAGACACCTGGCCATGGGTAGATAAGATAAAACTCATGCCGAAAACACTTTCAACCATGCTCTAGTCTTGCTGTGTTTAACACTGCCTAATATACCAATACCACCTCCCCTTTCATATGGAGGTTCTGCGCAACAGCACTGTTGGATACGGTGTTTAGAGATGGAGTTCACAGGTCAATCATTGAATATTTCAAAAACAATACTGACACCGTGACGGGGAAGGACATTCTGTCGGAGGCCTTTAAGGTAACAGTTCGGAGGATCTGTATCAGTACCCAGGCCGGGGTGCTGAAGGCAATCCACACACAACTACAAAAAACCGAAGACACACTGTGCTCACTGGAGCGTGGTTATGAGCGCCACCCCGGCTGGACCATTCTGGTGTCCATTAGGGAGCATCTGATGGAATTCACTGATCTCGCAAAACAGGAATTGCAGTTCTTGTCCAAATGACATGTTGCGTGTGCTTATGGTAAAGGAGGTAAACCTGGCCGCAGTCTGGCTGTCAACTAAGAGTGCAGAGAAGCGCAGATCCCAATGTGAAAATAGTAGATGCATAGGTGCACACGCACTACTCCACACAATCCGTGCTTCAGCCTTTAAAAACTTCTATACTCAGTCGCATAGCACTCGCAGTACCGCCTCTCAGGCAGAGATAGATCAATATCTAGGAGATGTAGCGCTGACTTGGCTATCTCCTGACCAGTGAGAGTACCTTTTTCAACCTATCACAGTTGAAGACATTAAGGATGCCATTGGCACTCTTGCTAATGGGAAGGCCCCTGGACTGAATGGGTTGACTGGAGAATTTAATAAAGAATTTGCTGAGCGTGTTGCACTGCATTTACATGCAATGTATGAGGAAGCCTACAAGAAACAAATATTGTCTCCCTCATTGCACGTGGCCTTAATTGTGACCCTCTTGAATCTGGAGAAGGACCCAGAGCACTGTGAGTTTTACAAACCACAATCATTAATAAACATGTACTCGAAAATACTTGCTACGGTTTTGGAAATACGCCTCCAGCCACTACTCCCCAACGTGGTCTTACTGGATCAGTCCAGCTTCATCCTCACCTGCTTGACCACACATAACCTTCGCACCATTTTTACACATTGCACCAAGTGGACCCCACATTGCAGGCAGAAGCGGTCCTGCTGGATGCTGCCAAAGGCCTTTCACTCCAGTGCATGGGATTACATGCTTGCTGTCATGACCTGTATGTGCATACTATGTTCCTGCGCTGGGTACAACTTCTGTGTAGTGACCCAATGGCCAGGATATGTGCAAACTGTCACATGACAGATGAGCTCTCAATTGGCAGGGGGAAATGCCAAGGCTGGCCCCTTTTGCCACTGTTATTTGCTCTCACACTAGAACCTCTGGCATGTCTTGTTCAGCAGAGGCATGCAGCATCACCCCTAAGATTTCATTTAAAGCTGTTAAGTATTTTCCTTCATGCAGATGATATGGTCCTATATGAAAGGGACCATTCAACACATCTCTCCCCTGTAATCAGGGAATACATCAAATTTGAATACCATTCTGGCCTCTGTATTAATTGGTAGAAATGTGTCATTTTCCCACTCACGCCTGCCACTCAGCAATGCATGCTTGATTTTCCATTGGTCTGGGATATGAACTCGGTCAATTTTCTGGGCATTTTGGATACATAGGAAGTCTGACACCATGCTGAGAGCGAAATACGGCAGGACTGTCTTTAAACTGCAAGACAAAGTCGCCTGATTGTCGACACTACCGTTACCATTAGCGGATAGAATAGCAGTGTGACAGTGCACCCCAGGAGGAGGACTATGGGTGCCCAGGCATAAAAGTATTTTCGACATCCTTAGTGGGCGGGACCCATGGCCATTTCCAGCCTAGGAAGTACGTCAGGAAGCCCCAGGGTAGGAGACAGGGTCAACCATCGGACGAGAGGGAGGCGAAACACCAAAGCTGGGGCAGTGAGTCTCAGAGGGCAGACCCGAGTTCAAGAAGCGAGATCTGGACCGGAGACGAGGAGAAGAGGAGCAGGGCAGCGGTACCAATCATCTCCGGAGAAGGCCAACCGGATGAGGCAGCTGTGGCTCCGTAATGAGACACGGCCTCAGGCAAGTGACCCGAACAACTAGTCGCTATATAAGCATTTGGTTTCTCACTTGCGTGTCCCTAACTGGGCTACAGAGGACACTTTATGGGTCATAGGAGCAAGATCTGTTTTGTTTTGGGAATGGAGAGGGTTGGTCATGCTTTCCCCTTCCCGTTATTTCTTTTTCGAGTTTATTGGATAGCCCCCTAGGTGAAGAGAGCCCGGACGGAGGAAAGAGAGTGAATTTGGGAGACCAAGGGAGGGAAAGCCACCCATCTTGGTGTCTACTACTTTAAGTTTCCTTGCTTTACAGTATCCCCATCTATCCCAAGACATTCCCCAGTAGACCTGAGGGAACCCCTGTCCATCCTATAGTGCTACTACCTACTCCCTGGGTCAATTGGTGGAAAAAACGGGACTTATTAGGTTTGACCAGGGAACTTATTGCCTGCCCCTTCTCCTTTCCCCGAGTGTGGATCAGTAAAAAGGTGGACTGGCGAGGAACCAATGACACAACAGCCAAAGAGACAATGAGGAAAACAAAGGGAGGAAAAGAAATGGCAGGAATTCCAGAGACACATGCATAAAAGAGTACCCGCTGGCACTTGTTACATAATAATAAATGTGCTTGGTTAAGCAACTGTTACGTGGTCATGTGTCTTGTCCTGTAACAGTGGTGTCAGAAGTGGGATTCCCCATCCCAACAAGATACAGGGCAAGACCATGATACAGACCATAAGCCTGGACAACATGATAAAGCAGCTGGCGGAAGGTCAGCGCCACTTACAGCTGGTGGTGGAGGAACAGACTATGGAGGCCCAAAAAGATCGTGAGCACCTGCAGGAAGAATTACAGGCACAAGCAGGAGTCATCGCCCAAAACCAGGTAATACAGGACGCTGCCATACAACGTCTGACAGATACTATAGCTAGCAGTAAGGTGCACCACAATGTGCCCAGTTCGGTGTTGCAGAAATATCAGCCAAAGAGAGGACCCAGACTTTTTTTTAATGCACTTTGAGAGGGTAGCCAGTATGGCCCAGTGGCCGGTAGAATGATGGGGCCTATACAATGCTCCCTTATTGTCAGGAGAGTTGCAAACCGCCTATCAGGCCGCAAAACCGGCAGAAACTACACCGTACCGATCGATTAAAAAGGCCATAATGGAAAGACTAGGGTATGATCAAGAGCATTACCAGGTTAAATTCCGGAAGGAAAAATGGTTGCCACAGGACACTTCCTGTGCACTCTTTTACAGGCTACAGGACCCTGGAACTTGATGGTTACAGCCAACAACCTCCACAATGGAGGAAGGGATGGACAAGGTTTTTCTTGAACAGTTCCTAGAGGGACTCCCAAATTCCACAAGGGCCTGGGTTAAACAACACCTGAACTTAAAGGTAACCAGCGCCATCGACCTGGCTTGTACCAAAGGGCACCAGATGTTAGGGTCTCCCAACCCCAAATGGCTTTGTGATGGAGGTTTTCTGCTTCTGTGCCCCCTTCACCCTCTCTTAGATCTCACCTGGATGCTAGGTTTCCAATACGACCCACAGGCAGAGAGACAGGACTAGGACTGCAATGCTACCAATGTGCTGAATGAGGCCATATCGCACGTAACCGCCCCCAAGAGATCACCACTAGTGAACCCATGGAGGTGAGGTACACAAGAGGATGTTTACTATGGGCAGGGGATGACAGGGAGTAATATCACCTGTCACTCCTAGTCAACAGGAATATGACAAAGGCCCTAGTGGATTTGGGATGTCACCATTCCGTCATTAGTAGCGAGTGAATCCTTTATCACCAGTGGCAGCCTGGGGAGATGGTGGAAATAACATGTGTGCATGGGGACCAAAAGACATATCCGTTTCTGTTGCAGGCATGGAGTGAGAAGGGAAAAGAAAACACATCAGAGTGGAGGAGATGATAGTTGGCACTGATTATGTGGACTTTCCTGTTCTCCTGCCAACAGCAATCAAAAAGAAGGACGAGTGTATGTGGCTGAAGGATGCTCCTTTTTCCACAGAGGACATAACAGGGGGTAGATACAAAGTAGAAATATCCCACATAGAGAAGCGAGTTAACAACCGTTGGCTTGTTCTGAATGGTTTGTCTAACAACCATTCTGCTTCCTCCATTACAGATGAAGAAAAGAGAGCTCCATGCAGCTTCAGTACACCCCAAAAGAAGACCCCCATCTTAGGGAATGCCTGGGCTCAGACTGTGTCAGAGGAAGGCAACCAGGTAGGCCCCTGTTTTTGTATATCCAGGGGTTTATTGTGTAGAGGAATAAAAAAAAAACACTGAAACACTCATTCAACTCCTGGTTCCTCTTCTTTTTCGGAACCAGGTATTACATCTAGCTCATATTCATGCGGGCGGGGGTCACTACGGGAGAGAGAAAACCGTAGAGTACCTATTGAGATGGTTTTACTGGGCCTGGGTGTTCTCGGACATCAGATGCTTTTGTGAGGCGTCTGTCCAAGGTCAGCGGGTAAACTCCCCCATATTCCTAAGTATTGAGGAACTTTCAGGTTGGTGAAAAGGTCCTCCTCCTCCTTCCCTCTCTGGATAACAAGCTGTTGACAAAGTGGCAAGGTCCATATGTGGTATTAGCCCATGTGACCCTGGTTACTTATAGGGTAGCAGTACCCCATTCTGGAAGGACAGGTCAGATATATCAAGTCAACCTACTGAAGAGATGGGTAGGCAGTTGGGATCCACTGTTGCATAGACTGGAGTGGGAATAGTAAAATGTACCCATTATGAGTCCAACGCTTTCCCTACTTTGGCACTGACTGGAGTGGGAATAATACATTTTACCCCTGCTTGGTCCAACATTTTCCCTAGTGTTGCATAGACTGGAATGGGAAAAGTACATTTTATCCCTCCTGAGTCCAATTCTTTCCTTACTGTTACACAGACTGGCAGGGGAATGGCAATTTCTCCCGCTCTTGAGTCCAGCGCTTTCCCTAATATTGCACCGACCGGGGTGGGAATAGAATATTTATTATTTCTGAAACGTAATAGTTTTGTTAGTATTGTTAAAATATATATTATTATGTGGTTTATATTAAGAAATGTTTTATTTGTAAGATATTTTTAGTAAAACATATTTTTGGGATTGTTTAATTTGTATATACAATTAAATTAGGAATGTTTTAAAATTTGTTCTAGGTAATTGTTATGGTTTTTATTTTTATTTTTACATGCATGCGTGTGTATGTGTGTGTGTGTGTGTATATTTGTTATATTAGTAAATAAAAAACAAAAAATTATACTATAAATTACAATTATTCGTTTTAATGATAATTTTAATTTATATATGTGTAGATCAACATACACACATAAATAGATGTGTGTTTAAATAATTATATATTTATATTATATATCTTTAAATACTGTTTAAATATCTTCAATTAACAATATATTAATAATAGAAGTTAGAAAGTTTTACTATTTTTAATGATATAAATATATATATATGTTTATATTATAAAACAACATTTTGCACATATTTTTACAATATTAACGTAAAAAAAAGTTTTTTTCAATATTTTCGTACTTACCATTACATGTATACGAAAACGATATTTTTGACACAATATTTATATCACAATTTTCAGGGCTTATATATTATGTCATTGAACCACTCTACAGCGCTCCGCTCTACAGCACTCCAGTTAATGCCACTCCACTCTACTGTAAGCTATTTCAGTGTATGCTACTAAAGTGTACGCTATTCCAATGTATGATAATCCACTCAACACTACTCCCCTGTACACATCTCTTCTTTATGCTATTCTAGTGTACGCAAACCCAATCTAACCCATTCCACTCTACGTCACTCCACTGTGCGCTATTCCTCTATATGCCATTACACTCTAAGCCGCTGCAAAAACAACACTCCACTGTATGCCACTCTAGTCTACAACACTGTACTCTTTTATATTCCACTGTACATAACTCTATTCTATAAACTTCACTCTAAGCGACTCCACTCTATGCCACTCCACTGTATGCTACTCCAATCTATGGCACTCTACTCTACCCAACTTCACGCCTCACCACTCCATGATGCTCTGCTCAACACTATACTCCACTCAACAAAAGTTAACGCACCTCCACTGTACCATGCTATACTTCACTTCATAGCACTAATGTATACAAGAGTTTATTCCTCTCAATGCCACTGTACAACACTCAACTTTACGCTGTAACACTTTATAAGACTCTACAACAACTCTAGCCAACTCCCTTTGTGTTGTTTCACCCCAGTTAATATACTTTTCTCTATCAGAGACTAATCCACAGTTCTCTATTACTGCACTCTATGACACTCCCCTCTATGCTGTTTTATGTCATTCAGGTGTATGGCAATCTTTCCATTCCACTCTACTATATTGTACTGCACTCTAATGTACTTTACCTCATTCCACTTTCTTTATTTGCGCTATGACACACTACTCTACTCCACTCTATGATACATTCTGACACTCTACAACACAGCAGTCCAGACCACACACCACACCACTCTACAGTACATTATTCTATTATATACTATGCCACTCCACTCTACTCGATTCCACGCCACTATACTCGAGAACACGCCACTCTACTCAATGTTATGCCATTCCACTGAACTACATTACACTCTACTCCAATGCATGACACTTTATCCCACTCTACGGCACTGTACAACATTCTCCTCTACACCACCTCACTGTACCCCACTGTACTTCACTCTATACAACTCCACTCTACAAAACATTACTATACTCTGTGCCATCATACAACATTATACTCCACTTCATGGCCTTACACTACATTGTACAACCCTCTACTCCACTTTATGCCCCTACACCCCAGTGCACAACATTCTACTCAACTCTATGACACTTTCTAACACTCCACGATACACGTACCACTGTACTATACAAGATACCACTCCAATTTATAACAATTTACTCCAATGTACGTTAGGCCACTCCACTCTTCTCAGCTCCATTGTATTGTACTCTACAATATTCCACTCTACTCCAAACCACTCTGCACCACTACCCTGTAAATCTATTCTACGATACTCTATTCCACTGTATGCCACTCCACTGTACCACATTCTACTCAGTTCCACTCTAAAACACTATGGTCTATAACAGTACACTTTACAACACTCTCAAACACTCTTCTTTACCACACTCCACTCTTAATAACACTCCAGTCGAGGAAGGTAAACTCCACTATTTCAACATTTTTTTATAAAAAATTCAAAATCATTGAAATTCAATGAATAAACTAAGGTTAAAACCTTTCTTATACTTGTGAAAAATGTATTTATTCTTACTGTACAAACCAAACTTTAAATACAAATATATTAGAAATTCTTAAGTTATAGTTATAACTTAAATTCATAACTTGAGCACCACCTTTAAATTAATATAGCTTTTTACATTCAATATCTACAAACAAAAGAGAAAGTACACAAAAATGTACATTTTTAAACTTATACATTTAATTTATGCAACACTTTCTAATTATTATAACTTGTGCACCTCCATACATACTGGGTAGTTACAGTTAGTACTATGTTTTTACGGGAAAAACATGTTTTGTTTTCCTAATAACTTTGACACTGTTTGATGAATCTTCACTAAACTTTCCCCAAAAAAGTTCTTCCACCTCAGCTCCTAACTGAAATGTTTTGGGTTGATCCAGCACGCAGGTGCCGGAGAAAAAAGGGGATTCTAAAACAGTTTTCCCCGATTCATATTTCCATAGAAACTTTAGACACAGCTACAGCCAAAACCACTGAACAGATTTACATCACATTTGGCAAAGAACTAAATGTTGGGCCACAAAGAGTGCTTTTTGTCATTTGGTGTAAATCCATTCAGTGGTTTTCGAGCAATTATTGCTCAAAAACCTTGACTATATCATACTGCAGAGGATCAGCAAACCCAGTAGATCTATTGGAGATATCTGATAGGCTGCCAGCACATCAACAGCGATATAGCTGCTGCCATCTTAGGACTCGGACTCAGTCCCGAGTTCTAAAAAAATTTGAAAAAAAGACATAAGGGGGCAGGGTAGGGACGCCGTGACCTCCTATGCCTGGTGCCAAAAGTGTTTCTTTATTTTTTATTTTGCAGCAAATTAGTGGAGGCTCTGCAAAATCGGTGGCAATATTTGAAAAATAACAGGCTCCTGTGGAGTTAATGTTGTCACTGACATATTCATCTAACTATAAAATTACTCTAACTTGTGTTTTTTTCAGTCAATTTCTAAGGATTTTTTAAACAAAAACAGATTTTTTATTGTACCTTATATAATGTTAATTTAAACTTTGGTGTGGATTATTTTAGCATAAAGTAAAGTGTTATTACCATATTATAAAACCAACCCCCAGCTTTGCAAGTTCTTTTACCACAAAAGGCGGGGGTTTGACTAGAGGGCCTGACCTCTGGCCATACCCTGCATCATACCCCCACAGGCAGCCAACCCCACACTATCTATAGGCTTTGGCCATGCACAGCAGGGAGTTGGCAACCCACCCAGAGGCAGCCACCCCCCTGCACGCAGCCAACCTGACATTGAGCACTGCCTTTCAGTGCACATGGCTTAAGTTGGCCGGAGGGACTAGATGTCAGCCAGGCTCTGCATCTAACTCCCTTAGTCAACCACCAAGAGGTAGCCAACCCCACACCACCCATGACCTTTGCTCGTTCATTTCATGGGGTTAGCTGCATGACCTGTGTTGCAGCCAGGCCGTGTTTCCAACTCGCCGCAGGCAGCTAACCCTATGCTGCATGCAGCATTTGGCTGTGCACAGCAGGGGTTGATTATAGGTCTTTACCTGCCGCCAGGCCCTGCAGCCAAACCCCCAGGAGGCTGCCAACCCCGTACTATGTACAGCCTTTGGTGTCAGCAGCATAGAATTGGCCTTCGGGCTCAAGGGACCCCATGCCACAGGGCCAAACATAATAAAAAAAGGAGGGGGTCTCGCAGCTCCTCTCCCCAAGCCTCATTAGCCCTTGGAGACCCCATCCCCATTGCCTTTTTTTAAGGTGGGCGGCATGGCACCCAGACTCTTCCTAGGCCCTTAGCACACCACCCCCTAGGGCCATTTTTTCTTTACAAGGGAAGGGGGCAATATGATCCCCATCCCCTAGCCTCATTAGGCCCTGGGTACTCCATCGCCTATGGCTTTATGTTTTTTAAAGGGGACGGGGACCAAGTGGCTGCCTCCCCGAGCCTTATTAGGCCCTGAGGCTCCAATGCCAAGGGCATTTTTTTTAAAGAGGTCCATTTGGCCTTCCTCCCCAAGCCTTTAAAAGTCTCTAAGGACCCCATCCTCCAGGGCCGTATTTGTTTTATAAAGGGGTGGGTGGCCTATACACTATTTAAAGGTGGGGGCTCTGGTGCCCACTATCCACAATGTAGCACGTTGCAGGGGAGCCAAATGGCCCCCACAGCCAAAGGTGGCTCCACGCATGCTGTGGGAGAAAGCATTGATCCTGCCTGGAAGGAAGCAGCTACATATGCTGCTCCTTCTGGGCAAGAGCAATCTCTTACTATGTATCCCTGCCCGCATCAGTGCCGGCAGGGAAACAGGTCAAATGTCTGCTTCCAGCTGGCAGGAGCATTTTCAAAGCTCCTGTCGGCTGGGAGCAGACTTTGGGGCTCATTAGGATGGCGGACGGACTGGAGTCCGTTCGCCATCCTGGTGTAAACCGGGTCCCTACGCAATACATGCGGAGGTCCCGCACACCGGATCAGGATGCGACCGCCACCGTGGCAGTTGGATCCTGCATCTTAACATTGCAGCGGGGGCTGCTGACAGCAGCACCTGCGGCAATGCAAAAATGCCATGTTGTGCATTTCACAGCACCATGTGGCAGGCACCTCTCGGTGCCTGCCACATGGTGCTGTGAAATGTAGGGAGGTACCCCCCAAGTGCACCCTGGCCTCCCCCAACACAAGGGGGGCCCGGACCGGGCCCCCAAACCCAATCCCTCCCAGCATTTCCATGGCGGTTCCACCACCATGGAAAGGCTGTCTCCTTCCTCGTAACCTGCCGGACGGTTCCTGCTAGGCACCGCTGCCATTTTACCAGTGAAGACCGCTCGACCAGGCAATCTGGAGGATTGCCTGTGGCGGTTCCGTGGCGGACCGTCTTTGCGACTGCCACGTTCGCAGTGAGATTCCTCCCGCCATCCTAATTTGGCAGGGGGAAACTGGTGGTCGGCATATGGAAGGACCACCACAGCATGGCTGGCGGTGGTGACCCCTCAGTGTTTGTTCCAATGTGGAGAGGGATTTAAAAATGCTCCTGTCAGGTGGGTGCAAACACAAGTTTCCCTGCCTGTGCCAGTGCAGGTAAGGAAACTGTTCAGATACAAAAAGAAAAACAGTTGTGATATATACAGCTTCACTCTGTGAAGTTCCTAGTAATGATGTGCTCACTCCAAGTGTCAACTGTAATAAACACCCCAATATTTAAATTCACACAAGTAAAAGTAGAAGGTGAACTATCTTAATTAATTTATTAGTCAAACTCATGAGTTACATTCCAAACGTCAGATTTCAATACATATCCAACAATCCATAGAAACAGAAGCCAAAATATCAGGGAGAAGAACCAAAAAAATGAGGCAATATCTTAATTTGTATTTCCATAGACTTTTTTTCTTTTATGAGCTGTTTTATATAGTGAAAACACAAATACAGCGAACGTGTTTAGTCCCACTATACATACATATACTGACTTCTTCAGGGCTGTTAAAAAACATATAACACAAACAAATACAGTACATATACTTCACAGATAAGTTGACCCATACATTGACAATAGCATTTAAATAATGTTAAAAACATTGCAATACATATACACTGGCAGATAATATATAGTCAAACATTAAAGCATTGTTTTGTATGTCATGACATGTGACAATGTATATATAGATGATATATAATAAACTTCAACTAATTAATATTAACTTATGTTAACTTATCTGTGAAGTATTTGTAATGTGTTTGCTTGTGTTAAATGTTTTTTAACAACCCTGAAGAAGTCCCTCTATGGTAGGATGAAACGTGTTGGCTGTATTTGTGTGTTCATATGAAATGGCTAATAAAAGAAAAAAAACATCTACATATACACAAAACAAGAAATTGACTCATTTTTTAGGTTTCTTTCTCCCTGATATATTGATTTTTGTTTCTATGGATTGTTGGATATATAAAGAAATATGACTTTAGAAATGTAACCCATGAGGTTGACTAATTAATTAATTAAGATAGTGCTCCTTCTACTTTTACTTGCAGGCAAGAAAACTGTTGGGTCCCAGTTGGGTTCCTCGGGATACACCATGTGAGCTAGCCCCGGGGGATGGGATTTGCAAGGCCATAGAAGGGTCAGGAAGTGAGGCTGCATGACACCCTTTCCTTTTAAAAAGTTTGGCAGACCACAGGGATGAGGTCTTTAAAGGCTTGGGGTTGGGGGCTGCAGAGCCCCCTCACCTTTTTCTGGCATATTGATGCCAGGAGTGGACTCCAGCCCTGGGGATGGGATCCCTGGGGCCTTTGGAGGCTTGCGTTGGGGGGCACATGGCCCAGCCCTTTTTATACAAATTTCAGCCCTGTGGGTGGGCTCCCTCAGTCCTATAAAGGCTTGGGGAGGGGCCCCCTCACCTTAAGGAAAGTGGTCCCGGGATTGGCTCACTGCGGCCTACAATGGCTCAGGGAGGGGGCGTACAGCCCCTCCCCTAAAGAAACAATGTGGTCCCATGGGTGGGCTCTACAGGGCCTATAGGTAAAAAATGTTGCCCAAGGTACCATTTTTGTTTTGGCAGAACTCTTGCAGGATCGCAGCAAATATTGCCGAATTTTTGTTTTACTTTGGCCCCAGTGGGAGGGTTCCTCCAGGTCCCCCCATGGGGCATAGGGGGCACAAGATTACTACGCTGCCAACTTATATTATTTTTTTTTAACATCAGGACAGGAGACGAAGTCCCGGAGTCCTGTAATGGTTGCTAGCAACATTTTTCTCATGTTCGCAACAGCAAATCAGAGTTCTCACTTCTGCGGAAGTTCAGCTCATGCAGGAGCGAATTGGACCAAGGGAACTAAAGCTGTCTGGGCCAATCAGAATGCTCTAGTTTTAAACTGCCGCTCCCACTAGAGTTTCTAAACACTTTTGAGGACCCAACCCGACCCAACCCGCAGGATTGCAGAAAAAAAGAAAAATAATGGCGGCCATCATTTTAGAATAAATACATGGGCAGGGTGGCATCAGTTGATTTGCCTCACCGCAGACAGGCTGTACTACTCCCAAGGGAATACCAAGGGCAAAACAACAAATGTAGCCTTCTACTAAGCTGGTCGGGAGACTTGTGAATGGTTGACCACAACATGAAGAAAAATGTGGCCACTATTATGAACTTAGAGACTCAGTCTCAGCGCCTTCAAGATAAAAAATAAAGCAACATATAAGGGGTCAGGGCAAGGGTTCCCTGCCCACTGTCCCTTGTGGGAAAAGGGTCCCAGCGAGACCCCTATGTTCAAAGTGAAAGAAACATTTCTGCATTGCTGTGGACTCAGGGACTCAGTGCAGCCTCCCTGTGAAAATTTCTGGTAGTGCTGCAAAATTACCACAAGATTACTGTGGGAAGAAAACAAGAAAAAAAAAAGTTGGGAGGGTGTCAAGTGCTGTTGCTTGACCATGGGGGAGGGTTAGCCACGATGGCTGGCTTGCCGCCTGTGTGGAGTTGGCTGCACGACATCATCACAGGCCAGGCCCAGTACCCAAATCCAAGCTGTGCCTGGCTGAAGGTCATGTGTGGAGGTGGCTGGTAAACCTGTGGATAGTTAGGCATCCAATCCCATGCTGTTCACAACCAAAGGCTGTGTGCTGTGCAGGGTTGGAATAGTTAAGTATGGTACTAACATCTCACTTGTTAAAAGACTCTAGAAATTCAGTGAATAAAGCAAAGGTTAAACTACTGTTA
Organism: Triturus cristatus; assembly: GCF_964204655.1. Classification (NCBI taxonomy): domain Eukaryota; kingdom Metazoa; phylum Chordata; class Amphibia; order Caudata; family Salamandridae; genus Triturus; species Triturus cristatus. The sequence continues at coordinate 787,396,568 of NC_140593.1, read as the reverse complement.
TAGTTAGACATGGTAATACCCTGCATTCAAAACAAAACAAAAGAAATTCACTGAAAAAAAACAAAGGTTAAAGTGCCCATTTTAAACTCCCAAAAACACTAAAGGTCACTAACTATAGGTAACTGAAATAACTATAACTTGCACACTTGCCATAATTGATGGCTTTCCAATGATTGTGACAGTTTGCTAAGCACTTCTGACACTGAGTTTCATTTAGTGAGATACCTCTAGAGCAAATGTTCTGTACCTTCTATACTGCTAAAGCATGTACGTTTTTACAACATGCTTGAACTCCTAATAGGGCTTTAGGGTGTGGGCTTTCCATGAAGAGTTCTACACAGGACAAAGGCTGTGTAGAGCAGGGCCTTCACCACCTAACAGGGTTTGGGAGTCTGTAGGTAGTGGGCTGTCCATGAAATGTTGTGCACAGGGTGATGGCTGTGTGTAGTATGAATATGCCAACCTAATGTGGCGTGGGTGTCTGCAGGAAGTGCCCAATCCATTAATAGTTGTGCACAAGGTTGAGGCTGTGCATAGTAGGTGCTTGTCTACCTAATGGGACATCCATGTTTCAACTGAATGAGCTCTCTGTGAACGCAGTGCACAGGGCTAAAGGAGTGCATAGTAGGGGCTTGACCAGATAATACAAATTGGATGTCTGGGGGAGTGGGCACTCCAAAAGGAGTTTTGCACAGGGTGAAGGTTGTGTGTAGTGTAGGCTTGGTCACTTAATGGGGCTTGGATATCCAGAGGTCATGGACTTTACATGAAAATGTGTTGCTCAGGATGTGGATACCAGAGGCACGGCTAGCTAAAGTGCCTTGTGTGTCTAAAGGCAGTGGGATACTGTCTAATTATTTTATATAAGCATGATTTTGTTCCATGTATTAATTATTTACATATGTCAAAGACAGTACTGGATTGTAGAGTAAATTGATCAGCAGTATAGAGGGGTATGCAGACCAAATATTGAGTTGGAATTATCGAAGTACAGGAATATTAAGCCCTAAATATCGTCAGTGGGAAATATTGACAGCAAGAATATCATGGCCCAGAATATCGAATTTAAGGTAAGAAATATTGTTTTTAAAAATATAGTAGTCAATATTATCGTTTGCCAAAATATAGTTGTTTAAAATATCAATTTTTGAATTAGTGTCAAGTATTTTAATATATATTTTGAATGTAAGTGATGTATTTTTTTAATATGTTTTGATTATGTTTTTACTACATGTTACATTTTTAGTAGTTATTAATTTCATTTTAAATACATTTTGCGTTTTTTAGTTCCGTAGCGGGTTGTGGGTTTATAGGAGAAAAGGATGGGAAGTAATTATTTATTAAAATGTATTTAATAGATATTTTATAGTGTTAATTGTGGGTATTAATTTATTTTTAATTAATTATTAATTTGTTAATTAACATTAATTAATTGAAACTTAATATGAAAATGGTGTAATTAATTTTAGGTGCGGGTTGTGGGGTTTATAATGGTACAGGGTGGGACATAATCTAATTTTAAATAAATATTAATAAGTTGTTAATTAATAATAATTAATTGAAAATTAAATATTGAAATTGGGTAGTTAATTTTAGGTGCAGGTTGCGGGGTTTATAGGGGTAAAGGGTGGAAAGTAATTTATTTTTAATTGATTAATAATTAGTTGTTAATTAAAAACACTTCATTCATTGAAAATTAAATATGAAAATTGTGTAATTAATTTTAGATGTGGGTTGTTGGGTTTATAGGGGTAAAGGGTGAGAAGTACTTTATTTTTAATTCATTCATAATTAGTTGTTAGTTGAAAACATTTTATTCATTGAAAATTAAATATGAGAATTGTGTAATTAATTTTAGATGTGGGCTGTTGGGTTTATTATAGGGGTAAAGGATGGAAAGTTAATTATTTTGTATTTGTTTTCATTTGTTTTTTGATTATTAATATTTTTTTTCTATTTTAGATGTGGGTTGTGAATTGTGTGGTGTTATAGGGTAGGATGTAAATGAGATAAATGTATGTAATGTTTTTGTTTATAAATAATTAGTGACTGAAAATATTTCTTTGTTTGAAAACTATTTGTATATGTTATTTAATATAATAATTGTAGGTTATTGTGATATGTATTTAACATTATAATATGTTTTTTCTCATTTTTAATCTTAAATATATTTGTATTTTAATTTTTAACATATTTATGTATTTTTAATTTATTTTGTTTTTCAAATATTTTTTGTTGTTGATATTTTGTTTGTTTTTAATTTTGAATTGACTGTAGTGGGAATAGTAACTTTTATCCCTCTGCAATCTAACACTTTACACTCACTGGGGTGGGAATAGTAATTTTTACCCCCCACTATCCAACCCATTCCCTACCGTTGCTCTCATTGGAGTGGGAATAGTAATCTATACCCCTCCGCTACCCAACACTTTCCTTACTGTTGCACACAGTGGAGTGGGAATATTAATTTTTTCCCCTCCGCTATCCAACCCTTCCCCTACTGCTGTACTGACTGGAGTGGGAATACTCATTTTTACCCCTCAGCTATCCAACATTCTCCCTACTGTTGCACTCATTGGAGTGGGACTATTAAGTTTTTCCCCTCCGCTATCCAACCCATTCCCTACCGTTTCTCTCATTGGAGTGGGAATAGTAATCTTTACCCCTCCGCTACCCAACACTTTCCCTACTATTGCACTGACTGGAGTGGGAATATTAAATTTTATCGCCCCCCTATCCAACATTTGCCTACTGTTGCACTCAATGGAGTAGGAATAGTAATTTTTACCCTTCCGCTATCCAACACTTTCCCTACTGTTGAATTGATTAGAGTGGGGAAATTTAAGTTTAAATACTCTTAAATAGTTTAATGTTTTAATTAATAATAGAGTGTTTTTTTACATACATTTTGGTGCTGATTCCGATCGTGTATTTTTTTTTCCCGCCGACTCGTATCGGTAAAATTTTCCATACAAATCGTCCAAGTCCCGTCCGACCCGTGAAGTACGATTCGTACGGGAAAAATACAACTTTTCCCGATGCAATTTGTACGGATCGGCCCGATCCTTACAAATCGCATCGGGAAAAGTTGTACCAGACGGACCCGGACACTTTTCCATACAAATTGTAAAAATGCAGTCCAACCGTACTAGTACGATCCGAACCGGCTTTCCGATTTACGATTTGTACGGAAAACGTCCCGTACACGGAGAATGCCATTACCCGCTACGAAGCAAACTTTGTACGACTCGTATCCCGGGAAAAGTTGTTCCCGGGGTGCGAGTCGTACAGGGGTACGAGTCGTACAGGCATACACCCCTGTGCGTTGTGTATGTGCGGTGCGTACCCCAACATCACGTATGTACTGTGCGACCCCCCAATATCGTGTAAGTACTGTGCGTACCCCCAACATCGCGTACCCCAACATTGCATACCCCAACATCGCATACCCCAACATCGCGTAACCCAACATCGCATGCCCCAACATCGTGTACCCCCAACATCGCATAAGTACTGTGCATACCCCCAACATCACGTACCCCAACATTGCGTACCCCAACATCACGTACCCCAACATCGTGTACCCCAACATCGCATACCCCAACATCGCATACCCCAACACCGCATATGTACTGTGCATACCCCCAACATCACGTATGTACAGTGCGTATATACGCGATGTTGGGGTATGCGATGTTGGGGTACGCGATGTTGGGGTACACGATGTTGGGGGTACACACAGTACATACACGATGTTGGGGTACGCACCGTACATACACAATGCACGGGGGTGTATGCCTGTACGACTCCTACCCCTGGGGACTCAGCTGTTTTTGGCTCCCATAAGAAAAGAGCCGTACGGAGTGCCGTAGGGACGAATCGTACTTGCTGGGCTGGAAACCGCTGCTTAAATACATACAGAAGTCGCGTGCAAGCTGTTCCGGATAAGAATCGTCGGTTTATTTTAGCTGTATGGTCTTTTGCACGATTTGTATGGAAAGAGGCTTTCGGTACGAATCGTACTTCCTAGGTTGTAGGAAAAGTTTACCGGGTACGAGTTGTACGGGAAAAACGCTCCATACAACGATTTGTACAGCCTTTTTCCAGGATTGGAATCGGCCCCAATATGTTATTGGTATATGTATATATATATATTAATTTGTTACATTTTTATATATGTTGAAACTTATAAAATAAATTTAAATTAATAATTTATTTATTGTTTTACAGAAAATATATGTAATAATTATTATATATGTGTGTACATTTTTTAGGCTAAGTTAATTTCTTCTTTTTGTTAAATGTATATTAAATCTGTTTCTTTTTTTAAATGAATTTTATTATTTCATGTTTAATATTTTTTTATATATATATAAAAATCTATATTTTTTTACATCTATATTTATGTCATCGATATTTTTGTTTCTATTTTTTTGTACTTACCTAAGATCTCTTTACCCTTTGAATATTTCAGTGCATTTCTACATTTTTAACATAAAATTAGATAATATTAGACCTATATATAATCTCAGTTTAACCATTTTTATTGAATTTCGGAGGTTTCGTAACATAAAGTAAAATCTGATAACCCTACCTAACTATGACATCACTTTACTCTTTGTTTTCTTGAGTGGATTGTTAGCTGTCAATGCAAATTATGATCTTACTACCATACATAACTATAACATGACTGGCCTGTGGTAGACAGGCCCTGTGTCCAGCCCCACCAGGGCAGCCAACCCACTTTGCACAGCAAGTCATTGGGACCACACATCCCAAAATAAAGGGATTTCATTATTAATAAAGTGGGTCTGCTGACTTTTTCAAGGATTCACCACATCAGCATATGAAAGGCAGGCTGATTAGCTTTGCCAAGAGGTGACCACATCAACATACAAAGCAAGGCTATTGGCTTTGACAAAGGGAGACAACATCAATATACAAGGCTAGCCTATTGGCTTTGTCAAGGGGTCGCCACATCAGTATATGTAGGCAAACCTATTAGCATTGTCAGGGGATATCTATATCAATGTATAAGGTAAGTCTAATGGCCATGACACAGTGTCACTATATCATAATATGAAGACAAGCCAATAGGTTTTCTCAAGGTGTGCCCACATCATTACATAACACAAGTCTATTAGCTCTGCCAAAGAATCACCACATTAACATATGATAAGCAAACTTAGGAGCTTTGTCAACCATATAAAACAAGTGCCAGGGTTTTTCTTTTACACTCCTTAGGTCAAATAATGCAGTCATAACACCATCCACAAAGGGGGAGGAGGGGGGTCTATAATCCTCAGCTGAACAGCAAAAGCTTCAGCTCTAGAAATACTACAAACCTTTCCTGGAGTCAGGTTGTTTACACCCCAGGAAACATAGGATTATTTTAAAAAATGATTTATTTGGGACTGCTGCAGTTGTCTCAGTCCCAACAACATTTCAGCACACTTGTGGTGACCCTGCCAAGACTGGGGCACCGCAAAGGAGGAACACACTTGTAAATTAGCCCATGAAAGCCATTATGGGGCACTCCTTGCCAGAAGCAGTGAATAAATGAGCAGCTATTATTTACTTTTTTTTGTTTGGGTGTCCTAGTCCCACCTGGAGACCCACATTAATATTTTTAGTGGTGTGAGGGGAGCCCTGTGGCCCCAGCGGCCCCACCGGTTACCCAACCAGCAACCCTCCCGTGTGCCTGAGAGTTGGCCACCTGGCCTTTTATTTGGTCAGTGCCCTGGTCTCTCCTGGGGCACCCACAACAATTCTTTCCTTTGGGCTGCAGGGGGAGACCCATGGCCCCGCAGACCTGCTGGCTCCCCTGCAAGCACCCATCAAGGTAGAGCATCCCATTGTACAGGTTCAATGATATTGAGTTTCATGAGGTTGTCGAGTTCTTGTACAACCTGTTTGTTGAGTCTGTATGACCATGGCACTTCCTATTCAATTGTTTTTTTAGATTGTTCAGTTCATGAGGGTGATAAATCAGATGACCTCCGATAATCTTGAAGATTCTAGGTGTGTAGCCACCTTCTTTAGCTTGTGATGAGTACAAGATGGCATTTTAATCGCTCTCTCACAGCTGCTCTGTCATCTGTGATTGGAGTCACTGATGAATCAACACATTTCTCATTCTTACCTTGACATAAGGATTGAAAGCGAGACTTCTTGCCACAATATTGTCACGTGTTCTGCAGCTCAGGATACATGCCTGAGTGTAGGGAGCAGAATCCTTATCTGAAACAAGTTTGCCATCATCTTTCAGGGAGCATGTATCTACAACCTTGGACAGTGACTCCTCAACTTCCGAAGATGTCAGATTCACAGGCAGCAATGATTTGTCATTTTAGAGCCTGTTCATTGTTGTGATTATGGAAATTAAAGTGCAGAACTCGATCTTTTATTATTTTGCTTTTATCATAAATACATCAATAGACTTGCCTTCTTTTTGACTCATGGAGTGGAAAAGAAATCTTCACGCCTGTATCTGAGCCGCCACTGTTGCCGCCTTGCAGGGGGGAGCGGGACTAGGACTACAAGCCCCAGGGTCCTTTGAGGCTTGTTACCGCCGCCGCCGTTGCCAGCATCCAGTGCCTGGAGGTGCTTTAAATTCTCCTGAGGGCTCTCACAGCGCGGGACGTGCGCAGGCTTGCCCGGGCCACGGGCAGGCCTGTCTGCACCCGTCAGAGCCCAGAGGAGGCTGGGCTGGGCCACCCCCTTTCAAGCTCCAAATGGCACCTGGAACTCAGCGATAAAACAGGTGAGTGTCGTTTTACCTATTCCCTGAGAAGTCCTGGAAAGTCCACACGCAGGTTTAACAACTGGTGTTGTTTAAAAGTGAACTTGGAGTTGCCATATTGGGAAAGCGCACCATGCTTCCACCTGCACGCCTGATATCTGATAGCATTAACAGCATGCTAGAGAGGGTGGTCAACATCGTTTCGGGTGAAATTGAACTCATGGAGCGCCGTTTGTCACTGGGCACCGAGGGATGAGCGGATATTGCTGAATTCAGAGGTATATCAACCAACCGTGCACTAGACCCGCCTCTGCCACATCCCCATGGTAATGGCACTCACACATCTCCAATCACAAGTGGGAGTGTAAGCAGGCTCGAGATATTTGAGTCACAGCCAGATACCATTGCACTTGCGGGAATCCCAGCCGTAAAATGGAAGAGAAAGAGTGGTAGCCTATCTGTACCAAAATGAAACAGCCAACCCGCACTGGTCCATCTCGAACCTTTCGTTCTGCCAGGATACACCCATCGTCAAGCACTGGCACTTCTGGAATCTCCGATCCCCCTGTGACAGCTCCTAATACGAACTTGAGCTGTTCCATTGGTACACAGACTGAGGCGATATTAGATCTTGAGAAACTTGGGGATGCCATTGCTAACATTGCTGCTGCGATGGTGACCAGATAAATTAGTAAACTTTGAAATGTGAAATTTGCCTCATTACAGGATCGTTTAAACAATTTGGCCCTACTCATAGGGGGATCTGACTGATCAGCAGGGAATGCTCAAATTGTAACAGACAAAGTGGGAGGCAGAGGGTCTACTCCCACAATGTGTGTCTCAATTAATGATACCCAACCCCCTACCATTAGAGCACCCGCACCCGCAAGTAGCATGCGCACTAAATGCGGACAAGACAGGGGACGCTCTCAACCCCCTTCTAACAGGCATGACACGACACATATTGATGATTTGGCTACTACCCCACAGCCCAATCCCATTGCGAGCAGTGGTACCAGACCCAGCAGAACTAATGGGGTAGACCAGAACCCATTGTCTAGCAAATTGGATAGCAACACCTTAGCCACCTCTATCTATCACCTTCCACGGATAACCTAAGACTGGTGTGGCAAGGGGTTAACAAAACTGACTTATTTTTTTCAATGGTCAGGGATAACTTGAGCCTTTTTAACTTCGGACCCACACCCTGATGTAACTAATGCTTTTACCGATCTTTGTGGAGCCAATAAATTCTTGCTGTCAAAACCAATGATTATAGCGAAACGTGATCCTAGATGGTTCAAGCATGAATGCTCAAAGGCTAATGGGCAGTTACGTAAGGTCCTATACATAGCCCGAGGAATAATCCATTGGTTAAGTTGACGAGGCAGAAGTACAAGTTGGCCATCGCTAAAAGGAAGGAAGAACTACTAAATTATCACTGAGACGCGCTTGTTAATGCTGCTAGCACAAAAAATGGGGATTTATTTTGGACTGCCGTTAAAGATCTATGAACAATGGGTCAGACATTATCTCCCATAAGCTGCAATATAAGAAGTGCAACCTGAGAAGGTAATTTTTCCTTAATTTTTTGGCGCCTGCATTGGAACTCGACCTCTTCAAACATAGGATTCCATACATGGTCCCAATGTAGATAATAGAGGTTTAGGAGGCCATCTGTCAGAGCGTGGGTAATAAAGCCCCAGGCCCGGATGGGTTACCCATCAACCTCATCAAAAACAACCCAGATTTTTGGGCCCCACTATTGCTAAATGTTTTCAATAATTTAACTAATGCTTCATTGCCAAAGTCATGGTCCAATAGCATCATTGTCCCAATTTTTAAAAAGGGCGACAGCTCACAACCGAACTGCTACAGGCGGATTTCTTTAATTGATAACACTCTTAAAATTTTAGGTAGAGTTTTATACAATAAAATGTTAACTTTGGCTGAGGATAATAACCTTCTAGAGCAATGTCAATTAGGATTCATATGCAAAGTAGGCACCAATGAGCAGTGTCTAAATCTTAATTTGATTATTGGGAAATACACCATTGCACAACACTCTCCACTTGATTTAAGTTTTATGAATCTGACCTCTGCCTTTAATTTTGTTAACAGGTACCGCCTATGGTCCTTTCTCTTAGCATATGGCCGGACGAGTTCCTTGTGCATTTTTTAGCTTACCTACACATAGATGTGAAGGCACGGGTTAGGATTGGCGGTGGGGGTGAGGTGTCTTATGATATTAATATAAGCAGAGGGGTAAGGCAAAGGGTGCGTATTAGTCCCCCTTATTTTGATCATTTACATTAATAATTTGCATAAATCATTGATCACACTCACCGATGATGTACCCAGAGTCAAAGGTAGAGCTCTCCCCGTGCTTTTATACACAGATGATGAGGTTTTAATAGGACGCACATCAAATGCACTACGCACTTTAGTACGGGGGTTTCACAGACTTTATGACTAGTTTAGATTTGAGCACTAATTCTAGCAAATCATTTATAATGTCCTATGGGCCAAGGTAATATCCCCTAAGCTCTATCTCTGGGGGCGATCAAAAATTAACTTGCACTAGCACTTTCCCATACCTGGGGTTGGTCTTTGCTGTGAACGGCAGCGGGTCTGACCATGTGGTGTTTTGTAAGAATAAGTTCTCAAAGGCCACCAATTCTATCCTCAGCCTTCCTCGCCCAAAAAGATCCTGGGGCGCTTTTAAAGATATTGAAGATTTTTCAATCACAGTGCATCCCTATAGCAACCTATGGCTCAGAGATTTGGGGTATTGTTAAATGCCCCAATGTTCAAAAGGAAGAAAATATATTCTGCAGCAAGCTCCTGGGTGCACCAATCTCTACTCCTCAGTATATATGCCATAGTGAACTAATGCTGAATTACATTTAAGATTTCATCAGGCCTGTCCCGCACTGTTTTGGCTAGCCATAATGAAAAACCCTGTAAGTATCTCTCACTAGGGAGATAATAGAAGATTGCATTAGCTGTGAAAAAGGGATGGTTATCCCATGGCTAGCTGGGGTGAAGAATAGCTTGGAAAATGTTAATTTTGAAGGGCTGTTCTTAAACCTGAACACTTCTGAGACAGTAGACAAAAAAGTTGTTAGGTCCGTACTGTATGCACTTTACAGCCCGGAAAGATTAGAGAGGGAACTAAAGAAACAAACTGTTGTTAGTTTCATACCCATTGAGCAAACTGAACACTGCTTACCCAGCTATATTACATTATCGATGTTGCATTGCGAGATAAGACTCCTCTTTCGTTTAAGGGCTGTGACTGTAAAATACTTGCTCTGTGTTCCCCTTGGGTATAATGCAAAACCCGATTCCCTGCCCTGACCATGTGATGGACAAAGTGGCCAGACACTTTTACATTTTTTATTTTTCTGCAAGTACTACATAAAATATGCACAATGGCTGCTAATTCCATTTTTTTTAATGTTACCTATTCAATTAGCCGATGCATTCAGTAGTATACTAAAATTGGAAAATGATGAATTGATTTTGCGTGTTGGTACTTTTTTACAAATAGCTTTTGAGGCTAGAAAATGGATGTGTAATCCATGAAGCCCCTCTGTATTTTGTTCTTATTATAATGAACTTCTGATTATGCCACTGTAAATGTTTTTATTGTGAAGTCTATCTGTTTCTTGTTCCTTACACTATGAATTTGTGATCATTCCATTGCAATTATTTTACTGTGATTTTAATGTTGTAAATGCTCTACTTTTATGGATATTGTGCTATCCGAATAACGTCTTTTGGATTGGATTGGATATCTTTCCTAATCAAGGTTTTGTTTTGAAAGAAAGTTCCCCGTCAGCAACTGTTTCAGACATTCATATGAAAGATTTCCATAGTTACCAGATTGATATATGAGTGTGAAGCCCCACACAGTACACAAGGAAGCATATCAATCTCTTCTTGTTCAGAATGACTATAGCCCTGAAGAGCACATCACTGTCTCTGATCCATCAGCATCAACTTGGGCTCAAGTTGTTCATGTCATCCAAACTGAATGGCACAGAAACCCTCAATGTTAATTGCTCAGATAAATGACAAATTTTTCGGTGTTTTTTCAGACACATCTGTACACTATTAGCTAGTGGTTTTCACCCTCTGTTACTGTCAATGAAAGCTATGTGGTTTCATTAAAATGAAGTACATGTATAAAAAGAATTTTCAAATTTACTATAGCAGCACAGACGACCACTTAACATAATTAAGGAATTCTATTTTCCTCCATTTAGAAACTACATTATTTGAGCTCTGTCAAAAAGATGAAATTATTAACTGGTAATATTAGATTACAAATATATCAATATGACAATCAGATCTGTCTTTTGGTTGCAATGCAATTTCAGTTATAGATGTAAGGAACAACCAAATAAAGAGGCTAGTGCATGGTCAAGATAAACATTTTTGGGTACCTTTAAGGTCACAGCATTTTTGAAAAACTTTTGAAAATTCCCACCTTTTTTTGGAATTAATCTCTATCTTCTATGGATTTCTTTGCTTTAACAGATTCCTTTATCTTTTTCAAAGTTGACGAACTTTTTGAAGCAGCCCTCCTCACAACTATATCATTCTCATCGGCTGCTCGAACGGATCTTGTGTCCAACGGTGAGTTTGCCGCCCTTCTAGCAAGGCAAAAAACAAAATATAAACAGGAGAAAGTTCTACTAATATCTGTGATGTAGCAAACCTTTTAATAATCATAATGAAGGATGCCTCCAGAAGCTAAACAATCATTCATCATAATACAAACTGGATAGCACAAGCCACCCACTCAAGAGTCAGTGATTAAATTCAGCAGGTGCTGGGCAGGGCTCACCCTGAAACTGATTTCATGACACAGTGGAACTAAACTGAGCGGCTTGCATCTATAATTTCAATGATTTGGAAACTTGCAATGATTTACAAACTCCTTTGATAGAGCATGTGATGGCGGCGCGCTGCAAATGGCAGAGTGGACCTCCCTGCCTAGTTCCCAGCTGGTTGGCTAGGCACGAATGCAGAGGCGATGAAGAAGCAAAGGCCCTAAAATTGACACTGAGCATAATCAGGACCGAACCGGTATGCCGCAAGAGGATAAGATAGTTTGGCAATGAAAGTTAAATAATTCCTATTTAGAGGACTGTGAATAGCTATTAATTTGGCGCTGCTAATCAGATGGCATGGGACTGCAGGTACATGCCGATGCGGGGGGGTTAGAGTGGTCAAAGTGGGGAAAAAATGTTGAGGAGCTGTGGGTGGAGAATCAAAGTGTGGGAATAACCGGAGCATTGGGTCAGTGGGTGGAGTCAGAGATGTGGTCAGAAAGAACAAAACATCCCAATTTTTAGTATTTGTTTCCCATTTCACTGACCAGGTACAGCTTTTTACCTTATTTAATTCAACCAATGGATATAAGGCTTAACAACAGTTTTTGACATTAAATACATGCTCAAAGTGGAATACGTTTCCAATCACAGAATTTCTCAAATATGCTTAAAAGTGGAATTACAAGATTTTTTATCTCCGAGCCATCCAGTTTCTGTTATTAGCACTTGTCCTCCCTTTTTTCACAAGAGCAGTTCAAATATGAATGGAAAAATATCCTAGTTTGCAAATGCTTCCACATAATTATGGCTCTGTCATATTTGCCAAATAATACATCATCTGCTGCATAATCTGATGATTTTAACAACAAAAAATGTTTGAAGCTCAAATGGATCAAAAGTTACAAAACATGTGACTTGTGTTGCTGCAAAGTGGAGGGCCCTTTGCAAAGGTTGGCTGCTCACCTTTCACACTGCTGCATTTGTATATTACACTAGTACTAATAAGGCAAAATCTTTGCAGCGACTGTTAGTATCTGTAAAAATGTCAAAATAATACAGTATCATAAAATGTACATTATGTTAAGGATACCTTTTATAAAATTGGCCAAGATGAATATTACAATAATCCAGATACCATCCAATCTAAAATGAAAACGATTATAAAAAATGCATACGGTATTGAATTAGGTATGTCTAACCAGGACCAGGGAATGTTAGATGGTGGGACATTAAGACACCAGCAATTTTACCTGTCTTTTACCTTGCATGTACAATCGTGTTTTTTGTTGACTAGATTACGGTTGGGCACATTGCACTTTTTAGTGGCCTATCCTAAACAGGTTGGCTGGTGTGAGAGACTAGCCTCCTGTCCCTGTAACAATCTGGCCAAACAAAGTACAATGCACTTCATGCTGTTTTGTTCACTTTATACAGACCCTAGAGCACGCTTTATTAAGCCTATACTGAAAGCTATTCGGCCCTGTTCCTATCAGGTGGGCTTTGACTATCTGAGGTCATTATCTGCGGCTGCAATTTCAAGTGCAGTGCTTAGGTTTATTAGAAGTGCATTTTCAATCAGTAACGCTATGAATTGTGAAAGGAATCTAAATGTTGTACTTATTGTAGGCACTATTAATAATTAGTCAATTGTATAAATTGTGTTGGGGAAGGGTATAATGATTTTAAAGTTGATTAATTTCTGCTGGTATACCAAGATTTATGGAAGGGAACATGTGCAAACTTTGTAAATGCTTTTAATTGTTTTTTCTGTCTATATGTGTAAACTTTTATGATTCTAAAGAATTGAATAAAGGGATTTGAACTGAACTGAACTGCATGGAAAAATATCTTAGTTTGCAAATGCTTCCACATAATTATGGCTCTGCCATATTTAACAAATGATACATCATCTGCTGCATAATCTGATGATTTTAACAAAAAAAATGTTTGCAGCTCAAATGGAACAAAAGTAAAAAAAATGTGACTTGTGTTGCTGCACAGTGGAGGGCCCTTTGCAAAGGTTGACTGCTCACCTTTCACGCTGCTACGTTTGTATATTACACTAGTACTAATAAGGCAAAATATTTGCAGCGACTGTTAGTATCTGTAAAAATGTCAAAATAATAAAGTATCATAAAATGTACCACATTACGCTGCAGCCTTTTTTTGCTGAATATTTTAGCTGAATAATTTAGTCAACACTGTGACAAAATGTTGTCCTATATTGCTGCATAATTCCAGTGGCCCCAAAGTAGACAGCACATGTTAAAAGTGCTTGTGCATGAAGCAGAGAGACAGTGAAGTTTGTGAACTTAGTTTGGTGTGCATGAAAATCCTGCATTGCCGATCCCTGGTGAGTAGCTCTACTATTGCTGAAACAAGTCAAATGGAGGTCTCAATGGGTGAGCCAAACTGGCCTCAAGTGTCCTGTGACCTCAGTTACAGAGTCACTGCCGCTTTAGGGTGTGCTGCTTCATAGGCCTGCCCGCACGACTGGAGGTGAACTTCAGTATGGGTTGTGGTGGCCAGGACTTCAAGGTTAACCCACATTTGCCACCACTAGAATCCACCTGCTGGTGCTAAGACACCAGGGCTTCTAAGGTCTAGAGGTGCCTTTTAAGGTCTAGCATAGAAATGTGCTCCCTCAAAACAGTGGTCTGGTGGACTGATCATGAAGGCTGAACTTGGTTTCCCAGCTCCAAATTCAGCAGCTCTGTCCATAGTGCCACATCATCACCCCCACTGAAAACCATCTCGCCCCACCCTGAGAAACTGGCACTGCTTTCAACTTTAACACAATTGTTCCCCTCTATTAACACTTGGATGCGACTCAATTCAAATTATGTCCAAGAGTTATATGCTGCCAAAAAAAAAAAGGAACATCCTGGCAAAAGCGAAAACTCATAGGGAGTGCAGTATTAAGTAACGCATGTGAAATGTAAGCAGCAACAACATGGTTACTGTAATGCTTTTACACTTATTATTCAGAAATCAATCAGTGTTTTTGTCTGAAAAGTTAAAGACATGACTACAGGGCCCTGAAGGGACCCATTGAAATGTCCATTCCTTCTATCCTTACAAACCGTATCTCTGAACACAGAGCTGCGGTACACATTTTATAAACTGAAATAGGGAAAACAGCTGATAAGGATCACATTTAATATTTTCTACTCCAGGCATTAATCAGGTATTTCAGTACCTCTAGAAATGGTGCACTTTCCCACCCAGGGAAACAATGTTGTTCAAAGAAATATGGGAAAAGGAAAGTAGGGCTTCACTGGCAAACTATGTAAAGTGGTGCTAATATGTTTTGTTATGAATAAAACCAATGTGGACATTTTGCGACCAAACTGTCTCGATTTCGTTATTTTTCATATTTTTAACCTTTTTGTCTCTTCTTTCCGAGGCTGCACGTTGCAATAGAAAAATGCAAGAAAAAGATGACATTTCCAGCAAAAGTGTTTCTTTATTTTTTCGATCAATTTCACAGGGGAACAAATGAAGAAAAGGAGAGGAAAGAGAGGGTGAGAGCTGTTTCTTTTAGTCACGTATTTCAGCAAGTGAGGAGGAACAAGACAGAGACAAAAAGAAAGTGAATAAGAGGAAGAGGAAGAAAGAGAGAGAGGGGTGGAGGGCAGCAGAACAGAAGTTGGCACTGCCCTTGTCTTCTATGGAAAAGAAGGGACAGAGTCCTTTTCCTTCTCTGTCCACCCAGTCCCCAAACAAAAAAGAGCGTCCAAACGTTATCTATAGGTATTGGCTATTTCTGCCATCCTGGGACGTATTTTTTAAATAAAACAAGTAGGGTGACAGATTCTATTCAATTTAAAAGGTAGGGGCACGCCGTACTCTACTGATCCCACCCACTTCAACCACTGGGTGGTTAGTGAGAATCTGCTTCACAGAACGACACACAGAACTGCCTCTCCTGGTGAAGCTGGGGTGCGGCAGCCTTGACTGTGTGGAGAGGGGCTGACACTTGGGGGTCTAACGGTGCATGCTTCTTGGACTGGCCTGGGATGAGATATGGATTGCTTGGTTTGGGTTGTTTGTGCCACAACAACGCTTTGATCACTGTCCAAAGGAAGCCAGTGTTCTGACTGCTAATTGGCCCAGGAGAATTGTGCTTCAGAGATCCATCGTGGTGGGTGTTCTCTGAGGGTGCCTCAAGCACCAAGAGGCCTGTACCAGGGACAACTTTAATAAAAGTGTGCACCCCTATATTACATTAGGAGGCCAGTAAGGAGTCTCAGGTGAGAGGGTTGTGGAGGGGCTCAGTATCAGCTGTTCTATGAGTGCAAAGGAGAGCGTGCCAACCAAAACATTTCTTCTGGGCCTCAGATTACCAAAAAGAGTTATGCACCACTAAGGTGGTCAACCCCCTTCCTGTGCAGAAATCTATTACAGTCTATGCAATTCCAAATACTTTGTGAGAGGGGGCTGATCATGGTAGTAAGGGCTGTTCTGGCTTGAACATTAGTCTGGACAATGACTGGTCTACTCATGACAACCCAATTGGAAGTCTGGCCACCTCTGAACCATTAAGGGCTCGTTGCTCAAGCAATCAAACTGCTGAAGACATGGCGAAAAATTGCAGGGGTAATGGCTTAGCAGCCCGGATACCACAGCTCCAAGGAGTGGTAATGTAAAGCATGATGAAGCCTCATGGGTGCCACCATGCCAGGAGGAGATACTTACTGTGAGTACGACAAAGGCTAGGCATGTTGAAGATGAGGGAGAGAGATTGAGTATTGGCAAGCAGCAGGCACCTGTGGGCTCCTCACAGAAGCTTTATGAGATTCAAGAAGCTCTTGAGGCCTTAGTTTCTCTTTCAGTGGCCAGTAGCTAATCAGAGGAAGAGGAGGAGAATATGGAGCAGATTGATGGTGTTCAAGGCTCACAGACCAATAGGTATCCTTTGTCAGATATTACCACTATTCGACTTGAAATGGCACTCCAGAAAGATCGGCCTGGACATGCTGCTGGTCCCAGTGCGCCTAGGGCTGCTGCTACATTATCAACTGGACAGGTGGAGGAGTTGCTGTTGTAAGTTTTTGAAGCTGGCTCCTTAGACCCAGACTGGTTTGGTGAAGAGGAAGAGCTATTATGGGACATCAAAGGAGTTAAGCTTACCCCGACAAGCGAACAACACCAGCAGCCCCCAGAAACTGTGCTAAAAACATCAAAAGCAGGGGTGAAGCAGGGAGCGTGGCTTGAACGCAAATCATGGCAGCTGGGTGAGTGAGGTTCTCCACAGAGGCCTAACATTAATCCTGACAAAACAGCCTGCTGCCAATACCAGGACGATATTGCCAAGAGTCACGGAGGGCCGGCAAAGCTGAGGAGCAAGTGGAGATGTGGTAAAGTGGAGGAAAACAGTGCGCTGCCAGATGCCACAAGCAGCCTGAAAGTAGGGGTGGGCAGAATTTGCGAAATCCACTTTCGCAAATTATCGCGAAACTGTTACAAATTATCGCAAACACGCGGAAATATCGCGAAGATGAGGAAGTTTTTTTCCCGCATGTTCGCGAGATTTTCTGCATGGTTGCGGCTCGCCAACTTACCCATGTGGTTGCTCGAGGGCGCGGCCATCTTGTTTTCAATTGTCTCACGGTGCATGATCGCAAGAAGAAAGACGTGATCGCGCGACGCATGACGTCACTGCGGGCGCGAACTGTGGCGAGACAGCGCAAATGGCTAAAAACAATACAACAGCTCATGTAGAACGCGACCGGATCAAGAAAACTTGTCGGCGAACGCAGGGATTCAGGTAAGGTGATCGCGTGTGCGCGAGAATGTATTATTTTACAGCGCGAGCAAGAAACAAATTATCGCCAAGCTGCGGAATGCGGAAATTTTGACATTTTCGTGCTTTCCGCGGAACGCGAAAATGTCAAATTATCGCAATTTCTGCGAACGGAATGAAATATTAGCCCAGGCCTACCTGAAAGCCACGGGCCACAGTAGACACACGCCCATGCGAACGCAGTCGGGGACGCGGCACTCCCCACCATAAAGAGGGTCCACACTGGGCTAGGAAGAAATGGAGACTCTACCCTGGGGACACGATCTGGCTGGACCAAGTGAGTCGGGACACCCGGGGGGAGGGAACGAGAGGACAGATCTCGGTACCCAATACGGAGCAAGGGAAGGCTGGGCCAACGAGCACCAGCGGCCAATGAGGTAGGCCCAGCCCCAGAAGTTCTTCGAAGCATTTGATGGTACCGCTACAAGTAGGGGACACAGGACGGCCTCCCCCCAGGGCTCACGGGGTATCCAGCAGGCCGTGCACTTGTGACGTCCTTGGCACTGTGAGGCAGGATTCGGGAAGGAAGTGTAGTGCCAGAGCAATCAAACCTGCCCTGGGCCCCTGTGGGAATAACTACATTGTTCAGAGACTGAGGATTAAGAGGTCAGAGCAAGCTGTGATGACCATGAAGAAATGCCCTGAGACCAGAAGTGAACATGGGAGATGGCATGAACTGAGGCAGACCCTGGGAGGCACGCACCATGGGCCTGGACACAGCAGGGCTTCGGGGGCACCCCTCTATCGCTCTTCAAGGCAACGTGATCAATCAGGGTGGGTGCCACTGCGACCCAACGTTGTTCCTTTATAAAAGGCTAGAGAAGCACAGAAAAAGGCAAGAGAGTTGAAGAAAGAGGAGGAAATGTGCAGAAATAGGCAAGAGAGGTGCGAAAGAGGCAGGAGAGGTGCAGATAGAGGCAAGAGGGTGTAGAAAAAAGAAAGGGAGGTGCCGAAAGAAGCAAGAGAAGTGCAGAAAAAAGCAAGAGTGGTGCAGAAAGAGGAAGAAACATGTGGAACAAGGCAAGGGGGTGCAGAAAGAGACAAGAGAAGTACAGAAAGAGGCAAAGGGAGTATATAAAGAAGCAAGATGGGCACAGAAAGAAGGAAGAGAGGTGCAGAAAGAAACAAGAGCAGTGCAGAAAGAGGGAAGACAGGTGAAGAAAGAGGCAAAAGGGGTGCAGAAAAAAGCAAGCAAGGTGATGAAGGAAACAAGAGAAGTGCAGAAACAAGCAAGAGGGATGCAGGAAGAGGAAGAAATGTACAGAAAGAGGCAAAAGAGGTACAGAAAGACCCAAGAGAAGTGTAAAAAGAGGCAAGAGAGGTACACAAAGAGGCAAGAGAAGTGCAGAAAGCACCAAGTGAGGTGCAGAAAGAGGAATAAAGATACAGGAGGAGGCAAGAGATTTGCAGAAAGACGAAGAAATGTTCAGAAAGAAGCAAGAGAAGTGCAGAAAGGGGCTAAAGAAGTACAAAAAAGAAATAGATAAGTGCAGAAGTAAGCCAGAAAAACGCTGAACGAGGAAACAGAGGTGCAGAAAGAAGCTAGAGAATTGTAGAAAGATGGAAGTGACGTGCAGAAAGATGCAAGTGAGGTGCAGATAGAACCAAGGGAAGTGATGAAAGAGACAAGAGAGGTGCAGTAAAAATCAAGAGAGGTACAGAAAGAAGCAAGAAAGGTGATGAAAGAAGCAAGAGGGGTGCAGAAAGCGCTGGGACATCCCTTCTCTGGGACAGCCATGCACTCTATAAATCACCTAACATTAGAAAGAAGCTAGAGAAGTGCAGAAAGAGGCAATAGAAGTATAGCAAGAGGCAAGAGAGATGAAGAAAGAAGCAAAAGTAGTGCAGAAAGAATCAAGAGGCGTGCCGAAAGAGGAAGAAGTGTGCAGAAAAAGTCAAAAGAGGTACAGATAGAGGCAAGAGACGTACAATAAGAGGCAAGAGAGAGTTGCAGAAAGTGGTAAGAGAAGTGCAGAAAGAGGAAGAAATGTGCAGAAAGTGGAAAGAGTAGTGCAGAAAGAGAAAAGAGTGGTGAAGAAAGAAGCAAGAAAGGTTCAGAAAGAGGCAATAGAGCTGCACAAAAAAGCAAAATAAGTGCAGGAAGAAGCAAGAGACTTGCCGAAAGGAGAGAGCGAGGGGCAGAAAGAGGCAAGAAAGTTGCAAAAAGAAGCAAGAGTGGTGTAGAAAGAGGCAAGAGAGGTAAAGAAAGAGGAAAGACAGGTGCAGAATGAGGCAATAGGGGTGCAGAAAAAAGCAACTGAGGTACAGAAGGAAGCAAGAGAAGTGCAGAAATAAGCAACAGATTTGCAGAAAGCAGAAATATATAGAAAGAGGTAGAAGAGGTACAGGAAGACCCAAGAGAAGTGTAGAAAGAGGAAAGAGAAGTGCCCAAAGAGGCAAGACAAGTACAGAGAGAGGCAAGAAAAGTGCAGAAATAAGCAAGAGAAGTGCAGAAAAAACAACAGAAGTTCAGAAAAAGCAAGAAAGGTACAGAAAGAGGCCAGAGAAGTGCCGAAAGAAGTAAGACAGGTGCAGAAAGAAGCAAGCATAGTGCAACAATAGGCAGGAGAAGTGATGAAAGAAGCAAGAGAGGTGCAGAAAGAGGAGGAATGTGGATAAAGAGCCAAGAGAAGTACAAAAAGAAGCAAGAGAAGTGCAGAAAGAGGCAAGAGATGTGCAGAAAGAAGCAAGAGAAGTGCCAAAAGAAGCACAAAAGAAATGCAGAAAGAAGCAAGAGAGGTTCCGAAATAAGTAAGAAAGGTACAGAAAGAAGTAAGAGAAGTGCAGAAAAAAGGAAGAGAGGTGCAGAAAGAGGCAAGAGAAGTGCAGAAAGAAGCAATATAGGTGCAGAAAGAAGCAAGAGGGGCAGAAAGAGGAAGAAAGTTGGATGAGTAAGCAAGAGAAGTGCAGAAAGATGCAAGAGAAGTACAGAAAGAGGAAACAAGTGTACATAAAGAAGCAAGAGAAATGCAGAAAGAGGCAAGAGAAGTGCAGAAGGATACAAGAGAGGTACAGAAAGAAGCAAGTGAGGTACAGAAAGAAGCAAGAGAGGTGTAGAAATAAACAAGAGAACTCATGAATGAGGTAAGACTGCTCCAGAAAGGAGCAAGAGCTGTGCAGAAAGAGGCAATAGAAGTACAGGAAGAGGGAATAGAGGTGCAGAAATAGGCAAGAAAAGTGCAGAAAGAGGCAAGAGATGTGCAGAAAGAGGCAAGAGAGGTGCAAAAAGAGGCAAGAGAGTTGCAGAAAGATGCAAGATGAGAGAAGTTGGCCTGGTATATGCTGGTCACTAGTTAAAGTGGCCACCTTGCACCAGTACAATTCGACACTTATGGTAGATAGGTTTAAGACAACCTTTTAAAGAAAGCTATCTTAGTGGTAGCTGTGGAGAGCAGCCTTCAGGCTAAGTCTTTAGAGGAATGTAAAGCAGCTTGTTTTACCTTATAATCTCTTGAATTATCAAATGAAAGGACACCACACAGGTATATATATAATATATATATGTATTTATCTCTAACACACTCTACTAATCTCTTTATGAGATTAGAAGTCAGGAACATATGCACAAATTAACGTTTTACAACAAATTAAGCCCCCTTATATGGCTGGGGCCCTAGGGAGTACCAGACCATATACTAAAAAAGAGGTATAAGAAGAACGACTTGAAAAGGGAGAAGGCCTAGGGCCTTCAAAAGCGCTGGGGCCTCACTAATCCACCCAGGGCAGGTAAGTTAAGGACCTACGGGAGACGCATGCAGTGTGAGAACACAGCCGCGGATCCCAATAGACTTCAATGGAGCAAGTCGTGGTTGGAATTTTAAAGTTTTAGGATACTTTGGGAGAGTCTACAAGCAAGTCACTTACAGGGTAAGTAATTCTAGAGCCAACACACACAGTAGCACCGTAGTGCACAAGTTACCTCACCCAGGGAAGCCAGGTGCATATGTGTCTTTTGGTGTCGGGTCGCTGTGTCGTTTTCAATGGGAGCCAAAGAAGACTTGCTGCTTGTGAAGACAGAAGAAGTGTCCGGTGGAATCCCAGGCTGGATTCAGAAGAAAGAAGACCTGAAAGCAGAGGAGACAGTGTTCAAAGTCACTTACCAGTGACCCAGGCCCAGGAAGATGGATGCCCACAGTCATCGGGTGATTTCAGGTGATCACAGGTGTCTTGTCTCTTCAGCCACGAGGTCCAGGATGCTGGAGGCTTGGACCATACGTGGTCTAATGTATAAGTTTGTAGAATGTCAGGAAGGGGTTGCACTTGACAATAGCACACGGACTCACGATGGCCTTGGAGAAGTCAGGAAATCATCTTCTGGGGCTGCAGGGACTTCAGGCTCTGGCGGGAGCGGGAACGTTTGCAACTGTTGAATCAAAGTTTTGGTGCCTGCCAAGCAGGGGAGTCACTCCTTGACTCCAAGGGAGATTCTTTAGTCTTCCAAAGGTAGTGGAACGTCAAAGGGCCAGGATTCTTCTTCAGAGCGTCGTCCAGGGATATCTAGTTTGCAATGGCAAGGGTTCCCTAACTTATACTAAAAGACAGGGAGGGACTAGCTCTATGACCCCTCCTATGGGAGGGTCAGGGGAGTGGGTGGCCACACCCACCTCCCTTTGTCCACTTTCACCTCAGAGCAGGGGCAGGTAGCCCCTGAACCATTTTGAGCTGGCATATGCACAGAGGAGCCAACTGCTCCCCCATTGCAGGACTTCAAAGCACTCTAGGAGTGCACCCACCCAGCCCCAATACACTAAATCCCGTCTGGAAGGTGGTGACACCTCCCTGTGACAGGATGCCTATTGTTGGGCCTCCTCCACTGTGAGTTTCGGTCAGCAGCAGGAGGGCAGCCCAGTGTCTGTGCTGGTGGCATCCATTTTGTGATGCCAGGGCTCTTTCAGGATTCTACCGTGTTTCCACAGTAGGTACATGTCTATCCCTCTAGAAGGGTGGGATCATACTCCCACACCAGTTACTGGTGTGGGGGTATGATTCCAAAGCGTTTGACACCAAACACGACATGTTTTGATGCAGCCTTCCCAGAGTTAGCATTAACCGCAAGGTTATAATGCACTTAAGAGTATATGGTTTAACCGCATCCACAAACAGCCACAGAGAATAGACTCTGACAGCTGTAGAGGGGCCCTGCTCAGGCAGAGGCACCCCCTCACATGGAAACCAAGCACCATGCCCTGAGGATTGATAGGGCCTGCCTTAGGGGTGACTGATAGGTTTATATGTGTGTGCAGGTAGAGATATAGTGTACCTGTATCTCAGTGAGGAGTGCTAACACTACCTCACCCAGGCTGCAGTAGCAGGCCTGTGGTGTCAGATTTAGTCTGCTTCACATGTTTCAGCCCCTGGTAGGCCTGTGAAGTACATATGCCCTTGGTACCTAAGGTACCATATCCTAGGGGCTCATAAGGTACCACAGTATCCAATCACTAGTGCATCTAATATGCACTCCAAGTTGTTTAGAGAGAACAGAGAGGCTGGGGTCCTGATTAGCAGGGTCCCAGCCAGACTGTAGCCAGAAACCAGTGTATACATCAGAAAAAAAGTGGGGGCAACATAAGTGTAGATCCTACTCTGGTACACAACCCCCCCAAACGTAGGGACACTAAACTAACCTTGAACAGTTGAGTCTTCATGTTCTAAGTGGAAATACCTTGAGAGTCCATCTGAAAAGGAGGTCCGGTCGAGTGATGAGGTACCTGCTGGTGGGCAACAGGTGGAAAGGGACATGCAAGTAGGTCAATCCTGGCTGTAAATGAATTGCGTCAGTGCGTAGGGCAGGAGTGCAGTACAAAGAGGGCATGTGTGCCAGGGGTGGAGGCAGCATTTAGAGAGAGACTGTACCATTCCATTCATCTAGGGTGTTAAGGCCTGTTTGAACGGAATCACAGATAGTCATCCATTTGCATTCGAGTTTATTGAGCAAAGCAGACATGTTGCCACCTCTGATGGGGAGGATGGGTTGGTCTATTACTTGCCATGAAATGTCTGTCTCGCAATGGTTCTTTTGGATTTAGAGTGAGACCAGGGGAGCAGTGAGTACTTTGCAGTTAATCCGACTCTAGTGTTGGATTATTCTTTGTTTGATCATTTGTGTGGTTTGTCCAATATAAACGAGGTCACAGGGGCACCGGATAGCATTGATAACATTTTGCGATCTACAATTTGTGACGGTATTTAATTTGTAGGTATGGTTGTTCGCTTTAAAGTCTTTAGTGTTGACTGTGAGGTCGCAGACACTGCAAGTTTGGTATTTGTAATGGCCTATGATGGGAGGTAGGCCCCAGGCAGCCGTGATCGTGTTGTTGCCTTTAGGCTCAAATGGCCAAGTAATGGCATGGACAAGATGGGTGGCTAAATTGTTGCCTCTCTGGTTTGAGAAAAGAGGGGCTTCTTTGAATGTTTCAAATGGTTGAAGCAGCCGCCAGTTGCGTTTAATAATCTTGCTGACTTTGTTACTGCAGTGGCTGAATTTAGATTCAAAGGGAATCCTGGTCATGGTTTTTTTGGGTTGAGGAGTGAGGAGATGCTCTCGATGGCAATACCATGCTCTCTTGCGAGCTCGGGAGACAAGCCGTTTTGGGTAGCCTCTGTCAAGGAGTTTTTGGATAAGGATATCTGATTCTCTGAAGTAGTCTTTGCGCCATTTACAGTTTCTGTAGATTCTGAGGAACTGTCCAAAGGGGAGGCCGTCCCTGTGGCCTCTGGGATGATAGCTGGAGTATTGTAGTAGGGTGTTCCTTTCGGTGGGTTTGCGGTAAAAGCATGTGCCGATTTTATTGTCTTCTGCGTGTATCGTGATGTCTAGGAAGGGGAGATCATTGGGTTTGGATTCATGGGTGAATTTCAGATGAATTTGGGACTGGTTGAGCCAATGGATGAAGGGTTTGAGAGTGAAGGTTGAACCTTTCCATAAGAGGAGGATGTCGTCGATATATCTCCGCCAGAGGGTGATATGGTCGATGAAAGGGTTATTTGCGGTGAGGATGTGTGTGCTCTCCAAATGGTGGACGAAAAGGATTGCAAAGTTGGGGGCGAAGCAAGTTCCCATGGAGACGCCTTTGACTTGAAGGTAGAAGGTGTCGCGATATAGATAGTAGTTATTTTCTAGGGCGATGTGGAGGAGATCCAAGATAAATTCAGTGGGTATAAGGGTGGGTTTGGGTCTGGTCTCAAGCAGGGATTCTATGACTTCAAGGCCTTCTTTGTGTGGGATGTTAGTATACAGAGATTCAATATCTAGCCCCACCATCAGGTCAGTGTTGGTATCAAATGGTCTATTTTCTATGGTGAGGATGAGGTCCATCGTGTCTCTGATGAAGGTATCTGTGGTTGGGACAAATTCTTTGATGATTGCATCGATATATTTTCCCAAGGGTTCAAGGATGGAACCACAGCCGGAGACAATGGTGCGACCAGGTGGATTGGTGCTATCTTTCTGGATCTTGGGCAAGACATAGAGGACCGGTGTGCGAGGGTAAGGATTGTTGAGAAAGGTATATTCTTTTTGTGTTATGATGTTGAGTGAACTGGCTCGTCCAGTGGCTGATTGTATTTTGGTCTTGAGATCTGGCAGGGGGTCTTTAGAAAGAGGTATGTAGTGGAGGGTATTGGAGAGTTGGCGTTTGACTTCGGGGTCGTAGTTATCAAGGTTCATGACTACTATGCCACCTCCTTTATCTGCAGGTTTGATGATAAGATCAGGTTTGTTCTTGAGGGAGAATAACGCTTGTTTTTCAGCGAGGGGTAGGTTGTATGGGAAAAATTCAAACTCAGCTTGAAGATCTTTGACTTCTCGAAGAACACTGCTTTCAAACACCAGTATCTCAGGGGGCATGCTACTTGAGGGGAGATTAAAGGTGGATGGAGGGTGGAAGCGTGGTGCAATGTATGGAGTTGGTTGTGGTTTGTCAGCAAAGAATTGTTTGAGTCAAATTCTGCGAAAGAATAGCAGGAGATTAGATTGTAGGTCCAGAAAGTTAGTACATTCAGTGGGAACAAAACTAAGGCCTCTGCTGATGACAGTTGTTTCGTCATTGGAAAGGGTATGGTTGGAGAGATTGAAGATGGGTATCGATTGGGGTGGTAGACGGGTGGACGATATGGATTGTGCAGTTAATGTGGGAGTCCCCATTGGTAGAATCTGTTTCGTGTTTGTCTCTCTCCTGAGAATTGAGGTTGGAACTGGCGATTTGTGCTGGCTCGAGTTTGTTGTTGGCCGCGTCCACAGCTTTGTCCTAAAAAACCTTGTGGTAGAAGAGGGGGTGGTCTGTTTGTGGCTCTAGAGGTGCTGGGTCCCTCTCCTGGGTTTGAGTCTTCAAGTGAGGTGTTAGAGAAGTCGGAGAAAGTGATCTGTTGATTGTTACGGTATCTACCCCAATTGCGTGTTCTGGGGGGAAATACGGAATATTGAAGAATTCGTCACGCAATATGGGTATGTTTTATCTACGTTGTAGAATTTGATATCTTTTTGAATTTTGGTAATTTTTTTGTTGAGCTCGTAGGTGCTGAAGGTGTTGATGGAGATATTTATTTTCTCCAAGAGGCTTTTGGAGTCGGTGATTGTAGTGTCTGCGAGGATGAGCCGCTCTAGTTCAGCTATTTCCTCGAATTCTTTGCAGCTGTGTTCTATAGCTGTGTCGATCCTTAGTACCATCCAGTGGCGTCAGCAAGTAGTTGCTAGATGGCTGAAACCAGTCTGAAATTTAGGGTCTTGGGTAAATATGGCTGGTGTATTTCTAATCTGTAAGCCTAGTGGGATTACTCCTGATTGCAGGTATTCAGTAAGCATTCGGGCATGTAGTTCTGTTCTGATCTGTTTTTTCTTTAGTTTTTCTAGTTTATCTAGTAGTGTACGAGAGGTGTTGGTAGGTGTGGTAGTGGAAGGGGTAGGGGGGTCCCAGAGAGAAGGGAGGGGCCCCCAAGAATACGTTGAATATATTCCTCTGAGTAAGAGAGAGTCTCCTTAGACATACTTAATGCCAAAAAATGGCAACAAGTGGACAATTAAATTAGTCAAAAAAGTAGAGATCCCTGAAAGGACCAACTCTCGCAGCTCAGCAGCTGCTCACAATCTTGTTAAGTTCAAAAGGAGTATCACCCATAAGCCACGTTGTGATATGGGTAGGTATGAGAGAATAAACAACAATATCACAAATGGTATAATTACGAGAGACGGTTTAGACTGAGCATGTCAAAGAACATTGCAGAGCAGAAAAAGGAAGACTCTTGGTCACTAATTTTTTGGGAAGTGCACAAGGCATCATATATTTTAAACACAATCAAGTACAGTTGTATCAGCACTGTAGGCAAGGAAATGCATAAAAACAACCCAACATTGAACTTGGTGCTAGAATGTGCAAGTGGCAAGGCAAGTGGCGACGCAAGTGGCAATGTGTATACAGCGAAAAAAGGTGCAAGGTGGAAAAATATATACAGTGAAGGATGGTTCGGACATTGCTTTGAACAAATTTTGCAATTATTTGATGGAACCATAGTGAAAAATGCGCTGTAATGTTGCACTGAATGGTCAAAGGCGTTACGATCCTTTAGGTCAGGATCATCTTCAGGACCGAGTTGTTGGTTTAGAACGGTGCTGTACAGGGGAGAGAAAGAAGGATATCGGGGGGAAAGGGAGAAAGGTGTCGAGTGTGGCGATCAAGAATGATGCAAACGGAGGGTGGAAGGAAGTGGAGGGGGGGGAAAGGAAGGGGGGAAAAGGAAGAAAAGAAGGAGGAGGAGGAGTCCATTAAGTGGAACCGCAAGTAGTCGACAGTGAAGCAGGAGTTATCAGATAGGTAACAGAGCGAAGTGCGCGTGGGGCGCAAGGATTACCTTGTGGTGTAGGAATCCACGAGGTATGATTAGAGCCATGGGGTCATCTAAAGGAGGGCTGGCAAGTAGTCCATCTATCAGCAATAGCAGAAATGCCAGGGGGAGCTGGGGGAGCTTGGGGAGGACAGGATGTCAAGGAGGAATGTGCGAGATCGTTACCGGGAGAACGTGAGGTAAAGGAGCAGGAGTTACCTGAGAGAAAACGTCAGTGTACGTGTGGGAGAGTAACCGGATGTGAATCCCGAATCTATGGATCACAGTTGCAAGAGGGTATCCATCACAGTCGGAGTTCCGGAGGAATTACGCTGAGGGAGAAAAAAGGCAGTCTAGGGGCTGGTGGGAGGGCAATGGCAGCCGGTGGGGGGCGGGTGAAAAGAGAGCGTCTGTCTGGTACTTACTTGGTAAGAGAAATGAATTCAGTCGAGGACGGAGGTGCCGTAGCTGGCGACTCGCCGTGGCTTTGAATGCAGGTCGAGTGATGGCAAGAGCATACTCATCTATAAGGAGTACGAGTGAAACTTCAGGGTCATGTGACCGCGGGAGGCGGGTGGGCGTGTGTGATTGGCGGAGGGAAGGGGGAGGGAGGGAGGGAAAGAAGGTACACGAAAAA
This sequence comes from Triturus cristatus, assembly GCF_964204655.1. Lineage (NCBI taxonomy): Eukaryota > Metazoa > Chordata > Amphibia > Caudata > Salamandridae > Triturus > Triturus cristatus. Next base: position 787,368,723 of record NC_140593.1, on the reverse strand, counting down.
ATAAAGAAAGAACTAGAGCATACCAGAAAGCATAAGAAATTATTTACAGAATGCGGGAGTAAATCAATGGCATGTGCGATAGAAATACAATTATAGTTCCGGAAGGTGACTGGTTGTGGACAGATTACATCGCAATGATTACGGAGGTACAAAAAAGAGGGCGTGGTGATTGGAGGGGGGGAAGAAGGCACATAAAAAGGAAAAAGAAGTTCAAACAACTGGTGGCAATAGGAATCATCTCAGATGTATCGGGAGTGGGTACATGTTCAATTGAAGTCAGAGTACAGTTCTGGAGTGAGGTTACAGTTGTAAACATCAGTGCATGCGGCCGCAATAAATGCGAAGGGACATAAAAACGAAAGTTGGAAAATGATACAAAACAACGTACATTACATGGCCACCTGCAAAGATGACGGAGTGGAACCAAGCAAGTAAATTAAGTTACTGAACAGTTGTTAGCAAGAGTTAGTACCGGTATGTATGGAGTACTTGAAAAGGAGGTCTGGTCGTGTGATGAGGTACCTGCTGGTGGGCAACAGGTGGAAAGGGACATGCAAGTAGGTCAATCCTGGCTGTAAATGAATTGTGTCAGTGCGGAGGGCAGGAGTGCAGTACAAAGAGGGCATGTGTGCCAGGGGTGGATGCAGAATTTAGAGAGAGACCGTACCATTCCATTCATCTAGGGTGTTAAGGCCTGTTTGAATGGAATCACAGATAGTCATCCATTTGCATTCGAGTTTATTGAGCAAAGCAGACATGTTGCCACCTCTGATGGGGAGGATGGATTGGTCTATCACTTGCCATGAAATGTCTGTCTCGCAATGGTTCTTTTGGATGTAGTGTGAGACCAGGGGAGCAGTGAGTACTTTGCAGTTAATCTGACTCTTGTGTTGGATTATTCTTTGTTTGATCGTTTGTGTGGTTTGTCCAATATAAACGAGGTCATAGGGGCACCGGATAGCATAGATAACATTTTGCGATCTACAATTTGTGAGGGTTTTTAATTTGTAGGTATGGTTGTTCGCTTTAAAGTCTTTAGTGTTGACTGTGAGGTCGCAGACACTGCAAGTTTGGCATTTGTAATGGCCTATGATGGGAGGTAGGCCCCAGACAGCCGTGATCGTGTTGTTGCCTTTAGGCTCCAATGGCCAAGTAATGTCATGGGCAAGATGGGTGGCTAAATTGTTGCCTCTCTGGTATGAGAAAGAGGGGCTTCTTTAAATGTTTCAAATGGTTGAAGCAGCCGCCAGTTGTGTTTGATAATCTTGCTGACTTTGTTACTGCAGGCGCTGAATTTAGATACAAAGCGAATCCTGGTCATGGTATTTTTGGGTTGAGGAGTGAGGAGATGCTCTCGATGGCAATACCATGCTATCTTGTGAGCTTGGGAGACAAGCCGTTTGGGGTAGCCTCTGTCAAGGAGTTTTTGGATAAAGATATCTGATTCTCTGAAGTATTCTTTGCACCATTTACAGTTTCTGCGGATTCTGAGGAACTGTCCAAAGGGGAGGCCGTCCCTTAGGCCTCTGGGATGATAGCTGGAGTATTGTAGTAGGGTGTTCCTTTCGGTGGGTTTGCGGTACAAGCATGTGCCGATTTTATTGTCTTCTGCGTGTATCGTGATGTCTAGGAAGGGGAGATCGTTGGGTTTGGATTCATGGGTGAATTTCAGATGAATTTGGGACTGGTTGAGCCAATGGATGAAGGGTTTGAGAGTGAAGGTTGAACCTTTCCATAAGAGGAGGATGTCGTCGATATATCTCCGCCAGAGGGTGATATGGTCGATGAAAGGGTTATTTGCGGTGAGGATGTGTGTGCTCTCCTAATGGTGGACGAAAAGGATTGCAAAGTTGGGGGCGAAGCAAGTTCCCATGGAGACGCCTTTGACTTGAAGGTAGAAGGTGTCGCGATATAGAAAGTAGATATTTTCTAGGGCGATGTGGAGGAGATCCAAGATAAATTCAGTGGGTATAAGGGTGGGTTTGGGTCTGGTCTCAAGCAGGGATTCTATGACTTCAAGGCCTTCTTTGTGTGGGATGTTAGTATACAGAGATTCAATATCTAGCCCCACCATCAGGTCAGTGTTGGTATCAAATGGTCTATTTTCTATGGTGAGGATGAGGTCCATCGTGTCTCTGATGAAGGTATCTGTGGTTGGGACAAATTCTTTGATGATTGCATCGATATATTTTCCCAAGGGTTCAAGGATGGAACCACAGCCGGAGACAATGGTGCGACCAGGTGGATTGGTGCTATCTTTCTGGATCTTGGGCAAGACATAGAGGACCGGTGTGCGAGGGTAAGGATTGTTGAGAAAGGTATATTCTTTTTGTGTTATGATGTTGAGTGAACTGGCTCGTCCAGTGGCTGATTGTATTTTGGTCTTGAGATCTGGCAGGGGGTCTTTAGAAAGAGGTGTGTAGTGGAGGGTATTGGAGAGTTGGCGTTTGACTTCGGGGTCGTAGTTATCAAGGTTCATGACTACTATGCCACCTCCTTTATCTGCAGGTTTGATGATAAGATCAGGTTTGTTCTTGAGGGAGAATAACGCTTGTTTTTCAGCGAGGGGTAGGTTGTATGGGACAAATTCAAACTCAGCTTGAAGAACTTTGACTTCTCGAAGAACACTGCTTTCAAACACCAGTATCTCAGGGGGCATGCTACTTGAGGGGAGATTAAAGGTGGATGGAGGGTGGAAGCGTGGTGCAATGTATGGAGTTGGTTGTGGTTTGTCAGCAAAGAATTGTTTGAGTCAAATTCTGCGAAAGAATAGCAGGAGATTAGATTGTAGGTCCAGAAAGTTAGTACATTCAGTGGGAACAAAACTAAGGCCTCTGCTGATGACAGTTGTTTCGTCATTGGAAAGGGTATGGTTGGAGAGATTGAAGATGGGTATCGATTGGGGTGGTAGACGGGTGGACGATATGGATTGTGCAGTTAATGTGGGAGTCCCCATTGGTAGAATCTGTTTCGTGTTTGTCTCTCTCCTGAGAATTGAGGTTGGAACTGGCGATTTGTGCTGGCTCGAGTTTGTTGTTGGCCGCGTCCACAGCTTTGTCCTAAAAAACCTTGTGGTAGAAGAGGGGGTGGTCTGTTTGTGGCTCTAGAGGTGCTGGGTCCCTCTCCTGGGTTTGAGTCTTCAAGTGAGGTGTTAGAGAAGTCGGAGAAAGTGATCTGTTGATTGTTACGGTATCTACCCCAATTGCGTGTTCTAGGGGGGAAATACGGAATATTGAAGAATTCGTCACGTAATATGGGTATGTTTTATCTACGTTGTAGGATTTGATATCTTTTTGAATTTTGGTAATTTTTTTGTTGAGCTCGTAGGTGCTGAAGGTGTTGATGGAGATATTTATTTTCTCCAAGAGGCTTTTGGAGTCGGTGATTGTAGTGTCTGCGAGGATGAGCCGCTCTAGTTCAGCTATTTCCTCGAATTCTTTGCAGCTGTGTTCTATAGCTGTGTCGATCCTTAGTACCATCCAGTGGCGTCAGCAAGTAGTTGCTAGATGGCTGAAACCAGTCTGAAATTTAGGGTCTTGGGTAAATATGGCTGGTGTATTTCTAATCTGTAAGCCTAGTGGGATTACTCCTGATTTCAGGTATTCAGTAAGCATTCGGGCATGTAGTTCTGTTCTGATCTGTTTTTTCTTTAGTTTTTCTAGTTTATCTAGTAGTGTACGAGAGGTGTTGGTAGGTGTGGTAGTGGAAGGGGTAGGGGGGTCCCAGAGAGAAGGGAGGGGCCCCCAAGAATACGTTGAATATATTCCTCTGAGTAAGAGAGAGTCTCCTTAGACATACTTAATGCCAAAAAATGGCAACAAGTGGACAATTAAATTAGTCAAAAAAGTAGAGATCCCTGAAAGGACCAACTCTCGCAGCTCAGCAGCTGCTCACAATCTTGTTAAGTTCAATAGGAGTATCACCCATAAACCACGTTGTGATATGGGTAGGTATGAGAGAATAAACAACAATATCACAAATGGTATAATTACGAGAGACGGTTTAGACTGAGCATGTCAAAGAACATTGCAGAGCAGAAAAAGGAAGACTCTTGGTCACTAATTTTTTGGGAAGTGCACAAGGCATCATATATTTTAAACACAATCAAGTACAGTTGTATCAGCACTGTAGGCAAGGAAATGCATAAAAACAACCCAACATTGAACTTGGTGCTAGAATGTGCAAGTGGCAAGGCAAGTGGCGACGCAAGTGGCAATGTGTATACAGCGAAAAAAGGTGCAAGGTGGAAAAATATATACAGTGAAGGATGGTTCGGACATTGCTTTGAACAAATTTTGCAATTATTTGATGGAACCATAGTGAAAAATGCGCTGTAATGTTGCACTGAATGGTCAAAGGCGTTACGATCCTTTAGGTCAGGATCATCTTCAGGACCGGGTTGTTGGTTTAGAACGGTGCTGTACAGGGGAGAGAAAGAAGGATATCGGGGGGAAAGGGAGAAAGGTGTCGAGTGTGGCGATCAAGACTGATGCAAACGGAGGGTGGAAGGAAGTGGAGGGGAGGGGGGGGAAAGGAAGGGGGGAAAAGGAAGAAAAGAAAGAGGAGGAGGAGTCCGTTAAGTGGAACCGCAAGTAGTCGACAGTGAAGCAGGAGTTATCAGATAGGTAACAGAGCGAAGTGCGCGTGGGGCGCAAGGATTACCTTGTGGTGTAGGAATCCACGAGGTATGATTAGAGCCATGGGGTTATCTAAAGGAGGGCTGGCAAGTAGTCCATCTATCAGCAATAGCAGAAATGCCAGGGGGAGCTTGGGGAGCAAGGGGAGGACAGGATGTCAAGGAGGAATGTGCGAGATCGTTACCGGGAGAACGTGAGGTAAAGGAGCAGGAGTTACCTGAGAGAAAACGTCAGTGTACGTGTGGGAGAGTAACCGGATGTGAATCCCGAATCTATGGATCACAGTTGCAAGAGGGTATCCATCACAGTCGGAGTTCCGGAGGAATTACGCTGAGGGAGAAAAAAGGCAGTCAAGGGGCTGGTGGGAGGGCAATGGCAGCCGGTGGGGGGCGGGTGAAAAGAGAGCGTCGGTCTGGTACTTACTTGGTAAGAGAAATTAATTCAGTTGAGGACGGAGGTGCCGTAGCTGGCGACTCGCCGTGGCTTTGAATGCAGGTCGAGTGATGGCAAGAGCATACTCATCTATAAGGAGTACGAGTGAAACTTCAGGGTCATGTGACCGTGGGAGGCGGGTGGGCGTGTGTGAGAGGTTAAAGTGATTGGCGGAGGGAAGGGGGAGGGAGGGAGGGAAAGAAGGTACACGAAAAAATAAAGAAAGAACTAGAGCATACCAGAAAGCATAAGAAAATATTTACAGAATGCGGGAGTAAATCAATGGCATGTGCGATAGAAATACAATTATAGTTCCGGAAGGTTACTGGTTGTGGACAGATTACATCACAATGATTACGGAGGTACAAAAAAGAGGGCGTGGTGATTGGAGGGGGGAAGAAGGCACATAAAAAGGAAAAAGAAGTTCAAACAACTGGTGGCAATAGGAATCATCTCAGATGTATCGGGAGTGGGTACATGTTCAATTGAAGTCAGAGTACAGTTCTGGAGTGAGGTTACAGTTGTAAACATCAGTGCATGCGGCCGCAATAAATGCGAAGGGACATAAAAACGAAAGTTGGAAAATGATACAAAACAACGTACATTACATGGCCACCTGCAAAGATGACGGAGTGGAACCAAGCAAGTAAATTAAGTTACTGAACAGTTGTTAGCAAGAGTTAGTACCGGTATGTATGGAGTACTTGAAAAGGAGGTCTGGTCGTGTGATGAGGTACCTGCTGGTGGGCAACAGGTGGAAAGGGACATGCAAGTAGGTCAATCCTGGCTGTAAATGAATTGTGTCAGTGCGGAGGGCAGGAGTGCAGTACAAAGAGGGCATGTGTGCCAGGGGTGGATGCAGAATTTAGAGAGAGACCGTACCATTCCATTCATCTAGGGTGTTAAGGCCTGTTTGAATGGAATCACAGATAGTCATCCATTTGCATTCGAGTTTATTGAGCAAAGCAGACATGTTGCCACCTCTGATGGGGAGGATGGATTGGTCTATCACTTGCCATGAAATGTCTGTCTCGCAATGGTTCTTTTGGATGTAGTGTGAGACCAGGGGAGCAGTGAGTACGTTGCAGTTAATCCGACTCTTGTGTTGGATTATTCTTTGTTTGGTCGTTTGTGTGGTTTGTCCAATATAAACGAGGTCATAGGGGCACCGGATAGCATAGATAACATTTTGCGATCTACAATTTGTGAGGGTTTTTAATTTGTAGGTATGGTTGTTCGCTTTAAAGTCTTTAGTGTTGACTGTGAGGTCGCAGACACTGCAAGTTTGGCATTTGTAATGGCCTATGATGGGAGGTAGGCCCCAGACAGCCGTGATCGTGTTGTTGCCTTTATGCTCCAATGGCCAAGTAATGTCATGGGCAAGATGTGTGGCTAAATTGTTGCCTCTCCGGTATGAGAAAGAGGGGCTTCTTTAAATGTTTCAAATGGTTGAAGCAGCCGCCAGTTGCGTTTGATAATCTTGCTGACTTTGTTACTGCAGGCGCTGAATTTAGATACAAAGGGAATCCTGGTCATGGTATTTTTGGGTTGAGGAGTGAGGAGATGCTCTCGATGGCAATACCATGCTATCTTGCGAGCTTGGGAGACAAGCCGTTTGGGGTAGCCTCTGTCAAGGAGTTTTTGGATAAGGATATCTGATTCTCTGAAGTAGTCTTTGCACCATTTACAGTTTCTGCGGATTCTGAGGAACTGTCCAAAGGGGAGGCCGTCCCTTAGGCCTCTGGGATGATAGCTGGAGTATTGTAGTAGGGTGTTCCTTTCGGTGGGTTTGCGGTACAAGCATGTGCCGATTTTATTGTCTTCTGCGTGTATCGTGATGTCTAGGAAGGGGAGATCGTTGGGTTTGGATTCATGGGTGAATTTCAGATGAATTTCCGACTGATTGAGCCAATCGATGAAGGGGTTGGGAGTGAGGGTTGAACCTTTCCATAAGAGAAGGATGTCGTTGATATATCTCCACCAGAGGGTGATATGGTCGATGAAAGGGTTATTTGTGGTGAGAATGTGTGTGCTCTCCAAATGGTGGACGAAAAGGATTGCAAAGTTGGGGGCGAAGCAAGCTCCCATGGATACGCCTTTGACTTGAAGGTAGAAGGTGTCACGATATAGAAAGTAGTTATTTTCTAGGGCGATGTGGAGGAGATCGAAGATAAATTCAGTGGGTATAAGGGCGGGTTTGGGTCTGGTCACAAGCAGGGATTCTATGACTTCAAGGCCTTCTTTGTGTGGAATGTTAGTATACAGAGATTCAATATCTAGCCCCACCATCAGGTCAGTGTTGGTATCAAATGGTCTATCTTCTATGGTGGTGAGGATGAGGTCCATCGTGTCTCTGATGAAGGTATCTGTGGTTGGGACAAATTCGTTGATGATGGCATCAATATATTTTCCCAAGGGTTCAAGGATGGAACCACAGCCGGAGACAATGGTGCGACCAGGTGGATTGGTGCTAGCTTTGTGGATCTTGGGAAAGACATAGAGGACCGGTGTGCGAGGGTAAGGATTGTTGAGAAAGGTATATTCTTTTTGTGTTATGATGTTGAGTGATCTGGCTCGTCCAGTGGCTGATTGTATTTTGGTCTTGAGATCTGGTAGTTGGTCTTTAGAAAGAGGTCTGTAGTGGAGGGTATTGGAGAGTTGGCGTTTGACTTTGAGGTCGTAGTTATCAAGGTTCAGGACCACTATGCCACCTCCTTTATCTGCAGGTTTGATGATAAGATCAGGTTTGTTCTTGAGGGAGAGTAACGCTTGTTTTTCAGCGAGGGGTAGGTTGTATGGGACAAATTCAAACTCAGCTTGAAGATCTTTGACTTCTCGAAGAACGTTCAAACGACAGTATCTCGGGGGGCATGCTACTTGAGGGGGGATTAAAGGTGGATGGAGGATGCATGTGTGGTGCAATGTGCTGAGTTGGTTGTGGTTTGTCAGCAAAGAATTGTTTGAGTCGAATTCTGTGAAAGAATAGCAGGAGATTAGATTGTAGGTCCAGAAAGTTAGTACGTTCAGTGGGAACAAAACTAAGGCCTCTGCTGATGACAGTTGTTTCGTCAATGGAAAGGGCATGGTTGGAGAGATTGAAGATGGGTATCGATAGGGGTGGACGATATGGGTTGTGCATTTATTGTGGGGGGCCCCATTGGTAGAATCTGTTTTGCGTTGGTCTTTCTCCTGAGAATTGAGTTTGGTACTTGCGATTTGTACGGGCTCGAGTTTGTTGTTGGCCGCGTCCACGGCTTTGTCCTAAAAAACCTTGTGGTAGAAGAGGAGGTGGTCTGTTGGTGGCTCTAGAGGTGCTGGGTCCCTCTCCTGGGTTTGAGTCTTCAAGTGAGGTGTTAGAGGAGTCGGAGAAAGTGATCTGTTGATTGTTACGGTATCAACCCAATTACGCGTTCTAGGGGGGAAATACGGAGTGTTGAAGAATTCATCAAGTAAGTATGGGTATGTTTTATCTACGTTGTAGAATTTGATGTCTTTTTGAATTTTGGTAATTTTTTTGTCGAGCTCGAAGGTGTTGAAGGTGTTCATGGAGGTATTTATTTTGTCCAAGAGGCTTTTGGAGTCGGTGATTGTAGTGTCTGCGAGGATGAGCCGCTCTAGTTCAGCTATTTCCTCGAATTCTTTGCGGCTGAGTCCTATAGCTGTGTTGATCCCTAGTACCATCCAGTGGCGTGAGCAAGAAGTTGCTAGATGGCTGAAACCAGTCCGAAATTTAGGGTCTTGGGTAAATATGTCTGGTGTATTTCTAATCTGTAAGCCTAGTGGGATTACTCCTGATTTCAGGTATTCAGTAAGCATTCGGACATGTAGTTCTGTTCTGATCTGTTTTTTCTTTAGATTTTCTAGTTTATCCAGTAGTGTACGAGAGGTGTTGGAATGTGTGGTAGTGGAAGGGGTGGGGGGGTCCCAGAGAGAAGGGAGGGGCCCCCAAGAATACTTTGAATATATTCCTCTGAGTAAGAGAGAGTCTCCTTAGACATACTTAATTCCAAAAAATGGCAACAAGTGGACAATTAAATTAGTCAAAAAAGTAGAGATCCCAGAAAGGACCATCTCTTGCAGCTCAGCAGCTGCTCACAATCTTGTTAAGTTCAACAGGAGTATCACCCATAAACCATGTTGTGATATGGGTAGGTATGAGAGAATAAACAACAATATCACAAATGGTATAATTACGAGAGACGGTTTAGACTGAGCTTGTCAACGAACATTGCAGAGCAGAAAAAGGAAGACTCTTGGTCACTGATTTTTTGGGAAGTGCACAAGGCATCATATATTTTAAACACAATCAAGTACAGTTGTATCAGCACTGTAGGCAAGGAAATGCATAAAAACAACCCGACATTGAACTTGGTGCTAGAATGTGCAAGTGGCAAGGCAAGTGGCGACGCAAGTGGCAATGTGTATACAGCGAAAAAAGGCGCAAGGTGGAAAAATATATACAGTGAAGGATGGTTCGGATATTGCTTTCAACAAGTTTTGCAATTATTTGATGGAACCATAGTGAAAAATACGCTGTAATGTTGCGCTGAATGGTCGAAGGCGTTTCGATCCTTTAGATCAGGATCATCTTCAGGACCGGGTTGTTGGTTTAGAACGGTGCTATACGGGGGAGAGAAAGAAGGATGTCAGGGGGGGACAGGGAGAAAGGTGTCGAGTGTGGCGATCAAGACTGATGCAAACGGAGGGTGGAAGGAGGTGGAGGGGAGGGGGGGAAAAAGGAAGGGGGGAAAAGGAAGAAAAGGGGGAGGAGGAGGAGTCCGTTAAGTGGAACCGCAAGTAGTCAACAGTGAAGCAGGAGTTACCAGATAGGTAACAGAGCGAAATGCACGTGGGGCGCAAGGATTACCTGGTGGTGTAGGAATCCACTAGGTACGATTAGAGCCATGGGGGTCATCTGAAGGAGGGCTGGCAAGTAGTCCATATATCAGCAATAGCAGAAATGCCAGGGAGAGCTGGGGGAGCAAGGGGAGGACAAGATGTCAAGGAGTAACGTGCAAGATCGTTACCTGGAGAACGTGAGGTAAAGGAGCAGGAGCAGGAGTTACCTGAGAGAAAATGTCAGTGTACGTGTGGGAGAGTAACCGGATGTGAATCCTGAATCTATGGATCACAGTTGCCGGAGGATCTCCCCCATACAGCACCGTTCTAAACCAACAACCCGGTCCTCAAGATGATCCTAAAGGATCAAAACGCCGTCGACCATTCAGCGCAACATTACAGCGCATTTTTCACTATGGTTCCATCAAATAATTGCAAAATTTGTTGAAAGCAATGTCCGAACCATCATTCACTGTATATATTTTTCCACTTTGCGCTTTTTTTCACTGTATACGCATTGCCACTTGCGTCGCCACTTGTCTTGCCACTTGCACATTCTAGCACCAAGTTCAATGTCAGGTTGTTTTTATGCATTTCCTTGCCTACAGTGCTGATACGACTGTACTTGATTGTGTTTAAAATATATGATGCCTTGTGCACTTCCCAAAAAATCAGTGACCAAGAGTCTTCCTTTTTCTGCTCTGCAATGTTCTTTGACATGCTCAGTCTAAACTGTCTCTCGTAATTATACCATTTTTGATATTGTTGTTTATTCTCTCTTGAAGGAATGTAAAGCAGCTTGTTTTACCAGTCTATAATCTCTTGAATGATAAAATGAAAGGACAACCACACCAGGTATATATTTAAAACATATGTATTTAAGATAAAACACACCCTTTTAGTCTCTTTATGTACTTAATTTACAAGTTAGCAATCAACAGTAATAGCACAAATACACGCTTGGGTCCTAGGGGCGTACCAAACCATATACCAATAAAGTGGTATAAGAACCACGACTGACCTAGACACAAGGCCTAGAGCCTGTAGAATCGCTGGGACCCCAAGGAACCACCCAAGGTAGTGACAGAGGGGACCCACGGGGGCCGTGTGCAGTGTATAAACACAACCGCGGGTTCCCGTTATCTTCTATGGGCAATGTCGCGGTTGGAAAATTAAAGATTAGGGACACTTAGAATCAAGTCAGGCCCAAACCCATTTGGACTTAGGAAGTTCTAGGGCTAGCACTCACAGGAGCACTGGAGTACTTGTGCTACCTCACCGAGGGAAGCTGGGTGCATAGGTGTCTTTCCTATGGAAGGGTTTGGAAAGAGGGGTGGTTACACCCATTTCCTTTGTCCAGTTTTGCGCCAGAGCAGGGGCAGGCAGCCCCTGCAACCAGTTTGAACTGGACTATGCACAGGGATACCAAGTGTACCCCCGGTGCAGGACTTCAAAGCACCAGAGAGTGCTCCCGCCCAGCCCCAATACACATCTGCCTGTCTGGGGAGGTGGTTACACCGCCCTGGGACAGGAAACATATTGTCCAGGCCTTCTCTGCCGGAGTTTCGGTCAGCAGCAGGAGGCCAGACCCGTGTCTATGGCAGAGGCATCCATTTTGTGATTCCAGGGCTGTAGAAAGTCTTACCAGGTTAGACCAGTGTGAACATGTCTCTCCCTCTAGAAGGGTGGAATGCTACCCCCGCCGCCAGAACTGGCAGGGGGTAGTTTTCCAAAGCGTTTGACACCAAACACGACATGTTTGCATGCAGCCATCCCAAAGTTAGCATTTACCGGGAGGTTATAATGCATTTAAAGAGTATATGGTCAGGCTGCACCACAAACAGCATCAGAGTAGGTACTCCGAATGCTGCAGAGGGGCTCTGCTCATGCAGGGGCACCCTCTCACATAAAAACCAAGCACTGTGCCTTCAGGATTGGTAAGGCCTGCCATAGGAGTGACTTATAGGTTTTATATGTGTGTGCAATGATAGTGATATAGGTAGCCTATACCACAGTAAGGGGTGCAAGCACACCCTTACCCAGGCTGCAGTAGCAGACCTGTGGTACCATTTTGGAGTGCTTCCCAGGGGTGGCATAATACATGCTTCAGCCCCTGGTAGGCCTCTGAGGTACCTATGCCCTTGGTATATAGTATACCATATACTAGGGGCTTATGAGGCACTCCAGAATCCAATTAGTTATGTACATGGAAACCATTTTAGAGAGGAAGCAGCTAGGCTGGGGTCCTGATTAGCAGGGCCACAGCCAGACTAAGGTCCTACTCTCCTACAAAATTCACTTCTCTCTTTCTGTACCTTTCCTTCTCTTTCTGGACCTCTCTTGCATCTTTCTGCACCTTTCTTTCTCTTTCTGCATGTCTTCTCTTTCCTCTGTCTGTACTTCTCTTGCTTCTTTCTGTACCTTTTTTCCTCTTTCTGCACTTCTCTTGCCTCTTTCTGTATTTCTTTTACTTCTTTCTGCACATTGGCTCCCTCTTTCTGCACTTCTCGTGCCTCTTTCTGCACTTCTCTTGCTTCTTTGTCCACCTTTTGTTCACTTTCGGCACTTCTCTTGCCTCTTTCTGCACCTTTCTTCCTCTTTGTGCACCTCTATTGCTTCTATCTGCACCTCTCTTGCTTCTTTCTGTACCTCTCTTGCTTCTTTCTGCACTTCCCTTGCCTCTTTCTGCACTTCTCTTACCTTTTTCTGTTCCTCTCCTGCTTCTTTCTGTACCTTTCTTGCTTCTTTCTGGACCTCTCTTGCTTTTTTCTGCCCTTCTCTTGCTTCTTTCATCAAATCTCTTGCTTCTTTCTGCACCTCAGTGGCTTCTTTCTGCACTTCTCTTGTTTCTTTCTGCACATTTCTTCTTCTTCCTGCACTTCGCTTGCCTCTTTCTGCATTTCCCTTGCTTCTTTCTGTACCTCTCTTGCTTCTTTCTGCACCTCTCTTGTTTCTTCTGTCCTTCTCATTCCTCTTTATACCCTTCTCTTTCCTCTTTTTTCACTTTTCTTGCTTGTTTCTCTACCTCTCTGGCCTCTTTCTGCACTTTTCTTATTTCTTTCTGCACTTCTCTTGCCTCTTTCTGCACTTCTCTCTCCTCCTTATTTACCTCTCATGCTTCTTTCTGTACTTATATTGCTTCTTTCTGCACCACCCTTGCCTCTTTCTACACCTCGTGCCTCTTTCTGCACCTGTTTTGCCTCTTTCTGCATTTCTCTTGCCTCTTTCTGCACTTTACTTGTCTCTTTCTGAACTTCTCTTGTCTCTTTCTGCACTTCTCTTGCCTCTTTATGCACATTTCTTCCTTTCTGCACCTCTCTTGCTTCTTTCATCTCTTCTCTTGCCTCTTTTTGTTTTTCTCTTGCTGCTTTCTACAGCTCTCTAACTTCTTTCGATACTTCTCTGCCTCTTTCTGCACCTCACTCTCTTTTTCTGTACCTCTCTTGCTTCTTTTTGAATCTCTCTTGCCTCTTTCTGTACCTCACTTGCTTTTTGTTGTACCAGACTCTCTTCTTTCTGCACCTCTCTTGTTTCTTTCTGTTCCCCTCTTGACTCTTTCTGCCTTTCTCATTCCTCTTTCATCACTTCTCTTGCCTCTTTTTGCACCTCTGTTACTGCTTTCTATAGCTCTCTTGCTTCTTTGTGCACCTCTCTTGCCTCTTTCTGTATCCTTCTTGCTTCTTTCTACACTTCTCTTGCTTCTTTCTGGACTTGTCGTCTTCTTTCAGGACCTCTCTTGCTTCTTTCTGCACCTCTCTTGCTTCATTCTGCACCTATCTTCCTCTTTCTGTGGTTCTCTTGCTTCTTTCTATAACTTTTTTCCTCTTTCTGTTCTTCTCTTGCCTCTTTCTGTACCGTTTTTCCTGTTTACACTCCTCTCTTGCTCTTTTCTCCACCTCTCTTGCTTCGTTATGCACTTCTCTTGCCTCTTTCTGCACCCCTCTTGCTTCTTTCTGCACCTCTCACTTTTTTCAGCACCTCTCTTGGCTCTTTCTTCACTTCGCTTGTTTCTTTCTGCACCTTTCTTCTTCTTTCTGCACTTCTATTGCCTCTTTCTGCTCTTCTTTTGCTTCTTTCTGTACTTTTTTCTCTTTCTGTACTTCTCTTGCCTCTTTCTTTACCGTTTTTCCTTTTTCTACACCTGTCTTGCTCTTTTCTGCACTTCTCTTGCTTCTTTCTGCACTTCTCTTGCCTCTTTCTGCCCTTCTCTTGCCTCTTTTTCCACTTCTCATGCCTCTTTCTGCACCTCTCTTGCCTCTTTCATCACTTCTCTTGCTTCTTTCTGGCTTTTAATGCACTTTTCTTGCTGCTCTCTGCACCTTTATTCCTCTTTCTGCACGTCTCACGCCTCCTTACAGGGATGTTATAGTTGGGAATTAGGAAAAGCCTAAAAAAAATCACTGAAAGAAACCAAAGATTTCAGGAACATTATAGTTAGAAATTAGCAATTAAAAAGTCTTAGATATTCACTGAAATAGTTATAGTTAGGACCTGATTTCTATTAAAAAGCTGTTTGTCATTTGGCAGTAACTTTGTCATCATTTGACAAATCTTCATGTCATTTTCAAAGCTAATTTGATGCTCACTACAGCTGATGTTCTTGGTGATCAGTCAAGCGGGGGCCAAGAAAAAGGGAAGGTCCCTAAACACTTTTTCCCCGATGTTAATTTCCATAGGATTCTTTAGACACGGCTACAGCGCAAACTGTTGAACAGAATTACACCAAATTTGGCAGAAAGGTAGCTCTTGGTTCAGAATGCACCCTTTTAGTTAAATGGTGTAAATCATTTCAGTATTGGCTGAGAAATATAAATATTTCTCAAATTATACAACTGTGTCCATGGTGGATCCGTAATCTCTCCCGATCTTGTGCCTGAGATCAGATTGGCTGCCAACTGAGTCACAAGAAAAAATGTATAATGTATAGGCCTGTTCATTTGGTGGGAGTCATACTGGATTTGCGAATCCTCCTGAAAAATAAACAAAGTATGGTCTTCCACACTTTGTTTAGTTTAGGTCCCTGGGTGAGCCAGGGCCCTGGGGTAATAAAAAGTAATGATGGGGGCCCTGGGCACGTTCCCCGTAGCCCCGGGGCCTGCCACCTCCCTGGGGCTAATTCAGTGAAATTTGTGAGGCCACGCAGCCCCCCCACAGCCCCAGGGACAGCCACCTCTCCGGAGCTATATTAAAACATAATACGTGTGGGCTCCAGCCCCCCATGCAGCCCTGGAGACTGCCACCTCCCTGGGGCTAATATAGTGAAATGCAAGGGGCCCCACCGCTGCCTCGTGGACCTCCACCTCCATGGACCTATATTAAATAAAAATGTGTGGGTGTGCTCCAGTTTACCCACGCAGCCCTGGGGACCACCACCTCCCTGAGGCTATATCAAATTAAAATGCAGGAACCTCTACCTCCCCAGGGCTATATATCTGTTGGAGGGAGGCCTCTAAGCCCCCCTCCAACAGCACTGGTACCGCCACACCATTGCAAACACTGTTCCTCTTCATGGAGGTGAGAGCAGGTGGAAATCGGCCTCAAGAGGGAGGCCATGTGTCCCTCTCCTATTTAGTTAAAAAAATTCATAACAATGGGCATGCCCCAGGAGATGGGGTGTATTTCTCATGAGAGTTTCACTGTCTGCAAACAGTGTGGTATGTAGTAAACACTCTCCAATAAGTAAACACTGTTTATAGTACACACTTTTCTATTCATATCAACCTAATCTCTCAATGTAGGTTCAGTGACTGTGAGGGGTTTGATACAGGTAAAAGCTGTCCATAGTAGGGCATTCATTTTGGATTAGATATTGAGTATCTTGAGTAACTTGGCTTACTCTGATCAGTTGTATACTTATTGAACACCATGTGCAATGAGTGTTCCCATATATCTGTAGTTGATTGTTTAAATTCTTTAACCCGTTCGCTGCTTTTATCGGCCAACGGCCGTCGTGAGCACTACCTGCTGCACACGTCCGTTGGCCGACGTGGCCCCGCCCACTCTTTAAAACTGCCGCACCGTGGCGGATTTTGCACCGCAGTAAAGATGTTAAAGATGGTCCCGCTGGGTGGGAGCAAGATTTTGTTTCCCTGACTGCACTCTTTTATCTAGACAATCCCACATTGCTCCAGCAAACAAAAACAATTGACTGGTAAAGAAAAACAACTGCTTTGGCAACACCTAGAATGGGTGCATGAGGGGAGCTGGCTGGGTCCAAGGGGTCCCTGGGACTCTGCTGCAGACCCAAATTTACTGTTTGGTGGGTGGCCAGGTCTCTGGGACCTATTAAGGCTCAGAGAGGAGGGTCACAAACCTCCTTGACCCTTAAAATATAGGTTTTGACCACAGGATCTGGGGTCCTTGGATCCACTTGTGGCTCAGGAAGGTGGCCACGGGTCCTCCCATCCCTCTGCCCTCAGGAATGGGGTCCCTGGGGGCCACTATTGGCTCTGGAGGGAGCCTGTGTGCCCCAACCCTGAATTTAAAAAAGGCCACTGGGGATGGGGTCCCAGAGCCTTTAGTGGCTCGGGCAGGGGCACCACATGCCCCACCCCTTAAAAGAAAAAAATGCTCTAGGTCCCCAGGAGCTCTTAGTGGCTCAGGAAGGGGGCCCGTACCCCTTGCACTTAATAGAAAAACAAAGGTCCCAGATGATGTGATCCTTGGGGCCTGAAGTGGCGTGGGGAGGGGAGATGCACCAAAGGTTTGAACGCAGGCCCTGGCTGAAGACCAGGTCCTGTGACCAACTCCATGGCTAAAAGTCCTTGGCAATACCATTCTAGAAATATATCTAATCAACTATCCAATGGTGCATCCAATGTTTCCTAATATAAATAAATGTATCAATAGATAAATACCTTCAATATACTATATAGTTAAGAATTTCTTATGGCTTGGGGAGGGCAGAAGGCCATTTGCAGCATGGGGTTAGTTGCATGTTGAGGTTGGTCACAGTGCTTGACCACAGACACAGCTCTGTGGCCAACCCAAGTAGCACTCATGGCCAAAGACTGTGTTTGGAGTATGTTTTTCCACCTGTAGCCAACTCCCCCACTGCGCATGGCATTGCACTAGCTTGGTGCCATTCCATTCAGCAATTCTTGCAGTAGCACTGTCTAAAAACCTTGATGGATCACCCCAAAACCCTCCAGGAAGGAGATACAGTGGATGACATTTCAGTTTGGAAAGTTTTGTGAAGATTTGTCAAACGGCCCCAAAGTTATTAACAAACCAAAAAGAACTCAATCTATGGAAAAGCAGACCTAACTACAACTGACAAAATGCATTTGAGATGTCATCAGTGATGTCATCAGTGATGTCACTGACCATGTCATGAATGATATAATGTGTGACATCATCAGCAGTGCATTGCGGGGGCACGAGGTATAGTTAGCTCAACTGACTATAACGGCCGAATTTCTTTGGTTTTGCATGAGTGAAATGTCCAACTAACTATAACGTCCCTGGAACCTGTGGTTTTTTCAGTGAATTTCCAAGGTTTTTAAATGCTAATTACTAACTATAACTTCCCTGAAACCTATGGTTTTTTCACTGAATTTCAAAGGTTTTTTAAATGCTAATTTCTAACTATGACGTCTCTGAAACCTATGGTTTTTACAGTGAATTTCAAAGGTTTTTAAATGCTAATCTCTAACTATAATGTCCCTGAAACCTATGTTTTTTCTATGAATTTCAAAGGTTTTTTAAATGCTAATTTCTAACTATAACGTCTCTGAAACCTATGTTTTTTTCAGTGAATTTCTATGATTTTTTAAATGCTAATTTCTAACTATGCCTACAGAGGTAGGACATGTGCAGAAAGAGGAAGAAATGTGCAGAAAGAGGCAAAAGAAATTCAGAAAGAGGCAACTGAAGTCCATAAAAATGAAGAAAAGTGCAGAAAGAAGCAAGAGATATGCAGAAAGAACCAACACAGGTGCAGAAAGAGGCCTTGTTGCAAAGTCATCCTGTACCCCCAACTTTTTGCTGATGGGTACTGGTGGTAACTGACTCTGACTAACCAGGCCAAGACCCAGTGCTATGTTAAAAGTCACTTAAAATAAAGTGAAAACACCGACATACACTAGGTTACACCATGGGTTGGGGTGCCCCTGTGATTTGCATGACCTCCCCTGTAAGACCCCAGTACATAATAGGGCGGGGGGATTAAAAAAGCTACCTCTAAGTCAGAGGTGCAGAAAGATGCTTCTTTAACTAGTAGTCGAGTTTGTAGAGTGGTTGAGAAAAGGTGCTGGGCCTCCGACAAGCGCTCAGTAATTGTGCTGCATAGGACTTACAGGAGGTACCAGGAGGGCTTCTTGGCCCCCAACGTCCTTCAGGAGTAAAGTGGACTTCATCCCCATCCTGTAATCTGCCAAGATGCGCGATTGCAGAGTGGTGAAGAAAGGGGGTGCGGCCTTCGAAGACGTCTTAACAATCCTACTTTGTGGAACTTGCTGGAGGTAACAAGAGGGGTAGTTGCCCCCAAGAACATCCTTGGGGGCCAACTACCCCTCCTATTACCTCCAGTCAGTACCACACAGCAGGATTGCTAAATTCTCATAACAGACCACTCCCCCTTTGCCCACCACTCTGTAAACGCTCTCCCTGGCGTGCTCTTGGATGGGGATTGAAGTCCCCTTTCCTGCTGGGGGTCCTTGGAGGTGAACTAGCCTACCTCTTACCTCCAGTAAGTTCCACACAGTGGGATTGCTAAGCGGTGGACAAAGGCCACGCCCCCTTTCTCCACCACTCTACAAACGTGACTCCTGGTGCGCTCTTGGTTGGGGGATGAAGTTCCATTTCCTCATGAGGGTCCCTGGGGGGCCAACTAGCCCACCAGGTACCTCCAGTAAGCCCCACACAGCTGGATTGCTGAGAGTGGTCCGAGGCCACGCCCCCTTTTTACACCACTCTGCAAACGCGACTCCTGGTTTTCAATTTTAGCCGTAGGGAGTTCCTCTGGAACCCCTCCTATAAGGATCAGGGGGTCAGGGTCTCACTACCTTACCCCCAATATACCTAAACATTTAAAAAGAGTTTAAGTTTAAGAACACGTAACTAAGCCCCTGTGTCCTGAAATGGCAGCCTCAACATTTCTCTTCATGTTACAACAAGCCAATCAGAGTGAGAGCTCCCACAAGAATTCCTGGTAGCCTCTCACTCCAGTGGGAGCGAGGCAGCCTACAGGAATAAAGGCCCCCCTTGGCCAATTAGATCTCTCAACTCTTTAAGTTGCATGATCGCAGGACTCTCACACACTTCCTGAGAACCCAATCATCCAGATATAAAATGATTTTGAACCTTAGATTCTCAAAAACTTACTGGATGGATTTGCCCCTCTCCTATTTCGTTTAGAAAATACATAACAATGGGCATGCCCAGGGAGATGGGGTCCTCGGGGCAAAAAATGGTTTGGGCGGGGGGCCCTCGGCCCCCCTTCCTTTGTACTTAAAAGATAAATAAAAATAAAGGCTGGGCCCCAAGAGATGGGGTCCCTGGGGCTGAAATTGTCAGAGGGGCATGTGACCCCCCTCCCATTTTAAAATTTTTTTTTTTTTTAAAGGATCAGTCACCGGGGTTTTAGGTGATCCCGGGGCCCAAAAAGGTCCAGGGAAGGGGGCCATGTGACACTTCCTTCCTTAAAAAGTTTTTTTTTAAAGATTTAACACGCTGGAGGCCCCACCCCCCTCTCTCCACTACTCTGCAAAAACGCTTTCTGGCGCGCTCCAGGTTGGGGGATTAAGTTTCCTTGGCTTCTGAGGGTCATTATGGGTTAATAAGACCTCATGTTATCTCCAGTAAGCCCCACACAGTGGGATTGCAGAAGAGGTGGTCAGAGGCCGCACCCCTTTCCCCACCACTCTGTAAATGCGCCTCTCAGTGCACTGCTGGTGGGAGGATGTCATCTCTTTGCCTCCCAAGGGCCTCAGGACTAAAGTAGACTTCGTCCCCCGAGCAGCAAGATAACTACCCCTCCTCTTACCTCCAGTAAGTTCCACACAGCAGGATTGCTAAGAAGTTGTCAGAGGCAAGGCCCCTTTCCCCACCACTCTGCAAACATGCCTCCTGGCACCCTGCTAGTTGGGGGATGACGTCCCTCTGGCTCCAGATGGACCTTGGGGGCCAAAAGTCCTCATGGTACCTCCTGTAAGTCCTATACAGTGGAATTCCCTGTGAGCTGGTCAGAGGCCTCAAACCCTTTCTCCACTACTCTGCAAACGTGACTACTACTTTAAAAACCATAGAAATTCATTGAAGAAAACAAAGGTTACAGGGACATTATAGTTAGGAATTAGCAGTTAGAAAACCATAGAAATTCACTGAAAAAAACAAAGGTTACAGCAATGTTATAGTTAGGAATTAGCATGTAAAAAACCTTCAAAATTCACTAAAAAAACAAAGGTTACAGGGATTTTATAGTTAGGGGCAGATGTTACTCATTCAAAACCAGAGAAATCCAGCCAATCTAGTTAGCTGAGTCAACTATAACTTATGCCCCGCAATGCACTGCTTATGACCGCACATATTACATCACTCATGACATGGTCAGTGACATCAGTGATGACATCAGTGATGAAATCTCAAATGACATCAATGATGATATCATTCAGTGACTGTGAGTGTTTTAAAAAAGTTCATGAGTGTTAAATATATATAGTAAGTTGTATTGGTGAATCAGTGGGTGTATGAGTGTTTGTATGGATGATTTTGTTTTTTGAGTGAATATGCATACATATATCATCTATTGCAGTCATCAGTAGGTAGTTATAGATAGGGTAAAAGTTTCCATAGGAAAAGCATTTTTTGTTTTGCCAATTACGTTGGCGCCGCTTGACGAATCGCCAGGAAATTTTCAGAAAACTTCCCCTTTTCGGTTCAGCTGCTGTGTTTTGGGGTGATTTGTCAAGTGGAGGTTGAGAAAAAAGGTGGGTCCCAAAACGTGTTTTCCCCATGTTAAGTCTATGGGGATTTTTCATCTAAAAAAAATCTTTTAATTGAAGTTGGAATCATTCAACAACTAAAGTTAATCACATTTTATGAGATAGTCACAAAGTTTACAATCAAAATATTGTTAACGACAGTACCAGTCACTTGTCCCCTTTTACATATCATCAACATTAACATCCAATGCCTCCCACCGCCCTCCATGTCCTTTTACTTGTATTGTGGGAGAGATACATATATTACCTCTATGAGCACTCCAGTTTCCCAACTTTCGATCCCATTTCCAGGGGCATCCCCTATTTACCAAAAACTTTTTTTCAGCCAGCATACACCAGTCCATATCTTGCTTCCATTCTTCAACTGTTGATGCCTCCTGTGTTCCCCATCTACGGGTGATATTTATTTTTGATATTACCATCTCTAGAGTTGCCCATGTTTGTTCTGTGCAAGTCAGATCTGTTGCCTCCCAGATTTTGAGGAGACATAACTTCAGTGGGATGATAGTTCCTTAACATATACCTGTTGTAACTGTGATGTTACCACCTCCCAGTAGTGATGGATTATGGCTTCACAGTTTGGAGGCATGATAGGGGGAGGGCCTCTTAGCGTATATATGGTAGATTTTGACCAGTTTATGGTGTATCTTCAGTAATTCCTGAAGTTGGTGCATATTTGGATTATTCTACTGATTGAGGTTCTTGGTGAGGATGTGTAAATTAGGACGTCATCAGCATAGAAGGAAAGTTGTCTTTCCATCCCTTGTCCACTTCAAACCATGGATCAATGGGTCCCCACGTATCCAGACTGCCAGTAAAACCAGAATGATAACAAATAAAATAGGTGACAAAGGGGATTTTTCATTTTTTTAACAAGACTGCATCTCGAACTTCTTAGCAGAATTACACCAAATTTGGCAGAAAGCTAGATGTTGGTCCAGAAAGCATGCTTTTTAGGTCTCGCCTGATCCAGCGCATGCGCTGGTCTGGCGAGACTTATTGAGAGGGCTCCAAAAAGTGCTACCAGGCCAGCCTAGAGCCACAGTGCATGTGCGCGGGCGCGCGCGCCGCGCTTGAGCGTGATTACTTTCACTTTCGCAGTGGCAGGGCCGCTTTGATGTTTGATCGCAATCGCGATCACTTTCGTGGCCGCAGGGCTGCTTGGCATAGCCAATAGGTCTCGCTTTTGGGACCTTAGAAGTATTTAGTTATGCAACTGTTGCATTGCTAAACACTTATAAGGACCCAAAGGCAAGACCATATTTAAGTGGGCCGGCTGGACCCCGCCCACTTAAAGCCCTGGCTATGCTTTGATTATCTTTCAAGAGTGTCTTTTATGTAGATTGTAAACTCAATGGCAACATAATGTAGGGTACCCTTTCAGAAAGTGATGTTCCCCACAACATACACTAAGCATGTATGCCTCTCATGTGAGGGACTTGGAAGTCAGTGTAGTGAGCACGGTTAAATAAAAATCGGGTAACCACTTTTCATTACCAAAATATAAACGCATCTTGGAAATTGTGA
This sequence comes from Triturus cristatus, assembly GCF_964204655.1. Classification (NCBI taxonomy): domain Eukaryota; kingdom Metazoa; phylum Chordata; class Amphibia; order Caudata; family Salamandridae; genus Triturus; species Triturus cristatus. Next base: position 787,346,345 of record NC_140593.1, on the reverse strand, counting down.
CTTCCTTTACCTCCCAGTAAACGCCACCGGTCTCGTAAGTTGTAAGCAAGGACACGGGGTATCTAAATGAAAGCTGTTCTTAATCATGCCCTGAACCTTTCGGTGCGTCTCAGAAGGACAGTCTGGTTTCAGGCAAGAGCCAGCGGGACACGTTTCACATGTGCCCATCCACCAACCTCATCATCTCCGTGCCACTTCCGATGCAGAACGGGACAAGGGGGTTGGCCATCACAGCACACGGTACAGCCAAGCAAAGACGCAGCGGGCGGAAAAGCCTGTCCAAAATCTACGGTGAGTCAGTGTTTAATTCGTATTTACCGGGTGCAGCTGTGCCACACCCCATCCTCTGGTGGAACACTGCCCTCTCCCTGGGTGCGACCGCAACAAGACAGCATAAGTTAACAGTAGGCGCAGTGCAGCTTTTTGGGAAATTGGACACGGGAGTGAGGAAAGCGCTGCGAAGAAAGCATAGCTTCTGTGTGTGCTTTAACCACGGCTCTCTAAGAATTCATTGTCATTGCTAATGCAGTGGAGTCTAGAAACAATCAGGGCTGTTTTTGAACAAAGATTTAAAGCAGGACCACAATTTTGAGATTTTCAAATGTGAAACTCGGAAACATAATGAAGAGCAAGCACTAACTAGGCCATTAGTTTGGCTTTTACTATAGTGTACGCCCAGCGAGGCACAAAACACAATGAAGGGCGGGCCCATGTGCACACAAGCAGATCGCCTATATGCCTACAGCCGTTTTATCAACCTTCAGCAGACATACACGCATGTACCCATGTACACCAGGCGCGCAACACCCATTGGGCTCACCGGGCTTCAGCCCCCCCCGTCATGTGTGTCAGCCCGGCTGAGACAGCCTCGCGGGCTGGCGTCCATCTAATTGCAGCCGAACCCGAGTACTTAACAGGTCTTTAAAAGATCATTTACTCGTTAATGAGGCTTTTGTTGTATTTGCATCCCTTTTTACAGCCGCTCTGCCTATGGCTGGAAGACTTAGCCCCCCCCCCCCGAAATTTTTTCAGCCCCCCCCGAAATTTGGCTCTAGTTTCCCACCTGATGTACACAGAACAAGAAACATGCAGCCCTTCATGCACATGGACCCACAGTGGTACGTAACCGTAGGAGAGTAGATAATAAAACATAACAAAACACCACACACCAGCAAGAGGCCCAAGTTGATGTATAATACTGGAGCACTGGAAATGTGCTCACATTGGCGCCCAAGAGGAAGCGCGGGGGGGGCATTGGTTTATAAACATGCATGATGCACAAGGCAATTGTGTGTGAGAGAGAGAGAGAGCGCGTGCACAGGGAGATGTGTACAAGGAGGGTACTGGAAAATGTGCCACATGGAAGCACAGTGTAATGTACCTAGACTTTTTCTAAGGAGTCCGACGTCTACCCCCCTCGCCCCCCCCTCCTCCCTTAGTGGCACAGCTCACTTTCACTACTGCCACTGCCTGCACTGAGAACACACGCCAGGCTGTCAACAACCAAAGCGAGCGTGCCACCTAGAAAATGTTTCCTTTGGCCCTTTCCATATTTTAAAAGTTAGGTAATTCCTCAAAAGATTTTCCCATCGAATTAGAACTTCAACTGGCGCATGCTGGGCCACCGTTCTGCAGAGGCCAAGGATAGGATGAGCCCGTAGTAAGAGCACATTCAATTCATGACAATGACTGACAGTGGCACTGTCAGAATCTCGGGCTGCCTTCAGCCTCACCTCCAGAGGGCGCAGTGCTGCTGTCATGAACACCAATCCACTTCCCCGGTGCAGCCCCATACCTAAAGCAACTCACTCAGTATGCGCTCGCATGAAAAACTCGACCGCAGAAACAAAACGCCTGGGAAAAGAAACACTGTTAAGAGATAGGCAACATATCCCACACAACCTGAAGAGGAAGTGTGAAATGTAACAGAGAACGCATCACTGACTTGGATTACCTAAATAATTCTCGCATACATTGTCTACAAAGAAATCATTGTCCCTGCCTGAGAGTTAAGCACTTGAAAGACAGGGTAAACTTCAAAGTCTGTTTTAAAATACAGCCGATGCTAACTACTCACCGCAAATCAACCCCTGCCTCACACACAGTCACACTCACATTTGTTCTCTTTCTCTCTCATTACTCCTCATTCTCGCGTCACACGCTGCCATAAGAGACAGACAATTAGTGTTGTGTAAACAGCGCCAGTCTTGCACCGTTTACACAAAACTAACGGGCTGTAGAAAAGCAGCGGTGTGTGTGTGTGTGGGAGGGGGAAGGATTGTGAAGTGAATCCTAGTCCGCATGCTAGCAAGCCCCACCGCCACACACTGGTACAAATTAACCACTGAATGTACCTCAGGGGAGCACTTTATGATGCGCCTCTGAGGAACACTGAGTGGCGTGCCTCGTGGCAGCGTCTGCTGCTGTACATCAAGGCACTGGATGATGTTGTTCAGGGCCATGGGTTGTAGGCATTAGCGGCTCTGTGATTTGCAGTGAGGGACAGGGTGACGTCAGAAGTTGTATGACCAAATGTGCAATATAGCACACACTTCAATGTGCTGTAGTTAGTCACACAGGGTGTTATCATAGAGGGCTCAAATTCCACGTGTCCTATTTTTTAGGTCGAACCTAGGCAGTGCATGCACTGCTCTGTGAGACATGCTGTTTTAGAGTATGGACTTGAAGCCCCACCTACTATCCCCCCCATATTTTTCATTGGCTTGTGTAATTGTCTTTCGTAAACACTGGCTTCTAATTCATGAATAGGCTTGTTAGTCCCTCCTTAGTACCGCCTTGTCTTCATTTGTAACCTCCTATGAGGACTGGTCCTTTTACTTCAGTTGTTACATGGTATGTCTTATTTAGTCTGTAAGCACTATTTTCTTTAATGAGTTGCTCCTACTGCAGGCATGACATGATTTCCTGCAACATACAGCACGCCTTGTGCACTTTCACTTTTCAAGCAGCCCGGGACAACGGCGCTGCTTCTTTGAAGTGAAATAGGTCTCGCATCTACAAGAATTTGAGCAACTGGCTCAATGCCTTTTTGTGTTAATTATCAAAACAGATAAATAAAAGGCATTGTCATTTACAATGCCAATAACTTAAACTCTCACAAATGCGAGACCTATTTCATTGCAAATGTTTGTTGTGATTTGGTGTTAATCCGTTCAGTAGTTTTTGAGATATCTAACTTCAAAAAATATAGATATCAGGGGACGTGAATCATTATAGTGGACTTGTAGATCCTACTAAAATCTTATTTGCTGCCATCTTGGGACTCGGCTTGAAACTGAGTCCCAGAAAAAAGACTTGCGGGTGGATCTGTGGGCAAATTATTTAAAAAAGCAAGCGCGGGCTCCTGCGCTTTCTTTAGAATAACCCCCGGGTGGGCCAGGTCCCAGGGGAATATGATAAATATAGGAGGGGTGCACAGGGAATACCTCCTTGGGCTTATCAAAGCCCCGGGGACTGCCATCTCCCTGGGACACTTTTAATTATGAATTTGGGTGGGTCCACTGGGCCTGTCCGCAGGCCCAGGGACTGCCAACTCCCAGGGGCTAATTTCAATAATGGGGGGGCTCGCGGACCCCCCTGCCCTGGGACCACCTCCTCCCTGGGGCTTTATAAGTTTGGATTGGGGTGGCCTCATGGATTCTCTGAGGACCACCACTTCCCAGGGGTCAAACTCTAAAATGGGAGGGGGAAATTCTCAGCCCTGGGGACTGCTACCTTCCTGGGGCAGGCCCTTAGCCAAGGAGGGAGGGGGCCACATAGACCCCCAGAGCCCTGGGGCCACCTCCTCCCTGGGGCTTTACATTTAAATAATGCAGGAGAGCACAGAGACCTCCCGCAGCCCCGGGGACTGCCACCTCACCAGGCTTTAGCCAAAAGTAATGCGGGGTATGCAGCCCACCACCACCTCCTCGGGTCAAATTAGAACAATGGGGGCCTGCGATGCCCCACTCCTGGAGCCCTAGATGGCCCTGGGGAATGCCACCCACCACGGCCGTCTCCAGCAATTTCCTGGGGTGCCCTCGCCCAGGACATTGCAGTGTGCTATGGCTTAGGAGGAGCACTGCTCTTGACAAGCCATAGAAAACCTGCTCTGCTTCATCAAGTGAGAGCAGAACATACTCTCTATTGCTGTAAGCAGAGCCTGTCTTTCCCCCTGCCCACTGTCAAGCGAGCAGGGAAAAATACATAATTGTGAGATCCAGGGAACTGCATGTTCAGCAGCTCCCTGGGTCTCAAAGCAATGCCGGCTCCAACAGGAGGTGGGGAGCCGGCAGAGACTGCAGGGGCCTTAGAAATGCACTGGAAAAAAAATCGAAGGTTAAAGTGATAACATTAACGTTTTGAACTAAAATACACAGTAATTCAAGAGTTCTAGTTAGCGGAGTTACTTATAACCTGTGCCCCCGCCAAGCAATGCTTTTGACCTCATATATTACATCATTCATGACATGTTCTATTACATCATTTATGAGATCACTGATGATATCTCAAATGAAATAATTGATGGCATCACTGATTACATCACTGATTACATTATCCGATGGGTGTATTAGTTTATATAATAGTTTACATAATGGTGAGTGCCTACTATATTACTTTTCTACCTACATTTTTGCAGACTGTGACCACCTAATGTGCAAAGGTATTTACAAAAAACATGTACTTCTCATGCATTAAAGGTGTGTAGAGGTATTGAAGATGCTATACATCCTTGCTTTGAAGAGTAACTCTGTGTTCAGGTGACAGTTGAAGATTTGTGTTCAGCATGTTCCACACAATTTTACATACTACATTCTAAGTATTGTAATATTGTAAGTAGCCTGGAGTTATTAAACAGGATTGTCCCAGCATGAGGATGGGCTATCTGTATCAGTAGGAAGAATTTAGATAGTATAGTTTTCTCCATCTTCAAGCCTTGGCTATTTTAAGCAAACAGTATCTTTTTTGACAAGTGTTGCATAGAGTGTACACTGTTCTTAGTAGATACTTTTTAATACTCTGTACTCTGCAGTGTATTTCTCATGAGAGTTTCACTGTCTGCAAACAGTGTGGTATGGAGTAAACATTCTCCAATAAGTAAACACTGTTTATAGTACCCACTTTTCTATTCACATCAACTTAATCTCTCAATGTAGGTTCAGTGACTGTGAGGGGTTTGATACAGGTAAAAACTGTCCATAGTAGGGCATTAATTTCGGATTAGACATTGAGTATCTTGAGTAACTTGGCTTTCTCTGAACAGTTGTATACTTATTGAACACCATGTGCAATGAGTGTTCCTATATATCTGTAGTTGATTGTTTAACTTCTTTAAAAATGCTCCCCCTGGGTGGGAGCAAGATTGTGTTTCTCTGACTGCACTCTTTTATCCAGACAATCCCACATTGCTCCTGCCCAGCAAACAAAAACAATTGACCAGCAAACAAAAACAACTGCTCTGGCAACACCCATAATGGGTGCATGAGGGGAGCTGGCTAGGTCTAAGGGGTCCCTGGGGCTCTACTACAGACCAAAATGTACTTTTTGGTGGGTGCCCAGGGTGGGCACTGAGGTACCCACCAACAAGCGACACAGGCCCCAGTAGATGGGGTTCCCAGGGCCTCTATGGGCTCAGAGAGGAGGGTCGTAACTCAAACAGTGCCAGGAGGCGAATTTGCAGAGTGGTGCAGGGAGGTGGCAGGGCATCCAGCGAGATGCTGGCTTCTGGGCTTTTTTAGGCCCTGGGGCCCCTTTCCCCCAGGGTCTGGCCTCCTTTTTTTGCCAGCGGGGGGTACGTGGCCCCCCTCCCCTGGTCCTCTTCTGGCCCTGGCTAGAGGCCCCATCCCCCGGGGCCTGGCCTAGTTATTTTGATTTTTTTCAGGGGGGGCCATGTGGCCCCCCTCCCCTGGGCCACTTCTGGCCCCAGGTACCCCATCCTCTGGGGCCCGCCCATCCTGGATTTCTTTTTAGGGAGGGGGCTGCATGGTCCTCCTCCTAAGGCCAATTATGGCCCCGGAAACCCCATCCTCCGGGGCCGGCTTTCCTTTTATTTTTTTAAATAAATTAAATATATAAAGGGGATGGGGCTGAGTGGCCCTCCTCCCGGGCCACTTCTGGCCCAGGGGACCCCTTGCCCCTGGGGCCAGCCCTCAAGTTGGGGACTGTGCGAAAGCTCTAATGTCCCCATGGTCCCTGCCAGCTCTACGTCTCCTGCGGGAGCCGGCATTGCTTTAGGACAAGGGGAGCTGCTAAGGGGTAAAAATTGCTATTCTAACTCCAGGGGGTGCAACAGTAGGGTAAGTGCTGGATAGTATAGGGGTAAAAATTACTATTCTAACTCCAGGGGGTGCAACAGTAGGGTAAGTGTTGGATAGTATAGGGGTAAAAATTACTATTCTAACTCCAGGGGGTGCAACAGTAGGGTAAGTGTTGGATAGTATAGGGGTAAAAATTACTATTCTAACTCCAGGGGGTGCAACAGTAGGGTAAATGTTGGATAGTATAGGGGTAAAAATTACTATTCTAACTCCAGGGGGTGCAACAGTAGGGTAAGTGTTGGATAGTATAGGGGTAAAAATTACTATTCTAACTCCAGGGGGTGCAACAGTAGGGTAAGTGTTGGATAGTGTAGTGTAATATTATGCGTTGTAATGGTAGGCGTTGTAATGGAATGCGTTGTAAAGGTAGTTTTTAAAAATGCGTTGTAGTGTCATGCGTTGTAAGTGTAGTGCGTTGTAATGGATTATGCGTTGTAAAAAATGCGTTGTAAGTGTAGTGCGTTGTAACAGTTGCGTTGTAAAGGTTGTTCCCCCTAAGGAACATGGTCAGGATGTCAGAACTATACTGAGCCATCACTGTGGAGTGAAGTCTCTATGAACAGCTTAGACAGTTGCAAAGCACAACCATACACATAGATCATCAGGGGACATGTGACAGTGTAGAGGCTAGTACACTGATAATTAGTGCACCACCTTTAAAAACAGGTCTATAGATCAGATGACATATGTTAGAAATAGTATCCTTCATTAGTTGTACAGAAAGAATAGTATTGTTTCGTATGCAGTAGCTCAGTATATATGTTTTAGTGTCAGAAGCTATTATGAAACACTTACTTACTAGATGATTTTTTTTTAATTAATATTTTTATCGGGTTTTTTCCAATGATTCAGCAAAACCAATAACAGACATACATAAGGCACATTTCATTTCAGCGATCTTGTAATACAATAATTTAACATGATGTTAAGATACATATTTGATAAAAGAAATTCATCCAACCAAACAGCAGGAATAACATGAGGGTTAAAAAGCAACTAGTGCTTAACAGGTAGATTAGCGCAACACTAGTCAGTGTCTATTCACATAAGTTGGTCCATCCCCATAACATCTTTTTCCAGCAACTGTAAAGGGAGTATGTCATAATACCCTATATTTCATTCACATCTCAGGAATGCAGGAAAAACACTATAACTAAAAACTGGGATAGCGACCATATTTCATATACCAAAGAACAGGAAAAGACTTCATGCCTATATACATATAACACCTTCCGAAAGAAGGAGGGCTAACCCGAAATGACAATTTTGATGTGCATTGCCCCAGCATGCATGTCCCAACCCAACTTTGTAAAAGGGTCAATATCTGCTCACCCTTTGTCCTACCTTTCCTACCTTTCTGGGTATAAAAATTGTTTTTTAGACTGTGTATCAATAATAAACGTGCTAACCATTGATGGAATGTCGGTGCATGATGGTCAATCCATTCTGAGGCAATGCAGAAAAGGACAAAGGCCATAGCTATAAAGACAAAGAGCTGTCCTGACCCAGTGGCCGTTTCATTATGTATGCCAAGTAAAATTAATTGGGGGGTCATAGTGATATCCAGGGATAAAACTGGTTCCATGAAACTGGCTATCTCCCATTTCTGTAGGTTCAATGCAGAATCAGAGCTAAACATGTGCACCAGGTCACAATTCCTGGCTATAAAAATAGGGGCAACAAGTACCCAAATTCCCTCCCCATTTAGCAATTGTTGCTGATGTGCAATATAGGTCCACCAGTGTTTTAAAATGTTGTGAATGTACACCTGCAGGGAACAATATAGCATGGCCTAACTCCAAAGATTCATAAAGAATGCAATTAGGCGTGTCTAGATTCCTTTGCCATTTACCAGCATGTTTTTCCAAATCATCAGGGAGATTTGACTAATTGTGCACCTGGGGTCGTTCCCCACAATCTCCACCAATTTCAGCTTTGTAAACCCACTTGGTCCCCTCCCCCTTTTTATTGTATCACCTGCGTAGAAGCCCCCTAGTCCCCTAAGCCCCCTACCCTCCCACCTGAGACAGCACGAATCCTGGAACAGCGAGGGCAGATACTGAGTTTTCCACATTGGGATATATTAATTACATTTCCATAATCCAATTATTTTCTTTGTAACTGCCCAGATTTTAAACACTGCAGGAAAGGTCTTAAACCTAACTTTCGTAAAATAGCTTGTTTCAGTTATATCCATATAAGTGACTCATATATGGGGGGGTACCATCTCCAGCATCGCAATTACCTTCTCTCCCACTGATAAGCTATCTCATGTATCGTAAAGCCGTAGCTGACTCATAAAGTTTAAATTTGGGAAAAGCCCATTCCCCCCTTTCTCTAGATAACATTGTGAATTTAAGGACGCAATACGACCAGAAAAAAACTGCTAACCATGTCTTCCATCTTTTTAAACCATTGATTTTTAAACTCGAGTGGGATTGCCCAAATAAGCACAGCACCTTGGGAAAAATAACATCTTAACAGTGATGCAGTGGCCTATAAAAATTATATGTAAGTTATCCATACTCCAAAAGTCTCTTTTAGATATAGACAGTACCGGCACTGAGTTGGATTCAACAATCTGATGTAGATCTGGCGAGATATTGATGCCCAGGTAAACGGTTTCTTTTAGAGTGCAGTCGCCAAACGTTGGTGTGTGTTTATTAACTGGTAGTAGTGTTTGATTGTGTCGCACTTCAGTAATCAGTACATCATCAGACAAGGTAATGTAACAAACTTTCTTATTTTTGTAACAACAGCATTTATAGTGATGGTGCCACTAGGGGTTACAAATGCACCCTACTACCTTGGGTGCATATACACCTGGGCCTCGTAAACGTGGCCCTGTGATACTATGAACAATACACGTACCCCGGCACTCATATGTAATATTCTTAAATAGTGAGAAAAACAGTATTATGCACAGAATTTCATTCTCATCTCGTACTAATTCAACACAGAGAGGTTTTTATGCGAAAGTATAAATATTTTTAATTTCATCAAAAAAGTTTAGTATGTGATTCTGAACAAGACGTTAAGATAACATTCCTAAGACAGAAACCAATGGAACACCTTTACATATTCAAAACATTGTTATCTTGGAATTCGTTTGTAGTTGGTGACATTGGTTCCGTAATCTTGATCTCAAGCGCACTACAGCCGACACGTGTTTCGTCACGACAGTGACTTTCTCAAGGCTGTAAGGGTAATAATATGAACTCAGATTCTGTACACGTTAAAATCAGATAGTCTACCTTGTGCATTTGTTATTCGAAGTCATGCACTAAGTACACCAATTTAAAAAATATGCGTACCATGTACGAGAAGAAAAGAGAAAAGAAACGAGCAAAGAATGCCAACAGGAAAAGAGGAAAGAATGATACATAAAGACACACAAATGTGCAAGTGTTGACAAAAATAGTGTCATTGTGAAAAGACGCAGAATACAAACGAACTAGTGCAAGCAAGTTTCTCTGATTGAAATTCTCAATTCCTAGGACCTTGGGTAATATGGACATGGATCCGAATTTCTAACCTTTGAGAATCTGGTGATGAACATTTGATATTTAAGCTTGGCATCTCGTATTTGAAAAAAGGTTAGTAATTCTGAGTATGAACCTGTCTTCTCCTCATTTTGGTTATCTGTCCCCCTCAATGGAGCTCACTTCCCTGTGATTAAATATCTATGGGTTAAGTGGACAGTAAAAGTTCCTACCGGGCTTTGGAAAAATTCTTTTGCTTGCACTAGTTCGTTTGTATTCTGCGTCTTTTCACAATGACACTATTTTTGTCAACACTTGCACATTTGTGTGTCTTTATGTATCATTCTTTCCTCTTTTCCTGTTGGCATTCTTTGCTCGTTTCTTTTCTCTTTTCTTCTCGTACATGGTACGCATATTTTTTAAATTGGTGTACTTAGTGCATGACTTCGAATAACAAATGCACAAGGTAGACTATCTGATTTTAACGTGTACAGAATCTGAGTTCATATTATTACCCTTACAGCCTTGAGAAAGTCACTGTCGTGACGAAACACGTGTCGGCTGTAGTGCGCTTGAGATCAAGATTACGGAACCAATGTCACCAACTACAAACGAATTCCAAGATAACAATGTTTTGAATATGTAAAGGTGTTCCATTGGTTTCTGTCTTAGGAATGTTATCTTAACGTCTTGTTCAGAATCACATACTAAACTTTTTTGATGAAATTAAAAATATTTATACTTTCGCATAAAAACCTCTCTGTGTTGAATTAGTACGAGATGAGAATGAAATTCTGTGCATAATACTGTTTTTCTCACTATTTAAGAATATTACATATGAGTGCCGGGGTACGTGTATTGTTCATGTGTTTATTAACTACCAGCTGCATGGTATGCTGATTTAGGGAATAACCTAATTCAAAAGCTTCTTTTTCCACATCTCACATTGCTACCACTGGATCAGATGTCACAATGGCAATGTCATTGGTGTACGTCAAAATCTTAGCACTGCTGCTGAGGAATTGTGAATGCTTAATTAATACTTTACACTCAAGCCTCTGAACCAGAGGATTGATATACAGGGCAAACAATAAAGGGGAACAGAGATACCCCCTGTCTTGTCCCTCTCAAGATTCTGATGAGACCGGACTGCCCAATCATTATTTCGAGCCGGGCAGCAGGATTGTGGTAAACAGATTGAATCGCACTTATATAGCCCTGCCCTATCCATACCACTTCATAATTGCCTAAAGATAATCTCACACAACCCTATCAAAAACTTTTTCTGCTTCTAATAGAGCAAAAGCCATAGGTTTATCTGAAATTGCTGTTGTGTCAACAAGCCTTATGATGTGGCGAACATGAGCTGTGGTTCCCCTCCCTGGTATAAAACCATGTTGCCAAGGAGAGACCAACTTAGCAATAACTTGCTACAGTCTGGTTGCTAAAAATTTGGAATATAACTTAGTGTCGCTACTAATTAACATAATTGTTAAGAAACACCACTACATTGGTCAGTGCCCATGACTCCAGTATTTGTTGTCCCATCTGTGCCTTGAGAAATAGCTCAACCAATTTGGGGCCTAGAACTAAAAAAATACTTTATAAAATTCTAGAGGGATCTTCTCTATTCTGATGGCTTTACCAGAGGGGAGATCCATGTGAGCAGTATAGACTTCATCTTTAGTAAGAGGGATAATTCAAAAATCTCTATCTTCTGGACTAACTTTACTGCCAGATATTGCTTTCAGATATTTCTCAATCTTGTTATTGTCCATTGCTCCTTAGGCCCAATATAAAACATCTTAAAAGGCATGGAATACTTCCCAGATTCCACAGGAATCCAAGACAGAATGCCCTCCATCAGTAAACCCCACGTCTATATTTCTGTCTGGTGCACACCACAGGCAGATGGGATACCTGCTCACTATATTAATGAAACTCCTTTTCACTGGACAGATACTTTTCCTCAGCTTTACTTGCTGAAATGCTGTTGATAACTGATTTTACTAGGGCAAGGGTTTGTCAAACAACAACAAGATCATCACCACTTCAGACAGCTGCAATATAATGAGCCTCAGCATTAGCAGGTTCCTCATGTAATCTTTCAATCTCTGTGGCTATGTTTTTTGATTGCTCAAACTGAAGCTAAGCTTCTCCTCTCTTACGCCTGTTTTAAAGGCATCCCAGACTATCGCGGGTAGGGTACGGACCCATTGTGTTCGAGAAACTCAGGAATCCACTAAGTCATTTAAGCAATATAGTTCTCATCTTGAAGTAGGCCCCTTTCAAACTACCAGATCTGCATTGACCCCTTGCCCCTGATGTTCGGTATTTCAATGACTAGGGGATTATGATGTGACATAACTCTTTGATATTTCCTGGTTGATATCCCCTGGGCCTGACTAAGGAATACAGAAAATAGTTCAGGCGGAGATGTTTCCTCTGGGGGGTCGAGAAAACGGTGCATCCAGGATCCAATGTGTTAGCTCTGTACCATATATCCACTAACCCATGGTTACTTTGAAGATTCTGAAGTGCTAAAAAAACTCTCAGCTTTTGACCTGAATAGCAACTATTAACAATGTCAAGCAGCCCACCAGCCACAAAATAATTTGAGTCAGCCACAAAGATAGTTTATTATTAAAAAAAATCGAATAGTGCAGGATCATGAGTTTGTACCATAGACAGAGCAGAGTGTGATAGTGCTCCCTGTGAATTAGCATTCTGCATTCACTCATCTATGAAACTTTGCAGATAAGGACTGTTTAAACCTACAAATATTCCTGTAAGCTAGTATAGTCACCCCTTGAGTATTCGTTCTTTGTGTAATGCATGCCTCGAGCATAAAGCCAAGAGATTCAGGCAAATATTTCTTCAAGCCCTCTATAAGTTTCTTGCAAACATATGATGTTGACACAGAGATCTTCAGCTTTGTTTAACCTTTTCCCATTGGCATTTAAGCGCCATATATTATCAGAGGCAATATGTAACATAGCTGTGTAAGCCATATATATATTCTAATTCATCCAGTTGATTCTGCCTGACTACTTTACCCTGAATTGAAGCCACCTCTGTCTGCAAATCAAAAAAGCTTCATTAAGGACCACTGAGCTTTCCTTCCTCCTATTGTGTAGTGCACACCTCCATCCCAGGAGCCCCACCCTCACTGTGACCCCCTCTAAAAATCCCAAGCCAGGATTGGCTACCTTCACCTTCGCTCATCATTTCCACACACCCCATCTCTCCCCTCAGCCTATACCATGAGGCAATCAGACTACTGATGGTCTGAATGATGGTATCCATGCGCAAGCACCTCCCCAGCTCGCCAACTCCAAACCAAGAAACAGAAAAGGCGTGAAATGCTGAAAGAGACTCTAATACCAATTCATGAGCCTTCCGAAAGTGTGAGAAACTGGCTAGTGAAAACATTCTTTGTTTTTGCCCTCCCCAGCTTGATCCCTAATTAGAAGATCACTCATTAAAAAATTCCAGCAAATAAAAAAAGGCAAGGAAGAGCAAAAAGAACAGAAACGATTTTTGAAGGAAAAAGAGGGCAAGCAAAGAAGATATTTAAACATTCATTCTTGTCCTTTCCATTTCATTCAGATACTCTTTAGCTTTGACCTCATATGTAAAACCACGGGTCTTGGTTCCAAAGATGATTTTGAGATGGTCTGGGTTCAACAAATATGCCTCTGCTTCCTTTCTACTGACAGGGCTTAATTAGGGGTACCCTGACCCCATGGGTGTGGTAGAGGACTGTCAGAGGGACCTTTGTTGGGTACACAATTGAGTTATATTGGTTTTTTTCCCTACTTTGGGAATCTGTTGATCCCATGAGGATCAGCGCAGCCCACATGTGAATTTGTGAAAGATCCACAAATCACCCACTCACAGACCTACACAGGCATTTACACCCCCACTCATGCAGTCATGCAGGCACTCTCAGACCCACTCAGACCCACATAGACACTCACACACCCACTTGCAGACCTATGCAGGTACTCATAGATCAACTCATATATCCAGGTAGGCACACACACACCCACTCATGGACCCACACAGACACTCACACAACCAATTACATGCTCATATAGACACTCAGATACCCACTCACAGACCCACTCAGGCACTCATACAACCAGTGACAGACTGGCACAGGAACTCACACACGTACAGGTAGACCTTGATCTCCAGGCCAAGGCCAGCACTCTCCTGAGCAGCTCCGCCTCACCAATGCCCATGCCAGGACTGAGACCGCCAACCCCTTATCAGGGTTCGAGCCTGCTACCCGTCTCTGCACATCAGGGTCCGCCTGGTTGCCTTCCTGTGTCCCACTTTGCTTTTCCCAACTGTTGCTGATTGTTTTATTGTTTATTTTTGTTTTATTCCCCAGCGTTGTGTACTTCCCTTTGGTGTATTTGCCCCATTGCGTTCCTGCCGCTGCTACCCCTGAGGCCCCGACCCAGCCGCTCTGGCCTCCCTGCCTCTGCTCCCGCCCTCCTCCCCTACATATGGTGACCGCTATGCGGTCGTGCCTCTGGCGTGCCAAAGGCACGTCTAAGGCAAGTCCGTCTGCGCACGTCCGCACCTGGACCGTGCCCAGCGCCAGACCCCCTGGCCCCCATGAGAGCCACGACACCTGACACTGCTATGACGCCAACTTCCTCCACAAACTCAATGCCCACTGATCATCCAACTGCTTCCAGGCCACCCCGAAGCTCACCCACGGACCCTTCTCCTGCCGTAGCTGCAGCTTCACCGGCCACTGAACACCTGCACATTCCACCCTAACCGCCAGGGCAGGATGCAACCATCTCAGATGCATACTACTCAACACTCGCTCCGTCCACAAGCACACCATTGAACTCTGGGACCTACTCGACTCAGCCTCCCCGGACGTCGCCTTCCTAATGGAGACTTGAATTAATCCCTCCTCGGCACCCGACATTGCCATAGCCATTCCGGACGGCTACAAGATCACCCGATGGGACCCGATGGGACCGCACCAACAGGCCAGGAGGAGGAATCCCCATCGTCCACAGGAATTCCCTCAGAATCTCGGCCAGCACCGAAGACACCTCCAGCACCGCTGAACACCTTCACTTTCAGATCCACATCGACCCCAACACCACCCTCAGAGGAACCCTCGTTTACAGACCCCCCGGACCTTGGCCACAGTTCAGCGACTCCATCGCTGACATCGTCAGCACGCACGCCCTTGCATCCACAGACTACATCCTCCTCGGAGACCTGAACTTCCACCTCGAGAACGCCAACGACAGTAACTCCACTGCCCTGCTCAAAAACCTCACCAACCTCGGACTCAAGCAGCTCGTCACGATGCCCACCCACTCCGTCGGACACACGCTCGACCCCATCTTTCCCGCCAGCGGCCACGTCACCTTCAGCCACACCACAGAACTCCACTGGACCGACCACCACTGCGTCCACTTCACCTTCAAGAAACCCACCACGTGCCAACACCCACAACGGATCCCTCACCACAGCTGGAACAAGGTCACCGACGACCAGCTAATAACCACCCTCGCCCGAGACCCACCAACCGACTCCACCAACACCGACACAGCCAGCCGCAACTTCAGGCAATGGATCGACGACTGTGCCAACACTCTCGCCTCAATCAAAAAACCCTCAAACAGATGCACCGACAGAAAGGCCAGCTGGTTCAAACCCGAGCTCCAGGATTCCAAGCGGACCTGCCGAAGACTCGAGAAAAAGTGGCACCACGCGCAGACACTGGACAACCACGCAGCCCTCAAGGACACCAGCCGCAAACACCACCGACTCATTTGAGCCACAAAAAGGTTCTCCTTCAAAGAATGCATCGACAACAACGCACACAACAGCAAAGAGCTCTTCAACATCGTGAAGGACCTCTCCAACCCCAGCTCCAGCTCCAACAACATCCTGCCATCGCAAGACCTATGCCACATTCTTTCACTGCAAGATCACAGACATCCACGACAGCTTCAACACCCAGACCCTACCGAGAGCCACCGACACCGCAGACTCACCACCCCCCAGCCTCACCAACCTCCTGCTCTCCTGGACCCACGTCAACGACAACAACACCATCAAAACCATGAGCACCATCCACTCCGGCCCACCATCCGACCCATGCCCTCACCATATCTTCAACAAAGCAAACCGCATCATCGCACCCCAACTCCGGAAGATCATCAACAGCTCCTTTGAGACCACCACCTTCCCGGAGAGCTGGAAGCACGCCGAGATCAACGCCCTGCTCAAGAAACCCACAGCAGACCCAAAAGACCTCAAGAACTTCCGGCCCATCTCCCTACTCCCCTTCCCGGAGAAAGTCATAGAGAAGATCTTCAAAGGGCAACTGTCCCACTTCCTCGAGGAGAACAACATCCTAGACCAGTCCCAATCTGGATTCCAAAGCAATCACAGCACCAAAACTGCCCTCATCGCCACCACCGACGACATCCGGACCCTACTGGACAATGGTGAAACCGCTGCCCTCATCATCCTGGACCTCTTGCCACACCCAACGCACACGCCACCATGACACAAGGGATCCACGACAAAGCCCTGGAACGGATCACCTCCTTCCTCACCGACAAAACCCAGAGGGTCCGCCTCCCTCCATTCCGATCTGAAGCCACCAAGATCACCTGCGGCGTAACCCTAGGATCCTCCCTCAGCCCAACCTTCTTCAACGTCTACATGGCTCTGCTCGCCAACATCGCCCGATCGCACAACCTCAACATCATCTCCTATGCCGATGACACCCAGCTGATCCTCTTGCTCACCAAGGACCCCACCACTGCCAATACCAACCTCCACAAAGGAATGAAGGCTGTCGCCGAATGAATGCAGACCAGTCACCTGAAATAAACTCAGACAAGACAGAAGTCCTCAGCCTCAGGGCCACCCCCTCTGCCTGGGATGATTCTTGGTGGCCGGCGGCTCTGGGGGCGGCGCCGACACCCACCGACCATACTCGCAACCTGGGATTCATCCTGAACTCATCGCTCTCAATGATTCAGCAAGTCAATGGCGTCTCCCCCTCCTGCTTCAACACCCTCCGCATGCTTCGCAAGATCTACAGATGGATCCTCACAGGAACCAGAAGGACAGTCACCCAGGCCCTCATCAGCAGCAGACTGGACTATGGCAACGCCCTCTACGCAGGAACCACGGCCAAACTCCAGAAAAGACTACAACGAATACATAACGCCTCTGCACCCCTCATCCTGGACATCCCCCGCCACTCCCACATCACAGCCCACCTGAGAGACCTGCACTGGGTCCTAGTCAACAAGAGGATCACCTTCAAGATCCTCACCCACGTCCAGAAAGCACTCCACAACGCCGGACCAGCATACCTCAACAAACGACTCACCTTCTACACCCTGAACTGCCAGCTTCGTCCAACTGACCTCGCCCTCGCCATCGTTCCACGCATCCGCAGGACAACCACCGGTGGCAGATCATTCTACTACCTCACCACCAAGATGTGGAACACCCTCCCCATCCATCTGCGACAGACCCAAGACCTGCTGACCTTCCGGAGATGTCCCAAGACCTGGCTATTCGAGCAGTAGCTGCACCCCCCTCAGTGCCTCGAGACCCACATGGGTGATTAGTGCACTCTACACTGATTGATTGATTGATTTATTGATACTCAGACTCAGTCACACACTCACAGACCCACTCAAAGACACACACAGACATTCATACTGCCACTCGTAAGCACTGATTTAATTATGTTTGGGATATACCAGCTGATTAAAGACATGCATGATCTGCAGGAAAACTGCTGCCATCTGATCTTTTATTTAATACTACTAGCAAGGAGAGAAATGTGCAAACTTTAGACTCAGGCAGTGGCCCCTTGGTGGCTGGGATGGAAGAGATCTGTGTAATTTAAGGGAGCTGGATAGAAGTTGAGGTAGTTTCTGGAACTTGCTAAAGATCTGACAACCTTTTTGTCCAATGATTATACCCTCTCAATTCAGCAAAACTTGGAGGGCTGTGGAGCTTTGACATAACCCAGTAAATCTGATTGATTCAGAGCCGATTTCAGGCACTTATGAAGGATGAGTCAATTGGTGCCAATTGGTGGTGACATGAGGACAAGAACAAGAAAAAAAACTCATACAGCAACTCACAGACTCACACACCCACTCACACACCCACTCACAGATTTACTTGTACACTCACACACCCACTCAGATACTCTCACACCTACTCACACACTCCCATACCCACCCACTGAAAAATCATTTCAGACACTCTCACACCCACTCACAGACTACCTGAGGCATTTACACACCCAGTGACATACCCACACAGGAACTCACATATCCACTAACAGACCCACTCACACACTCACAGACCCACTCACAAATCCACTCTCTGATACACACAGGCACTCACACAGCCAATCACACACTCACACAGTCACTCACATACCCACTCATAAACCCACAAAGGAACTCACACATCTACTCACAGATCTACACAGACACTCACACCCCCACTTATATACCCACAGAGACACTCACACACCCACTCACAGACCCACTCAGGTACCCAGGCACCCAAATAGACATTCACACACCCACTCACAGACCTATGCAGGCCTTGACACACCCACTTACAGACTCAAGCAGGTACTCACACACACATTTATAGACCCGTACAGGCACTCCGAGAGTCACTCACACACCCACAGGCTGCTGCCGTCAGTGGCAGCAGCCTGAGAGATGTCGCTTGTAGCCGATGCCTTCGTGTCCCAGATAGCAGGTATTCTTAGCCCCAGTGGCTGCTCGTAAGCCAGCGTCTGAAACAGCTCTCAAAGCATAGTTGCACACAAGGAGCATGCGTTGATTCGGCACCTTCTGAGGAGCTTTTTCCAGCCCTTACGTTGCACACAGGGATGACATATCCCTGACACGCGTTGCTCTGCTTGGGGAGGGGCTTAACCTCCGTAATTGTCTTATAGTGACACTAGACGCTGTAACACGGTAGAAGCATTCTTTCTGTTCATGAACGGACACAATTACAGCTTTTGGTATTCTAGAAAGCCAAGCTGAACATAATAACTGAAGCCCAAAGACAGAGGAACAGCATCTGCCCCTGAATACAATACATGAGTGATAAATTACCTACCCTGGCGTAATTGACTTTATAATGCACACCCATTGTTTCATGAACCTTAAATCGCATACTTAGCTGTTAGCCAAAAAAAACGACCTGTTATGGTATTTGTATTTATGTAGTGTTTACAGCTCTTGGCGAAGCCTATTGTAGGCTGAGTTGGAAAAGTGGAGTTATTAGAATCGAAACGACCATGTGATTACTGATATACACGAGTTATATAGTCATTACAGTCCAGTCTTGTTGAATTTACACGCCTAATATTCACAAAGTACTACCTGGTTACTACTGTTATCTGTATACATAAACATACAAATGATGTCATATTTGTCCAAGACCTCTGCCTGAGCCTTAGAGGTAGTATCCGTTTTTTGGTCTCACTTTATCAGAGGCATGCATCCATATGTTCCCTGACTAGGAGCGTTTGCAGCAGGAGCGTTACGGCGCTGCCGCGCGAATTGTAAACATTCTTACCTATTATTTCTTTTTAGGTCTGCGGATCTGCGCCTCACTTCCCCCTCACCTGCACTATAATTCGTGCCCTCACCACCGTTTGGCGGGCTGGTTTCCGGGGTGGCAGACATCTTGGGTTGGGGAGCGGACCGGGTAGACAGCGCTTACTGCGCATGCGCCAGTGGTTGAGCGGGCATTTAAGGCGAGTCCCCGCCTTCCTTTTCCCCTGACTAGGAGCGTTTGCAGCAGGAGCGTTACGGCGCTGCCGCGCGAATTTTAAACATTCTTACCTATTATTTCTTTTTAGGTCTGCGGATCTGCGCCTCACTTCCCCCTCACCTGCACTATAATTCGTGCCCTCACCGCCGTTTGGCGGGCTGGTTTCCGGGGTGGCAGACATCTTGGGTTGGGGAGCGGACCGGGTAGACAGCGCTTACTGCGCATGCGCCAGTGGTTGAGCGGGCATTTAATGCTCCTCCCCTAGCGCAGCAGGATCGCGCAGCGGGCGTGCCTTCGCGTGGCCGGAGTCGTGCCAGAGTCCTGCCCGTCTGCGCCCGTCCGCGCTAAGGACGCGCGGGACGTGGCGAGCTCCGGCCTGCTCTCGTCTACCTAGCACTGTTGCCATGCGTATATACTCCAGGGAGCGCCTGTATTCCATTGGCAGGGTGAGCGGTCATTGCGCTCTACAGCCCGTTCATCCGTTATGTGGCCCCTACCGCTGTCCCTGTAATGGTTTGGCGCTTGACCCTCCGCTGCTTCTTTCCCGGCTTTGTCCCTCTGCCGTTCGGCACAACAGGGGGCTACCGCCCTCACTGCGGATTTTGAATCTTAACGTCAGGTCGATCCTTACACATCAACAGAATGTGTACGACCTGATTGAAAATGAAGTCCCGGATATTTTAGCCTTAACCGAAACATGGCTTCAGGAAGCCGACACTGCTATTCCCAATCTCGCTTGTCCTCCCGGCTACTCAATGTATATTGCGAATAGGCTATCTAGAGGCGGAGGCATAGCTCTGATAGTGAGATCTAGTTTTTCCTGTGTGTGGACCATTCTCAAGATCGCTGGCTGTGAAAGTGCCTCTTTTAAAGTCTCTGTCAGCCCAGAATTTACACTCTCTGGGATGGTGGTGTATCGTCCGCCGGGCAGTGATGTGGCGTTCAGGAATGCTTTCCCGGACACTGTCGCCA
The DNA here is from genome assembly GCF_964204655.1 of Triturus cristatus. Lineage (NCBI taxonomy): Eukaryota > Metazoa > Chordata > Amphibia > Caudata > Salamandridae > Triturus > Triturus cristatus. The sequence continues at coordinate 787,325,746 of NC_140593.1, read as the reverse complement.
CCTTGGTCACTGACTGTGCTAATTTTTCCATCTTGGGCGATTTAAACTTGCATTTTGATGCTCCATCCTGTCTGACAGCACTAGGGCTCTGGATGCTTTGATACCTGTTGTAACAACGAAGATCAACCCTCGAGTGTCAAGCCCCTGGTATGACGATGCTTTGCGCGCTCTGAAGGGAGCCTGTAGACGGGCGGAGAGGGCCTGGCGGAAGACATATGGGGCTGAGTTAAAAGCTACATATGTCGCGTCCGTCAAGCTCTACCACCGGGCCATCTGTCGTGCCCGAGCGGCATTTTATGCCGAGGAATTCCGGAATAGCACTAACCCGTCGAAGGCCATCTTCAAGGCGGTGAAAGATCTTATGTCTAAGCGGGCTATCTCTATGGCTGAGAGTTCTGTCACACACTGTGAATCCCTCGCTTCCTACTTCTTGGGAAAAGTCCAGTCTATATATCGGACTTTCCCGAGCACTGGTATAGCGATGGGTAGCCCTAAGGAGACACCTCACCAGCCCGCCCTGCTCTCACTTCCCCCCCTTACCTTGGAAGGGTTTGACAAACTTGCTACGCAAGTTAAATCTGGGTCTCCATCTGATCCAGTGAGGCCTGCCCTCTTTCGAGACCAGACCTTTGTGGGGCGCGTGGCTATACGCTCTCTTGTCAATCTCTCCTTAGAGACCGGGGTCGTTCCCATCAGTTGGAAGCGGGCGGTGGTGTCTCCGATTATTAAAAAATCATCTCTTGACCCGTCTAAGCCGGAAAGCTACCGTCCCATCTCGCTGCTGCCTTGGCCAGCTAAGTTGACAGAGGCCCATGTCAATCTGGCCCTGTCTGAATACTTAGCCCGGTCCAATGCCCTCGATCCCACACAGAATGGCTTCCGTGCTGGCCACAGCACGGAGACTGCCCTTCTGGTGATGGTGGAACATCTCCGTGCAAGGTTGGATGGTGGTCAGACGGCGGCGCTGATTTTGTTAGATCTCAGCGCCGCATTCGATACTGTATCCCACAGCATCCTCCTTGGGCGGCTCGAGGAGATTGGTATCGGCGGCCTGGCGCTGCAATGGTTCCGCTCCTTCCTAGACAACCGCTCCTTCTGTGTTTCCATCCCACCCTTCAAGTCCAGGTTCCAGCCTCTGGCCATGGGGGTTCCGCAGGGATCCTCGCTGAGTCCCACGTTGTTCAATCTCTACGTGAGACCGCTGGCTGATGTCGCAAGGCAGTGGGGCCTAACCATGGTCTCATATGCCGACGACACACAGCTGGCGGTTACTCTCAGCGGGGATGCGGAACAGGATGCCCCCAGGTTTCAGTCCGGACTGAAGGCGGTGGCCAGCTGGTTGACAGGTAACTGTCTCCAGCTTAATGCCACAAAAACAGAGGTTATGGTTGTCGGGAAGGGAGTGGAGCTCTGGGGCGATCAGTGGTGGCCTTCGGAGCTGGGCCCCACTCCGACCTTAGTGTCGGAGGTGAAGAACCTTGGGGTCTGGTTAGACGCTGGTCTTACATTTATAGGGCACACCAAAAAAATTGCAGCCTATTGCTTCGGTCTACTAAGAGGCTTACGGCCGGTGCTTAAGTTCTTCGATGCCCCTACCAGACAGCTTGTGGTCCAGGCAACCATCATCTCCCGTCTGGACTACGCCAGCTCTTTGCTGGTGGGGGCTAACCAGGCTGAGTTAACCCGTCTGCAGCGGGTGCAGAACGCCGCGGCGAGAGCCATTGTTGGACTTCCTAAGTTCTGCCCGGTGTCTCATGTCATCCGCTCCTTGCACTGGCTTCCGGTGAGGAAGCGTATTATCTTCAAGGTCTTGTGTCTGACCTTCAAAATCCTTAGAGGCATAGGCCCTGAGATCCTGGCCAACTCCATCTCTTTTTATGTTCCCACCCGCAATCTTCGATCTCAAGGTCAGGCTCTTGCTGTTGTCCCCAGATTTAGGCTCAGCAGGATGGGGGGCCGGTCCTTTAGGGTGAGAGCCGCGTCAATATGGAACACCCTCCCAGTTGAAATTCGGCTGATAGAGGACTTGCTGCCGTTTCGTAGAGCCATAAAAACCTTCCTATTTTAGCTCCCTTGTTTTAGTACTTTTCTGTTGCATCATCTCCATGTTGTGTTATGACTGCTCCTTGTCTCTGCGCCGGGATGCTCCTTTGCTGGAGTCGCTGTGCGCGTAATAAATTGTTATAACATAACATAACTTATACACCCACTTAAATACCCACACAGCCACTCACACACTCTCATACCCACTGATACAAAAACACAGGCACTCACAGAACCACTGGCAAAATCACACAAACACTCACACACACACAGAGAAATCTATGCAGGCACTGAAGGACCTACTCACTCACTCACACATCTACTTACAGAACCACAGAGGCACATTCACACCCACTCACTCACACACAGGTACTCACACACCCACTCACAGTTCTATGCTGGCCCTTCCCCACCCACTCAGAATACCAAACAGGTAGTCACACACCCACTCATAGTCCCAAACAGCTGCTCAGACACCCACTCACATACCCAACACAGGCACTCACAGACCCACTCACCCACCCACTTACAGACCTATACAGGCAATCACAGAATCACTCACAGATATAGGGTGACATATATTTACTGATAAATATGTTCACACTGATGTCGTTATTGAAAGTAGAAGGATGTACATATTTAAAAAAAAGAATGTGGGGGTTAATCTGTGAATCGCAAATCGCGGATTTATTGCAATCATGTGATCAGAATCAATAACCATAAAGTACTTGTAGTCGTGTCTATGTTTACAGACCTGCAGATGTACCCCAGTACCAAAAAGAAATGTAATAAAAAACCTTGTTCAATTACATTTGCAAAACATTATATGTTTTACATTAAGTATTTATCTGAATGTTACCTTTTAAAATGTATATCAAGTTTATTTATTAAAACAGATGGCTACAGTTTAAAAAATATATATTACTAAATCAAAAAGCAAAATAAAGTGAAGTATACTTAGTACTTAAAATAAACCCTAGACTCAAGAAAGTAAACGTTACTGGGACAAACAGAATTTGAAAAACCTTTGAAATTCACTGAAAACCCCAAAAAGACAGAGATGTTATAGTTAGCAAATAGAATGTAAAAACCTTAGAAATTCACTAAAAAAAACAAGGTTACAGGGATGCTATAGTTAGGCACAGATTATACATGCACAAAACCATAGAAATTCAGCAGTTATAACTACCTGAGGTAACCATAGCTTAGGCCCCTGCAATGCACTACTTATGACCTCACATATTACATTACTCATGACATGGTCAGTGAGATCACTGGTGACATCACTGATGGCATCTCAAATGACATCACTGATTACATCATCAACAGAACCACTCACACAGCCACTCATTCACATCCACTCACTCACCCATATAGCAACTTACACAGCCACTCACCCACCCATACAGCTACTTACATACCCACTTGTTCACCCATAAAGCCATTCACACATCTGCTTACTCACCCATACAGCCTCTCAGAGCCACTCACTCACCCAACCCACAGCTCACACACCCACTCACACACCTACACAACCACTTACATACCCATTCACATATCCATTCAAGCACTCAAACATCCACACAGTCCCCCATACAGTCACTCATACAGATACTCGCTCTCTGATACAGCCACTCACACACCCATTCAGTTAACCAAACACCCACTCAAATAGCCACTCACACACCCATACTGCCACTTACACACTCAGTCAGTCACCCATATAACCACTCACATACCCACTCACACACCCATACAGCCACTCACACAGCATTCACTCACCCACACAACCTCTTACATACCCACTCATTCAGTAATACAGCAACACACACAGCCACTCATCCAGCAATACAGCCACACACAGCCACTCACTTACCCGCACACCCACCTATTCACCCATAAAGTTACTGCACACAGTCACCCATACAGTCACTCATACAGATACTCGCTCTCTGATACAACCCCTCACACACCCATTCAGTTAACCAAACACCCACTCAAAAAGCCACTCACACACCCATACTGCCACTTACACACTCAGTCAGTCACCCATACAACCACTCACACACCCACTCACACACCCATACAGCCACTCACACAGCATTCACTCACCCACACAACTTCTTACATACCCAATCATTCAGTAATACAGCAACACACACAGCCACTCATCCAGCAATACAGCCACACACAGCCACTCACTTACCCACACACCCACCTATTCACCCATTAAGTTACTGCACACATACCCACTTATTCACCCATAGAGCCACTCACACACCCATACAGCCACCCACACCCACTCATACACAGCTACACATAGTCACAGAGCCAGGCACATAATATATGTTAGAAATAGTCTCACTCATTAGTAGTACACAAAGTATACTAATTTAACTTTTGTTGCACCTTCGTATGTATGTTTAACACTCACATACACTGAATGATGTAATCAGTGATGTCATTTGAGATGTTATCAGTGATGTCACTGACTATGTCATGAATGATGTAATATGTGAGGTCAGAAAGAGGGCATTGCAGCTGTGTAAGTTATAGTTAGCTCAGGTAACCATGACTGCTGAAGTTCTATGGCTCTGTGTGTGTATAATCTGAGCCTAACTATAACGTCTCTGTAACCTTTGGTTTATTCAGTGTGTGTGTGTGTGCATCTGTGTGAGTGTGTGTGTGTGTATATATATATATACATATTGTTGGACCCGGCCTCGTGGCGTGGTCCTTACCCCCTTGGATTGTGCCCGTTCCCCGCCCCGGCCTTCACGGGCCACCCTTCCGAACTGCACCGAGACCCCTCATCCCGATCCGCACGAGGTCGCATACCCCTCGTGGCTCCGCCATCTTGTTGGCATCCACGTGACTCTGTGCACCAGCCGGCGCGACCCCGCTCAACCCGGCCTCGGCCCCAGCGAAGCCCCGACATCGAGGCACCATGAACTGGCCAGGGGTGCCGCAGGAACCATTCACCGCCCCCGGCGGAGGACAGTATCGATGAGACCCCCAACTGTCCTCCCATCTCTAGGTGTGATCGCCCTGCAACTCTCTTGGGCCTGGCGCCTCTCCTGCTGGGTGTCTGGCCACCTCCACCCGGCCTCTCCGCCCCCCCCGGGCACCAGGGTCTGGACATCAAAGGGCTCCAGACCTATATCTGGGGCGACCCCGCCACAGATCGGCAGTTGTATCCCGGAGTCGAGAGCCCTGCTGATTAAATCGCGGCTGACCCTACGGAGAAGAACTCTTGTCGGAACCATCACGAGCCCTGCAGACTGCGTCGCGACTCCTTCTTGTGAACACTTTGAAGCCCCCCGGAACATCGGGGCCCTGCTGACGCTGTCGCGGCCCAACCTCGCTGAAACCTCCCTCGGAGCCCTGCTGACGACGTCGCGGCTCGAGCTGAGCAGAAACCACCTTGAGAGCCCTGCTGATCTGATCGCGGCTCTCCACGAACTGTACGCCAGAGCCCTGCTGACGCCGTCGCGGCTCGACCCCTCCGAGATCCGGAGGTCCTCCAGCTTGAGGATAAGAACTGGGCCCCAGGTACCCTCGTACCGAGCTCCTGCCAAAGACTGTACCGCTACCCCTACCCTTCCAAAGAGACACTGAGACTTTTGGTGGATCCCTCGATCCCTTCGTGTAAATATTGATCTCGTAACCTTTTAATGCTGATAAAGAATTGCTCATCTTGAGACAACCTCCTTGAGTCCTGTGTGGTGGTGTTACTGTGCTGGTACGTGATAGGAGAAGGATCTCTCAGGAGACTTCTCGGCAGTGCTCGGCTACTTCGTGCAGTGTGAGGGCCCCCCTTGGTGGTCTCGCCGACTCCTCGGGGTCCGCCTTCCAACATTTGGTGGCCAGCGACGGGATCCGAGCCGAACGCAGTACGTACCAGCCAGTACCCACTAGCTACCCATCCAGGCGAACAGAAATTATGAGCAACCAGGAAAACAACGCCACCATGGAGTTCCAGCCCGAACGGTTGGAGAAATATACGCACAAAGAATTAAAACAGTTCTGCAAAGACAAAGGCATTGCAACCACCAGCCTAGCTACCAAAGAGGAGATGCAGAAAGCTCTGAGGACCTGGCTGGAGGCCGAGGCAGGCCACTCCCAGGAAGAAGGTCCCTTGCCCCTGACTGAGGCCACATCAACCGCACTGACTCCGGCAACCGGAGGAAGAAAGAGCCTAGAAACCGGCCTCTCCGAAGAGGAGATACGAGAGCGGGAGAAGGTCCGGAACCACGAACTAGAGCTCGCACGACTGCGGCTGGACGGCGAACTCCAGCTGGCGGAAAAGAAACTGGCCCTAGAGCAGCTACGGCTTCAAGAGGAGATAGAAGAGAAGAGACGACACCGAGAGTTGGAGGAAAAGAAACTGACCCTTGAGCACGAGCGCAGTCTCAAGGAGCTCGAAATCAAGGCCAAGAACGGGGGGACCAACACCCCCAGTACTAGAGACACCCTACCGCCTTCCGAGACCAAGGTACATATCCCGAAAGAGGTCGTCAAGGAGTACTATAAGAATGACGACATCCAACAATGGTTCAAGGCATACGAGGTGGCCATGACCTCTCATCGGGTGCCCCGAAAAGACTGGGGCGCCGGCCTGTGGGGGCGGTTCCTGAGTGAGGGTCGAGACACACTGCTCCAGCTGCCGGAGGAGGTGATGACCTCCTACGATCACATGAAGGAGGCCCTGCTCACCCGCTACGGGCTAACCGCGGAAATGTACCGCCAGCGGTTCAGAGACTGCAAAATAATCCCGGGTACCACCTGGGTGGAATATGTGGACTTTTTCAGTGGGGCCCTAGAAGGGTGGATCAAGGGTAGCAAAGTCACCACCTATGGGCAGCTGGTCGACCTCATCGTGTGGGAACATCTCTCCAACAATTGCTTCGTGGAACTGAGACAACACCTCCTCGACAGCAAGATGACCGACCCACGAAAACTCGCCGTCGAGGCCGATCGATGGGTCAACTCCCGGGTCCCCCGGAACTCAATGGGGGAGTACCAGAGGAACCCCACCGGACCCCCCCGCCAATGCGGTGGAGGGGGAGGGCCGAACAGGAACCGGGACCCCCCCGCCGGGGCCCCCAGGAGCCCCCCTCAAGGGCCACCGCAGCAACAACTCTCCCCGAGCCTAGCCCGAAGGGGGGTGCCCCCGGCCAGACCCGGACCACGGCCACCAGTAACATGCTACGGCTGCCAACAAACCGGACACTATGCCAGCGATCCGGTCTGCCCCCTGAACCGAAGAAACGGGGCCGGCGGGCCCCCGCCCCGACAGCTGGCGGCCGCCGCCCTGGGAGAGGGAGAAGAGGAAGTAAGAGACCCTCGACCGAGGGACCACCGAATGGGAGCCGGCAGCCATGTCCCTGGTCTGCCTGGGTAGCCGAGAAATGGTACCCTGCACCCCCATCCCAAGCAACACCCAGAAGTACAGGCAGCAGGTCACGGTCAATGGACAACGGGCCGAAGCCCTTCGTGACACCGGCGCCAGTGTCACCGCTGTCCGCTGCCACCTGGTGACCCCAGAACAGATCCTACCCAATGTGCTGTGCCCCGTCCGGACGGCCGACAACAGCGAAAGCCTGTGCCAGATGGCCCTGGTCCCCTTCGAGTGGGGAGGGGTGACGGGCCTGCTAAAGGTGACGGTCCGCGATGACGCCCCCGTAGACTGCCTCCTGGGGAACGACTTGGAGAGTTCCCCTTGGGCTCAAGTAGAGCGACGAGAGCACCTCCGAATGCTGGGACTATCCGACTGGGCCTGCGCCATCACCCGGTCCATGACCGCCCGGGCCCCCCGCTCGTCCTCGGCCTCTGGTGCCGCCCAGCCCGAGGGGCTCGCACCCCCCCCGCCGGCGGCGAGGGGGAGGCGGACACCGACCCTGGACCTAGTGAATCCTCCCCCGAAGAGATTGCTTCCCCGTGCGCCCTACCAGAGCTGACACAATGGCGACACGAAGGGAGCCCCACCCGGGAGCAGTTCCAGCAAGAGCAGCAGTCCTGCCCCACTCTCGAAGGGGTCCGCCAACAAGCGTCCGCCCAAACCAACAGGGACCAGACCGGCACCCACTGGGTCTACTGGGCCGAGGGCCTGTTATACAGTGAGCAAAAAGTGGCAGAACTCGGGGCCAGCCGAGTGTTGGTGGTCCCCCTCCGCTTCCGGGAGTTCTTGCTCAACCTGGCACATGACGTGCCCCTCGCCGGACACTTGGGGCAAGACAGCCGTCTGGTGACCCACTTCTACTGGCCCCGGATGCGGAGAGACGTGGACAACCACTGCCGGTCCTGCCAGACCTGCCAAGCCAGCGGGAAGACGGGGGGTCGGGTCAAGGCCCCCCTCCAGCCCTTTCCAGCCGTCAGCACCCCGTTCGAACGGGTCGGAATCGATATCGTGGGGCCCCTGGACCCCCAGACCGCCCTGGGCCACCGCTTCATCCTGGTCCTCGTGGACCACACCACCAGGTACCCGGAGGCGGTCCCACTAAGAACTATAATGGCCCCCATGGTAGGCCGGGCCTTAATGGGGATCTTCTCCCGAGTGGGATTTCCCCGCGAAGTGGTGAGCGACAGAGGCACGAACTTTATTTCCAGATACATGCGGTCCCTGTGGCAGCAGTGCGGGGTCACGTACAAATTCACAACCCCCTATCACCCTCAGGGGAACGGACTGGTTGAGCGGTTCAACAGAACATTAAAGGGAATGATCCAGGGCCTGGAAGAGCCCCTCAGGCGGAGATGGGGTGTCCTGCTGCCGTGCCTCCTGTTTGCCTATCGGGAGGTCCCGCAGAAGTCCCTGGGGTTCAGCCCGTTTGAACTATTGTACGGACATCCGGTCCGCGGACCGCTCAGCCTGGTCAAGGAGGGCTGGGAGACGAAGCCCCAAGGCGCCCCTCCTGACATCTACCGATACCTCCTGACCCTCCGAAACCAGACCCGCAAGTTCCGAGCCATGGCCGAAGCCAACCTCGAGGCCAGCCAGGAGGACATGAAGCGGTGGTACGATCGGAACTCCTCTACCATCGAATTCGAGCCAGGCCAGAAAGTATGGGTCATGGCCCCGGTTGAACCCGGCGCCCTCCAGGACAAGTGGACCGGGCCCTTCAAGGTAGTGGAGAAGAAAAGTCCCGTCACCTACCTAGTCGACCTGGAGTCCCCCCGGAACCCCCTCCGGGTTCTACATGCTAACAGGCTAAAACCCCACTTTGCCCGGACCGAACTGAGCCTGCTACTGGCGACCGACGAGGGGGGCGAGGACGACTCCGAGCCCCTGCCCGACCTCTTGCAGTCCAACGTCCATGACGGATCCATCAAAGGTGTCCAACTCGCCTCTTCCCTGACCCCGGAACAGCGCGACGACTGTCAACAACTGCTGCAGGACTACGCAGCCCTCTTCTCCCTCACCCCGGGGGTGACCCACTGGTGCGTCCACGACGTCGACACCGGGGAGAGCCCCCCCGTGCGACACAGAGCCTACCGGGTACCCGACCGAGTGCGGGCATGCATCCAGGCCGAAGTAGCAAAGATGCTGGCCCTGGGGGTCATCGAACCCTCCGACAGCCCGTGGGCCAGTCCTGTCGTCCTGGTGCCAAAGGCCGCAGCCCCCGGCCACCCCCCGGAGTTACGATTCTGCGTGGACTACCGAGCCCTGAATGCAGTGACCAAGACGGACGCCCATCCTATACCCCGGGCCGACGAACTCATCGACCGCTTAGGGGCCGCCCGCTACCTGAGCACGCTGGACCTCACCTCCGGGTACTGGCAGATCCAGCTCACCCCCGGCGCCCAAGAAAGATCCGCCTTTTCTACCCTGGATGGGCATTACCACTTTCGGGTGATGCCCTTCGGAATGAAGAACGCCCCGGCCACTTTCCAAAGACTGGTAAACAAGGTTTTGGCCGGGCTCGAGGCCTTCAGCGCGGCCTACCTAGATGACATTGCCGTGTACAGCAACCACTGGGCGGAGCACCTCCTTCACATCAAAGCCGTCCTGGCCGCCCTCCAGCGGGCCGGGCTCACGATCAAGGCCAGCAAATGCCAGATCGGCCACGGATCCGTGACCTACCTGGGCCATCAAGTGGGAAGCGGGCAGGTGGCCCCTCTCCAGCCAAAAATCGATGCCATCCAGGCCTGGGAACCCCCCACTACCCAGACCGCTGTCCGGGCCTTCCTGGGTCTCACCGGATACTACCGGCGGTTCATCCGGGACTATGGGAGCATTGTTGGCCCCCTCACAGAGCTCACGTCCAAAAAGCAGCCCAAGAAGGTGCACTGGACACCCCGCTGCCAAGCAGCCTTCGACACCCTAAAGACAGCGATGTGTACTGCCCCTGTGCTGCAGGCCCCTGACTACAATAAGGAGTTCGTGGTGCAGACGGACGCCTCCGAGTATGGGATCGGGGCCGTCCTGTCCCAGGCCGATGAAAAGGGGCTCGACCGACCAGTGGCCTTCATCAGCCGACGGTTACTGCCCCGGGAGCAACGATGGAGCACCATCGAGCGTGAAGCCTTCGCTGTAGTGTGGGCCCTTAAGAAGCTCCGGCCCTATCTCTTCGGTACCCACTTCCGGGTCCAGACCGACCACCGGCCCCTGCAGTGGTTAATGCAAATGCGGGGCGAGAACCTCAAGCTGCTGCGGTGGTCCATCTCGCTGCAAGGGATGGACTTTGATGTTGAACACCGGCCCGGCAATGACCACACCAACGCTGACGGCCTGTCCCGCTTCTTCCGCCTTGACGAGGAGAATCCCCAAGGAGATGGGTGACTCTCCATGCCTTCGGCTGGGGGGGACGCCTGTTGGACCCGGCCTCGTGGCGTGGTCCTTACCCCCGTGGATTGTGCCCGTTCCCCGCCCCGGCCTTCACGGGCCACCCTTCCGAACTGCACCGAGACCCCTCATCCCGAGCCGCACGAGGTCGCATACCCCTCGTGGCTCCGCCATCTTGTTGGCATCCACGTGACTCTGTGCACCAGCCGGCGCGACCCTGCTCAACCCGGCCTCGGCCCCAGCGAAGCCCCGACATCGAGGCACCACGAACTGGCCAGGGGGTGCCGCAGGAACCATTCACCGCCCCCGGCGGAGGACAGTATCGATGAGACCCCCAACTGTCCTCCCATCTCTAGGTGTGATCGCCCTGCAACTCTCTTGGGCCTGGCGCCTCTCCTGCTGGGCGTCTGGCCACCTCCACCCGGCCTCTCCGCCCCCCCGGGCGCCAGGGTCCGGACATCAAAGGGCTCCAGACCTATATCTGGGGCGACCCCGCCACAGATCGGCAGTTGTATCCCGGAGTCGAGAGCCCTGCTGATTGAATCGCGGCTGACCCTACGGAGAAGAACTCTTGTCGGAACCATCACGAGCCCTGCAGACTGCGTCGCGGCTCCTTCTTGTGAACACTTTGAAGCCCCCCGGAACATCGGGGCCCTGCTGACGCTGTCGCGGCCCAACCTCGCTGAAACCTCCCTCGGAGCCCTGCTGACGACGTCGCGGCTCGAGCTGAGCAGAAACCACCTTGAGAGCCCTGCTGATCTGATCGCGGCTCTCCACGAACTGTACGCCAGAGCCCTGCTGACGCCGTCGCGGCTCGACCCCTCCGAGATCCGGAGGTCCTCCAGCTTGAGGATAAGAACTGGGCCCCAGGTACCCTCGTACCGAGCTCCTGCCAAAGACTGTCCCGCTACCCCTACCCTTCCAAAGAGACACTAAGACTTTTGGTGGATCCCTCGATCCCTTCGTGTAAATATTGATCTCGTAACCTTTTAATGCTGATAAAGAATTGCTCGTCTTGAGACAACCTCCTTGAGTCCTGTGTGGTGGTGTTACTGTGCTAGTACGTGATAGGAGAAGGATCTCTCAGGAGACTTCTCGGCAGCGCTCGGCTACTTCGTGCAGTGTGAGGGCCCCCCTTGGTGGTCTCGCCGACTCCTCGGGGTCCGCCTTCCAACACATATGTATATTATCTACTGGCGGTCGCCAGTAGATGGTTATAGTTAGGACCTATTTTCCATAGGAAATCCGCAACATTCTATTGGGAAAATCTTTGGCGCAGATTGATGAATCTTCGCGAAATTCTCCAAACTTTTGGCCAGCTCCGCTCCGCTCCTACCCTGAAAGTTTTGCGGTGATCCGTGAGGGGGGGGCTGAGAAAAAAGGGGGATCCCAAAACACGTTTTCCCATGCAATTTCCCATAGGATCTGTTGTCACAGCTACAGCCCGAACCGCTGAACGGAATGACACCAAATTTGGCAAAGAGGTAGTCCTCAGCTCGGACTCTTGCCTTTTGCATATTTGGTGTGAATCTGTTCAGTAGTTCCTGAGAAAATTAGGGTAAAAAAGTTAGTGATATCTATGGCCACGGAGGATCCGCGGACCGTACCCTCACTGTAAGCGCACCCTCCCCGAACGGAGCGCGCACCCTCCCGATCGCGCGCTGAATGCTAATTGGCTGTTGAGCGTCTCTCTACATTCGAAACCAGGAACTGTTGGCAGCCATTTTCTGCCTCGGTAGAAGCGAGGCTGAAGATGGAAGAGGAATAAGTGTGTAAAAGATATAAAGGGGGCAGAGTGGAAATACTCTGACCCTCTAGATCTGCTTAGGGGGTCCCAGAAGGACCCCCTGTGCCCCCCCTTTTTAAAAAAAAGAAAGCGGCGAAATGCGCGCACGTTGCGTGCATCCTATCGCGTTGGATGCCCAGATTCTCTCGCGGTGGGTGCGCAGATCCATGGCAACGGTTTTTGAAAAACGACAAGAAATCATTGGTTGTATAACAACTTTCTACACTGAAAGGTAGGGTGTATATTTTTGTTTTTTAAAGGTATGATTGTTATTGGTTAACAAAAACAGATTGTAAGGAACATTATATATGATAAGCTGATATGTTGAAAAGTCAAGCACACTTCCTGTCTTGTGTAGGAACATCGTGTGCTGAACTTGTGACCTGTGAGCTCAGTGCAGTGTTCCATGACCTGTTTCTATGGTAACAGGCAGAAGGCAGATTGGGGGAAGGGTTGAAATGTTTTTCAGTTGGAAAGGGTTGAAATGTTTAACCAATAGAAATGTGTGTTTGCTTTTGAGTTTATGTGCGAAGGATTGGGATTTGATGTTTACATGTATATGTGTGGAAAATGAAAGGGAAACTTTTTCATTCTTTGCTTTTGCTGAGAGGTGCACAGTGCAGAGATTCTGTAAAAGAAAATATGGTGAGTGATTGATATACTCCTTAATCTACAAAAGAACTTGAAAGATGAGTTATTTAATTGTGAGGGGATGTATGTAGACTATTTTGATTTTAATCAGACTAATGTATTCCTCCTGCTGAAGTGTAGGGAGTACTTTTTTCTTTTTTTTCTGTGATTGGCATTTGTGTTTTTCATGTGTTTGTAGACAGATAACTGTGCAGTTTTTATATTTTGGTAGAATTAGAAACCAGTCATTGTTTATGAATTTGTGAAATGAGTTATGTTATGTTTCAATACTAAAATGTAGTACTACTTCTAGATGAAGAAATGTGTTTTGATATAGTGCAAGGGATAGTGTTGTTTGTCTAGAATCACACAGTGAATCTGTGTGCATTTGGGAACCACTGTGAGAGAAGCATTTGGGAACATCGTGTATTTGCTGACAGATAACTGTTTTAAAACCAGTCAGGTTGTCAAGTTTTAGTAGCATTAGAAGACAGTTATGGCTTATGCTTTCATTAAATGAGTCAGGCATTGACAGTAAATTGCAGTCGTGAAATATGTAGATTGTGTGCAGTTCCCTTACCACTTGCACTGTAGTGAATGAGTTTTGGTAAACTCATAGGGATAGTGGTGCTTGTCTAGAATCACACTGTGAGTTAGTGTGTATTTGGGATCAGTGTGAGAGAATCATTTGGTAACATCATGTATTTGCTGACAGATAACTGTTTTAAAATCTGTCATGTTGTGAAGTTTTAGTAGCACTAGAATCCAGTCTTTGCTTATATGTTGATTAAATAAGTCATGCTTTGACACTGATGTGCTGTACTTAAATATGTAGATTGTGTGCAGTCCCCTTACCCCTTCCACAGTAGTGAATGAGTTTTGGTAAAGTCCTAGGATAGTGTTGATTGTCTAAAATCACACTGTGAGTCTGTGTGCATTTGGGTAAGGATTGTGAGAGAAGCATTTGGTAACATCGTGTATTTACTGACAGATAACTGTTTTAAAACCTGTCATGTTGTCAAGTTTTAGTAGCATTAGAAGCCAGTCTTTGCATATGCGTTGATTAAATTAGTCAGGCATTGACATTAAAGTGTAGTCGTGAAATATATAGATTGTGTGCAGTTCCTTTACCACTTCCACTGTAGTGAATGAGTTTTGGTAAACACCTAGGGATAGTGTTGTTTGTCTAGAATCACACTGTGAGTCTGTGTGCATTTGGGAACCACTGTGAGAGAAGTGTTTGGTAACATCGTGTATTTGCTGACAGATAAGTGTTGTAAAACATGTCATGTTGTCAAGTTTTAGTAGCATTAGAAGACAGTTATGGCTTATGCTTTCATTATATGAGTCAGGCATTGACAGTAAATTGCAGTTGTGAAATATGTAGATTGTGTGCAGTTCCCTTACCACTTGCACTGTAGTGAATGAGTTTTGGTAAACTCATAGGGATAGTGGTGCTTGTCTAGAATCACACTGTGAGTTAGTGTGTATTTGGGATCACTGTGAGAGAAGCCTTTAGTAACATCATGTATTTGCTGACAGATAACTGTTTTAAAACCTGTCATGTTGTGAAGTTGTAGTAGCATTAGAATCCAGTCTTTGCTTATGCGTTGATTAAATGAGTCATGCTTTGACACTGATGTGGTGTACTTAAATATGTAGATTGTGTGCAGTACCATTAACTCTTCCAGAGTAGTGAATGGGTTTTGGTAAACTCCTAGGATAGTGTTGCTTGTCTAAAATCACACTGTGAGTCTGTGTGCATTTGGGTAAGGATTGTGAGAGAAGCATTTGGTAACATCGTTTATTTGCTGACATATACCTGTTTTAAAACCGGTCATGTTATGAAGTTTTAGTAGCATTAGAAGCCAGTCTTTGCTTATGCTTTGATTATATGAGTCAGGCTTTGACACAAAAGTGCGGTCCTGAAATATGAATATTGTGTGCAGTTCGCTTACCACTTCCACAGTAGTGAATGATTTTTGGTAAACTCCTAGGTATAGTGGTTGTTGTCTAGAACTACACTGTGAGTCTGTGTACATTTGAGAACCATTGTGAGAGAAGCATTTGGTAACATCGTGTATTTGGTGATAGATAACTAATTTAAAACCTCTCATGTTGTCAAGTTTTAGTAGCATTAGAAGCTAGTCTTTGTTATGCAATGATAAAATGAGTCAGGGTTTGACACTAAGGTGCAGTACCATGTACTATTCTGTTCACTGTGGCAGAACTGAAAATGTTAAAGTTTTATCTAAGCACTGTCCTAGAAGTAGTCTGATTATTTAGTCAGTTTCTAAGTACCAAATAGACTACTTCAAATGTCTATGCAGTATGCATGTAGTGTTCTAACATACTATAGACTTGTCTGTTACACCTTCAATTCCCTAGTCAGTATCCATACACTTCCAGGAAACATCCTGTCACTTCCTTTGCAGTCCTCCAGAGACCCATTCAACAGTATGTACTAACCCATTCACTGTGCCAAAACCCAAACACTTATACATTCACCAAGACACTCTCTTTCCAGTACTCTTATGATTCAGTCACTGCCTAAGTATTCATGCACTGAGCCAGGTCTTAGCACATGGACTTCTTCAAACCCCTATCCACTATGCACGCAGTCCTCTAAGCACCTACACACTTGTCTTTCACACCTTCAATTCCCCAGTCAGTATCCGTTCACTTCCAGCAAACACCCAGGCACTCCATTTGCACTGCTCTAGTGACCCATTCAGCATTATGTACTAATCCATTCACTGTGCCAAACCCTAATAAATTCACCCAGGCACTCTCCTTGCAGTACTCTAATCATTCAGTCAGTACCCAAGTACTCATCCAGTGACCCAGGCCTTACTATATGGACTGCTTCAAACCCTTATCCACTATGCATGCAGTCCTCTAACCACCTACACAATTGTCTTTCTCACCTTCAATTCCCTAGTCAGTATCCATACACTTCCAGGAAATACCCTGTCACTCCCTTTGCAGTCTTCTAGTGACCCATTCAGCACCATGTACTAATCCATTCACTGTGCTAAAACCCAAACACTTATAAATTCACCAAGATACCATCTTTGCATTCCTCTAATCATTCAGTCACTGCCTAAGTATTCATACACTGAGCCAGGCCTTAGCACATGGACTGTTTCAAACCCCTATGCACTATGCATGCAGTCTTCTAACCACCTAGACACTTGTCTTTCACACTTTAAATTTCCTAGTCAGTATCCATACAGTCCAGCACTTGTGACTGCTTTTGCACTCCTCTAGTGACCCATTCAGTACCAAGTACTAATCCATTCCCTGTGCGAAAAGCCTAGCACTTATAAATTCACCTAGGCACTCTCCTTGCTGTTCTCTAATCATTCAGTCAGTACCCAAGTAGTCATGCAGTGAGCCAGGCCTTAGCACATGGACTGCTTTAAATGCCTATGCAGTATGGATGCAGTCCTCTAATCATCTACACAGTTGTGTTTTACACCTTCAATTCCCTAGTTAGTATTCATACTCTTCTAGCAAACACCCTGTCACTCACCCAGTGTGTCTCCTTATAGTACTGTAATCATTTAGTCAGTTAGCATGTAGTGTTTTAGTGAGGTAGGCTTTAGGGCATGAACTGCTTCAAAGTAGTATGCACTATGCATGTAGTGTTTTAACGATCGTCACACTTGTGGTTCAGGGCTATAGTTTCTTAGTCAGTTTTTATATAAAATGTGTTTGTACAGTAATGGAATAGTATAAATTTGAAAGTTATTAATATACATTTATTTGTGATTCTTTTTTACAGATACAGAACAGGAGTGTTTCTCATCTGTTTTCACTCTTCTCGTGCAAGATTGTTTGGATGAAGGGTCCTTAGGGGTTTCATCATACTTGCTGTGCCGCACGAGTATTTTTTGTTAGGATCCCCTCGTAACAGAACTCTTTGGCAAATCTTGCGAATGAAGAAGGTGGCATTGGTCTTTGTTTGCCCCTTGGAAAACGTTAAACATTTCTTCACCACTGAAGAAAAACATTGTGGGCGTGCTGCCTTCTGCAAAAAAAATTCCTCAGATTCGGTAAATATTTTAAAGCGGCAACATTTACAGTTTTTGTAAGTTAAACTTATAAAATTTTGTTAGCTGTATACATTTTATATATCTGTTATTTTTTTTCTTGTGGTATTTTGTTGAGAATACCATGTTGTTGTTTTTTTAACAATCTTTCTGATTTTCCAGGTCTGTAGTCGACATCCGTGGTTCCTACAGGAGTGTTCCGCCATGTTGTTTTGTATTATTGTTGTTACATTTTGTTTATTAGTTTATTTTTTATATTTATGTTAATAAAAAAATAAAGTTTGAAAATAGTTTATCGTTTATATATTTATTATTATAAAAAACTAAGGTTGAAAAAAAAAATAATAATGTTTTTGGTTGTTCTCTTAACTGCTGTGTGACTCTTTCTTGTTCTTATTACTGTTATTTGATGGAGTCCACCATGGTGTTAAATTTTGGGGGACTTATTGCTGGAACACTGGTGATATCTGCAGCTTGCACCAACTACTGAATAGGGTTAGATTTATCTCAACTTTACTTCCGTTAAAGTGCTGATAAGGAAATGGAGAGTAGCCGTTCCCGTGCAAAAAGACACGAGGTGCACCTTTGCGATTTATTCTAAATACTAAAATCCTGTATTGTATTGCACTGAGGTATTTGCTGCACAGTGTACACACAAAATCTATTAAGAAATCTCATTGTATTTATATTGATTGGGAATAGTGCGTCAGGTGCTGGATCTTGACGAGATACACTGCTCAGTTCGTATATTGTTGTGCACACGAAAAAAATCACATCACAACTTTCACACCAATTGCAATGCAAAACAAATTCCGGCGATAAGACACGTTAGCACCAGGGATTTTACACCTGCTTTCTGATGGTGTTAAGCAGGACAACTACCTGCACCATGAAAGGGAACACAGCCAAGAGCCACACCAGAACACCCACAGGTGCCATAGAGTCAATGAGCATGATACAGGGATACCCATGAGGGCCAGAAGACTCATCTCATCTCAACAACTGCAGGACCGCCAATGCCCCCCCAAACCCACATCTTAGTAAGTGTGTCCCTGTGGTCATTGTCTTAGCATGATAGGCACGAGCCCTGCAACATCACAGTGTGCTGTCACCTCAGCGTTGGCAGTGAGCCTGGATGTTTAGCTATGTACGCATCCTCCTGCATGCGCAACTGGCGTGTGCTGGTCTGGGGTTCACAGGTCAGTGGAGGGGTGTGCCTATCCGGCAAGGGGAACGGGGTGTCACGGACATGTCCGTGTACAGGAAGTACGGTAAGTGTGTCTCTGTGTTCTGGTGTGGCCTGTTACAAGAGCCGCAGCAGTCAATGTTGTAAAGTGGCATGTACCACCTCCAAATGGCACTGTGATGTTGTTGTTGGAATGTAGCAGGACATGCGCAAATAGGCATTACAATGGCGTGCCGTACGAGTGCATGAGATACAACAGCTCACCGTACACAATTGTGGGGGCTCGTGGGAGGGAGGAGCAGCCGTTTGGCAACATAACACACAGTGAACTCGACCATGTGCCACATGCTGGGCATCTCATCCATGATGACCACGGTCGCAGACATCCCACAACACCAACGACTGGCCTTTGGACACATCCTGTATGAATGCAGCGTGGTTTTCACTTCTATGCTTGTTCAGTGGTGTGATGTTGGCGGGTTGTGTGACTTGTGCTCCTTGTTGGTGTGTTTCATTTTGGCCATTGTTTGTCTATACTTGTGCTGTACTTAATTGTGCATGTGTGCCATTCTGCCCATCTCCCCTCATCCCCCCACTCCCTGCTTCTTCCTCTTCCTGGTGCTGTTGTGTCTATAATTTTGTTGCTGCACACATAAATACATGTAGAGAATAAATTAGAATAGTTCCTTGATTCTTTTAGGTTTCAAAACTTCTCTATTGGTTTCTTTTTAATTTTCCATGTGAACCGTTTTTTTTAATATTCAACAACAAATAGAAGTCAGAAGTGCAACTTCTATCAACACACTTTCTAGAACATTCTACAACACGTGCAGGTTAAAAGTTCATCAATTTTTTAAAACTTTACGATATTTTTTTGTAACATTTTCTTGAACATTTAATGACACATGCAGGTTAAAATTTGACGATTGTTTTAAGTTCGAACAGTGCCTTCCAAATGCAAGTAGCAGGTGTGGTTGAGCTGAGCAAATTTTATCCTATGATATGTACTCCACGTTGAAACTGCTTTTTCTTAACCAATCACAAAGATGCTTTTCCACAAAACTAATGTGCACCCTACTTTAAAAAAAGAATGCTTTTCATGATATCTTCAGAGATAAGTTATAGATAGGAATTAGCATTTAAAAAACCTTTGAAATTCACTGAAAAAACCAAAGGTTTCAGGGGCGTTATAGTTAGGAATTGGCATTTAAAAAATCTTAGAAATTCACTGAAAAAACCATAGGTTTCAGGGGTGTTATAGTTAGCTGGACATTTCCCTCGTACAAAACCATTGAAATTCCCCTGTTATTGTTAGTTCAGCTAACTATAACTCGCGCCCCCGCAATGCACTGCTGATGACGTCACATATTACATCACTCATGACATGGTCAGTGACATCACTGATGACATCACTGATGACATCTCAAATGACATCACTGATGACATCACTGATGACATCATCCATGTGATAAATTACTGCATCTTCTCACACCCTAATTTAACCGTTGATACACGAACTCAAAATTTCAGATGTCCATTCTCAAAACCATAGATACTCCAATACCAATAACTACATACCCACTTATTAACTCTTAGGTCGACATACACCTCCACTCATTCACATGTACAGTCACTCATACTTACAGTCACTCCGTACAAGACTATCATATGCATTTATACACCTACATAGACACTCACACACCACCAATCATCCATAGAGGTACTGTCACACCTAGTCAGTCATGCAAATAATTATTCACACTCCCATTTACTCACCTATACAGTTATACACACTCAAGTTCACTTACTCATAAAAATAGTACCACATTCTTATGCTCTTATACAATCATTGATACAAGCACACACTTATCCATACAGCCACTCTCACAATCACACACTCTGACATATACGCACTTGTATACTCTTACACGCATATATACTGCCTTTCACATATGTAGTTAGTCACAAATGTACCACTGAGATATACATTCAATCCCTAACACACCCATACATACACTCACTCAACCATACAGTTCATCACAGATGCACTCTTAAAACCATGCACCCATAGAATCACCCACTCACACATCTATGCACAGAGTCACACACAGCCTACCCACACAAACACTCAGGCACCCATACAGGTACTCAGACAACCAATCGATAACCCATATAGACACTCATATAGCTATTCACAAAACCATGCAGCCACTTATACACCAACAGACAGAAACATACAGACATTCACACAGTTTAGTCACTAGTCTGCAGTGAGATACATTTAATGACTCACTTATAGAGTCAGTTACGCACCTAGAAAATCATCCATTCACACACTAGTACAGCCACTCATTCTTCCAGAGGCCTTTCACTATAAATATATAAGACATATTTAAAATTTACAGAAGCACACAGTCACTGGATGATGTCATCAGTGATGTCACCAGTGATGTAATTCGAGATGTCATGAGTGATGTCATCAGTGATGTAACTGACCATGTCATGAGTGATGTAATATGTGACATCATCAGCAGTGCATTGCGGGGGCGTGAGTTATAGGTTAGCTGAACTAACTATAATAGGGGAATTTCAATGGTTTTGTACGAGGGAAATGTCCAGCTAACTATAACACCCCTGAAACCTATGGTTTTTTCAGTGAATATATATATATATATATATATATATATATATATATATATATTCCAAAACTCAGGTTTCTCACTTCCCAGGAACCTTTTTCAATAGAGCGCACTCAAAGCCATCAGCGTTAAGTAAGCAATTTTCCATTTATTTTCGTCTCCACTGCTTACAAGTAGACAAACGCGTTTCAGCGTAACCGCCTTCGTCAGTGTCTATTCAATAGTTGCATCATGAGTTTTTTAAATAAAGTTTTCATGCAATTCATGGAAATGGAAAATAACGTTTTTAAATAAACATAGAAGAAGATACAGTGATGCAGACACCGGTAATATTACTGCAGCGGCCATCTTTGAACGGTCAACACATTACATTCATGTATAAGTTCATAACTTAGATCTACATATATATATCACTTATTTGCATTTCATATGATTACTATTCATCAATTATGAATTTCTATTCTAGCCCTCCATTGCCACTAGAACACTTAAAATGATATTTTGACTTTTCGGCCGCATTTCATGAAAATTACGCCCTGTATGGGCTTACCTTCCCAGGAGTCTGCATTATTACATTAAATGGACAATACGAATCATTCCTGTTGTTTCTCAATTTAAAAAAAGGAAAAACGTTCCTCCCCCTTTTTTATAAAGATTTACATAGGATACGGAGAACCTTCAGTTTAACCTATATGGACCCACATTTCCTCTTCATTGTTGAGTCCTTTCGGTATTTTAGTTTGCAACTTTATGATATATTTTGATTCTAGGATACGTAATTTCTTCACCTGGTCTCCTCCCCTTTCAGATTTAACAATCTGGTCTAGGCAGAAGAACCTGAGAAGATTGCTGTTGCTTTGGTGTTCCATTTCAAAATGACGGGCAACAGGATAATTATGGTCTTTATTAGTAATTGCCCTTAGGTGTTCTAAAATTCTTTTTTTTGTGGCATGTATTGTGCTTCCCACATATTGTTTCCCGCATGGACACACCAAGCAGTACACTGTATGATCCGAGTTGCAATTTAAAAGCTTAGAAATCGGGGTTCTCCCTGTTTTCCCTGGTATTGTATAATCTTTCACTTTGTGGCTGTTTTTACAAGCTTTGCATTTCATGCAAGGAAAGAAACCTTTAACAGGTATAGGTTTCTTCTTCTTAGCTACATAGTGACTTTGAACCAAATGGTCTTTCAAGGAATTTCCTCTCCTGTATGTTACCAGGGGGTTGTCAGTTAGCACTTTACCCACTATAGTGTCAGATTTCAATATCCTCCAGTTTCTTCTGAGGATTTGAAATACCTCAGGTGATTTTTCAGTAAAATTGGTAATGATCCTGATTTTCTCGTCTTTGCTTTTTATCTTATCCACAAGTAAGACGTTTCTTTTAATAGAATTGCAATGGAGCTCCGCTTTGTTCAAAATTCCATTGCAATACCCTCTTCTCTGAAAAGGGGGGAATGTAGTTATCCTCAGAAAAACACAATATGAAGACGAAGCATTATCCCAATTAAAGAAGTTGGAGCATTACATTCCGATCAGTAAACAACAGTATACCAAGAGTATTTCGGACTTCCATGGTTTGATTGCAAAATGGAGGGACGAAGGAACTTTAGATCAGGACGATTGGAACTTCTTGAAATGTGAACACCCTGAATTGGCAACTTTCTATCATTTGCCGAAAGTGCATAAAAGCAAAACTTGGCCTCCTGGACGACCAATCGTATCATCTAAGAACAGTCTCTTGGAGAATACCTCAGTTTACATTGATTGTTTTATTTCTCCTATGGTGAGGGATTTAACATCTTATTTACGTGACACTAAGGATTTTCTACGCATCATACAAGGAATTACATGGGAACCTGGTATGCTATTGATAACTTTGGACATTGTCAGTTTGTATACATCGATCAATCACACTAAGGGCTTAGAGGCTATAAGCTTCTTTCTGAAAAGGAGACCACTGAAATATCGAAAGCACAATGAGATGCTGATGGAACTGACGGAGTTTTGCTTAACAAATAACATTTTTATTTTTTCTGAACAACTTTATTTGCAGAGACAAGGTACGGCGATGGGAACGTGCTTCGCCCCCAGTTACGCGAACTTATTCGTGGGCTGGTGGGAGGAGCACGTTGCCTGGACCGGTACCAATGCAAAATGGATGGATAACATCGCTCTGTGGACGCGGTACATCGATGATTTGTTCATCCTGTGGCGTGGTCCACAGAGCGATGCAGAGGACTTTATCAAAGCGCTAAATGTTAATGATCAAAACTTACAATTCACGAGTTGCATCAGCAGTAAGGAGGTGGTATACCTTGACCTCAGAGTGTATATTGAAGGGAACACCATAGAAACAGCCCTTTACCGTAAACCCACAGCAGGAAATACAATCCTGCATGCAGGAAGTTGTCATCCGAGGAGTGTAGTTAACAACATACCTCTTGGGGAGTTTCTGAGAATGAAACGAAACTGTTCCAAGACCCCGGAATTGAATAAAGCGATTAGTCAGGCCAAAGTGAGATGTCAGAGAAGAGGGTATTGCAATGGAATTTTGAACAAAGCGGAGCTCCATTGCAATTCTATTGAAAGAAACGTCTTACTTGTGGATAAGATAAAAAGCAAAGACGAGAAAATCAGGATCATTACCAATTTTACTGAAAAATCACCTGAGGTATTTCAAATTCTCAGAAGAAACTGGAGGATATTGAAATCTGACACTATAGTGGGTAAAGTGCTAACTGACAACCCCCTGGTAACATACAGGAGAGGAAATTCCTTGAAAGACCATTTGGTTCAAAGTCACTATGTAGCTAAGAAGAAGAAACCTATACCTGTTAAAGGTTTCTTTCCTTGCATGAAATGCAAAGCTTGTAAAAACAGCCACAAAGTGAAAGATTATACAATACCAGGGAAAACAGGGAGAACCCCGATTTCTAAGCTTTTAAATTGCAACTCGGATCATACAGTGTACTGCTTGGTGTGTCCATGCGGGAAACAATATGTGGGAAGCACAATACATCCCACAAAAAAAAGAATTTTAGAACACCTAAGGGCAATTACTAATAAAGACCATAATTATCCTGTTGCCCGTCATTTTGAAATGGAACACCAAAGCAACAGCAATCTTCTCAGGTTCTTCTGCCTAGACCAGATTGTTAAATCTGAAAGGGGAGGAGACCAGGTGAAGAAATTACGTATCCTAGAATCAAAATATATCATAAAGTTGCAATCTAAAATACCGAAAGGACTCAACAATGAAGAGGAAATGTGGGTCCATATAGGTTAAACTGAAGGTTCTCCGTATCCTATGTAAATCTTTATAAAAAAGGGGGAGGAACGTTTTTCCTTTTTTTAAATTGAGAAACAACAGGAATGATTCGTATTGTCCATTTAATGTAATAATGCAGACTCCTGGGAAGGTAAGCCCATACAGGGCGTAATTTTCATGAAATGCGGCCGAAAAGTCAAAATATCATTTTAAGTGTTCTAGTGGCAATGGAGGGCTAGAATAGAAATTCATAATTGATGAATAGTAATCATATGAAATGCAAATAAGTGATATATATATGTAGATCTAAGTTATGAACTTATACATGAATGTAATGTATTGACCGTTCAAAGATGGCCGCTGCAGTAATATTACCGGTGTCTGCATCACTGTATCTTCTTCTATGTTTATTTAAAAACATTATTTTCCATTTCCATGAATTGCATGAAAACTTTATTTAAAAAACTCATGATGCAACTATTGAATAGACACTGACGAAGGCGGTTACGCTGAAACGCGTTTGTCTACTTGTAAGCAGTGGAGACGAAAATAAATGGAAAATTGCTTACTTAACGCTGATGGCTTTGAGTGCGCTCTATTGAAAAAGGTTCCTGGGAAGTGAGAAACCTGGGTTTTAGAATTGATTTGCGCGTCCTCCAAGCGCTGAGCAGCACCCGTGACGCTGAGGTGCAACGGCTGGTGGACTTGTGTTGGCGATATATATATATATATATATATATTCAGTGAAAAAACCATAGGTTTCACACATGTTATAGTTAGCTGGACATTTTACTCGTAAAAAACCAATGAAATTGCCCCGTTATAGTTAGTTCAGCTAACTATAACTCGCGCGCCCGCAATGCACTGCTGAT
This sequence comes from Triturus cristatus, assembly GCF_964204655.1. Classification (NCBI taxonomy): domain Eukaryota; kingdom Metazoa; phylum Chordata; class Amphibia; order Caudata; family Salamandridae; genus Triturus; species Triturus cristatus. Next base: position 787,300,483 of record NC_140593.1, on the reverse strand, counting down.
GACGTCACATATTACATCACTCATGACATGGTCAGTGACATCACTCATGACATCACTGATGACATCTCAAATGACATCACTGATGACATCACTGATGACATCATCCAGTGAATGTGTGTTTTTCTGATAATTAAATATGTTTTATATATGTATATCTCAAGGTTGATAGAAGAATAAATGGGTATATTACTGTCTAAATGGATGATTTCTTTTTGAAAAATTGATTGTGTAACTGACTGATTAAGTGTATCATAGTGAATACATGGCTTAGTGAGTAATATTTAAATATGTAAATATCTGTATCATTTTTTCACTTTGTGTATAAGTGGCTGCATGGGTTGGTGAGTAGCTACATGGGTGTCTATATAGGTTATTAGTTGGTTTTTTTGAGTATTAGTCTGAGTGTCTGCATGGTTCGGTGGGGGGTATGTCGTAGTGCATAGGTGCATGAATGAGTGACTCACTGTTTGTATGTGTTGAACAGAGCATGTGTGCAGGACTGCATGGGTGGATGCGTGTGTGTATTGGTGTGTTAGTGAGTGAATGACTGTCTCAATAGTGTCTTTATGAGTAACTACATATGTTTTAAACTAGTATATGTGACTATTGGTGTATATATGTGAGTATATGTGAGAGGGAGAGATTGAAAGAGTTCCTGTATGAATAAGTATGTGTTTCTATAAGTGATTGTTTAAAAGACTAAGTATGTGTAAGTTTCCGTAGAAGTAAGTGTGGTGGTGTGTGTATAACTGTATATGCAGGTGAATGTATGTTTGATTCTTTACTAGCATGAGTGACTATGTGTGTGAGTAACTCTATGGATGAGTGGCATTATGTAACAGGATGTATAGGTGTATGAGTACATATGATGAGTGAGTACATGTATGAGTGACTGTATAGGACTGTTGGTGAATGAGTGGATGTGTATGTTGATCTTAGAATTACTGAAGAGGTTGTTGTAACTGGTATTGGTATGTCCATTGTTTTGAAAATTTTAGTCTCTATTTTTGAATGTGTGTATCAAAGCTTATATTAAGGTGAGAGGAGGTCTGCCACTCTATCACAAGGATGATGTCATCAGTGATGTCATCAGTGATGTCATTTGAGATGTCATCAGTGATGTCATGAGTGATGTCACTGACCATGTCATGAGTGATGTAATATGTGACGTCATCAGCAGTGCATTGCGGGCGCGCGAGTTATAGTTAGCTGAACTAACTATAACGGGGCAATTTCATTGGTTTTTACGAGTAAAATGTCCAGCTAACTATAACATGTGTGAAACCTATGGTTTTTTCACTGAATTTCTAAGGTTTTTTAAATGCTAATTCCTAACTATAACGTGTGTGAAACCTATGGTTTTTTCAGTGAATTTCTAAGGTTTTTTAAATGCTAATTCCTAACTATAACGTGTGTGAAACCCATGGTTTTTTCAGTGAATTTGCAAGGTTTTTTAAATGCTATTTTTTTTTTTATTCTTCATTTTTTTCAAACATATTTTTAATTTAATTTTCTTACCTTTTATAAAGACTATGCTTAAATTTTTAAAATCATTAAATATTTATTTTATATAAATTTTTTAAAATAAACATGTAAAATTTATTTCCAGTTTTTTTTTTTTTTTTTTTTATAGTACGCGTACCGTAAGCTCACGGTAAGCGTACGGTTTACGCAACGCCCGTAATCTATCTACGCTGCTTGCGTATAGTTACGTACTTTGCGTAGCCGCGCGTACTGCGCGTGGGTCGCGTGCGCGCTTACGCCACACGCGCACGTTACGCGGAAGTGCCGGGGAGTGACTGTTATGCGCATGCGCGCAAGCGCGTGTCTTTTTTACGCGCATGCGTACTTTTTGCCGTAAGCGCACCGTAAGCGCACCGTAAGCGTACCGTAAGCGTACGGTAGGTCATGTGATCATGAAACACAACTTTTGATTGGTTGAAAGTACTTTCAGTTCTAGAACTCTCCTACACCACACCCATTCCCCTCATTTCTGCTTGTGATCCCTTGGGAGAAGGAGCTGGTTTGTCTTTGGGATACGATGGCAGAACAGCAGAGCTCTTCTGAGAGTGAGGCTAGCACCAGCAGCACTGTCTTGAGGCAGAGAGCGAGGAAAGTAAAGCCTTCTTATGTTTGGGATTATTTTACTTTTCCAGAAGGCCAGCAAAAGGTGAATGCACCCTTAGTTACTTGCAAGCTGTGTAAGCGTGTACTTTCTAGAGGTAATCCTAACAGGAAGTATTCCTTTGGGAATCACACCATGAAGAGACACCTCCAGGATGTACACAGAAGGACACATGGTCATCTTTTTGGAGGTAACTCTTCAGAAAGACGAGCCAGTACATCCACAGCAGCTCAGCCTGGACCATCACCTGCAGGGCTTACTCCTTCTTCTGCAGGTCAGGTGAGCCCTTCATCTGTGGGGGGAGAATCTCCTTTTGCTGGCCCTCTGGAAATGAACCTTCGATTTCGGAAGGTTGATATTCATTGCACATTTTGTAAAGGTCTAATTTGTCATAGGGAGACCAGTGTTTCCCTAGTAAACAACAAAATAGATCAGCACATTTGTAGCTTTGAATGATTTTCCCATGCTTCCTTTCCTCTGTCCCTGCATGAACACAACGGTTCTTTTAAGAGCCAACCTTATCTTCCATCTTTTTTTTACTTGTTTTTAAAAACTTTTTTTTTTTTTTTTTACCGTACGCGTACGGTAAGCGTACCTTTTTTTTATTTTTTAAAAAAAAACACTAAAAATCATTTATCACATTATAAAGTCCTTGAGAGACTACAATTTTTATTATTGACTTACCATACTCACTCAAAAAAATATTTATTCATTTGTTTTTTTAAAAAATAGTTTTTAAAATGGTTGTAGTTTCCGAAAATTTTCTATATCGATCTGAAAATAAAGAAAAAAGTATTAATATTTTTAAACCATTTAATAATACAGTACACATATTTACATTTTTTACCCAAAAATATTTTTGCCTTATTTTTGCTGTTTTCAGAATAAATTGCATTTCACTATTAATTGTGAAAGCAATTGCATTCATCATTTTACAGCGGGCAAAAAAAATTAACAATACAGCAAGGGCAACCAGCCTTAGTGATGCTGAATGTATTTGCATTACAGACTTAAACCTGAAAACCCCACTGGCTTCTAAATACTGTGCATGACTATACACGGCAAGCACATGGGTGTGTGCTAAGACTCTGCTTCTTCCCCCAAAAATTCGCTCCCCCTTTCCATCTAATGCAACTGTGAAATCACCAGAGCAAGACGCAATAAATCTCTGCCTATAATTCTTCTATGCACACAGAGTCATGTTTTCACATTAGTGCCAAAACGAAATTTCTTTGCCAATTTGAAAGCACACTTACTGCTCTTTTTTTTTCGGGCCAAGTGAAAATCTCTTTTTACAATTTGAAATCACTTTTACAGACTGACACATTATGAAACCACTATTTTTGATTTATTTAATTGCACGTGTCCAAGCTGTTTTTTTTTCAGACCACCACCATGTGCATTCTCTGTGACTGCCTACACTCCACCAAGGGCAACCAGCCTTAGTGATGCTGAATGTATTTGCATTACAGACTGAAACCTGAAAACCCCACTCGCTTGTAAATACTGTGCATGACTATACACGGCAAGGACATGGGTGTGTGCTAAGCCTCTGCTTCTTCCCCCAAAAATTCGCTCCCCCTTTCCATCTAATGCAACTGTGAAATCACCAGAGCAAGACGCAATAAATCTCTGCCTATAATTCCTCTATGCACACAGAGTCATGTTTTCACATTAGTGCCAAAACGAAATTTCTTTGCCAATTTGAAAGCACACTTACTGCTCTTTTTTTTTTTCGGGGCAAGTGTAAATCACTTTTACACACTGACACATTATGAAACCACCATGTGTAACTACAACAAAAACAATTCCCATTTCTATTATTCATTTCTTAAGTTACCACATACATCCCCTCTCAAACTGTAAACTCACCTTTAAAATGAGTTAGTTGTGAAAGAAATGTGACACTCAAACAGCAGATTATCAGAGCCAGGATCTCTGTTCTGTTCACCTCTCTCCTCTCAGCAGAACCAGATAATGGCAAACTTTCCCTCTATTTTTCCACACATATACATGTAAGTTTCAAATCTCAGTGCTTCCCCCTTTTTTTCACATGTATTCACACATTTCTATTGGTTGAAAACCAACCCTTTTCCAAAAGTACCCTGCCCCCAACTTGACTTCTGCCTAGTACCCTTCCCCCAACTTGACTTCTGCCTGCTACCATAGCAACAGCTCATGGAACACTGCTGTGTGCAGTTAGGTCAGAAGTTTGACACACAATGTTTCAATTCCACAGAGCAAGAGTGCTTGACTTTTCAAACCTTACAGCAAATCCATAGTACTGTTCTTTGGTTACACATTTTTTTGTACCAATACAAAACATGCTTCTATTAATTTTCACATACAGCCTAGTTTTTATTCTAGAATGGTATGAAACAGCCAATCAGTTCTTTTTGTTTTAAAAAAATATGTATGCCTCCATTTCCAAACTGTCTTTCTTTTCTTATTGCCATTCTACTGAAAGACACCTCCTGAGTGCATCCAGTTCTCCTTTGAAGATGTTCACAGTGTGGATTGTAGGGCACAGCTATGTCTTCTGGAGTGAAAAGTTTGCAGAGAAAACAGATATGGTGAGAGACCTTGCTTTGCCAAATGTAGACATTAAATGGATTGGTCAGAGAGGGTTAAAGTGGCACCAATTGATGCCATTGGTGAAATCCTTAATTCAAATCCAACACCCTGACCTCATAATAGTGCACTGTGGTGGCAATGACCTAGGCACTTTGACTGGGGTAGGTCTGGAAATGCTTATGAAGGACACCTTTGCACAACTGTTTACACTTTTCCCTAAAACTGCCTTTGTGTTTTCCAACATATGCCAAAGGCAAAAATGGAACTGGTCCAATCATTTCTGTCCACAGATTGACAAAGCAAGAAAGCACGTCAACAAATCTGTTTCTGCTTTCCTCCGTGACTATGGTATGGGTGCCATTTACCACAACAACTTGCGTTATGACATGCAAGACATTTATAGAGGAGATGGTGTGCACTTCAATGATGAAGGGAACAGAGTCTTCCTCTTGAACCTTAGACTCTGCATCGGTACTTACTTGTAGGTACCACTAAAAAAATGACTTCATAAACACAACAGCTCTTTTTAGAGCTCCCTAATTTCTAAACTCTTAAATCTGCTTTTCATTTATCTTTTTTTTTTTTTTTTTACCGTACGCTTACCGTAAGCTTACCGTACGCGTACCCCGTGATTTTTTTTTAAATCAATAAATGTTTTTTTTGTACTTTTCTGTCCTTCTTTGACCCCCTTACAAATGTTAGGGGGTCTGTAACTCTCCTCATTGCCCCCTTTCCTTGTTTTCACTCTTTTTTTTCAGAGTGAAATACACAAAATGGCGGCCGCCGCTTCCTGGTTTCGACCGATTCGAATGTTTACTAAGATCTAAGAGCCAATCAGAATCGCGCTCGCGCACGCCGCCGTACGCTTACCGTAAGCGTACGGTAAGCGTACCGTAAGCGGGCTCAGATATATATATTGATTTAAAGGCTATTTTCTCAGAATCTACTGAACAGATTTACACCAAACCTACAAAAGGCACTTCCTTGACCTGAGGACTACCTCTCTGCCAAATTTCAAGTAATTCTGTTCAGCCGTTCGGGCTGTAGCTCGTTCTAAAGGTCCTATGGAAAAATGCATGGGAAAAACGCGTTTTGGGACCCCCCTTTTATCTCAGCCCCCGCTTGACGAATCCCCCCGAGACTTTCAGGGTAGGAGCGGAGCGTAGCGCCCCACCTATTTTGAGAAATTCGCGAGGATTCGTCGACCGGCGCCAAAGTTATTCAAAATAGAATGTTGAGGTTTTCCTATGGAAACGTGGTCCTAACTATAACTACCTACTGGCGACCGCCAGTAGGTAATATATATATATATTTATATATATCACCTAGGTAGTTATAATTAGGTCTGCTTTTCCATGGATAGAGGGTTTTTGGTTGCTAATATCTTTGGCCCCGTTTGATGATTCTTCACAAACCTTTCCATGGAAAGTTTTAGGGTACCCCGTCAAATGGGGGATGAGAACAAATGGGGTTACAAAATGCAAATTGCCCTTTCATTTTCCATAAACGTCTTTAGACAAGACTACGCAAAAAAATCCTGAACAGATTTGCTCTAAATTAAGGAGGAAGCTAGATCTTGGTCTGCAGATTGTGCTTAGTGTGATTTGGTGTAAATCCGTTCAAGAGTTTTTGAGCTATTTAGGGTAAAAAACAATTGTATATTTAAGCAGTTGGGTTTGCAAGAGTACCGCAGGCAACCAAACAAATACAGCTTTGTGATTGGTCAAGAGGCAAACTTTTCACATGAACCTTAATGCTCTTGCAAGAGTTTCCCATGAGTTTCGCGAGAGTGAGCAATTTGATGGGCTGGCTGTTGAAATATTAGAAATTAAATGTCCGCCACTACTGTTTACTGTGAAAAAATGAGGTATTGTAATTGCATTTATATAGTGCTTACTGCCCCTGATGTGGCGTCAATGCACTTTTGACATGCTACTCCAGATTCCAAAAAGGATTAGTGATTAATTATTTTAGTAAAATATGAATTAGTTGGACATGTGAGTCTGTTAGTTGAATTGAAAAGGATAATGGAGGGATAGAAGAGCGAAGGGCATAGAAACTGGTCATTTGGAGAAACTGTTCATTTGGAGATCATAGTAGTAGGAGGAAATTTGGGATGAGTGTGGGATGAGTAGTAGGAGGAAGTTTGAGATGAGTTTGGGATGAGTAAAAAAGAGATGGAGAAGGAAGAGTCTCTAGAACAGCATTCGGGAAAAAGAGGTCTTGGATGAGTCTAAAGAGGGATACATGCTGGAAGGGTCTAGAAAGGGTTGTTTGGGGGATCTGAAAATTACAATGAGGATTGAGGTGGTGCAAGTAGGGATAAAAGAGAGAGGAGTCTATCAAGGATTATTTTAGAGATCATAGTAGTAGAGTGAGGTGTGGGATGTGTGAGAGAGCAGAAGTAGAGGATATATTGAGAGAGGTAGAGGGTTAGATATGGGGTAATGCATTGGAGAGGCTCATTTTTTTCAGTAGGAGTAAAGTAATAAATATATATAGATAAATAAGTCCATGGAAGGTATGGGTGTATAAGGAATTAATAAATCAGAATTTAATTTGTATTGAATAAACTCAGACATTCAAGTATTAATTACTTTAAGCCAAAGATTTGTATTTTTATTTTTTTTATCTTTCAATTATTCAATGTGTAATCAATTGTAGATACATAGTTAGGATAAGATTTAAATATTTTGCCAGATAAATAAATGGAGAACCATAAAAATCTAGTCAAATAGCCTATATGCAAACAACGCAGTGATCTATATACATGTTAAGCATAGAATAATATAATCATGAGTAATATGCACATTTGTTTAAGCAAACCTAGAGAATATGAATATATTTATAAACATAATTATTATATACATCTGTGCAAAGGAATACACATATTTAGATACATATATTTAATCAAAATAAATGCTTATATACACAGGGATATGCTGTACATTTATGTTCGAGTATGGTGGTTATGTAGGGAATAGCCAACTTTTGAGTAGTCTTCTGAAGATAGGATAGTTATCTGTGGATAGGCCAGTCCATCCTTTCATCTTACCACGCACACTAGTCATGTGATAGAGGGGTCTGAAAGGAGAGACCAGTCCCTTCCCACACCCTACACTGCATAACCATCATCTGAGAGAGGGCTCTGAAAAGAGAGTCCAGCCCCTTCCCACACCATAATACTCACACCTATTATTACAGAGTGGTCTAAGCAGAGAGGCCAGTCCCTCAATACACCCTATTATGGACCACACACACATGCCATCTGAGAGAGAGCTCTGAAAGGAAAGTGCAGTCCCTCCCCACATATACTATGCTCACCCATCATTACAGAGAAAAGGTCTCACCAGAGACGCCAGCCCCTCCATGAGAGAGAGATCTTGAAGAAGAGGGGAGTGCTTCCCCACACCCTACTATGCACACCGTCATCTTAGAGAAAGGTCTGAAAGGAGGCCAGTCCCTCTTCACACCCTACTAAGGACATCCATCACTACAAAGAGATGCCAGTCCCTCTCTACAACCTATGACGCACACCCGTCATCTGAAAAAGGGGTCTAAAAGGAGAAGCCCATACCTTCCCACAGCTTACTACACACACCTATCATTACAGAGAGGTCTCAGCAGAGAGGCCTGTCCCTCCACACACCCTACTATGTATACCCATCATCTAAGAGAAAGCTCTCCAGGAAGAATGCAGTTCCTCCCCACACCCTACAATGCATACCCATCATTACAGAGAGAGGTCTCACCAGAGAGGCCAGTCCCTCCATGCACCAAACTATGCAATCCGTCACCTGAGAGAGAGGTCTGGAAAAAGAGGCGAGTGCTTCCCCTCACCCCACTATGCACACACATCATCTGAGCAAAAGGTCTAAAAGGAGGCCAGCCCCTCTTCCACCCTACTAAAGACATCCATCGCAGCTTACAAAACACACCTATAATTACAGAGAGAGGTCTCACCAGAGAGGCCAGTCCCTCCACAAACCTTACTATGCATGCCAGTCATCTGAGAGAGGTCTGAAAGCAGAGGACAGTCCATCTTCACACCCTACTATGCACACCCATCATCTGAGAGAAAGGTCTAAATGGAGGGACCCGTACCTTCCCGAACCTTACTATGCACACTTATCATTACAGAGAGAGTTCTCAGCAGAGAGGTCAGTCCTGCCCAACACCCTGGTTTGTAGGGGTGGGCGGAATTTGCGAAATTCACTTTCGCAAATTATCGCAAAAATGTTAAAAATCTCCGCAAACACGCGAAAATATTGCGAAGATGCGGAAGTTCTTTTCCCGCCCTTTCGCTGTATTTTCTGCGTGGTCGCGGCTCGCCAACTTATCCATGCGGTTGCTCGTGGGCGTGGCCATCTTGTTTTCACTTGTCTCGCGGTGCATGATCACGAGAAGAAAGACGTGATCACGCGACGCATGACGTTACTGCGGGCGCGAACTGTCGCGAGACAGCGCAAATGGCTACCAACAATTTAACATCTTGTGGAGAACGCGACCGGATCGGGAAAACTTGTCGGCGAACGCGGGGATTTAGGTAAGGCGATCGCATGCACGCGAGAATGGATTATTTTGCAGCGCGAGCAAGAAACAAATTATCGCTAAGCTGCGGAATGTGGAAATTTTGACATTTTTGCGCTTTCCGCGGAACACGAAAATGCCAAATTATCGCAATTTCCGCGAACGGAACGGAATTTTGGCCCAGGCCTACTGGTATGCACACTCAGTATGTGATAGAAGGGTCTGAAAGGAGAGGCCAGTCCCTTCCCACACCTTTTGCGCATACCTATCTTCTGAAAGAAGGATCTAAAAGGAGAGGCCAGTTCCTTCCCACACCATACTATACACACCTTTCCTTATAGAGAGAGGTGTGAACGGAGAGGCCCATTTCGCCCTACACACACCTAGGCAAATAAGCTGGGGGTTGAATTGACGTATGGTAATTAAACCTAGAAATTCACTGAAAAAAAAAAAGCTTAAAGTAACATTATTGTTAGGTGTAACAAAAATGCCTGGTTTTGTTTTACAAAAAATATTGGAAATTCACAGAAAATATGTCATTTGAGATGTCATGAGTGATGTCATCAATGATGTCATAGAACATGTCCGGAGTGATGTCATATGTGATCTCAAAAGCAGTGCATGGGGACGCAAGTTATAATTATCACTGCTAACTATAACTGGTAAAATTGTGTGTTTTTCAAGTTTAAAACGTTAATGTTGTTACTGAGAAATTCACCTAACTATAACATTGCTTCAACCTCTGATTTTTTCATATTTTTTTCTGTGAATTTCTAAGATTTTTTAAAACAAAACCCATCAGCAAGGCATGGAATACACCAAAATGCATTGGGCAATATTGTCATTTGAATAAATTAACTTGTTATGAAACAAATTGGAGTATAACTATTTTCTTGCGAGAAGCGAGTGTGCATTCCATGCACTGTGTGTGGTTATCGGAAGTGGTTCGTAGATACCTGTGAGCAGAAACGCGTGACAGCAAGCAGTGAATAAATAAATCCTCAAAACTTAACTGAGTCAGCAGTGTTGGTGTCCGGTTTTGAAGGAGAACTAGAGTTTGTCTTTGATATATAGATATACTGTTGGACCCGGCCTCGTGGCGTGGTCCTTAACCCCGTGGATTGTGCCCGTTCCCCGCCCCGGCCTTCACGGGCCACCCTTCTGAACTGCACCGAGGCCCCCCATCCAGAGCTGCACGAAGTCGCATACCCCTCGTGGCTCCGCCATCTTGTTGGCATCCACGTGACTCTGTGCACCAGCCAGTGCGACCCCGCTCAACCCGGCCTCGACCCCAGCGAAGCCCCGACATCGAGGCACCACGAACTGGCCAGGGGGTGCCGCAGGAACCATTCATCGCCCCCGGCGGAGGACAGTATCGATGGGACCCCCAACTGTCCTCCCCTCTCGAGGTGTGATCGCCCTGCAACTCCCTTGGGCCTGGCGCCTCTCCTGCTGGGCGTCTGGCCACCTCCACCCGGCCTCTCCGCCCCCCCCGGGCGCCTGGGTCCAGACATCAAAGGGCTCCAGACCTATATCTGGGGCGACCCCGCCACAGATCGGCAGTTGTATCCCGGAGTCGAGAGCCCTGCTGATTGAATCGCGGCTGACCCTACGGAGAAGAACTCTTGTCGGAACCATCACGAGCCCTGCTGACTGCGTCGCGGCTCCTTCTTGTGAACACTTTGAACCACCTGGAACATCGGAGCCCTGCTGACGCTGTCGCGGCCCAACCTCGCTGAAACCTCCCTCGGAGCCCTGCTGACGACGTCGCGGCTCGAGCTGAGCAGAAACCATCTTGAGAGCCCTGCTGATTGGATCGCCGCTCTCCACGAACTGTACGCCGGAGCCCTGCTGACGCCGTCGCAGCTCGACCCCTCCGAGATCCGGAGGTCCTCCAGCTTGAGGATAAGAACTGGGCCCCAGGTACCCTCGTACCGCACTCCTGCCAAAGACTGTCCCGCTACCCCTACCCTTCCAAAGAGACACTGAGACTTTTGGTGGATCCCTCGATCCCTTCGTGTAAATATTGACCTCGTAACCTTTTTATTGCTGATAAAGAATTGCTTGTCGTAAGACAACCTCCTTGAGTCCTGTGTGGTGGTGTTACTGGGCTAGTACGTGATAGGAGAAGGCTCTCTCAGGAGACTTCTCGGCAGCGCTCGGCTACTTCGTACAGTGTGAGGGCCCCCCTTGGTGGTCTCGCCGACTCCTCGGGGTCCGCCTTCCAACATTTGGTGGCAGCGGCGGGATCCGAGCCGAACGCAGTACGTACCAGCCAGTACCCACTAGCTACCCATCCAAACGAACAGCATCATGAGCAGCCAGGAAAACAACGCGACAATGGAGTTCCAGCCCGAACGGCTGGAGGAATATACGCACAAAGAGTTAAAACAGTTCTGCAAAGACAAAGGCATTGCAACCACCGGCCTAGGTACCAAAGAGGAGATGCAGAAAGCTCTGAGGTCATGGCTGGAGGCCGGGGCAGGCCCCTCCCAGGAAGAAGGTCCCTTGCCCCTGACTGAGACCACATCAACCGCACTGACTCCGGCAACCGGAGGAAGAAAGAGCCTAGAAACCGGCCTCTCCGAAGAAGAGATACGAGAGCGGGAGAAGGTCCGGAACCACGAGCTAGAGCTCGCACGACTGCGGCTGGACGGCGAACTCCAGCTGGCCCGAAAAGAAACTGGCCCTAGAGCAGCTACGGCTTAAGGAGGAGATAGAGGAGAAGAGACGACACCGGGAGTTGGAGGAAAAGAAACTGACCCTTGAGCACGAGCGCAGTCTCAAGGAGCTCGAGATCAAGGCCAAGAACGGAGGGACCAACACCCCCAGTACTAGAGACACTCTACCGCCTTCCGAGACCAAGGTACATATCCCGAAAGAGGTCGTCAAGGAGTATTACAAGAATGACGACATCCAACAATGGTTCAAGGCCTACGAGGTGGCCATGACCTCTCATCGGGTGCCCCGAAAAGACTGGGGCGCGGGCCTGTGGGGGCGGTTCCTGAGTGAGGGTCGAGACACGCTGCTCCAGCTGCCGGAGGAGGTGATGACCTCCTACGATCACATGAAGAAGGCCCTGCTCACCCGCTACGGGCTAACCGCGGAAATGTACCGCCAGCGGTTCAGAGACTGCAAGAAAATCCCGGGTACCACATGGGTGGAATATGTGGACTTTTTCAGTCGGGCCCTAGAAGGGTGGATCAAAGGGAGCAAAGTAACCACCTACGGAGAGCTGGTCGACCTCATCGTGTGGGAACATCTCTCCAACAATTGCTTCGTGGAACTGAGACAGCACCTCCTCGACAGCAAAATGACCGACCCGCGAAAACTCGCCGTCGAGGCCGATCGATGGGTCAACTCCCGGGTCCCCCGGAACTCAATGGGGGAGTACCAGAGGAACCCCACCGGACCCCCCCGCCAGCGCGGTGCAGGGGGAGGGCCGAACAGGAACCGAGACCCTCCCGCCGGGGCCCCCAGGAGCCCCCCTCGAGGGCCACAGCAGCAACAACTCTCCCCGAGCCTAGCCCGAAGGGGGGCGCCCCCGGCCAGACCCGGACCACGGCCACCAGTAACGTGCTACGGCTGCCAACAAACCGGACACTATGCCAGCGATCCGGTCTGCCCCTGAACCGAAGAAACGGGGCCGGCGGGCCCCCGCCCCGACAGCTGGCAGCCGCCGCCCTGGGAGAAGGAGAAGAGGAAGAGGAGACCCTAGACCGAGGGACCACTGAGTGGGAGCCGGCAGCCATGTCCCTGGTCTGCCTGGGTAGCCGAGAAATGGTACCCTGCACCCCCATCCCAAGCAACACCCAGAAGTACCGGCAGCAGGTCACGGTCAATGGGCAACGGGCCGAAGCCCTTCGTGACACCGGCGCCAGTGTCACCGCTGTCCGCTGCCACCTGGTGACCCCTGAACAGATTCTACCGAATGTGCTGTGCCCCGTCCGGACGGCCGACAACAGTGAAAGCCTGTGCCAGATGGCCCTAGTCGCCTTCGAGTGGGGAGGGGTGACGGGCCTGCTGAAGTTGACGGTACGCGACGACGCCCCTGTCGACTGCCTCCTGGGGAACGACTTGGAGAGTTCCCCCTGGGCTCAAGTAGAGCGACGAGAGCACCTCCGAATGCTGGGACTGGCCGACTGGGCCTGCGCCATCACCCGGTCCATGACCGCCCGGGCCCCCCGCTCATCCTCGGCCTCCGGGGCCGCCCAGCCCGAGGGGCTCACACCCCCTCCCGCCAGCAGCGAGGAGGAGATGGACACCGACCCTGGACCTAGTGAATCCTCCCCCGAAGAGATGGCTTCCCCGTGCGCCCTACCAGAGCTGACACAATGGCGACACGAAGGGGGCCCCACCCGGGAGCAGCTCCAACAAGAGCAGCAGTCCTGCCCCACTCTCGAAGGGGTCCGCCAACAAGCGTCCGCCCAAACCAACGGGGACCAGACCGGCACCCACTGGGTCTACTGGGCCGAGGGCCTGCTATACAGTGAGCAAAAAGTGGCAGAACTCGGGGACAGCCGAGTGTTGGTGGTCCCCCTCCGCTTCCGGGAGTTCCTGCTCAACCTGGCACATGATGTGCCCCTCGCCGGACACTTGGGGCAGGACAAAACGTACAGCCGTCTGGTGACCCACTTCTACTGGCCCCGGATGAGGAGAGACGTGGACAACCACTGCCGGTCCTGCCAGACCTGCCAAGCCAGCGGGAGGACGGGGGGTCGGGTCAAGGCCCCCCTCCAGCCCTTTCCAGCCGTCAGCACCCCGTTCGAACGGGTCGGAATCGATATTGTGGGGCCCCTGGACCCCCAGACCGCCCTGGGCCACCGCTTCATCCTGGTCCTCGTGGACCACGCCACCAGGTACCCAGAGGCGGTCCCGCTAAGAACTATAACGGCCCCCGTGGTAGGCCGGGCCTTAATGGGGATCTTCTCCCGAGTGGGATTTCCCCGCGAAGTGGTGAGCGACCGCGGCACGAACTTTATTTCCAGATACATGCGGTCCCTGTGGCAGCAGTGCGGGGTCACATACAAGTTCACGACCCCCTATCACCCTCAGGGGAACGGACTGGTTGAGCGGTTCAACAGAACATTAAAGGGAATGATCCAGGGCCTAGAAGAGCCCCTCAGGCGGAGATGGGATGTCCTGCTGCCGTGCCTCCTGTTTGCCTATCGGGAGGTCCCGCAGAAGTCCCTGGGGTTCAGCCCGTTTGAACTATTGTATGGACACCCGGTCCGCGGACCGCTCAGCTTGGTCAAGGAGGGCTGGGAGATGAAGCCCGAAGGCGCCCCTCCTGACGTCTACCGATACCTCCTGACCCTCCGAAACCAGACCCGCAAGTTCCGAGCCATGGCCGAAGCCAACCTCGAGGCCAGCCAGGAGGACATGAAGCGGTGGTACGATCGGAACTCCTCTACCATAGAATTCGAGCCAGGTCAGAAAGTATGGGTCATGGCCCCGGTTGAACCCGGCGCCCTCCAGGACAAGTGGACCGGGCCCTTCAAGGTAATGGAGAAGAAAAGTCCCGTCACCTACCTGGTCGACCTGGAGTCCCCCCGGAACCCCCTCCGGGTCCTACATGCTAACAGGCTAAAACCCCACTTTGCCCGGACCGAACTGAGCCTGCTACTGGCGACCGATGAGGGGGGCGAGGACGACTCCGAGCCCCTGCCCGACCTCTTGCAGTCCAATGTCCATGATGGATCGATCGAAGGTGTCCAACTCGCCTCTTCCCTGACTCCGGAACAGCGCAACGACTGCCAGCAACTGCTGCGGGACTACGCAGCCCTCTTCTCCCTCACCCCGGGGGTGACCCACTGGTGCGTCCACGACGTCGACACCGGGGAGAGCCCCCCCGTGCGACACAGAGCCTACCGGGTACCCGACCGAGTGCGGGCCTGCATCCAGGCCGAAGTAACGAAGATTCTGGCCCTGGGGGTCATCGAACCCTCCGACAGCCCGTGGGCCAGCCCTGTCGTCCTGGTGCCCAAGGCCGCAGCTCCCGGCCACCCCCCAGAGTTGCGATTCTGCGTGGACTACCGAGCCCTGAATGCAGTGACCAAGACAGACGCCCACCCTATACCCCGGGCCGATGAACTCATCGACCGCCTAGGGGCCGCTCGCTACTTGAGCACGCTGGACCTCACCGCCGGGTACTGGCAAATCCAGCTCACCCCCGGCGCCCAAGAAAGATCCGCCTTTTCGACCCCGGATGGGCATTACCACTTTCGGGTGATGCCCTTCGGAATGAAGAACGCCCCGGCCACCTTCCAAAGACTGGTGAACAAGGTTTTGGCCGGGCTTGAGGCCTTCAGCGCGGCCTACCTAGATGACATTGCCGTGTACAGCAACCACTGGGCAGAGCACCTCCTTCACATTAAAGCCGTCCTGGCCGCCCTCCAGCGGGCCGGGCTCACAATCAAGGCCAGCAAATGCCAGATCGGCCACGGATCCGTGACCTACCTGGGCCATCAAGTGGGGAGCGGGCAGGTGGCCCCTCTCCAACCGAAAATAGATGCCATCCAGGCCTGGGAACCCCCCACTACCCAGACCGCTGTCCGGGCCTTCCTTGGTCTCACCGGATACTACCGACGGTTTATCCGGGACTATGGGAGCATTGTTGGCCCCCTCACAGAGCTAACGTCCAAAAAACAGCCCAAGAAGGTGCACTGGACACCCCGCTGCCAAGCAGCCTTCGACACCCTAAAGACAGCAATGTGTACTGCCCCGGTGCTGCAGGCCCCTGACTACAATAAGGAGTTCGTGGTGCAGACGGACGCCTCCGAGTATGGGATCGGGGCCGTCCTGTCCCAAGCCGATGAAAAGGGGCTCGACCGACCAGTGGCCTTCATCAGCCGACGGCTACTGCCCCGAGAGCAACGATGGAGCACCATTGAGCGTGAGGCCTTCGCTGTAGTGTGGGCCCTCAAGAAGCTCCGGCCCTACCTCTTTGGTACCCACTTCCGGGTCCAGACCGACCACCGGCCCCTGCGGTGGTTAATGCAAATGCGGGGCGAGAACCCCAAGCTGCTGCGGTGGTCCATCTCGCTACAAGGGATGGACTTTGACGTTGAACACCTGCCCGGCAATGACCACGCCAACGCCGACGGCCTGTCCCGCTTCTTCCGCCTTGACGAGGAGAATCCCCAAGGAGATGGGTGACTCTCCATGCCTTCGGCTGGGGGGGACGCCTGTTGGACCCGGCCTCGTGGCGTGGTCCTTAACCCCGTGAATTGTGCCCGTTCCCCGCCCCGGCCTTCACGGGCCACCCTTCTGAACTGCACCGAGGCCCCCTATCCAGAGCTGCACGAAGTCGCATACCCCTCGTGGCTCCGCCATCTTGTTGGCATCCACGTGACTCTGTGCACCAGCCAGTGCGACCCCGCTCAACCCGGCCTCGACCCCAGCGAAGCCCCGACATCGAGGCACCACGAACTGGCCAGGGGGTGCCGCAGGAACCATTCATCGCCCCCGGCGGAGGACAGTATCGATGGGACCCCCAACTGTCCTCCCCTCTCGAGGTGTGATCGCCCTGCAACTCCCTTGGGCCTGGCGCCTCTCCTGCTGGGCGTCTGGCCACCTCCACCCGGCCTCTCCGCCCCCCCGGGCGCCTGGGTCCGGACATCAAAGGGCTCCAGACCTATATCTGGGGCGACCCCGCCACAGATCGGCAGTTGTATCCCGGAGTCGAGAGCCCTGCTGATTGAATCACGGCTGACCCTACGGAGAAGAACTCTTGTCGGAACCATCACGAGCCCTGCTGACTGCGTCGCGGCTCCTTCTTGTGAACACTTTGAACCACCTGGAACATCGGAGCCCTGCTGACGCTGTCGCGGCCCAACCTCGCTGAAACCTCCCTCGGAGCCCTGCTGACGACGTCGCGGCTCGAGCTGAGCAGAAACCATCTTGAGAGCCCTGCTGATTGGATCGCGGCTCTCCACGAACTGTACGCCGGAGCC
The DNA here is from genome assembly GCF_964204655.1 of Triturus cristatus. Lineage (NCBI taxonomy): Eukaryota > Metazoa > Chordata > Amphibia > Caudata > Salamandridae > Triturus > Triturus cristatus. Next base: position 787,283,299 of record NC_140593.1, on the reverse strand, counting down.
CTGCTGACGCCGTCGCGGCTCGACCCCTCCGAGATCCGGAGGTCCTCCAGCTTGAGGATAAGAACTGGGCCCCAGGTACCCTGCCACTGTCCCGCTACCCCTACCCTTCCAAAGAGACACTGAGACTTTTGGTGGATCCCTCGATCCCTTCGTGTAAATATTGACCTCGTAACCTTTTTATTGCTGATAAAGAATTGCTTGTCGTAAGACAACCTACTTGAGTCCTGTGTGGTGGTGTTACTGGGCTAGTACGTGATAGGAGAAGGCTCTCTCAGGAGACTTCTCGGCAGCGCTCGGCTACTTCGTACAGTGTGAGGGCCCCCCTTGGTGGTCTCGCCGACTCCTCGGGGTCCGCCTTCCAACATATACACAAACATATACATATTTAAATATATATATACACAGATATATATAAAAACAAAGGTTTCAGGGGTGTTATAGTTAGGCTCAGATTTCACTGCTACAAAACCCATCAAATTCAGCAATTATGGTTACCTGAGCTAACTATAACTTATGCCCCAGCAAGGCACTTATATAACCTCACATATTACATCACTCATTACATGGCCAGTGACATCACTGATGATATCATCAAGTGGGTGTAAGTGTTTTTAAGAGTTTATGAGTGTTAAACATACATACTAACCTACTACAAAAGTTAAATTAGTTTACTAGGTGCACTACTACTGAGTAATACTGCTTCTCACATATATTAGGTTAGTGGTTGTGTGCCTGTATATATCCTTGTGTGTATGGGTGTGTGAGTGGCTCTATGGGTGTATAAGTGGGCATGTGTGTAGCTGTGTGGGTGAGTGAGATGCTGTGTGAGTGGCTGTATTAGTGAGTGAGTGGATGTCAGTGGCTGTATGGGTTAGTGAGTGGCAGTGTGAGGGGCTCTATGGGTAGGTAAGTGGGTGTGTAGTGATTGTATGGGTGAGTGGGTATCTGAATGGGTAAGTGACTGGGTGTGTAAATTGGTGTATAGATGAGTGAGTGGCTCTTTGAGTGGGTGTTTGGTTAAGTGAGTTGGTGTGGGAGTAGCTGTATTGGAGGCTGAGTGTGTGAATTGCTATGTGGGTGAGTGAGCAGATGTGTGAGTGCTTGTATGGATGTGTGAATGAGTATGTAAGTGATTGTGTGGGTGTGTGTATGAGTGTGTGAGTGCTTGTATGGGTGAGTGAGTGGCTGTGTTGTGAGGCTGTATGGGTGAGTGAGTGGGTGTGTAAGTGACTGTAGGTGAAGAAGTGGGTGTGTGAGTAGTTGTATTGCTGAGTGTCTAGCTGTGTAACTGGCTGTATGGGTGAATGACTGGTTGTATGAGTAGCTGTATGGGTGAATGAATAGCAGTGTGAGTGGCTGTAGGAGTGAGTGAGTGAGTGAGTGAGTGAGTGAGTGAGTGAGTGAGTGAGTGAGTGAGTGAGTGAGTGAGTGAGTGAGTGAGTGAGTGAGTGAGTGAGTGAGTGAGTGAGTGAGTGAGTGAGTGAGTGAGTGTAAGAGTGGATATATGGAGGAATGAATAGGTGTGTGAACACTGTTGTGGGTCTTGGAATTAGTATGTGAGTGGTTGTTTGAGTGGGCATACAAAAGGTGGAATGGGGTGTAAACGGGTGTGGGAATGTTTCTGTGGATGATGTCATCAGTGATGTCATTTAAGATGTCATCAGTGATTTTATCAGTGATGTCACTGACCATGCCATGAGTGATGTAATATGTGAGGTCATGTATGGCTCCAGGAGGGCCTGCCACAGGGAGGTGGTGCTCCCCTCGGGCGAGAACAGCACCCTTATCATTTTAGAAAATAAAATGTGGATCCGGGGAGATGGTTGTCCCTGGCGGCCGGAATGGTCCCTAAGGGCCTCGTTACAAAATAAACAAACCCGGGTATGTGATGTTCCCTGCAGCGACGGGGTCCATGAGGCCCCTCAACAACTTTTACATTAGCCTCTGAGAGGTGGCGATCTACACGGTTGCGGAGAAGGCCGTACAGGCCCCCCTGCATAAGTTATCAGTAATGCCTCAGGGGGGTTGTGGTCCCTGAGGTTTTATAAATCCTAAGAGGCGGGCCCAAGTGGGCCCCCTCCTTTATGTTTTTTACATGCTTCTTGGATTTGGCCCACCCGGGGCCTCCTAACAAAAGATGCGCAGGAACCCACATGTTTTTTTCTTTTCAATCTTGTCGTGGATTTGCGGATCCATCAACAAATTCACAGCAACATTGATTTTAAAAAAATACTTTTAATACCAGGTGACCCCCTATCATATCTGGGGAGGGGTCCGGTTATTTCTGCCTTGCCCCCTTTTCATTTCATGTTTAAATTTTTTGTGGGACTCTGCTTCAAGCCAAGTCCCAAGATGGCTGCCAATACTTCCTGGTTGAAGTGTGGACAGTCAATCACATTTCTGTGAGGTCCACGAGTCAACTGCAAGGATCCACATCCCCAGATATCTATATTTTTAACCTTAAATATCTGTAAAACTAATGAAAGGATTTACACCAAATCAGAAAAAGCACGCTTTCTGGACCAACATCTAGATTTCTGCCCAATTTTGTGTAATTCTGTTCAGCGATTCGGGATGTAGTCGTATTCAAAATCCCTATGGGAACATCCATGGGGAAAACATGTTTGGGGGGCCACTCTAAACCTTTCAACACAGCAGCTCAACTGAATAAACAAAAGTTTTCAAAATTTTGTGAAGATTCGTAAGGCGGCGCCAAAGTTATTGTCAAAATATAAAATGCTTTTCCTATGGAAACATGGTCTAAACTGTAATTACCTACAGGTGACACCAACTGACAGACTGATACAGACATTCACATAGATTAGTCACTCACCCATACATTCACTGAGACATGTATAATCACTCACTTATACAGTCAATCACGCACCCACTGAATCATCCATACATCTTATCTATATCTATATTTATATCTATATCTATATATATATATATAACATTCTTAAACTTTTTAGAAACACTGAGAGTCACTGGATGATGTCATCAGTGATGTAATAGTGGAGAAATGTAGCTCACTGGTTAGAGGAGGCATACCCTGAAGCAGAGATCAGGCCCGGGACCTGGGTTCGATTCCCGACGTGGCAGGGTCCAGAACCCAATTGTCCACGGACTCGATAATTCTCGTTTCGGTGCCCACTCTAAGCACGAGTTCACACTATGCAGCTCTGGGCAACAAGCCTGCTTAATCTCCACAACGGCCCCCCGCGGCGGGATGCCTGGCTTTCACCTTGGGGATGCCCAGTACGGGTTATCTTACAGGGAAAAACCAGGATGGGTTCCCAATGCAAGCGCCAAGATGCCCGTAGGGTGATAGTTGCGCTCTATAAGTACTCCAATCAATCAATCAATCAATCAATTTGACATATCATCATGAGTGATGTCACTGACTATGTCATGAGTGATGTAATATGTAACGTCATCAGCAGTGCATTGCAAGGGTGCGACTTATAGTTAGCTCACCTAACTATAAAGGTGGAATTTCTCTGGTTTTGTATAATTAAAATGTCGCCTAACTATAATGTTCTGTAACCTGTGGTTTTTTCAGTGAATATGTATATGTATATACATATAGATCCAGATGCAAATGCGAAGAAAGGAAAGCCCATCCAAGCAGCGTGGGGCTTGTAGGCGACGTCGCTGCTGTAACACAGCACAGCCTTCACACCACATCCAAAGCGCAAAATCGCAATTGATTTGCAAATGTCTAACAAAGTCTTGTAATGTTTTTCATTGTTTAAAAACCTTGGATGCCTTAATAAGCCTCAATGAAAGCAAACTGCCACATGCTAGCTTTAAAAAGAACACTTCCATGTCCTGCTGAGTGGCAGTCAATTCAATTTCACCTGTAAGGCATTGTTCCTCGTGTGCTCATTGTTCTGATTTTCAATGTAGCTGCCTGTGAATTGTTTCACTCTGTCTGACTGTGCATGAGTCCAGCAACTCACATAAATCCTGGCTGCCTAGTAATTATCGAGAAATCTCCAGCCTGCAGGCCTTCTAACAAAACAGTGGCAGAGCCTCCTGTATTAGAAGTGGCACTATCATGGTGAAATCCTTCTTTCCAGAATTAGAGCAGCCGGCGGACCTCCCGTTACATGTAGATTCAGAAGCAAATGCGATGAAAGTAAACCCATCCAAGCGGGCTAGGCCTTGTAGGCGACGTATCCGCCATAACACAGTACAGCCTTCACGCAACATCCTAGGCATGAAATCAAGCCCTCCAGACAGACTTCAGGTAAGAAAGTTTTAATCTGCAACAGTCAAAGCATTACGCGTTTCGACCTTCAAGCGGATCTTAATCATATGCTAATGTGAGGGTCATTTTATGAGCCAGCGAAGGTACTTTTTACAACTCAGAAAAGGGCTTTTGTGACCAATTCAGGATCACAAATAGGAGTGAGTGTAAAAGAGGTCTGCTCCCGTATTTGAGTCACAATGCTGTGCTCCAATGGCTTATGATCGCAATTACAGTTACAAGCCATTGATCAATTATTGTCATCTGACACCGGGTGGTAACTGAGTTGCAAAGAGGATATTGGAATTGCGTTGGCAGTTTCAGGTGAAAAGACAGTGGTTTAGAGGACTACTGTATTCTCGCCCTAATTTCTTTCAATGTAGTGTTTTAAGAGCATCCCATGTCCCTCTCAGAGACTTGGCACCTCTAAGAAAAATTTATATTGAAGGGATGGAAATCAGGGAGGGAGGTCTGCATTCTCAGACATTTGTAGGGTGGTACAAAATTACTGCTGCCTCATTAATATTAATGATGCAGAAGTTCTTGTGACCACCAGCAAAAATATATTTTGATATATGTCTGAGTGCTATAGTAGATTGGTAGCATCTCAAAATGCTGAGCAAGTTCATGTGAAAAACCATTAACTGGTTTGCATCCTTTCCCATCGTACATCAGGGCCATTGAATCTTAAGGCCCGATGTATAGTTTAGAGGAGAGGGTACTCCGTTGCAAAGGAGACGCAATACCCTCTCTGCCAAACTGAAGGTCCATCCGCCTCATTTAGAGTCGAGTGGATCTTAAGTATGTCTGCTGCAGAGACTAATCTGTCTCCGCCGCTGACACACCTCACCTCAGATAGCCGAACAAAGTAGCGGCCACTGACGGTTTTCCCAATTGTCCGCACTCCCTATTTAGAGAGGATGCACAAATAACAGGTTTCACTGTCTGTCACCACCAGGTAAAACCTTGCAACTAGGGGCAGTGCAAACTGCAAAATGACCGCAACACCATGGGAGAAAACTCTCCTGCCAAGGGGGTCATTGGTTTTATTTATTTTCCATAATAAATTGGCCTTGGGAATTTTATTTTGAAAATTTGAAAACATTTTGAAAGTTTGATACACGTGACCCCAGTTCCTGGAAAACGCAAGGGATAGCCGTTGGGCCGGCGGACACCTCTAAATTTGGCAGGTGGAACACCTTCGACATGGTCGGAGTAATGTACTTCGCCATGGCGATACAATCCCTCTGCCAAACTCTGAATCTAAATCTATTAGGTTTCGGTACAGAAAGGCATACATAGTGCTCAAGTGACCACAAACCCCTGTTCACAATGTATATTTAAAAAAAAGAAACTGCACGAATTTTGCGGCTGGAGAACTGCATACTGAACTGCAGGCTACATACACAACCGTCTCTCAGAAAACAAACACGTTTTCAATGCGAGTCAATTTGCAGTTGGAGCTTAAATGTGCCCTTAACTCATTTTTAATACAAAACATAGCTACGCAGTAATTTGCCTGACATGATACATTGTTGAGGTGAGTCGTAATTTATTTGTCTGACATAATTTCGAGTTTCTTGTAATTGTTTCTCAATTTATTTCATCAATGTTCAATGTAACATTTGCTTGAAATAGTGAAAAGACAGAGAGGTTTTCTTTGCACATCGATGCGCTTTGCTTACCTATCTGGAAACTTGATCTCGTCCTCTGGTGGCCGATCCTGTAACCCGCCATTGACTATTGTAGGCGGATAAAATAAAACAAAACACACCAAAAACACAAACTGCATCATCATGGCGATATGTTCTGCAAGAGGAGAGGGAGATATTCTGCAAGAGGCGATAGATGCTGGAGGCTGGAGGCCGATCTTTCTTTCAGAGGTTTAAATGTCTGATGGTAGCCACGCCCACTCGCCTTCCTTCTCACTATTGGCTTAAAGCACAAGACAAGCCTCGCCTTCCTTTCTAGCACAGCTACAGCTAAACACGAGCCCAGCAACAGCTAAACACGAGCCCAGCAACAGCTAAACGTGAAAGAACACAATCGATGGCATGACTTTCGGTATCCTCGATCACATTCCTTTCACGTGGGCAATGACAAGCGCTTCAGTTTTATTGAACCCAAATGAGATAAGGTTTGTGACAAGAATAAAGTAAGTGCAACTCACTCCCATACACATTTCATTTTGAAGAATATTCTTTCTGCACCCTTCTTTTCTCTTCAGTTGAGCCTGGGAGCAGGGTCCGACTGGGACAGAAAAAGACCCGGGCAGCAAAATAAAAAAGACGCATCAACAGCCAAAAATACAGTCCATACACTTGTCCTTCAGACCATCTCATTGGGCACTACCTGATTGCACTTTAGGAACGCCAACCCTGTGTGGGGGTGATGAACAGTGCATAATCCAGGTAAGTGTAGAACATTTCGTTAGTTTGAGGAGTCCCCTGCTGGCACTGCTGAGTGCTGTGGCTCAGGCTGATGAATAGTTTGTTTTACTTCATTTCTAGCCTCTTTCTTGCACCATCCTGCACTTCCCGTCTCTTCTCAATCTTGCAGGTTATTTTCTATCCCTGTTGTTTCCCTTTGTGGCTGTGTTCAAGTCTTTCTTTTCTTCTGCCTTTCTCTCTTTTGCTCTGGGTCACTGGAGGCTCGCCTTAGGGAGCACAGGCAGCATATGTTACCCCTGTGGTGCCTTCTCCTTCTGTCTCGGAGAGACCCTTCTAGACTTGTATGAATGATCGTTTCCAGATGCGACCATAGTCAGTTTCACAGCTGTTTGTGTTGGAGCTGTTTTCTGGTTAGTACCAAGGTGTGAAGTCACAAGACAGAAGAACTAGAGCATTTCACATTATTATTATTTTCATTGTCTTAATAAAATACTTTCAAATTAAATATGAGGTAAATATATTTGACGATACGTGTAGAGTAATGAAGGCCAGCAGTTATGTTCGATACTCTTTAAGATATGCAGAAAAAGATTGTCACTGCATGTTTGCATATAGTGGTATAATTGATGTGTTTATGTATTTAATTATGCTAAAAACGATCGTGGCTAATGGATACAGGACACAAAGAGCCTTGAATGAAAAATGGAGTTAACTTGTAAAGGCATTCCAACGTATGCAGATATTTACATCATATTTTTAACCTCTGATTATTTTCTACCATTATCTTGTACACCAACATGTTGCCTATGGCTTCTCCATATTCCAATTCTTTAGCTTTATGTTGAAAAAATTGAGCAGCAGCTTTTTTTGTTTTCTCGTTGCATACCTCTGCCTTTAATACTAAAAGCTGCTGATATATCTTTCCCTCATTATCTGCAGATTTTTTAATAGCTGTTGCATGAGCTCTCTCCGTACCCTTCCCAGTTTTTCTCCCTCTATCGGTTTAACCTTACATATATTTTGGCAATATACAGAATAGTACATTCTCTGATATATGTTCTAAGAGTGCCGAAGACTAAATTGTGTTTAGCAGTTTCAATATTGTTGTAAACAACCTCAATTATAGATTGAGTCATAAACTCTAGGTAAGCTGAGCTTTATTTGAATCTTAAGTAATTCTAAATTGTGATGAGAATAGTCTTTGGATCCATCTGGGTATGAAGATCGGATTATATAAGATCATATCTATCCAAGAGTAGAGCTAGTGAACACCTGAGATAAATGTAGTATACCTTGGCCCTTTACAATAGACATATATCCAAACGTCCACAAGTCCAAATACTCAGCTGATTCTTTTAAAGGCTTCTCAAATTGTTACCAAATCTTACCTTACTATTTGCTGTGCTGATTTTAGAATCCATTATGCAGGTAAAATCACCATTATTTTTTTCTCTGTTTCTCATTCACAAGTTTCCCTAGACCTGAGTAGAATCGGATTCTCTGCAAAATGACACATATACACACCTCAGCGCACATATATCCATACGCCTTTGTATTTCTCGTCACCTTGTTATGTATACAACTCTTGTTCTTTCTTTTTAAATTCATTACTCCAAAGGGCCTAACCCCCATCTGATTTCCTCTTCCTTTTGTCAAACATCAACAAGAGGGGAAACGGCCGTAACAACGCAGGATCAGCCACATGGGCCGTTCCTCCGCAATCCGAACCACTCTTGCCTTAATCACGCATATGAGTGGTTAAGGTAATGAGAAGGTCTAGCTGCAGAGTGGATGGCGGGCACAGGAAGACAGAAAGAGGAAGGCTCTGGAGAGGACGTGGTGAGGTAAGAGGGGCTGGGTTTGGATCTTGGGTGGGTGGGGTTAGTTTTTTTGGGTGGGGGTAGTGTTTAGGCCTCAGGTGGGGGTCGTGGTTGTTTATAGGGCAGGGAACAGGTTTTGGGGCTCAGGGCGGGCAGGGTAAGGGTACTTTACAGGTGTAGGGGACAGTTTTCAGGGCTCAGGTGGATGGGGCTGAGCTTTTTAGTTTTTAGAGCATGGGGACAGTTTTTAGGGCTCAGGATGGGGGAAGGGACTGTTTTTAGGGCTGTGGACAGTTTTAGACATCAGGACGGGGGGGCTGGGTCGAGGTACTTTAGGGATGTAGGGAACAGTTTTTAGGGTTTAGGACGGGATCGTTTTTAGGGCGTGGAGAATGTTCGAAGGGCTCGGGTGGGGGAAAGAGACAGCTTAAGGGCTGGGGTGGCTAGCTCAGGCTACTTTAGGGATGTAGGGGACCGTTTTTGGGGCTCAGGGCTCAAGGCTGGCGTATGGTTTGTTTATGGGGTATGAAGTTAATGGACAGTTTACAGGGTAGGGGTGTGATCTTTAGCATGTACGTTCCTATACCCATCATTTCTTTACCACAAAATTGCATGATAAAATCATGCATGGTGAAGGTATGCATGGTAAAGATGCATCCTTGGTTGAGCCCGCGTGGTTCAGGCATGCGTTGTTCAGGCATATGTTGTACTATCACACAAACCAACAAGAGGAAATAAACACCACCTCTGCTATTTTCCACTTCTAACAAATCTAGGACCGGTACCTCACTGCCCACTCACACCAGTACAATTCTTGTTAACATCTTATCTCTACTGCGTAATCAAAAAAACAAAATCTGATTGGCACTATTTTATCTTTAGGGCTATGCTTCGCGAATCAGAGAGCGCCTTTCCAACTTAATTATCTAAAATGACTGAATGTTTAAGAAGGAACTTTTCATTTTTTCCACCAATTCTAGGTCTTTTGTCTAATTTTTCAAGAAATTCTGGCCTCTTCTGATGAGTTTAAGCCAACAAGGTTCCTGCATATAAACAGTAGCCCCCGTTCCTGCATATAAACAGTAGCCCCCTAGTTCTTGCAATGGGCATGTGTACCTTTGTAGCTTCCAGTGTCGTTCAACAGTTTGGCTGCTGAAATCTGATGTCACAAAGAATCCATTCACTGTAGATGGCGAGGCAATTTTGGCTTCAAAAAAGATTTATTGTCTCAGAATGAAATTCCCAATGTAAATCTAGGCTGTGTACGTATATGTGTGCCTGCTGTAACTAGGAGTCACAATACCAGTTTGATAGATCTGCAAATGCTTTTATGAAAAGATCTGCATCAAAGGACGAGTCTCTTTCCCCTTCAAGTACAAAAATATGTAGGTCAATTTTCCAGCTCTTCAGTTTTATTTTGTATTGCCTCCAGCATTGCCTGCTGCTCAGGCACCTTCTTGTGTATTCTGGTATTAACTTCCTCTATTTCTGCCATTGGATTTGCTACATCTATGATTTGACCTTATATGTTCTCAATCTTTTAATATATACCTTGTACACATGCCTGTGACTCCAGTTGTTCCTGTTTTACTCATGTGTATTGAGACAATCTCCTCACAGTGTCTCTGTATCAATTGATACATTTGTATCATGGATGGCTCGAATCCATCCTCTACAGTTGATATATCTTTACTAATGCAAGTACCCAATAAAGATTGTTTTTTTGCCTTCACCTATAGACTCTTTGATGATCAACCCATCTTTTTGCTTTTGTAATGGCTGTACACTTTCTGCTTGTGTCAGTATATCCAGATTTATAGTCTCCCACTCCTTCACTGATATTACTATCCCATCAGAATTTGTATATTCTGCATTCTAACCATGGCTGTTCTGTTTACAGCTGTCCGTTTTCTCTGGGGCACTATATAAATTGGTGCTGTTCTTATTGACACTAAGTTTAGCATTAGACCCTTCGGTGTTTTCTAATTCTTATTAGTTTTATTGCGCCCATTGTCTGCACCATGTTCTGAATATTCAAAGTACCATTTTTCCAGATCATTAATTCTCTTTACTATTGGTATAGCATCGGTACCCTTTGAGGCTTTTTTCCAATGTTGTTTTACTTATTTTCGAAGTTCCTGGTGGATTTCCGGTGTTTTTTATGCTATTTAAAAAAAAGCATACTCTGTATACCCAACTCAAAAAGGAAGATTATCTTGGAGTCATTCTGAAGTTATTCGATTACTTTAGCTGGGCTACTCTTGTAATTATCTGGGAAAGTCATCCCAAGCCATCCTGAAATATGTGTATAGTGTGAAATATTTAAATGAGACGGCTCTGGAGTAATCACAGACACTACTCCAGGAGTAGTTACTGATTACTTCAGTGGAAAACATCTGATGATCATTTACTACTGCAGGATGATCCTATGATGATTTCAGGATTAGATTGGATTACCACAGAATGGGTTCCTGATTACTTCAGTTGAAAATGTGTGGTGATCTTTGTTGTGTCCTAGACAATTATTTCTGGTTCTGGCAAGCGCATTTGGCAGAGCAAGAGCTTGTAGGAATGTGGAGCTTTGTGTGGGATTCTATGTCTGGGGGTTCGATGTCCCTTGCTGAAGAAGCAGTGGTGGGTTGTACCGTGTCGCGGGCAGCTCTGTATGACATAAAACTTCATATTGGATACTCACCTACAGTGGATGAATCTCTTGCAGAGCAACACATTTTAGATGGTAGCGAGTGGCAGAACTGCCAAAGGACCCACGCGTCTGTTGCGCCCTCAATGGACAGAGAACTAAACACAATGTCTTTTGATTTCGGGCTTCTTTTTGACTTCCACATTTGGTTCTATGTGTTCCTTTTACTCAACAAGCGTTCTCCACAGTCTCCTAACTGCTACTATACTGTTTGGGCTTGCGTGGTCCACCTCAGCTATTTGGCATCTTCGTTTCAGATGCATTCCACGTCTGTCGGCCATTTGAGAGGATCCTGGTGACTCCACTTACCAACTTTGGCCTACGTCTGTCTCTGAGCGTGCCTTCTTCCTTAGCAATGTGCATTCCCTGGTTACTGATGTACTGTTGCTGTGCCGGCTTTGTCTTACTGGTTTCCTTTGCCGATGTGCACAGCTTCCCATTTTGAGTGTGTGTCCTGCCTCCTGCTTTCAGCTGCAGCATTGAGTGTCCTTGAAAATAAAGCGTTTTCTCATTTCCAGTTTTTTGGAGGGTACTTGCCGACACGCACGGCTACATCAGTGTGTGTACAGCCTAGGGACGTTCTCTTGCTCCTGAGGCGGAAGCTGGGAGCTAGTCAGCTATTGTAACACATTTTAAATTGTTTTGCCTGTACTTTTAAAAAATAAATATTTTACCTGCTTATTTGCACCTGACGTTTGTATGAGTGACTGAATACACCCACCTAGCGCCGCACCCTTCGGGGACCTCTTAGTTTCCTCGAGCCGAGTTGGGCACTCTGTTTACCGGGACCTAGAGGGGCCGATCCACTACAGCGGCCATCTTGGGGAGGACGAGGTTGCCGCGCTATTTGCTGGAAGGTAGGGCTGGACACGACGCGAGAAAGCGCATAAATTGAAACGGTCCATCTACGCGCTAGCTTACGCGTTTGCGGACGCGCCTTAGAGCGCCGAAGGAGCGCCTAAGGAAAGCTCGTCTGTGCCCGCCCGTGCCAGGCCAGACTAGGACGGGGCTCAGGGCCATATTAATGGAATCCCCACCTCCTAATACCCTCAGTTACAGTGGTGATCTGCTAAGGGCTCTTAGAGGTGATGTGAGGTCCATTTGTCCGATAGAGACCTTACCAGAGGACGTAATATCCTTCTGTCCCCATTGCAAGCCTTTAAAGCTAGTGAGAGCTAATATTACCCGTTTTACATTCGCCCTGTTAAACTGCAGATCTCTCCCGAGGCACGCCATGGAGATCCATTTGATCCTAGAGGAACGAGGCTCAGACGTACTCTTTTTAACTGAGACTTGGCTGACCGAGTCATCCGACCCGGATATAGTCCAGGCGCTCCCGTCCAATTATTCGATCATCAGACAGGATCGTCTAATAGGGCGGGGAGGAGGTGTGGCAATTATCTATAAGAACATCTTTAGATGTAGAACCTCTAAGAGTCCACTTACAGAATGTGAGAGTCTTGGCTTCTCCATATCCTTTTCGCCCATGTGTACTTTTTCAGGGATTTTGGTGTATAGACCCCCGGGTGATTACCGTGACTTCTGTAATAATCTTCTAGATAAGATCTCTCTCTCCATTAGCAGTGCCCCCAATTTCTCCATCTTGGGCGACCTCAACATTCACCTTGATGAAGTCAATGCAGCTGCATCGCAATATCTGCTCGATACCTTGGGAGTAGTACACTTGGAACAAATTGTGACAAGCTCTACTCATGTAGCCGGGCATCTACTAGATCATTGTTTTACTAACCTTGCGAACATTGTGTGTGATCAGCCCTACTTTGTTCCCTGGTCAGACCACGTCCTACTCTCCTTTGTGTGGTCTCCAGAAATACAGAATCATAGGGTTACCCTTTCAAAGAAAGTTGGCCGTGTTTGGTCTAGATTACCGGTCAGGGACTGGGAGGCAGCCCTGAAGAGGTGTCCGCCTATTCCCCATGAGGATCCAGTGGTTGCTAATGAAGCCTTTGACAACTGGCTTAATTACACCTTGGATGCCACCCTCCCAAAAAAAGAGATGCGGCATCGGGAGGGTCATAATAAACAACTGTGGTACTCTGGAAAACTTAAGGAACATAAACAACTGTGCAAACGAGCAGAAAGGAAGTGGAGAAAGGACTTTGCACCTGTTGCAAAAACTGAATATAAAGCATCCCTCAGATCATACAAAAAATTATTGAAATCCACGCAAGCAGCATATTACCAGGGTAAAATCTCGGAAGCAGCCAATGCCCCCAGAGAGATTTTTAAAATCTTTCAATCTCTGGTTGCTACTCCTAGGGCTACCAATCCTGCTCCGGACCCTCAGAAACATTGCGAGGACCTAGCCGTTTTCTTCGCGTCCAAAGTGTCCAACATCTACTCTAGCTTTGTGACAACTCCATACTCCAGACGAAATGGAGAGTGGTAATGAAAGGTCGGAGGGGGGAGCCCCTAACTTATTTGGAGATCTCAAAGCCTTTCCGCTGTTAGATCTTGCTATTGTTGAAAGGTGGAAAGAAAAACAAGGAGGGGAGTAGAGAGGTTCCACTCAACGAGTGGTGGAGGTGGATACTTCCTCCCAATAAAGCATACATAAACAAAAGGATCCACCCGCAAGTACAATAGATCAAGAGACTCCCGTTCATACCATGTGTGTCCCACGGTCGTGGAGAATACACATCAGTTGTTAAAATACCCCTCACACACCAAAAGGGCCCTTGGTGTCATGCTTCATCATAGGGGTCTTCCCGCCCCTCTACGGGACGGGGCGTGCTACGACCAACGTATACGTGGGAGCACTGTTCTTAATGAGACTACTATGTGTAGTGCAAGGGTGTGCAAGGAAGGGTCAGGAGTGAATGGAGAGTGATTTAAAAAATACCTGGCTCTCTGGACTAGGAATTTTTTTTTTATTCTGCCATCTAAGCTGGTATTAGTAAAAAGGTGGGGGTGGAGGGTGTATGCCTCAATGAGCTTGACCTCCTGGTGTCGACATGTTTCGAAGCTTCCCCATGCTTCTTCGTCAGGACCTAAAAGATCCCTTCCAACGATGCACTGTGATGTGGTAAAAAATAATAGGTGAAAAAATCAAAGAGGAGGTAAATAGCCTCCAAGAGTTGGTAACGCCCCAATGGGTCTTACATACTCCTTTTAACTTGCTGCAAAAAGAACAATTTCCTCATGAGCTCAATTACCGAGTGGTTGGAGTGCCAAAATAGGCTACGCCTCCAAGGATCAGTGTCCTGCCCAAATCACCACCCCGGTCGGCTCCGTCGATTTTTAAATCACTCTCCATTCACTCCTGACCCTTCCTTGCACACCCTTGCACTACACATAGTAGTCTCATTAAGAACAGTGCTCCCACGTATACGTTGGTCGTAGCACGCCCCGTCCCGTAGAGGGGCGGGAAGACCCCTATGATGAAGCATGACACCAAGGGCCCTTTTGGTGTGTGAGGGGTATTTTAACAACTGATGTGTATTCTCCACGACCGTGGGACACACATGGTATGAACAGGAGTCTCTTGATCTATTGTACTTGCGGGTGGATCCTTTTGTTTATGTATTGTTGAAAGGCTCCTTAACAACTTAAAATCGGGCTCTCCTCAGGATGTTGCTCCTCCGACGGTTCTTAAGCAGGTTTCGGAAACAGTATGCCCGGTGATAACGCAGGTCATCAACGCGTCTCTGGCCTCAGGAGTAGTACTCCCCAACTGGAAGAAGGCAAAAGTCCGGGCCCTGTTAAAAAAACCTAATCTGGACCCGGAAGATCTGGCTAACTACAGACCTATTTTGCTGCTTCCGAGTCTCAGCAAAATAGCTGAAAAACACGTTAATCAGGCTCTCTCTTCATTTGTTGAGTCTACGGGCTCATTACATTCAACCCAGACTGGATTCAGTGCCAAGCAAGGAACAGAAACAGCTCTGGTTGCGGTGGTGGAGGCGACTAGGGGTATTGTGGATTCGGGAGGCTGCGCTGCGGTGGTCCTATTGGACCTCAGCGCAGCCTTCGACACTGTAAACTACTCTCTCCTGCTGCATCGGCTACGTCTTGCAGGGGTCTCTGGATTGGCCCTTAAATGGCTCCATTCCTTTCTATCGGACAGATGCTTTTCCGTTTTTGAGGATGAGGTGTCATCGAGCCAGCTGCAACTGAGTCACGGCGTTCCCCAGGGATCATCACTCAGCCCCACGTTGTTTAACATTTACATGAGACCTTTGGCTGAGGGGGTGCTTCCCTGGGGAATCCAGCTTATCACCTACGCCGATGACACGCAGCTGGTTGTTTCTTTGGTGAGGGATGATGCCTTACATCAGGGGATCAACAATCTGACCCCGTGTCTCACCAAAGTCCTTGAATGGATGACCTCGTCCTTTTTAAAGCTAAATGGGGCCAAAACGGACATTATGCTGCTGGGCTATAAAGCCCCAATTAACCTGGACCCCTGGTGGCCGCATTGTCTGGGACCTCCTCCGGTGCCCAAGACTAAAATAAAAAGCTTGGGGGTCTGGCTGGACTCCGCCCTGAATTTTCCAACATCAGGCTAAGAAGGTGGCCGCGACCTGCTATGGATTGATGCGAGTTCTAAAAAAAGTCCTAGATCTTCTCCCATTTGAAGCCAGACGCTTATTGGTCCAGTCGTTGATTCTTTCGCAACTGGACTATGCAAATGCTATTTATATGGGGGCACTAGCAGCTACCATAAAAACTCTGCAGTCTGTGCAGAATTGTGCAGCTCGCTTGCATATGAAAGTCCCCAAACGATGTTCAGCGAAGGCCTCAATTCGGTTGCTTCATTGGCTACCAATTCGGGAAAGGATTGTGTTCAAGACATTCTGGACTCCCTGTTTTGTCGCCATCAATCGGTTAGATCTCTTAGATCCAACCAACGAAATCTGCTTGTAGTTCCCAGGGTGAAGTTGGCCCGGATGGGCGGCCGCCTGCTTTCTGTCCAAGCGGCCAAAGGATGGAATAAACTTCCCGACAACATCAGGCATAAATCTAATCATCTGGCTTTCAGGAAGCGACTAAAGACATTTTTGTTTCAATAATGTCTTTTAACGTTCTCTGGTCTTACAGCGCTGGGATGCTCTAGGGTAGCCATGCACTATACAAGAAAGTACTCACTCACTCACTCACAGCGAAAGGCATTGTTAACACATTTCAACGACCATACGCACGGCTCCTCTGTTTCGTGTGGACATCGTTGTTTCACACCGATACGCACAAGTTGACTGTTGCTTATTTACCGCTGTCATTATTAGATTTATGGCACTTCTTGTGTTGGCTCAAACATTTTTGTAAGGGAAAAAATTAGTTCTGATGTGTTTTCTATGGTACAGTGTATTATCTATTGAATTGCAAATTTCTGCACCTATAATAGGTGGATACAATGCAGTCTGTAAATCTTATCTATCTGACCTGCTGTCTGTAATTGGGACGCTCAGGCTGCCACAGGAGTTGTCTGCAGACCTCCGCCACAACCAACGGAGTCATCAAGGGGTATTCTTAGTCCTGGTCCCGGCTACGAGGGAGAAGCCAGCTGGGGGACCACAAGCCCCAGCATCCTTAGCGGTGTGTGCGCCGCTTATGCCGACCCCAATCTCCAGGAGGTGCTCAAAAAGGACGCAGGGCTCCCGCAGCGCGGGAGTGTTATCTATCTGACCTGCTGTCTGTAATTGGGATTCTCAGGCTGCCATGGGTGTTTTCTGCAGACCGCCGCCACCGCCATTGGAGTCATCAAGGGGTATTCTTGGTCCCGGTCCCGGCTACGAGGGAGAAGCCAGTTGGGGGACCACAAGCCCCAGCATCCTTAGCGGTGTGTATGCCACCTACGCCGACCCCAAGCGCTAGGAGGCACTCAAAAAGGACGCAGGGCTCCCGCAGCACGGGAGTTTTATCTATCTGACCTGCTGTCTGTAATTGGGACTCGCAGGCTGCCACGGGTGTTTTCTGCAGACCGCCGCCACTGCCAACGGAGTCATCAAGGGGTATTCTTGGTCCCTGTCCCGGCTACGAGGGAGAAGCCGGCTGGGGGACCACAAGCCCCAGCATCCTTAGCGGCGTGTACGCCCCCTACGCCGACCCCAAGCACCAGGAGGCACTCAAAAAGGACGCAGGGCTCCCGCAGCGCAGGAGTTTTATCTATCTGACCTGCTGTCTGTAATTGGGACGCTCAGGCTGCTATGGGCGTTTTCTGCAGACCGCCACCACCGTCAACGGAGTCATCAAGGGGTATTCTTGGTCCCGATCCCGGCTACGAGGGAGTAGCCGGCTGGGGGACCACAAACCCCAGTATCCTTAGTGACGTGTACACCGCCTATGCCTACCCCAAGCGCCAGGAGGTGCTCAAAAAGGATGCAGGGCTCCCGCAGGGCCCATCTGTGCCCGTCAAAGACCGGAGGAGACTGGGCTGGGCCACCCCTCTGTCATCAGAGCCCCTCCGAACTGTTTTTGAGCCTATTGAGGTGAGAACGACTAATCTTACTTCCACTAGTCCTATCTACCCAATGTAATTATGGGAAAGCGAGTGGGGCAGTTACCTCCGAGGCCTACAACGACAAGTATTGACAGTATGTTGGAAAGGGCTGTTAGCATTGTATCTAATGAGATCGAGTTGACTGAGAGGCGCCTCTCTCTCGGTATGGGGGCACCCTGTCTCCCTCTTAACCCGGTGGGTACTAATCTGAACGCTAGCATACCCTATTGTATTAACACCAACTGTGCGGTTCCTCTTGATGTCACTATATCTGACGGCTCTCCATCACCTGTAACTGCCTTGGGTACCCCGACTCTCCCTGAGGCAACCATTGGGGCGAAACGAAAAAGAGAGCCTGCCAAAGTTACTAGTGCCAAGAGGAATCAACCCATCCGCCCTAGTGCATCTTGCTCTGGCTTGAGCTCATGGATAAATGTTCCCCCAAACCCCAAGATTGTTGTAGCTCACGTCCACACTCCAACTGTTGAACCCCGCCGCTCTATAAGTACTCAGACTGAAACCGACCTGTGTTTTCTAGAGAGCTACAGTCATGGTGAAGTCGTCATTGGCCAAATTGTGGACATCATATTTGAACGTGTAAAAGATGTACTTAATAGTCATTTTGCCTCTTTGAGGGAACAATTGCACCTCCCCCGCCATGAGACAAACAACACGAATTTAACCACCCAGGACAGCCCCACAGTGCCTATTACGATTGAGAGGACAGATTTACTTGCACCATCTAATAATGTGAATATCTCGCCCTGTGTGTCCAAACCTACCCCATTGGTCAACTCATGTGATGTTTGTAAGAAAATCAAAAAGTGTTTTGCGCCAGAGGGCATAGTTGCAGCAAACAGTATCCCTAATATTGGGAATGCAGATAGTATATCTGTTAATAATATGTACCAGACTATTACCCCGGCCCGTATACCTACTGTGGCGCAGATCAACACTCGCGCAGTATGTAGTACATCACGTGAGGGCGACACTGACACTATATCATTGTCAAGCTCCACTGGTAGCAGGGAGGTGTTAAATCTGCCTCCGGCAGCCTGTCCTTATGTAGTGGTCTTGACAGGCGTGCCCCCCCTAAAGCCAAATCAAGTATTGTATTGTATTGTATATTGCTTTTATATAGCGCGGCTGTCACCCAACGGGTATCCTGGCGCTTGGAGACAAGATGATAAAAAAACACAATACGTATTCAGTCAGCTAGACAGAAGAAAGTGCTATCTGTTCTTGGCAAAAAGCCAGGTCTTGAGGCCCTTTCTGAAGCCCAACAAGGATTCGGCCAGTCTCAATTCTCGAGGGATCTTATTCCAAAGGCATGCAGCTGCCGTACTGAAGGCCCTGCCACCCATTCTCGCTAGTTTAGTTTTGGAGACGGAGACTAGTCCTTGATTGGATGAACGAAGAAGTCTTTTCGGTTCATACCAAGAGAAACGCTCTCGCAAGGGTAACGGCCCTGTATTGTGTAAAGCTTTATAGACCAGAACCAGGGATTTAAAACTGATTCTGTCTTTTACGGGCAGCCAATGTAAATCCTTTAATGCCTGCTGCGCCGAGGAATCACGTTGTCGGTTCAGTGCCAGTTTGGCTGCCGAAGATTGAATTCGTTGCAGCCCCTGTACAATATATTGGGGAGCACCCAAATACAAGGAGTTACAATAATCCAATCTACTTAGAATTACACTCTGGACCACCAAAGGCCTTGCCTCACTGGGTAGGAGTGGAAGAATGTGACGGAGGGCTCTCAGCAGGGAAACGCAGGTGCTAATTGTTTTGTTGGCCTGGGTTTGCATCTGGAGGTTCTCATCCATCATAACCCCCAGATTGCGAACTTTTTTAGCTGCCACTATGGGGGCATCCCCCGGGCAGAGCCTGAACTCGCCCTGGAGAGGGTTGGATATTCTAGCAACATGACAGAACAGCAACTCCGTTTTCTCAGCATTCAGATGTAGGGAGTTCGTTTTCAGCCAATCTGCCACCTGCCCCATGCATTCTTGAAAAGAACTCATGGGGACCGCATCATCACCTTCAAAGGAGAACAGCAGTTGAATATCGTCCGCATAATTGACCACTTCGATCCCGAAGGATTTAATGAGGGGGATCAGTGGGCCCAGGTATACATTAAAAAGGATCGGACTGACTGCCGAGCCCTGGGGTACACCGAAAAGAACCGGGGACCAAGGGGAGATGAAGGGTGTCATCATAACTGCCTGTTGCCGGTCCGCTAAGTAGGAACGGATCCATTCTAGGGCACGTCCCTGGACCCCTAAACTTTCCAGTCTTGACAACAGTATAGTGTGACTAACCGTATCGAACGCGGCCGACATGTCTAATAGTACTAATACTGAAGACTTTCCAGTGTCGGCTCGCATACGAAGTTTGTCCAATACTGTTGTCAAGGCAGTCTCTGTTCCAAACCCCGGCCGAAATCCAAACTGGTCCCTGTCCAGCAGCTGGTTCTCTTCCAGATAGTTTGACAGGGACTTGCTGACCACTTTTTCCAGAATTTTAACTGGAAACGGCAATAGAGATATGGGGCGGAATCTAACAGGCTGCGTGGGGTCCAGGGAGGGCTTTTTCAACAGGGGAGTGACTATCGCCCGTTTCCAGCAGTCTGGTACTATTCCCTCGTTCAAAGATTGGCAACATATTTGCCGCAGACCAGGGAATAAACCAAGTTGAATCATGGGGCCAACTACGCTATAAGTGTGTAGATTGGTTATCTAAACATAGAGGGTTTAGGTTGACACTCTTCGACAATTCCATTATGGTAGGTAGAGTTGGGTGGGTGGGCCAGTCCATAAAGAGCATCAAAGGGGACTGCATAGTTATCAACTTCTGCAATCCGTCAGTGGTTAAACCACTACTAATGGCACAGGAGGACCATTCTAATATAATCAGCAATATATGGGCTTTACCTCTGAGATATTTCTATAAGCCTCCCTTGGGGGAAACATTGTCTGAAGCGCCTCTTAATGCCCCTCACCTCTCCCTACACAACAGATTTTTGCCCCTATCAGGTTTGGACAGCCAGGATTGACTGTCTCCCCCATTGTCTATGTCAGCATTATCAGAGCCAGTGCTTTTTCAAATTGTGTCCCCAACTTGTGACCTGGATACCCCAACTGCTCTTAAGGTAGAATCCACTCTTAAAATATTGAGTTGGAATGTTGCCGGCTTTGTGTCTAAGATGAATTTGCCTGATTGGCTAGAGTTAGTTAAAAAACAGGATATTTTAATGTTCCAGGAGACATGGGCAACAAGGGAGTTATTTTTGGAGGTGTTTGAATGTTTTAAGATCGTAGCTTCTACCCCAAACTCTGGTCGGCTGGCAGGAGGCCTTTCAATCTGGATTACCATCATGCAGGTGGTAGTGTTAGGGCCCTCTCTACTGACAGTGATACATTTCAGGCTATAATTTACAAACAGGGGGCCTCATTTTGCTTAATTAATTTTTATAAGAATGATTTTAAGAATGTTCCTAACATGAATTTTACCAATTTTTTCAATTTCATTTCCAAATTACAGATGTCTAAATGTGTCACTAACTCTGTAGGAATTTGTCTAGGGGGTGTTTTTAATGTTAAGTTACCAAGTAGTATTTACTCAGCTATTCACCCCACCAATAAGGCACCAATATGCAATATGGGCGCTCAATTATTAAATCTCATAAGTACCAATAATTTTTTGGATGTGATGGAGCTTGCAGCAGGACCCACAAGCGCCAAACACATAGAACCTACTTATAGAGGTAATGGTTCTGCGTCTACTATAGATTTTATTTTTATCACGTCACCATTAGAGAACCATGTGTTAAAAGCCGAGGTAGTGCCCACAGTTTTTGGGGACCATAACCCCATTAACCTTACCTTGAGTTTTGCTCCCAGGCCGATCCATGATAAAGAGTGTGGTGCAAGGGATTTGTCCACCGCCACCGATAACCTTAGACTGGTCTGGCGTGATATAGACAATAAAGCCTTATTTGGCAGGATGGTAAGAACATATCCTGAATTAATCGATATTTGCTTATCTTATAAGCAAAAAAATTGTAAGGCAATTGACGCTTTCACGCAGTTATGCGTGGGCGTCAAAACTCTGTTGTCTAGGCCTATTAAGGATGTGCACTCTGGTCCAGGCTGGTTTAACGCGGACTGCTCCGCAGCTAATAGAGCTCTTCGTAGGGCGCTTGTTAATAAACCTAGAGATAGCTCTCTCATTAAATTCCTCAGACAACGCTGCAAATTAGCTATCTCTGCTAGAAAAGAGGACATTTTAAGAGAGCGTTGGGATAATCTCGCTCGGGCAGTCACGCTAAAAAACAGGAAGGATTTTTGGTTAGCGGTCAAAGACATGAGGTCCTTGGGACATCCCTTGACCACAATTAGTTGTAATAGGATGTATGTCATTACATCGCATACTAATACCACACATGCCATTACAACGCGGGTATTACTACACGATGTCAATGACAACGACATGCCACTACAACTCAAATTTTTACCACGAGTTTGACTTTACCACGCATGCCATTACAACGCAAAGGAATGCGTGGTAAAGCTATATTCGTGGTGAAAGTTTGCAAGGTAAGTGACTACCCTACCCCTACACAACCCTCCCCCGCCCCCACTCCTCTCCCTACAATAACACTACACTACAACACTACCCTAAACCCTAAAACACTACACTCCACACGACAACACTACCTTAAACCCTAAAACACTACACTTCTAAAACTCTACAACAGTATCCTAAACCCTAAAACACTACCCTAAACCCTAAAACACTACACAAACACTACTACACTACCCTAAACCCTAAACCACTACGCTACCCTAAACCCTAAAACACTACACAAACACTACAACACTACCCTAAACCCTAAAACACTACACTACCCTAAACTCAAAAACACTACACTACACAAACACTACAACACTACCATAAACCGTAAAACACTACACTAACCCCTAAAACACTACACTACAACACTACCCTAAACCCTAAAACACTACACTACACAAACACTACTACACTACCCTAAACCCTAAAACACTACATTACACAAACTCTACAACACTACCCTAAACCCTAAATCACTACACTACACAAACACTACTACACCTCCCTAAACCATAAAACACTACACTACACTAACCCCAAAAAATACTACACTACTCAAACACTACAACGCTACCCTAAACCCTAAAACACTACACTACATAAACACTACTACACTACCCAAAACCCTAATACACTACACTAAACAAACACTACAAAACTACACTACACTACAAAAAACACACTAAAAAGTTATTTTAAAAAAACTACACAACACAAACATTACAACACTACTTTTACACTACCCTAAACACTACAAAAGTAACCCCCACCCCAAGCGCAAACCCCCTTACCTCTCTCCTCTCCAGCATCGCCATCTCTGCTCCCGGTTCCTGCTTCCTCCTTCCTGCTTGGTGCACGTCGTTGTGAGGAAACAGCCCCAGTTTCATCACAACGACTTGGATAGCGGCCGCCATTACACATTACATCGCATGCGTTGTAAAAGAGCATGCGATGTAATGGTATGCGTGGTTTTTATCACGCGTTGTAACATCGCATGCGTTGTAACGCATGCAATGTAATTGCATCGCGTGGTAAAAACCGTGTAGTAATGGCTGTTCCCCGTTGTAATATCTCTAGTGAGGCATGGGAAGCTCATTTTACAAAGATTTATTCAGCTCCAGTCCCATCCATTGCAATTAATGAGTATGCAATCACCACCAGGGTTTTGATTAACCTTTCAGAAGTAGAGAAGGCTATTTATTAGAGCCTGAGCTGTAAAGCCCCCAGCCCTGATGGTTTTCCATTGATCTTATCAAAAGTCAGCCGGACTTTTGAGCACCTTTACTGTTGAATGTTTTTAATAATTTAACAAATTCCATTTTACCTAACACATGGTCCTCCAGTATTATTGTGCCGATTTTTTAAAAAGGCGACCGCTTAAATCCAAGTTGTTACAGGCCGATCTCCCCTATCGATAACACCTTGAAAATTTTGGAGAGGGTCCTTTATAATAAGATTAGGTCATGGGCCGAGGTAGATCAGATTTTACATCCTTGTCAGTTGGGGTTTAGAAGTAACATCAGCACTGTTGAGCAGTGCCTCAACCTCAACTTGATCATTGGCAAATATAACATAGCCAAAAAAACACCTATATATTTAGCCTTTATGGATCTTACCTCGGCCTTTGACTTCGTCAAGAGGTCACAGCTCTGGAACATCCTCTTAAATTACGGTCTGGATGAGCCCCTTGTACATTTTTTAGCCTACCTGCATAAAGACCTTCGAGCACAGGTGCGCATTAGCAGTGATGGTGAGGTATATAAAGACATTGGAGAGGGGTTAGGCAGGGGTGTGTCCTGGCCCCTCTCCTATTTATCCTCTATATCAATGACCTGAACAAATCACTAGTAACACTTACCCACGATGTCCCCTATATAAATGGCAACAAAATCTCCGCCCTGTTATATGAGGATGACGCGGTGTTAATGGGCCGCACCCCAAAAGCTCTGCGCATTTTGGTCCGGGGTTGTGTTGACTTTATGGCCTGTTTGGACGTATGCACCAATTAAAAAAAAACTTTTTTAATTGCGTGTGGATCGAAGAAGTATTTTAATTCATCAATTGTTTTAGATTCAAACAGTTTACATAGCACTCGCACTTTCCCTTATTTAGGATTGGTTTTTGCATCAAACGGTCTGTGGGCTGACCATGTGGCCTACTGTAGGGGAAATTTTCCACCAATATTATACTCAGTCTGCCTAAGCCTAGGAATACAGAGGCCGTATCTGCTACTTTTAAGATTTTCAAACTCCAATGTATTACAACCGCTACTTATGGTGCAGAAGTATGGGGATTTACTAATAGTGGTAGCATCCAGGAAGAAGAGAACCGATTCTGCCGCACAATCCTGGGCACCCCCATTTCTTCCTCACAGCATGCTTGCCACTGCAAACTTAATGTGCCTTACATTGAAGACTATATTAAAGCCCGTCCCGCATTATTCTGGCTTCGAGTCTGGAAAATTCCTGCGGCCCAACTTACTAGGGAGATTATATCCGATTGTCTAAAATGTGATAGGGGGATGGAAATACCTTGGCTGGCCGCTGTTTACAAAAGTTTTATCAGTGGAAACCATGAGCAGTTATTTCTAAACCCTTTAGACCTTGGTATCATCAGTAAAAAATCTCTCGAAAATGGCTTTATATGCATCTTACAGGAATGCTAGGCATGATAAAGAGTCTAAGAAACCGTCTGTTGCCAGATACATGCGCATTGAGAATATTTCCCACGTCTCGTCTGGCTACCTTCTAAAACCTATTAGCCGTTGGGAAAGGGGTCTACTTTTCCGCTTAAGGATTGACACTATGAAATTTATGCTTTGTTTTCCACTGGGATATAATTTTAACCTTGTCTTCTTTCAACAACAAGGGTGACCCAAATAAAGTCAGCTAGGGACGTTGGGGATCAAATATTTAACACAACAGTGGTCCCTAGAGGAGGGTAGGAAGAGAGCAATGAATACAGACCCAATCAGTGCTGTATTAGTTAAACTTGTCCAGGCGGACAGCGGTTCAATGTTTAATTAATTAACAATAGGCCTGGGCGGTAAATTCCGGTAATTTCGCGTTCCACGGAGAATGTGAAATTGCCCAAAATTCTGCTTTCCGCGACCTCGTGAAATTTTTTCTTGTTCGCATTCTCAAAATGCGTGTTCGCAAGATATTTCTCCCCGAGCACGCAAACAGCAACTGTGAACAGGAAAAAAGCAACGCGAACAAGCAATTCCGCGTGTCCGTGGAATTTCTGCGTGTTCGCGGAGATTTTTTACCATTTCGCGGAGATTTGCGTAACACGATTACGCAAATTCCGCCCACCCCTAATTAACAATTCTTCTGGGGATGTGCGGAAAAGGATACTGAAAGTGGGACACAAGCCTGTGTCCTACTACAGAGACATAAAGACATACAGTTTGGAAAACATTTAGGAGAGGCTCAGGCAATGCTCTCGGTTTGTTTATAAGAAAAATCATCAATATAGACCAACAAATCGCAAGGAACAACTCTACATAGGAGATAATAGCATCACAGTGTATGTATGAGAATTTTGAGGTGTTGACGGCGTTTCAATCCAGGAGAACAATGCATGGATCATCTTCAGGACGTTAAATAAGCATGCCTGTTAATGCTTGCCTAAGTATTAGTATATTATAATTTGACAATCGAGAAGGTGAAATTAGACAGGGAAAAAAATGGGGAAACATGAAAACGGGAGAGTTTAGAAGGATGTAGGGTAAACATAAACAAGTGAAGTGGCAACTTAATAGAGCACAGACACTGTTATACAGTGACCTAATGTCATCCAACTGGCACAAAAAGAGAATAACATTGCATAAAAGTAGTGCAGTGGCTGAGCAATTGTAGTGATATGAATTAGCGACTAAGTAGAGCACAAAAGCACAGAAGTAACTGTCAAGTAACCTAGTGCCATTGGGCTGGCAGAATTTAAAAAAAGAATATCGGCGCAGTGACAGAGTGATTTTTGCATAGAGAGGCAAGGTGTTTGCTAAAAAGGGGAGTTTTGACCAGCACAGTGACTAAATGAAAATAAAAATAAAAGTAGAGCAGGGTGTTCCTGGCATGCATTCATCTTTGATAGCATGCAGTGTAGGGAATTACCGGTATCGGAAAAGTTAGTGACACGGTGAGCGGTGGACGGGCCATGCGTGAGGGGTGGAAAGTCATTCTTACTTTGGGTAGTGATCTTCACGGTGCTGTTAAACCGTGAAGGGGGAGTCAGCGCGTGAGGGGCGACCTAGATGTGGGGAGAGGTCTAATGTGAGTGTCGGTAGATGAAGGAGATAAAGTAGGAGGGCGATGGGGAGGGGAGGCGCTTACCAACGGGAGATTGTACAAAAGACGAGGAACCACTGAGACTCTATGCACACTGGACATAGAATCCCTATATACCAATGTTCCCCAGAGAGATTCTCTCCTTGTAATGGAAATTGTCCTCAACAAACGGCCACGCCCCCACTCAGTGCCCACGACCTTTATTCTACAAATCCTAGAGATCTGTTTAACAAGGAATTTATTTGTATTTGAGGGCCAATTCTACCAACAAGTGAAGGGTAATTCTATGGGGGCCATTTTTGCCCCCAATCTGGCCATTCTTTATATGGATTCTCTAGAGACCAACCACATTTTGTCTGCCACTAACCACTTCCACAATGGCATCAAGCAATGGAAGAGCTATATAGATGATATATTTATGATCGGGGAAGACACTGAGCAAAACCTAGAGTCCTTTCTCCACTGGCTTAACAATAATTGTGGTGGCCTTAAATTCACATTGTCACAAGATGAAGCATTGATCCCATTCTTCGACCTAAAAATCGTACACAGAGAGGGCACACTCATCACCAGCTTATTCCGTAAACCCACAGAGCGTAACACCTTATTACGGTATGACAGCCACCACCCGCGGGCACTTCGCAACTCTCTCCCTTATTCCCAGTTTCTCTGAATTAGGAGGAACTGTACCTTGAAGGAGGATTACTTCCACGAGGAGAAGGTATTGCGCAACAAACTTACCAATAGAGGATACCCACGTAGACTTGTACACAATGCCATGAAAAGGGCATGGTACTGCCCACGTGAAGTCCTACTAGAAGTCAAAACTAAACCATCTCAAAATCGCTTGGTTTGTGTTACAACCTTCTCTCCAGTTTCCAACATTGTACGCAAATCCATCCTAAAAAACTGGAATGTCCTCAATGCCGGCACTCTCAATCTTGAGCGCCCCATGTTTGCTTTAAAAAAAAACAAAAACATCAAAGACCGCCTTGTATGTGCAGCATTACCAACCATAAGACAACCAATCACCTTGAATGATCAATGGGGCCTACCACCCCTTACGGGCCACGCAAAATTTGGCAACTGTAGCATTTGTGACCACCCGATTGAAGGCAAAGAGTTCTGTTTCGAAAATATATGTTTTGAACTTAAAACATTTACAAACTCTAATACATGTAATGTCGTATATGCAATCTTGTGACCCTGCAACAGAATCTATATTGGTCAAACTATGCAAACAATAAGAATGCGCATATGTCAACACCGGAGCAGAGTTAGATGCAAGACTCCAAATGCACCACTGGTGGACCACTACACAGAGACTGGACATTCTGAAGATGACATACGTTGGACCATCATATGCGCAGTTAAACTCCCACCAAGGGTTGGTGATATGTCAAAACTGCTCAACAAAGAAGAGTTAAAATGGATATTGAAAACTAAAGGCCTGCACACTGGACTAAACCGCCTTGAGGATTGGACTGCTCTTATATAAACATAGACAATGTACCATATCTGCGAATATGGCCTTCTGAGAAAAAATTCCTGTAATCTTTTTATGCATTGCATATGTTTTTAATTTTAATTATGTTTTCACTTCCCATAATGATCAAATGTCTCATACTTCCTCTTCACCCTCTTCACACTTGGCTTACACTTGATGCATCCTTCACCATTAAGGACTGCAACCCACTGGGCTTGCTTCACTCCATTCCAAGATGGCCCCCGTCTTCACCTATTAGGCCTTCTTTACTTTCCCTTCCCTCTTCCTGATCACATGACTCTCTCTGACCTATCCGCGCGCGTCATTCCCCCTTTAAAGATCGAGCTGGTCTTTTCTTTCTTCTCCGCATTCACGGACGATGATCCCCGGTTTATCACGCCGCATCTTCGGCTCAAGGTAAGCACCCTGCACAGCCAACCCGTGTGCCCTTGGGAAACCTGCCACCACCCCCCGAACCCCCCTTTTCCTCCGTGATCCACTGTTGTCAATCCCTTACAGGCCATCACACCTCAAAAGCACACGCATGTGGCTTTTCGATTGGGACACCCCCTCATTGTTTACGCTACCTCGCAACTCCAAGGTGAGCTGCTTTTAGCTATGCCAACCTTGTTTGCCATTGCACAAACCTTCACGCGCCCTGAACCTCAACCCCTTTTTTTCAGGAGACCGCTTCCACTCTTGCAATCGGCACCCCGCCGCAAACATCGAGGAAATCGACATCCTGGTTCCTCGTCTTTTGTACAAAATCCCAATGGTAAGCACCTCGCCTCCCCATCGCCCTCCTACTTTATCTCCTTGGTCTACCGACACTCACATTAGACCTCTCCCCACATCTAGGTCACCCCTCGTGCGCTGACTCCCCTTTCACGGTTTAACAGCACCGTGAAGATTACTACCCAAAGTAAGAATGACTTCCCACCCCTCACACATGGCCCGTCCACCGTTTGCCGTGTCACTAACCTTTCCGATACTGGTAATTCTCTACACTGCATGCTATCAAAGATGAATGCATGCCAGGAACACCCTGCTCTACTTTTATTTTTTATTTTCATTTAGTCACTGCACCGATCAAAACTCCCCTTTTTAGAAAAAACACCTTGCCTCTCTATGCAAAAATCACTCTGTCACCGCGCCGATATTCTTTTTTAAAATTCTGCCAGCCCAATGGCACTAGGTTACTTGACAGTTACTTCTGTGCTTTTGTGCTCTACTTAGTCGCTAATTCATATCACTCAAATTGCTCAGTCACTGCGCTACTTTTATGCCAATGTTATCTCTTTTTGTGCCAGTTGGATGACATTAGGTCACTGTATAACAGTGTCTGTGCTCTATTAAGTTGCAACTTCACTTTGGAAAGTGCACCAAGTAATTTGAGGTTATGTTTATGTTTACCCTACATCCTTCTAAACTCTCCTGTTTTCATGTTTCCCCATTTTTTTCCCTTTCTAATTTTACCTTCTCGATTGTCAATGTATAATATACCAATACTTAGGCACGCATTAACAGGCATGCTTATTTAACGTCCTGAAGATGATCCATGCATTGTTCTCTTGGATCGAAACGCCATCGACACCTCAAACTTCTCATACATACACTGTGATGTTATTATCTCCTATGTAGAGTTGTTCCTTGTGATTTGTTTGTCTATATTGATGATTTTTCTTAGAAACAAACCGTGAGCATTGCCTGATCCTCATCTAAATGTTTCAAAAACTGTCTGTCTTTATGTCTCTGTAGTAGAACACAGTCTTGTGTCCCACTTTCAGTATCTTTTTCCGCACATCCCCTGAAGAATTGTTAATTAATTAAACATTGGACCGCTGTACGACTGGACAAGTTTAACTAATACAACACTGATTGGGTCTGTATTCATTGCTCTCTGCCTACCCTCCTCTAGGAACCACTTTTGTGTTAAATAATTTTAACCTTGATCATCTCCCTTGTCCCTGCAATAGCCAACATAATCAATCTATGCTGCATTTTTTATTCTTCTGTGGCTATTATCTGATACTTACTAAAAGGTTTTTGATACCATATTTTAAGACTTGTGATTGATTATAAGGCAGCTTATGGGAAGGTTATTGTTTTGGAAGATGATGAGCTAATTTTTCGGGTGGGTTCTTTCCTGAAAGCGGCTGTGCGTACTCGTAAGTCTATGTGCCCCCAGTGAATTTTGCTCAATTCACTCGTCTTTTTAATTATTATTTTTAAACTCTTGGTATTTTAACACTCTGATGCATTGTTCCTCTTTATTATGTTTTCTTTTATGCACATTGTACTACCAGAGGATCAGTTTTTAATTGGAATCTTTTAATATCCCCCCTTTCGCTGGTTAATTCTTATTGTATATGTTGTTGCCTGTCTGTACTTTTATGGATATATATTTGTATCTGAATAAAGATATTGAAATAAAATGAAATTAAATGAAATATCACTCCATCTTTTTTGGAATCACCTGGAGAACCCCCTGAAAGATGGAAAAACTGGTTTGATGCTTTTGAAACCTATTAAGGGGCTATAGGGGTTCTTCTTGATGCATTCCCTGGGGTTTGAAGCTCATGTTATTTTTAAGCATTTACCCAACTTAGTAGGTGCCGAGGTGGAACAACTAGATGACTATACAGAGTGTACAAATAAATTGGAAAAACGTTTGTTGTTCAACCCAGCGTAGTTGTCTTAAGACACACATTTCTCATGGGGGAAAATGTCGATATTTATGTTTCAGCCCCTAGGAAACTGGGGGAAGACTGTCATTTTGGATCCTTTACTGATCAGTTGGTACATCACCAGTTTATTTGTCATTGCTGTAACAAAGCCATTCAACAGACATTGCTGTCTTTAACTAACCCTATGCTAGAGGAAACATTAGGTATAGCCAAAAGTATTGAAACATAGCAAATGTCTGTTAGGGAATTGGCGTGAACGAAAGTCTGAAACTGTGAACGTTGTTAAGCAGAAGGTCAAATGTTCTGTTAAAGACTACTCAAACAAAGTAAACAAAAGTGGATAGGAATTATTTTAACAAACTAATGTATGTTTCAGGTGTGGCAATCCTTTGCATTTTAAGAGTGACTGGTCTTGCCCAGCGAGGAATATTGCATGCAGTGTTTGCAATAAGGTAGGGCACTTTGCCAAAGTGTGCCATGGTCAAGGGAAACAGGCAGGTAGAAACAACACTGTAGTTGGTAATTTGGCAGATGAAGTTTCTGAACACCATTTGGACAGACTGCAAGAAATCTACAGGACATGGTATTAGTGAACAGTGATGACAAGGTGGAGTCAGGTGATCCATACACCTGTGTGGAACTGTATGTGGATGCCTCAATATGAGATAGAGTTGTTAAATTGTTGATGGACTTGGCTGCAAGAATATGTATGATGACTCCTGTGTCCTACGAAGGGCGTTTTTATTGAATTGTCTGGGTTATTTGAGGATGTGCTAATTTTCAGAGGGAGGAAGATTTTGGGGAAGGTGTATGTTGCAGTTAAAGGGCTGTGTATTCTGGGTTGATTTCACCAGGGTTTGTTCAAGATGATTTTAAGACTTGGTACAATAGACCAGTTTTCTATTTTGGATGTAGCTGAAGCTAGTACTGTGAGTGGCTGTAAGGTAGAAGATGTTTTTATGCATGCTTCCCAAGTGGGTTTTCACATAGTTTAGGAACTATAAAGCGGTTTCAACATAAAATCAAGGTTAAGAAGGGGTCCATTCCTTTCAAACACAAGCTGCAGAATGTACCGTTCTCTGTGAGGAAGGATTTGGTAAGAGAGTTAGTCAAGCTGTGTGACAATGGAGTCATTGAACCAATTGCATCTTTGCTTTGGTTATATCCTCTTGTGGTAGCCCGTAAATGTAATGGTGAACTCAGGATTTGTGTTGATCTACGCAACTTAAACAGGGCCATTTAGGTCAATTCGCACCCACTTCCGAAGATTTCGGACTTGTTAAGTGCCGTGTCAGTTGCGATGTGGTTCGGTGAATTGGACCTTGCCTCTGCTTACCACCAGGTAGTGTTGTAACCCGAGTCAAGACACTGTACTGCTTTCATCTCTCCCATGGGTACTTTTCAATTTTGCAGGATGCTGTTTGGGTTAGCCTCTGCGGCATTGTTTTTTCAAAGGAGCATGTATCAGTTGTTGAGGGACGTAGATGGTGTAGTTGCTTTCCAAGGGGATCTATTAATTTTTGCTAAAACTGAAGAAGAACATGAGGTAATTCTTAATCGGGTTCTTTTTGTACTCCAGGAAAACGGGGTAGTGTTTATGATTAGCAGGTGTGAATTTTTGCAAAAACAGAATGGAATACTTAGGTCATGTGGTCTCGGCGGATGGCATTGAGCCCAGGCCAGGTTTGGTTAATGGGATTATTGAAGTGCAGGCTCCTTGTGATAAAACAGCTCTTAAATCTTTCGTGGGGGTGGGTGAATTTTATTCTCATTTTAGTCCTAACTATGCTTTTCATATTTTACAGTTAATTAAACTTTTGAAGAAAGATACCAAGTTTACTTGATATAGTTCATGTCAAGAATCGTTTGAATCGATAAAGAAACAATTGGCAAGTTCTAAAATGTTGAAACCTTTTGATCCCAATGTTGCATGTTGCATCACTATAGATGCTTTTAGTTATGGTTTGGGTGCCATTTTGACTCAGGAGAATGGCTCAGTAGAGAACACCATTAGTTATGCATCCAGGGTGTTGAGGGGGTCAGAAACACATTATTCAACTATTCAAAAGGAATTGCCGGCTTGTTCAATTCAAACCATATGTCTGGAGTACTAAGTTTACTGTAAAAATATTTCATAAACTCCTAGTTGCCATTTTGTCGAGGGAGGAAATTAAAGAACAAACACCCAGAATTTCAAGACTGTCATCCAAACACAACCACACACACACAACCACACACACATAACCACACACACTGTTGGAAGGCAGACCCCGAGGAGTCGGTGAGACCACCAAGGGGGGCCCTCACACTGCACGAAGTAGCCGAGCGCTGCCGAGAAGTCTCCTGAGAGATCCTTCTCCTATCACGTACTACAGGACTCAAGGAGGTTGTCTCAAGACAAGTAATTCTTTATCAGCATTAAAAAGGTTACGAGGTCAATATTTACACGAAGGGATCGAGGGATCCACCAAAAGTCTCAGTGTCTCTTTGGAAGGGTAGGGATAGCGGGACAGTCTTTGGCAGGAGTGCGGTACGAGGGTACCTGGGGCCCAGTTCTTATCCTCAAGCTGGAGGACCTCCGGATCTCGGAGGGGTCGAGCCGCGACGGCGTCAGCAGGGCTCTGGCGTATAGTTCGTGGAGAGCCGCGATCAAATCAGCAGGGCTCTCAAGATGGTTTCTGCTCAGCTTGAGCCGCGACGTCGTCAGCAGGGCTCCGAGGGAGGTTTCAGCGAGGTTGGGCCGCCACAGCGTCAGCAGGGCTCCGATGTTCCGGGTGGCTTCAAAGTGTTCACAAGAAGGAGCCGCGACGCAGTCAGCAGGGCTCGTGATGGTTCCGACAAAAGTTCTTCTCCGTAGGGTCAGCCGCGATTCAATCAGCAGGGCTCTCGACTCCGGGATAAAACTGCCGGTCTGTGGCGGGGTCGCCCCAGATATAGGTCTGGAGCCCTTTGATGTCCGGACCCAGGCGCCCGGGGGGGGCGGAGAGGCCGGGTGGAGGTGGCCAGACGCCCAGCAGGAGAGGCGCCAGGCCCAAGAGAGTTGCAGGGCGATCACACCTAGAGAGGGGAGGACAGTTGGGGGTCCCATCGATACTGTCCTCCGCCGGGGGCAATGAATGGTTCCTGCGGCACCCCCTGGCCAGTTCGTGGTGCCTCGATGTCGGGGCTTCGCTGGGGTCGAGGCCGGGTTGAGCGGGGTCGCGCTGGCTGGTGCACAGAGTCACGTGGATGCCAACAAGATGGCGGAGCCACGAGGGGTATGCGACCTCGTGCAGCTCAGGATGAAGGGTCTCGGTGCAGTTCAGAAGGGTGGCCCGTGAAGGCCGGGGCGGGGAACGGGCACAATCCACGGGGCCACGAGGCCGGGTCCAACAGGCGTCCCCCCCAGCCGAAGGCATGGAGAGTCACCCATCTCCTTGGGGATTCTCCTCGTCAAGGCGGAAGAAGCGGGACAGGCCGTCGGCGTTGGCGTGGTCATTGCCGGGCCGGTGTTCAACGTCAAAGTCCATCCCTTGTAGCGAGATGGACCACCGCAGCAGCTTGGGGTTCTCGCCCCGCATTTGCATTAACCACCGCAGGGGCCGGTGGTCGGTCTGGACCCGGAAGTGGGTACCGAAGAGGTAGGGCCGGAGCTTCTTGAGGGCCCATACTACAGAGAAGGCTTCACGCTCGATGGTGCTCCATCGTTGCTCCCGGGGCAGTAGCCGTCGGCTGATGAAGGCCACTGGTCGGTCGAGCCCCTTTTCATCGGCCTGGGACAGGACGGCCCCGATCCCATACTCGGAGGCGTCCGTCTGCACCACGAACTCCTTATTGTAGTCAGGGGCCTGCAGCACAGGGGCAGTACACATTGCTGTCTTTAGGGTGTCGAAGGCTGCTTGGCAGCGGGGTGTCCAGTGCACCTTCTTGGGCTGCTTTTTGGACGTTAGCTCTGTGAGGGGGCCAACAATGCTCCCATAGTCCCGGATAAACCGCCGGTAGTATCCAGTGAGACCCAGGAAGGCCCGGACAGCGGTCTGGGTAGTGGGGGGTTCCCAGGCCTGGATGGCATCTATTTTTGGTTGGAGAGGGGCCACCTGCCCGCTCCCCACTTGATGGCCCAGGTAGGTCACGGATCCATGGCCGATCTGGCATTTGCTGGCCTTGATCGTGAGCCCGGCCCGCTGGAGGGCGGCCAGGACGGCTTTGATGTGAAGGAGGTGCTCTGCCCAGTGGTTGCTGTACACGGCAATGTCATCTAGGTAGGCCGCACTGAAGGCCTCAAGCCCGGCCAAAACCTTGTTCACCAGTCTTTGGAAAGTGGCCGGGGCGTTCTTCATTCCGAAGGGCATCACCCGAAAGTGGTAATGCCCATCCGGGGTCGAAAAGGCGGATATTTCTTGGGCGCCGGGGGTGAGCTGGATCTGCCAGTACCCGGCGGTGAGGTCCAGCGTGCTCAGGTAGCGAGCGGCCCCTAAGCGGTCGATGAGTTCGTCGGCCCGGGGTATAGGGTGGGCGTCCGTCTTGGTCACTGCATTCAGGGCTCGGTAGTCCACGCAGAATCGTAACTCTGGGGGGTGGCCGGGAGCTGCGGCCTTTGGCACCAGGATGACAGGGCTGGCCCACGGGCTGTCGGAGGGTTCGATGACCCCCAGGGCCAGCATCTTTGCTTCTTCGGCCTGGATGCATGCCCGCACTCGGTCGGGTACCCGGTAGGCTCTGTGTCGCACGGGAGGGCTCTCCCCGGTGTCGACGTCGTGGACGCACCAGTGGGTCACCCCCGGGGTGAGGTAGAAGAGGGCTGCGTAGTCCTGCAGCAGTTGCTGGCAGTCGTTGCGCTGTTCCGGAGTCAGGGAAGAGGCGAGTTGGACACCTTTGATTGATCCATCATGGACGTTGGACTGCAAGAGGTCGGGCAGGGGCTCGGAGTCGTCCTCGCCCCCCTCGTCGGTCGCCAGCAGCAGGCTCAGTTCGGTCCGGGCAAAGTGGGGTTTTAGCCTGTTAGCATGTAGGACCCGGAGGGGGTTCCGGGGGAACTCCAGGTCGACCAGGTAGGTGACGGGACTTTTCTTCTCCACTACCTTGAAGGGCCCCGTCCACTTGTCCTGGAGGGCGCCGGGTTCAACCTGGGCCATGATCCATACTTTCTGACCTGGCTCGAATTCTATGGTAGAGGAGTTCCGATCGTACCACCGCTTCATGTCCTCCTGGCTGGCCTCGAGGTTGGCTTCGGCCATGGCTCGGAACTTGCGGGTCTGGTTTCGGAGGGTCAGGAGGTATCGGTAGACGTCAGGAGGGGCGCCTTGGGGCTTCGTCTCCCAGCCCTCCTTGACCAGGCTGAGCGGTCCGCGGACCGGGTGTCCGTACAATAGTTCAAACGGGCTGAACCCCAGGGACTTCTGCGGGACCTCCCGATAGGCAAACAGGAGGCACGGCAGCAGGACATCCCATCTCCGCCTGAGGGGCTCTTCCAGGCCCTGGATCATTCCCTTTAATGTTCTGTTGAACCGCTCAACCAGTCCGTTCCCCTGAGGGTGATAGGGGGTCGTGAACTTGTACGTGACCCCGCACTGCTGCCACAGGGACCGCATGTATCTGGAAATAAAGTTTGTGCCTCTGTCGCTCACCACTTCGCGGGGAAATCCCACTCGGGAGAAGATCCCCTTTAAGGCCCGGCCTACCACGGGGGCCATTATAGTTCTTAGCGGGACCGCCTCCGGGTACCTGGTGGCGTGGTCCACGAGGACCAGGATGAAGCGGTGGCCCAGGGCGGTCTGGGGGTCCAGGGGCCCCACGATATCGATTCCGACCCGTTCGAACGGGGTGCTGACGGCTGGAAAGGGCTGGAGGGGGGCCTTGACCCGACCCCCCGTCTCCCCGCTGGCTTGGCAGGTCTGGCAGGACCGGCAGTGGTTGTCCACGTCTCTCCGCATCCGGGGCCAGTAGAAGTGGGTCACCAGACGGCTGTACGTTTTGTCTTGCCCCAAGTGTCCGGCGAGGGGCACATCATGTGCCAGGTTGAGCAGGAACTCCCGGAAGCGGAGGGGGACCACCAACACTCGGCTGGCCCCGAGTTCTGCCACTTTTTGCTCACTGTATAGCAGGCCCTCGGCCCAGTAGACCCAGTGGGTGCCGGTCTGGTCCCCGTTGGTTTGGGCGGACGCTTGTTGGCGGACCCCTTCGAGAGTGGGGCAGGACTGCTGCTCTTGCTGGAACTGCTCCCGGGTGGGGCCCCCTTCGTGTCGCCATTGTGTCAGCTCTGGTAGGGCGCACGGGGAAGCAATCTCTTCGGGGGAGGATTCACTAGGTCCAGGGTCGGTGTCCGCCTCCCCCTCGCTGCTGGCGGGAGGGGGTGCGAGCCCCTCGGGCAGGGCGGCTCCGGAGGCCGAGGATGAGCGGGGGGCCCGGGCGGTCATGGACCGGGTGATGGCGCAGGCCCAGTCAGATAGTCCCAGCATTCGGAGGTGCTCTCGTCGCTCTACTTGAGCCCAGGGGGAACTCTCCAAGTCGTTCCCCAGGAGGCAGTCTACGGGGGCGTCGTCGCGCACCGTCACCTTCAGTAGGCCCGTCACCCCTCCCCACTCGAAGGGGACCAGGGCCATCTGGCACAGGCCTTCACTGTTGTCGGCCTTCCGGAGGGGGCACAGCACATTCGGTAGGATCTGTTCGGGGGTCACCAGGTGGCAGCGGACATCGGTGACACTGGCGCCGGTGTCACGAAGGGCTTCGGCCAATTGTCCATTGACCGTGACCTGCTGCCGGTACTTCTGGGTGTTGCTTGGGATGGGGGTGCAGGGTACCATTTCTCGTCTACCCAGGCAGACCAGGGACATGGCTGCCGGCTCCCATTCAGTGGTCCCTCGGTCGAGGGTCTCTTCCTCCTCTTCTCCTTCTCCCAGGGCGGCGGCCGCCAGCTGTCGGGGCGGGGGCCCGCCGGCCCCGTTTCTTCGGTTCAGGGGGCAGACCGGATCGCTGGCATAGTGTCCGGTTTGTTGGCAGCCGTAGCACGTTACTGGTGGCCGTGGTCCGGGTCTGGCCGGGGGCGCCCCCCTTCGGGCTAGGCTCAGGGAGAGTTGTTGCTGCGGTGGCCCTCGAGGGGGGCTCCTTGGGGCCCCGGCGGGATGGTCTCGGTTCCTGTTCGGCCCTCCCCCTCCACCGCGTTGGCGGGGGGGTCCGGTGGGGTTCCTCTGGTACTCCCCCATTGAGTTCCGGGGGACCCGGGAGTTGACCCATCGATCGGCCTCGACGGCGAGCTTTCGCGGGTCGGTCATTTTGCTGTCGAGGAGGTGTTGTCTCAGTTCCACGAAGCAATTGTTGGAGAGATGTTCTCACACGATGAGGTCGACCAGCTGCCCGTAGGTGGTTACTTTGCTACCTTTGATCCACCCTTCTAGGGCCCGACTGAAAAAGTCCACATATTCCACCCAGGTGGTACCCGGGATTTTCTTGCAGTCTCTGAACCGCTGGCGGTACATTTCCGTGGTTAGCCCGTAGCGGGTGAGCAGGGCCTCCTTCATGTGATCGTAGGAGGTCATCAACTCCTCCGGCAGCTGGAGCAGTGTGTCTCGACCCTCACTCAGGAACCGCCCCCACAGGCCCGCGCCCCACTCTTTTCGGGGCACCCGATGAGAGGTCATGGCCAGCTCGTAGGCCTTGAACCATTGTTGGATGTCGTCATTCTTGTAGTACTCCTTGACGACCTCTTTCGGGATATGTACCTTGGCCTCGGCAGGCGGTAGGGTGTCTCTAGTACTGGGGGTGTCGGTCCCCCCGTTCTTGGCCTTGATTTCGAGCTCTTTGAGGCTTCGCTCATGCTCAAGGGTCAGTTTTCTTTCCTCCAACTCTCGGTGCCGTCTCTTCTCTTCTATCTCCTCTTGTAGCCGTAGCTGCTCTAGGGCCAGTTTCTTTTCCGCCAGCTGGAGCTCGCCGTCCAGCCGCAGTCGTGCGAGCTCTAGTTCGTGGTTCCGGACCTTCTCCCGCTCTCGTATTTCTTCTTCGGAGAGGCCGGTTTCTAGGCTCTTTCTTCCTCCGGTTACCGGAGTCAGTGCGGTTGATGTGGCCTCAGTCAGGGGCAAGGGACCTTCTTCCTGGGAGTGGCCTGCCTCGGCCTCCAGCCAGGTCCTCAGAGCTTTCTGCATCTCCTCTTTGGTACCTAGGCCGGTGGTTGCAATGCCTTTGTCCTTGCAGAACTGTTTTAATTCTTTGTGCGTATATTCTTCCAGCCGTTCGGGCTGGAACTCCATTGTCGCATTGTTTTCCTGGCTGCTCATGATTACTGTTCGCTTGGATGGGTAGCTAGTGGGTACTGGCTGGTACGTACTGCGTTCGGCTCGGATCCCGTCGCTGGCCACCAAATGTTGGAAGGCGGACCCCGAGGAGTCGGTGAGACCACCAAGGGGGGCCCTCACACTGCACGAAGTAGCCGAGCGCTGCCGAGAAGTCTCCTGAGAGATCCTTCTCCTATCACGTACTAGCACAGTAACACCACCACACAGGACTCAAGGAGGTTGTCTCAAGACAAGTAATTCTTTATCAGCATTAAAAAGGTTACGAGGTCAATATTTACACGAAGGGATCGAGGGATCCACCAAAAGTCTCAGTGTCTCTTTGGAAGGGTAGGGGTAGCGGGACAGTCTTTGGCAGGAGTGCGGTACGAGGGTACCTGGGGCCCAGTTCTTATCCTCAAGCTGGAGGACCTCCGGATCTCGGAGGGGTCGAGCCGCGACGGCGTCAGCAGGGCTCTGGCGTATAGTTCGTGGAGAGCCGCGATCAAATCAGCAGGGCTCTCAAGATGGTTTCTGCTCAGCTCGAGCCGCGACGTCGTCAGCAGGGCTCCGAGGGAGGTTTCAGCGAGGTTGGGCCGCGACAGCGTCAGCAGGGCTCCGATGTTCCGGGTGGCTTCAAAGTGTTCACAAGAAGGAGCCGCGACGCAGTCAGCAGGGCTCGTGATGGTTCCGACAAAAGTTCTTCTCCGTAGGGTCAGCTGCGATTCAATCAGCAGGGCTCTCGACTCCGGGATACAACTGCCGGTCTGTGGCGGGGTCGCCCCAGATATAGGTCTGGAGCCCTTTGATGTCCGGACCCAGGCGCCCGGGGGGGGCGGAGAGGCCGGGTGGAGGTGGCCAGACGCCCAGCAGGAGAGGCGCCAGGCCCAAGAGAGTTGCAGGGCGATCACATCTAGAGAGGGGAGGACAGTTGGGGGTCCCATCGATACTGTCCTCCGCCGGGGGCGATGAATGGTTCCTGCGGCACCCCCTGGCCAGTTCGTGGTGCCTCGATGTCGGGGCTTCGCTGGGGTCGAGGCCGGGTTGAGCGGGGTCGCGCTGGCTGGTGCACAGAGTCACGTGGATGCCAACAAGATGGCGGAGCCACGAGGGGTATGCGACCTCATGCAGCTCAGGATGAAGGGTCTCGGTGCAGTTCAGAAGGGTGGCCCGTGAAGGCCGGGGCGGGGAACGGGCACAATCCACGGGGGTAAGGACCACGCCACGAGGCCGGGTCCAACACACACCCACACACACACAACCACACAAACAACCACACCCACAACCGCACCCACACCCACAACCACACCCACAACCACACCCACACACACACACACACAACCACACACACAACCATGCACAACCACACCCAACCACACACCCACAACCACACCCGCACCCACAACCGCACCCACACACAACCACAACCACACACAACCACAACCACACCCACAACCACACCCACAACCACACACACAACCACACACACAACCACAACCACACACAAACACATACACACACAACCACACACATACAACCACACACAAAACCACACACACAACCACACACACAACCACACACAACCACACACAACCACACATACAACCACACACACAACCACACACACAACCACACATACAAGCACACACAACCACACACACAACCACACACACACAACCACACACACACACACATACAACCACACACACAACCACACACACAATCACACACACAACCACACACACACAACCACACACACAACCACACACACAATCACACATACACAACCACACACACACACAACCACACATACACACACAACCACACACACACACAACCCCACATACAACCACCCACACAACCACACACACAATCACACACACACAACCACACACACAACCACACACACACAACCACACACACCCACACACACAACTACATACACAACCACACACACACATCCACATACACACAACCACACACACATACAACCACACTCAACCACACATCCACACCCACACCCACAACCGCACCCGCACCCACAACTGCACCCACAACCGCACCCACACCCATAACCATACACACACACCCACACACCCACACACACAACCACACACACAACCACACACACACTCAACCACACATACACACAACCACACACACACACATACAACCACACACACACAACCACACATACACACACAACCACACACACACAACCACACACACAACCACACACACAACCACACACTCACACAACCACACACACAACCACACCAAGCATTGGCATAGTCAATAGAACCCGCCTTTGGGACCTTATAAGTGTTTAGCCACACAACAGTTGATGTGGTTGCACCAAGGATATTGTGCTGCATAACTAAATACTTAGAAGGTCCCAAAAGCGAGACCTATTGGCTATGCCAATGCTTGTTCTTATTTGTCCGTGTGCTTGTCCTTGTCCTCCATTTCTATTTGTTGTAGCATTCTCCCTTGTGTGTTTTTCTTATAAGTATAATATGTATCAAAAGGGAGAGCGAGGATGTTGACGGAGTCCCTGTTTGGCCATAGTAGGTTGAGAAGTGGGTCCTGATCAAGCACCAAAGTGCTACCTTCAAATTGAACTCCCTCCAGGGACTCATGGAGTTTGTCCTCCGGAATATGAGACTACTAACTTAGAGGAAAGCCTCCTCTTACAGCTATCGCACCTTAGCGAGTGTGTCACTTAGGAATGCATATATAATATATAGAGCTCCTTTTTAACTCACTTTTCACACATAGGTCCTGACAAAAGCCAGAGTTAACACGAGGCCTGGCTGAAACTAGTTGACCACACCGGATGTGGTAGACCATAAGTCTCTCCAACCACATACACTAGCCTTGGTTTTAATACTGCCAAGGGCCCACAAATAAATTATCCTGTGGATCCTGGAACCCTTAGGACAGTTTTTACATTCACTCTCAACACCATCACTGCACACTCACTTGACACTATCCGCTCCGCTGTAAATCGACGTCGCAGCACACCCAAGGTACACTCGGTGCCCTGGGTGGGGCCGGATGATGAAGCATGCCACCAACTAGGTTGGTGGGTGAGGGCCTTCATAAAAACTAATATGTTTTTCTAACACGCACTACATGAGCATTACTAGTATAGCTAGCTCTTTTCTCTTATAAGTATCCCATGGCCAAAGTACTCATTCTCGTCCGCTTTGGTGGGTGGAACTTCTTTTTACTATGTTATTGCTCTACAGCATTTCCTGTTTACCTTTATTTATCTTCCTGGGCTGCACATGCTTCCATGTCTGGCTGCTCGCATTTACAGCGTGCTCTTAAATGTAATCTCGTCCTGTTACCACCCATTTTTACCATTGCTGTCAGGTGTCTGTTTTTTTTATTTTGGGCTCCAACACCTTTAAACAAATTGTCTTCTGCTACCGAGGCTCAAACCCTGTTCCGCCAGCTTCAAAGACAAATGCTCCAGCTATTACAGCAGATCCTTTAGCCTTGTCCCTGGGCTCCATACCAGTGCATGTGTTTCAACTCAGTCAACGGTTTCATCGTATACTATCTCTGCCTAAAGCGAACTACTGGCACAACGTTTTTCCGCCTTGTTACCACCCACCCACCCAACCCACAGACACCACCTCCCTCTACTCTGGCGGGTCTGGTGGCTCAGTGAATTAATGTTTCACTATACTGGCCTGTGTCCAGCCTCATGGCCACAAGTTCAAATCCTGGCGCATCCACTCAGCCTTTCATCCTTATGTGGTCCATAAAATGAGTACCACTGTGTTGGGTCACAACAAACATCTGTTATTCAGAGCCAAGATTCCCTTCTAGCTGAACATGCACTTCACAAATACACATTGTGTTCTCTAGCCTCTGGTGTGGTTTTAATGCAGAGGCTGTGCTAGGGCACATTTAAAGTTCCAACTTTTGTTTTGTACTCAGAATGATTTAAAGGCATGAGTTAGTGGAAAAAGTTGGCCTCGGGTCCGCCTTCTTGCAGCTCAAGATAACGTTATGGCGATGGCAAGTGAAACAGCAAAATAGCATTTTCTGCAAGGAAATTAATTGCTATTTCAATTTGAAAAATCGGCAAGCTGTCTTTTCTGCTGCAATCACATTTTCTAATTGGGTGATGAGCAGTCGAAAGTTAATTTTGCCTGCTGGTGGGAGGACGTTGGGATAAAGACGCTGGGACTAATATGGTTTAACCCATGGGTACTCACAAACATTTTACCCAGGGCCAATAACTGTGGTCTGTGATGTGACCGGGGGCCGCATTGATGCCAGCAGGAGTGGAGGGAGTTGGCAGTAAGGTGTAGGGAAAGCAAAGCATGTACTTCTAGTGGCTGAATTGAACAATGGGAAATCAGAAAACCTGGGACTAATCTTGGCTTCCCCATTTTATCAAATTGTGTGAACCGAGGCAATTGTTTTATTTCACTTTTCCTCCTTTTTCTTCAGTATCACAAACATGAGGACCAAAGGGAAGAATTCAAGTTTCTAAATTCATGTTTGAAAACTATCACTTTTAAAATAATGCTTCTCAAAATAATATAATGTGTGATATAATCTGATGTATAAAAGTGAAAGGGTTCTGTATGTTAAATACACTTTTTGAATTTTGGAGAGACTATCATATTTTCACACTTGCTGCAATATGTCTTTTAATACGAAGATGTTCCTAAAGTTGAGCAGTGCGGAATTTCCTAGTTAATTCCTTCCTTTAACACACACAAACATTTAAACAGATGCTTGACTGTTTTTTGTCATCCTTTTATTGTTAGTGCTGAGGTGAGTAAAGAGCAGCTCACAGCTGCTGTTGACCAGGGGGCTGCATGTAAAAGTCGGAAGGGCCACATGCGGCCCCAGGGCCATACTTTGAGTAACAGTGGTTTA
The DNA here is from genome assembly GCF_964204655.1 of Triturus cristatus. Taxonomy (NCBI): domain Eukaryota; kingdom Metazoa; phylum Chordata; class Amphibia; order Caudata; family Salamandridae; genus Triturus; species Triturus cristatus. The sequence continues at coordinate 787,239,434 of NC_140593.1, read as the reverse complement.
TCCGAAACCTTGTTGAAGTGTACATGTCAGATTGTATCTGCTCTAGAATGCCAACATACTAAATAAATGCAAGTAATAGGACCCTTTGTATTTGAAGGTGGAATGACTTAACTTGATGACATTTTAGTATGTGGCTGCAGTTTGCACGTTTTTGGCACATTGGGGTAATACTGAATTCTTGGACATTTCGTTCAACAGTGTATGAAAGCCCACTATGGGGCCGATTCCGATTCTGGCCGCACAACGAACCGACCGACACGGACCCGGACCGAATACCGACCGACACGGACCAGCGCCGTACGACCCGTGCAGTACGATGCAACGCGAGTGAATTACAACCGACACGTACGGAATACAAGCCGTACGACCGGAGGGAAAATAGGGATCGGGCCGGAAAACCAACGCGATTTTCACCGACCGGCACGAACCCGGAATCAACCCGACCGACCCGTACCCACGATGTACGATTAGCGCAGTATGATGCAATGCGTGTAAAACTAGACCGACTCGCACGGAGACCAAACCACACGACCGACACGCACAGACAACCCGGCACACAAGCAATAGAGACCGCCGTGAACAACGCCTACCAAACACAGAAGACAGGCAGCGTGAACGAGGCGGAGAAGCCCGCACGAGACAACAGCAACATCCGTTTCCGTCACATGAACGTTTCCTACATGCCTACAAAACACAAAGGAAAAAACACCAAAAAAGGACCAAACAAGCAATGACTGAGCCAATAAATACCCAACACAAATTAATTGGACAAAGACACACCCACAACTACAACTATATAAAGGACTACAATCACTACCATCATCCCTTGCAAACAGGTGACACAGCCAGCAGCAAACACCAGTACACAGCAACCACAGACACTCACAACTCACCCATCACACAACTCACACACCATCAGCACCTCATACAAAAGCATACACACATACACACAGCCAAACCAATATCACTTGCACCCTCACACACACATCCCTCACGACCACCACCCATCACCATGCACCAAAGAAGAATCCAAAGTTCACAGATAGTGAGTTAGAAGTGCTGGTAGACGAGATCATCAGAGTAGAGCCACATTTGTTTGGTACATTGGTTCAAAGGACCCCCATCTCACAGAAACTCAAGATGTGGGCGAGGATTGTGGACAAGGTGAATGCACAAGCACCAATGTTGCGCACAAAGGACGATATCCAGAACAGGTGGTATGACGTGTGCAGGAGGGTCAAGAAACTCATCGAGAACGATCACGCCTTGAGTCAGCGCACCGGCAATGGCCCTCCTGCCAAACCAGTCTACTTCAGGACCCGGGAGGAGAAGGTGCGGGACATCCTACCACCAGAGAGCGTCCATGGCCTAACAGACATCCCAGAGACTGGTGAGTACACAAACAACAAAACCAAGATTGTTTGGCAAGGGGACAGTGAAACCATGCACCCCAAGCAAGCCTACACTAACCAATAGATAATCAACCCAAGATGTGTATGCCAGTCACACAAACACAATACTTGCCATCTCATAGTGACTGGGGACTTTGTCATGACATGCACCAACCTACAAACAAATAGAGCAAGCCACTGGCACTAAGCCAAATACATCCAGCAAGACAGTTTGCCACCACAAACACACCACCTCACAGTGCAGCTGACTGTCAGGAAGGAATAGTGGGGATGCAGGTGAAGTGAGTGTAGCCAAAGCATGATGGGGCCTGTAGTCACAGATAATGCTCCCCCTCCTCATTGGCCCATCAAGACCTGGAGTGGAAAATGACTGACAAGATGGCTGACACTGGCTCCTGCTAGGGGTTGTGTGCAAATCAGAAGCAGGACACCACTGACTGACATCCTGAAAGACAACTTGCACGCCCTACAATGGAAGCACGTGTCATGATAGGAAGGAGGACTGACAGCCCTGACCATACTAATCAGCATGGGGAGACACCCCCAACACAAACTCCACACAACTCACCGGGTACAATGCTTTGACACACACCTCATTGAAATATCAGCAAAACATCCCCCGTACTGGCTGCTGCTGTGTGAAGCACAGGGGCTCACTTGGGACTTGTAGCCAAACAAACACCAGGATTTCATAGAAGAGTCAAGAGGGAGGAAGCATGGGCATGCTGGGTAGGGGGGTGTAGCCAAGAGTATGATGGGACTCGCAGTCACACCCAACCTACACCCACCCACATGGCCCAGCAAGATCAACCTGAACCATACTCGCCTCACAGGGAGTGGGAAGGGACCGACAAGATGTCTGACACTGGGCTCTGTTGTGGTGAGCACAAGGCCATGCTGGGACTGCTAGCCAAACAAACACCAGGATTCCACAGTCAGCCATTATGAAACCAAAAGAAGGAGTACAGTCCATTCAAAAACAAAGAATAGCAAACTAATGGTTATTGTGAAGGTGTGTACGGGGTCCTGCGAATAGTTGAGGCACCCCTGCAGGAGATAGGAGTCCATCAGCCCACCCTTACTGGCGGAGCATCGTCATCTGGAACTCCGAGGAATCACTGTCTGAGCCCGAGATAGCAGATCGCCCAGGTGCACAGGCTAGTGAAACCCAGAGGGAAAATAAACTCCTGCCAGGGTGTATACCCAAATAGTCGAGGGCTCCTGTGAAGTGCAGTACTAAGAGAGTGATGTGAGGTTAAAAATGAATACTTGATCAAAAATGAGTTTAATATGGATTAATCAAGTTTCATATCTAAAAGAACCTATAGTCTGGTATGAATTTTACAGGCTAATCTTTGGTTCGTGTGAAAAAAATATGGTCGACATGTTTCAGCCGGAACGGTCACTTGACCCGGTTTCTTCAGGACCTTGAAATTGAAAAAAAGCTACTGCTTAAAGTAATCACATAAAGTGAAAGAACAACAATAAATAAACCCATGCAAACCAATTGTGAATGTGGGATATGTATGTGGCGTGTGCCACCCTACCAGAACAGCTCAAGCATTGAGCGTGAGGACAATGTCTTCATTCCTAAAAATAGAATACACACATAAACCTCATGCACATCAAAACAAAACCATCAGTTGAAAAACAGCAGGGCTAGAGTTAGCCGTGCCTTGATTATCAAACAAACTCTTAGCGATGTTCGGAAATACAATTTGTATATCAAATTAGTGGAAGAAAACTAACAAAAAAACTCACCCAGCTTTATGTGGGAGTAAAGCCTCACCTCACCCGGTTGACTACTCGGAGAAGGAGGCACCGCTCTGTTTGAATGTGGAGAAAGAACCCAGACAGATTGCTGATTGATACCTGTCTGCTTTGAGCTCAAAACACGTATTTCAAACATATTACAAAGAACCTACAATAATTAAAATGTCCAAAACCTTAAAAAAACTCCTGACTCTCAAGATGTATTAATGGTATAAATCTCTGCAGAACCTTGTTATTCTGGGGTCATGTCTCTTAGTAAGCCAGTAACATAGTAGAAACCAGTGATAAGTAGAAACCAGTAAGTGGTGAAATTGTTTATGGTTATTACCCATATAAACTAGGGGAATGCTGGGAATTAGTGAAGGATAATTATAGTGGCTATAAGTGTCCACTAAGCTCTACTTGTTATATCTGGGAAGATAATTCGTTTCTAGAGCAAAAATAGAATGAGCTCCCAGCCTCCACCCTTACCTGTCCGTCGATACCTCTGACTGACTCACGAGCCGTCTGGGAGGTATCGACCGGAACGGGAAGGGGCTTTTTATAGCGTTCGCGTGTGAAATTATAGTCCGTGAACGAGATCAGCTGTGTGTCTCGATCGAGACAAGCGAGCGTGTCCATACTGGAGCGCATGCGCCTCAATAATATGCTAGCGGAGAAACAATTCTCTACAGCGCATGTGTCAGAGCTTTTGCATTGTGAAAATAAATCCCCGTTTGTCGGGAAACTGGCCGTTGTAACCGTGATCAGGCAACGCCGATCACCAACATGATAAAACCGCACGCAGTGAGTGTACGGGGAGCATATTAAATAACGCGCCTCTAGTGGAATCATTGTTCGTCTATCGCGCATGCGCGAGGAGTAGATGGCAGTTACTAGCGCATGCGTGCGCGTGAATCATAATGACAATGAAGCAGCTCTCGAAAACAGCTGAAACCAAGAGCAGGGTATAGATGTTGACCCTGATTGCTTTAGCAATTAAAAAGATAATACGTACTGTTTGCTCACAGCGGAGTCAATAATTATGGCGCAGTGGCTTGGAATCCTAGAGCCAATGTCATGCCGAGTAGGTAAAGGTAAAGTAAGATAAAGTCACCATGTGAACACGATGCCGGCCAATCACTCCTGTTGGGAAGGCTAGTAATTACAGCCCCTCTAGTGCCAGTTAGGTACAGGACTGACAGCCAGGTTGTCAATTTGGGTGTCGAGTTGGTAGTAATGCCCAAAAGAGTAATCCAGCACCCTAGTAGTGTACTAGTAAATCGTGTTTGGCCTTTTATGGTATGGAATGACTAGGTCATCAAAACTGGAAACCCCAAAGAAAACGGACATGGAGAAGTTCAGCACGTCCAGATAACTAATCAATAGATATGAAAGGGTGTGTTGATTAGTGGAGTGCGACCCAGTCATTTAACTGGATAAGTACAATTAGAAATTGCAAGTGAACATTCAGTATGGCAGTAAGGCTGTCTTAAGTGTAAACGGAGGCCCATGGTATGTTATCATTCAGTCCTTGGGTGTCAGTGTTCAGCTTATAAACCCATTTTTGTTCTTTGGCAAATAAGAATTGAGAAACGTCCGTTAAATGTTGGGGAATAAATGGACGTTCCAAGACAATCCACCTGAGGTCCTCAGCTTTGTGTTTCTTAGCTAGGAAATGCTCAGTCAAACAAGTGGATTGTCTCATGCAGCGGATGGTGCTTTTGTGTTCGCTTATGCGAAGCTTGACTTTCCGTGTTGTGTACCCTATATAATGTAGGGAACAGGGGCAAGTGATTCTGTAGATTACGCAATCCTAATTACAATTCGTGTGGTTGCGTAATATCCAGGGGCGTTCTGTGCCTATGTCCACAGATGTAGTTTTAGTGGTCTGTGGACAGACACTACACATGCCACATGGGAAATGGCCCCGAACAGGTGGTAAGGACCACAAAGTACTGGTCTCACAGACAGGATGTGATAGTGGTCTTGTGTGGACCAGACTATCTCGCAAACTTGGGCCCTTCTTGAAAGCAAATAGGGGAGGCGAGATACTGCCCGACGCTATGTTCAATATCGGCCAATGCTTGCGTACTGTCTTCTGTATTTGGTTGGACACAGTGCAGAATGTAGTAACAAAAGTGAGTCTCTCGCTGGTAGTCCTTGACACAGCGGTATCCAGTAAGGCATCGCGATGGTTATTAGATGCCCGTTTCCAGGCTTTTCGTACTAGATGTTTAGGATACTGTCGCGATTGTAGTTGTGTTGCTAGTACTCCAGCATGTTTATCAAACAACTGTCTGGTGGAGCAGTTTCTGCGGATCCGCAGAAACTGGCCAACTGGAAGGTTCTCACGGAGTGCCCTTGGATGATGGCTGTTGAATGACAACAAAGAGTTTTTAGACATGGGTTTTTTGTATAGTTCCGAACTCAATGAGTTTTCATGAACAAAAATGGAGATATCAAGGAAAGCCAGACGATGTCTGCTGTATTCAATGGTGAAACGTAAAAACGCATTTTGTTGGTTTAACCAAGAATGAAAGGCTAGAATTTCGTCACCTGTGCCTCGCCATACCACCAGGATGTCGTCTATGTATCTCTTCCACAGCACCACATGATGACGATAAGGGTTGCTGTGGTTGAGTACATAGTTCTGTTCGAATAAGTGGACATATAGGTTGGCGAGGCTGGGCGCAAAAACGCTGCCCATTGAAGTACCAGATGTCTGGAGGAAGATCTGATCTTCAAACTTGAAATAGTTCTCCATCATGGCCAGTCTGGCGCATTCCATGATGAAAGGCACAGGGGTGATGCTATCCAAAGACCGTGCTTCTAAGAGTCCTCTGATTGCATCGAGGGTCTCAAGCTGCGGAATGCAGGTGTACAATGACTCTACATCCAGGCTGACTAATAGATCGGTATCGGAATTAAATTCAACCTCAGGTAAAATACGGAGGACATCAGCCGTATCTTTCAGATATGTAGGCATCTCGGTAACCATGGGTCTTAAAAACACGTCTACAAATTTAGACAGAGGTTCCAGTAATGAACCAATCCCAGAGATAATGGGACGTCCAGGAGGTGGTCGTTGCTGTTTGTGAATTTTCGGGAGGCAGTAGAAATAGGGTATGACTGGGTTGTTGGTCACCAGAAATTTCGCCTCATGTGATGTAATCCATCCCTCCGCCTCCCCTTCCTCCACCAGCTGTCTAATCTCTAGGGAGAGTCTAGATGTAGGATCTGACTCTAAAGCCCGATAAGAATTAGCATCTGACAACTGTCTCAGACATTCAGCCCGGTAGATGACAGTATCTTGTAGGACCGTAGCCCCACCCTTGTCTGCTGGTTTTATGATGATCGACGTGTCCTTGATGAGATTTTTTAGGGCAGTTTGATCCTTCTTAGAAAAGTTACAGAAGGAGTGGGGGCGGGTGTCATACAATGTCATTAAATCATGAACCACCGCCTTTTCAAAAGTAAACACTTGTGGGGGGACCTGATGAGGAAGAGGACTAAACGTACTTTTAGGACGTAATCCAGTATTGACCACATTGATCTCATTGCCAACGGTTGTGACTGTTGGATCTTTCTCTTTAAAGAAGAAATGCAGCCTGATCTTCCTGAAGAATTTCTCGATTTCACATCTCAGGGTAAATGGATCCCCTGAGTGTGTGGGAACAAAACCCAAACCCTTGTTGAGGACATTTTGTTCATCGGTCGTCAGGACTTTTGAACTCAGATTGACTACCAGGTCGTTTACTCGCTGGTCGAGTTCGTGGGTGGTTGTTGATTGCCCCTCCTGCTCCGAGTGTTGGGAAATGTCTGGTCTGGTTGCCAGTGCACCGTTGGGGTTCCTCTCCGTTTGCCTCTGTTGCGTCCCTGACCCTGATCTAAAAAAGACTGGTTAGGGAAGAATTGCTGCTGAGGTGGATAGGTGTGCATGTGTGGCGGAAAGGGGGGTGGTTGGTAGCCCCAAGGTGCCGGTGGCCACCATTGGCTCTGATTGGGGTAAAAGTTCTGATTACCCCTCCTTCGGTTATATCTCCGAGATTGACCCCTCCCTCTTCCTTGTGGTGCCCCTGACGCACCTGAATCAGACTCGTCAGATCCTCCTTCGGACCCAGATGAAGAGTAATTAATTAAATTCCACAGTCAGCCACCTTGCCATTGCTGTCACACCCCTCACAGGGAAGCAGAGTCAAGAGGGAGGAAGCATGGGCATGCTGGGTAGGGGGGTGTAGCCAAGAGTATGAAGGGACTCACAGTCACACACAACATACACCCACCCACATGGCCCAGCAAGATCAACCTGAACCATACTCGCCTCACAGGGAGTGGAAAGGGACCGACAAGATGTCTGACACTGGGCTCTGTTGTGGGGAGCACAAGGCCATGCTGGCAAATGGCCAACAACAAGATCAAACTCTGTCCGTGACAAGCTGGGAAAAAGCAGTGTACAGGCAGGCATCTGTTATAAAAGTAGAAAATGTCATGTTTGTGAACCAACAATGCATGTAGAAACATAAATCACATTGTGTGTCTCTTACAAACACAGGTTGTGCTGGGCACTCACTGACAAATGATGAGGATACCCAGTCCCAGACTCTGTTGGACACTGAGCTCTCTGGTCTGACTCTCTCACTGTCCTCTTCAGATGATGACGACCAACCTGGCCCCTCCGGTGTGAGCCATCATGCAGCACCAGCAGCATCAATATCTGCCCCCCCTGTACCCACGCCTCCACCATCTGGACACCGACAGGGCACCCCCACCAACACGGACAGACCAAGGACAATCAACATCCACAGCACAGGGACACAGGACCCCCCCGGAAGCTACAGCCAACACCACCAGCAACACCACCCAAGGGGTCCCAGGGTCACCTGTGCGTACCGCTGCTGGTCCTTCCCGTGTGGAGAGGGGTGCTGGGAGGGGTGGGAGGCACAGGGCACGCCTTGCAGAGGGGTCTGGACTGCATCATGACCCACCAAACTGGCATGCATCATAGATGCGTACCAGGATAGCACCGGAGGATTTGGCCAAGTAGTGGGGATCCTCAAGGACATGCAACACGAGCAGGTCGCCCACCATGCCCACATGGAGGCAAAGTGGGATGCCCTTACTGCGGTGCATCGGGACATACTACAATGCCTCCACCAGATCAACACCAACCTGTTCCCACCCCCCTGTGTGCCCACAACATCTGTCGCAACACCATCTGCCAGCGTCACAGGGAGGGAGGAGGACTCTGGTGGAGAGTCCCCTGCACCGCAGAGGCCTGCACATGAGGAACCCCCCACCAGGAGAAGAGGGGTCATCCGAAGAAGGACATGTGAGAGGCAGATGTCCCAGCACATCCCCCAGGGCCTCTAAACCTGTTCTGGACAATGTTCTTTGTGCGCAACCCGTTCACCTTGTCCAATCGCACAGAACTCGCCCACATGACATGGAGGGTTCATGTTGGGCCAATGTATCAGATGACTGTGGACTTTACTCTGGACATTTCATCTACCAGCACGTCCAACTCAAATGTGAACTTAGGATTCCCAAACCACTGTACAGCGCCGAACATCCTGTGCACCTCACTCACACATGTTTGTAAATAAACTCACCAGTACACCATACTTGCCTCTGTTGTGAATCAAACTTGTCATGTTCAGGGCAAAGTCAATCTGCTACACAACACAGTGCATGCCAAATACTGCAACAATGTGACCAACGTAAGGTCAGTCATGGGGATGTGACACATGTGAGGGAGACACACCACTGTGGCAACACAAAACATACTCACCATGGCCATGTGACTCATCACACACAATGATGTTGACCTGAAACACATTGGCATGCACAGACACAACACCAAGCACAGTCAGTGGTAACAAGTCCACAGGTGAGGTAAGCAGATGTCACTCAGATGTGGGAAGACAGACAACACACATAAGAAAGCGTAGCACAGGTTCATTATACACCAGCAACACGTTTATTCCATAATAATTGCCCGGTAATTCTACGTAACAGTGGACACACGCTCACAATGTTTTGAAGAATGGAAGTCCAGGGATGTGTGGTACATCAGTTGATGGGAATCCTCAACTTCCACACTGGTGTTGGCTTCTGGGTGTTGGGGGTTAGTGTTGACCACACAACAGGCAAAGGACCCTGGGAAGGACAGATAAGATACAGTCAAAAGCACAGATGAACAGGAGAGAAATGCAATACACATGCACAAAACATGTTGCAAAATACCTACACAAACACTAGTTAGCAGTACTACCTTATTGTGGATTACACACCACCTGAATGGACACATCACAGCACGCATCCAGTCAAGTGGCACACAGACACACTCAGACAGCAACAGAGCTGGCTCAACACTTTCCTGGAAACTCACTTTCAGGTGAAGTTGTTTATGAGCTGGGAGCGGACATCACCATCATCTTCATCATCACTGGCATCCTGGCCCAGGCCGGGATCCTCCACAGGTGCCGGACGTTGGTCGTCATCATCCTCATCCAGGATGAGAGGCACCTCCTTCCGCACCACCATGTTGTGTAGCATGCAGCAGACCAGTATTATTTTGCACACCTTTGCAGGCTCATATGGGAGGGCCCCTCCGGTCTTGTCCAGGAAGCGAAAGCGGCTTTTCAGGAGGCCGAATGTCCGCTCAATCACCCTCCTGCTCCGACCATGTGCCTCATTGTAGCGCAGTTCGGCTGGTGTCACAGGGTTCCTGAGGGGTGTGAGCAACCACGGCATGTTGGGGTATCCAGAGTCACCTACACACACAAAAATTAACAAGTAGATGAGTTTGATAGGAGTATGGAATACAACAATGACAAACACACACAATGAGAAACAGTTAGTACACACCGACAAGCCAGGCACGCTGAGCTGGCATCTGTGACATCAGCGTTGCAATGTGACTACTCCTCATTATGTAGGCATCGTGCGCCGAACCAGGGAACCGTGCACACACATGTGTGATCAACATGTCAGCAAGACAGACCACCAGAGCATTGATCGAATGGTAGTGCTTCCTGTTACGGTAAGCCTGCTTATGTGCCTGTGGTGGTATCAGGGCAACATGTGTCCCGTCAATGGATCCAATGACGTTTGGCATCCTCCCCAGTGTATAAAAGGCATCCTTAATTTCAGGGAGTTCATCTTGGCTCAGGAACCTGATATACAGGTCGAGGATTTGCAACATCCCCTCCAAGACATCGCGTAGCACCCGACTAAACATTGTTTGCGACATACCACCAGCAGTAGCCACAGTGTACTGGAACGTACCAGTAGCAAAGAAGTGCAGGGCTGCCATCACCTTCACCTCTGGGGTCAGTGCTGTAGGGTATGTCCGGCCAGGTAGCAGATGTGGCACCAACTGCTCTGCCAACTCCTCAATCAGTGGCCTGGTGAAGCGGTACCGTCTGATGCTCTCGTGTTCCTGCATGGTTGCAAGGTCTGGGAACGGACGATGCACAGCTGGTGCCCTGCAGTACAGAGAAGCACAAAGAAAGATTGTCAGTACATCCCCCCATGTGGCCATGACCACGATCACTCTCATATGCTAGTTCATGACATTACACAATGTACTGAGGTGTGTGCTGTTGGTCATGGACACATATGTCACCTACAAGACCACCACCTCACATCTCAATTCCACATGTCCTCATGAGTCCCATGTAGTGCAACGGGCTAATCATCTGGCTGTGTCACCCAACCTATGTGCTGCTGCAATGTTAAAAAAACCCACCCCAGTGACTAATGAGGACTTATGTCTCCCAGGCATCACAGATCTTTGCCATGCAGAAACCCAGGCTCCCTGTATTGCCACATCAACACAGCAATGGACATGGCGTAGCACGTACACACCACAAGGCAAGCGTAAGTCCCACAGGTAGTGGCCACTGTTGTCCATGCCGGCCCTACATGTACGTCTCTTAGACACACACCCCATCAAGGTTGATGCACATACCACATGGATGTGGAGACTGTCACCCATTGGTAACATGTGATCAGACACATCTGAGACACAACATGCACACAGACTGTGGGTGCACATCAGTATTGGGGCTACAGGTCTCACTGTGATGTACATGCCATCACCCCCAGGACTCAAGGTGTATGTGACATGCCCCAAACATATCCAACCTGACACTGTGGCCTTCACTCATGCCAATTACTGTCCTATTGCACATCACAGTGCAAATGTGCACAAAACACAAAGGACTCTCCATACATATACAAGATAACAGCCTGGGAGTGGCTGCACAAAGTGCCAGGCAAAAAAACTGCTGTGGACCCCTCAAACACCTAGGGAATGCAGCCTCACATGCCATGGGACACTGTGTGGCCAATGCTATAGTGCGGCAGGTGTGTGCAGGTGTCCATGGCCAGTATATGTGTGTTGCATCCGTCTAATAGTCACACTAATGCGGTCCGACGCAGGAGACAATGCCTACGCCATGCACGGGTCATGTCCGAGCCGTGCGTAGGCCTTGTCATTGAATGCAATGCGGTCCGACGCGGGTGACAATGCATACGCATTGCATGGGTCATGTCCGAGCCGTGCGTACGCATTGTCATTGAATGCAATGAGGTCCGACGCGGGTGACAATGCGTACGCATTGCACGGGTCATGTCCGAGCCGTGCGTAGGCCTTGTCATTGAATACAATACGGTCCGACACAGGTGATAATGCTTACGCATTGCACGGGTCATGTCCGAGCCGTGCATAGGCCTTGTCATTGAATGCAATGAGGTCCGACGCGGGTGACAATGCGTACGCATTGCACGGGTCATGTCCGAGCCGTGCGTACACCTTGTCATTGAATGCAATGAGGTCCGACGCGGGTGACAATGCGTACGCATTGCACGGGTCATGTCCGAGCCGTGCGTATGCATTGTCATTGAATGCAATGCGCTCCGACATGGGTGACAATGCGTACGCATTGCACGGGTCATGTCCGAGTCGTGCGTAGGCCTTGTCATTGAATGCAATGCGGTTCTACGTGGGTGACAATGCGTACGCATTGCACGGGTCATGTCCGAGCCATGCGTAGACCTTGTCATTGAATGCAATGAGGTCCGACGCGGGTGACAATGCGTACGCATTGCACGGGTCATGTCCGAGCCGTGCGTACGCCTTGTCATTGAATGCAATGAGGTCCAACGCGGGTCATATCCGAGCCGTGTGTATGCCTTGGCCATTGAATCTTATGGAGAAGGGTGCATGTGTACATTCAAGATACGCGTTGTACGATCAGTTGAACGAGCCGGGATGACCCATTGGCTTAGGACTGTCATGGAGAAGGATGCGGATTCAAAACTTGTACGAGTTGTGCACTGGAAATTCAGTTGGATGCCTACAACAATGTTGCAATTTCAAGTGTTCCATGAAGGTGAAGATTTGAACGATGCAGAAGGCATGTACGAGACGTACTTTTAAATGGATTGGACAGATTCATAGAATGCAACCGTGTTGGACCTATCACTTTGGACACATGGCACAGAGTCTGCCTCTGCAGCACAGATATAAGGATGGCTGGACCCCAGGGAGCTCACTTGCCTGCACTACATGCTACTGGACCACATCCCTGCTACCACTGCTGCTGTCTCTGCATCCTCTGGCTCCTGCTATGGCACGTACACTGGAGAGGGTCCCAGACTTCACTGAGGAGGAGAACCAGGCCCTGCTGGACGGGCTCCTTCCAGAGTACAGAAAGCTCTATGGGACACCAGGGGAGCAGGTGAGTGTGCTGTCCACTTCCTTCCTAATTAAGCATGTTGTCTGACTAGCAGTACTAGCAGTGTGTACAGCAGTGGCAAGCATTATCACTGACTACTTTCATCCCCCAAAGTGTGTAGGGACATGTACTGAATATTTTTCCTGCTGCTAAAGTGCATTTTTGCCAGCTTAGACTATCCATGCATTGTTAACATGTCAGACATGCATGTGAGTTTTCATTCCCCACGGTTGCACTATCTGTGTAATAATTTTCCCTTTGTGATGATGACATGTATATCTAATTGTGTGCTGCACAAATCTGGGGCATGTGTGTTAATGTACTTTTCACTTTGTCCTCCACACAGGTTGATGCCCACCAGAAGCAGGAGATCGGGCTGACCATCGCCTGGGCTGTTCGTTCTGTGGGGGTCTACAAGCGCCGCATTCGCAACTGCGGGGCGGACACCGGACCCTGACTCCTCACATGCTCCGGATACTGGCGGTGGTCTTCCCGGACCTGGATAGGCAGCTGAAGGCCAGACAGCAGCAGGAAGGGGGTAAGTCCATGCCTGATCTGTGTACTATGTCTGACATGCAAATAGCAGTCTTTTGTCTGGATCACACTTCCACATTACGTAGGTCTTGTAGTCCCCAAATCAGGTCCCTCATCTGTGTGATGCACCCTCCTCATCTGTTCCACAGGTGTGGCCCCTACAGTCTTTGGATTGTGTCACTAGGGCACTGTGTCCCTGCAGTCAGCTATGTATCAGGTACCAGTCAGCATCAGTTCCTGTGACTCTGTTGTGTGTGTCATGGGTGGGTCAATTGTTTACACAATGCCTGAGATCTGACATGTGAACTGTGTGTGCCCTTGAGATGTGTACCAATTGCTGGTCTGACTCGCAACATGTTTCTGGGGTATTCAATACAAAACCATGCAGCAGGGTATTCCAATTTTTGGGCATCAGGAGTAGGTATGGCAAGTATGCCACAATTGCTTAGCCACCTGACTACTGTCCGGGGCCAAATACTGTTTTACTTAGTCCTGCCCAGTCCTGCCCCCTCAAGGGCATTCAGAAACACTCTGTAATCCCACTCCTGTGTTTGAAATTGCAGGTTGTGCTTCGTGACATGTGCCCTCGGGTGTGTGCCTCTGTGTCATTAGGGTGTGGCTTGTTGCTACGTACAACTGGGGTGTCAATGATTCCGAAGGTCAGCATGACATCTGTAATGTGACTGCGGGAGATAAGACCGGTGTTAGACGGCGACCTCAGAGGAGCCTGGAAGGGGTCCGGACTACCCTGAGACCCACCCTCGAAGTATCGTAGCCGGGCACTGGCGGGAGACTCCCCAGGGGGAGGAATCTCGTATCTAGGATCGTACTTCTGGCACCACACGACACAGAGTGACCACACCAGGTATTCTTAGAAATCAATCTTTATCAAGTAGGTTATCACTGCAAATATGTACAAGGTGAGCACGAGCTCAATGAGTCTTGGACGGGGTAGAGGGTAGCGGGACAGTCTCTGGTAAAGGTTCAAGGCAGGGACGTATCCGGCGCACAGCTCACAATCCTCGAGCTGGGGGCTACGTGGTGGTAGTCGAGGTCCGGCGGGACCGTGAGAGTCCGTTGGAGCCGCGAGTCACTCAGCGGGCTCAGGTGCAGGTTCAGAGGTCTTACGAGGTTCAAGGAGCCGCGAGTCACTCAGCAGGCTCAGGCACAAGTTCGGAGGTCTTACGGTTCTTCGGGGAGCCGCGAGTCACTCAGCAGGCTCAGGTACAAGTTCGGAGGTCTTACGATCTTCAGGGAGCCGCGAGTCACTCAGCAGGCTCAGGTACAAGTTCGGAGGTCTTACGATCTTCAGGGAGCCGCGAGTCACTCAGCAGGCTCAGGTACGAGTTCGGAGGTCTTACGATCTTCAGGGAGCCGCGAGTCTCTCAGCAGGGCTCAGGAGGGTCCAAGTTTCAGGAGCCGCGACCACGTCGGCAGGTTCTCGTTATTCCAGCGTCGAATCTGCCGGACAGACCCAGAGCACCCCCTGTTATAGGTCGACCCCTCTTTGATGTCCGGAGTCTGTGCAGGCAGGGGTCTTGTCACCTGGGGGTCGCTTGTCGGGATTTCCTGCTATTGTCTTTTGATCCCTTCGGGGCCGGGTCGGGAGGAGTCCCAGACACCCAGCAGGCATGGAGCCAGCCCTCAGGGAGGCCGGAGGGCCGATCGAAACCCATCGTCCCAGGGGAGTTCAGAGGTGCGATAGAAACTGCTCCTCCCTCTCCCATCCCCTGGAAGCGTGATGTCCTCCAGCCGGAGTGGCGCCTCTAGGCCCGGGTCGCGCTGGGGCTGGCGGCCATCTTGGTGCATGAAATGGGCACGCGGGCCCGGGGTGGCCGAAAGGAGAGAGGCCATGGACGGGGCCGTCCGGGTCGGTGCGTGTGTCCTGGTGGGGAGGGTCGGCTGGGCCGTGTGCTTGGGCTGCAGGTACCAGGTTTCGGGGGTGCGGGGGCACGTAGGGCCATTCTACGAGGCCGGGTCCAACACGCGTCCCCCCCAGCTGAAAGCCGGAGAGAACTGCCCATCATCTTGGGGGGTTCTCTTCGCTGAGGCGGAAGTACCGGGAGAGGCCGTCAGCGTTGGCGTGGTCCGTACCAGGGCGGTGTTCTACGGTGAAATCCATCCCCTGGAGGGAGATTGACCACCGCAGTAGCTTGGGGTTTTCTCCTCGCATCTGCATGAGCCATCGCAAGGGTCGATGGTCCGTTTGGACTCTGAAATGGGTGCCGAACAGGTAGGGTCGTAGCTTTTTGAGTGCCCAGACCACGGCAAAGGCTGCGCGCTCTATGGTGCTCCATCTCTGTTCTCGGGGCAACAGTCGCCGACTGAGGAAGGCGACGGGCTGGTCTAGGCCTTGGTCATTCACTTGGGACAGGACGGCCCCAATGCCATGCTCGGAGGCATCGGTCTGGACTATGAACTCCTTGGTGTAGTCGGGAGCCTGGAGGATGGGGGCAGCACACATGGCCTTTTTTAGGGCATCGAAAGCTTCTTGGCAGGCAGCCGTCCACTGCACTTTCTTTGGCTGTCTTTTAGACGTGAGTTCTGTGAGAGGGCCGACAAGGCTGCCATACCCCCGAATGAATCTTCGGTAGTAGCCAGTGAGTCCCAGAAAGGCTCGGACCTCTGTTTGGGTGATGGGTGGTTCCCAGGCCAGGATGGCGTCGATCTTTGGCTGTAGAGGGGCGACCTGGCCGCTCCCGACCTGGTGCCCCAGGTAGACTACGGATCCTTGCCCGATCTGGCACTTGCTGGCTTTTACGGTGAGGCCTGCCTGGCGCAGGGCGGTTAGCACTCTCCGGAGGTGCTGGAGGTGCTCGCTCCATTCTGAACTGAAAACCGTGATGTCGTCCAGATATGCCGCGCTGAACTGCTCTAGCCCGGCCAGGACCCTATTCACCAGTCGCTGGAAAGTGGCCGGGGCATTTTTCATCCCGAAGGGCATCACGCGGAAGCGGTAGTGCCCATCGGGGGTGGAGAAAGCGGACCGCTCCTTGGCCCCTTCGGTGAGCGCAATCTGCCAATATCCGCAGGTGAGGTCGAAGGTGCTGAGGAACCAGGCTGCCCCTAGTCTGTCAATGAGTTCGTCGGCTCGTGGAATGGGGTGGGCATCGGCTCGGGTAACGTCATTGAGCCCCCGGTAGTCCACGCAGAATCGGAGCTCGGGGGCGACACCGGGGGCCGCTGCCTTCGGGACCAGGACCACGGGGCTGGCCCAAGGACTGTCAGAGGGCTCGATCACCCCCAGGGTCAACATCTTCGAGACTTCAGCTTGAATGCAGGACCGGACCCGGTCAGGAACCCGGTAGGCTCGGTGTCATACCGGCGGGCTGTCCCCGGTGTCCACGTCGTGAACACACCAGTTGGTGACCCGGGGGGTCAGGACGTATTGGAACACATCTCGGGGGGTGGTCTGGGGCGCTGCCTCCCACCCTTCCTTAACCAAACTGAGGGGACCTCAGACGGGGTGTCCATAGAGTAATTCAAACGGGCTGAACCCTAAGGACTTCTGGGGGACCTCCCGGTAAGCGAACAAGAGGCAGGGGAGCAGGACGTCCCACTTACGCCGGAGGGGCTCTTCTAGGCCAGCGATCATCCCTTTCAAAGTCCTATTAAACCTTTCTACTAGGCCGTTCCCCTGGGGATGGTACGGGGTGGTGAACTTATAGGACACCCCACATCGTTGCCACAGGGACGTCATATATTTTGAGATAAAATTAGTGCCGCGATCGCTCACGACCTCGCGGGGAAAACCCACCCTGGAAAAGATCCCCATCAGGGCCCGGCCCACCACGGGGGCCGTAATGGTGCGTAGGGGAATAGCCTCAGGATAGCGGGTGGCGTGGTCCACTAGGACCAAGATGAAACGGTGACCTTGGGAGGTAGGGGGGTCCAGTGGTCCCACGACGTCGATTCCGACTCGTTCAAAAGGGGTACTGACGACCGGGAAGGGTTGGAGGGGAGCCTTGCGCTTCCCCCCACTCTTCCCACTGGCCTGGCACGTGGGGCAGGACTTGCAGTGGGCTTCTACCGCTGCTCTCATTCTAGGCCAGTAAAAATGGGTCACGAGACGGCTGTAGGTCTTGTCCTGACCCAGGGGGCCGGCGAGGGGGACGTCATGGGCTAAGCCCAGGAGGAAGTCTCGGAAGCGGAGGGGTACCACCAATACCCGTCCGGATCCCAGCTCCACTGACTTCTGCTCACTGTACAAGATGTTATTTTCCCAATAGATTCGGTGCGTCCCGGTCTGGTCCCCTGCGGCTTGGCCCTCGGCCTGGCGCCGCAGCCCGACCAGGGAAGGACAAGTGGCTTGTTCCCGGCAAAATTCTTCCCGGGTGGGCCCCCCCTCGTGGCGCCACTGGGCCAACTCGGGTAGGTCTCCCAACTCGGGGACCGGGGCGGGGTCGGATGGTGCGGGTTCGTCGCGGGCGACGGACCCTTCTGATGGGGGGACGGGAGGACCCTCGGCGGGGACCGTTTTGGTCTCTTTGATCGGGGTGCTTTCGACTTCTCTCCGGGGAGTGAGTCGGGCTGACACCGATCGGGTGGTGGCGCACACCCACTCGGGGAGTCCCATCATTCCTAGGTGGGCCTTGCGCTCGACGTGCTTCCAGGGAGAACTCTCCAGGTCGTTCCCTAAGAGGCAGTCGACCGGCTGGGAGGTTCTTACGGCCACCTTGAGCTTACCTATCACCCCTCCCCACTCAAACGGCACCAGGGCTACCTGACACATACTTTCTCTATTGTCTGCGGATATTACGGGGCAAAAGACGTTGGGGAGGATTTGCTCCTCGGGGACTAGGTGCCTGAGGACACCGGTGATACTGGCCCCGGTGTCCCGCAGGGCCTCGACTTGGTGGCCATTGATCTTGACGAGCTGCCCGTATTTCTGGGTGTTGGAGGGTAGGAGGCTACCAGGGATCATCTCCCTGTCTCCCAGGGATACTAGGGCCATCGCTGCGGGTTCCCACTCCTCGGCTTCCTCAACCTCCTCCCCCAGGGCTACGTTGGCTATCTGTCTCGTAGGGGTGGTAGGGGAGACTTGGGCGGCCATGGGGCACTCTGGGTCATTGGCGTAGTGCCCGGGCTTCTGGCAACGGAAACATGTGACGGTCACCCGGTGTCCCCGTCTCCCAGGGGGCCCTGTCACCGGTGGGGGGGGCGCCGGGAAAGGTGGAGGTTGTGTCTTCGGGGGGCTAGGCTGGGATTCTCTCGGCCCTCCCTGGTTCCCTCCCCCTCTCTGGCGGGGTGGTCCCTGACTGGCTCGGGGGTACTCTCCTACCATGCCCCGGGAGACCCGGGTGTTGGTCCAGCGGTCGGCCTCCACAGCCAGCTTCCGGGGGTCCGTGAGCTTGCTGTCAAGCAGATGCTGACGTAGTTCTATGAAGCAGTTCGCAGCCAGGTGTTCCCACAACATGAGGTCAGTGAGTTCGGCAAGGGTGGTGACTTTGCTGCCCTTGATCCACCCATCGAAGGCCCGACTGAAAAAGTTTACATACTCCACCCAGGTGGTGCCCGGGATCTTCCTGCAGTCCCGGAATCGCTGACGGTACATTTCTGGGGTGAGGCCGTATCTTGTGAGTAGAGCCTCTTTCATGTGGCTGTAGGAGGTCTGCAGGGAGAGGGGTAGGTCGAGCAGGGTGTCCCTTCCTTCGCTCAGAAACCGCCCCCACAACCCCGCCCCCCAGTCCTTCTGCGGGATCCGATGGGAGGTCATGGCGACCTCGTAGGCCCTGAACTATTGCTGAATGTCATCGTTTTTATAATATTCCTTGACCACATCCTTGAGGATGTGGACCTTCTGTTCCGCTGGGGAGGCCGTCTCTCGGTTTCCCGGGGGCCTCCCTTCCTCATTTCTGGCCTTGAGCTCGAGTTCCTTCAAGCTGCGTTCGTGCTCCAGCTGGAGCTTCCTTCCTTCGTGCTCCCGTTGGAGCTTCTTTTCTTCTAGTTCGCCTTGTACACGCATTTGTTCTACCGCTAGCTTTTTTTCCGCTAACTTTAATTCGCCCTCGATTTTGAGTTTGGCTAACTCGAGTTCATGATTGCGACTTCTCTCTCTGTCCGCGAGCTCTTCCGGGGATAGGCCCCCGTCTGGTACGATGCCTCGCACCTGATTGCTGCTGCTTTCACTCTGGGGGGGTTCGGCTTCGTCGGGGCGCTCCCCCGTGCCTTCCGGGCGGGAGGCCCCGGTCTCCACCCAAGTTTTCAGTGCTTTCTGCAAATCTTCCTTAGTGTTGAGACCAGTGGTAGCGATTTTAAGTTCTTTGCAAAATTGCTTTAGCTCTTTGTGTGTATATTCTTCTAGATGCTCCACCTGGAACACCCTGTTGGCGTTGGTTTCTGCGGGGCTCACGTTGCTTCCTTCTGCCATCTTTGTCGGTAGTGCTTCCGTTGTTCACGGTACGATCTCTAGGTGATGGGCCCGAATCCCGTCGCTTGCCACCAATGTTAGACGGCGACCTCAGAGGAGCCTGGAAGGGGTCCGGACTACCCTGAGACCCACCCTCGAAGTATCGTAGCCGGGCACTGGCGGGAGACTCCCCAGGGGGAGGAATCTCGTATCTAGGATCGTACTTCTGGCACCACACGACACAGAGTGACCACACCAGGTATTCTTAGAAATCAATCTTTATCAAGTAGGTTATCACTGCAAATATGTACAAGGTGAGCACGAGCTCAATGAGTCTTGGACGGGGTAGAGGGTAGCGGGACAGTCTCTGGTAAAGGTTCAAGGCAGGGACGTATCCGGCGCACAGCTCACAATCCTCGAGCTGGGGGCTACGTGGTGGTAGTCGAGGTCCGGCGGGACCGTGAGAGTCCGTTGGAGCCACGAGTCACTCAGCGGGCTCAGGTGCAGGTTCAGAGGTCTTACGAGGTTCAAGGAGCCGCGAGTCACTCAGCAGGCTCAGGCACAAGTTCGGAGGTCTTACGGTTCTTCGGGGAGCCGCGAGTCACTCAGCAGGCTCAGGTACAAGTTCGGAGGTCTTACGATCTTCAGGGAGCCGCGAGTCACTCAGCAGGCTCAGGTACAAGTTCGGAGGTCTTACGATCTTCAGGGAGCCGCGAGTCACTCAGCAGGCTCAGGTACGAGTTCGGAGGTCTTACGATCTTCAGGGAGCCGCGAGTCTCTCAGCAGGGCTCAGGAGGGTCCAAGTTTCAGGAGCCGCGACCACGTCGGCAGGCTCTCGTTATTCCAGCGTCGAATCTGCCGGACAGACCCAGAGCACCCCCTGTTATAGGTCGACCCCTCTTTGATGTCCGGAGTCTGTGCAGGCAGGGGTCTTGTCACCTGGGGGTCACTTGTCGGGATTTCCTGCTATTGTCTTTTGATCCCTTCAGGGCCGGGTCAGGAGGAGTCCCAGACACCCAGCAGGCATGGAGCCAGCCCTCAGGGAGGCCGGAGGGCCGATCGAAACCCATCGTCCCAGGGGAGTTCAGAGGTGCGATAGAAACTGCTCCTCCCTCTCCCATCCCCTGGAAGCGTGATGTCCTCCAGCCGGAGTGCCGCCTCTAGGCCCGGGTCGCACTGGGGCTGGCGGCCATCTTGGTGCATGAAGTGGGCACGCGGGCCCGGGGTGGCCGAAAGGAGAGAGGCCATGGACGGGGCCGTCCGGGTCGGTGCGTGTGTCCTGGTAGGGAGGGTCGGCTGGGCCGTGGGCTTGGGCTGCAGGTACCAGGTTTCGGGGGTGCGGGGGCACGTAGGGCCATTCTACGAGGCCGGGTCCAACAACCGGTGTGACATATAGGTGTGTGAGCATCTGACAGCGCACAATG
Source organism: Triturus cristatus (assembly GCF_964204655.1). Classification (NCBI taxonomy): domain Eukaryota; kingdom Metazoa; phylum Chordata; class Amphibia; order Caudata; family Salamandridae; genus Triturus; species Triturus cristatus. Next base: position 787,218,217 of record NC_140593.1, on the reverse strand, counting down.
GTGTATGCAACTCTGTCCCTCATGAAGCTGGGTTATATGCATGGCAGACTGTGATGTCTTAATGCACATGGAGTCGTGTTTGCTGAGACTCATATGTCTGATTTTCATGATGTGGGGTCTTCTGGGTCCTGGATATGTTGTTTGCATGGGATGGTGCAAGTGACCCGGTCATCTGCAGAGTCAGATTTGCCCCTGAGCTAAGATTATGAGTCAGTGCATATTGTTGTCTGGATGCCATGCCCCTGTGACAGGAGACAGTGTTGACTGACTTACAGGCCATCCCAGTGCCATGGCATTGAACTTGCTATGAGTGAGCCTGCGTTGTGTTCAAGTGTGCACCATACACCCCATTGTGGCCTTGCCCATCAGGACATGAGTACATCATAGTGTGTGTTGCTGGCATGCATCCCAAGCATGTGAAATGAGTCTCTGCCCATCCCTTCATCCAGACACCTGTGCTGAGTCAGTCGCAAGAGATGTGCTGTGGGTCTAGTGACATACTCCTACATGTTCACTTGCATGTACAACTAATGTGTGGGTGGTACATGTTGGCACATTGGGGTATTAGCATCCAACATGCAACAGACATATGTGTGCAAATCAAGGAGGGATATGTGTGCCATGGTTGATGTTGGAAATGACAATTGTCTTATTCTAAACAGTGTTGGCACTTTGAGCTGTGTTCAGCTGATGATGCCAGGGCTTGCCCTGTGATGTGATGTACTCACTGTGGTGTGTGCAGTCGGTGCAGGTGACTGATGTTGTTCTATTACTTCCTATTCCTATCCAGATACATCCACGGCCACAGGAGGGGACAGCTCCACGGAACAGGAGGAGCCACAGAGCCTTACAGGGACAGAAGGAGAGGAGCCAGGTGGACCCAGTGGCACGGAGGGCGATTTCAGCCACACAGAGGAGTCGTCAGCACCATCCCCCCCAGCTGAAGGCCACAGCAGCTCTGAGAATGACTCCCCTGTGGAGGCGGGTGTCAGCAGCCACCAAACCCCAGCTAGTGAGGCAGTCTCCGCCACCGCCACCACCACCACCACCCCCCTCCCATCGGCTCCCATCCCAGAGGTCCCTGTGGGCTCCCGTGTTCGTGAGCTTGTCTCCTTTGTGCCAGGCACCGCACACCCTGCCCCTGTGTCCCCTGCTGCCCTGAGTGAGGAGTCTGTGGACTTACTTAGAGAGATGCATGTGGGGCAGACGTCGATGCTGAAGGTCCTCCATGCACACACAGGTCTGTTGACACAACTGGTGTCATTCATGGAGGGCATTTCCTCTGGCATGTCTGCCCTACAGAGGACCAACCAGTCCGTGGCCTCCTCCCTGACGGCAGCAGTGTCCCTCCTCCAACAGTCCCACACCACTCCTACCCCAGCAGCACCCACAATTCCTAGCACACTACCTGTCCAATTCCCCGAAACCCCCAAACCAAGGTCTAGACGTGCACACAAGCAAGCGCAGGGGACTGATTCCACACTCACAGGGGCTGGTTTGCTGACACACACACAGTCATCCACAACCACTCCACAGTCCTCCGAGACCTCTCCCTCCCAGCCCCCTTCCCTTGCCTCACCTGCAACCCCATCCCCCCAGAAGCACTTCCTCTGTGACCTTGGCCTCTTCCCCACCGACCCAGCAGATCCTGATTACAAGGGGAAGAGGAAGTCCCCACACACAGAAGGGAGTGCCCGGACACCCTCCCCCAGGTGCACTCAGACCGAGATGCCCGCCCGCAAGTCCCCCTGGCGCAAGAAGAGCAAGACCCCCTCGCCAGCATGCAGCTCCAATGCAAAGTCTCCGTCCTCCATCCCCCAGGCTACCACTCCAGAGGTTCCCCTGCCACTCCCTGCCCCGGGTTCCCCCACACACAGATACACCATCCCCAAAATGCTAAGGCCATCCCCCCCTAGCACTTGCTCCTCCACACCTGGTCAGACAGTTGCTGCCACTGATGTGGGGACCATGTCACCACCCCCTGCCCTGCAGAACTCACCTGTCCCCCATTGCGCTCCCATGGATGTAGGCACTGCTTTGGAGTCCACACCCACCCAGTCTGACTAGGGCACTGCAGTGGTGAGCCAATCAACTCCATCTGACCTGCCCACTGAAGTTGTGCCGGCACCCACCCCATCTGACTTGTGCCCCACAGTTGTGACAGCACCCACCACTTCAGTCACCTTCACTGCAGTTGCAAGTGTCTCGCCTGCATCCCCCACCTCTTCACTGCCTCCTTCTGCTGCGCCCTGTGGTGCCTGGCCTGCCCCCATGTATGCCCCTCCGAGGGGATGACCCCGGTTCGTAGCAGTGCAGGCAAGCAAGGTGTGACAGTTGTCACTCTATGTTCACTCCTTGGCAATTTGACATGGACTGGCCATTGGCCTTTTGGTTGCACAGACGTTTCGAATTGTATATACTGAATTTGTGACTCTAGTTCACTCCTTGCCCTTTGGACATGGACTTGTTGGAACAGAAGTTTCACTTTTCATATGCTGAATAAAGCTTTTTACTTTGTCCCTGTGAACTTGATTTAGCTGTACATCATGTTGAGGTTGTTTTAGATGCCCTTGCACCTGTAATGCTTGGTTTACAATGTTGCATACTGATGTGTTGATGTCAGGTACTGCCTGTGGTCCATGAGATATGTTTCCTATTCTGGTGGGTATCCATGTCATCCTTTGCAGCTACCTGGGTGTGTCTGGATCAACCATTTGTGTGCATCTCTCTGTGAGCATTTAATTGCCATGGTCACAACTGTGGCTTGCACCCCTGCACATATGATGTGCTTCCCATTGTCCAAATTGTCACTTCCACATACTTCATGCTCATCACTATTGGCCCTACAGGTGTGGGCATCATTGGTATAGGAGCAACTGGGTCCTCTGTGCAACTTGCTGTACATATGTATTGAGTATGTGCAGATGACTTAAGGGCGACTCACGTACCCAGGCTGTTGTGACCAGAGCCTTCATTGTGTGGTAGCTGATGGCTGACTGACCAAGTGTTCTGCAGACATGAGTGGGACTTGTGGTGAATATGTTTAGTACAGCTGGGCTCCCACAGGAGTTTTGTCCCCTCAAGTTAGTGTGTTGTCCAGTGACATGGCCTGGGCCCATGGTGTGTATTGTATGTGCATGTGTGTGTGTCCACATCCCTGTTCATACACAGTGTTCCCTTAATATGTTCGTGTTGTTGATGCTTGCTGAGTGGTACTGGGTTAATCCCACTACTTTTCCAATGGGCTACCAGATGTGTGGGTGCATGACTCACTCCTGTTAATTGGTGTATCATCATTGTGATTTGTCAGTTCTGAGTGTTGATGATGTTGTCAGACACAGATGGGACACAGTGAGGGTTCCTCAAGGCACTTTTTTGTTCGCAATATCATGTAGTTGTCCCTAGGTGGTAGTTTTCAGTGATTGAGACATTTGTATGTGTGTGTGACTGCTCGCACTTGTCGGGTTCACGGCATCGATGCTGGCAGGTGTCAGCATGGGTGCCTTGTGTTCCTCCTTGGCATCTGCATAGTCCTGGGACAGTGGCAGGGATTGTGAAGGTCACATGAGCTTTGAGGTCATGGCCATGTACCGCATACTGTGCAGTGTGTCTGTCATTCCCCAGGGTTGTAAACAGTCCTTGTGTGATGTGTGTGTGCACCTTAGTTCCTGCCAACATTCCTGTGTTTGTCATGTGGGCATTTGCAATGTCATCTGTCCATGTGGGCTTCACAGATACACATTGTTGCAGTTCAGGTGTGTGGTGTTGATGGTGGACTGATGTGAATGTTTGCATGGATGGTCCCTTAGCTCCCGTTTGTCCATGGATGAGGGGCCATGCTGAGTGATTTGTGTTTGTGTATGTGTGATGTACGTTTGTGGCACAGGACACATGTCTGGGTTTCCCAGTTTGTAAGACATCTGTCTTTGTCATCACAGTGGAGGTGTCATGCATGCATGCTTGTGTCACACCAATGTCTTGTCCCTGGGGATTGTGCTGTTATGTGTCAGTCTCTTTCTGTGTTAGTTGGTGTTCATTCCAGCTAGTGTGACGTGTAAGTTGTGCTCCCTCTCATCTCCCAACGCCTGATTGCCCACTGAGGGTGTCCCAATAATGGTTTACTTTTGTATGGCACTGCGTCCACATCTGTGTCACTGTGGTTCAGCCCCTCTCATGTGTTGTGTAGTTGCCTGAGCATACTGTGACACACACACACATATGTTGTGTCCGATGTGCAGTGTGAGTTTGCCTGTTTGTGTTTGTGCATCTGCACCAGTGCATTGGTATTGCTGTTGTGGGCCTTTGTCTGGATGCTGTTTCTGTGATTTTGCATGCTGTCCCTGTGAGTCATTTCACATCATTGTGCACATTCATCCTGGTTGTTGGGTGCCATTGCTGGCATGGAGTTAGTGAGCTGACACCTACAGTCTACACATGTTGTTTTGGTTGGTGTGTCTATTTTCGAGATGTGTGCATGCTTGGGGATGGTCGCTTCTGCTGTTGTGTCATTGTATGCTGTGTGCATTGTCAGCCCCCATGTGTGGTGCTTGTCTGCACATGGCCGAGAGTGTTATGTTTTCACAGCACTGTTTGCCTCAACACATCTCTGTGTGTATGGGACACAACCACTATTTTCCCCCAGAAGTGTTTGATGTTTTGGGAGCAGGGATCATACATGCTGTTAGTTATTTGCAGCTTTGACCATGATGACACTAACCATTTGGTCACTGTGTTGAGGGGGGTTTGGTCCCCATCACCACAATGCTCCACATCTGCTGCATTTTGTGAGCCCCCACTTGACTTCTGTTCTACACAGTGAGGGGGTGTTCTTTTTACATTGCCACAGTGCTATGGTAATGCTTGCCTTGTGTATGTCACACTCATGTGTTGGTCACACATGTGCTGTTACTTACATTGTATGCCATATTCACTGTTGTGGGCATTGGTCACAGACTACACACTGTTGTCATGATGTCGTAGGGGATGTATTTTGCGGACATACCTGATGTTTGCGTATGCTGGATGTGTTGCGCATCACCCATCCTATGGCTGAGGGTGGTAGGGGTGATGGGCAACAGGTTCCCTATGGCTGGGGGTGGCAGGGGTGATGGGCCACACGTCCCTTGTGTGTGGGGGTGGCAGGGGTGATGGGCAACAGGTCCCCTATGGCTGGGGGTGGCAGGGGTGATGGGCAACAGGTCCCCTGTGAGTGGGGGTGGCAGGGGTGATGGAAAACATAAGCCCTGTGAGTGGGGTGGCAGGGGTGATGGGCAACATAAGCCCTGAGAGTGGGGGTGGCCGGGGTGATGGGAAACATAATCCCTGTGAGTGGGGGTGGCAGGGGTGATGGGAAACAGGTCCCCTATGGCTGGGGGTGGCAGGGGTGATGGGCAACAGGTCCCCTATGAGTGGGGGTGGCAGGGTGATGGGCAACATAAGCCCTGTGAGTGGGGGTGGCAAGGGTGATGGAAAACATAAGCCCTGTGAGTGGGGGTGGCAGGGGTGATGGGCAACAGGTCCCCTGTGAGTGGGGGTGGCAGGGGCGATGGGCAACAGGTCCCCTGAGAGTGGGGGTTGCAGGGGTGATGAGCAACAGGTCCCCTATGAGTGGGAGTGGCAGGGGTGATGGACAACATAAGCCGGATGTATGACGTTACAACGCATACTTTTACAACGCATGCACTTACAATGCAATTTTTACAACGCAACATCCACTACAACGCATTCCATTACATCGCATGACACTACAACGCATTTTTAAAAACTACCTTTACAACGCATTCCATTACATTGCATACTACCTTTACAACGCATACAATTACAACGCATAATATTACATTGCATTTAAGGTAAGTATTGGATAGTATAGGGGTAAAAATTACTATTCTAACTCCAGGGGGTGCAACAGTAGGGTAAGTGTTGGATAGTATAGGGGTAAAAATTACTATTCTAACTCCAGGGGGTGCAACAGTAGGGTAACTGATGGATAGTATAGGGGTAAAAATTACTATTCTAACTCCAGGGGGTGCAACAGTAGGGTAAGTGTTGGATAGTATAGGGGTAAAAATTACTATTCTAACTCCAGGGGGTTCAACAGTAGGGTAAGTGTTGGATAGTGTAGGGGTAAAAATTACTATTCTAACTCCAGGGGGTGCAACAGTAGGGTAAGTGTTGGATAGTGTAGGGGTAAAAATTACTATTCTAACTCCAGGGGGTGCAACAGTAGGGTAAGTGTTGGATAGTATAGGGATAAAAATTACTATTCTAACTCCAGGGGGTGCAACAGTAGGGTAAGTGTTGGATAGTATAGGGGTAAAAATTACTATTCTAACTCAAGGGGGTGCAACAGTAGGGTAAGTGTTGGATAGTATAGGGGTAAAAATTACAATTCTAACTCCAGGGGGTGGAACAGTAGGGTAAGTGTTGGATAGTATAGGGGTAAAAATTACTATTCTAACTCCAGGGGGTGCAACAGTAGGGTAAGTGTTGGATAGTGTAGTGTAATATTATGTGTTGTAATGGTATGCGTTGTAAAGGTAGTATGCGATGTAATGGAATGCGTTGTAAAGGTAGTTTTTAAAAATGTGTTGTAGTGTCATGCGCTGTAATGGAATGCGTTGTAGTGGATGTTGCATTGTAAAAAATGCGTTGTAAGTGTAGTGCGTTGTAAAAGTTGCATTGTAAAGGTTGTTCCCCACATAAGCCCTGTGAGTGGGGGTGGCAGGGGTGATGGGCAACCAGTCCCCTGTGAGTGGGGGTGGCAGGGGTGTTGGGCAACAGGTCCCCTATGAGTGGGGGTGGCAGGGGTGATGGGCAACATAAGCCCTGTGAGTGGGGGTGGCAGGGGTGATGGGCAACAGGTCCCCTGTGATAGGTGGTGGCAGGGGTGATGGGCAACATAAGCCCTGTGAGTGGGGTTGGCAGGGGTGATGGGCAACATGTCCCCTGTGAGTGGGGGTGGCAGGGGTGATGGGTAACAGGTTCCCTGTGAGTGGGGGTGGCAGGGATGATGAGCGACAGGTCCCCTATGAGTGGGGATGGCAGGAGTGATGGGCAACATAAGCCCTGTGAGTGGGGGTGGCAGGGGTGATGGGCAACAGGTCCCCTGTGAGTGGGGGTGGCAGGTGTGATGGGCAACAGGTCCCCTATGAGTGGGGGTGGCAGGGGTGATGGGCAACATAAGCCCTGTGAGTGGGGATGGCAGGGGTGATGGGCAACATAAGCCCTGTGAGTGGGGATGGCAGGGGTGATGGGAAACATAAGCCCTGTGAGTGGGGGTCGCAGGGGTGATGGAAAACATAAGCCCTGTGAGTGGGGGTGGCAGGGGTGATGGGCAACATAATCCCTGTGAGTGGGGGTGGCAGGGGTGATGGGAAACATAAGCCCTGTGAGTGGGGGCGGCAGGGGTGATGGGAAACATAAGCCCTGTGAGTGGGGGTGGCAGGGGTGATGGGAAACATAAACCCTGTGAGTGGGGGTGGCAGGGGTGATGGGCAACATAAGCCCTGTGAGTGGGGGTGGCAGGGGTGATGGGCAACAGGTCCCCTGTGAGTGGGGGTGGCAGGGGTGATGGGCAACAGGTCACCTGTGAGTGGGGGTAGCAGGGGTGATGGGCAACAGGTCCCCTATGAGTGGGGGTGGCAGGGGTGATGGGCAACATAAGCCCTGTGAGTGGGGGTGGCAGGGGTGATGGGCAACAGGTGCCCTGTGAGTGGGTGTGGCAGGGGTGATGGGCAACAGGTCCCCTGTGAGTGGGGGTGGAAGGGGTGATGGGCAACAGGTCCCCTATGAGTGGGGGTGGCAGGGGTGATGGGCAACATAAGCCCTGTGAGTGGGGGTGGCAGGGGTGATGGGCAACAGGTCCCCTGTGATAGGTGGTGGCAGGGGTGATGGGCAATATAAGCCCTGTGAGTGGGGTTGGCAGGGGTGATGGGCAACATGTCCCCTGTGAGTGGGGGTGGCAGGGGTGATGGGCAACAGGTTCCCAGTGAGTGGGGGTGGCAGGGATGATGAGCGACAGGTCCCCTATGAGTGGGGATGGAAGGAGTGATGGGCAACATAAGCCCTGTGAGTGGGGGTGGCAGGGGTGATGGGCAACAGGTCCCCTGTGAGTGGGGGTGGCAGGGGTGATGGGCAACAGGTCCCCTATGAGTGGGGGTGGCAGGGGTGATGGGCAACATAAGCCCTGTGAGTGGGGGTGGCAGGGGTGATGGGCAACAGGTCCCCTGTGATAGGTGGTGGCAGGGTTGATGGGCAACATAAGCCCTGTGAGTGGGGTTGGCCGGGGTGATGGGCAACATGTCCCCTGTGAGTGGGGGTTGCAGGGGTGATGGGCAACAGGTTCCCTGTGAGTGGGGGTGGCAGGGATGATGAGCGACAGGACCCCTATGAGTGGGGATGGCAGGAGTGATGGGCAACATAAGCCCTGTGAGTGGGGGTGGCAGGGGTGATGGGCAACAGGTCCCCTGTGAGTGGGGGTGGCAGGTGTGATGGGCAACAGGTCCCCTATGAGTGGGGGTGGCAGGGGTGATGGGCAACATAAGCCCTGTGAGTGGGGATGGCAGGGGTGATGGGCAACATAAGCCCTGTGAGTGGGGATGGCAGGGGTGATGGGAAACATAAGCCCTGTGAGTGGGGGTGGCAGGGGTGATGGAAAACATAAGCCCTGTGAGTGGGGGTGGCAGGGGTGATGGGCAACATAATCCCTGTGAGTGGGGGTGGCAGGGGTGATGGGAAACATAAGCCCTGTGAGTGGGGGCGGCAGGGGTGATGGGAAACATAAGCCCTGTGAGTGGGGGTGGCAGGGGTGATGGGAAACATAAACCCTGTGAGTGGGGGTGGCAGGGGTGATGGGCAACATAAGCCCTGTGAGTGGGGGTGGCAGGGGTGATGGGCAACAGGTCCCCTGTGAGTGGGGGTGGCAGGGGTGATGGGCAACAGGTCACCTGTGAGTGGGGGTAGCAGGGGTGATGGGCAACAGGTCCCCTATGAGTGGGGGTGGCAGGGGTGATGGGCAACATAAGCCCTGTGAGTGGGGGTGGCAGGGGTGATGGGCAACAGGTGCCCTGTGAGTGGGGGTGGCAGGGGTGATGGGCAACAGGTCCCCTGTGAGTGGGGGTGGAAGGGGTGATGAGCAACAGGTCCCCTATGAGTGGGGGTGGCAGGGTGAGGTTCTGGACTTTTAAGAGTCCAGCGGTGTCAGGGAAACAACACCCAAAGACCCCTGAGTTCCTTCCTGCCTCGGTGCACAAATAAACAGAGACGCGGGCTTCTCGATGGTGGCGTCAGAGACCAAGATTTATTTACTGCAGGGACACAGAAGTCATAGGAACCACACAAAGGCAGAATCTTCGAGACTGTTCGAATTGCAAAAAGTGGGTTGCTCCTTAAATACACAAAATATGTCTTCAGGCAACATTACACGAATATCTTTCATGCCCAACCCGGTATCCCAAACAGACAATAAACATACACCAAACAATAATTAGTCGTAGGTTTTCAGTATTCGATCAAGTCTCTTTGTGATTTTTCCATTCTTTGACCGATCCTCCCCATCATAAAAATCGTATCCTCCCCATTGTAAAAGCCCAGAAGGAGAGGAGCAGAGCCAGGTGTAAGGGATAGAAAAGTAGGATAAGAGGTGTTTATGGATCATAAACGGGCATGGCTACCGTCTTCGGCCTCTTAATCAGGACAATGGACACGAGAACCAGTATAGCAGGGCTGGCCTCAGGCAGGGGAGGCAGCTTGATTCTGCCTAGTCACGCAGCGTCGGCTTCCTCGGGCTCGAGCTTACGTGTCCTTAACAAGGTGATTCTGCCGGGGTCATTGCTCGTCCATTGACTATGTGAGGGCAAGAAACAAAATGGGTGCCGTATCTAAAATGGATGCCACGATTTTACAACAAAATGCCCTATTTCTCAGTGAATTCATGCTCGTAGTGCAGCGAAAACACTGTCATGCATTAAATGGATCATTTACGGTTCATTGGTACCAAAATCGTGTCAGTACTACGATACCGAATACACGGGTTCGGATCGCTACAGAACCTCAAGGGGTGATGGGCAACATAAGCCCTGTGAGTGGGGGTGGCAGGGGTGATGGGCAACAGGTCCCCTGTGAGTGGGAGTGACAGGTGTGATGGGCAACAGGTCCCCTATGAGTGGGGGTGGCAGGGGTGATGGGCAACATAAGTCCTGTGAGTGGGATGGCAGGGGTGATGGGCAACATAAGCCCTGTGAGTGGGGGTGGCAGGGGTAATGGGAAACATTAGCCCTGTGAGTGGGGGTGGCAGGGGTGATGGAAAACATAAGCCCTGTGAGTGGGGGTGGCAGGGGTGATGGAAAACATAAGCCCTGTGAGTGGGGGTGGCAGGGGTGATGGGCAACATAATCCCTGTGAGTGGGGGTGGCAGGGGTGATGGGCAACAGGTCCCCTGTGAGTGGGGGTGGCAGGGGTGATGGGCAACAGGTCACCTGTGAGTGGGGGTAGCAGGGGTGATGGGCAACAGGTCCCCTATGAGTGGGGGTGGCAGGGGTGATGGGCAACATAAGCCCTGTGAGTGGGGGTGGCAGGGGTGATGGGCAACAGGTGCCCTGTGAGTGGGGGTGGCAGGGGTGATGGGCAACAGGTCCCCTGTGAGTGGGGGTGGAAGGGGTGATGAGCAACAGGTCCCCTATGAGTGGGGGTGGCAGGGTGAGGTTCTGGACTTTTAAGAGTCTAGAGGTGTCAGGGAAACAACACCCAAAGACCCCTGAGTTCCTTCCTGCCTCGGTGCACAAATAAACAGAGACGCGGGCTTCTCCATGGTGGCGTCAGAGACCAAGATTTATTTACTGCAGGGACACAGAAGTCATAGGAACCACACAAAGGCAGAATCTACGAGACTGTTCGAATTGCAAAAAGTGGGTTGCTCCTTAAATACACAAAATATGTCTTCAGGCAACATTACATGAATATCTTTCATGCCCAACCCGGTATCCCAAACAGACAATAGACATACACCAAACAATAATTAGTCGTAGGTTTTCAGTATTTGATCAAGTCTCTTTGCCAGTTTTCCATTCTTTGACCGATCCTCCCCATCATAAAAATCGTATCCTCCCCATTGTAAAAGCCCAGAAGGAGAGGAGCAGAGCCAGGTGTAAGGGATAGAAAAGTAGGATAAGAGGTGTTTATGGATCATAAACGGGCATGGCTACCGTCTTCGGCCTCTTAATCAGGACAATGGACACGAGAACCAGTATAGCAGGGCTGGCCTCAGGCAGGGGAGGCAGCTTGATTCTGCCTAGTCACGCAGCGTCGGCTTCCTCGGGCTCGAGCTTACTTATCCTTAACAAGGTGATTCTGCCGGGGTCATTGCTCGTCCATTGACTATGTGAGGGCAAGAAACAAAATGGGTGCCGTATCTAAAATGGATGCCATGATTTTACAACAAAATGCCCTATTTCTCAGTGAATTCATGCTCGTAGTGCAGCGAAAACACTGTCATGCATTAAATGGATCATTTACGGTTCATTGGTACCAAAATCGTGTCAGTACTACGATACCGAATACACGGGTTCGGATCGCTACAGAACCTCAAGGGGTGATGGGCAACATAAGCCCTGTGAGTGGGGGTGGCAGGGGTGATGGGCAACAGGTCCCCTGTGAGTGGGGGTGACAGGTGTGATGGGCAACAGGTCCCCTATGAGTGGGGGTGGCAGGGGTGATGGGCAACATAAGCCCTGTGAGTGGGATGGCAGGGGTGATGGGCAAAATAAGCCCTGTGAGTGGGGGTGGCAGGGGTGATGGGAAACATAAGCCCTGTGAGTGGGGGTGGCAGGGGTGATGGGCAACATAATCCCTGTGAGTGGGGGTGGCAGGGGTGATGGGAAACATAAGCCCTGTGAGTGGGGGTGGCAGGGGTGATGGGAAACATAAACCCTGTGAGTGGGGGTGGCAGGGGTGATGGGCAACATAAGCCCTGTGAGTGGGGGTGGCAGGGGTGATGGGCAACAGGTCACCTGTGAGTGGGTTAGCAGGGGTGATGGGCAACAGGTCCCCTATGAGTGGGGGTGGCAGGGGTGATGGGCAACATAAGCCCTGTGAGTGGGGGTGGCAGGGGTGATGGGCAACAGGTGCCCTGTGAGTGGGGGTGGCAGGGGTGATGGGCAACAGGTCACCTTTGAGTGGGTTAGCAGGGGTGATGGGCAACAGGTCCCCTATGAGTGGGGGTGGCAGGGTTGATGGGCAACATAAGCCCTGTGAGTGGGGGTGGCAGGGGTGATGGGCAACAGGTGCCCTGTGAGTGGGGGTGGCAGGGGTGATGGGCAACAGGTCCCCTGTGAGTGGGGGTGGAAGGGGTGATGAGCAACAGGTCCCCTATGAGTGGGGGTGGCAGGGTGAGGTTCTGGACTTTTAAGAGTCCAGAGGTGTCAGGGAAACAACACCCAAAGACCCCTGAGTTCCTTCCTGCCTCGGTGCACAAATAAACAGAGATGCGGGCTTCTCGATGGTGGCGTCAGAGACCAAGATTTATTTACTGCAGGGACACAGAAGTCATAGGAACCACACAAAGGCAGAATCTACGAGACTGTTCGAATTTCAAAAAGTGGGTTGCTCCTTAAATACACAAAATATGTCTACAGGCAACATTACACGAATATCTTTCATGCCCAACCCGGTATCCCAAACAGACAATAAACATACACCAAACAATAATTAGTCGTAGGTTTTCAGTATTCGATCAAGTCTCTTTGTCAGTTTTCCATTCTTTGACCGATCCTCCCCATCATAAAAAATCGTATCCTCCCCATTGTAAAAGCCCAGAAGGAGAGGAGCAGAGCCAGGTGTAAGGGATAGAAAAGTAGGATAAGAGGTGTTTATGGATCATAAACGGGCATGGCTACCGTCTTCGGCCTCTTAATCAGGACAATGGACACGAGAACCAGTATAGCAGGGCTGGCCTCAGGCAGGGGAGGCAGCTTGATTCTGCCTAGTCACGCAGCGTCGGCTTCCTCGGGCTCGAGCTTACGTGTCCTTAACAAGGTGATTCTGCCGGGGTCATTGCTCGTCCATTGACTATGTGAGGGCAAGAAACAAAATGGGTGCCGTATCTAAAATGGATGCCATGATTTTACAACAAAATGCCCTATTTCTCAGTGAATTCATGCTCGTAGTGCAGCAAAAACACTGTCATGCATTAAATGGATCATTTACGGTTCATTGGTACCAAAATCGTGTCAGTACTACGATACCGAATACACGGGTTCGGATCGCTACAGAACCTCAAGGGGTGATGGGCAACATAAGCCCTGTGAGTGGGGGTGGCAGGGGTGATGGGCAACAGGTCCCCTGTGAGTGGGAGTGACAGGTGTGATGGGCAACAGGTCCCCTATGAGTGGGGGTGGCAGGGGTGATGGGCAACATAAGTCCTGTGAGTGGGATGGCAGGGGTGATGGGCAACATAAGCCCTGTGAGTGGGGGTGGCAGGGGTGATGGGAAACATTAGCCCTGTGAGTGGGGGTGGCAGGGGTGATGGAAAACATAAGCCCTGTGAGTGGGGGTGGCAGGGGTGATGGGCAACATAATCCCTGTGAGTGGGGGTGGCAGGGGTGATGGGAAACATAAGCCCTGTGAGTGGGGGTGGCAGGGGTGATGGGAAACATAAACCCTGTGAGTGGGGGTGGCAGGGGTGATGGGAAACATAAACCCTGTGAGTGTGGGTGGCAGGGGTGATGGGCAACATAAGCCCTGTGAGTGTGGGTGGCAGGGGTGATGGGCAACATAAGCCCTGTGAGTGGGGGTGGCAGGGGTGATGGGCAACAGGTCCCCTGTGAGTGGGGGTGGCAGGGGTGATGGGCAACAGGTCACCTGTGAGTGGGGGTAGCAGGGGTGATGGGCAACAGGTCCCCTATGAGTGGGGGTGGCAGGGGTGATGGGCAACATAAGCCCTGTGAGTGGGGGTGGCAGGGGTGATGGGCAACAGGTGCCCTGTGAGTGGGGGTGGCAGGGGTGATGGGCAACAGGTCCCCTGTGAGTGGGGGTGGAAGGGGTGATGAGCAACAGGTCCCCTATGAGTGGGGGTGGCAGGATGAGGTTCTGGACTTTTAAGAGTCCAGAGGTGTCAGGGAAACAACACCAAAAGACCCCTGAGTTCCTTCCTGCCTCGGTGCACAAATAAACGGAGACGCGGGCTTCTCGATGGTGGCGTCAGAGACCAAGATTTATTTACTGCAGGGACACAGAAGTCATAGGAACCACACAAAGGCAGAATCTACGAGACTGTTCGAATTTCAAAAAGTGGGTTGCTCCTTAAATACACAAAATATGTCTTCAGGCAACATTACACGAATATCTTTCATGCCCAACCCGGTATCCCAATCAGACAATAAACATACACCAAACAATAATTAGTCGTAGGTTTTCAGTATTCGATCAAGTCTCTTTGTCAGTTTTCCATTCTTTGACCGATCCTCCCCATCATAAAAATCGTATCCTCCCCATTGTAAAAGCCCAGAAGGAGAGGAGCAGAGCCAGGTGTAAGGGATAGAAAAGTAGGATAAGAGGTGTTTATGGATCATAAACGGGCATGGCTACCGTCTTCGGCCTCTTAATCAGGACAATGGACACGAGAACCAGTATAGCAGGGCTGGCCTCAGGCAGGGGAGGCAGCTTGATTCTGCCTAGTCACGCAGCGTCGGCTTCCTCGGGCTCGAGCTTACGTGTCCTTAACAAGGTGATTCTGCCGCGGTCATTGCTCGTCCATTGACTATGTGAGGGCAAGAAACAAAATGGGTGCCGTATCTAAAATGGATGCCATGATTTTACAACAAAATGCCCTATTTCTCAGTGAATTCATGCTCGTAGTGCAGCGAAAACACTGTCATGCATTAAATGGATAATTTACGGTTCATTGGTACCAAAATCGTGTCAGTACTACGATACCGAATACACGGGTTCGGATCGCTACAGAACCTCAAGGGGTGATGGGCAACATAAGCCCTGTGAGTGGGGGTGGCAGGGGTGATGGGCAACAGGTCCCCTGTGAGTGGGGGTGACAGGTGTGATGGGCAACAGGTCCCCTATGAGTGGGGGTGGCAGGGGTGATGGGCAACATAAGCCCTGTGAGTGGGGGTGGCAGGGGTGATGGGAAACATAAGCCCTGTGAGTGGGGGTGGCAGGGGTGATGGAAAACATAAGCCCTGTGAGTGGGGGTGGCAGGGGTGATGGGCAACATAATCCCTGTGAGTGGGGGTGGCAGGGGTGATGGGAAACATAAGCCCTGTGAGTGGGGGTGGCAGGGGTGATGGGAAACATAAGCCCTGTGAGTGGGGGTGGCAGGGGTGATGGGAAACATAAACCCTGTGAGTGGGGGTGGCAGCGGTGATGGGCAACATAAGCCCTGTGAGTGGGGGTGGCAGGGGTGATGGGCAACAGGTCCCCTGTGAGTGGGGGTGGCAATGGGCAACAGGTCCCCTGTGAGTGGGGGAAGCAGGGGTGATGGGCAACAGGTCCCCTATGAGTGGGGGTGGCAGGGGTGATGGGCAACATAAGCCCTGTGAGTAGGGGTGGCAGGGGTGATGGGCAACAGGTCCCCTGTGAGTGGGGGTGGCAGGGGTGATGGGCAACAGGTCCCCTGTGAGTGGGGGTGGAAGGGGTGATGAGCAACAGGTCCCCTATGAGTGGGGGTGGCAGGGGTGATGGGCAACATAAGCCCTGTGAGTGGGGGTGGCAGGGGTGATGGGCAACAGGTCCCCTGTGAGTGGAGGTGGCAGGTGTGATGGGCAACAGGTCCCCTATGAGTGGGGGTGGCAGGGGTGATGGGCAACATAAGCCCTGTGAGTGGGATGGCAGGGGTGATGGGCAACATAAGCCCTGTGAGTGGGGGTGGCAGGGGTGATGGGAAACATAAGCCCTGTGAGTGGGGGTGGCAGGGGTGATGGAAAACATAAGCCCTGTGAATGGGGGTGGCAGGGGTGATGGGCAACATAATCCCTGTGAGTGGGGGGGCAGGGGTGATGGGAAACATAAGCCCTGTGAGTGGGGGTGGCAGGGGTGATGGGAAACATAGGCCCTGTGAGTGGGGGTGGAAGGGGTGATGGGAAACATAAACCCTGTGAGTGGGGGTGGCAGGGGTGATGGGCAACATAAGCCCTGGGAGTGGGGGTGGCAGGGGTGATGGGCAACAGGTCCCCTGTGAGTGGGGGTGGCAGGGGTGCTGGGCAACAGGTCCCCTGTGAGTGGGGGTGGCAGGGGTGATGGGCAACAGGTCCCACTATGAGTGGGGTGGCAGGGGTGATGGGCAACATAAGCCATTCGAGTGGGGGTGGCAGGGGTGATGGGCAACAGGTCCCCTGTGGGTGGGGGTGGCAGGGGTGATGGGCAACAGGCCCCCTATGGGTGGGGTCGTTAGTGGTGCTGGCCATGCAACCCCTATGGTGGGCTGTTCTTAGTGGCCAGCATATGTATCCCCTGTGTATGTGTGCCATTTTGCAGGTACATGTTGTTTGTTTATGTGGTAGGTGTCTGACTTACCGTCTGTGCCGTCGGTCCCTGATCCGGTCATAGATGTAGAGTACTGGTATGACCTGCGCGATGGGATTCATGATGTGTTCGTGTCGTACACGCTGCTTGTTGCTCCGTCTCGTACCCACTGCAAGCTGTTCCGTCTCGTAGCCGTGTATTGAGATGTGGCGCGAATCGTAGCTGATATGCTTGTTTTCCGGATGCTGTGACGTCCCGTGCGTGACGACCCGTCTGGCGCGTAAGAAGTACACATCGTACTTGTCATGCCGGAAACTGCTACGGATACTGGTTCCGGGCGATACGGTTCCTCTTTGGGAGTTACGGCTCGGACGGAGAATGGGTCTTGATTCACAGCCTACGTGTCGTTCGTGTTTTTGGCAGTTATGCGCATCGTACTTCCTATACAGGACGGACCGGCTCCGGGTACGTGTCGGTCGCAGGGTAAGGCTACGGACAGCTGTCCGACCGGCCATCGGAATCGGCCCCTATATCTGTATTTTAGCATAACTGTTGCATTACAGGCTTCTGTTCAATAACTCATTGTTTCCAGGACTTGTAGTCACTCTAATTAGACCAAGGTTCTAGATTGTTTTGAAGAATTTTGCACAGATTTTAAAGATGCCATTATCATTATCTAGTAACAGTACTACTAGGGATAGGCGAGACTCGAACCCTGCTTCCCAGTTTCAAAGACTACCTTCCCATTGGTTGCCTGTTCATTTAGGACATACCTTCTCCTGGAAAGAAGGGGCGACAGTCAGCCCGTGTTATTCCGTAACCATTATTATCGCCTTCTTGCCTGAAATTTAGGCAGCGTCAACGGCGCTGCTCATTTTATTACATGTTATTGGGTTCTCGGCACCGGGTTATTGATTAAACAAAGGCTGTATACTTTCAAGCAGCTTGTGACATTCAGGTGTTGATAAAAATCAAAAAAGGATTTGCCTGGCAAAATCAGTTCAATTATTTGATAAAAATAATCCTGTCTATGCCCCCGTGAATAATCCACCATGCAGACTGGTAGTTCGTTGTGGCGTCTGTTACTGCAGCATCGCTTGAGCGCTATGTTAATCAGAGAAATGAATGTTTTAACACAGGAATTATAAATTATAAATTTACACAACCTTAACTTTAGAAAGTTAAGGTTGTGTAAAAACATTTTAATGTAAGGAGAACATCTAAATTAGGTAGCATTTCAATGGACGTCGATTAACCAAAATGCATGCCTTAACAATCACACCCAGGGCCGGCCTTTAGCAAGGGCGAGCCGGGCCTTTTATAATTAGTGGTGTGCTGGTGGCATCTGTGATAGACTCCGCATGTTCCATTATTATAAGTTCTCAATGGTATGAAGAAATTCTCTGACCGTATAGCTAGTCAGACCCCGCAGGAGTTGACAATCTCAGAGTCCATGTGTGAACGATGAACATGTTGCTGCTGGCAAACGATCTTGTAGAGCACTGTGGAAATTAATCAGAAGCGGATGGGTAAGTAAGTTCATGGGTTTATTCCATAACAGCCCCACACCAGTGTGCGGTTCACAAGTCACGATTAGAATGACGTTAGAATGGTTAACAGCTGGGAAGGATGAGGGCTAGGAATCTAGAATGTTGGTAACCAATGGGAAGGGGGTATGGGTAATGGCAATGGGTGCTCTCGCGGATGAGAGTCTGAGGACAGTTACTGTCACGCGCTGAGTACAGCACGTGACATTGATCGTGAATACATTACAACAAGCACCACTTGTAATGATTTTCAGCCTTTAAGGTATTTTAATAATCTTGTATTTTTGATTAAAAAGAGATATTTATTTTATTTGCATGAAAACTAAGCCTTTACCTTACTATGTGTTCAAATGGTAACTCTCTCCTTTTAAATATCACATTTGTGTTGGTTAATTCGCTGTAAACCCAATTCATTTCATTGCAAGCCGTACCTGCACTCTCTCAGGGGACTTTTAACCTAGTAACTTCTTACAGTACCAATTCTTGCGTAAACAAGGCTTTCACTCTCGTTATAGCGTTCTGTTGTTCTTCAGGGTGTTTTTTGAGAGAGTTCCTTGTGAGAATCCTTTGGTGCCAATATTCTAACAGGTGTATGGAGCAGGGGACATTAAGGTTATTTAAACAGCTGCACTCCTGTCATCTTGTTCCAAACTTGTCTGTGTCCCTGCATGCTCATTTCTGTCTGATTTGCAAGCTTAAAGCAGTTTTAGTCCTTCATTATACCATGGACAATGTTTTTAACATACCACTTGCCCCCTTTCGTGCCCTTCCTTCATCCTTTCAACCCTGCTGACACACACCAAGAAAACCATCATCTTCCTGAGGCAGCTAATCTATCTCTGATTTAGGTGATATAGGGGAGCTCCGGAGATGTTTCTGTTCAGGGGCCAGTCACTGCTTAGCCAGGGACTGACCAGTGAACACAAAAGGGCCCCTGCTGCCTCATTTAATTCACTACCCATCAGCAAGGTTGCCAAATTTCTGTCTACCCAGGTAGCTATCTTAGCAAAGGCTGGCTCTGGTCACACCACACACATTCTGTCCTCCATTATGACATCACATGAAATTACATCACAGGTCCTTTGGTCACAGTGGCATCACAGGAAAGGGAGTTTGGGTGATATTTGTTGCTTATGCCATCACAGGACGCGTCTACGCTCTCTAAGGCACTATGAAGTCCTCCAGGGTGTAGTTTACTATGAGTTAAACGTCTCGGTGAGGAAACCCTTTCATTTTATATTTGGCCACAATCGTTTGTTAGGGATTCTTATTCGTAAATTAATCACATAGGTTGCATAATATATGGTGTTATCATTCTATTTGCAACACATCATAATGTCTTACTGTTATAAACAGTATATTGATGATTCTTATCTGCTTGACTTTTTAGGTTTTGCCTGCACAGTGCTTGCGCTGTGCTTGTTTGGTTTGTCCTCCGCCTTTACCTAATCTTCCTGTGGCTACACAAATCTCAAGCAAGCTTGTCGGCTTCATTTTGTTTTGTCCTGCACCCTTTACCTAATATCCCCGTTTTATATTACCACCAGTTACTGCACAATATATTGCCATCCTCAATAAGCAAGTCATAACACTTTTACGGAGTTTCATCAACTTTTATTGCACAACTGCTCACCAAGCTAAAAAATACAACAAAAACGTATTATTAATCACATATTCAAAACCTATTGCATTTGCCACTGCTTGTTTAATTTTTATCATCCTCTTCAATTGTCAGGAGGTGAAAGTTACCGTCATATTTTTTACTAGATTTGCTGTCATTCAGAAGTCATCGCAGCTCACGCATATATCAGAATACTTGGTGACTCTTCTTTCAATGGTATGGCTTGACAGCGCAGCTAGCGGCAAACAATTATGTGAGAATCACTAGGATACGGTTTTGTCCCCCCCCCACATGTTAGGAGCCAGAACTACGTGTTTTTATTGGGCAGAAATTGTGTACTTCTACCAAAAATGTGCCTTCCTTTCACAAAGCTGTGATCCTTTTGTTTATTTATCGAGGTACCTGAGGTTGAATCTTAAGGGAGACACATGACATTGTATGCTAATAAAGTGTCTTAGACAACTAGATAATTAATGGTGTTTTTCTCTGGCTGCAGCACAACCGGAAGGAGGATAAGCATTACCCTATGCCATTCTTTTAAAGCCAGACCTATTGGCATTGCCAATGCTTGTTGATAACATATGGTCTAAAATATTTTCTTTGTTCCAGTTAAAGAGATGGACAAAGACATAACCTGAGAGTTAATGTTTCATGCTTATAACCACAAATATGGTAGGGAGCATTTGGAACTATGTCTTTATGCTGGTCGTACATGTCTAAATTCCATTAAAGGACTACACAAAAATACTGAAAATGATCGAAGTGATGTCCTTGTTCCTTTTAACGAAGGGTATGAGAGGTAGTTTGACAATTTCTTTTCTGAGAAGCTCCCGACAATGTAATCTGAATGAATTTTAGTGTTCAATTCCTCATTGCCCTTATAAAAGACATAGCTTGTGTCTGTATTTAGCTAAAAGTTTAAAGTGCCCCTTAGAAGTTGAAAAGTTCCATCAAGCTTGTATCCGTAACATGTACATTGTATTATTTATATACCTGGTACGGGGAGATCTAAAGTGGCTTGTTGAAAGTGCGTGCCAAACAGTTTAGCTAATGGAGTTATCATTGGCAAAATGCATTGCATAGTAGACCAAAAAAAGAACATTAATTTTTGTGATGTTTGCTGCAGATTAAAGTCTCATCTAATTTACAGGTGGGCGGAAGAATTAGGTAGATGGCAGATTTGCCTAAATAAATGACACTATGTTCTAGAAAGAACACAGTGTAATTTATTTAGGCAACATTTTCCTTGGGAAGGCAACCAAGCAACAATCAACAAGTGGAAGTAGTTTAGCATGTATTACTGATGTAGGGGTTTTATTGAATGGATTCCAGATTTTTATAAAATTGACAGATGGCGTCAAACAGAGAAACAGATTTAATTTTTAAGTAGACCCCATGTTCATTCGGTGATTCTGAATCATTCGGTAAACCTTGATCATCCATCCATACTCCTAAATTACAGCATTTCTTATGTTTCTCTACTCTAGCATCTCCAAAAAGACACCTGTTTATATCACACATTTGATTACTAAACATCAAGACTTCAGATTATTTTGTGTTGAATATTATTGTAATTATTGATGAATGATTTTTCTGGGCACACAGGGGTTTCTGCAGGCCGTATGCTCTATTGTCTAAAATAATTGTGCTAGCTAAATATTGCATGGATTGAAGATAAAGAGTGTCTAATTTTGATGAGTGAGAACTCTGCACTTTGAAGAAAAGTGGAGGCTGCACCACGGATGAAGTCACACTTCAGCCAGTATGGTCATTTCAAATTCCTTTATTCTTTGTATAATAATACAGAACAGCCAACGCGTTTCGTTCCCTTTATCGGAACTTCATCAGGGCAAAAAGTTTT
Organism: Triturus cristatus; assembly: GCF_964204655.1. NCBI lineage: Eukaryota > Metazoa > Chordata > Amphibia > Caudata > Salamandridae > Triturus > Triturus cristatus. Next base: position 787,196,721 of record NC_140593.1, on the reverse strand, counting down.
TGGGATGGACCACGTTTCATTTGATGAATCAGGGCAATAGTAAGCTAAATAACCAACCCACATAATTCCACTCCACATACATCCAATCCAGTCCATAACACATGGCTAAAAGACATTGTCATTGACAACGGCAATAGCTCTCAGATTGCCGAGAACTACTGGTTTAGCCAATGCTGGTTATATATTAGATGCAATATAGATCCACAACAAACTTAAGGGAAACAACTAGAAGCGCATTAAACAAGGGAAGCATAGAGGAATCCACGAAGGAAAAACTAAACAAATCAAGCAGAAGCGTAACAATCAGAGGCATAGCAACCGAGGGAAACATAAATGTAAAGGAACATATGGAGGACCCTACGGAGGAAATATTAGAGTTAAGTGAATCACCAGAGCGGGTAGCCCTAGAGCAGGAACCCTGGTCAAACTCATTCTCCTTATCCAATGACCTCAACTTTTTTAGAAATCATGGAAACAATAACACAGAAAAAAGAACCCCAAGGGAAGGCCTTGCTATCATAAACTCGTATGGAAGCTCAACAGAGCAGACTGGGAATGGCGGTATCAACCCCACGAAGCCCGCCGCCCAGAAATGATCAACAACGGATTGTATCAGATGATAGCAGAAGTTTTTTAACAAAAGTAAACCAATTGAATCTGTCAGCACCAATAACAATTTCATCCATCAGTATGATAGATCACGAGTCAGAAGTTTCGGGGAAGTGCCGTGAACAACAGCCAAGCACACGATGGAGTCAGTCCTTGCTAGGCACACTGGACCAAGCAATAAGGGTATTGAATTATCAATCCGATAAAATGGAAGTACAAATAGACCTCATAAAATAAGACAAATCAATGTCTCCTTACAGATGTAGGACGCCCGCCAACAAAAGAAATAGATCAAAAGTATAAACACGGGTACCTGAAAGACCTCAATCAATTAAAGGTGTAGGGCAAGTAGCAACATCTCAAATTGTAGATAAAAATGCTTCTTGGAGTCACACACGTCCAAACACAGATGTCGGAGATAAATCTTCACATCGGAATGAGGAAAGTAAAATACGGAACGAACAAGGAAGACAGGAAGATTCAACAAGCAAGAGGTGGCTGGAGAAAACAAAAATCAAACCTCAACTCCAGAATAATTCGATAAAGGTCACAATAATTGGAAAGGACCAAAGATGCATGCTTCCTCTCATGGAATCAGAACCTGAGCCAATAGGGATAAAGATAACAAAAAAGGCGTGAAAAATAGAGAAGAAAAAGAAGAAGGTGAATGAAGTACTAGTGGAACAAGAAGCCCACGTTGTGCGTGACTTATTAACAATCAGCAATCCTGCAGCTGCTAAAGACGAAATCTTACAATCTCCCGATGGCTTCCAAAACCAGTCAGATGCGTTCAAATTAAAATTGACATTCGTGCCTGAATATCCTACCAAAGGAAGGCAAGATATTCTGAACCGAGCGAACTTGTTAAAGTTGTTTAAAGAAATCCCAGAACTAAACGGAATAGCCTCACAAGACTTAATAGCTGTGGAATTTCAACCAAAAAAATTAAATCTAGACTTTGGAGAATCCGTGACAACTTGGTCCTCAAAGGACAAGATATACTCAACAAGATCAAGATTCGGAGCCTGGGGAATCACGTTGATGCTACACAAACGTCCAAGGTACCCCTACCCCTTCTAACTAGTCCAAGAAACTCAAAAAAAGAAGACAGATTCGGGAAAAGCCAGAATACCTGCGTACGTGGTACTCGATCCACCACGCCTGTTACGTCATCCATCGGAAATGGGGCTAATATATCAGCAAGCACACTAAATGCGGGAAGCCGAACATTGGACAGGCTGGATTGGTCATGGGTGCCAAAGACATTAAGTAAAAAGCATACCTAACGAAGAATCAAAACCAATATCGGAAGAAGAGACGCAGGACCAGAACTTGGAGGAAAAAAGGCCGGATAGTATTACGATCTGCTCATGGAACGTCCACGGTTTTAAAGACATGGACCAGGACCATGAAACCTTAGCCTTTTTCCAGCAACAAGACATAATCTTGCTCCAGGAAACTTGGAATATGACTCCAGCTTCAATTCCAGGATTTAAAGAACACCACATTCTCGCAGAAAGATTTTCAACTTTTGGGCACCCGCGAGGCTGTTTATCGATATATGCCGCTCAAAAGTATGATTGGTTAACTGAAGAACTGGATTCTGGGGTTAATTGGGTACAAGTGATTAAAATTAGTGGTAAGTCCCCACTAAATAAATTAAAGTGGCAACTTCTACTGATTAATGTTTACATTCATCCAGAGAGAAAGACCCAGAAAGAAAAATATTCTACTTTAATGACCTTGAGAAAAGCAATGCAAAGATCTCATGAGCAATGCCCTATGTTCATCTCAGGAGACTTTAATGTTAACCTCACAACCAAAAATCGGATAGAAGGAAAGAGGCTAGTGAACTGGGGAGGACAAATAATAACGAACGAACTAGAAGACCTTGGATTGACAATTCTGAATGGTAACACAAAGGGAGACACACCAGTGGCAATAACACACTTGAGTGGTAATGTTCGCTCAACAATAGATTTCACCATTATTAGTAATAAGTTATTCCCTTGTACTGAAATATTTCATATTGTCCAGCGCATAGAAAGTGATCACTTCCCCCAAATTACGAGAATGAATATCTCTCTCACACAGGCCCCAAAAATTAACTCCCTCATACGACATGCTGAAAAGTTTAACCTAAGAAAACTAAAATGGCGAGGTGGGGACTTGAAAAGCATTCAGGAGACAGCAAGGGAGTATGTGAGCAAATTGGGGCCACAGACAGAGGAGGAACGTGTAAAAAACTGGGAACAGCTGGCCCAGGTCCTCACCTGAAAATTTCCTGCCTTGCCGGGTAGCCAAAGAAGAATAAACACCAGGAGGGAATCATTGTTCAATATTGACCTACGAGACCAAAAGAGAAGGATCGCAAGAGAGGTACGATTACAAACACAGGTGATAAGAATGGGAAGAAAACCACATAAAAGTAAATTGAAGGAAATAAGGAACAACTACAGGAAGATGTTGAGGAATGCTAAAACAGCATATAAGGAAACCATCTGGACTAAACTACTGTGTGCAAGTAAACTGCCAAACAGCAAGGACTTCTGGGGCATTATAAATAAATTGAATAAATGAGCAAGACTTCAACCAGAAGCAGGAATTGGAGAGGAAATGTGGGTTCAACACATGCAAAATATGTACAGTAGTATGGAATTAGGGACCATTGAAGGCTCCCGAGGGCCATCGTTGGTAGTGGAAAAAATAAAAATAAAAACCAGTCAGAACAAGGCAGAATGCGAAGATCCAGAACAAGAGAAAGGTGGTAATGAACAGAAAGACAGAAGGAGCGGCAGGTCCGAATGGGCTGCTCAATTCGCTTTTCAAGAATGACCCAGATTACACTCTAAGGCAGCCCTCCCCGTAGGAGTATAATGATACACCTATGGGGAGGGCTGCCTAAGAGTGTAAGTTCACTTACTTGTGGCCTACAGAGACCAGTGACACCTTAGTGGGGCGTAACCTGTACAGGAAAATTAATTCTACAAGTTCCAAGAAGATATCTGTACAGCTTATGGGTCATCAAGGAATGTCAAATGTCTCTGGCTCAGCTCAGGGTCAGAGCCCTGGCCCTTTGTCACTTTCTGTAGGGGAGAAAATGGCAAAGTCGACATTGCACCCTGCCTGGGTGCCATGCCAGCCAGAAGTGCCTGAAGGCATAGGTAAGTCTCCCCTCTAGCTGGCCTCACAGCCCTAAGGCAGGGTTCACTATGCCACAAGTAAGGAGATATCTGCGTAAGCAGATATGCCCCTTCAAAACTGGGGTCCTTTCCTCAGTATTGTAAATGCCAGTGAAGACATTGAGAGTACAGGGGCTGGAAACTCAACAACTCAAGTTCCCCAGCACCACGATGGCTTCACTGAACACAGGAGTGTTTGCTACAAAACTGCTCCTCTCAATAAATCCACACTGATGCCAATGTGGAATTTATTGTACCATGTACTTAGAGGGCACCTCAGAGGTGCCCCCTGAAAACCTGCAATCCCTGGTGTGGTCTCTCACCGGCTGTAAGCAGCCAGCCACCACCAGACATGTTTCCAGACCCCTGGGTAGAGAGTCACTGCTCTCTGGGACCAGAAACAATGCACATCCTGGGCAAAGCTGTCACACGTCCTTCCCCAGGATGGGCCAGTGCTCAATGAGGGAAGCTTTGAAGGCATCCCACGTTTGTAATGAGAACCCCAGCCTCTACTGCCAGCAGCAGACGGCAGCTCCCAGTTTACACCCCCACTTTGGGCGGGAAAACTATTGGGAAAACTTGAAAAGAATAGGAGGTGTGCCAACCTCTGCCAACTCCACCCTAAGGTGCGAGAGGAAGCACATCTTTCAATCCCCGCCATTTTGAAGATGGTGGGACCACTCAAATCAGGGCTAGGTCTATGCCCCCTCCCACAGGAGGGTGGTATAATTGACAGTGTAGTCACCCCAGGAATGGTGCCCATTGGCCCTACCTGCTACTACCTAAAACGCCTCCTAAATTTAGTATTTTGGTAGCTTCCCAATAATTAGAAACTAGATCTGTGATGACCTAAGAAGTAAGAAGACGAAGATGACGACTGTCTTTGCCTCAGCACTACTAGCCTGTCTTCAGCTTCTGCGAAATCCTGGGAAGACCGCTACCTTCCAAAAAGACTCCAATCTCTCATGGACAGCATACCTGTCCAAGAAGAAACAAGCTCCAAGGACCCCCGAATCCAGACGGATCTGCGTCCCCTGTCCACTCTGCACCCGACGCCCACGGTCCGAGCCTGAGTGGCTCACCTGTGCAGTGAAGTCTCCCCAGCAATCCTGACCTCATGTCCAGCGTTGGCTGACCTCTCCTGCTCTCCGTGACAACACCTGCAGTGTGAATCCAGAGGGTCCCCGTGACCCGCTCAGGTAAGAAGACTCCGATGTCGAAAGGCACCCCTGCACCCAAAGCCCCTTGGACTTGGTGAGCTGAACTGACGGTGCCCCTATGACCCCCTATACATCTACTTACCTCTGCTGTTGTTGGTCCTCCTCCTGCAGCCTCTGTTACCACGCCTGCAGCCTCTTTGCCAAAAGAAAAATTCCCGTTGATAAGTATTGGGCGCCGGATATTGAAATTGCACCCTGCAACTGGCCGCCTCTGTGCCACTGGTGATGTATGTTTGGGGCTGCTTTGTGGCCCCTCCTTGATTAACCTAACCCCCAAAGCCTGGTCCTTGCAACCAATTTTCCTACCTGCAAGCAGTATGGCTCCAGGCACCCCCCAGCTGCCAGTAAAAAGCATTGGGCCGAACTCCGATTCTGACCTCTGCGCCGGCAGTGTTGGTACCTACCTGACCCTTGCCCACTGCTAACCTTTGGTCCCGAAGACTGGAAATGTAAGTTGCAGGCTTACCTGTTTAACCGCAAAACTGTTTCCCCAGAGGATAATATTGAACTGTCTTCAAAATATTCTAAGTGGCGATTTTTCAAAGTGCAAAGTATCTTTAATGAAATATGTACTCACATTATTACAAAGATTTTGGTCCTAAAATAAAGTACAAACAAAGTATAATTTTATTAAGTTGGTCTGGATATCCTTTTAGAGTCGCGTGACCGTTATTGATCACTGTTGGGCAATAAATGGATCACACTCCTCTGTGTTAGGCCTAAGGCTGCTCGCTCACACTACCCCTAATAGTGCACTTTGGGTTTTACATGGAGCCCTGTACACTTTTGGGGACCTCCTGGATTTAATGCACGGTATTACCACCTACTGGCAGTATCATATACAAAGCCACCTTCCTACATTGACATTTGTTGTACCACTTGATTGATAATCAATTTCAATGATAATTTTTTTAATTAATTGCCGATTATTTTTCACAAATTTGTAAAAATAGTGTTAGCTCCTTGGTTAAGTCCCCCTCTGTTTTAGAAACTTCAAAGACTATACAGTAGTTAGGCCTTAGAAATACTTATATTTTTCATAAATTTATAAGACTGCGCCATAGGTCTCATGGAGCCTCGTCCGGATCATCAACTGTGGCCACTTTCCAATATGGATGACACCTCCTGGCGTCACGGGATCTTCCAATGACGCGGGGCCCTGCTTATCCCCTTGGAGGGACACCCCTGGCACCCACAGCACACCTCTCGGGCCCGCAGCGGTGCCAATGCGTACGGGATCCAGCAGTATGCTCCAACGTGCCCTCATAAGGCCGCAATAGGCCTGACCCGCCCTGGCCCAAGAGTGACGAATAGGGTTCTTCTTGGGCCCCGGAACCAGAGCCAGCCAGCGTCTGCAGGCCTATTGCAGGTATGGTGCACTTTTTGGCAATGTACATGCCCTCATTGCAGTGGATTGATGTAGGATTTTGTGTCGTCCGGTAGAGCCCTGTTAGTGAGCAGCCATTTTGCTGCTCGGTGAAGCCACGTCCCCATAAGCCCTATCTTTAAATCATCTCCTTCAGTATAAGAAATTCCTGAAGAGGAACAAAACAATCCTGTCCCAACCTTCACCCACAGAGAAAACCCCTACACTCAGTGAATTAACCCACCTCTCACCAAATTATCAACAAGTGTGCTTAGACCTAAGGGGTCATGCACCAGAGCCATCTACACTCAACCACTAGTCAATGGTTGTGCACATGATAACCAACCAGCTGAATAGCTAATCATAGCTCAGGTTCATTTATAGTGCTGCAAGGTGCTCCGCAACAGAACTATGCCTGGGTCCATAGAACATCAGCATGTAAGGACTGAGTCACCATATCACATCAGTATCTGTAGGCCCAAGCCTGACTAGCTAAGAATGCCTCACTTACCCACCTATCTTTTCTAGAGAGACATGTGATTTGCAGGGCGTCTCCTCCGTCTTTTTAGCCGGCCAGTTACACATGCACACTTTAAACAGCTGTAACTCAGCTGTCTTAAATGGTTATCCAGTCCTGCTGAAGAAGACTGGCTTTTGAGACTTAGATTGGCCCCCGCACCCCTATATACTGCCCTGTCAAAACGTCAACATTTCCTGCAGCTCGAATTGTCAATTGGTTCCACAAAGGGGCAATTATGAATCATACAATTACCTCTGTTTATATGTGTCTGTACTTACACAGTTAAGTATTAGAAAACAGGCTATTGTGTAAATTAGACAATATTTGCAATAGGTCTAATCCCTGTCTCCTTTTTCATCTAACAAACTTAACACACCAGCACTTCTGTCCTGAGCACCCTACATGTATTTCTTTAAAGGAACCATCTATGTATATAATGTATGTGGTGTATTTCAAAATACAAAAAGAATTATGCATTCACATGTGTTTTCTTTGTGTGGGATGTTTACATTTACAACAATATAGCAAACTCTCCCTTATTGTTAGAAATAGTACCTACTCCCATCTTACAGTTATATGAGTTGGATCAATTGAGAAATATTTAGGATAAGTTTATTCATTTAATCCTTATCCATATAGTGGATCTTTCCAATTGAATCATTGTTGTTATGAATCATAATTGTTAATGGCAGCAGTCAAGATATATAAGAAAACTACAAATCCCATGAGTCTTAGGAAATACAGCCAATGGGATAAAGAACATAGTACATGTAAACAGCCAACCGCAACTTAGCAACATATGTAATACCTATCTTGACTGCAAACAGCTCTCCTTTCTTACCTCTCGCTATACTTTATCTTATTTTTAGGTGCATTATCGGTATGATTTAATGCTTACTGTGTTAGCCTTTGTGGTTTGCTGATTGTGAATCTTGTAGGTTTTGTTATTCTTTCCCCAGCCGGCACGTTGCCGCAATGTCACAAGCGTAATTCTTCCTCGTGCAACAACGTGTCTAGGATGCAGTTTGAGACGCGCATCGGCATTTCAGACTGCCTATTTCCTCTTTTCTGGCTGCCTGTAATGTGCCCTTTTTACTCCCATGGAGCTAAGTTCTCCTCTGGTACTGTTTCCCCTTCTACGAGAATAGGGCATCTCATTTTCCTCAGAGGAGTGGCCTCTGTTCCTACCTCCGTCCTTCGTTCAGCTCTCTCTGCTGTTTGGGGTATACCCATAGGAGGGGCCTGGGCATTTCATCACCGCCTCCCCTTTTTCCCTTAACCCCTTGGTTTCCTTGGTTTATTTTTTCCATACTTTTGCCATTTTTGGTACTATTATGGAGAAAAATCAGTGCTTAACTTCATGGCAAAGACCATTTTGGCCCACTCAGCACAGGAAAGCAGAAAGCGCAAGACAATGGAGTTTCTCCCGGTTGCTAGTATTAAAGCCAAAATGATTAATAGTGCCATGCTATTGACTGGTTTTCTCACACATGACAGAGGATGCAGTTCCTACCAGGCCTCCTTTTAAGGAGGGGAAGAAACAGAAAAAATAATGTTAATTTACAATAGTCTGCTTCCACATGTAAAGCAAAGTTAAAGCACATTTCGTCTCCTATTGTTATATCCAATATCCCTGATACATACAATGATAGGGTTGACTTGTGTTCGGATCATGATAAGGATGAAGTTGGGGATGTGGACCCTTTTGCCTCTCTTTCTCCCAAGAAACTAAAGATGGCGTCTCTTTCTCATGACCCCTTCAAGGCCAAGCTGGTTATGAACTTCGAGGGTGTCCCTGTGTTCGACCCCAACATTATCCATCACCCTAATTCCACAGAGTGGTTTCCCGCTGACCATATGGGAGAGCACATGGTTTCTAGGCTGCGCTTACCGCTGTACAAGCAAACAAGAGCCAAACTTAAGTCTGAATGTCTTGGCCCTTCACTTCCTTACAAGATTACTGTTACTCCTTCCTATCATAGACCTCTCTATACTAACTTTCTATCCAAAGTTTGGGAAGGACCCTCACAAAGGGTCAGACTAAGCCTGCTCCACCTGCCAGCACAAATTGTTAGATATTGGTGGTCCCCTGACCTGGTTTTTTGATTTAGCAGAATCTACAAGGCTGGATATTTCTCCCATTGATCCTGACAACCTCTCTATTTGTGTACAACAAGCATTTTGATTGCTTGGCAATGCAATCTCTGCTTTGACCCATGAACGCAGGAAGGGGCTTTTGTTAAAATTGGATCCCAAACTGGTCAACCTTTCATCTATGGATCCTGGCAGTAAAGAGGGTGGCCTCTTGTTCGGAGATTCTTTTATTATAGAACTTAGTAAATTTATGTCAACATTTGCATCGCATGATAAGACTCAGCAGTCCCTGTGAAATGTTCTTTGCAGCGTATTTTCACCAGGGCCAGTAGAGGCAGGAACTGCTTTACCGGCCGCAACAACAACCAAGGTTCCAGAGGTCCTTCAATTTGTCTTACTAGGACTACAAGCCTCAATTCTACCCCCAGAGAGGCTTCCATGGGCATGGAAACAAAGGTTCCAGATAAAGTACCCAATCAGGTAGGTCTCTCTTCTGGCCCTCCATCCGTAGGGGGCCATCTTAGTTTCTTTCTTCCAAAGTGGCATTCCACAACATCAGATTCATGGTTGTTAAGAGCTCTACTCCAAACTGTTATGTTGTAGAGCTCTACTCCAAACTGTTTCCTTACCCTCTACATTTTTGTTCCAAAATATCTAACCTCATACCACTGGAAATTCAGGCTTCATTATAAAAGCAGGCAATACTTCCATCTCTTTCCGAACCCTCCGTTTTCTTCAGTTCCCTCTCTCTACTTCAGAAGAAAAACAAGGAAATCAGGCCAGTCATCACCTCATGCAGTTCAACCATGTTGTTGTGTACTGCCACTTCAAAATGGAGACCATTGTTCATCTAAGAGATTCCTTACTGCAGCACAACTGGATGGTTCATTTGGATGCCTATCCCACTGACCCCATCCATCCGGATTACAGGAAGTATCTCAAGTTTCAATGGTTGGGTCATACATTTAATTTCTCTTCCTTTCGGACTTTCCTCAGCACCATGGTGCTTTACCAAACTTATGGAACCAATTGTAGATTCATATACGGAGGTTTACGAGCAACTGAGCGGAAGCAAGGTCAGAGCGATTACAGCACCTGGAAGTGCTCCGAGCACTGAGCACTGAGCTCCGAGCAGAGTAAGTGAGTGAACAACACGGGCAGTGGGGCTGGGAGGAGAATAGACCGGCGAGTCTGGGAGAGAGGTGTGCAGCATAAGAGGGGCTAAGATCAGGATTTGGCTCGAGAGTTCTGCCGTTTAGCCCTGCGCCTTGCCCCAACAGCCTCAACAGCCCCGGATGCCCCAACAGCAATAAAGGACTCTATAAGGGCTCTAAAAGAAAAACTGGCGAGTTTCAGCAGGGGAGTGATGCAGCGTGGAAACCTGGGTAAAGGAGATCAGGACAAACCCCGTACCAAATATCCTCTCTTCGTCACAGACCAAATATCACATTAACACATTCACTCATACAATCATTGGTGGGGCCCATATCACCAACATTCACGCTTCACTTCTCACTGGTCTGCACTTCCAGGAGAGATGAATGTTCCAAGCGCTGACATGAAAGGAATATCTTATAACCTATAGGAAGAAAAGTTATATTACATTTCTAAACACTAATATCCTTACCCTACAGATCTTAATCCTAAACATCAAGATACTCCTCCCATGTGATCAATGGATCATTTAGTTGGATCAGTATGGTGATTTAGACCAGCTAAAAACACATTTAAGATTTGATCTATCTTCCATCAATAAACGACATAACACATTTGCTCTTTAATCAATAGTAGTTTATCTAATTATTGTAAGAATTTTATTCCATCTAGTAAGTTTTAAATCTTTTGTAAATCACAGAACACCATATTTACCTAATCTGGCTATCGGTCATCCTCTAAGTCATCAAATTTAGTTGTCAATCAATCGGAATTCGAAAGTTCTTCATGCAGCACACTACAGTCCCATGAATGGACACGAACCAGAGACGTGCAAGCATCTATCAGTGCCCATACATTTTATAAAGTTCGCAGTTTATCAAGGAAATGGGCAGCATTCAGTCTGTCAAAGATTCAGGAACGCAGCAGTCACGTAGCGTCGCCGTCGTCTCCGTCAGCAAAAAGGAAAGCACGTAATAATAATCCTCTCTATTCTACCGTCATTTTTATACTAAAAGTTAAGTCAATATGTTACATTTTGCAAAATGTGGCCTTCTCTCATTGGTCGGTTGGAATCGTCTGGTTAGGTTTCTCACAGTTCAAGAGGTTATGTCACTGTTCATGATCTTTCCGGTTCCTTGTATTTGTCCTTTGTTAGAGTACTTGGCGGGCTTCCCACCGTGACCTTGCTTGGGCACAGTACGACAAGGGTCAGGACGAGGCCACAGGAACAAGTTGCTGCGCAATCGCACTTCGCACGAAAACCTCATGGAATGGTGGCCATCACGTCGAGTTACGTCGGCGGCCATCTTGTTTTTAGGCCCAATGGACAACTTAAGCGAAACAAACATAAAAGAGTAATTAATACATAGAAATAATGAATAAAATGTTAACCCCTTACTAATTCCTCTATGTGCTTGCAATTATCTAGCGTATAGCGACATTTAAAGCGTTCATATTCACCCATTTGATGTCATCTGGTGCAACATTACGAAAACATCACAAAAGCCGCATTTATCAGGCAGTATTCTATTTACTACATATACTACTGTTAGTATGTGTACGTATTTTAGTAATTACAATTATTCAGCCATGCAAAATGCAAATTCCACGTATATTTTGTATATTAATAAGGTTGATTATATATCATGCAAACACATTAATAGTATTATAATTAATAGATCATTCTAATTACTATAGGCATGCAGAATAGGGGGGTATACAAAATGTTGTACTACCCGCTCCATCAGGAGAAATGAGAAGTGTGTAGTTGTCGGGACGCCATCTCACAGTGCTTATTGTTGCCATGAGGGGAACGGCCATTACTGCACAATACTTCTGTCCTTCGGAAACGGATTGTCATTGCCAGCGCTGTGAGGGGAACGGCTTCTTCATTATTTGCCACTGCCGCAATTTAGCATTGTGAGGGACCGATCAGAGGACTACAGCCCCCAGAATCCTCTGAGCTTGCACCGCCTGTGACACCGGGAGGTGCAACAAAAGCACCGCCACACTCCTGCGGGCGGGCTGGCTGGGCCACCTTATTTTAATTTTTTGATTCAGCACCATTTCCGGCATTGGACGCAACCTTGTTGATCTCTAAAGGTACTGTGATATTGACACACCATCTTGTAGTGAGTTCAGGGCGAGACTACTATGAGTAAATTAAAGTCGGGCAATGGGCAGGGTGTCGCCGGGACTTTTTTTTATTTATTTTTTTTTATTTATTTTTTAATACAACCCACCCCCTGTGGTGGTGGGGAAGGGATTGGCAATGTATAATTCATAGAAAGAAAATACAATAAATCAAAATATATACAAAGAGACAATACATGACAATATATGACAGAGATGCATTATTAATTTGCTAACCAGTCTTGAAATGGAGCCCAATTTTTAGAGGCAATTAGGCGTCTTCTCCTTCCCTGAAACTTTCGTACAGCAGTTTCTAATTTAAACCATGCCAACATCCTGGCCTGCCAGTGAGAAAAGGTGGGGGGCTGAGGATTTATCCAAAGAGAGGTAATACAGAGTCTGAGCATTGCCATTGTAATAAACAGAAAGGAGTGTAAGTATCTAGATCTTACAGAGACCATAGCATGTTGATACCCAATAATTACCATTTCAGCGGAAATTTTAATTGAGGATTGGGTGATCTGTGTGAGAAACGTTTCAATTTGATTAATAAAAAGTGATAGCTCAGGGCAGTCGTAGAACATGTGAAGAGAATCCGCAGATGGGAATTTGCATCTTGCACATGATGAGCTCTTACCACCGATAACCGTCCCCCATCTGACTAATTTTGCTGGAGTATAATAAAGATTGAACATGGCCATATAACTCTGAGTACGGAGAGTGCCAGAGACGAAAACTGTCCTGGCTAACATCAGTGGTAATTTTAAATCTATGGAGGGTACTCCGAATTTGGCCGCCCATTTATTATTGAAATCAGATAAGTCATCTGGGAGTTGAGACAATAAAGTTTGGTATAATGTACCGATTTTGGCTTTCCTTTTGACTAATTCGAATATCAGAATTTTATCAAAGAGTGCAGGATTTTCTAAAGATTTATTATCAAAGAAGCTTCTGATTTGAAGGTATTTAAAGAAGTGATTAGAATGTAATTGAAATTTATGTTTCAAAAAAGAAAAAGAGGCCAGCAGGCCGGAGTCAGCTAGATCACCTATGTCAGTCAGGCCTCGCGAGGCCCAAGTGGAAACTACTCGATCTTGAAATATCACTGGTGGTAACCCAGAGGTGTTTAATGGTGTGTAGTAATTAAATTTGTAAATGGAAGAGAGACGACGAATTTTTTGCCAGATCGTGAACAGGGCCCATGCAACCTTGAACCCCGTTTTTTTTAAATAGCTTGTTTCAAGGATTCGTGTCAATATCCCTTGTGTAGCAGATAAGGCGGTAGCTCCACCATCTTCCCTGGTAATGGAAAGGCGAAATGTTGGATCATAGCAGCCCAATAATAATAAACAAGACTTGGAACTGACCAGCCCCCACGTTCTTGCGGAAGACAGGTCCATTTAGCAGCTCGTCTTGGCTTGCGGTATGCCCATAGAAACCTTTGACAAATTCTTTGTGCTTTTATTAAAGTGAGATTGGAAATTAATAAAGGAATAGATCTAAATAGATATAAAATTTTTGGAAGAACCAGCATTTTGAGGACGTTACGGCGCCCGAATAGGGAAAGGTGAAGATGATTCAGCCGTTCTAGTTTATTGTGATGCAGATCAATAATAGGTAAATAGTTCAAGTCTGAAATCTGATCAACGTCAGCCGAAATCTGAATGCCGAGGTATGTTGCTTGTGAGGTAATGGGAGCAGTCGATGTTGGCATAGCCGATGATTGCAGTATTTGTGTTTTAGTGATGTTTAACTTATAGCCTGAAATTAAGCCGAATTTTGCTGCTAAGGTCTCCAGTGCCGGAAGAGAGACGGTGATGTTATCTGTTAATACTACTATATCATCGGCATATGCCAATACTTTATACTCGGTACCATGAACTATAAGTGGGGTGATATTTTGAGCTTTTTCTATCAAAGAAAGAAAGGGATCGATATATAGGGCAAAGAGAAGGGGGGAGCAAGGGCACCCTTGTCTGGTGCCCCGGGTGATAGGGAAATAGCTTGATTCCCTTCCTGAGATATGGATTTTGGCTATTGGAGATATGTACAAGGTTTGTAAAGCCAAAATAAATTCGGGCGATATCCCCTTCCAATGGAGGACGGCCCATAGGTAACCCCAGGAGACCCTGTCGAACGCCTTCTCGGCGTCCAACAGGATCACACCAAGGGGAGAGTTTGTCACCTGAGCCCAATCTAAGAGAGCGATGACGCGCCTGATATGGTCGGTGGTATCTCTACCAGGGATAAAGCCATGCTGACGAATGGAAACTAACGAAGGAATAATTTGCACAAGGCGAGACGCTAGGACCCTAGAATAAATTTTGCTGTCGGTGTTTATTAATGCTATAGGCCGATATGATGCTGGATTTAGTTCGTCCTTGCCTTTCTTTTTAAATAATACAATAGTCGACTGCCGCCAGGATTCAGGAATGACCCCCCTCTGGGCGAGTTGGAAAACTTCCAGCATCTGCTGCTTGAATAAATGTGAGAAAGTTTTGTAAAATTCAAGGTGTATGAGGTCGGGCCCTGCTGCTTTGCCGGTAGACAGGGATTTTATGGCAGCTACAATTTCTTCCCAGCTAATAGGTTCTGCCAGAATTGAATTCTGATCAAGAGAGGGCTTCTGGGTGTCGAGGAATTTGAAAAAATACTCTAGTTGTTTTTGTTGCTGCTGAGATATGTTTAACTCCTCAGTGTATAAGATTGAGTAGAAATCAACAAAAGTATTTAACACTCCATTAGGTGAGTCTTGTAATATACCGGACCGATCCTTGACCTTTGATATTTGACTTGCTATTGCCCTTTGTTGTAATCGTTTTGCTAAAACCTTACCAGACGCTTCACCGAACTCATACATTGAAGTACGAAATTGAAAATAGTTAGTGGCTATATCCGCATACAAAGGATCCAGAAGATTAGCCTTGGCGATAGCGACCGCTTTCTGACGAGGTATTAGGTCTTCGCCATTATGAATACTAGTACTTAAGTCTAGCTCCGCTTGCTGGAGTGCTGCAGCTCTATTTTTGAGATTCCGCTGTTCTGTTTGCCATCGATGGAACGCGGTTCTCTTGGTTTCGCCGCGTAAGGCAGCTTTAAAAGTATCCCAAACTAGGCCAACCGATGCAGTAGAACTATTGATTTCGAAGAAATCTGGAATCCAGACTAGCATCCGTTCCTGATATTATTTGTCCAGAAATAGTTTCCTATCAAAAGTCCAGGGTCTTATTTGGTGAGAAGGGCGGTCCCAGGAAAAACTAAAGATTATAGGATTGTGATCGGATATGGTCCGAGGGTCAAGTCGAACCTTAATAGACCTCAAAACTTCAGGAGAGGTGAAAACATAATCAATACGGACCATCTTTCGGTGAGGTATTGAATAGAAGGTAAACCCATTATGGGCTGGATAGCTAACTTGCCATAAATCTACCAAACTATGTTCAAGAAGTAAAGTGCGAAGTGCTTTATAAACCTGGGGCTTCCGACCAACATAAGTAGTGCATTTAGTGAGATCTAACCAGCTAGGAATATCAATATTAAAATCACCACAAAAAATTAACGGGTGCGGCCAGGTGGCTAGTTCTACATTTAGATCCATCAGGATCTGCGGATCGTCCAGATTAGATGCATATATTAAACAAATCGAGAGTACAGATTTATTAACGAGTAATTCAACAATTAACCATCTGCCTGAGTTATCTTGCTTAAACCTTTTAACTCGCGTGGCCCCTATTTTTGAGATAATAGCCACACCCCTGATGGTGGAGGTTTGTCGGGTGGTAGCCACTAAATCGTAGCCCAAAAACTTAAGGTAGTGTCGGTTAGCCCAAGAGATATGAGTTTCCTGCAGGCAGATCAAATCCGCTTGCATCACCTGTATCAACTTGTGAAAGATCCTACGCTTCTTAGGATCATTTAGCCCACAGATATTCCAGGTTACACATGTCAATCTACGATTTGCCATTGATAATGGGGAGGAATATCAAACATATAATTTAAGAGATTATAAGGAATATACCAGCAACTTGCAGATAATTAACATCCTAAAAAATATTTGAGATCATCCTGCCATATACTTTAATAATGAAGCCAATCGCCTCGAAAACCCACCACAACACCGGGACTTTGGACGCTTTTTTGTTAAGGGCAGAGTCAGTTCTCATGCACGAAATTGAACTCACTGAGCGGAGACTTTCTCTTGAACCCTTAACAAACAATGAAAATAGAACTGCCTCCCCTGCTAGCACTGTAATAATCCTGGCTTGCTGTTTAAACCCAGGATCTAATGCATCCCAGGACAGTAGATTACATACTACTGCCCCAGTTATTGAATCTATGGATGCATCTGCTATATGTGATAGCGTTGATAGTGTTGATCCTAATGACCGATCTGTTGTTGTTGGGACGCCAATTGGGAGAAATATGGTTACTCTGGGCCAAAAAGCGAAGGCGAAAACTAATTATGCAATAGTCTTGCACCTCCTGCAAAGAAAAGAAAGGGGCAAACTGTAAATAAACATCAACCCCAAGTGCCCAAACCATTATGGAGCAGGAATAATCCTGCTGATAAAGAGCAACCCGGGAACCCACTGTACTGAATGCTGACACAGTTTCGGGGGGGCCACTTTCAATTGAGGGTGATTTTTGGGGTAAACTAGAAAGCATGGTTGCAGGGCTAATAGAACCACTGATTCAAAGATTGACTGAAATTGAGATTAGGTTATCTAAACTTGAAAAACCAGTGTCAAACAGCAGCCTGCCTATGGTAAATTGAATGGGAGGGAGAGCAATGCCAATATTGCCAATAATGGAATCACGGGCAAACAAAAACCTGTTAATAGTATTGAGAACCAGAGTGATGCATCTCATGCAAGGAATGGAGGGGATCAGTCCCAGAATGGAATTCAAGACCGTTTACAATTCCAGGATTCTACTCGCACGTATGCCCAGGCCGTTAACACTTTAGGTGGTTGCGGCTCGAGGTTAGAGAGGCATTATATTCCAAGTATATTAGGAGGAAACACACAGGAGAATAGGACTCCAGGGGACGGTCACCCAATTCTCCATTTACCTCCTGCAGTAACACCCATACGATAATTTTAGCAAATGTTCCTCCACTGTTACCCAGCGCATCCGAACACTGGTCTTCTTTGATGAACAAATCACTTCACTTTTTAAACACCAAGAGTGGGATCGGCGGTCCACTGTTTACAGATTTTAAAATGGCAAGACGGATTGTGTGGGTTGGGAAATCCATCAAGAATCTCTCGGGAGACTGTATTGTTCTAACTTTTAGATCACCTGGCCTAGTTAAGGCAAATCTAGAAAGATCTAAAACCTGGTTTGTGAGCTCAAGGGGGGTTTCTATTCTTCCGCTGGGTTTCTTCTATCAGCCGACTAGGCCCCAGTGGTTTGATGTAGATAGTGAACGACTAAGACAAGAACCCCAGCATATCTTGTACCCTCCTTGGTACCATCCAAATCGTTACGAGGCATTAAGTGGCCTCGGAGACATAGACTGACTGGAAGTTAAAACGAGAGGGAGAAGGAATACCAATTCCCTAAATAATGAATCTAATATAGGCCCCGGTTCATTAAAAAGTACTGAGGCCCCTCGTCCACTATCTGGTTTAGTTAATAGTCCAAATTATTTTTTACATATGGACACAGACTGCGAGGAAGGGGTTAACGGTATTATAAGTATTGAGTATGCAGAACAGCCTATTGTTGAAGGTAGGGGAGATAAGGTGGCCATTGACCAACAATATGCCCATGCATTGAGAATGGTCTCCTGGAACATTGTGGGTATTAGAACTAGACTCTCTGATGAGGCTTGGCTATTATATATTAAGACGTTTGATATCATTTGCCTCCAGGAAACATGGTGCAGAGAGGAAGTGGTTATTGACGGCTTTTGTTCATTTACAGTAGACGCAACTCCGTCACTTGCAGGGAGGGCAGAGGGAGGTTTAGTGACCATGATCTCTATCAAATATGGATCAGTAAAGATAGAGAATATCGTGGACTCGCCCTGGTACCAGATTATCTTGATCTCTAATTGTATTGAAGTCCCAATACTATTGATTAATTGGTATTATAATATCTTTGATCAAAATGAGAGTGGGATTATTAAAACCTTAAAGAGGAGATTAATAAGACTGCGAGTGTTCATTTCCCTGTATGCATAATATGGACAGGAGATTTTAATTGCACCCTATGCCGTTATAGTAAGCACGCGGCGTGTGGGATGTTAGATATTGAAAACCAACCTTATGCTCATTTTAAACATACCCCGCAGGGCGAAGCATTAAATGATATAGTTATAGTCAATGACTTCTGCTTTTTTGATACTCTGGTTTGTACCCCTCCTATCCAGTATCCAATATTTATGGGCGGGGGCAGGACTAACACTGTAGATTTCATGCTGATATCACATACATTTTCACATTTGTTGGAAAGCTTTTCGGTAGAATCTAACCCTACTAGTGATCATAACCCTCTGACGACTAGTCTGCAAATAATGGCAGCAAAGGGTAAAGGTGATGAATATTCTATGAATTATAATCCTAGTCAGGTGGTGAAAATAAAATGGTCTTAAATAGATGCTGTAAAATTTGAAGAGAGTATTGTCAAAGCTAATACTGGAAAGGTCTTGACATGTTTATCTGAGGCTTCTACTTCGGAGGTGGTCATACAGTGTTTTAAAGACATTTGTTAAGAGGTCGCCAATAACTTGACTAGGGTAATGAAGAAGAACAACACCTGCAGGAAATTAGATGGTGAGTGTTCTAGGGCCCAAAAAGACCTTAAAAAAGCCTTGCACATGGTCCCCCGTGATAAGGCCTAAATAAGTTCGGCAAGGCAACTTTATAAAAAAGTAATTGGAATCAGGGAGGATGAATTAAGAAGACTTGCCTGGGAAGACTTGGAGAGAGCTAGCACTCTCAAGGATTCCAAGGGCTTCTGGGAAGTCATAAACCGTCCTTTTTTTACAGACGCTGTTAGAAACAAGAAATCAACTATAACAGGGGAATCCTGGGTAGACCATTTTTCAAAAATATTTAATCCAAACGGCATATCCTTGCAACACCGAAAAGACCACACAATTATTAACTTGGAAACTGCGACCCAATTGAGTTTATCTATTTCTGCCATCGAAGTTGAAGAGGCGCTGATAAAAGGCATCTCTGCAGAAGCCCTAGGGCCAGACGGGGTGCCCCTAGACATGTTTAAGGGCAATCTCCAATTATGGGCTCCATTTTTGGAAAATGTTTTTAAAGCAATAATAGTGGGTGACATCCCTACTACATGGAAAGAGGCCGTGGTGGTGCCGATATATAAGAAAGGCAACAGGAATGATCCTGTATGCTATCGGCCCATATCCCTAATTGATGCAACATGTAAGGTGCTGGGGAGGGTAATTCTCGCCCGTCTGGAAACCTGGGCTAATGACTCTTGTCTTACATCTCAATCACAATATGGTTTCCAGAAGGGAATGGGAATGAATGAATAATGTCTCAACCTGTCCCTAGTTATGGGTAAGTACATGAAGGCCAAGGGTGGGTCAATCCACCTGGCCTTCATGGGCTTATCTAGTGCCTTTGACACAGTTAATAGAGGGAAGTTGTGGACATTAATGGAAAAAATGGGCTTTGAGGAAGCACTTATAACTTTGTTGCGTAGATTGCACTCGACAACCTCTGTCTCTATACGCTATGGACCAGGGGGCGAAAAAACTAGGCCTATTGCGTCTACTGTCAGACAGGAATGCATATTGGCCCCCTTTTTATTTCTTTTATATACAAATGGGGTGGAGAGGTTTTTATTGGATCAGCAGCTGGACTATCCGAGCATTGGAGGAAAGCGGGTTCCCCTTTTATCATATGCGGATGACACGGTACTGATGACTTTAACTGCTAATAGCCTACAAAAAACTTTAATGACTTTTACTGACTTTATGATGGCGCTGGATCTTAAAGTAAGTTTTAGTAAGTCTTTTATTATGGTGTGTGGCCCAAAACAAACAAAAACGAGTTAATTTGTGGTAAAGGAAAATACTGTAGACAAAGTACCTAATTACACATATCTGGGGAACGTCTTCAACAATAAACTGAATTGGGATCATCTGATCATAGTGAGGGCTCAATACACAAGCAGAATCATAGACGGCTTGTTTCGCTTTGCATGCAAGTTGGGTCATAAGCCGGTCGCGGAAATGCTTACCTTGTATGAATCAAAATGCCTGTCAGTCACAACTTATGGGGCAGGAGCATGGGGCTATCAAAAATGTAGCCACATACAAATTCTGGAAATTTTTTTTTAAAAAGACTATTGATGGTCCCTATTAATTCTCCTACGAAGTTTTGTCACTCCGAATTGGGAGTGAATTATGTTGAAGACCAAATTAAAATTGCCCCATTATTTTTATGGGAGAAAGTGTGGTCTTCAGAGGAATTGCCATTTACTAGAGAGATCATTAAGGACTGTATGAGCCTGGAAAATGTATCGCCCATTCCTTGGCTCCGTTATGTTAAAAATGCATTCAATAAGATTAGTCTGGGAAATTATTATGACAATCCCAAAAGCATAACAGCTAATATGAAACCAATCATAAAAAATGCTTATTACAAAGAATGAGGAATGCTTGACTCGGTCGACGAGTATTTAGTTTATAGGCAGCCAAGAGACCAGGAATTTTATCTATCTTTTAGCACCCATACACAATCACGCTTCCTTCTGACTAGGTTTCGTTTCTGCACAGTGCACTTTCTTCTGGCTTTTCCTAACCCAGTGAGCTGGTGTGAGAGACTGACTCCCTGTCCATGTAATAATTTAGCCCAACAAAGCACAAAGCACTTTATGCTCTTTTGCACATTATATAAGGATATAAGGGTCCGTTTTATTAGGCCAATTTTGAAGGAAATTTGTCCTAGTTCGCATCAAGAGGGTTTTAATTATTTATTATCTTTATCTTCGGATGCCATCTGTAGTGCTGTGCTTAATTTTATTAGAACTGCATTATCAATTAGGAAACGTTATGAATTGTGTTAGGAAATCCGGGTAATGCGATTGAAGAGTTTAAATCCATGCAGTTATTTTCGGATAGTGATAGAATACGCTGAAAGCTTAAGATCATGCTTTAAATTTTTATATTGTGAAATCTAAATATTTATCCACCCCAAATGGTGTATTGGAAAATTTTAAAGATGTTTTATGTATGATGCTTACTATTATGATTCAATTAATCGAATAAAGTTTATTTGATGATGATGATGAGCTTCTCTAAGAGCCCAGGGGGTCAGATTGATCATCTATTTAGCTGACATTCTTTTGATGAGACAGAGTCTACTCTCTTAGAATTCAGATTCATCTAACATGCTCACTTTTGTCAGACCTGGGTTTCCATATCAACATGGAAAAATCTTTACTAACATCAACAAAATAGATAGAATTCTTGGGGTTCCCTATAAACTCACCCACTGCCACCATACATCTTCAAAACAATCAAATCTGTGGGGCAAATTCACAAGGATTTATCGGCCAGTCATCGGCACTTTATCGCAGCCAAAGTGGCGATAAATTTACCTCCCCATTCACAAGCTGGTGCTAACAGCCCACAGCACCAGTTTACCTGCGATAGCAGCAGCAATAAACATCACCACAGAGGATCACCGCAACTATCGCTAATGAGATGCAGAGTATGCATTCCCGTGCCAAAATCTGTGACAACACCACACCTCAACATTCTCAACGACCAGACAGATCAGCGATAAAAACACTAAACCGGCGATAAGGTGCATTAGCACCAGGAAATCTACACCTGCTCTGACCTGGTGTTAAGTCGGAGGGCAGCCAGCACCACAAAAGGGAGGCCAGCCAGGGCCACATTGGAAGAGCAACAGATGCCATGGAGCCACACATCATGCGGCCTGGACACCCAAGAGGGCCAAAACACCCACTGACACGCCCAGGCCCGCAACACCCCACACACCCCCCACCCCAGGACCAACCCCAACCCCGGACAAAGAAACTGCACACCAACACCACGAAGCCCAATACAAACATTTTGCCGGATGTCGCACAAGCAGGTAATTCAAACGACCTGTGTGGCCAGAAAATGGAGCCTCAGTCAAACAGCAATGCAATCACCAACACAAAACACCATACAGGAAAAAGCATACTCAACCCTTAGGATGATCCCTAGCGGCTCCTCACTGGACAATCCGTAGCACACAGCCTGGAAGACCAAATCCAAGAGAACAAGGTGTGCCATGAGCCCACCAAAGGAAAGAGAGGGAGAGAGCAAGGGAGAGAGACGGAGTGATATTGCACAAGCAGCGCAAGGCCTCTCGGCCACCTGGCTCCACATGCCAACATGTGTGTGTGTGTACCACCATCCGTACACCATGAGCCCAAGGCCGGGTCCCAATCTCAGTGCCAAAGTCACATCACATCCCTAAAACGCAAGTATTAGTCAGACAAACATCAAGGATGCAGAAGGCGGGAGGACACCTGAACCTCTGACCTTGGTCCAGGACGCGCCTGGAACACCCTGCGCGAGATGCCATAGCATACGGGTGCGACTCCCACACCACGTATTCCGCAAATGAACTACCCGACTCATCCACACCCCACACACAGAAGCCCTGCCTGTGGTACCCATGCATGGGATGCCCTTGACACACACGGAATCAGAAAGCCACTCTCCCCAATGTTGCATACACATTCCATTCATTGCTCAGAGCTGTGGCATATCCTCCACACAACTGCCGCAGTTCAGAAGAGTGCCGGTTCCACGAGATGCACCAACGCAATGGCAGGCCACACCGTGCACATGCACAACCCCGTCACGTGGAACAGTACCGTGCACATATGCTGCTTTTACTGGGCACAGTGCCACTGGCAGTGCTGGGGATCAGTTATCGGCTCAGCTTCCGCATTGCCTGCGTCACCTGTGTCCAGCCCTGGTTCCACTGCCGAACATGCACATTCGAGTGTCCCATGGATGTCTGCCTATCCAACACAACTGTTGATGAATTGGACTATGACCTGTGTCTGCGCCCCCTGTTGCATCACAAACAGGAGTGTAACCGAGACAGCCGTGCATGGGATGCCCTGACATTCTGCGTATGTATTGGTAGTTGTGCATGGGCTATTGCACAATTCCTCGTGTGCAGTGACCACATCGAGGCGCTCCCCTATTGGGCTGTGTTGCAGATTGGTGAAACGGCGTGGGCTGAGCACACCTGCCTGGACCACTCAATGGATTGGCTCACCCTGGTGTTCCTTGAACACGACAACAACGTACTATTGGAACACATTGCACATGAAGCTGCACAGGCATTCATGGACGACTAACTACGTTCCTGCAGTCACATCCGATTGGCACCCACAGCACATGTCCCAACAACTTGTTGCATCGTGGGGAATCCTCACATATCCCACCACCACATTGAAAACGTACGCCCTCTTTCGGGCTCTGGATGCATGTGCATGCTACTACCCCTGTGTACACACACCTGTGCAAGGTGATGCAGGTCCATGCTCGGTGCAACACAGCGTCGTTTTGCAAAGGTGCCAATTCAGACACACTGCCAGGGGAGAGCACACACATGGCAATGCAACACGACGTGTGAACCTGTCGGACCCTCCCACCTGATCACCATCAGCAGAGCAGACAATCTGCACTCTCCAGAGGCAGACCAACATGCAGATCCCATGGGCAGTGAGTCGTGCCCCCTGACACGGGGCAATAGTCAGATGCCAAACAAAACATGACTCATCCAGTAAGGCAAGGTGGACCGAGAGCTTTGCCATCATGATGAATGTTGCATATTTTAGCCCCAACATTTCCTGAACCTCGACATGTACCCATGATGTGTGTAAGTGTCTCAAGTATGTCCCTGCCTGTTGTGGCTATTGCCTCGTCCGTACTGACACGTAAATGCCAATAAAGTAAATGCAACTACACTGGTGTCTAACTGTGAGGTGTGTTGTTGGGATTGTCCACTTGTGTGCCACACTGAGCATCGTCCCTACACAGGGAGGCGCTGACTGGCGCATGTGCAATGGGGGTGTGTCCCTTTGGAAAGCTCCACCTCTGTGAGCCAAACAGTGTTTGTGGATTGGTGCTGGACGTCATGTGCACTTACGTGACCACAGCAATGTGAGTATGGTGTCCAACCTCTGACCATGTTAAGCAATGTCATTTATCACAACAGGATGTGTCCACACAGCTGTGTGTGAGTAGGTATGCAACGTGAACTTCTGGTGTCACATGTGGTGTAGGACACCACTCCTGGCCTGCTTTCGTTTGGGTCAGTCCTTCGCACAGCCCTATTCAGTACATGGACGTGTGCCTACATTGGGGGTTGTGAGATTGCTATTGATGTGCAATAGGGACACAGCTAGTACTCACCTCCTCAGTCAACCAATTGGCCATGTGTCTCAGGGATACACATGCGCATGGATGTCAGTCACCAGGATGTACCTTCATGTGCAAACATTGTTCCTACATCCAGCCACAACTCCAAACGTGAGTGAACGTAGTGATGACACATCTGTGTGATTTAGAATGTTTCATTCACATTCAGGTTATTGACAGAGCTGGGGCTGTACATGGCCATCCAAGCCCACATCACATGGAAGCCCAGTGGTGGCCCAACCAGAGTCCTTTGGGGATTGCACAGTTATTGGGAAGAGGGAGAGTGCAGTCCGCAGCAGGATAGCTGTGTAATTGGCCTGCGGTGACGAAGTGGCAGGCCGTGTCGGGGTCCGGGTGAAAGCCCCAGAGTGTTCCGGGGTCACTAGGAGGTGTTTCTCAGGCCATGATTCATAGGTCATAACCAGGCAAGGACAGGCCATATGGCGGTGATGTCTGCTACTGCCTCCTTCCTCACACAGTAGTTCACAACCCCTTCTTACTCCCCCTGATACGGGTTCTGTGTCCGGTGTGTCCGGTGTGTGTGACGGGGTGATGGCTGCATCATTGTGTGCCACTGGCACATTAGGGGTCGAAGCTGTGTGTGTCGATGTTCCTGCTGCAGTCATCTGTGGCTGAGCATGGTGTGGACAGGGGGTGTCTGATAGGGACTGTACGTGGTCCCTATTGGGATTCAGGACATCCACGTATGGCATTGAGTTTGGCTGGCTGAAGACGGCTGAAATGCCAGAAACCGGTCCTAGGAAGCTTGTTTCCGGTCCAGGGAAGACATGGCTTGGCAGTTCGGGCTGGACTGTTCCCATGAGGCACAGGGTCAGACTGATTTGCATATGGCCATGTCTGAACTGGGGTGGCAGAGTGGGCTAAAGAACGGTGATGGATTAAACCCAGATCAGGTGACTGGGGGTGAGTGCTTGCAATGTTCAACACTCCGTCCATCATTTACTTTGGTTTTGCTTTGTTCGCCATAAGTTGGCAGGGTATGCTCAGACGTGAGTCCCTTGCTCACTTTGCCACTGGATTCAAGCAACCCTGGCTGAAGACGGCTGAAATGCCAGAAACCGGTCCTAGGAAGCTTGTTTCTGGTCCAGGGAAGACATGGCTTGGCAGTTTGGGCTGGACTGTTCCCATGAGGCACAGGGTCAGACTGATTTGCATATGGCCATGTCTGAACTGGGGTGGCAGAGTGGGCTAAAGAACGGTGATGGATTAAACCCAGATCAGTTGACTGGGGGTGAGTGCTTGCAATGTTCAACACTCCGTCCATCATTTCCTTTGGTTTTGCATTGAGTTTGGCTACCATGAGCTCGAACCCTGCCTGTAGCTGTTCAGCCAACTCCACATGGGAAGACCACACACATTGTATGTTCTCCATGTATTGTTCGTGGAGGTCCTGGGAGACAGCCGTGGTGGTGTGTGTTTCCTGCTGTGTGGTCTGTGCAGGTGGTGGGGTCACCTCGGGGCAGCTGATCTGTCCTACTCCTGGGGGGGATGTATGACGTTACAACGCACACTTTTACAACGCATGCACTTACAACGCATTTTTTACAACGCATAATCCATTACAACGCATGACATTACAACGCATGACACTACAACGCATTTTTAAAAAATACCTTTACAACGCATTGCCATTACAACGCATACTACCTTTACAACGCATACCATTACAACGCATTATATTAAATTACATTTAAGGTAAGTATTAGATAGTATAGGGGTAAAAATTACTATTCTAACTCCAGGGGGTGCAACAGTTGGGTAAGTGTTGGATAGTATAGGGGTAAAAATTACTATTCTAACTCCAGGGGGTGCAACAGTAGGGTAAGTGTTGGATAGTATAGGGGTAAAAATTACTATTCTAACTCCAGGGGGTGCATCAGTAGGGTAAGTGTTGGATAGTATAGGGGTAAAAATTACTATTCTAACTCCAGGGGGTGCATCAGTAGGGTAAGTGTTGGATAGTATAGGGGTAAAAATTACTATTCTAACTCCAGGGGGTGCATCAGTAGGGTAAGTGTTGGATAGTATAGGGGTAAAAATTACTATTCTAACTCCAGGGGGTGCATCAGTAGGGTAAGTGTTGGATAGTATAGGGGTAAAAATTACTATTCTAACTCCAGGGGGTGCATCAGTAGGGTAAGTGTTGGATAGTATAGGGGTAAAAATTACTATTCTAACTCCAGGGGGTGCATCAGTAGGGTAAGTGTTGGATAGTATAGGGGTAAAAATTACTATTCTAACTCCAGGGGGTGCATCAGTAGGGTAAGTGTTGGATAGTATAGGGGTAAAAATTACTATTCTAACTCCAGGGGGTGCATCAGTAGGGTAAGTGTTGGATAGTATAGGGGTAAAAATTACTATTCTAACTCCAGGGGGTGCATCAGTAGGGTAAGTGTTGGATAGTATAGGGGTAAAAATTACTATTCTAACTCCAGGGGGTGCATCAGTAGGGTAAGTGTTGGATAGTATAGGGGTAAAAATTACTATTCTAACTCCAGGGGGTGCAACAGTAGGGTAAGTGTTGGATAGTGTAGTGTAATATTATGCGTTGTAATGGTATGCGTTGTAATGGTAGTATGCGTTGTAATGGAATGCGTTGTAAAGGTAGTTTTTAAAAATGCGTTGTAGTGTCATGCGTTGTAATGTCATGCGTTGTAATGGATTATGCGTTGTAAAAAATGCGTTGTAAAGGTAGTGCGTTGTAAAAGTTGCGTTGTAAAGGTTGTTCCCCCCTGGGGGTGAGGTGCAGAGGCTGTCCAGCATCCCTTGGAGGGTATCTTGACATATGTGCAGGTTGTACTGTACATCATCAATGAAGGGGTTTGTGTTCTGCTCTGCAGTAGGTGTTGATTGTCCCTCTGAAATGTTAAGGGGAGATACAGGTTAACAGAGTTTCACATGTATGCTGATTTTCAGATGTTTACATTCAGACTGCATGCCATTGTACATTGTGACTGTTTGGGAGGCGCTGGCTATTTGATGTCAGTCAGTGTGTCTTCCGAATACATGACGGATGTGTGGTAGTACCCGTTCATTATCAACACACTTTGTCAGGCAAAGCCAGATGTGAGTGTACAGTTACTACGCACGAGCGGAACATGTTGTGAGCTCTGTCCTGTGGTGCTGGTGTTGCATATTGTACCACATTGCCGTCATTGCTGATGTCCTGTGATTGCTATGTGTGTGCTGCATTGTGGGGGAGTTGCCCCAGCAGCTCTAATTTTGTGTGGCCTTCTCCCTTTGAGGTGGAGTGCCTTAGAATTGTGTGCTTATCGGGGTCTGACTTGCTTTTGACTTGGCTCATATTTGCTCCTGGACAGATTTTGTCTCCTGGTGCATTGTTCATCCGCTGCGTGTTTCGTAGGGCATGGGTTGTGGGTGCACGTGGAAATGTCAGAGTGTGACCTGCTTTTTTATGGATGTGATCCGTACTGGGCTACCTCCATGTCGATTCGTGGGCCATGTCATTTTTTTTGTCCGCTGCCATGGTATCAGACATGCAGTGTTACTTGCATAGTCAGTGTGTGTAAGAGAGCCGCTGCTTTGCTGGATTCAGCACATGTGCATGGGTCAGTTGTGATGTTGGCGATGGGGGGGCCTCTGTGCACATTGTGGGTGGGGGCCTACTTGGAATTTCTATGTGTACTGCAGTGTGACAAGCCAATCAGTGACATGGTCCACGGTCATTGTGGGTGTGCAGTGTGCTACACGTATTTGTGCATGTGTGCCATTGTGCCCATCTCCCCCTGTCCCCCCATCCCTGGTCGTTACTCACCCTGTTGCTGTTGTGTCAGGTCATATTGTGCTGTGTCTAGGCCCCCCAATCCTGCCACCGTCTCCTCAGTGCTGACTGTGGCCACCATGTGCTCCAGCTCATCCAGCTCCTCCTTTGTCGCAGAAGGCCCATCTCCTGTCGCCGTTGCTGCCTCCCTGTTGGTGGCGAGCTTATGTTTGGTCTGCCTTTTCAGATCATGCCAGCACCTCTTGACATCCTCCAGTGACCTCCTCGACACTCCGACTGCATTGACGTTGGTGACGATGGCCTGCCATATTTCTCTTTGGGTTGCCAGTGCCGCAGTGGAGGTGCCGAACAGTTGCTGATGGTGTTGGGTCACCTCCGTGACGATGATCCAGTCTTCCTGCAGACTGAACCCCGTCTTCCCCTTCCTCTTGTCCTTGCCCTTCCACGGATGTGGGAATCCTGGCTGGTCGTCCGACGGGCTTGTGGAGTTTGGCTTGCCCTCTGCACTCTGTCCGGGTGCATCCATGTTGCAACTCTGTTTGAATTGTTTTGGTGCTTTTTTTTTTTGCTTTTATAGTGCAGTGTTCCGCCAGATGCGTGGGATTTGCAAGCCTGTGGCTGGTCTTCGCTGATTTCTGTACCGCGATTGGCCTCATCGCATGTTCTTTCTGCTGACATGGATCTCAGGAATTTTTTGTTAGGCCAAAAGCACTTCTTGGATGCAAAATTATAGCAAGCTGTGGAAAGTCTCTCAACAGGAGGCTGCTGAGAGACTGTACAAGATTGATAGGGTTAATTTAGAAAGGGCTTTGGCTGTGGTTGAGAATGGTATGACCACATTAACATCCAGGATAATTCACTGAGCAACATAGTATCTTCTGCAATTGACACAATACAGCAGGACATGTCTATTCTACAACATGGACTATCACAACTTAGGTCTATTGTATTATTAAGCTGGACACTTCAAACATTACGTTATGGATATGTGCTGTGGCGTTATCTCAACAGCACTAATCTGTTTTCTGCTTATGAGTTGTCTGAGAGACAAATATTAATGGCATGAAGAGATGCAAAAAATACCATGTTGCACATTGAAAAATTAGACTAATTCCCTTTCACTGTGACTGAGACACCAACCACTGACTGCATAATCACGACATGACATGATAGCATGAAGATCGAATTAAGAGCATGGAATAAAATTAAGGACACAGAGTTAGAAGAATTTCTTACAGCAGCTGCTTGTTCATTGCACACAGAGGTTGAGGAGGCTACCATCTGTTATACACAGTGGATAGAGACAGCTTGTAAAAAATTAGCCTCTGTGAAAATTCAGTTTTCTAAACATTTCCAACCAACGGCTCCCTGGTACTCTGATGAACTAAGGAAACACAAACTAGCTTGTAAGTGTCTAGAACACAACTGGAGGAGAGAATACAATGAATCAGAGAAAGAACCCTACAAACAAAGTATTACACTCTATAAAAGGCTCTTATTTAATACTAAAAGAGCGTTTTTCATAAAACCAAATTAAACTGGCCAAATCTTCAACCGAAGAACTCTTTAGGACCGTAACCTAATTGGCCGCCCCCAGTCCACTTAAAATTCAGAGCAGTCAAGAGCTTTGTGAGGAAATCAACACCTTCTTGTTGCAAAAGGTGGAGCTTATTTACTCATCTTTTAGTTCCTCCCCGCTGGGAGGGACAGACACTCCAACTTTGGGGGCCAAATCAGCAATTCACCTACCACCTACTCTGGACAAGTACTCCCCACTGACCACTAAAGATACCATAAACCTCCTCACCACTATTAGATCAGGCTCTCCTTACGACCCCTGTCCAGTCTCTGAGATCAAACTAGCCCCCAAACCTATTGCCATCTCACTTTCTTCCTTATTTAATGCCATGTTCGAGTCAGGGCACTATCCAAAAACATGGAAGATAGCATTGCTCCTGCCATTGCTAAAAAAAACAAAATCTGGACCCTAAGGATCTTAACCTCTTGAGTGCCCATGACGAGATGGTCTCGTCATGGGCCGCGGTTGCGCTGTGCCCATGACGAGACTATCTCGTCATGAACCCCGCCCGCTAATGAAAGGGCCGGCACAGGGCGGGGAAAGGGCGGGGCACTCAAGGGGTTAATAACTTCCGGCCAATTTCCCACCTTCCACTGCCAGCTAAATGGGTAGAGAAGACCATGAATACACAGCTCAGTGCCTTCCTTCAGGCAAATAACATTTTAGTTCCCACCCAATATTGGTTCAGGGAAGGACACATAACAGAGTCTGCCCTTATAAAATCCATCAAAGAAATAAGGGAACTTCTGGATCAGGGAAGAAATGCACCATCGATTATGCTGGATCTCTTGGCGACCTTCGAAACGGTCCATCATCTTCTCCTGATGGACCGTCTGTCGGCCTGCAGGATTCAGGGTAAAACCTGGAAGCTACTTAAATCCTTCCTGATTGAAAGAACTCAAATTGTGGCTTTGGAAAAATTCTGTTCTAAACCTTTTTCCCTACCCTGCGGGGTCCTGCAGGGGTCTTCCCTCAGTCCCACACTTTTCAATGTTTACGTGGCTCTCCTGGCAGGCCTGATTAGATCCTTCAAGTTTCAGCTTACCTTATATTCAGATGATATGCAAATTGTGGTGTCCCTGCTGCCGGGACAGCAGTCAGAGAAGGGTAAGTGGTTCATTGACTGCATGAATTCAGTCAAGATGTGGATGACCCAGAACTGCCTGAAGATAAATTTGGGCAAGACTGGGGTCATTATCTTTGGAAATAATGCCAATTTCTGGACCCCAGACTGGTGGCCGAAAGAATTAGGCACCCTCCGAAAACCCATAAGGAAAGTAAAAAATCTGGGAGTTATTGTTGACGATGAGCTCACTTCCGGGGACTAGATAAATGCGGTGGCATTTACCAGCTTCCACCTTCTTAGAATGATTAGGAAAAGAATGCCTTTCTTGCCGGAGGACAGTCAACGCATAGTTATAACATCTCTCATTCTATCAAGGTTGGATTATTGCAACAGCCACTACCTGAACATTCAAAAGCGACAATTAAATAAACTTAAACTTCTGCAAAATGCGGCAGCCAGACTGCTCACCGGCGCACCAAAATGTATTTCCGTCACCAGGGAAATAAAAAGGCTGCACTGGCTCCCAGTTAGACAACTAGTACATTTTAAATCCTTGTGCACCATTTTTAAAGCCCTTCAAGGAACAGGGCCAGAATATCTGAAACACCGATTTCAATGGTATGTCCCCAAAAGAGCCCTCTACTCCTTAGGTATCATGAGGGTGTCAGTACCCTCCATTAAAAAAGTCAACTGGGGAGAGAGAATCTTAGTCACTTGTGCCGGAAGAGCCTGGAATTAACTCCCTCTCCATATGACGTTTAGGAAGGGATTGAAAAACTGGTTTTCAGTATATAGGATTCTCATGTGAACCTCTGTTCAGATGGCAGTATCTAGCGCCAGGACGTCCTCGGGCAACCGCTGCGCTTTACAAATATAAATAACATAACAGAACATAATCCATGGCTACATCACCCTACCAGTCATGATTTTCCAATTCCAATATTGGCTACGGTTCCAACAAGTGGGCAGATACGAAGCGCTTGGGAAGGTTATGTGTATGAACATTGGTAAATTACCATTCGGGTTTGGATGCAGAAAAGAGGAAACAAAAGTTTCCCTTAGTGGTTCCGACTGTGAGGATGCTTTGAACGGGTCTCTACTATGCAAGGTAATTTCTCTCCGATGTTCATGTAATGCTTCAGTTGCAAGCTTGTCCTGTTATCTGAAAGGCTCCTCAGCCACCATCATCTGCCCAGTTTTCAGGCTACTCTCTAATGGGAGTTATTTGATGCTGAATGATCAGGGCTGCTGCGGAATGGAACCAGCCATCGCTTATCTGGTAACGGTTAATTCTAGTTACTTGTTGAATACAAGTACTGTTTTCCAACTGCCTGCACAGTTAGATAGGCAACACTATGGCCTTCGATAAATGTTTCCAACATACGCTTTGATTCTCTGAGCAAGCTGAAAGCAATGCTTTTTCAAAAGGATGTCACTGTAACATCCACCAGAGAGACATTTGATCTCCAGGTTGAGAGGTCCTTATCTAAAATTCAGACGCTACTCCATGCTAACTTCCTACTTCATTTTAGGGAGCTGGCTCACCTTATTATTATTATGTATGATACGAAGGGAATAGTGCACTTTTTGTTTTTTGAAATACATTTTTTTAACAAAAGAAAACCTAAAACAGCAATACAGTAAGGTCACATTATGCATACAGACTTTGTAAACTGGTCGGCATACAAGCAATAACATCCCAGGTCCCCATTTTAACCCCTTCGATGCTCATGACGGAACGGTTCCGTCATGAGCATCGGTTGGGCTGTGCTCATGACGGAACCGTTCCGTCATGAGGACAGCCCCCGGGGGAAGCGCTGGCGCTCCCCCCCTTGTGCAGCGATCTTCACCCCCTTTACGGGGGTGGCAGCGGAAGAGCTTCCGCTGCCACCCCCGAGCCCCCCCGAGCCCCCCCACGCTTTCTGATGACGTCAGCGCGCACAGCGCGCGCCGGCGTCATCAGGAAGCGTTGGACGCGCTGGAATCCATTTCTTCCAGCGCGTCCAAGGGAGCAGAGGTAGGTGTTTGTAGTCCGGTGGGGGCCGCGGCGGTGAAATCTGTAGGATTGAGGCATCGGGGGAGAGGAAAGAGTATTTCCTCTCCCCCGATGTCTCAATACAGGGCATTCCTGCTCCACGATCGCGCACAGCGTCGCGATCGTGGAGTAGGGATGCCCCACTAGACACCAGGGATTTGGTATTTCGAATTTGGGAAGCGACCCCTTAGGCAAGGGTCGCTTCCTTGGGGATAAAAATTTGGCGAAGTCTTTTCTGCCCCCCCTGGGGGCAGATCGGTCCGCTTTCTGCGCGTTTCTGCCCCCAGGGGGGGCAGAAAAGCCCACTAGACACCAGGGATGTCGTTTTTACTATGTAGGAAGCGACCCCTTAGGCAAGGGTCGCTTCCTTGGGGGCAAAATTTTTGGAAGTCTTTTCTGCCCCCCCTGGGGGCAGATCGGTCCGCTTTCTGCACGTTTCTGCCCCCAGGGGGGGCAGAAAAGCCCACTAGACACCAGGGATGTCGTTTATGCTATGTAGGAAGCGACCCCTTAGGCAAGGGTCGCTTCCTTGGGGGGCCCAATAATTTGAAGACTTTTCTGCCCCCCCTGGGGGCAGATCGGTCTTCTTTCTGCCCGTTTCTGCCCCTAGGGGGGGCAGAAAAGCCCACTAGACACCAGGGATGTCTATTTCGTTATGTAGGAAGCGACCCCTTGGGCAAGGGTCGCTTCCTAGGGTGGTAAAGTGATTAGAAGACTTTTCTGCCCCCCCTGGGGGCAGATCGGTCGTCTTTCTGCCCGTTTCTGCCCCCAGGGGGGGCAGAAAAGCCCACTAGACACCAGGGATGTCTTTTTCTTTATGTAGGAAGCGACCCCTTGGGCAAGGGTCGCTTCCTTTGCGGCCTAATTATTTAGAATACTTTTCTGCCCCCCCTGGTGGCAGATTGGTCGTCTTTCTGTCCGTTTCTGCTCCTAGGGGGGGGGCAGAAAAGCCCACTAGACACCAGGGATATAAATATTATTGTAGGAAGCGACCCCTTGGGCAAGGGTCGCTTCCTTGGGCCCCTAAATGTTTTGAAGACTTTTCTGCCCCCTCTGTGGGCAGATCGGTTTTATTTTTTTGCCGTTTCTGCTCCCATTGGGGGCAGAAAAGCCCACTAGACACCAGGGAATTAGTTCAATTAGAAATAGAAGTGACCCCTCGCTTCCAGGGTGCAATTTGTTATATGTATTTGGCTCACCTGCCCCGGGACTGAATAGCCTTTTTTTCCTGCTGTTTTCTGCCTGACCTGGCACACAAACCGATTGACCATTTGGGTAGTGACATGGCATGTTATAATGTTTATTGTTATATTTTTTGTGATTTCCAATTGTAATGTTTTTTTTGTTTACTTTTTTGTTCTAGGTGAAGGCTTTTCTTCTGTTCACGGTGACGTTTTGGTTCTGGTGGTTTTGCTGTTTGTGTAGTTTGGTAAGAGACTGTTTTTTTGTACAATGCAAATGTGTTTGATTTCTCTGCCTGTTTTTTTTTGCAAATGGTGTAATAATAGCAGTATGTTTGGTTTTTGAGTTTCAAAAACTTTTTGCATTGGTGCACGATGTGTATTTTGTTGTCTTGTGAGTAATTTGTTTTTTTTTCTTCTTTCTAGTTTGATATCGTTGGTCTTTGCTGTGTCACTGCAGAGTTTGTTTCTGGTGAGTGCAGCTGTCTCTTTTGATTTTGGATTGTATAGTTTTTGAGTACATTGATCTTATTGATATAAGGTACACATTTCTTTACTTACTTGGTTTGCACATTGTTGGTTGTTGTTGACTTGTTTGTGCAGTCTTCTATCTTAGTAGGTATAATGGCTAGCCGCAGGATGACTGCTCAGCAGGTTGTTGGTTTGCTGTTTGAGTCTTCCTCTGATATTGGGTCAGAGACTGACTCTGCTTCTGAGGGAGAGGGGGCAGGGGACGATTCTGGCAGTGAGTTTTCTCTCCGTATGGGGTCATCGGATGATGAAGATACTCTTAGTGCGGATGAAGTGCCTGTGTTAGAGGAGGAGACTGATGTGCCGATAGTGCGGCAAGAGGCATCTGGGCTGCAGCCTGCGGCTGCAAGGCTTCCCGTTGGTGTAGTGCGGCAAGAGACATCTGGGCTGCAGGCTGGGACTGCAAGGCTTCCCGTTGGTGTAGTGCGGCAAGAGGCATCTGGGCTGCAGGCTGGGGCTGCAAGCCTTTCCGGTGGTGTAGTGCGGCAAGAGACATCTGGGCTGCAGGCTGGGGCTGCAAGTCTTCCCGTTGAAAGTGATGACCTCTGGGTTGCCCCTGGCATGGTGCAGCTGGTATTTTCTGAGTTTACTGGTGTTCCAGGGTCTAGAGTGAATACCGAGAACTTTTTGCCTGTAAATTTTTTTCAGTTGTTTATGGACGATGTGTTTTTGGCAGAGATTGTTGAGCAGACTAATTTGTATGCCGAACAGTTTTTGAGGGACAACAGTGCCAGTCTTAAGCCACACTCTAGAGCTACCCGGTGGACTCCCACAAATGTTGAAGAGATGAAGAAGTTCTTGGGTTTAACTTTTTTGATGGGCTTGCTAAGGAAGCCATCATTGGCTTCATATTGGTCTAGCAGTCCCTTGATGGCAACGTCTATTTTTCCGGCAGTCATGAGTCGTGACAGGTATTTGCTTCTGCTTCGGATGATGCACTTTGTAGATAATGGTTTAGCGTTGCCACGAGATCACCCTGATTGTGACCGTCTTTTTAAGATTAGGCCTGTCCTTGATCACTTTGTTGATCGATTTTCTGAGATTTATGCCCCTGGTAGAGAAATTGCAGTGGATGAGTCTTTGGTGTTGTTCAAGGGCCGCTTGGTTTTTAGGCAATACATTCCTAGTAAGAGGGCACGCTATGGAATAAAGCTGTATATGCTGTGTGACAGTAGGACTGGATATGTCTCTAATTTCAGGGTGTACACCGGTAAGGAATCTAGGTTTAACCTCCCTGGTTGTCCGTCCACTTTTGGAGTGACTGAGAAAATTGTTTGGGAACTTGGTAGAGGATTTTTTAACAAAGGCCACCATTTATATGTAGATAACTTCTACACTGGTGTACGGTTGTTCAGGGAATTGGCCAAAGTGGACACTTTTGCTTGTGGCACAGTCCGCTGTAACCGTAAAGGTTTTCCGAAAGAACTTGTTTGTCAAAAGCTTGTGCGGGGACAGTGCAGTGCGTTGCGTTGCCAGGAGCTTCTTGCTGTGAAGTTTACAGACAGGAGAGATGTCTACATGCTGACTTCCATCCATGATGAAAGCACTGCACCTGTGACTGTTTGGGGTCAGGTCGCTGAAGCGCGCAAACCTGTATGTGTTTTAGACTATAATAGGTACATGGGTGGTGTTGACAGAGTAGATCAGAGGTTGGAACCTTACACTGCTCTTCGTAAGGCTTACATTTGGTACAAGAAGTTGGCTATCCATCTTTTCCACTTGGCAATGTTTAATGCTTTTGTTGTGTTCCAGGATTCTTGCCCTGAGTCAAAGATGACTTTTGCTAAGTTTCAGGAGTCTGTAATAGGCAGCCTTGTTGTAGTGGAACAGGCAAGTGTTCCTAGAGTTGGACTGGTGGAGGATGTTGCTAGATTGAAAGATCGCCACTTTCCAGATCACATTCCTCCCACACCCGCAAAAGATTTTCCCAGTAGGAGATGTAGAGTCTGTTGGCGAAGAGGTTTGCGGAAGGAGAGTCGTATGTACTGCCCCGATTGTCCCTCTCATCCTGCACTGTGTCTCTCTGCTTGTTTCCGAGCGTACCACACGCGTAAAAACTTCTGGGAAGATTCATGAGTGGTAAAGTGAACTGCCTGGTCTGTATTCTTTGGAAAATATGATTCTGTTTCAAGGTTGGTGTTAGTGCAATGTATTTAGTTGCTGATTTTCTGTTAGAAGATTTGTATCTATTTGCAATTTGTTTGTGTTTTTATTTTTTTCTAAAAAAATCCAAAATGTGATGGCGGTGTGTGTAGGCTTGCGCTTGGCTGTTGGTGTGTGGACTGGCACTTGGTTGGTGGTGTGCGTGGAATGGTGCTTGGCTGACGGTGTGCGTGGACTGGCGGTGTGCATGGACTGGCGGTGTGCGTGGACTGGTGCGTGGCTGGTGGTGTGCGTGGAATGGTGCTTGGCTGGCGGTGTGCGTGGACTGGTGCGTGGCTGGTGGTGTGCGTGGAATGGTGCTTGGCTGGCGGTGTGCGTGGAATGGTGCTTGGCTGGTGGTGTGCGTGGAATGGTGCTTGGCTGGCGGTGTGCGTGGACTGGTACTTGGCTGGCGGTGTGTGTGGACTGGTGGTGTGTGCGGACTGGTGTTTGGCTGGTGGTGTCCGTGGACTGGAGCTTGGCTGGTGGTGTCCGTGGACTGGAGCTTGTCTGGTGGTGTGTGTGGACTGGAGCTTGGCTGGCGGTGTGCGTGGAATGGTGCTTGTCTGGTGGTGTCCGTGGACTGGAGCTTGGCTGGCGGTGTAGGTGGATTGGCGATTGGCTGCCGGTGTGCCTGGACTGGCGATTGGATGGCGGTGTGCCTGGACTGGCGCTTGGCTAGCGGTGTGCGTGGACTGGCGTTTGGCTAGCGGTGTGTGTCGACTGGTGCTTGGCTGGCTGTGTGTGAGTAGTGACTTTCTGCTGGTCACTACACACACTGCTAGCTGAGTGCCACTCCACGCAATCCTTCAGCCTGTGTAGTTGCTGTGTCTGGATTGTGGGCGTGTGAAAGTGATGGGCCCTTGAATGGCGCTGTGTGCTGGTGTGAGTTTTGTTATGTGATGGGCCCGCGGCTGGCGGTGTGAATGGTTTTGTATGTCTCACACGTATGAAAGGTGTATGAATGGCCTGTAAAGAGGTTGGTGCCTTGTCGTGGCTTTACAGCTCACGAGCTGTGAGTCAATGGTTCAGTTTCTTGCCCTTTCAATTATTACCAGTGCATTTCATGTTTTGTGAAATCACTTGGTAATACAATTTTATCTACTGAACCATCACTCACCCTCGTGCCAAATCCAACCAGTATGTGTGTGTGCTTGTGGGTTAGATGACTGTGCAGTAATATTTGTCTTTCTGAAGCTGGGTGCACCTTGTCCCTTTTTGGTGATTTTTGTACTGTGTTGCTTTTGTACCTGGTGTTGCGAATGGTCTTGTTTGTATCACGTATGAAAGGTGTGTGAATGGCCTGTAAAGCGGTTGGTGCCTTGACGTGGCTTTACAGCTCACGAGCTGCAAGTCATTGGTTTGGTTTTTTGTGAATTTAATTATTGACAGTGCATTTCATTTTTGTGAAATCTCTTGTTAATAAAATTTAATACACTGAACCATGACTTGCCCTCGTGCCAAATCCAACCAGTATGTGTGTGTGTTTGAGGAATAGATGGTTGTGCAGGAATCTTTGTCTTTTGTTTCTCTGCCAAGGTACACTTTCCATGTAAGAATAACCCACCAACTGTAGATATTGTCGAAAACCCTTGGGAGTTCATGGTGATGTCTCTCTAGTGATTTGAAAAATATTTTTTATCCCCATTGTCCTGTAAACCTCAAATTGTCTGCCACATTTTCTTTGCAGTATTATTCCTAAATTCTCACGCTGTAGTAACAATAGGTAATCTGGTTTTGCAAGGGGGGTTACTTTGGTTTTTTGCCCAGGGCTCGGCGGCCATATAGGGAAACCTTTCCAACCCACGCATTTCTGAAAACTAGACACCCGGCGGCTTCCAGGGAGGTATGGCTTGCGTGGATCCCCCAACGTTTCCTTACCCAGAATCCCCTGCAATCCTCATTTTTTGCCCAAAAAATCACTTTTTTCACACATTTTGGGGTGGGAAAGTAGTGGCATCACCGGGCTCACACAAATTTACCACCACCCAGCGTTCCCCCAGGTCTCCCGGTAAAAATGGTGCCTCACTTGTGTGGGAGGCCCAAGTACCCGCGGCAGGCAAGGGCCCCAAACGTAGTGAGGCGACATCAAGATGGCCTATCGCCAAACCACCTGGTTTTGCAAGGGGGGTCACTTTGGTTTTTGGCCCGGTGCGCGGCGGCCATCTAGGGAAACCTACCAAACCCAGGCATTTTTGAAAACTAGACACCCGGCGGCTTCCAGGGAGGTATGGCTTGCGTGGATCCCCCAACGTTTCCTTACCCAGAATCCCCTGCAAACCTCAATTTTTGCTCAAAAAATCACTTTTTTCACACATTTTGGGGTGGGAAAGTAGTGGCATCACCGGGCTCACACAATTTTACCACCACCCAGCGTTCCCCCAGGTCTCCCGGTAAAAATGGTGCCTCACTTGTGTGGGAGGCCCAAGTACCCGCGGCAGGCAAGGGCCCCAAACGTAGTGAGGCGACATCAAGATGGCCTATCGCCAAACCACCTGGTTTTGCAAGGG
Source organism: Triturus cristatus (assembly GCF_964204655.1). Classification (NCBI taxonomy): domain Eukaryota; kingdom Metazoa; phylum Chordata; class Amphibia; order Caudata; family Salamandridae; genus Triturus; species Triturus cristatus. The sequence continues at coordinate 787,157,211 of NC_140593.1, read as the reverse complement.
GGGTCACTTTGGTTTTTGGCCCGGTGCGCGGCGGCCATCTAGGGAAACCTACCAAACCCAGGCATTTTTGAAAACTAGACACCCGGCGGCTTCCAGAGAGGTATGGCTTGCGTGGATCCCCCAACGTTTCCTTACCCAGAATCCCCTGCAAACCTCAATTTTTGCTCAAAAAATCACTTTTTTCACACATTTTGGGGTGGGAAAGTAGTGGCATCACCGGGCTCACACAAATTTACCACCACCCAGCGTTCCCCCAGGTCTCCCGGTAAAAATGGTGCCTCACTTGTGTGGGAGGCCCAAGTACCCGCGGCAGGCAAGGGCCCCAAACGTAGTGAGGCGACAACAAGATGGCCTATCGCCAAACCACCTGGTTTTGCAAAGGGGGTCACTTTGGTTTTTGGCCTGGTGCGCGGCGGCCATCTAGGGAAACCTACCAAACCCAGGCATTTTTGAAAACTAGACACCCGGCGGCTTCCAGGGAGGTATGGCTTGCGTGGATCCCCCAACGTTTCCTTACCCAGAATCCCCTGCAAACCTCATATTTTGCTCAAAAAATCACTTTTTTCACACATTTTGGGGTGGGAAAGTAGTGGCATCACCGGGCTCACACAAATTTACCACCACCCAGCGTTCCCCCAGGTCTCCCGGTAAAAATGGTGCCTCACTTGTGTGGGAGGCCCAAGTACCCGCGGCAGGCAAGGGCCCCAAACGTAGTGAGGCGACATCAAGATGGCCTATCGCCAAACCACCTGGTTTTGCAAGGGGGGTCACTTTGGTTTTTGGCCTGGTGCGCGGCGGCCATCTAGGGAAACCTACCAAACCCAGGCATTTTTGAAAACTAGACACCCGGCGGCTTCCAGGGAGGTATGGCTTGCGTGGATCCCCCAACGTTTCCTTACCCAGAATCCCCTGCAAACCTCAATTTTTGCTCAAAAAATCACTTTTTTCACACATTTTGGGGTGGGAAAGTAGTGGCATCACCGGGCTCACACAAATTTACCACCACCCAGCGTTCCCCCAGGTCTCCCGGTAAAAATGGTGCCTCACTTGTGTGGGAGGCCCAAGTACCCGCGGCAGGCAAGGACAACAAACGTAGTGAGGCAACATCAACATTGCCTATCCCAAATGTCGCCTCACTACGTTTGGGGCCCTTGCCTGCCGCGGGTACTTGGGCCTCCCACACAAGTGAGGCACCATTTTTACCGGGAGACCTGGGGGAACGCTGGGTGGTGGTAAATTTGTGTGAGCCCGGTGATGCCACTACTTTCCCACCCCAAAATGTGTGAAAAAAGTGATTTTTTGAGCAAAAATTGAGGTTTGCAGGGGATTCTGGGTAAGGAAACGTTGGGGGATCCACGCAAGCCATACCTCCCTGGAAGCCGCCGGGTGTCTAGTTTTCAAAAATGCCTGGGTTTGGTAGGTTTCCCTAGATGGCCGCCGCGCACCGGGCCAAAAACCAAAGTGACCCCCCTTGCAAAACCAGGTGGTTTGGCGATAGGCCATCTTGATGTCGCCTCACTACGTTTGGGGCCCTTGCCTGCCGCGGGTACTTGGGCCTCCCACACAAGTGAAGCACCATTTTTACCGGGAGACCTGGGGGAACGCTGGGTGGTGGTAAATTTGTGTGAGCCCGGTGATGCCACTACTTTCCCACCCCAAAATGTGTGAAAAAAGTGATTTTTTGAGCAAAAATTGAGGTTTGCAGGGGATTCTGGGTAAGGAAACGTTGGGGGATCCACGCAAGCCATACCTCCCTGGAAGCCGCCGGGTGTCTAGTTTTCAAAAATGCCTGGGTTTGGTAGGTTTCCCTAGATGGCCGCCGCGCACCGGGCCAAAAACCAAAGTGACCCCCCTTGCAAAACCAGGTGGTTTGGCGATAGGCCATCTTGATGTCGCCTCACTACGTTTGGGGCCCTTGCCTGCCGCGGGTACTTGGGCCTCCCACACAAGTGAGGCACCATTTTTACCGGGAGACCTGGGGGAACGCTGGGTGGTGGTAAATTTGTGTGAGCCCGGTGATGCCACTACTTTCCCACCCCAAAATGAGTGAAAAAGTGATTTTTTGAGCAAAATTTGAGGTTTGCAGGGGATTCTGGGTAAGGAAACGTTGGGGGATCCACGCAAGCCATACCTCCCTGGAAGCCGCCAGGTGTCTAGTTTTCAAAAATGCCTGGGTTTGGTAGGTTTCCCTAGATGGCCGCCGCGCACCGGGCCAAAAACCAAAGTGACCCCCCTTGCAAAACCAGGTGGTTTGGCGATAGGCCATCTTGTTGTCGCCTCACTACGTTTGGGGCCCTTGCCTGCCGCGGGTACTTGGGCCTCCCACACAAGTGAGGCACCATTTTTACCGGGAGACCTGGGGGAACGCTGGGTGGTGGTAAATTTGTGTGAGCCCGGTGATGCCACTACTTTCCCACCCCAAAATGTGTGAAAAAAGTGATTTTTTGAGCAAAAATTGAGGTTTGCAGGGGATTCTGGGTAAGGAAACGTTGGGGGATCCACGCAAGCCATACCTCCCTGGAAGCCGCCGGGTGTCTAGTTTTCAAAAATGCCTGGGTTTGGTAGGTTTCCCTAGATGGCCGCCGCGCACCGGGCCAAAAACCAAAGTGACCCCCCTTGCAAAACCAGGTGGTTTGGCGATAGGCCATCTTGATGTCGCCTCACTACGTTTGGGGCCCTTGCCTGCCGCGGGTACTTGGGCCTCCCACACAAGTGAGGCACCATTTTTACCGGGAGACCTGGGGGAACGCTGGGTGGTGGTAAAATTGTGTGAGCCCGGTGATGCCACTACTTTCCCACCCCAAAATGTGTGAAAAAAGTGATTTTTTGAGCAAAAATTGAGGTTTGCAGGGGATTCTGGGTAAGGAAACGTTGGGGGATCCACGCAAGCCATACCTCCCTGGAAGCCGCCGGGTGTCTAGTTTTCAAAAATGCCTGGGTTTGGTAGGTTTCCCTAGATGGCCGCCGCGCACCGGGCCAAAAACCAAAGTGACCCCCCTTGCAAAACCAGGTGGTTTGGCGATAGGCCATCTTGATGTCGCCTCACTACGTTTGGGGCCCTTGCCTGCCGCGGGTACTTGGGCCTCCCACACAAGTGAGGCACCATTTTTACCGGGAGACCTGGGGGAACGCTGGGTGGTGGTAAATTTGTGTGAGCCCGGTGATGCCACTACTTTCCCACCCCAAAATGTGTGAAAAAAGTGATTTTTTGAGCAAAAATTGAGGTTTGCAGGGGAGTCTGGGTAAGGAAACGTTGGGGGATCCACGCAAGCCATACCTCCCTGGAAGCCGCCGGGTGTCTAGTTTTCAAAAATGCCTGGGTTTGGTAGGTTTCCCTAGATGGCCGCCGCGCACCGGGCCAAAAACCAAAGTGACCCCCCTTGCAAAACCAGGTGGTTTGGCGATAGGCCATCTTGATGTCGCCTCACTACGTTTGGGGCCCTTGCCTGCCGCGGGTACTTGGGCCTCCCACACAAGTGAGGCACCATTTTTACCGGGAGACCTGGGGGAACGCTGGGTGGTGGTAAATTTGTGTGAGCCCGGTGATGCCACTACTTTCCCACCCCAAAATGTGTGAAAAAAGTGATTTTTTGAGCAAAATTTGAGGTTTGCAGGGGATTCTGGGTAAGGAAACGTTGGGGGATCCACGCAAGCCATACCTCCCTGGAAGCCGCCGGGTGTCTACTTTTCAGAAATGCCTGGGTTTGGTAGGTTTTCCTAGGTGCCGGCAGGGCTAGGGTACAAAATCTACAGCTAGTCACTTTGCCAAAAAAAGGGTCATTTTTCACTGCAAAACCACGTTGCGTTTTGCGCCGTTTCCTGTCGCGGGCACTAAGCCGACCCGCACAAGTGAGGTACCATTTTTCTCGTAGGACTTTGGGGAACGCGGGGTGGGTGGAAATTTGTGGATCCACGCAGATTCCAGAACTTTCCATCACAGAAATGTGGGGAAAATGTGTTTTTTTTGTCAATTTTTTATGTTTGCAAGGGATTCTGGGTAACAGACCATGGTGGGAGGCAGTCAAGTCACCCCATCCTGGATTCCCCTGGGTGTCTAGTTTTCAGAAATGTATAGGTTTGCTAGGTTTCCCTAGGTGCCGGCAGGGCTAGGGTACAAAATCTACAGCTAGTCACTTTGCCAAAAAAAGGGTCATTTTTCACTCCAAAACCACGTTGCGTTTTGCGCCGTTTCCTGTTGCGGGCACTAGGCCGACCCGCACAAGTGAGGTACCATTTTTCTCGTAGGACTTTGGGGAACGCGGGGTGGGTGGAAATTTGTGGATCCACGCAGGTTCCAGAACTTTCCATCACAGAAATGTGGGGAAAATGTGTTTTTTTTGTCAATTTTTTACGTTTGCTAGGGATTCTGGGTAACAGACCATGGTGGGAGGCAGTCAAGTCACCCCATCCTGAATTCCCCTGGGTGTCTAGTTTTCAGAAATGTATAGGTTTGCTAGGTTTCCCTAGGTGCCGGCAGGGCTAGGGTACAAAATCTACAGCTAGTCACTTTGCCAAAAAAAGGGTCATTTTTCACTCCAAAACCACGTTGCGTTTCGCGCCGTTTCCTGTCGCGGGCACTAGGCCGACCCGCACAAGTGAGGTACCATTTTTCTCGTAGGACTTTGGGGAACGCGGGGTGGGTGGAAATTTGTGGATCCACGCAGATTCCAGAACTTTCCATCACAGAAATGTGGGGAAAATGTGTTTTTTTTGTCAATTTTTTACGTTTGCAAGGGATTCTGGGTAACAGACCATGGTGGGAGGCAGTCAAGTCACCCCATCCTGGATTCCCCTGGGTGTCTAGTTTTCAGAAATGTATAGGTTTGCTAGGTTTCCCTAGGTGCCGGCAGGGCTAGGGTACAAAATCTACAGCTAGTCACTTTGCCAAAAAAAGGGTCATTTTTCACTCCAAAACCACGTTGCGTTTTGCGCCGTTTCCTGTCGCGGGCACTAGGCCGACCCGCACAAGTGAGGTACCATTTTTCTCGTAGGACTTTGGAGAACGCGGGGTGGGTGGAAATTTGTGGATCCACGCAGATTCCAGAACTTTCCATCACAGAAATGTGGGGAAAATGTGTTTTTTTTGTCAATTTTTTACGTTTGCTAGGGATTCTGGGTAACAGACCATGGTGGGAGGCAGTCAAGTCACCCCATCCTGGATTCCCCTGTGTGTCTAGGTTTCAGAAATGTATAGGTTTGCTAGGTTTCCCTAGGTGCCGGCAGGGCTAGGGTACAAAATCTACAGCTAATCACTTTGCCAAAAAAAGGGTCATTTTTCACTCCAAAACCACGTTGCGTTTTGCGCCGTTTCCTGTCGCGGGCACTAGGCCGACCCGCACAAGTGAGGTACCATTTTTCTCGTAGGACTTTGGGGAACGCGGGGTGGGTTGAAATTTGTGGATCTACGCAGATTCCAGAACTTTCCATCACAGAAATATGGGGAAAATGTGTTTTTTTTGTCAATTTTTTACGTTTGCAAGGGATTCTGGGTAACAGACCATGGTGGGAGGCAGTCAAGTCACCCCATCCTGGATTCCCCTGGGTGTCTAGTTTTCAGAAATGTATAGGTTTGCTAGGTTTCCCTAGGTGCCGGCAGGGCTAGGGTACAAAATCTACAGCTAGTCACTTTGCCAAAAAAAGGGTCATTTTTCACTCCAAAACCACGTTGCGTTTTGCGCCGTTTCCTGTCGCGGGCACTAGGCCGACCCGCACAAGTGAGGTACCATTTTTCTCGTAGGACTTTGGGGAACGCGGGGTGGGTGGAAATTTGTGGATCCACGCAGATTCCAGAACTTTCCATCACAGAAATGTGGGGAAAATGTGTTTTTTTTGTCAATTTTTTACGCTTGCAAGGGATTCTGGGTAACAGACCATGGTGGGAGGCAGTCAAGTCACCCCATCCTGGATTCCCCTGGGTGTCTAGTTTTCAGAAATGTATAGGTTTGCTAGGTTTCCCTAGGTGCCGGCAGGGCTAGGATACAAAATCTACAGCTAGTCACTTTGCCAAAAAAAGGGTCATTTTTCACTGCAAAACCACGTTGCGTTTTGCGCCGTTTCCTGTCGCGGGCACTAGGCCAACCCGCACAATTGAGGTACCATTTTTCTCGTAGGACTTTGGGGAACGCGGGGTGGGTGGAAATTTGTGGATCCACGCAGATTCCAGAACTTTCCATCACAGAAATGTGGGGAAAATGTGTTTTTTTTGTCAATTTTTTACGTTTGCAAGGGATTCTGGGTAACAGACCATGGTGGGAGGCAGTCAAGTCACCCCATCCTGGATTCCCCTGGGTGTCTAGTTTTCAAAAATGTATAGGTTTGCTAGGTTTCCCTAGGTGCCGGCAGGGCTAGGGTACAAAATCTACAGCTAGTCACTTTGCCAAAAAAAGGGTCATTTTTCACTCCAAAACCACGTTGTGTTTTGCGCCGTTTCCTGTCGCGGGCACTAGGCCGACCCGCACAAGTGAGGTACTATTTTTCTCGTAGGACTTTGGGGAACGCGGGGTGGGTGGAAATTTGTGGTTCCACGCAGGTTCCAGAACTTTCCATCACAGAAATATGGGGAAAATGTGTTTTTTTTGTCAATTTTTTACGTTTGCAAGGGATTCTGGGTAACAGACCATGGTGGGAGGCAGTCAAGTCACCCCATCCTGGATTCCCCTGGGTGTCTAGTTTTCAAAAATGTATAGGTTTGCTAGGTTTCCCTAGGTGCCGACAGGGCTAGGGTACAAAATCTACAGCTAGTCACTTTGCCAAAAAAAGGGTCATTTTTCACTCCAAAACCACGTTGCGTTTTGCGCCGTTTCCTGTCGCGGGCACTAGGCCGACCCGCACAAGTGAGGTACCATTTTTCTCGTAGGACTTTGGGGAACGCGGGGTGGGTGGAAATTTGTGGATCCACGCAGATTCCAGAACTTTCCATCACAGAAATGTGGGGAAAATGTGTTTTTTTTGTCAATTTTTTACGTTTGCAAGGGATTCTGGGTAACAGACCATGGTGGGAGGCAGTCAAGTCACCCCATCCTGGATTCCCCTGGGTGTCTAGTTTTCAGAAATGTATAGGTTTGCTAGGTTTCCCTAGGTGCCGGCAGGGCTAGGGTACAAAATCTACAGCTAGTCACTTTGCCAAAAAAAGGGTCATTTTTCACTCCAAAACCACGTTGCGTTTTGCGCCGTTTCCTGTCGCGGGCACTAGGCCGACCCGCACAAGTGAGGTACCATTTTTCTCGTAGGACTTTGGGGAACGCGGGGTGGGTGGAAATTTGTGGATCCACGCAGATTCCAGAACTTTCCATCACAGAAATGTGGGGAAAATGTGTTTTTTTTGTCAATTTTTTACGTTTGCAAGGGATTCTGGGTAACAGACCATGGTGGGAGGCAGTCAAGTCACCCCATCCTGGATTCCCCTGGGTGTCTAGTTTTCAGAAATGTATAGGTTTGCTAGGTTTCCCTAGGTGCCGGCAGGGCTAGGGTACAAAATCTACAGCTAGTCACTTTGCCATAAAAAGGGTCATTTTTCACTGCAAAACCACGTTGCGTTTTGCGCCGTTTCCTGCCGCGGGCACTAGGCCGACCCGCACAAGTGAGGTACCATTTTTCTCGTAGGACTTTGGGGAACGCGGGGTGGGTGGAAATTTGTGGATCCACGCAGATTCCAGAACTTTCCATCACAGAAATGTGGGGAAAATGTGTTTTTTTTGTCAATTTTTTACGTTTGCAAGGGATTCTGGGTAACAGACCATGGTGGGAGGCAGTCAAGTCACCCCATCCTGGATTCCCCTGGGTGTCTAGTTTTCAAAAATGTATAGGTTTGCTAGGTTTCCCTTGGTGCCGGCAGGGCTAGGGTTCACAAACTACAGCTAGACTCTTTGCAAAAAAAGTGTAAATTTTCAGTGTGAAAATGTGGTGTGTTCACCTTAGGTTTTGAGCCACTTCCTGTCGTGGGCACTATGCCTACCCACACAAGTGAGGTACCATTTTTCTCGGGAGACTTAGGGTAGTTCAAATTTGTAAAGCAACTGTTATTACCTATTGATTTTTGATGCATTTCTCCCTTCCAAATGAAAGACATTGTGTAAAAAAAAAGTCATTTTGAAAAATGACCAATAATTGTCATGCAAATATGAGTATTCCCAATTTCGAAAATGTGCAAATATGCACTGTTTCTGAACTCTGTAATTTGTTCCCATTTCAGAAATACATAGGTGACTTTCATACCGATTTTTCCAAGTATACATTTTCACACAATAATTGCTATATACCCGGACCAAAAAAAAAAAACATTACAAAATGCTGCTCATTTTTCTACTCTGGGTTCGTTGGGCTCTTGGTGAACCTACAAGTCCTATATGTCCCCACAACCAGGAAGGTCTACCGGATGTAACGGTACATTGCTTTCAAAGAGATGTCATAATTCGAAGAAGTTACAGGTAAAAACGTTGACTCAAGAGGCTGCTTTTTTCAACAAATTTTTAATTTTTCCTATATTTGCCTGTAAATTTCTATAAAGAAACCTTGATGGATCTACGCAAATGACCCCTTGCTGAATTCAGAATTTTGTCTACTTTTCAAAAATGTATAGCTTTCCAGGATCCATTATTGTTTTGTTACCCTTTTCTACCATTAACTGGAAGGAGGTTGAAAGCACAAAAAATAGCAAAAATAGGGTATGTCCCAGAAAAATGCCAAAACTGTGTAAAAAATGTTGGTTTTCTAACAAAAGTCTGTCATTCCCTAAAAGCTGGAGAAATTGTGATTTCAGCCCCACAAACCCTTTTTTGATACCATTTGCAGAGAAAAACCCAGAAGCTTTCATTTGCAGCCCATTTTTCACATTTTTCACAAACTAGGAGAATCCACAAACCCTGGGTACCTTTAGAATCCCCAAGATGTTGGAAGAAAAGGACGCAAATTTGGCGTGGATACCTAATGTGGTCAAAAAGTTACAGGGGCCTAAGCGCGCACTACCTCAAATAGCCCAAAAAGGGCTTAGCACAGGAGGGGAAAAGGCCTAGCAGCGAAGGGGTTAAGATATACTGTCGGTATCAGACACATCAACAAGTTTCCTTCGTTCACGCCGTAATTCAATTGTTGGAGAAAGGCATATGTCCCCCCTGTATTTATTCCACCCACACACAACTTGTGTCGGAGACACAACCACCCTAGTACCTTTGTTTGATCAGTGAGAGGGCCAGTGTTACCCTACTCACTACATTTAGTCTGTGCACTCACTTCACATCACCACCACCCCTGGTCCTGATGAAACGCCAAGGATCTTTTTAAAGTCCACCTTGTCGAGAGTACTTCTTTAGGGAGTGCCAATTTCAGAAGTATAGCACCATGGTTGGATAGATGTATAGGGAGATATTCCATTGTACTTATTTTTTCCAGGTCAGCATGCTCCATAAACATGTAGTCTATCCTTGAGAAGTGGGAGTTCTTCTTACTATGGAAGGAGTATTCTCTCTTCTCGCCCATTTTATTCCGCCATATATCTATGAGGTTAAAATTTTTCATCATCGTCAAAAGAAGGGATTTGACCCGTGGCAATGCTACTTGGTTTCTGGGGATAGACCTATCAAGTTTATTATTCAGAAGTATATTAAAGTCACCTCCTAAAATCAAGGCTGAGTCGAAATACGCTAATAAATAGAAGATTCCTCTTACAGCCCTCAACGCCGGGCCTTTTAAAGTTAGAGTCTGCCCGTTTCTTGCAGGAGAATCTAGGCTCAACTAAATTACATGTGGTGTGGGACACTTTTAAAGCCTGCCTGAGGGGGATATTAAAAGGCGCGGTAGATAAGTAAAATGAGAGACTTTGAACAGGGTGAGAATTGTGGCAAACTCCTGGCAATGAAAAGCAGAGTTGACAGAGCCAATAACTACATCACTAAAATTAAAAGTGGCTCTCAAATCCTGGAGGATAAGGGTAGTATAGCATCTGCTTTCATGCAATTTTTTCAAGAACTTTATAAGGATCACCTCCAGGTGTCAGAAGATCATATGGACAGATGGCTTAGAGACAAACACCTCCCTACATTACCCGCCGGTAGCCATGGAAGTCTCACATCAGCAATAACAAGCCTAGAGATATCAACTATCTTAGATGCTGGGAGGAAGGGGAAAGCAGCAGGTCCGGATGCAATTCCGATTGAGGTCTATATAATCTTGAGAGAGGAGATTGTGCCGGTATGGCTGGAATTGTTTAATAGTATCCTAGATGGTACTTCCCCTTTGCCTGACTCTTGGAGCAACGCAGTTATTGCATTGATTTTAAAGCAAGGGAAGAATCCAGCTCAGTGCCAGTCATATCGACCAATCTCGTTGCTCAATGTGGACTATAAAGTCTTTGCTGGGGTTTTAAATGCTCGGCTCAGCAAAGTCGTAGGCTCGATTATACATCAAGACCAAAAGGGCTTCCTACCTGGCCGCCAGATGTCAGATCTAACACAGACCCTAATTGGGTCCATTTACCTCGCTTCAACATTAGGCCTTCCCCTTTCAATCATCACAGTTGATGCAGCCAAGGCCTTTGATCGGGTGAACTGGTTATTTTTAGATAGGGCTCTGAAGGTTTTTGGCTTCCCGGATAGTTTCAGGCTAGTGCTGAAAGAAATATATAAATCCCCACGGGCTCAGATTCTGATTAATGGAACCCTTTCCCCCGTAGTTCAGATCGGGCGGGGAACTAGGCAGGGCTGTCCCCTCTCCCCCATTTTATTCGATCTATATCTCGAACCATTAGCCCAGAGCATAAGGCTAAACAAGAAGATTGTTCCCTTCGAGATCAATGGATATACTCAAAAGGTAGCATTGTATGCGGATGACTTGATCCTCCTATCATCTAATGTTAGCACTACACTCCCAGAAATTGAGGTAGAAGCCCAAACCTTTGGTAATCTGTCAGGCTACGAGGTAAATAATGAGAAAACCGTGATTGTGGCCTGGAACATCAATGACCCGACGGGGATTTTTGCTAAAGAACTCAGATACTTAGGAGTCATAATCACTCAAGACCTCCCCAAAATCCCCAAGACTAACTTAGATAGAGTCTCAAAGGAAGTGGAAATCTTACTTAAAAGATGGCAAAGTATTCCACTATCGTTGTATGGACGAGTTAACCTAATCAAGATGTGTGTACTCCCCAAGTATACGTATCTCTTTAACAACATCCCACTGGAGTTTCTTAAATCAGATATTCTCAAAATTCAGAGCAAGATTTCCTCCTTCATTTGGGCCAATAAAGCGATCCGGTTATCTTGGAAAAAACTCAGGCGCAAGCTTCAGCGAGGGGGGGTGGCCCTCCCAGATTTCCAGTGTATTGCTGGGCTTATCAATTAAAAAACTGCAGAATGCTATTGCTCTCCCCCGACAGCTCACCGATTGGATGCATGTTTAAAGCTATGCTAGCAGGGGAGGAGGAGTCAGGTTTTATGTATAAATTTGGCTCTCCAAAATTCTTCAAAAAAGTGCGTTTAAAGATTCTGCGTTTGGCTGCTAGGCTGTGGGCAGACTGTCGAAAGTGCCTGGGACTATCGTATCATAGCGAATGGACGCCGGTCTGGGACTCTCCCGGCACACCCGAGTGTCTTATGGATGTCCTCGCCCGCCCATTAAAAGAGGCAGGGGTTGTACTTTGGAGAGATCTGGTTCTGGGCGAAAAATGCCACCCTTGGGAATACTGGAATCACATCACCAATTGTACTCTGTCCAGGTTCAAGTTTTACCAGCTTTCTTCCTGGTGTAACTCTCAATCCTGGCCAATTGTGCAGGATAACAACATGGAATGCGAATTACAGGATCTAACTCCAAGAAAAAGAGAGGTGGCACAATGGTATAACCATCTCCTCGCAGCTACAGAGAAGAAGATGAATCAACCCCATAGAATTTGGGAGAGTGACTTGCCGAACGAAGATCCCGAAACTTTATGGCAAGTGTCTTTAGACATTCTTTCCCCCTTGATTAAATCTGCTGCACTCAGGAAAAATCACCTTTTTACACTTCATAGAATCTACTGGTCCCCTCTCAAGCTTTCCAAGATAAAGGGCGGCGGAGAAGCCAGTTGTACAAGATGTGGCCATCAGAAGGCGGATGACATTCATATATTTGCATCTTGTCCCAGGATACAAGAATTTTGGGTAGATGTGTGTAAGACCATCTCAGGAGCCTTGGGTTGCATTATAGAGGTAAGTCTACCTCTTATATTATTTGGTCTGACTACAGTATTGGGGGGAGTGTCGGCCCCGATAGGGCCTAAACAAAGGTTGGTGTTTTATTTGATTCTACTGGCTAGGAGGGAGATTTGTAAGCTGTGGCGCCGGGAGACTCCCCCTACTTGGTCTGCTTGGTGGAGTTCTGTTAGATATTTTAGAGCATTGGACCAAAGAGTAAATGCCCATAGGGAAAGTGTAGAGAAGGGACGGTTCTGGGATATCTTGGATCTCCTGGATAGTGGATTACCAAATTGAGTATAGGGAGGGGACAATGAACCAATGATTAAAAACCTCTGGTCAGCTCAAGTGGTGTGTTATGGGTTCATTCCTTATAAAGAACACCAGCTGAGAGTAATTTACCAAGCTATCGGCACAAGAAGGGCCTGGATCGAATGGTGCCATAGCTGCGGAGGTCATATGAGATGATTTAAAAACGTTTTTTTAAAAACAATAAAAAAATATTGACCACCCAAGGCGTGAAACATGTCGACTATTTTGTAGGTTACCCAGACACATAACGTCTCGACTGGTAACCATTAACCTACGGGTTTTTTATTGTACCAAGGGTTTTTTGGTAACCCTTAGGTACTTTTAACTCACCTTGCACACACCACCTCCACTGTTCATTTTGGTACTTATCCTCCACATACCCGCATGCACCCATCGGCAGTTCTCTAAAAGATCTCCGCCAAAGAGACCCTTCGGGGGACCCGTAGGGCATTGCACCGCCGGCCCGACGAGGAGCAAACACCCGATGATGAAGCATGACATCCTTCGGGGTGTGTGAGGGCAACAAGAGACAATTTGTGTCTCTCCTTATCTTAAGTACCAAATCCTAGACCTAACCCCTCTATCCTTCCTACCTGGCTGGGTATGTAGGTCGTTCTCCAACCACATTCACCACGGAACAGTGCCTCCTTTGTGAGTACCTCATAAATTTTTCGGAGCATAGGCACTGGGCCATCAATCAGCTCCTGATCCCCCCCTCTCCTTTTTTATGTAGTAATTTATTCCACCCACCCCACTTGCCATCCCATTTTTTGGGGCACCCCCTGTGTTTGAAGACGTCTTTTTCTGCAACCATGGCCCTGTCCATGTTCACTGCCCATTCGCGGAAACTAGGGAGCACGTCCACCCCCCCCCCATTTCTGTGCAATGTTACGTTTTGGGAAGACCCATCCCAGTGAGGCCCATGTTTGCTCTGTCTGCATAAGATCAAATGTTCAGTAAGCAGAGTTGCAGGGAGGCCTTCAGGGGCTTACCCCCGCCCTTTCCATTTGTTTGGTGATAGCGTCCCAATATTATCGTATAGCTGGGCAGTCCCAGGTGATGTGGAAAAAGGTTCCCTCTTGGCGAGATTGTCTAAGGCACAAGGGGTCTGCCCATCTGCCCATTTTAACTAAGATGCTCGCAGCTAGGTAAGCATGATGTAGGATCTTCAACTGGACCAGTCGGAGTCTCATGGGGATAGCCACTTCCCTGGGGGATGCTAAGGCCTCACACCAGTCGTCGTCCTCAAGTACAACCATGTCTGTCTCCCAATATTGCCGCAGACGCACTATGGGGTCCGGGCGGTTTTTTGTTAACTTTTTATATGTGACGGATATGGCTTTTTTCTGCATGGGATCAAGCTATAGCCTATCTTCCAATGGAGAGGACTCGGGCAATAGGTCACCCCTGGGCAGCACCACTCTGAGTGCGTGACTGATCTGTACTAGCGAAAGATTTCGGCCTGTGCAAGTTGATACTTCTGCTGAAGGTACGCAAAGCAGGCCAGTCTCCCAGAGTTCCATACGTCCCCTACCGTTGGGATGCCAATCAAATCCCACTTGTCAAACCCAGGAAAAGCACTCAGGTGACCCAAGAGATCTGGCTCCCAGAGTGGTGTAGTGCGTGTGATTTTATTGTGCCAACCCAGCTGCCTATTGACCCTATGCCACGTTTCGCTCTGTGGGCCCCGTAAGGTTTAGCTTCCGTGGGGTTTGTGGACAGTGCCCTGTTTTATCTGCCCCGCCCCATAAGCCACCAGTCTGTGCAGAAGTGTGAGTCGTCATGGTTCCCGTGTGCCCATCTATTGACCGCAACCAGCTGGGATGCCAGATAGCAGAGTCTAATATCAGTTAATGAAATACCCCATCGTATCATACCGCCGTAAGTTTTTTCATGGCGATCAGCGGTGACCGGCCATCCCACAGCAGAGCACGTATGGCACTCTCAATGTTGGTGAAAAGAGTGTTGGGATGTTATTAGGGGCGTTTTGTAACACGTAAAGGAAGCGCGGTAATGCCAGCATCTTAAAAAGAGCCACACGTCCCAAGAGAGTAAGGGGAAGAGAGCGCCAATGCTTGGCATCGAAGCGGAAACACGCCAAGGTTTCGAGCAAGTTCGCCCCGTAAAATAGGGCCGGGTCAGTTGTGATATATATGCCTAAATAGCAGAAGCGCCTTAGTGCCACAGGAATGTCATACCCTCTTGGAGTGCATGGTGGCACCCCCACAGTATGTATAATTGAGACCTGGTCGAGTTGATAGTGTACTCTGAGTGGGAGCCAAATATGTTAAAAATGTGACGGACCCGGTGGAGGGTCAGTGATGGTGAGGCCATGTATAGGAGGATATCAGCCGCGTACAGCGAGATGCGGTCTGGGATCCCCTCTCACCCAAACCGCAAGCAGCTTGAGCATGAGGGCAAAGATTAAGGGCGATAGGGGACACCCCTGTCTGGTTCCCCTTTCCAATTGAAACTGTCTGGAGGTGGGTTTATTCACCACGACTTGGGCAATTGGGCAGGCATACAATAGTCGGACCAATTTTATAAAGTTAGGTCCGAATCCCATTCTCTCCAATACTGCAAAGAGGAAATCCCATTCAATAGTATCAAATGCCATTTTGGAATCCAGCGAGAGCACAGCTGTGTCCTCTCTAATCATCAGGTGTCTACCCAGCACCCTATTGAGTCGTCTTAGGTTCAGGGCAGTATTCCGTCCGGGCATTAAGCCGGATTGGTCCAGATGTACCAGGTCAGTGATATGGGGAATGAGTCTATTGGCGAGCAGTTTAGCAAGTATTTTTGCCTCTACCGTAAGAAGTGAGATGGGTCGGTATGCCCTGCAATCGTCTGGTGGTTTACCCTGTTTGTGGATAACCACAATGGAGGCTGTTCTGATGTCATCTGGCAAAAACAACAATTGATGGACAGAATGCAGAACAATGTCATACATTCGCCCCAGTACAGAGATCTGGGCCTAAATCCATCGGTTTTTTGCTCACCATGCCGTTCCAGTTTGAACCCAGCCCTATGCAAATCAGTCTTGCCTCATGGGAACAGTCCAGCCCGAACTTCCAAGCCAGGTCCTCCCTGGACTGGAAACAAGCATCCTAGGACCGGTTTCGGGGTTACACCCCTCTTCAGCCAGAAAAGCTTGATTCCAGTGGCATGGAAAGCAAGGGACCCACGTCTGGGCATACCCTTCCCACTCGGGGTGACAAATGCAAAAACAACAATTGATGGACAGAATGCAGAACCATCTGGCAGCATCCCTTTTTCAATGCTTTCAAGGTACATTTGAAGCAGATAGGTGGACAATGTAGAGGCCAGTGGCTTGAAGAATTCAATCGGGAGTCCATTGGGTCCCATGGCCTTGCCCGAATGGACATCGCGAATCGCCAATTTCCCTCCGTGGGATGTCTTCCTCTAGCTGTACTATGCGTTTGGTAAGTTCTCTTTTATGGCCCATCATCAACGCAAAGGCTCTGCCCTTTATCACCGCACCAAACGCCCCCCAAAGGATTTGGGCTGAGGTTACAGATCCCACATTTTCTTCAAAAATACAGGCCGGTCTCTTTAATCAGCGTCTTCTTGATATGCGGTATCTTAAGCGCCCAGGGGTTTATGGTCAAGGTCGTGCATCATAAGTGTGAGCCTTTCAGTCAGCTTCATGAGAATGGGTGAGTGGTCCGAGATACCCCGTGCGAGGCACTGGGAGTCAGTAAATTTGTGGATGTCTTGTGCGTGTGTGAACATATAGTCGATCCGCGACTGGCTGTTATGGACCCCGGCATGAAACGTGAATTGTGCAGCAGTGGGATTAAGTTGTCGCCATATGTCGATTAGGCCCATGGCGGAAAGGAATTTGGCAAGCTGGGATCCCCCTTGGGGTCTCTGCGAGGTGGGAGGCGGTCCAAGGCACCATCCACCGCAAGGTTGAAGGCCCCCCCAGCACAAGGGAGCCAATCGGGAGATCAAGAAGAAGCTTTCCTAGGTCCTGCAACGTGAGACGCTGCAGTCCAGGGGGGACGTATGTCGATATAACATTAAGTGATTTCCCTTTCCAGGTGCCAGATAGCGTGACTAATCTGCCTTGCCCATCAGACCAGGTGTTCTGTACTATGTAGGGACAACCTTTACGGATCCGCACCCCCGTTCCCTGCGAACCCGAGGTGAACCCCACATGTGCGGCTAGGTGATACCCCCATCTATTCAGGGCCCCACAGAAGTTACCAACTAAATGAGTTTCTTGAAGGAGAACGTTATCTGGTGCCTGCCTCTTCAGATATTGAAGAACTAACCCTCATTTGATTTTATCCACCACGCCGTTAACATTCCACGTGAGGAACTTAAGATCTACATGTGGTCCAATGCGTGTATGTACCACTGACCCGTATGTAGCCGAAGTGGTGCCCTATATGAGTTGTCGCGCCATGCAACTGTGGGCCGGCCTTGGTCGACGTAAAGTGTGTGGACAACCCTTTGATAATGTACTGGATCACTTGCTACCTCGGTGTAAGCAAAGGCAGTGACCTGTAGTGATGTATGGAAATAGCGCTGCTGCACAAAACTAGAATTACAAAAACTACCCATCCCAACTCCCAAAACTCCCTCCACCCCCCTCTCTGCCTTCCTGCAAAATGGATTAGAATAACCCATACCCCCAACAGTGCAGAGTGCCCGTCGCCCACCCAGCCCCTAAACGTGGACCTAACCCACACCTCCCATCCCTAGAAATGGAACATTCCATGTAAACCCTAGGAACTGATATATAACATGGAGTATACTCTTCAGATTCCTTGAGCTTGCATCTTTTGGCCCAGAGAATAAGTATGGGCAAAGTCATTCAGGGGCAAGGCCCCAGGGCGGTAAGTCAGATTACGTTATTGATATTCAGTCCATCTCTCTGTCTACTTTAGTCTATGGTGCTCTGACTCCGTGAAGTCTGGTGGTCCTACAGCATCTTCAAAAGAGGATACCCTCCATTGTGTATATTTCCCAAAGTTATTCCTCTTTCCTGTGCTCTAGAGGTCAGTGCAGATACTACTGGCAGAAGCCCTCAATGCTGTTTTCATTCGGAGCGTCCACCATCCCCCGTATTCAAACGTTCATCGAACCAGTCTATCACCGCAGGGGGATTTGTGAAGAACCAGGTCCTGCCACCTGCCTCGACCCTCAGTTTAGCAGGAAACAACATAGCATATTGAACTCACGTTCTCTGAGGGCCTTTTTTGCCTCCAAAAAGGAGCGTCTCTGTTTTTGGACCTTGGTGGTAGAGTCGGGAAAGAAAGTTATTATGCTGATCTCCAATTTAAGAGGGGGTGCACTGCGGGCTGTTTGGAGGATGTGATCCCTATCTCGGAAATTGAGCACTCTCACAAGGATAGGTCGTGGGGATGTCCCAGGTTTGGGCATACCCCTGGAAACCCGATTATCTCTCTCGATGGAAAAATAGTTGGTTAGGTTTTGGGCCCGTAGATGTTCGGTTGCAAGTTATTCGACAAAGAGATCTGCAGCCAGCCCCGCTGCTTGTTCAGGAACCCCCAGGATGCGAATGTTGTTCCTCCTTGACGGCCCCTCATAATCATCCAGCTGGGACACAAGAAGTTCAGTATTTTGTTGCAATTCCAGAATTTGCTTGCCCAAACCAGACACGTCTGCAACCAGTTCTTGGGTGGTGCTCTCAACCTTCTTCACCCGAGAGTCCATGTTTCGGAGATCAGCTCTGAGGAGAGAGATATCTGCAGCCACAGAGTCAATGTGTCCCTCGAGCGAAGTGTGGACTTCATTAATGGCGGCCAATACATCTTGAAGTGTGGGTGGGACCTGGTCGCCTCCATGTGATTGCGTGTGCTATTCCAACGTTAGTTGTCACCTTTCTGATGCCTTAAGGGAGGCGAATTTGTTGATCTTTTGTTGGTGCGTCGATTGATTGCCCTTAGATGATGCCATTTTGGTCGTAGACTCACCAGGCCACAGCTTACCAGTACTCACCGACTCCTACTGCAGCCTACACTGCGTGGCCTGTCGGGTTTTCTGCTTTGCTGTGGGTCTACTGCCTAACTGAGGGAAACTCGGAGGTCGCAGCTTACCGGCAGTTTAGTGCGCCAATTGTACCGACACAGGCTGGCCAGGGGGAGCGTGCCAGTGTCGCGTGAGGCTCTGGTTGCTCTGGGTCCGATGTATTGCTCCGTCTCCCCTTCGTCGCAGGATATCTGTTGCAGGGACACCCCGCAGCATGGTCTCCCAGCGCAGCCTCCAGGGGACCAGGCACGGCCTCCTGTATTGGTATTGGGGGATCTAATATCACCGCCTGTTGGTCCTGGCGCCCCCGGCTGCGGCGACCTCCCTGGATGCAGCAGGGTAGTGACACCCCAGAATGGGGGCCGGGCCGATGATTCACAGTGCCCCCGCTGCTCTGTGCCAAACTCAGTCAGTAGCTAGCCCCAGCACCGGGAACAGCTCGTCAGGCGTCCACTGATTAGCACCACTACTCCCGCCTCAAGGTCGTCTTTTGTTACGGGTGAGATGGGGTCGCGCAGTCCGCCTTCAGCACCGGCCCTCCGCCCAGAGTCACCCTCTCGCTTTCGAACGGCCAATAACGCCAGCCCTTGGTCTGCTCGGGCCTCAAGGCCACAGCAATATCAGTTCTTTTGCTCTGCCACTCCAGTAAATGTAAGCCCCCAGCTCAGGATTGCCTTTTTGTTGTGGGGGGGGTCGCGTGCTCCACATCTAGCACCAGTCCCGCTCCCGAATCTGCCCTCTCACCTCCGGCTGGCCCACCGCTCCGGCTCACAGACTTCTCGGGCTTCAGGGCATCACTCACTCAGTATCCTGCCTTCCTGGACACTCACGGACCGGACCCACAGAGCCGAGCCCACTGCTGAAGGTCGTCTTTCGTCACGGGGGTGGTCAAGCTCCGCAGTCAGCGCCTGCTTCCGAATATGTCTGCTCTCCTCTGGCCGATCAACCACATCAGCCTGCGTTCGTCTCGGGCTTCAGGGCCGCGGCCGCAGTGATTTTGTTGTTCCACAACACTGTCAGACTACAGAGGTAGGTTCGGGCTTGCTGCACACTCCGGGAAATGGTGCACGAGTGTGTGTGTTTGCCTGGGTCGAAAATGTTACAGGATATTTGGGGATTTAGGGTCGCGGGCGCCAGTGCCGTGCTAGCAGACGGCCATCTTCTTCGGCTGCCGGCCACACCCCCCCAATAGCGCACTTTTTTAATGTATTGGCTTTGGCCGGTTAGCACTTTTTAGACAGTTGTCTGAGGTATTACATCTTTCGATCACTTAGTGTTGGGAAGTGTTTTTGGAAGTCTCCTATTTGTCCTGCTACTCGCGGTGGGAATTCTGATTTTAATTTTTCTGCTGCACAATGGATGTCCCAGTTGAAACTGGAATGGAGACAGCACTGCTTGTGCTGCAATCCTGTGAGCTCACAATGCACTGCTACGGCTCACCTCGGCTTCGAGAAGCTAACAAGCACTGGTTCTTATCATTCAGGCCTATGTGGTCTCACTGCTGACAACCTGTATTTCTCTGCCTTCTGTGCAGTCAAGAATTCATCTTGGATTTGTGTTTAGGAACACAATTGGTTGCACCACTGGACATTGAGGTACTAATGGACCCCTTAAAGGCCCATGGGTATAGTTGTCCCCAGTGTATTCTTTTGCTGAAGAATGCATTCTTCCAGCCACCCTGGGACGCCTGTGGGAACGTCACCTGCAGTTGCCAGCCATAGAAATGTTGCGACTGCCACTCGGAATTCCTAAACAATTGGCTTTTCCACGTGGTGGGAACTATTTGGCCTATTTTTTAAAAAAACTGCATTGAAACAATATTTTTCAGCTTTTCTTCTAAGCACCTTGGCTTTGGGAGTGCTTAGAGTCCTAAACAGTATAATGGATTTTATAGACTTTTATGGAAATTTTAAAGAGAGGATTGCTTTTAGATGATTTTAAAAGTGCTTTTAAAGTATTTTTTAGTCTGTATATGGCCTGCTACTTTTTAGAAAGCGTTTTATTGAACCTCATTATGAGGAGTTGGTTTTATGTGCCCTGGTTATGTCCATGTACCAACACTGCACGTTTTCTTACATTATCCTCTTTTCTGCAATAAAATTGTTTCCTGTGACCTTTTGCACATATTCTGCAATAACATTGTTTGCTGTGACCTTTTGCACCTATTCGTGTGTGTGAGAGGGTTGGATTAGTTCCTCTGAAATTGCTTTGCTTACACATTAGGCTTTGCAAAACATTATCATGATGCCCCCGAACACTGGGTATAAGGCTTTTTATGCATGATGTACAAATGCCATCTTATCTTCATCCACGGACGACTGTGTTATCTGCCTATCCACAATATTGAAAATCGACACATACATCAAAAGGATGCTTCTTACTATAAATAATGAACCTCTTGAGAAATGGGCAGAAGAGACACTTCAGCTGACACAGATATTCCCTGCATGCTGAAACTTCACCACACAGTGGTCTGACATCTCTGTGAGGGGTGTCCACTTTGTGACCAGGACAAGGTTCTTCATTCTATCCCTCCATGTAATGGGGTTGGTTCATCCTTAGGGGGAATTCTTGGCTACACACCTATAAGCACTCTAAGTACACTAAGAGTAGGGTCTGCATAGTAGGAGTACGCCTGATTACTATCTTGTATTATATGTCTGCATATCTACACTGTCTTAGCACTGTGGTAGAACAGTATCTGCTATTCACTCTATTGGTGCTCATAGTCACCTTTTTCTGCTTCTGTCTACTGATTATAGCAGCACATGAATTCTATACAAGAATAACGTTGGCTCAATAAATATATTGAAAATGTCCCAGTGTGTATTCTCTGTATACTTCTCTGAGAACGAGAGAGCGCGAGTGACTAAGCGAAAATGTCCTGATCTGTTACCACGATCCCTAAGGGGTCAGGGTTGTCATGTTCAGTGGTTGTCAGAAAGTACTCGCTCCCTGGTCACGTTAGGGGGGCTTGTGGTGGCACTGTGAGCCACGCCACTTTTCAAACATACGGGTCCTGGGGGCCGGCTCGCCCTGGTACCTCACCTTCGGCCGTTGGAAGTATCCAGCTGTTCGGGGGCACTATCTTGAGGTGGAGGAGCACGGCGGGGGCCTTCCTAATGCTTGCTGAATATCCCGGATTGATCGGCAACAAGATGGCGGGTCCGTTACTGCATGTACGGCGCTGCACGGACGACTGGCGTGTGGTGGGAGATTGCTTCGCGGGAGCTGCAGCGACCATCCTAGTGCTGCCCTGATCCAGGCAAAGCAGAGTGGAGCAATCAGTGATAACCCTGCTGGGATTGAATGGCATTGGCGCTGTCTGGAGCAGCCTGAGGAGCGGTCACGAGACGACGGATACTGGGCATAGCAGGAGCAGCTGAGAGAGGCTGATTTGCGCCCTTCTGGTGGCAGCGCTGGCCGGGTGCTGCCGGTCTGAGAACGGCTTCTGCTGGAGTGTAGCGGTGCCCGGACCCCAGCGGAGAAACAGAGAGCCCCGGTAGGTGCGGGTCATTCTTGCCTGCAGGAGAGAGGGTGCGGGAGACTGCTGAGACTTGGCTGATTGTGTTGCGACTTACCCCCTTACATGGCCGGCTCGAGTGTGGCAAAAGAGATCATCAGGCCCTGGCTGAACAACCGGAGTGCTAAAGACACAAGTGCAGACACAGCACGTAGATTCCAAGACCGGAGAGCAAGGTCAGTGTGCACATTGCCTGGTGTGCCCCCGGGCTGCCTGGGACTGAACTCTAAGGCGGACTGACTCATCGGGCAGCTGGGGGTGCGTTTCCCTTGTGGCACAGGTTCTGGGAGCGGCAAGCCGCTCCGGACCTCGCGTTGTGCGAGCTCTTTATTTGTTTACTGGGGCATATACAGCTGGTTGGGATCAAGAGCATTATTAGGAACGGTCAGCCCGCCTCAGGCTAGCAACAGCAGCTAATCAGATCCATGCCTGGCTGTGCCTGACCCCAAGATGGCGGCCCGACATGCTGCCGGGGATCTCCTAATTGAAGGGGATGCCGCATTAAAGTGCCTCTGCGCATCTAGCTCTGCAGTGCAGCATGAGGGATGTAAAGAAAGAGGGGATCGTGGCCTTCCCCATAGGTCATCAAACACTGATAGCATTGGGCTACCGCTTCTGGGAGCAAGCCCCCTGAGGACTGATACTCTGTCTCTTTCAACTCTCCACTCATGGGGCTAGCGGGAGGACGAAGCAGAGGGTGTTTCCCAATCACACCGGGACCGATGCATTTGATTGAACTATGATGATGCCCCATGGGCGAAAACCAAATCTGTTTGCACTTACAGCTGAACCCAAGTACCATTGGCCATTTCCCGGTGGAGCTGTCCTATGCAGCTGTAGAGGAGTCTGGCTATGGTTCACCCCCTCAGCCGTCACCTACCCAGCCGGACATCGAACATTGTTTCTAACGGTGCTTCACGGTCTTGTGTATCTTACACTTTGACTGCTTGTTTCCCCTGAAGTCCCTTCCCCCCCTCTGGTCTGCCTGACATTATCTGCATTCCTTTTCCCCTGTTTACCTTTACCCCTCTACCTTCCATTCCACATAAGACGTTTTGTCTTTGACATGTAGCGCGAAAATAACTCATGTTATCATGTAATCTCATGTTTTTCTACTGTCTGTTCTCACCGAAGAGTCCGAAAAACCTTGTCCGATGCCCGGTGGAGCTGTCCTATGCAGCTATAGAGGAGTTTGGCCCTGGTTCACCCCCTCAGCCATCACCTACCCAGCCAGACATCTGACATTGTTTTCCTCGCCTCCCCTTTATGTTTCCTTCCCTCTATCTTTCTCCTATGTCTATACTTGGAATCTGTAACTGAAGTGATCATGTAATCTGTAAATTGCTGATCATCATGTAAAGCGCTCTGATACCTCCGGGTCTAGCCAGCGCTATATAAAACTTTGCAAATAAACAAAATAAAAAATAAAATAAATCTCTAGACCAACATATTCTTCGGGGGTGCCTGGAATCAGTCTAGGCACCACACCCAAAGTATATGTTGTACACAAACATACAGATCCTACTGATCTAGTGGGAACTACACGACACCACACAATCTAATCGTAGACAACTCCCTCAGTCCTTCAGCTTGGAAAATAACAGGATCTCCCAATCTTTCCCTCTCATTTTGCCAGAAGCTGCAGAGTACATTAATAAAACATGGGCCCCAGGGACTACAAAAGATTACAAATCAGCTTGGCTTTTCTGGGCATGCAGCTGTATGGGAAAAGATATCGATCCCTTTACAGCGGATATATCTTACATCGTTAACTTCTTGGCAGCCGAGGCTGGCAGTGGAAACACTTACAGGAATATCAAACTGTACATATGGGTGTCAGGCTCCGTGCCCCGCTGACCCTAACGAGAAGGAAGAAGAATGGACAATTCCTTACATGCCTAAACCTCTGCTTTAATTCCAGCCCTCCTGCATGAACAAAGAAGAGTCTTTCGCAGCAGACGATCACCCCTTTATCACAGGCTATGGGCCCTTTAACTTTTCAATGCCTGTCACTGATGTGTGGATGAGCCACGCCCCCTTTTCCCATTCAAGATCGGTGAAGGAAGAAGAAGACGGCTTTCACAGGAAACTGACCAGGTGCCCCATGTCGGCGTTGAAGAGGGTATACGGTGCCACAAGTGGAGAAAGCGGTGCTGAGCAGCCTCAAGCAAGAAGGATAATTGAACACATTCCAGGGAAGCCGGAGTCCAGCCCCAAGATACCGACCCCAGGAGGCCAATGATCCCATGAGCCACCCAGCCACGTTCCAGGAGGAACGTGGCTAGCACAGGTGTGTGCTCGGTTCCTAGGGAGTGGGAGGCAGGTGGAGGAGCAGACCCAGACTTTAAAAGGGGGGAACACACTGACGGTTTCCTATGTGCACCGTTCAGGACTCCCAACATATTGTTCTATGCACACGGAGGTGAAGGGTTTTTTTTCTGTTACCGCTGATCTGATTACGTGCATGTAGGGTGTGATTTCCCCACTCCCTTCCCTTTACAGACAGGTATAGTCATGCTTGACTCTGATACCCCTGTCTCTTTTCTTTTTTTTGTTTAATGGTCTAGACATCTGGCGTCTGACTGAGAGGAGGTTCCAGGAAGAGTATATATTCACTAAAGAACAGAGGAAGGACTTTACGTTTAATTTTCTTGTATGACCACCAATAAAAATCATGCAGTAAAAGCAAAGACAATACTCAGTTTTATATTTTCTGTACCCCGCAACAATGGGCCATCTCTGCTAATCATCCCTTCGTCAATTGAAAACCAGTGGGAGAGCATCTGCTTGTTTGTTGACTGTTGAAGGGAGTTATATTTGCAATCCTCCTATTCCTAAATACAGTACCTTGTGGGATGTAAATGTGGTTTTGAATTTATTTCTCTCTTGGCCTCACGGTGGTCTGCTTTCAATGAAAATGTTATCAGCTAAACTTACCATGCTATCATGTCTGATTTCCATCAAACGTTTATTGGATGTTAAAACACTAGATATTTCTTCTCATCTATTTACTCCCACTGGCATTCTGTTCATAGACACGCAAAAACACATTTGACCGCTGTCTTTTATCTCTACTTTCCTAATCAATCGAAACTATGTATTGGGCAATGCCTTAAAATCTATGAGCAGAATAGAGTTTATCTCAGAACGCCATCAGACACCCAACTCCTTATTTCCTTCAGAAAAACCTACAAACCGGTCTCTTCCCCTACCCTTGCTCGTTGGGTTCAGTGGGCTATGTCTTTTGTGGGTTGCTTGTTGTCTCGAAGACATTCTGAGTTCTGCTGATTGGTCTAATGACAATGTGTTCAGAACATTTTATTGCAAACCTGTAAATATTGTTTCTTCTGTTGTTGTTAACATGCTTTAAACAAGCATGTTAGGAGCCTCCGGTCTTGCAATAAAATGTAGATTTTGCTACTAAGTTATGAAGGAAAGTCATAATTTTATTAAAGACACAGAGGCGAGTATTAACCTAGCTCAACATTTATTAATTTTATGGGTTTTTGCCTCCAAGACAGTGGCTCCAGCACCTCTACCTAGCTCCTCCTAAGGCTCTCTCTTTCTAGCCTGGTTCTTACCTACAGTCTTCCTCAATTCCGGACCTCCAGGGTGATTCGGTGTCTCCTGCAATACCATCTGGTTTCCCGAGGCCTACTTTGATTAATTTTTCCAAGAATTTTTTTTCCTGTCTATGGCAATGATTATTGTGTTTTCTCTCATTTCGTTATTCCATACTTACTAACTTGTCATACAAGAAAAGAAGGCTGTTCGCAGTCAAGCTAGGCATTATGGGTGTTGCTCGGTTGCTATTGGCTGTTTATGTGTAGTACATTCTTTATCCCATTGGCTGTATTTCCGTAGCCTCATGGGATTTGTAGTTTCTTACATAGCTTGACTGCTGCCATTTAAAATTAAGCAAGAATTGATAGCGTAATACTTGTCTCCGTGTCTTTAAGAACATTAAGACCTTTTCCTTATAATAATTCACTAGGAAAATCCACTTGCTGCAACGAAATGGCTGTTGTTCAGATGTGGGAACCAGCCCTGCATTCCCTACTTTATGTCAGTTTTGTGTCCGGCAACAAGAAAGCTAGTCATTACTTTCAGCGATTGCACAGCCGCCAGTTATATATTAAGTTCCATGTTGACACTCTGCTGCGGGGACAGTACTAAGGTGTTGTAGGTGCAGGGCCCAAGTTACTGAAAAATGATGTACTTGGTGCGGTGGTAATTGTCGGGACTCCTGCACGCCTGCTAAATCTCTCGGCTCACCAGCAAGGTGGGCTTCTCCTAGTATCTCTGTCAATCGTGCATTCTATGTGGTGCATTGTTATTTTTGCCAGGCAAGACAGTTCTAACCCCAGGTGATGCCCCATCAGTCCCGTTGTAGACCCGGGGGAGAGCCAACCCTCTCAGCATGGCGTACTTCAGGAGCCCATTTGATCAGCCCAATGTTTATTCCTCGTAGCCACTCACAGTGTCACCATGCTCCAGCACAACCTTGACCCCCACAGGGAATTCAGTTTGAGTTCTGATCCTAGGCCTGGAGCACCACATGGCCTCCCACGGAAAGCTCCCGAACTAGGCAGCCATCTTAGGTGGCAGTTGGCCATGACCATGAAGGTTTAGTCTTATTTTGTCTTTGGACGCACCTGCTCTTATGGAAGAAGTTGCACCGATATATGGCTGTGACTTAACAGTAACAGGAAGAAGGCCATTGTGCATGTTCTTTGTTGTTGCTGTCAGGAACTGCCCATCTTGTCTGTTATGTTGGCACCCTCAGGGCTCCATGCTTGCTCACGTTTCTGTCCACTAAGTTGTTTGTATTTTTTCCTTTTCTTGCCACTGTCAATGTTTGTTTCTTTTAACTAAATTTATTGGTGCTGGTGCTTGTTTTGCCAATGCTTGTTCTTTTCGGATGCTAGCAACATTGTCACATTATTTGACATGTGCACCTGCCATTCTTATGTGTGTGGCTAAGGCACCTGGCATGCTTATGGGCGTGACTAGCCATGTGTGGTTAAATGCCACTGAACTGGCTATAAAAGCCCAATCCTAGCACCTGTCAATGTTTGGCTTAATCTCCTGGTTCCACCTTCAGCTGGAGACTGCTTTTATAACCACTTCAGGATTTCCTTCTTCACCATTGTACAGAAGCACACGCTGGTCCACGACTGCAGCAAGCATCGGACAGCTAAGTGCAGCGCTCTTTAAGGCTGCATGTGAAGTGAAAGGCTGTATGACTTTGACATCATCTGTTGGTATCAGAAGGCTCGTCCTTTCACATTTGCCATATGAACTGACCATCTCGTATATGGCATAAGTGACTATTTATTTAAGACTATGGCATTTACATATATGTTTCTCCCTTAGCACTTGGGGTCATTTTATGTTTGAAATCATTTATTTTTGTATTCAGCTTAGCGCTTGGGGTCATTTTATGTTTCAACTCATTTCCAACTTCTGAGAGTTTTGTTTCAACTCTATTTGCATAGAACATTGATATTAAGACAAGTATTGTGAACTTGATACCGCGCCTGGCAAATGCAAGCATCCTGTTGCCCCTCTGATCATCATATTGTATGGACACTGGCTTATGTAGCCCTATGGGCCTGTTCCTATATGTGAATATCTGTTTATGGGTATTTTCTGCAAACAAAAGGATGTGTCTAGGTGCCATTTGATTACCTGGCTGTAGATGACACATAATCATAGCCACTGACTCCTTTTTGGCATCATTGTTATTAGAGAACTAATATTTGGATTGTGTTCTCCTGCAACCTACAGACAAAGGCTAAGAGAGTATCCCAGCTCCTCTTGAGAACCAGGTGACTAACATAACTCACTTATAATGAATGTTCTGTGTTGAGTGCACTTGGGTGGCCCAGAAGTGTCTCTGTACTCATCTGTTGCATTTCTTATTTTATAGAGAAACGCAGGTACTCAAAAAGGCAACCCTACTCAGCAAACATATCCCCTCAAGGGTGCCAGGCTGGACCAGGCTATGTGAAGTAGCAGTGTTCTCTCTCTTTTTCTCGTCCCATTCTCCTTCCCTTTTGGGACACCGGTCGTGACTCCTGTAGCGAGTGCAGTAGTGCCAAGAGGTGTTCTAGGAAGAAAGGGGACAGTTCATCATTCCTGCAGACAACCTGAACTTCAGGTGAGTGGCTGCGCCACAGTCTTACAGTTGCACAGCATTTTCACATGAGCACAGGTTTGATTTTTAAAACCTTCTTTAATTAGACTTCGTATACATGACTGCTCTACTAGTGAATTAGCTTGTTTTAATTGCACTGATATGCAACTATTATGTGATTTTCTTAGTTTTTTGTCGTACTTTGATAAGTCTTTCGACCAAGTTAAGACCTCTTTAATCAAAGGTAGCAATCTCTGATCATTCTGTTCCATTAAAGCATTTTTAAGGCATTCTGTGTGTAGAACAGAGATATTAGACAGCGCTTAAAGTCTATATTTTTAAGAGGCAAGACATGATATTTTTGTTTACATTTTGTAATTTTTTATGGACTAGAATAAGTTGTGTGAGAAAATGTGTTTTTTATATTATTGCTAATGTTGTATATTTTCTTTTATTTTCTCTTTTACTTTTATAATCTACTCAAATAAAGAATACCGAAAATAAGCCTCATCCACTCCCATGCGCCAGAACTTGCCTTCCTCACTGAGAACTGGCTCAACCTTTCGTCTTCTCCTGTTATTGTCAATGCCATCCCACCTGGATACAAGATCATGCACCTGGGCCGAAACAGGCAACCAGGTGGTGGCATCACCATCATCCACAGCCATATCTCCCTATTCACTTTGACAGCCCACTTCATCACACTCTTCAACATCTCAACCGCAAACACCACAGCAACATAAAAGATACGCACCCCTAACTGCAGCTGGAAGAAAGGTGCCCAAAGTCGCATGGCTCAACACCCTCCAGCTCCACCCCCTATCTTCTCCGATAACACCAACAGAAACACAGACTGTTTCTATAACTGGATCTTCACCAATGGTGCTCTTCTGCTACTATTATACAGGAGTGGTCCCTAGCTCTTGGAGGGGTAGTGTTATCTTGCCGCTACATAAAAAGGCCCATACCTGGCAATTGTAGGCATCCCTGCTGCCTATATCGACTATTCAACTGCCTTTGAACACTTAGTCATGCAGACCCTTTGGAGGAAGTTGAGTGGCATGAGGATACCAGGGTGGTGTTCTGAAACTCATTATTGCTCTTTACACCGCTACCTGGTGTCATATTATATTAGGAGGTAGGTGGGATATGATCCTGAATATCCCAACCAGAAATGGCTGAAACAGGGATGCCTTTTGGCCACCCTCCTTTTACACAATATATGGCAGATTTGTCCCAATGTATTTAGTAAGGTACCTGGCAATGCCCCAAAATTAGTCTCTTATACATTATCCACACTCCTTTATGCAGACGATATTGCCCTACTAGATCTGACTCCCAAGGGCTTCAGAGTATCCAGACGCTCAGTTTCTGAAGGTAAATATAAATCAAACTAAGGTCATGAGGTTTTGTCCAAAGAGGTGTCAGATAAATACAAATTATAAGTGTTCTTATAATCATTATGCCACAGTAGTAGCAAAATCCTACCCGTAGCTTGGAAGAATTATGTCGGCGAACTTGACTGACAGCGAACATATTGCAAATAAATCAAATAATGCACTTGCCCTTGCACTAAAGGCACATTTTGGGATCAGCAGGTCACAGGCACTTAAATCATCTCTTAACAATATATAAAATGAAGATTCCATCAAAACTTATATATGCTATAGAGGCAATAAATGCCAACCAATGGCACTTCATGCATAAGACTGAGGGTAAATTCTTCACACTATTTACACTATAAATTCTGTGGTCTCATTAGAAGCCCTAAATTTGGAATTAGTATTGGTGAGCACTTTCACTGTCTATTACATGCTAAAGAAAAGTCTTTAGGCAGTCTTATGGTTTTGGAATGTCTTGCGCCTACTGTGGAGACTGGATAGTTTTTAATTAATATTTCAACAGCATTTCAGCACTTTTTTCGACTAGATTAGATATCCAGAATATGAGCTATGTTTATCCTAAAAACTATCTAAAATATACTTGAAAAATGAGTCCATGGAAAATGATATAGAGATGTGTAGGGCAAAATGTTTTTCCATAGTATTATTCAATCATGTCAGGCAGCAGTTCCTCAAGTGTAATTGGAATCTGGAACATAGGGCCATATGTAGGTGAAACGTGTTTTGCGATTCTCTAATTTCAACTTTTAGGGAATCGCAATTAGAGAATTGCAAAACAGAATGTAGGTAGGATTAGCAAAATATTTTGCGATTCCCACCTATTCCTTATTTGCGAATTCCAAATAGAGATTCGCAAATAAGGAATACCTTGCCATTCATTCCTATGGGCTAGAAGGCCCATAGGAATGAATAGGAAGACATTCTCAATTTGCGATTCTCAATTAGAGAATCGCAAATTGAGAATGCAATTTCAAGGTTGCAAGGGTGTCAATAGGACACCCTTTTGCACCCCTGAAATAAACATGTGTGCACATGTGGCGCACATACATGAGCTAAGGGCATGTATGTGCGCCACATGGCACTTTGAAAAATGCAAAAAAGTGCATTTTTCAAAGAAATCGCAAATTACCACCAACCTGAGGTTGGTGGTAATTTGCATTTAAGGAATCGCAATTTGGGATTCCTTAAATGCATTAGCAAAATAAGGAATCGCAAATTTTGCGATTCCTTATTTTGCGTGTGGGTTTTTGTGTGCTACATAGCACACTGACCAAATTTCGATCACAAACGCCGAAATTCGGCGAATTTCTGCATTTGCGATCGCAATTTGGCTTCCTACATATGGCCCATAGAGTGTTAAGATGCATAATGCTACGTAGACTGAAATGTTTACCACTAAAAGACATGATGGATGCATGGCAGAGTGTAATTTGGAAGGATAGACTATGCACCTTCTGTTATAATGATGTACAGACCAACAGAGACTTTTAAGCCCGCATTTTAATAAATATGGTTTTTCAACAGCAAGAGCTGCAAAGGAGATAGTAAATTGCCCAGTTAATACATTAATTTGTTGTAGATTCTTTAGTTCCTTTTTAAATTTGTATTAATGTATGTAGCTTATTATACTGTTGATCTTAATGTAAAAACTAAACCTCTAATAAAAACCTAGAATCTTGAACCTTGATCACCACCAGCACCAACATCCACCCCCCCCCCATAAATGCCAAACCAAAGAGGACAAAAAAACATATGAGATGGTATACCAACGCACTCAGAGAATCCAAGAGGTGATTTGTTAAGGAATCCATCCATCCGGCAGCCACCTCTAACTCCATCTCCCCATCACAAGGACTCAGCAACCAACTCTCTGACTTCTTCAATGACAAGATATCTTAAATCTAAAGGAAGTTTGACCCTCAACCACACCCTGCCTCTCTTGCAACCTCCACCACAAAGGTCACCCCACTCATGGAGTGGACCTGGATGACCAATGAAGACAAAGCAGCTACAATGGCATCCATCTACTCGGTAGCCCCCATAGCCCCATGGCCCCACTGGTTCTTCAAATTAGAGAGACCCATCCTCAGCATGACACTCATAACCATCATCAACACCTCCATTTCTTAAGCCACTTTCCCGGAAGCCTGGAAACACGCAGGAGCCACCCTGCTCCTCAAGAAACCCTCTTCGAACTCCAAAGTCCTCAGCAACTAACAACACATCTTCCTGCTCCCTTTCCCAGCCAAATCATAGAAAAGTTCATCAACCATCAGCTCTCCCACTACTTTGAATTCTACGATCTCCTGGACAACTCACAATCAGCTTTCTGCAGCAACCATAGAACCGAGACTGCCCTCATCGCAGCCTCTGACATTCGCTCCATACTAGATCAAAGCCACACTGCTGCACTTATTCTCCTGGAACTCTCCGCCGTCTCCCACAACACACTCATCTCCAGACTTCACAAAATCAGAATCCAAGGACCAGCTCCCAAGTGGATAGTCTCCTTCCTGACCGGAATAACACAACAGGTCAAGCTCCCTCAATTCACCTCAGAACCCAAGGACCTTGTCTACAGAGTACAAGGCTCTTCACTCAAACCCACTCTCTTCAATGTATACATGACACCTCTAGCAAGCATCACTCAGACCAACAGAGTCAACACCATCTCTTACTCTGACAACAACATCCAACTCATCTTATCCCTCTCAGAAGACATCCACACCACCAAAATGAATTTAAAAATGTGCATGACCAATGTGGCCTGCTGGATGAGAGACAACTACCTCAAACTCAACGCTGGCAAGCCATAAATGCTGACATACGGCAACAGTAACTCACCCTGGGACTTCAGCTGGTGGCCCTCAGAACTAGGCCCTTCCCCCTTACCCTCAAACAATGCCAGAAACCTGGGCATCATCCTTGACACCAACCTCACCATGAGACATCAAATCAATGCCATCACCTCTGCCAGCTTTCACATACTTTGTGTGCTCAGAAAAATCATCAAATGGCTCCCATCTGACACCAGAAAGACCATCATCCTTGCCCTCATCACAAGAAGACTGTACTAGTGCAACACTCTCTACTACGGCAACTCCGTACACCTGCTACACAAACTGCAAACCATCCAAAACACTGCTGCCAGACTAATCCCCAACCTTCCTTGCTGCAAACACACCACCTCCGAAAACTACACTGGCTCCCCATTGAGAAATGCTGAAAATTAATGATGCTCACTCACCCTACAAGGCTCTTCACAACCAGGGTCCCATCTACCTCAACCACCGTCTACACGTCCATCAACCAATCAGGAAGCTCCGCTCTGCATCACTCACTCTCGCCCACACCCCTATATCCATAGACACACAACCTTGCTTTTCAACTCATCCTACTTGCAGAACCCGCACATACTCAGCGCCCGATACCCTCTCAGGTGACATGTTTCGCACTCTACAAATCCACGTTACATTACATTACAATCCCATTAATGTTTTTGTCTTGTCCAGGACTATTTTGGTCTCACCTTGTAGTTCCACTGTGGCATGAGACCTGTGAAGGACTGGGTTATTCTAAGACCCAGCGGTGCCAGGGGACAACACCTGAAACCTTCGTGGGTTACCTGTTCTGGCGTACAAAACACAGAGACACGGGACACTTCCAGCGACGACAGAGATCAGCGTTTATTTACTGCAGGGATACAGAAATCACAAGAAGTACACAACGTGTAGGTTCTCGGAGACTGCTTCAAATTGCAAAAGTGGATCGCTCCTTTTATACACGTTTTTGCCATTGCACAGCATGGCAAACAAAGGTTACAACTCAGTTCCCACAATAAACTTCAAAAGAGTCGTGTTCATGTTTCAGGAGGCCGGAACATAATTACAGCAGCATTGCCGGTTCCCAACTGTAAAAACATATCTTCCCCACAATAAAACACATTCCATTCTGACCGTAAACACATTAAGAGAGGGGACAAAAACAGATGCAAAGAAAGAACAAGGATGCACAACAGATTAGAAAAGAGTGTTGGGAGTAATAACGGAAACTTGATAACAGGATCAAAGACCTCGTGTCCAATGCCTGCATGACTGAAACAATAGACTAGCACGGCAAGATGAGCCTCGAGCGGGGCCATCTGCCTTCGCCGTGTCATTTCCCCTATCGTAAAAGTCACCCTCAAAGAAACACGTGTCCCTCGTGTAAGCTTGAGAGTACCAGGGTCACAGAGCAGACAAAGTCCGTTCGCTGGCTACTTGAGGGCAAGAAACAAAATGGATGCCGCATCTAAAATGGAACCCGAGGGTTCGGATGGACAAACCCAAAAATGAGACGAACCATACGTGGTTGCGTAGCGAAACTGCGTACACCCACTAAACTCGTCATTTGCGGTTCGTAGACACCAAACTCATCCATATTCAACACCACTCAAAAAGTGTCGTTCCGTCTCACACGGAACCTCAGACGCTCCTTTTGCCCTCATGTAGGCAAGCACTAGTCAAGCACTAGTCAAGATCGGAATCGATTTCAATATTCATCAGATCGTTCAGCTGCTGCTGGAACATCATTCTATTCATCAACGTCTCCTTGGTAACAGATGGCCGTCTTATACACGTTGTAGCACAAAGGCCACATAAGGCAGGACCACACTGTACACAAAGACAACACGTGAATAGAAATGTTACAACAAACCCTACGATCATCAGAATCTTCCAACCCCAAGTTGACATCAAACCCCAAAACCATCCTAGAAGTGTCCAATTACCTTCGTCCACGTGTATGGACTCGGAAATCTTGTGCAACTTTGAGATGGCTTGGTAGACAGTTGGAGCATTGTCAGGAATGAAAATGCAACAACTCGAATGGATAACTTTACACACACCACCTCTATCTGCGAGAACAACATCTAGAACCATCCGGTTCTGCAACGTCATGAGTCTATCCGCCTGGAGTTCAGCTGTTAAATTACCAAGGGCACTCGCAGTAATATTAGCAGTCGACTCAACTACACGGGTCAACTGTCTTAGGTTCCTACTATTAACCATAGGTCCCCAAAACGGCAAGAAACCCTTAAAGAAATCTCCTGCTTCTTGACCGGCAGTATCCTCTTTGCTAATAACGCCTCTCACAACTCTAGTCTTGTGATAGTCTGAGGCAACTGTGAAAGTCGGTGGTAAAAGATTCGCAATATAGCAGGTACCTGAAAAATCACGGGGTAACCATGTATATGCGCGTTCATAACATACGAAATAAGTGCCCTTAGCAGTCAGAAAAACAGGGGAAGAGAGCATCGGTAGGACATACGTGTCAGTACAAGCACTGTTCCCAAGTTGTGCTCTCGGATTTCGACCCAAACCTTTCAAGCAGAAATTACCGAGGTGTGGTACAATCCATATTGGGGACGAGCTCTTAAGCTGTCTATCACCCACTGACGTACTATACTCAGCCTCATTCAGATCCTTATAGGCTTGCACCTCTTCATCTGGGATAAGCGATGCATCAAAAACATCTCTGTCTAAATCCGCTATCGCTATCGCCAAAGGCTTGTGGTACGGACCAGGACCAAAATTGACAGAGCGTGGCTCTCGACTGGGGTAGGAATCTAGTGCACTACGAAACATAGTTTGGAATGCTCGAGCTGAACCCTGGGAGCTGTAAGGAAGGACCAAATACGGAATACCCCTATCCATGGTATGTGGCATTAACCCACACACCCAACAGTTGGTAGTATTCATCACCAACTGATGCTGATGTAGGAGTTGAACGAAGGAGTTATTCATAAATTCCGCACGTCTAACCTGTTCGTGTTGAGGCAAGGGATGAAAAGAATGTGGGGAAACAGTGGTGATGGAGCTTAGTTTAGGAGAAAGAGTAGGTGAAACAGAAGGTAATAACAACTGTATTCCAAAATACACTCCGCCCACCAATAGCATAGACACAGTCAGAAACAGTAGGAATACCTGAAACAGAAAACATTTTGTTCGTACAACCTTATGCAATTCTGATCTCTGCGCCGACATCCTTTCTACTTCCAACAGCTTAGAGAATGCCATCCTCTACAAACCGTATGTGACGTACTTGACGCACTTCGTTCTGAGTAGCGATTATCAAGTCCCAGGAGTTCTCAGGAATCGACAAAAGTAACCGACCTAGTGTCAGAAACCTGCTAAACAGAAAGGAGTACCCGCACGGCCCTACGGTAACCCGGATGGTAGGTTTTCTCAAAACGTTCAGTTTTAATACAAATCTCTTAACAGTGAAAAGCACATAAAAACTCAAAAAGAAAGGATGTAATTGTCCATAATGTTCATAGCACCAGAAAAGGGGAAAACAAATATAAGACTAATTTTTATTAGTCCTTGAGTGAAGAAAGTATGGACTTCTTCCAGGTCGAATCTGCGCTACAAACAATTGTTCAGCTGGCGCAACAGTGTTCGATGAAGTGAACGCCGATTCAGACCTTGGGTTCTCTGCTACTGATGACTCCACAAGTGGGTTTGGCAGCGACAAATCGTCTCCTACAGGTTGAGCATCACTAAACGGCACAAAGTTTAAAGGGGTCTCAGTTTCCGTTGCCGCAATTCCAGTTCTCACCCAACCGTCTGTTGGTGAGGGGATCGGTACCTTTTTCGTGTGGCCGGCGTGAACCCAGTTCTTCCTGCCTTCCAATCGAACCGCAGTCCTCGTTGTTAACAAGACTTGAAAGGGTCCCACGAATCTTGGCTCCAAGTTACGTTTTCGACCAAAATTTCGGGTAACGACCCAATCGCCTGGCCGGAGCTGATGTCCAGGACCCTCTGTCTGCGCCGGTAGAGCTTCAAAGACCTGTTGGTGGATTAACCGTAGTTTAGTGGTCAAATCATGAAGGTAATCAATTAGCATTGGATACTTAAGACTATCAAAGGCCTTAGGTCTCGGGACTCCCCAAATGTTCGCAGGGCGGCCGAACACAATCTCATATGGGCTAAGCCCTACTCGAGAGTGTATAGTCGCCCTGGTTGATAGGAGAGCCAGAGGCAAGGCATCAGGCCATGATAGACCAGTCGTAGCTTCTATCTTTGCAAGTTTCAGTTTCAGGGTACCATTGTACCCTTCAACTAAACCCGCTGCCTGAGGATGATTAGCGCTATGGAATTTCTGACGAATTCGAAGGCCCTTACACACACTCTGCATCACACTTCCCACAAACTCACTTCCATTATCCGACCACACAATCCGTGGCATTCCATACCGAGGAAAGTATTCCTTCAGCAGAATTTTCGCTGTGGACAGGGCAGTGTTATCCTTAAGAGGATAAGCCTCAATCCATCTGGAGAACGCACAAACCACAACCAAAACATACTTCAGGTTATTGCATCTCTCCATATGGATAAAGTCCAGTTGGATAACCTCAAAGGGACAAACAGGGGGAGCAAAATGACCAGGTGGAGTGGGGGTGCCCTTGCCAGGATTGTGCATCAAACACACCATGCAATTCTTAACCACTCTCTCAGCACACTTAGTAATACCCTCATTCTTCCATACAGGGGACAAGAACTTGCATATCCCTTTTGCACTAATATGTGACAACCCATGAGCCATCGTCACGACAGCTAATACGTACGCATCTGGTAACATCCACCTCTGACGTTCCGTCAAGTCGACCCAACATCCATGCATATCCAACTTTCCCGTACTTTCTTTCCACTTGGTCTTTTCAGCTTCTGTGGCCTCGTTCTGAATTGCTTTCACACTCTCAACAGTGTCTTCACACATACCAGTTTCCGTCGGCCATCTCGCTGAACTTGTCACGTACATTCGGGATGTAAGATTCTTAGCCGTTTCCTTAGCAATCTCATCCGCAAATGCATTACCACGACCAACATCATCCGTCACTTTCCGATGTGCACTACATTTAACAATCGCCACCTGTTTAGGCAATGTAAGTGCATCCAAAAGATCATTCACGAGCTGCCCGTGTTGGATCTTCGTACCATGCGATGTCATAAATCCTCTTTCTCTCCATAGTCTTCCAAAACTGTGCGCAACACCGAATGCGTACTGACTGTCGGTAAACACATTCACTCGCTTTCCCTTAGACAAAACACATGCCCTTGTCAATGCAATCAACTCTGTCGCTTGTGCTGAATTCTGATTCAATCTCGCAGTTTCCACAACTGTGCTCAACGTCACTACAGCATACGCAGTCGTCACATCGCCATTCGGCAACTTAAAACAAGAACCATCAACATACAACGTACCATCGGGATCTGTCAATGGAGTGTTTTTCAGGTCCACACGACCCTTTGTTTCTTCCTCAGTTCGTAAATAACAATCATGTGGTGGTACATCATCTAATTCCATACTAATCGGCAACAATGTCGCCGGATTCAGTACATTACAACGCTTGATCTGTATATGACTTGCCAAAAGGGTCAGCTCATACCCAGACAACCTTGCACTCGTCAGATGTTGAGTTTTTGTCCGATTCAAGAGAGTATCAACTGCATGCGGAACCATCACTATGAGCATATTATCCATGACAAGACCTGCG
Source organism: Triturus cristatus (assembly GCF_964204655.1). Taxonomy (NCBI): domain Eukaryota; kingdom Metazoa; phylum Chordata; class Amphibia; order Caudata; family Salamandridae; genus Triturus; species Triturus cristatus. Next base: position 787,119,110 of record NC_140593.1, on the reverse strand, counting down.
GATTGCCGAATAGACGCCGCAGCTGCCGCCGTCGCCCTCAAGCAACTCGGCAACGCTCTAGCTACCGGGTCTAAGGTCGAGGAAAAATATGCACACGGGCGCTGCTTGCCACCAAATTGTTGCGTTAAAACACTCAACGCACAACCTTCCCTCTCGTGGACGTATAGTGTAAATGGCTTGCTGTAATCAGGAGTACCTAACACAGGAGCAGAACACAACGCATCACAAAGTTCAGAAAAACTTTTCTGACATTCCTCCGTCCATGGCAAAGGAGTCGAAACATCCTTGCACGTGAGAGCTATCAATGGCTTCACTAACAGTGAAAAATTTGGAATCCACTGTCTGCAGTATGACGTGATACCTAGAAAGGCACGCACATCTCTCTGAGTCGTCGGCACAGTCATTCGAGCAATTGCTGCGATTCTTTCAGGGGTCAACCTTCTTCCCGCCTTTGACAATAAGTGACCTAGGTAGGTAACTTCTTGACAACAATATTGCAATTTAGAAGGTGACACTTTGTGATGTAAGTCACATAGATGCTGTAACAGTGACACAGTAGCAGTCTTGCAAATTTGTTCAGTGTCTGCAGCTACCAACAGATCGTCAACGTACTGAATCAAGGCCGCACCAGTTGGCAGCACAAATGCATCAAGTTGGCTCTTAAGAGCTTGGCTGTAGATCGATGGGCTCTCACAGTAGCCCTGAGGTGCACGTTTGAACCGGAAGCTACGACCACCTAATGAAAAACCGAACAAATCTCGACTTTCCTCAGCAATCGGAATGCTAAAGAACGCATTCTTCAGATCGATTACCGAGAACCATGATGCAGAGGCTGGAATCAGAGTCAGTAAAGCTGTAATGTCGGGCACCACAGGAAACTGCGGGACAACAATTTTATTTACCTCCCGTAAGTCAATAACTAGACGGTACACAGGAGGCTTGGAGGGATCAGTTCGCTTCAAAATAGGCAACACAGGACTATTACACACGTTACCTCGTGTCTCCTCAATAACATCTTTATCGATCAAATCATAAATGATCGCTAATAGTGCTCGTTCACCATCAAGGGAGATATGATACTGGGGTATGCGCGGTAATCGCGCATCGAATTTCAATTGAACAACATAACGTGGTATATCCAGCAGGCCCACATCATTGGGACCTGTCGCCCACAAAGAAGCCGGAAGAGAACTAAATTCCGGTGGGAGCTTATCGATCGACAGATACATAGGGGAAATCACTCTCTGACCCAATGTAAGCTCCACTCCCGTAGGAGAGCAGTACAAGGTCGCATGTAACCGTTTCAACAAGTCCAAGCCCAAAAGATTCTCACCACAACCAGTAGTCAAAATCAAAGGAGCTTCTAACTCATGAGACCCAATCGTAAGGGGCAAGGGGCTAGAAACTGGATTGCTAACGGGGGCGCCAGAGAATCCAACGGAAACATTCGTTAAGCCAGACAAAGGCGCGCCAGGGAGTTTCGAATGCATGATGGAACTTTTCGCTGCACCAGTGTCCAACAGAAAAGGCTCAACGACGCCCAATGTGGCAACTGCGACATAAGGCCCTCTCTGATCAACCGGAACTGATACTTCTCCCTTCCTCTGTCTATGGCTGTCCTAGTAGATACCGTCCGTATCAACATCATGCTCGACATAATAGTCGTCCACATGATACTGTGCAGATCTACCAGACGAGAGATCGCGTCGATCGAAACAATTCTGTGAGTCTGAGGAAGTGGCAAGACGCTCGGCCTGATTCTGAGTAACACCGCGACCTCTACCACGTGAAGCTTGTTGTGGACCACTACGACTTCCACGAGCCGACACACCATTGTTCCTGTCACGTAGAACTGGACAATTAAACTTCAAATGGCCCTCCCCTCGACAATATGCACATTGATTATACCCCAACACAAAGCGAGGTGCGGGAGAGTCATTGCGCACCTGCGATCTGGAAAACTGCGATTGTGATCGATTTGACTGTTGCGAGTCATTGGAATTCGAGCGCGGAGGATACGCTTGCTGCAATAAGACCTTAGTTTTAAGATCCTTCGTTTTCTTATCTGCACGTTCGCTTTCTTCCTTCTCTCTGTTTTCGTAGTATTGGGCCGTAGCCAATATTTGAGCAGTGGTAGAAACAGCCCACGAACTCTCAGAATTCTTCAACTTGTTGCTGAGTTCGGGCAACAAGTTCGATACAAATTTATCAACGAACAACCGCTGACCACCCTCCGAACTCATGTCCTGACCACTATGATCAACAAACGCCTCCTCAAATCTCGTAAAGAAGTCGGAGACACTCTCATCCCTCTTTTGCTTGCACGCGGACAATTTGTCCCAATTGACGCGTATTGCTGGCATAAGTGTTTTCATAAGAGTAATTATCCTCTGGGGCAAATCCACAATAAGCTGTTCGGGTTTAGCCCCACCAACTTGCTGGGCGTCTGCCGCCGTAAGGGCAGCCCAGTCACCGCCTAACTCAGCCGCGTGATTCTCGTGACGAATTTTCGCCCAAATTGGCTGAGGCACTACATTGCCAAACAACATGTCAATATCAGCAAGATTCATAACAGTAGCATCCACTAGTTGGGACAACTCCTTATAATAACCTGCAGGATTTTTACGGGGATCGGGCAAAGTTTGCTTCACCTGCAAAACTTCCGATCGCTTCCAAGGGAGGTGTATCCAAACTCTCTGAAAACGTCCTGGGACAGCAGGATTAGCATTAGGATCACCTGGCATCCACACTGGGGGAACTTCCCGCATAGGATACTGACCAGGTTTTGCCATCCACTCTTCAGTTTCGTCTTTAAACAATGCTCGAGGTTGCACTGTACATCGAAAGGATAACAGGCGTTCTAGAGCACCTCAAACCTTATCGCCTACAATCACACCAGTTGTAAATTGATGCTGGAGCTCAGAAACCTCAGACGGTACTTTATCGACCACATCATGATCCCACTCTTCCCTCAACGATTTACACATTTCCTCAAACACGAATCGTTGCGTGGGCGCATTGAACTGGGAAAATGTTTCAAACACTATACGCGAAGTGTACTTAACAGGATTACAAATCCATTTACGTGCCATTTTTACCAACGACTCACGTTCCCTACCATCAGGAAGCTGACTGCGCCTCTGGGCAACATCAGAAAGAGTCGATCCAAGTATTGGCCCAAAAAGCGGAGAATAAAGAGTAGCAACAGCATTCAGGAGACGGCTACGAACAGAAGGAGAAGAAGAAGGAGGTACAGGAGCAGCAACAGTAGGAGTGGAGACAGTAGAAGTGGACGCGGCACCAGGAGTAGCGGGAACGACAGGCTGAGGAGGGACTGGGAAAGGCGCAGTAGGAAGAAAAGCCAGTAAAGGAGGATGAACAATTTGCGGCACAAGAGGATTCGGGAGAGCGGGAGAAACGACGGGCTGACCAGCAGCCGCCAAAACAGCAGGTTGAGGAATAGGAAGAATCATAGGACCCACAGTATCTGGAGCATAGGGAGGTGGTGATTTCAACAAATAAGACAATAGCGAATCTTCTATCACTTCTTCTCCCGTCTTATCGGCATTAGACACCGGATAACACTTATCCACCGCCATATGATGAAGTCGAGCACTAACTTCCTGCTCTTTCTCATCTTTGTCTCGCTGATACTGTTCTGCATTTCGCATCACCGTAATGACACCTTCTCTCTTATTTTTTTTACTCTGTTTTATTTTTTTCTGCTTGGCCTCTTTACGCCATAACCGGAAGGAATCAAACATGGCTGGCCTAGCCTTCTTTTTAAACAGTTTAGCTTCAAGATTATCTAAGACGGCAGTTTCGAAACTACCATGTGATGGCCAACTAAGAACTAAGCCAGTGTAACTTAAATCCATAAAGGGGGCACTGTTAATCGAGGGAGCACTGGTCCACAGATTCCAGACAAACCGATATGTTGTTGAAAAGAGTGTAGACCTCAATGAGAAATACCCATTTGGTATTTAAAATCCCTCACTCGCCAACCTGGTTGGTGACATGCTTCATCATCGGGCTCCACTGGGATGACCGAATGTCATCCCAGTGTGCTGCAACGCCAGGTTACTGCGGAGCGGGGTTCTTGTGTGGGGATAGTGAATTTAAAATGTCCAATTAAGTCAAAAAATAAAACTTTAATAATTTTGCTAATTGGAACAAACTAAAAGGGAGTGAGGGTCAAAAAAATAGAAGACCTGGTTCACTCCGCGGCGGTCAACATGTTTCTGCCTCTATGAGTGTTCGTCAAGCATTCTTCAGGACCAGAGTGGATGTGCGGAGCCCCGGTGGTATGAGCGCGCTAAGGTTCACCCTACCGTGGGCTGCTGTGTGAAAAATTATTATTTACAGTGAAAAATCCGCCAAAATATATTTATTTGTTATGGGGAGAGGAACGAGTTTATTCTGACATTGAAAAAGACAAACAAACGAAAAGACAAAACAAGAGAAGAATCATCAGTGTTTGTCGCAAACTCGTACTCTAAAACTCAAGAGTTAAGAACAGTAGTGCTCAGAGGACAAATGAGTGCCACTAGATCTACCTCAGGTGCAAAAAGGTGAAGTTGTGTGCACCTAGGTGTATCCAAGTATCAGTGTTTGATCAAGCCAATGGCTCGATATCATATCGGAAGTGACTAATAGTCATATATCGGAACGCACGTGAAACATATGCGGCGTGCCACTCAAAGTACGGAGAAATGGGGAGGGCTAGGGAATGACTCAGCTGCCCCCGATGCTCAATGTACAAGAATTAGGGTAAAATCTTACAAAGAGGCCAATCCGTTTGATGCCTCAAGGATCCCGGGAGGGGGGTGGGAGCAAAATGGCACACCCTGCATCATGGAAAAGGGGAGAAAAAGAAAAAGAAAGGACGGGTCACTGTCTCGGATGGAGAAGAGCGACCCCGCTTACCTTCTAGGGCAGGAAGCAGTATGAATAACTTACGCCCTTGCTGCTCAGCACCCGTGTTCCACCTACACAGCCTCTTGCTGCCGGGTCCGCATGGTTGAGATCCGGGACCGAAGGTGCGTATAAGAAGGCAGTCGGAGAATCCCCGGTTGGGCTGACTGAGAGAGCTAAGACGTGATTGGGTAGAATCACCCAACCCCGTTGCTGATTGGATGTAGGGAAATCCAATGGTAATAGGGGAAAGAAGAAGTGGCAGGAAATGAAATCGTTCCTCGTATGGAACGACGCGTCAGATAGAAAAAAAGGGGGGGGGGTTGTGGCACAAAACTTTATTGGCAGGTCCCGATTAGGACACAGATTAATCTAACACAGTCCACACGATGCACGTGCAGAGGGACCAGTTATTAGGACCAGACCACATATAGGTAAAGGCAAAGTGCTGTGAATGTGCTGATTTTGGCTCTGCTTAAAGTCACTGATCGGCAGGCTCGCGTGTTCAAGTGGTGCCTAGCTAATGCATAAGCAAATCAGGGGCAGAGGAACCTGATATTATCCCAGCTGTCTCAGATATAATATCCGGGACCGGAGGTGCGTATAAGAAGGCAGTCGGAGGATCCCTGGTTGGGCTGACTGAGAGAGCTTAGACATGATTGGGTAGAATCACCCAACTCCGTTGCTGATTGGATGTAAGGAAATCCAATGGTAATAAGGAAAAGAAAAAGTGAAAAGAAGTCGTTCCTCGTCCTGAACGACGCATCAGATAGAAAAAAAGGGGGGGCACAAAACTTGATTGGCAGGTTCCGATTTGGACACAGATTAATCTAACACAGTCCACACGTTACACGTGCAGAGGGACCAGTTATTAGGATCAGACCACATATAGGTAAAGGTAAAGTGCTGTGCATGTGCTGATGTAGGCTCTGCTTGAAGTCACTGATCGGCAGGCTCGCGTGTTCAAGTGGTGCCTAGCTAATGCATGGGGAAATCAGGGGCAGAGAAACCTGATGTTATCCCAGCTGTCTCAGATAAATAGTAATAATCCGAGTTATATTAGCAAGCAGTGTATCATAGTAGCTGGGAACGTAGATTCTGCAAAGTAGCAATATTCAGTATTAGCCGCTAGGGTCTCCGGTCACAAAAGCACATAAAGTGCCAAGGGTGGCCGCTACCCCTCCTGTTGACCATAAGTAGGTTATAGAATGTTGGTCCAAGGTACATTATCATTTAACCCATGAAGGTTAGTCCCCAGACGGTAAACCCATCTCTGCTCCTTTTCAAAGAGTGTCTTGGGGATGTTTCTGCCTGTCGATATCTCTTCAATAACAGTCCATTTTAAGTCATTGGTTGTGTGATTGACTGATAGAAAATGTTCGCTCAATTTCCCTATTACCATTGGATTTCCCTACATCCAATCAGCAACGGGGTTGGGTGATTCTACCCAATCACGTCTTAGCTCTCTCAGTCAGCCCAACCGGGGATTCTCCGACTGCCTTCTTATACGCACCTTCGGTCCCGGATCTCAACCATGCGGACCCGGCAGCAAGAGGCTGTGTAGGTGGAACACGGGTGCTGAGCAGCAAGGGCGTAAGTTATTCATACTGCTTCCCGCCCTAGAAGGTAAGCGGGATCGCTCTTCTCCATCCGAGACAGTGACCCGTCCTTTCTTTTTCTTTTTCTACCCTTTTCCATGATGCAGGGTGTGCCATTTTGCTCCCACCCCCCTCCCGGGATCCTTGAGGCATCAAACGGATTGGCCTCTTTGTAAGATTTTACCCTAATTCTTGTACATTGAGCATCGGGGGCAGCTGAGTCATTCCCTAGCCCTCCCCATTTCTCCGTACTTTGAGTGGCACGCCGCATATGTTTCACGTGCGTTCCGATATATGACTATTAGTCACTTCCGATATGATATCGAGCCATTGGCTTGATCAAACACTGATACTTGGATACACCTAGGTGCACACAACTTCACCTTTTTGCACCTGAGGTAGATCTAGTGGCACTCATTTGTCCTCTGAGCACTACTGTTCTTAACTCTTGAGTTTTAGAGTACGAGTTTGCGACAAACACTGATGATTCTTCTCTTGTTTTGTCTTTTCGTTTGTTTGTCTTTTTCAATGTCAGAATAAACTCGTTCCTCTCCCCATAACAAATAAATATATTTTGGCGGATTTTTCACTGTAAATAATAATTTTTCACACAGCAGCCCACGGTAGGGTGAACCTTAGCGCGCTCATACCACCGGGGCTCCGCACATCCACTCTGGTCCTGAAGAATGCCTGACGAACACTCATAGAGGCAGAAACATGTTGACCGCCGCGGAGTGAACCAGGTCTTCTATTTTTTTGACCCTCACTCCCTTTTAGTTTGTTCCAATTAGCAAAATTATTAAAGTTTTATTTTTTGACTTAATTGGACATTTTAAATTCACTATCCCCACACAAGAACCCCGCTCCGCAGTAACCTGGCGTTGCAGCACACTGGGATGACATTCGGTCATCCCAGTGGAGCCCGATGATGAAGCATGTCACCAACCAGGTTGGCGAGTGAGGGCTTTTAAATACCAAATGGGTATTTCTCATTGAGGTCTACACTCTTTTCAACAACATATCGGTTTGTCTGGAATCTGTGGACCAGTGCTCCCTCGATTAACAGTGCCCCCTTTATGGATTTAAGTTACACTGGCTTTGTTGATTTTGAATAAACCATTGAGGGGACTAGCCGTGTAGATCCCTTCCTCTCTTGTTGATTCTTTATAGGCCAACTAAGAACACCATCATTTTTAGTGTAACGAACCCAATATTCGTTATATACGATAGGACCCACGCCATGGCGACTATAGAGCTCGTAAATTGGAGTTCCAACCGGAGGTATCGGGCATGAATCCTCCAGCCGGGAATCCGTTCTGCAACATTTAAGAAAACCAAACAAAGTACTACGGCCAGGCATCGTGCACACTAACCGAGTTTACAAACTTCAAGGGCTATCGAATTATGATGTCCTCGCACAAAAAATGCAAGACCCTCGGTTTTTGGCAATTGCAATCGTCAAATAAAACCCAACAACTAAGAACCACAAATGCAATGGAACCATGCAAACAACAAAGGAACACTGGGAGCGACCCACAAATACTTAACTGAAAGAGCAATGGCGTCACCAGGAAGGCCCGTCTATCGTCTCGCCGTACAAAGGACTACGCCAGGCGCCAAAACAGGTCGACAGTCAGGGCATCAGTCCGTCGCAGCCGTCAGGAGGCGGGGATCTTCGCGGGAAAAGACGTCGGGCCACTTATTTCGACAACTGGATCGATGAAGCGGGGTGCACCTTCCCTCGGAGATTTCACACGAAGTTCCTCACGATCGTCGGGCTTTGGACCGGTACCGCTGATGTCGCCCTACGTTGGGCGCCAACTGAAGGACTGGGTTATTCTAAGACCCAACGGTGCCAGGGGACAACACCTGAAACCTTCGTGGGTTACCTGTTCTGGCGTACAAAACACAGAGACACGGGACACTTCCAGCGACGTCAGAGATCAGCGTTTATTTACTGCAGGGATACAGAAATCACAAGAAGTACACAACGTGTAGGTTCTCGGAGACTGCTTCAAATTGCAAAAGTGGATCGCTCCTTTTATACACGTTTTTGCCATTGCACAGCATGGCAAACAAAGGTTACAACTCAGTTCCCACAATAAACTTCAAAAGAGTCGTGTTCATGTTTCAGGAGGCCGGAACATAATTACAGCAGCATTGCCGGTTCCCAACTGTAAAAACATATCTTCCCCACAATAAAACACATTCCATTCTGACCGTAAACACATTAAGAGAGGGGACAAAAACAGATGCAAAGAAAGAACAAGGATGCACAACAGATTAGAAAAGAGTGTTGGGAGTAATAACGGAAACTTGATAACAGGATCAAAGACCTCGTGTCCAATGCATGCATGACTGAAACAATAGACTAGCACGCCAAGATGAGCCTCGAGCGGGGCCATCTGCCTTCGCCGTGTCATTTCCCCTATCGTAAAAGTCACCCTCAAAGAAACACGTGTCCCTCGTGTAAGCTTGAGAGTACCAGGGTCACAGAGCGGACAAAGTCCGTTCGCTGGCTACTTGAGGGCAAGAAACAAAATGGATGCCGCATCTAAAATGGAACCCGAGGGTTCGGATGGACAAACCCAAAAATGAGACGAACCATACGTGGTTGCGTAGCGAAACTGCGTACACCCACTAAACTCGTCATTTGCGGTTCGTAGACACCAAACTCATCCATATTCGACACCACTCAAAAAGTGTCGTTCCGTCTCACACGGAACCTCACCTGTCATTACAGTGAGAGAATGTTTTTCCCGTCACATGCGCTCCCTGCTCTTCCACAACCCGTAAAAGAAACGTTATGCAAAGATTGACTCCTTATTATCTTTACACATTTCAGAAGCAAGTCTATGCAGCTAAATGTGAGCATGCTGAGTAATGATTGGCCTATTTTTGATCACTTTATATTTAGTATTATGTGATTTGAAAATTGCAGTTTTAATTTCATTTTTCACTCTAATACCTTTATGATCGAGTTTCTCTGATGAACATTCCTACATGCAGATTCTTTACCTGATGAATAACACAGAAGGTAGACTGGATTCAGAAACTTTGAATACAGCTTTCCTATGCTGGAAGAGTATGCCAGCTGCATGTAGTCACTTGAAGTATACAGTGCCCACACTGGCTCCCTGATATCTGTTTAGTTTTGTCCACACCTTTCGATGAAAGTCTGTTGCTTCTCTCAGCCTTTGGTGGTTCTTTGCTCGCCAAAAAGTTCTACTTATCGATAAGTGTAGTTCTATTAGGATCATGCAACCTATGCCTGACAATGAAGGCAATTAAGAAGAGGGAGGCCAAACCCTTCATAGTCCATGCCGAAGAAGATTGTCTTGGTGGCTACTGATTGAGGGCTCTGTATAGATCAAGGTTTGCTTTCCTCACCATCATCGAAGTCTTCCAAGAAGAAGAAGAGGGAGATTGTGTGAAAAAGAAGCACTCCAATCGTTCCAGAAGACTGTTGAGGTTAATAGGTAAGTCCTCACTTTGATCTTCCCTTCTGGTTCTTTCTTATCCAGAGCTAGAGCTGACAGAAATGTATTCTTCACAGGAAGTCACACAAACACCAGCAATGGCTCCAGCCCCACTTCCAACACCAGTGCCTTTCACATTACTGGCACCGGGCTACTATCTGTTACCAGAGAAAGCAGTTGACCCAACGCTATTTCTCCATACTACGGAGATTTCCAGTTGGGCATTGGTCCCCTCTGCAGTACCTCCAGGTCCTATTTGACCTTGTGGGTCTTCTCTTGGAGTTTCACCAGTGGATTTTCACTAAACCCTCCATTGGAACAACTTACAGTGCCCTATGTTGTCTTTCTGCTGCCAGGGCCTTTGTCAGTTGTTCTTTCCCTGACACCAATACTTGTGCTGTTTCCTGCGTCGCAGAGCCCCCACCTCAGGCATATCTCAACCTCCTCCACCAATCCCTCATGGAGTTCCATTGGTCCCAATAAAACATGTGCAGTCCAGGAGGGAGGCTCAGCATTGACTTGAGAAGGAAAAGTACAGAGAGGAGTGTACTGGTGTATGCCAAAGATATAGGAACATCATGCAAGAGATATTTGGCACAGATTTGGATCCCTGCTAATATTCTGAGCCACACCTTTATACAGAGAACAATGAGCCTTTTCAATCCCTCCAAACATGAAAGACAGCTGATCTGCTAGCCTTATGGAATGCAAGTAGGCTGGATATATCTCCTGAGCTAGACCTGCATCCACTTTCGGGTCCTTCCCTAGGGAGATAGCATAATTTCAGGTGATGCTCAAAAAGACAGCAGAGGTACTTCAATTACTTTTCCCTACTTTCAGACTACTACCATGTCAGCAGGTCTCTACTGCCAGTTAATGAGATCATTCTAATGTTCTTGAAGAATACCTGGGTCAGTCAGTCACACAGTAGAAAGATGGTACAGGCCTGCACCAGGAGACCCAGCTTCCCTTTTAGTGCACCTTTCCCCTGAGATTCCGGTGGCTCAGACTTCTACCATTAAGCTTAATCTTGGCTCCTTCCCCACCCATCCACCTGATACATAGACTATAAAGTTAGAAGGGATGGAGAATAAAGTATTTTCTAGTGGCCGTCTAGTTTTGCGCTACCTTATTGCCGCATTTACACCTGGACACTATACACATGCCCTGTGAAACATGGTTGCAGTGGTGATGCACAAGGCAGCTGAATCAAGACACCTTTAAGGAGACAATCTGTGATGGTCAGGATGAGCCCAGAAATATAATCATAGTAGGCCTGGACACAGCTGATTCAGTGGCCATGGCCATGATATCTTTAGAGGCCCTTCTCTGTCATGCCTCGTATATTCTAAAGACATTTTAAGCAGTGTCCTAACCACGCTTATGACATCCCATTTGAAGGCAAGTATCTCTTTGGAGACAAGGGAGATGTGGTGTGGGAATGCTTTAAAGCAAGAAGGATGATGGCCAGCTCCCTAGGACTTCAATCCCAAGTGAAGGATATTTGTCTATTTTGTAAATACAAAAGGGGTTTCAGTCCTGCAACCCCACCCAAACCATGCAACACCAAAACCAATTTGGGTTGTAATGTAGGGAAAAAGGCAAAAGGGCAAAAGAAGAGGGTGCCAGGACCAGCTTTCCTTCTCCCCTTCTCCAGCACACCAGAAAATATGCTTTATCTTGCTCCTAAAGGAACCTATACGGCAGGAACATCGGCAAATGAGTCTTTCAAATTGTAGAAAGAGTGTATGCCCTACGTTTCCAGCAGTAACTACCCCATTACCCATCTGAAAATCCCTTAAGTCAGAGGATCAGAGGACCATCTGCAGACACTGATGCAGGAGGTGGCAGACCTGCTATAGAAAGGAGCGATGGAGTTAGTTCCTGAACAGGAATTTGAGCAAGGTATTATTCTCAGTATTGTCTGGTCCCCAAGAAGGACTGCAATCTTTGTCCAATCTTAGACCTCAGGATATTAACTTTTTATATGCACAAGAAAAAGTTCAAGATGCTATCTCTGGTTCAGGTTGCTGTGGCCCTGAAAGCACATGACTAGATGGTGTCCCTTGACTTGCAGGTACGTATTTTCCAATACCAATCCTGCAATCACACAGGAGGTACCTAGGGTTTATTGTAGGTTTTGCAGATTACTGTTTGCATTCCTCCTTTCTAGGTTGACATTTTCATGACAATCTTTCCCAAAGGTGATGGCAGTGGTCATGTCTAGTCACAGGAGGTCAAGGATCAAGGGAATCGCTGGGGGAAATATGAAGTAGGTATTCTCGCTTCTCCTTGCATCATCTCTCTTGTTCAAGTAATCAGGTTTTGGCAGGGGTTTACCAAACACAAAAGATGCTTGGCAGCTGTAAATGTGATCCGTTACTAAGGCATTAATATAAAAACGTGCTAAACATAAAACATGTTCCCTTTGTAGTACATAGTTGCCGTTTTCTGTGATTTCCCAGTAGATTTGTGGCTGGGGCAGTATATGTCCACGGGTATGCACAGAAGCAATATAGCAGTGCATGCCATACCATTTGTGTACCTTAAACGCATTACATTGCATTACACTGAATCTTCTCCTCTGAAGTCATTTTTTGTACATTGAAGGATAGCCAGGTTTAAGTCCTACTGATATTAGCAGGTTAAAGCCACAGTGACCAAGGGTCTCATATCCTGAGTTGATTTGGTTTCCAATCAGAGGGAATGTGGCCTAGCCTTCGGGGCTGCACAATTCCAAATGGTGCAGAACCAAGGCAGATTTGGATATGACTTTTCCGTGACTGTTCTAGAAAAATAAGAAAAACCAGACACTGGAATCAAATTCAACAGGTTGTAACTACCAGTGAATGAGATCAATTCAAACATTTGACCTATCACGTTTTAATATATTTCATGTTAATTGTGACACCTTTAGGGAGGGAGGACTTTTTAACTCACAGCTTGTTGTATTCTGGAACTTGCAGTTTTGCCTTTTACATTGCAACTATGGGTTCAAAATACAAGCTTTCCAGGTTATAGGAAGCCAGGACTTGCAGAAGATATAGAACATAGCATTGGACCACTAGTTAGAGATGTACAGAAACTAAAGTCTTACGATCTTTCCTTGCTAAGTGTCAGTAGGTTGGGAGAGATTAAACTGTTTTGTTAAGTGGGAAACATGGGGTTAATAATTGATGTCTTCTCGTTCAATAGTAGTAACCTACTGCACCATATTGACTCCTTGGTATTGTCCCACACCACCACGATCAATACTATCCTGTTGGTAAATTTCAACACTTTCCTATCTCAGGACCTCACTCGTTTATTAAAAACAACTATAGGCTTTCTTTAAGAAATGCGTTATAGGTTGAGCGTGGTGGTAGTCCCACTCAGCCAACAACCATATTCCTTGTCAGGGAAATCACAAATTAGCCTGCGCTTGCTCCTCTGGTAGCTTGGTATAAAGGCAGTTAGGTTGACCTTAAAGTATTTATGCAGCACCCAAACAGTATTAGAGTGAAAACACAGGAAAAATACCAACCAAACCTAGAAACAGAGAGAACATTATAACAAATAAAATTACACCAAAATGAATTATATCAAATCAGACGAACCAGTTATTAATTTGTAAAGTTTGTAATTAATTCTAGAGCTTAAAATATCAAAGTAATAACCGCATGTGCCATTGCTAAGAGGTCCCTCTGAAAGGAATTTGTTGCTATGGAGATAAATGTAGTGGGATTTTCCGTTGTCAAAGCTTCAAGATGTCTGGGGTGACAAAAGGGTGTGATTAGGTTTTTTTTCGTGTGCTGGAAGCAACCCCTTTGAAGTGCAAGTAAGTAGGGCACAGCTCTACCCCAGCCACCCGTGCATAATGGCCCATCATGCCCACACCTAGTCCCGTTCTTATCACTGTCTAAGAGGAATACACAAACCCCAAAAAGCAGGGTCGTTTACAGTCATGTCACCCAGGACACTGGTAGAAGTCACAAATGGTTAGGACAAGAAAATGCCAAATTTCTAAGAGACATTTTAAGAATTTTGACAAAAAATCCAACTTTAAGGTTAAAGATTATATTGAATCATAATTCATTTGAGTCCAAACATGACATGTCAATATGCTCCTATTCAAAGTTGCCACTTATTACAAGCAATAAGGTGGCTTAGTGTTAGCCAATGAGAGAGATAATCCTTACAGCAGAGGGTTTTCACTACCAACACATGCAAAACTTAAGCCTGCAGGTCCTACTTTTTAAATACCACACATCCAGCCCTTTGGACTTTTAGGGCCTACCTAAGGAGGGACTTATAAGTACTTAAAAGGAAGGTTTAAGCATGCAGAAAGGTTTATTTTGCCAGATCAAAATGGCAATTTAAAACTGCATTTCAGGCTTCAATGGCAGGCCTGAGACATGTTTTATAGTGTTACTTTAGTGGTTGGCAGAATGCGTGCTGCAGGTCTACTAGTAGCATATCATTTATAGGCCCTGGGTACATTTAGTACCATACACTAGAGACTTATGAGTAAATTAAATGTGCCTATGAGTTATAGGCCAATCTTATCATGTTTCGGGGAGAGTGCACAAGCACTTTATCACAGGTTAGCAGTGGTAAAGTGCAAAAAGTTCTAGAACTAATAAAAGCGAATTCACAAAAAAGAAGGGGTGAAGGTAAAACGTATGGGGGGTGACCCTACTGAAATGACTAGGTCTGACACTTTCTAATAGAGAAGAACAATGTGCTGTATCAACGTGTTTCAAAAAGAGATATTTTTACAATTGTTCTTGGAAGAAGAACATTTTAATAATGGTTTAAGTAAAGGAGCACTGTGAACAGGGGGGCACTAGAGGACGCCAAAAACGATGGCCCCAAGGTAGACAGGTCACCATCTGATACTGGAATGTAATGAATAGAATGTTTAGGAGTGAGGAGTTCCTGTGGTGGCGGTTTTTGCAGCTGGCGGCTCCAGAAGCATGCAAAACATACTGGAAGTGGAGAACAGGATCCGAGCGCCTTAGTTGAAGGGTGACGTGAACATGGCGGTGTGAACTTGCCTGCAGCAGAGCTGGGGGCACATCGGGTGAGTCAGCCGCAATATCCAAAGAATGCGAAACTCCCATAGAGAGAGGGACTAACTCCTGCAGTGTCCTGCACAGGCGTGCAGAGCTAACAGGGGTGATCTGCACCAGGTGGTATCGGAGGCTGACTATATGGGTTCTGGGCTGAGTACCATTGGGACAAATTAATGCAAACCGAGTTTGGAGCTGCAAAATGTTACTGTGCAGCAAGAACTAGGCCCTGAGAGTCCCTTCCAACATACTGGCAGGGCGGCTGATGTGAATGCCGCTGGTAGTGTGTTAGACTAAGAAGGGTCCACAGAGTAGTTGGATGCATACAAGCCTACTTGAGGTAGGTGAAAAGCTGCTGATTGCTGCATGGGGCCTTCCCCTCTACCTGATAATTAATCAATTGATTGATGAGTCTGAGACATGAGATCACTGCTTACATTGATTGCTGAGCCACTACAGGGAGGAAATTTATCCCATATCCTCTCTAACACCAGAAATGGGGAAACCCAAAGGCAAACAGACCAAGCTAAAAACATTTTGATATAGCCAAGAAGGTGACCAGATTACAGGTCTGTGACGATGACCAAGGCAGCTTGCTTTGAGAAACACAGGATGTTGTCTTGGAGGCAAATCTGGTTGTTTGGTCCTTCCTACTGGGCATGAAAGGTAGCTTGGTAACAATTGACGCTAAAACAGACTTGCTCAAGTGCCACCTCGATTACATGAAGGAGATCCTTGAAAATAAGCACACCAGCCTAGATATGGTGGAGGTCTGATCTCTGACATTTAAGATGACTCTGTGGTACGGGGAAGATAAAGAAGGAAGTGCAGGTAGATTTGGGAAAAATTAAACCCAAGAATGAAGATTTAGAGGCTTGATCCTGTAAAAGCAATTTACATGCTCTGGGATTACCTGCATGTGCCAACATACAAAGCATTAAAGACTATATTGAAAACATATTGATCAACATCTTTGAGTGTGAATATCTCTCAGCCACATCTGTGACTGAAAAGACACATCACACACTGGTGCCTAGGGTGGTCTACGGTGCTCCAGCTTGACCTGTGATCATAACGTTGCTCAATTATGGAGACAGAGACACTATTCTTCGCCTGATGAAAGAAAAGGGGGATATTTTTAAAGAGGGCCCCACCTTTTCTTTTTTTCCTGACTTTACTCAACCATTACATGACATAGGAAGTTTAACTCCTCCAGAAGAATCCTGCATGTCCTGGGCATTTCATATGCCACACTCTCTCCTGCTAGATAGAGGTTAATACATAAAGGCAGATCTCAGGTGTTTGTGTTACCAGAATAGTTGTTAAATAAAAGTCACGATTTGCCCTGACAATAATTGGGTGAGCTGGGCTGATTCTACCCAAAGAGGTCAAATGAGGTTCTGCCTCTGTGCTAGATTCACACTAAGCGGCCGATTCCAATTCGGGTCGGAAGGTCACCGAACACAATCCGTCCGGAAAAACTACCAGCCATACACGTGTTTTCCGCCCAACTCGTACAGCGGTACGAGCGAGCCAGTACGATGCGAGCTACATGAAATTCACCAACCGAGTCGTTTCCGGTCTCGAACTGCTCCATACCACTCGGTCGTAAGCTAACCGTGGCGTGCAATGGATGCGATTCACGACCGAGCCAGTACGATGCACGCGTCGGACAGCCTGTGCGAGCCAGAGTGTTCGGCTCGCAAAAGATCCCAGAGGCGGACTTCGGGGGTCCGCGTCGGACCCCCCGACACCCGCAGCCGTACAACTCGCACACAGGGGGAGACCCATGGGTCTCCCCCACACAGGCATGTACGGCGCGGATGGCACCGACGTGTACCCACTGTAGGGGGCACACTTGTTCGAGACGTACCCATTCAGTCAATGGGAGCGCATGTACGCGTCGTACAACTGACTCCCATGGACTTCTATGGGAGTCCGACCGAACCGAGTCCGACAGCATACGTGCGCGTCGTACTCGCTCGGTCGGACTGTAGGGGTCCGGCTCGGTCGGAAAACACTCTGGATCCGACTCGGTCCGAGTGCTTTCCGACCCGGATCGGAATCGGCCCCTAAGATGGCAGCTATCCTCTATATTTGCTTAATACACTTACTGTTGATTACTTCCTGCGCTGGTGTCCCCGAATCTCACTTATACATCTTGTCTGCATTGTGGACTAGAAGACTGACACTATGTAGCTTGATCTTCCCTGTGGCCCTTGCTGCCGTTCATTATACAATGTTCTTACTAACTCCACATTTGTTGTCCCTCTAATTCTCAGATGCTTGGACTCAATTGCTTAGGTATTGTCCCTCTGACCTCTCCATTGACTGGAAGATAATGGTTGACTCTGTCTTAAAGACATTATTTTTCTGTGTTTATACTTATGTGTTTCAGGCTAGGGAACTCTACTCCAAAGGGAGTATTCTTTGAAATGTTGAAATTCGATCTTGGAGCATGTTAGGGGAAGGGGTTTTACAGGAGATTCGTATGAGAGAGGCCACACGTTGAGCATCAACTACACCATATATACAGATATTTGTGATATGCCAGATTATATTCGGGATGGAAATGAACTACCATACCCTCCTAGGCAGTAGTGAACTCAAAAGATATGTAAGATAAAGTTATTATCATGGAATGTAAGGGAAGATAATGATTATCGTTTAACCAGACTTCCGTAGTTGTAGTACCTCACCGGACATGGTCAAAATATTGAACTAATTCAAAAGCCCCACATTGCAAAGTCAGGTATTATCAGGTTTGCTGAAAAACAGAGCTCATACCATAACTTTGTTTTTTATTTCTCTTGTTTATTAAGTTTATTTTTAACATGCGTTTGGCTAAAAGAAACCCAAGTGCCACCAATTTCCTCACCCCTTTGTACACCTCTCTATCCAGGCCCAGTAGAGCTAATAATGGATCGTGTTCTAACGTATGGCCAGTAATGGTAAAGCTCTTTACCCAGAACTCCATGATGTCAGGACAGAGACATGCCGTATGTAGGAAGCCAGTATCAGGTGCTTGGACATGTAGACACTCTGCTGAGTCACATAGATCATAAAGATGCAGTCTCTTGACTGTGTAGTAAATGCGGTTTACATATTTGAGTGTTTGAGTTGGTGCCTACTGTTGAGAGAAATCTCTCTTGCCCTGGCACAGCAGTATTGCCATGTTTTATCGTCGATAATCACCTCGAGATCTCCCTGCCAGTATACCCGTGCCTTAGGCATTGCCAGTTGCCTGGCCGCCTGTGCGAGAGCATAACATTTTGTAACTAGCTTCACAGGGATATTATTTTGAATCAAAAGCGACAATGCTGGAATCCCCAAAGCCTCCTGCATCTCCTCCTCCAGGAGGTCACGCATAGCTTGGCAAGCTCTAAAGTACAAGAAACCAGTGAGAACTGTCAGGCCAGTGGCACCCTGGGCCACCAACTCCCAACTATTAACAATTCCATCACTAAAGAAGTCTTCCATTTTGCATATGTAAAGCGAGTGTAGGACTTTAGTGATCGCCATCTCCCTCCCCACTTTGAACCATAAGCCCCACCCGAGCAAAATTTGGAGTTATTATAATAGGGAGCCAGATTGCGTCACCAACAGCCCTCGCCAGGCCTGTACCGTGAAGTACAATGAGTCGAATGTACTGTGCTGTCCCATCGGCTCCCGAAAGAGAGTCTGAGGTAAAGTATGAGGAAGGGCGGCTTCCCTTTCTACATGTAGATGTGGTTGGTCTTGCGGTCAGTGTGCCTAATAATTGGCATGTGCACACTGCACCACATTGTAATACTGTTCTAATTCTGGCACGTTCAATCCCCCCATATCACATTGTAATGTGAGGACTTCCCATTTTAATGGTTATATGAACGGGATGCACACCGTGTTTAATCCTGATTGCTATATTCTCATTAGTCCTCCAAGAGTGCGTGCGTGAACTGGCATAGTGCCTCACCCTGGTGGCACTGACAACATCAACACTTGGATGGGGTGTCCTTAACACCCCAAGCCAGGCGCACTGCGTGATTCGGTAATTCGTTACTTGATACTACTGCATTTGTCCAATCTTGCACAATTAATCACTGGTAATCTTAACTCTGCTTAACGCCGTTTGATCCACACAAAGAATGATGCCATTTGCCAAGTTTCTTGTACTTATGATGCGACCATCCGGACTTCTGTCATAAATACGAAAGACGCATAATTCTTCTCAGGCAAGTTCTTTATTGGAAACCCAATGCATTTCGGACCCGTCACAACTGGGTTTAGCGTATTAATCTTTTAACAAACAAACGTTTTTTGATGCCTTCAACACGTACCTGCCTAAGAGATTAATCAAGTCCACATCCTTGTTGCGGAAAACGGAGCTTGGTTATGGGCGGGTGAACTTTCTTTCCGCAACAAGGATGTGGACTTGATTAATCTCTTAGGCAGGTACGTGTTGAAGGCATCAAAAAACGTTTGTTTGTTAAAAGATTAATACGCTAAACCCAGTTGTGACGGGAGGGCAGGAAAGCAGATGACGATTACTAGCACTTCAGGTTACGTGGGCGTTTTGTATGTTACAACACGGAGTTTAGAAGGGTGATAACTTGCAAGGGTAGGTCCTGGGGAGTAAAAAACAGAAGGGGATTTAGTTATTAAGCGTAACCATGCATATCGTTTAGGACAGTTGTGTACCAGTACATAGTTCAGCAGTGCAGTCGACTAAAATATATTTAATTCTGTTGAAATCTTGAAAGCATCATGAGATTGTATGAAGTGGTAATTAATTGTACAATGTTTCAATTGTAGTTACCCCGAAGAAGGACTCATGTAGTCCGAAATGCATTGGGTTTCCAATAAAGAACTTGCCTGAGAAGAATTATGCGTCTTTCGTATTTATGACAGAAGTCCGGATGGTCGCATCATAAGTACAAGAAACTTGGCAAATGGCATCATTCTTTGTGTGGATCAAACGGCGTTAAGCAGAGTTAAGATTACCAGTGATTAATTGTGCAAGATTGGACAAATGCAGTAGTATCAAGTAACGAATTAACGAATCACGCAGTGCGCCTGGCTTGGGGTGTTAAGGACACCCCATCCAAGTGTTGACTTCCCATTTTACCCTGGTTTGCTTACCAGCCCAAGCAAAGTTGATCAGCAAAGAGAGCAAGGAGTGGAAAAGCGTTTGCGGAAAGGACATAGTAAATGTCATGGTTCTCCTACTCCTACATAAATCTAATAATATATGCGCCAATTAACCCAAAGACTCACTAAAGGATACAGTCTGTCTGAGGCAACAAAACCACGCTGTGAAGAAACATGCGGGAGGGCAGTCAACATAGATAAGACTCAGAATACAGAGCGTCTCGCTTCTACGAATAGATGCGAGAACATTAGAACTGAGGCTTTGTTTCAGACAAAGTACTCTGCCTGAATCACAGTTGCTTTTAGGACTAACCATGTTGTTTACCCAGTTTAGGCCATTCCGCGAGATAGGACATCGGCTGCCGTTCTACTATAAAACCAGCCACACCCTTGTCTCGAACGCGGATTACTCCCAATGACAACTGAGAACTGAGGTTTCGGTGCTCGTTGGAGAAGTCATCTTGTTTGTCTGCAGCAGGAGGGCTTTGGGAAGATTCAGAGGCAAGTGCTGAGTGGATCTTCATTACCGAAGCTGAGATACTGAACCTTTGTCAGAATTGGGAGCAGTTTTCAAGTCAGAGGTTTGCCTGCACTCCTGTTGTGTCTTTCTTTTATTATTATTATTATTTGCATGTTAGTATTCCACGGATTACATCATTGATGACACGTGGAATCCCCAGGTGTCATCAATGATCAGTTGGAGATTTCGAGTCGAGTACAGCTGTGCGTGTTGTGAATGCTGTGTTGGCTTTTATCCTGATTACTTAATAAATTCTTGATCAACTACAACGTTCCTGGTGATTCGTACTTAACAAAGTTGGCGATGATTTGAGGAAAACATCTATCAACTTTATCATCCACATCGAGTCAACAAGGAATCGACAGAAAACGAATTCACGCAAGTAAATCGAATAGAAGTCAAAAAGGAATCCGAGAAACAAAGGAATGTGAGAACAAGAATTAACTTTTATGGCCAACACAGCGAATCAATTTAAATACTAGATGGGTTGTATTGAAATAGGCTGCATTATTTGAAGACAGCCGGACATTCTCTCAAGGTACCTGGTATCCACGTGAGCTTGAACGCGGTAGCTGCTTGCTGTTCCACACGCGAGACGTCTTCATTACAGTGATGACGTACATGCGCATTGTACGCAAACTTTCAACTCGCGCATTTGCGTGACGACGTTGTGCGTGCTGCTTTATTGGATTTCATTATCGGGCACATTTGAAGGAACTGCAGCGTCGAGGAATTGATACGGAAGGTACTGTTACATATACATTTTTTTTGTTTTTTCAAAACATATTTGCCTGTTGTTTACGGTGACAGGCACACCCTGTAAGTCAAGAATAATTATTCATCAGCCTATCTTCGGTGACAGGCACACCATACCATTAATGGTGTTAAACACACCTTTTCAACTACACGTCAACACAGGATAATTTATTCACTTCATTAGCCTGTCGTCACGGTGATAGGCACACCATCTATAAATTGCTGGATAGCATTACAAATGATTATAAGTACATCGTTTTTCTCTATATGTAAAGAGTCATAAATATTTCTTTGTGTAATTCTATTAATATTTAGTGGAAGATTGTAGTCATATAAGAATATATTAATTCTTACATAAAATCTGCACGATGTGTGCTGCGCAAACATTTTCTTTAACCCCTCCACAATCCTTTCTGACTTCTAAAGGAGATCCTCCAATTAAATGGCAGGAGTGGAAAGAGTAGTTTTTAAATTATATAGACGCACTTGAGGATGGTGAAGAGGAATTAACACAAGCAAGAAAGAAAAAGATTTTACTTCACTCTCTTGGTCCTCAAGGCTTGATAGTGTATAACTCCATGAACAAAAAAACACATGCTACAGATGATTCGAATGTGTTTATTCATGCCTTAGAAGATCTTGATATTTATTATTCTACTTCTGTGTGCATAGCCATTGATAGCCACAAATTTTTCGGAAGGAAACAAGAAAAACAAGAATCTGTTGAGGATTTTGTGTCTGATTTAAAAAAAATTGGCCTTAACATGTAGATTTGGCCTACTTGAAGAAGAACTGATACGGGACCAAATTATAATGTCTGTTAACAATGAGCACGTTCAAGAACGTCTTTGGGTACATGGTGAGGCAGCGTTAGCTGATGTAGTTGCCTTAGTCAAGAAGGCAGAAATTACTAACAAGTGTGCCAAAGCTATTTCAGAGCCTCTTAAAGAAAATGAAAAATCTACAGTGAACAAAATTTCATCTAAACCAAAAGGAAAATTTCAGAGTTCATCTTCCTCTACTAAAGAAACTACTAACATTCATACAGGATCTACGGTTTTAAAATGTTATAGGTGTGGAAGTAAAAATCATTTAGGCAATTTCAAGAATTGTCCGGCTAGGAAACAAAAGTGTTTACAATGTGGTGTTATTGGTCACTTTACGAAGGCATGTCGACGTAACATGAACAAAAAGAAAAAAGTCAATTTATTGAAGCAGGATTATAATGGTTCTTCATCCACATCTTCTGGTGATGACACACCTAATAAGAATGTTGACTGTGTCTTAGGAGTGTCTGATAGTGTCAACTTGTTAAGCATTAATTGTAAGTCTAAACCTGTGTGTAAAATGTCTATTGGTGGAGTTATAACACTCATTGTAGCAGATTCTGGATCTCCGTAAACGATCATTGATAAAATACAGTGGGAAAATGATTTTGTCCCTAAAATAGGACCCACCTTAATTCCTCCTGACATTTCTCCTGAAAGCTTTACTGGAGAGAAAATGGATTTAGTGGGTTTTAGGGAACTCACCTTTGAATTCAAAGGGAGGTCTTCTGTTGGTAAATTGTATGTGGCATTAGAGGGTCCTCCTGTACTAGGATGGATTGATCAGAGGAACCTCAATATTATTTTGAACCCGAATGGCGTGGAACAAGTCATGGTTTTAGACCATAGTACAAATTATCAAATTGACCTTAAAGATACATTTCCAGAAGTTTTTAACAATAAGGTTGGTCAGTTAAATGGATATGTCCATAAAATTGTACTGAAGGAAAATGCACAACCTACAGTACAAAAATCTAGACACATCCCTTGGGCTGCTCATGAAAAGGTTGATAAGGAGTTGAAACGCCTTCTGGATGACGGGATGATTGAAGAGGTAGAGGCTTCAAATTGGGTTGCTCCATTAGTCGTTGCTTGCAAGGCTAATGGCAAGGTCCGCCTATGCATTGACTTGAGGTCTTTGAACAAAAATATAGTAGTGGAGAGGTTCCCGTTGCCTAAAATTAATGAATTAATAGCAATTACCAAAGGCATGCAATGGTTTTCAGTTATTGACTTAACGTCAGCATATCATCAAATTCCATTGCATGATGATAGTAAAAATTTGACAACATTCATGACCCCCCAAGGTTGCTATCGGTTTTTACGTATGACGTTTGGCCTTGCGTCAGCGGCTGCGGTGTTTCAGAAACTTATGTTTCAGTTATTCCATGATATACCAGGTATTCTATTCTTTCAGGATGACATCCTTATTATGGATGAGAACAAATCCATACATGATGAAAGAATTCATTCTGTTCTTAGGATTCTAAAAGAAAGAGATCTCACAGCTGAATTGTCTAAATGTAAATTTGGTGTTGATTCATTAGATTATTTAGGTCATGAAATCTCTGCAAAAGGCATAAAGCCTAAATCTAAATTAATGAATGCCATAAGAGATGCTCCTTCTCCAGTTAACAAGGATGAATTAAGATCTTTTTAGGGCTCATAGAATTTTACAGTAAATTTGTAAAGAAATTTTCAGAGAAGACTTTTAATTGACGCCAACTGTTAAAGTGTAAATCTGTTTTTAAATGGTCTCAGACATTGCAACATGATTTTACAGTTCTTAAAAAAGAGTTGTGTAATGCAAAAGAACTAGTAGGTTTTGATCCCCTTCTACCTTGTATTGTTACCACTGACGCTAGTCAAAAAGGACTTGGTGCTTTTCTTTCGCAAAAAGATAGAAATGGTAAAGAAGTGGCAATCGCATATGCATCTAGAGCCTTGTCACCAGCTGAAGAGACATATTCAGTGATTGAAAGGGAGGCGTTAGCTGTAGTATGGGCGCTTGAACATTTTAGAAGTTTTGTTTGGGGTTACCATGTAGAAGTTAGGTGTGATCACAAACCTCTGGTGAAGGTACTCTCATCTGATGGACTTTTGGCTCCCACGCCCAGAATAGCGAGAATGTCTGTTCGCCTTTTAGATTACATGTACTCTGTGAATTATATTCCAGGAGTAAAAAATCAAGTAGCTGATTGCTTGAGCAGACTGCCTTTGCCATTGGAGGTCTCTACTGAAAATTTAGATGACTTTCAGGTAGCCGGAATAGACTTAAAGGAGGATAATGTGTGCCTGAGTCCGCAAGAATGGGAAGAGTCCATGATTAAAGATGAATTCCTCAGTAAGGTTAAAAATGTATTGTCAATGGGTGGCCAGTTAAAAAATTGCTTAGTGAGGAACTTTAACAGTTTTGGGAGGTAAGGGATGAATTATCTCTCAAAGATTGTAACATTTTAAGAGGTGAAAGAATTATTCCTCCAAGGAATATGAGGTTGAAAGTAATCCAACTCTGTCATGAGGGGCACCTTGATATTGTTAAGACAAAAAAATGTATTAGAGAATTGTATTGGTGGCCGGGGGTAGATGCCGAAGTGGAGAGAATAGTAAGGGATTGTCCTTTGTGTAATAATTCCGACAAATCTCTGAGAACGCACTGCCCTCCCTTGTGTCCTGTTGAATGTCCAGAGATGCCTTGGGAAATGCTAGGGATAGATATCACAGGACCTATTACAAAAAACAATTCCAGTATGTACATTTTAGTTGCAGTAGACTACTTTTCAAAGTGGCCAGAAATTAAAGTAGTTGAGAGAGCTGATACTTCCTCAGTTCTTGAATTCCTAGATGATTTATTTTCAGAGAGAAGGACTTCCCAAGGTTATTATAACAGATAATGGGGCCCAATTTAAAAGTCACATCTTAGAAGATTTCTTGAAACGTAATGGCATAACTCATAGGGTCACTTTGATTTATCACCCTAGTGGTAATGGTGAGGTAGAAATTGTGTGATCAAGGATTCAATTCAACTAGCAAATCTTAAGAATCAAGACTGGGTGGTAGGAATAAAGAAAATGGTCTGGATGTATCGTATCACCCCGACTGTCACTGGTTATAGTCCTTTTACCATTATGAAGGGACGTGTTCCTTTCACTAAAGATAACCAATGTTGGCTTAAACATTCCCGTTTATTAGAGTGGTCACCTGAGTATGTTAGGGGAAATATTAAACATCATCAGAAGAAATACAAGAGTTATTATGACAGCAAAAACAATACTAAGCGAATCAATTTTGAATTAGGTGATCAGGTACGAGTTAGATTACCTTTCAAAGTGAGGAAGGGACAAAGTAACTTCTCAAAACCCTTCACTGTAGTTAAAATCCTTAAAAATTCAGTCCAACTATCTGTTGGTAAGTTTTGGCATATTGGCAGAATTGTGAAGTGTAATAGTAAACGCAACACGTGGAATGAAGAGAAAACGGATAGTCGAATAACGAGTTTTCACTGTCTAGATGAGGAAGATGTAGGAGTTGGATGTAGCTCAAAGTCTGTACATGATGAAATGAGTTTAGTTGAAACCGATACATTCAATGTTACAAATCAATTAGATGGTCCATCTAATTCTTCACAAATTGAGAATGACAATTTTATTGATAATGCACATTATGAATGTATTTCTGATGATGTTACTCTTGATTCTGGTCCTTCAGAGTTGACCGGACAGGAAAAATCTTCTGTTCTTGAATCTCAACCTCTAGGTAAAGATGTTCTTGTTAATAGTTTCGGTCGAGTGGTTAAACCACCGGACTATCTCAAGGATTTTGTCATTGATTCGTTTTATTTTATTTATTGTTATTGTGTGTGCATACGTGTAAATTTATATTGTTGTTTTGAATAATTCATTGTTTAGAGGGAAGATGTGTTGTCATTTAATTTAAGATGTTGTTTATTTTATTTAAGTTAAAGGGAGAAGATGTGTTGTGTCTTTCTTTTATTCTTATTCTTATTTGCATGTTAGTATTCCATGGATTACATCATTGATGACACGTGGAATCCCCAGGTGTCATCAATGATCAGTTGGAGACTTCGAGTCGAGTACAGCTGTGCGTGTTGTGAATGCTGTGTTGGCTTTTTTCCTTATTACTTAATACATTCTTGATCAACTACAACGTTCCTGGTGATTCGTACTTAACAACTCCATTGTCTATCACGAGCTAAGGAGCACGTAGAAAAAAGATTTGGCATAATCTAGACAACAAGACTTTGTTTTCGTGATCTGAAAGGCATAATCAGGATCTGAGAGAAACTGCCTTTTAGAACCAGAGACCTTGCTACAAAAGCGACCATCATTTATAATATGAGAAATTAATCAATCAATCAAAGACATTTATAGAGCGCACTACATACCCGTAGGGTCTCAAGGCGCTTGGGGGGGGGGGTGCCGTTACTGCTCGAACAGCCAGGTCTTGAGCTTCTTCCTGAAGGAGAGGTGGTCTTGGGTTAGGCGCAGGTCGGTCGGGAGGGAGTTCCAGGTCATGGCGGCCAGGTAGGAGAAGGACCTTTTTCCTGTTGTTGCTCTACGGATGCGTGGGACGGCGGCGAGGGCGTGGCTGGTTGATCGGAGGTGGCGTTTGGGAGCGTAGAAGTTGATTCGGTTGTTGAGGTAGCTCGGGCCTTGATCGTGTAGGGCTTTGTGTGCGTGGGTGAGGAGACGGAAGGTGATTCTTTTGTTGACAGGGAGCCAATGCAGGTCTCTCAGGTGTCCGGAGATGTGGCTGTTACGTGGGATGTCGAGGATGAGTCTGGCTGAGGCGTTCTGGATCCGCTGGAGTCTCTTCTGGAGCTTGGCGGTGGTTCCGGCGTAGAGGGCGTTGCCGTAGTCCAGTCGGCTGGTGACTGGTGAAAGTAATCATAAATGTTAGAACTGGGGGTCTCTAGTTGGCAGAGGTAGGTACCTTTGACCAAATAGGGACCCTTGCTTCTAAGTCAGTCAAAGGGGATTACACTACTGGATAACCCCTGCTCATCCCTTGGTAGCTTGGCATGAGCAGACAGGCTTATCTCAGAGGCAGTGTGTTAAGCATTTGTGAACACATACAGTAATACAGTGAAAACACTACAGATGGACACCACACAGGTTTCATAAAAATAAGAATTCTTTATATAGACTTAACACAAGACCACAAACGACAAACATCCACAATACTGTACTCAAAATTGACTTAAAGGTGGTAGAATTAGCTTAGTTCAACGTGTTGGTAAATGCGACACAATTCTCACAAAAGACCTGGATGCGTAACGCAAAATAAACAAAAGGCTTGCAGCGTTGGAGATGCGTCGGTTCCTTACTTCGGGGGAGATGATGTGTCGCACCTCAATGCTTGCGCAGAGTAGGGGATGCGTCTTGATCCTTACCGGATAGGAGGTGATGCGTAGATTCTCGTGCTGCAGCCCAGTTTTTGATGCGACAAGATGGCGCCTCGATGCGATGCGACAATCCGGTGCGATGCGATAAGATTGCGCACTTGATGCGACGACGTTGAGACGATGCGACACGCCCTGGCAGCCTTGCGGCGACTCTGTATTTTGGAGTCGCGACAGGCCCTGCTACACGCTTCTCCGATGATGCAACAGCGACCCTCCCGGTTGCGACGCGCTTCTCCGGCGATGCGACCGCAGACATCTGCGATGAAGGCACGCTTCTGGGAGATGCGGCCGCGGCACGCTTTACGGCGATGCGATGACTACAGCTGTGGCGGCGACACGCTTCTTCTTGTTGCGTCGCTCTTCCAGCTCCCAGCGACACGCAGGCCTCTGCAGATCGAATTCCCAGCAAGGAAATTCAGGGGGGAGCTAATGGTGAAGTCTGTTGTCCCTGAGACTTCAGCAGGAGGCAAGCAGAAGTTCAAGCCCTTGGAAAAATATTCTGTAAATTGATGAAGTACACACAAAGTTTCTTCTCCTCTCCTTGGCCCTGAAGACACCACTGTAGGCCAACCCAGCAACACAGCACACTGGCAGGGGGGCAGTCCACTCCTACAGCTTCCTTTGGTTCGTTTCCTTGGCAGAGGTTTCTTCTTGTTATTCCAGAAGTGATCTAAAGTCTTGGGGTTTGGGTCCCCATATTTATACTACTTTTCTCTTTGTTTTCTGAAGGCAGAGAGGCCTTTGCTAGTCCAAACCAGTTCTGGTCAGTCATGGAGCACTTTGTTTACCTGACTCCTTTCCTTTCAGAGTGCAGGGTAGAGACATCAGACACACCACGGGAAGTGGAGCCAGCATTTTGGAGGGAAGGCACAGCCCTATTCAGGTCCCAGGTGCAACTCCTCCCACCCATCTGCATGCAGATCTTCCTATTCAGCCCTGTGATGACTCACCCTCTCCCCTGGAATCCCCAGCCCCTGTCACTCACAGAACCAGACACACAATACACAACCTAGAAGAGGCAGGCTTGGACAGTTAAGCAAGAAAATACTTACTTTCTAAAAGTGGTATTTTCAAACACAGAATGTTAAAACCAACTTCACTAAAAGATGTATTTTATCATTCTGAGTTCAGGCATACTAAATTCGAATTTCTACCATGTTCCCTGAGTCAGTTAGGATTATAAGATGTAATAATCAAACTGCCCATTCTAGCCTATGGGGAACAGGTAGCCTTGCAATAGTGAAAAACAAAAATGGCTGTAATTCACTACTAGGACATGCCGCACACACCAGGGCATGTCCTACCTTATACGTACAATGCACCGTGCCCTTGGGCCTACCATAGGGGTGTCTGATATGAAGATAAGGGAAGGTTTAGGGATTGGCAAGTGGGTGCACTTGGCCAGTCAGCATGGCAGTACTAGACTGCACATAGGCTCTGCAATGGCAGACCTTAGACACACTTTACAAGCTGCTTCTGCGGGTGGCACAACCAGTGCTGCAAGCCCACCAGCAGCATTTGATTTACAAGCCCTGGTGACACATGGTGCACTGTACTAGGATCTGACAAGTAAATCAAATAACCCAATCATGGAGTCACTAATCAATACATCGATTTAACATAGGGAGCTCTTGCAATGTGGTTCTGAATAGCAGTGGCACAGTGCCCAAAGCATCTAAACCAGCAAGACATATCAAAAACAGAGGAGGCAATCAGAAAAAATGGAAGGGAGACTCACGCCAATGGTACCAGGTCTAACAATAAATATAAGTGAATGACATTGTTTTGTATCTGTTAGCTGATTAAAGGAGACATTTCATTCAGAACGTTATTAGCAGTAAACCAGAGTTGTTGATATAGAACATAATTGAACAAGAACAAGTTTCAACAAAAACTTTATTGAACTTCATTGAAGAACACTTGAGATCTTGATTATCCTATCCTGCAAGAAAACCATAGCATCTTTATTTTGTACATCACAACCTTTTCTACACAGGTAACTAGAGAGTATATCAGGTATTGTAATACTTATACGTTAGAAAAGAATAGTAGCTGGTACAAGTTTGACCATGTTCATTTTCCTTTTAGGTCTCCCTCCCTGCAGTACCCTCCCTAATTTCCCTTCCCCTCATCTGGCCATTCTGATACTCTGTGAAATTCAGACCAGAGTCAGAGCTGCCAGAAGGTGGGCCTCTTGAAGGTACTGCTCCTGAGGAACATTGTGGATCATGACAGTAATATTCTTAAATAGAAATAAGAATCTGGGCAAGACTATCATTTTCATCACGGCAATACGCCCGACTAAATACAATGGTAATTTAATCCAGCGATGTATGTCGTCTTCTAGTTTAAGTACAAAAAATAGGTGTGGTTGTTGACGTTTTGGTTTAATGTTGTATGCATCCGCTAGACCATCTTCAGGACATTTGGTATAAAGATGAATGTCTCTTCAGAAATGATGGGAATAAAGTTTAGGCTTTGTTCTGTAATCCACAATCAAAAGAGTGTGGTGGCTCAACGGCCTCCCACTTAAACCAGCAATAAATGCAAGCAATTAGAGAGTGGTGACCTTTGATGTGGTCATTGATCAGCCCTCTGCTCCAAAATACGCATAAGTCTGTATTTCGACGAGGCTCGATTCGGAAGACGTACCGCTAACTCAAAAGTCGGCCATTGAGCCACTACGCACTTTTGATTGTGGATTACAGAACAAAGCCTAAACTTTATTTCCAAATGTCCTGAAGATGGTCTAGTGGATGCATACAACAAAAGACTGAGAGGCCGACAACCACACCTGTTTTTTGTATTATTGGATTGTACGCAATGTTGTCTTTTTAGTTGGTCACATTTCCTTATGAATATTTGGAAAAAGGTGTTCACAATTGTAACAATTAAGTATTTGTAACATCGAATCATTGTAACTTCTGGTTGCATTGTGCATTCTATGGAATATTTTTTCTCTTTCTGTACCCTTTGCAATTTTTGGCTAATATAAATTTGTTCTTTGAATACATATACCCGTGTTAAAAATTTCTTTGAAGATTTGTTCATATGTAAATAATTAGAATTGTATCCGAAGGAACTGAATTGCAAGCTACCTGATAGAGTTTGCCAACATTGAATGCAGAAATTAATATGAATTCATGGTTCAGAAAATCCCTTGTAGGCACACATACCTGATAATACTTAAATTACCCAAGCCGTCAAGGGTATATTGGGTTTCCCACTTCTTCCTAATACTTAGTCTTCCAGTTTATGCATTGCTTTTCCGTAGTTTGGCATTACTATAGCCAGATCAGTATGGATCATTATACCCAAGTGCCATATAGAGTCTGTTCTCCATTGTAGGAGGAATTCCATTAGCAGTTGAGGGGTGGAGGGGGTCAGAGGGAAGATGGTGAACTTACCCCAGTTTACTTGGAGTCCCGAGAGGGCACTGAATCGGACCACATCCCTCAGTATGGGGGAGAGATTACTTTGAGGATTGTGAACAAACAGAGAAGTATCACTCATACCATTACTTCTCAACATTTTACTCCCACTCTAAAGATATTGCAGTTCTAGCTAGACAAGGAGTACAATTTAAACACAGAGGGACCATCTTGGATGAGCAGGGTCATTCTCTACTGGTTCAAGGGATGTTAAGTGCAAAGCAAGTCACCTTCATAAATGTATATGGCCCGAACCAAGATGACCCTGACTTTTTTCTAATATGCCTGGGGCCAAAATAGAATAATCCAATCCACGGGGAAACATCCTTTACCACACAATCTTAACAATGACCTGCCTTTACAACAATGTCACCATCCCGAATACAACATTACCACGCGTTACTTTAACTTGCAAATTGTTACAACGACTTGCTGCAGGGGGGCATTGTTGGAATGGTGTCAGATTTTTAAGTCCAACACCTTCCCTACTGTTGCTAGGCTGGAGTTAGAATAGTAATTTATACTATTCCAAAGTTCAGCGCCCCTATAGCAAGTCATTGTAACTATTTGCCTGGTAAGGTAATGCATGTTAAGGTCGTAGTCGGGGTAGTGACAGCGTTTTAAATGAATGCTGGGTTACGTCATAAAACATAATCCATGTACTATAATATGGGGTTCAGATTCCACCCCCCCATCTGGTTACAACTGGACAGCATGGGTCCTAGGACAAGCAGACATGCATTAAGTGAGGTCATGGGCTGATTTAGCTTACTGGACTATATTGCACAACTGACCCGACAGCCAGAAACTATTTTTTTCACTCAGAGGTACATGGGACCAACTCCTGGATTGATTACTGGCTGGGCTCCAGAGATGTGATTTTTTGGACTGTGTCCATTATGATCACACTACTAAAGCCCAGTAAACTACCATATGGATGTGACTCTTACCACCCGTACTTACTAGTCAATCTCAACAACAAAATCTAAAATCATAGCAAATAGACTACTGCCACTATTACCTGGCCTAGTCCACCTGGACCATTCCCAATTAATTAAGTCGGTCTACAGCAGATAACCTCTTTGTACTTACTAACCAAATCAATCCAGCATATGAGATGGTGGCTGTCTTTCTAGATGCCGTTAAAGCTTTTGGCTAAAAAATGGCCAATCCCGTTGTCAGTTATCAAAAGAAGGGCATGGAAAAAGCACTGCTGCAATAGATCACTGGCACCAATTTCCTCCACATGTCCTGGACCTGTCCTCCAATATATTCCTTCAAATCATTATTAAACTGAAGCAAATCACTGCTGCACTGCTGGAGATTACTCTGCTTGTGGCGCTGCTGGAGTATGTGAAAGAATTTCCCGAAACCAGTCCCAGGATGCTTGTTTCTTGTCCAGGGATGACCTGGCCTGGCAGTTTGGCTGGACTGTTTACATGGGGAGCAGGGTCAAGACTGATTTACATATGGCTAGGTCCAAACGGGACTAGCATGGTGAGCAAACAAACAATGTATTTACGCCCAGATCTTTGTACTGGGGTGAATGTTTGTCAATGTTCAGCATGGCGTCCATCATCATTTTGTGTTGCTTTAGTCACCCCAAGTGGGAAGGGTACGCACAAACATGGGTGCCTTGCTCACTATGTCATTGGATTGAAGCTAGCCTGGCTGATATGGGATGATACCCCAAAACCGGTCCTAGGATGCTTGTTTCCATTCCAGGGAGGACCTGGACTGGCAGTTCGGGCTGAACTGTTGCCATTGTGAGCAGGGTCAAGAATGATTTCCATATAGCTGGGTCCAAACTGGAATGGCATATTGAGCAAAAAAACAATGGATTTAGGCTCAGGACACTACTACTAAACCCAGTATGCCACCCTATAGACGTGACTCCCACTCTCTGTTGTCACTAATTAATCTCAATAACAAAATCTCAAATCATAGCAAATAGACTAGTGCCACTTTTACCTGACTTAGTCCACCTGGACCATTCCAGATTAATTTAGAGCCAGTCTACAGCTGATAACCTCTTTGCACATACTAATCAAATCGATCCGGCATATGAGGCTGCGGCTACCTTTCTAGATGCCACTAAAGCTTTTGGCTAAAGAATGGCCATTCCTCCTATCAGTTATCAAAAAGAAGGGCATAGGAAAAGCACAGTTGCAATAGATCCTGGACCTGTCCTCCAATATATTCCTTTTGCCAGCAAATCATTAGTGAACTGCAGCAGATCACTGCTACATTGCTGGAGATTATTCCATTGTGGCCCTGCTGGGGTATGTAAAAGAATTTCCCAAACCCTGCAGGAATCTTGCTACGACTGCATTACAACAGGTCAAACATTGACCCAGATTTACGAAACTCTCATGCAATGCAGCGCAGTACCCAAACTTGTTGTGCCATATTGCGTGAGAGCGAGGGAGAAGGGAGAGCCGTATATATAGATGGTACTCTCCTCCACTCTCCCAATCGCTGGCACAGAATTATGTTGCTGAGCACCATGCACACACCTTTGCTCCATAATGCAAACTTTCTCAGTGAGTCTAGCATAGGTTTTGTACTGGAAGAGTACCCTTGAAGTACAAAATACTATGCTTAGACTGTCTTTACTACTTTTCCTAATTTTTATGTGGGTTGTACAGTGCAGCACACATTAAAAGTCGGAAAAAAAGGAGAAATGAAAGCATTTCTCGGTTTACCGCCTGCTTTCAATTGGCATTAATTTTGATTGCAAAACCCTGTCTCATAATATTAGTAGGTAGGGTATTAAAAAATAATGAATGGTAGCATGTGAATGCCCATTTACCACCCATGGAATGCCCCTTGGCGCAGAGTAACGCAAAGCAGCTCTTCTTGCTAGTTTGTATTACTTTTTTTTACAAACGGATGCAAATACGAATTGGCATTGGTTTTTAAACCCCGAACAAGATTTTGCACCAGGTCAATATTAAAAACTAATGTGGAACTGACACAAAACATTTGTAACTCTGAGCCAAGCAGTTGACATGCACTGGCAGGGGAAGACCACATCAAAATGTATTTGCTGGCTCTCTGACCTCACTATATCATCTATAAGTACAGAAACACACTTAACACTGTTACCAGACAGTTCCTAACTCAGGGATATATGGGTATCACTGTGTACCTGGAAAGATGAATAATGGAGATTGCTTTATTTGGATTTTCTGAATTTACTGTATGTAATTGCATTTGCTGAACCTACTGTTACCAGTTCTAAGTCATGATCAAATTGCTGTGATGTATCATTTTTAATCCTCTAGTAATTTTAACTTCTATTGTACAAATGTAAAAGGTCATGTGCTAAATAAAAATGAAGGTCAGATAGATGCACTTAATTCAGTTTGATATACAATTAATTTCAAAGAAATAGTTGTATATGCATGCTGTCTTGGTGTGTTCGCTGTCGGAGGAACACAAGAAATCTTTGAATATTGCTGGCAGCCCTTCTGCTAGCCAGTCCCAAAGCACACAACTTCAAATAGGCCTGTGGGCTCAATCAAATTGTTGATGAATGAATTGGCTTAAAACCAAATTTGTTTTTCTTAATGTCAAATGTAATTCTTAGAATATATCCATATGAGACTGTGTGAAGGTATCCAACAAAACCCTTTGTATTGCTCTAACAAGCATCTTGTACTTAAGCTCTCCATGTAAAACGTTGTCTATATATCACAATGCGCAAGAATCCTCATATATATTTGAAGACAATACTAGAGAACTAACTCCAAAGTGCAATTATTGTGACCTTGATGTGCAAGAAATACAAGTCTACAAGAATCAAAAACTTCATATTGAACTTCTAAGCAAGCTTCATGCAAGACATTTATCAGATCTGTCAAGGACAATATCATTCTTGGGAATACCATTTCCAATCCAAAGAAAGGCTTTATTATTCTGCTTAGCATTCGGCATATTACAATAAAAAAAATAGTTTACAGTATAAATGATATGGGCTCATTAAACCTGGTGGTTAGATTATGGGTTGATGTTATCGCTTTCAACCACATGCGTTTCTTTTCGACACATGGCGGCTACATGCACTTATTTTTGGCACAAAAAATATTTTGATAATTTTATTTTTTAACTTCTTTAATTCTGTAAAAAAAAAATCACACAGCTGGGACAATAATGGTTTTGATCTGCTATGCACGTTCTCTAGCGTTGTTATTGTTTCGGGGTTCACGTAGCCTTAATCACTTCTTGTGATATACTTCCACACAACATGACCCTCATGAGCATATCGATTTGTTTATAGTGGTGCACTAGGTTATTTCTACTTCTGGGTTCATGTGATTTTGAACAACTTCCAAAACTAGAAAGTATGGTTGTAAGGCACTCAAGAAAACAATAGTTTCACAAAAGTTAAACACTTGTTTCCATATTTAAACAAACTTTGCATGTTAGTGCTGAAAAGGGGCTCTGCCCTGGCCCATGAATAAACTGAGAAGAAAAACTAAGACACGTGGTGCCCTAAGGAGCACGCACAGCAATGCACTCAGGCTTCCAAGTACACAATATTTCTAAGACAAAAGTCCAAAAAATTTATCAACTATTTGATAAAAAACAGTAATCAATTCTTTGTCATGTAGAACTGAAATTTATTAAGCTACTGGTAGAATTAAGTCTCAATTGCGAATATTAACTTCACATCTGCCGGCATCTTTAACAACAGGAAAATGTCCAACACAATTGCTCAAAAACCCCAGTGCATTTTGGGTTGGGATCACCCTTCGTCAGGGGAAACTATACATTAAGGAGAATCACTTATTAGAAATATGAATTTGCATATAAAGTCACATCATAGGTTTAACGTAAAAAGGAGACAATACAAAAAATGAAAGAATGTAGATAATGACAAGATACAGAAGTGAATTCTGAAATCCATGCATCATGCATGGCTTTCTAAAATACTGATTGCATGCTGTCAATCACATACAGCCTGTGTACTGTGCTCCAAGTGAAAACCCAAGTTGAAACAAAGGTTCACAAAGAGAACCCCTGGCACACTACAAGTCCCAGCATGCATCTAGTGAGGGATTTAAAATCTTGTTATGCGGAAAGACACTAGATCATTGATGAAAATGCCATCACATGAATCACTAAGTGTGCACTAAATTAAAATCCAGTGTTAAGTTGCAATGCTGATGGTTTAGGTTCCCAAAGTGTGTGGATAGTCAAATGTGATATGTCACGAAAAGAGCTACAATCAAACTCCAAACCACAAGAATGAACTGGCTAGACACGCCAATCTAATCAACAATATTTCAATGGACCTCAAGAATGTGACTGCAAAATAAAAAGAAAACATGCAAATAGTGATAATTTGCTCTGCATTAAGAGTTGCTAATGATCCCAGTGCGATGTCGGTAATGACTACCTGAAACTTTGGATCGGAAACCGACCAAGCTAGCCAAAATTCTGGAGGGATAGTAAAATCAATGAATTAAACAGAGTGCTTATGAAAGCCACGGTTCTGACAGTAAAGCAACAAAAAAAATGTGGGGTTATATGAATATATAACCCGGATTTGCCAGAAACTGAAAGGATTCCGAAACAGGACAAGAGTGAATAGCCTCTTGGCGAGTGAGAACAGGAACAGGAGGCAATGTTTATTAAGGAGGCAAGGTCGCATGTATTGGCATCCCGAACCATGTTTTGTGGCTTTTCCTGATTAAGGCATTGCTGTGCCAAACGCGCGTAGACACCAAACATTATCTGGGGTTTAGCCACTGATTGGCGCTGGGATGATCCACAAATGATCTCTCAGTTTGATTTAGCTACCAGAATCAGGCTTTCTGCCACTTATGACGACATCACATGTCATAGAGATCTCATAGATTGAACATCATCACAAATGAGAATTGGCTTTACATATGTGCATATAATCTGTTTGTCTCAATTGTACACTGTGATGCCAGAGTGAATGTTGATACGGCTGTGGTGTGTCTGTGTTTTTTTTAATTGTTCTTATTATTCATATTTATTGTCTTTTCTCAATGAAAATCAATTTTGTATTTGTTGAATATATATTTTTTGTTTCCTGTCCCTCTATGTGATAGTATTGCATCATTCACACGTTTGTAATTATGTTTGAGTTGCCCTAGGAATTTGCATTTTTCATTTTTTCCCGGCCTAGTGGAACTTCCTACCAGTAGCTGGGGGGCCCTTTTTCTGTTTACATTCTTTTACACAGAACTTACTGTTATTTTAGTGTTCTGTATTTTCTTGGGATTAAGCCTGAACACCGTAGACAAGCTCAAACAACAATGCCCCTTGTTATTCTCTTTTAGTCAGGCTCTAGCACTTTAAAAAAAAAAACACATTTACAGTGGTTTCGGGAACACATACTCTTTATCATATAGGTATGCACAGACAGGCAAATACTCTGACAATAGCGGAACTACACAGGAGATGTAAAACTTTCATCTGTCCATGCTAAGGTATGGGGTCTGCTGCAAACACCCAGAGATCTTTAGATATGTAATCACTTTGCTTCTGTCTTATACAATGACAGCTCCTTTAATGATTTGTGAATTACTTACTATGCTGACCGAATTTGTGTTAGGCATTTTCTTACTTATTGTGGCACGCATAGAGCATGCTAAAGCACAAGAGTTAAAATAAATATTTTAACTTTTCTTTTGTCTCTGTCAGATCTTATTGTGGGCAAGTACGAGTGTGAGATCGAAAAGGTGTGTCCTGTCACTGCAATTCCTGAGAGGGTCGGGAATGTTGTGTTCTGGGGTGTCTAATCACTTCCACTGTCAGTGAGTAGGAGGTCAAGTAAGACACTATAGCTAGTCGGTCCCGGGCTTATGGGTACTAAGGTGGTAGGATAACTCAGTCCCTGCCCTCTAAGGTTCTATGGTCCCCAGCATATTTTTGTGATTTCTCAGAATCCCTGCAACGTTGTGCCCAATGTTTGGTCGGGTAATTATTTGCAGGACAGCTGAGTAGAGCTTGTGCTCGTCCACAATACTCTTGCACCTCTACACAGTGACGTCTGTGGTACGAGGTGTTTACTTCCTCAGTTTGTAGGTACTTCCTACTGCTGTATATTTTTCAAGCTTGGAGTTAAAAAGTTAAAAACCCACTTTTTTGCTGCTGTTTGAATCCATTACTTTTCCATATGGCTCAACCAGGCCTGGGAGCACCAGATTTTGTTTAATGGTGCCCTTCCCCATCCTCTTGCATCTGTTTGCATAGGTCTCCTAAGTATTGATGGGGCCATATGGCCTGTTTTGGCATGTTTATGTGGCGGATGTACATTTTTTGTACGCTCAAGTAGTCCATTTATATAGACATTTGATTCAGTTTGTGGCCTGTGCCTCTTTGGCAGATCCACCTGGGGCTGCACCTCCTATGCTGGACCCACAAGGTGGAGGGCTTGTAATTAGCCCCATTATTATAAACTCTGTTATGGGCAAATGACCCCTTAATCGTGAAGACTTTCCATTTTGGATTGCTCAAAAAGTGATCAGCTAGATGCTGTTTTTCCCCTCGCGGTTCCTGGGAGAAGCATAGGATCCTTACTATGTGTTTGCCTACTGGTCTGCTCCCCCCTTTGGCCGACTGCAACACCTGGAGCATGGTGTTCGCTACAGAGTATGCACTTCGTTATGGCACCCCCTCGATGAGTGTTCTAACGAATGTTCTTAAACATGTATAGAATGAACATGGGTCAGGTCCTGCCCTAGCTTTGAGGAGGCAGCTAGTGGGTCATTTTCCCATTGTCTCCAAAATGATTCTTTCTAATATTAAAGGTGAAGCAGCTTCCTTGATTATACACCAGCAACTTACTGCTGTGGCCGCTGGTAACCGTGAGTGTGAGTTGCCCGCAAATTTTTTCTGAGGTTTATACATCTTTGGAACATAATAATTTGGGACCCAGACCTCCTGTGCAATCTTTGGGCAAACTTCCTCCTGAAAAGGAAGGTCGTCTGTTTTTTCCTAAGATATCTTGGGATAAATCTCGACAACAACTACAGAAGCCCAGGTCTCATGGCAGCTCACCGCCACTGGACGCTAATGAACAATGATATGATTTGCATGATCAGGCTAAAATTAAGACTCCAGAGCGTTTTCAGGTTCCTGATCCTCGTACTTTTCAGGAATCATTTTATCAACAGTGCAACAGGATCACAGGCAAGGCAAGCGCATGCAGCCCAAAATGCACACACAGAGCTCTTTTGACACTAAAGTAAAGAAAGAGGAATCACCTCCGTATAGAGCTCCCTTCCAAAAGAAGAAGATTGCTGCTTTAACTGCTAAATATGGCCCAGTCTTTTAGGCGGTTACCCTCCTCAACAGAGCATCGGAAGTCACTGTAGTGCAACAGACATTATGCTGCTTTCTGGAGGCGAGAGCGACTGAAACCTTTGTTACGGTTGAGACCACGGATACTCACATTGCACCTCCTGATAGACTTCATCATTTAGACATTCAGATTGAAGGTGATATTAAACAAACCATTAAGGCAATTTTTTGGGGACAATTTGACTTATTCTTGTGACATTTTATTGGCAGAGGTAGCTTGGCCTCCCTCCTTTGTTCTTGCTTGTCCTCACGCGGAAGGAATAATCCTCCCTTCTTTTTCACATCCCATCCCTAAGGAGTTGCAGCATGCCTATGCTTCCGAAAGGCTCCTTGCATTGGCTCCTGCCCTATGCCACAATCAGGTTGGTTGAGATGTCAACTCTCCACAACATGTTATTCCGATTCATTCCACCCCACAACCGCTGCCTCGATATTCTATTAAACATCACGCAAAGGCATCCGTTAAAGACATTCTTAGTCAGTAGGAGTATCAGGGGGTTCTTGAGCCCTTGGTCTCTTCTATGAATAATCCTCTTTTTCCAGTTTAGAAACCTGCCAGTTCTTATTGCATAGTCTTGGATTACAGACATTTGAAAAGTCAAACACGCACCTTTGCAGTGCAGAACATCCACAGTACGGCCCTGATTAACAATCTTGTCCGTAAAAAGTTTAAAACGATGCTAGACATTTCTAATTGGTTTTTTGGTCATTTTTGGATATTCTCTGGCATTGCACCGAGAATCAGGGAACTCCTTACCCGTGGAAAAAAGACTGATTCCCTCAACATTTTTCTTCATAAGGGAAGTTAGGGCTCCCCTAATGAACAATGTGCTGCACTAAAAGTTTTTCTCCTCCTGCCACCGATCTTGTTTAGCTGTTTTAGCTACTACCTGACATTTGTTATGGCCCGTGTCGCCCGCCATTATGTCATTTTGTTGCTGTTGTATATTGCTTTTCTTGTTCCTGTTGTATATTGCTTTTATTTCTTTTCTCCCACAGCTATCAGACTATGTCTTCCACAACCTGTATGTCAAGCGCTCTGATACCCACTTGGGTCATGGTCGTGCTATACAAATTTTTTAAAATAAAATAAATAAATCAATAACTTGGCTCCAGAAAGCCATGGTTTGTCTGCATTTACCACCCTCAGTTGCAAGAGATGATACACTTGTTTACTCATTGGATATAAGAACAGCCCCTGTGTTTTTTGCAGAACGTATTGTGTCCCTTTTACATGATTTTGATCCTGACGCATTGTCCTATGTCAATGAAATATACCTTACGGTATGATGAATTAAATCTGCATTTGGCGAGAGAAGATCGCATTATTACGTGATTTGCTGAACTTGGTTAAGTTCAATTTTGCAAAGTCGCACATTGCTTTTCTTTCTTTCCTTTTTCTTGGTTACGAATCAACCCATGAGGGTAGAGGTTTGGCTCCCCATTTTTTGGAGAAGTGTGTGCAATTGCAACCACCTTCCACCCTCAAATTGCAGTCTCTGCTTGGTTTTTTAAATTCCCGCAGGACTTGCATACCTGAGTATGCTCAGCAAATTAAGTCTCTTTATGCTTTGATGCACCCGACTTTTTCCGCTTCGTCTTGACTTCCGGAATATACTACAGTCTTTAGCGACTTACATTCTGATCTACTTGCTATGCAATTCTTACAGATGAGGCTTAACACCACTAATTTGGTCATCCAGATAGCTCCAGGTGCAATTTGTTTTTATTTATGTCACGTTCAATGAGGGTGACACTGTTCCTATTGCTTGTAAATCGCATCTTTACACTCCTGCTGAGATGCGTTTTTCATTTACTGAAAATCTTTTGACTGCAGTGCAGATGGCCATCCTTAAAGAACAGCCTCTTGCTCAAGGTAAACACATCTCTGTTGTTTCACCTGTGCCTGCCTTAGAGGTGGTCATAAAAGCTAGTGTTCCCAATTCTAAAGCCCTTCACCCATGTTGGATTCAAAGGGCTACTTCTTTGATGTTGGTTGATGTTTCCTTTGTTTTTGACCATTCACTACAAAGATAAGAGTTTCTTCAATAAGAACGTGCTCATTCTCTGCCTTCTACACCGCTTCCTCTTGATCATTATATATGTATCATTTACACTGATGGTTCGTCACCACCAGCCATTGGTTCTAAGCAGACTTATTCTGCAGCTTGCGCTATAGTAGTAGGCACTATGATCAACAAAGTTTTCCACTCCACTTTGATTCATACTAAGTCTCCGAGTGTCTGTAAGGCACAATTGGCAAAGCTGAAAATGCTGCTTTTGAATCTTAAGCATTCTGTTCCTGAGGTGCTCACCCTAGTAGTGTGTGATTATTTTTACTATGTACAATTGTACAATCACAGTTTACACTATTGGAAACAGAATTACTTTTGGGATTCAAAAGGCAGCCCGATAAAGCATAAAATGCTGTAGGTTAAGGTGGCTAATCTTAAAGATCACCTACCACTTACACATGTTGTACATACATTGGGACATCAACGTGCGGGTGCGCACACTGTTGGTAATTTGATGGCTAATGAAGCAGCCAAATTTGCAGCGGCCACAACAAGAGTATGACTAAAATTGATGATGACATCTTGGCTGCTATAGCTGCATGTCAAGAGAGAACAGCTTTTACTCAAGGTTTTCCTTCTATATATACATATCAGTTTACTACTGGTTTTCTTTGTAACCATTCCTGGGGTTGGTGATCACTTGATACCAAACCTCAACCTCAGAAATTCTTTAATAATTGCTGCAATGAAGGCATGGCTTCTGCACATCCAGGGGTTAGGACCACTGTGTCTCTCTTACAACAACGTTACTGGTGGTGTCGTCTCTGCCAACTGGCTTGCCGTTATGTCTTATGCTGTGACGTTTGTCAACAAATTAAATGTTCTACTATGTCCCGTCCACCTCAAACTCACCTTTATATTTCAAATCAGCCTTTAGGCATGTGTTTATCTCGATCATTGTGGTCCCCTTGATCCTGATAATGCATTCAAATATATTTTGGTTGCAGTCGATTCTTGCTCTAGGTACTCTGAGTCCGGCCACAGCGCTCAGGTGATGCTTGAACTGTTATTAAGGATTTGCAGGTCTTTGTCGGAACTTATGCTTGTGACACTTTCAATTAGGACCAGGGTCCGTCTTTTGCCTTTGAGGTGTACCATGATTCAATGGCGTTGATGGGACTGCAGGTGCATTTTTTGTCTCCATATAGGCTTGAGGACAACTCTGTCGTAGAGCGTATGAACCATGACTTAAAGCAGCCTATAACAGCGAGGGTATTAGATACGGGACATGGCTGCTTGACTCATCTTTATGGGGTTCAGCGAGCACCTAATAATCTCCCTAAAAGATCTCTGGGTAGGCGGATCCCATACAAAATCTCTTTGGCATCAAAATGTATGTTCCAGACCTTGATGGTCTAGACGTTGTGGTGGCAGCTGCAACCTTCGACTCAAATAATCTTTGTGCTGTCTTGCAGGATCTACAGAAAAGTTGTGATACTCTGGCTAAAAGTCATTTAACTTCTTCTCTCCAATCAGATGCGATTTATGTTCCAGGTTGCTTCCTAAAGTTGGTGATTTAGTTTGTGAAAAGATCGCGACCAAGAAAGAATTCGGTCTCTCCTACTGTGCTCCTGTTCCGGTGCTTGGTCTTCAGGGTACCCGAACTGTCATTTTGCCTCCACTCCCTGGATACAAGGATATTCACTTTGCTTTCATTGAACATGTCATGTTACACCATATGGCCAATACTAAATAGTATGCCTCGAGGTATTCCTACACAGAACTTTGCTTTACAGCACCATCCTTACTGATTCTCCCCAGCTGCAGGAGGGGGATCTCGAGACTTCAGTAGACCTGATGCCTGTTACACCTTCTACACATTCAGTAATTGACATTGTGTATTCTAATCTGCCAGTTGCTGCCCCACCTGCGGCACAAGAACCAACCTTCCATCCAGAATCAGAGCCTCCTCTATTTCAGCTGAGGTCTTCTGGTTATTATATCAGTCAATATCATTTTCCTTCAGACAGTTCTTTGTTGTCTTCTGTTTTGCCTTCACCACCAGCACAGATTTGTGTTTTCATTTCCTGGTTAAAACTCACTTAGATGGTTTCGCCTTTGATATATATCTGGATCGTATTTTCCATGGTATTTGTATTCATGTGGATTGGATTTGTGACAGTCTTTTTCCTTTTGGTCAATGGCCATTACCTCCCAGAATGCTCTGCTGAAAAACTGGTTGATGTGGTGTTAGCCCCATGTTCTCCCTCACATAAAATGAAAAGAGACCATTCCCTTGTTAACATTTCAGCTGTCCCAGTCACTGATAGAATTGTATGGAATAAAGCACCATTCAATGTTTTTGGTCCTATGGAGACCCTGCAGATACCATATGTATTTTGTGTTTCTATGGGTGATTTCATAGTACCTGGATGGCATTCAGATGATTGGGATGCTGATAATGTGAATTCAATGTTTTCTGGGTTGCAATATTAGACTATCTGTGATGCTGAGGATTTGTTTTTAAATTCCGATAATTCTGCTGATTTATTCTGTTATCAATACTATGGACTTCATTTTTTGCATAGGACTAGTGGACAGCATCCCCTATATAATTATACTCAATGGGAGCATTGCCCAATTTAACCTCAGGGTAGCTAATAAATTACTGGTTATAACGCATCAGACCGAAAGTCATGCTGTTTTGTATGGGTTCCCGCTCCCTTGAAGAAATGTATGCTTATTCAAACTAGGCTAATCTGTATAGCTTCCTTTATTGAAGAATTAGCCTTGAAGGATTATGATTGTTGGAGGTACAGTATCAACTTGAGATCAGTTTGGGACACTAAGTCCTAGCAGTTTCAAGGTCCAGAATCTTTCTTTCATGTATGTCTCAAACCTTCAGAAATAGTTTTTCTGGAGAATACGATCCAACAGACTACTTGCATAGGACTGGCTGAAGTTGAGGAATTAAATGCTCCAACTGTTCCTTCCCTTGCTCTTTTCGACAATTGGCAGTCTTATACAAATTATTCTGAAGGTCAATTAAATGGCATGATACAAACCAGTACCTTTAATCCTTCAGTTATGGGTCTTGGTAGGTGGTTGGTGTGGCCATTAGATACCAATGTCTGTC
This sequence comes from Triturus cristatus, assembly GCF_964204655.1. NCBI lineage: Eukaryota > Metazoa > Chordata > Amphibia > Caudata > Salamandridae > Triturus > Triturus cristatus. Next base: position 787,074,485 of record NC_140593.1, on the reverse strand, counting down.
ATGCTCATTGTTTAAACTCTACATCTAGGTTTAAATCGAATAGACCTGGTCCCCGATATTCACAATTCATGCAACACTGTTACTTTTACTATTGTTTGCTGTGTTACAACACTGTTACCACTGTCACTACTTACTATGTGGGTAAATTATGCAAGCAATGGTTAAAACAATCCACATTTTCTGCAGTGAAACAACATCTTTCCCTTCTATCCGAAGATATGAATTTACCTGATTTCCTTTTGGCTTCAAAATCCCCCACTCTAAATGGTTTGTTTATACTGCTTATAACAAAATTTGGAAATTGCAGCAAATGGAGTCTGCAGTGCATTTACTTCAAATTGATCAAGATAATTTGGATGAAGTCCTTGCTGTGGTAGACAACAGTATAAATACTTTGTCATCTCATATTTATAGTTTCGATAATATTGTATTGTCTGTCATTGATATTGTGCAAAGCGATGTGTCTACATTATATCATGGTCAGACTCAACGTAGATCCATAATGCAATTTAGTTGGACTCTCCAAACACTAAAGAACAGGCGGGTTCTTTGGCATTACCTAAATTCTACTGCTTTGTTGTTACCATTTTTTTTGACAGGTAGACAACAATCAACGGCTATGAAAGATGCTATTTATACTATGTTACACATAGAGAGGCTTGAACAGCTTCCCTTTACAATAGCAAAAACACCGTCTGCAGTCTGGTTAATACACGAAGTTATCGCATTACCTATCTCTACTTTTCAGTCCACTGCTTGCATGAAACACTTCCCGGTGGGTAGATATGAACCTCTTGGGAGCACTTATGTACATGAATTGTGGTCCCTGACATTTACATATCATTGTCAACGGGCTTGAGAGAGAAGTTTTTCTTACAGGGGAGGAATGTGATTCCACTGCTAGTCACTCTCTTGTTTGTCAACACGTAAAAATCTATAGTGCCTGTAATGTATCTGCCCCTAATTTGGCTTGCTATTTAAAAGGGACCCTCTATTATTCCTATTCTCACATTGCTTTCAAATAGAAGGTATCTTGTTCTTAATAATCAGGACTGTTGCAGTTTGTGGGCAGGAATCCCATTTTTGGTGTTCATTTTCCAGTTAGTCACTGCTGCAACAACGTCCTGTTTCCTCCTCCACATGGGAGTGTTGGCCTTCCATTCCAACTTTGAAAACAGATTTCAATAGGCTAAGCAGACTCAAATCTTTATTGTTTCAACAAGTAGTGAGTCTTACTTCAGCTCGCAAGACCTTAGAATTGCAGGTGGCGAGACCATCCAGTGAAATACAGTCATTGTTAAACACAAATCCCCCCTACATTTTGGTGAACTGATTCGTCATATATTTAATGATTCCGATCCACGGGCCTGGCCCACTTTTTTAAACTTGTGGGCCTGGGCCTTGGACCTCATTTCAAACTATTATTGGAGTAATACCAACTTTTATATATTCTATTTTTTCCAGTGTGTTCGGTGGGGTCCCGCTGTTGCGTGTCTTGATTTTGAGCATTGTAGTGCTGTTCCTGCTATTCTACAATGGATGCTCAATTTCTGGCCCTTCCTGGGCAGGCATCGCTGCAGCTGCACTGTGAGTGCATCCTACCACTCTTTGGAGTAGTTGCCCTGGACGCTTTGGATGCCGAGTTCTGTTTAATCTTCCGCTATACTTACTTCACCTGGGTGCAGCCTGTGTTTATTGCAACCTGTGTTTATAGGATCTGAACATCTGCCTGGCTACGTTATCACAAGCTGCCCTTGATTTTGAAATGTTGATGAGTCCCTTAGTGGCCCATTACTTGGACTGTTCCTTGGGATACTTCATACCCTGGCTGTGAGGAAGTGCATGCGGGGCTCACCTTTGTTCCGCCGTGGGAGGACTTTCCCTGTATAGCCCGTACTTCTCTCAACACTCAACTCCCGAGAGGGATATATAGGAAACTGAAGGCCCATCTAGGACTACAAGATCCATTCCCCTGTTCTGTCTCTCCACAACGAGACTTCGACTCGAACCCGGAAGTGGGCGGATATAAACCCGGAAGTCTTTCTCCCAGCCCAATGAAAGGAGGGGAAGACGAGAAAGAGGCATCTAGGACCGGTGACGAGGGAGCAGCAGGAGCGGAGTCAGAAGAGGGAGAGCGGAAAAGAGAAAGCGAAAACCACGAAAGGACAGACGAGGAAGAACCAAAGAACGAGGACACCCTTAGAGGAGTCGAGGAACTGGACGAGCGGTGGTGCGAGGACCGGTGGTGCTCATCGGAGGATGCTGGAGAGCGGCCACAACTCAGGAGAGTTGTGGCAGAGCCGGTGAGTGATAGCGTCTCCGGGGACCCGGGGAAGGGTATGTTTGCGAGGGAGGCGGGAGGCAAGTACGGAAAAGAGCACGGGTAGTAAATTGAACCGGCCACAAAAGTACTTGTGTGTGACGAGCGTTGTTTATTTTAGCTTCCCTGAATACTTCGCACTTTACTCCCTAAATAATAAGCGTTTCACTAAAACCGCGTCGTAGACAAGGAACCTGAAGTCAAACTATCTTTTCCTGTATGATATTACTTTGGCATAAATGATTGTTAATGCGCACCTTATAGTTGTCTGCCTAAAGAATACACATCCCTAAACCAGCACATTAGGATCATGCCCTTTAGACCTGATCAGTAAAGCACTTAAAGGTGTGGTGACAGGTATAATATAACATATCTTCTCCAAAAACAGTGATTGACGGCTCCTTTTTCCCTCCTCTCTTTTGAGCCTCCGGGGAGACACCCTTGACACCGAAGAGGAGCCGGGAACACCTTCATCTGACATCCCAGCAAGCTCAACCAAAACCAAACAGAGAGAAGGACAGTAGGAACTACATCCTGAACGACCTACCACCCCTATCATTGATAATAAAAAACATACTTTTGGCAAATACATTCAGCTTCCTCGCCTGTTTATCAAACTTGCGCTCCCACACTGGCCTAATTGCAAGTGGCCGGATATGGTTCTCGTGCAACGGCACAGAGTCTTCTGGATCTCAGTTTCATAGAAATCAAAACAGGTTGCCCCACATGCTCTTATCGACATCTGGCACTGAGGAGCACTTTGTTCCTTTGCCCTTCTCAATTGGATTTCTGATATTTGTCTCTCGGAAGAAGCGGATTCAATAATGTACTTGTTGGCCTCTCATTTGGCATCACACGTTTTGGGGCCTGGTGGCACTTTTTAAACCTAAAAATGATACAAAAGATATATATGTTTTTTTGGTTCACTGACACATTGACTCCATTGCCGTTCTAATGCTTTGGGACTACTTATCGCCTGATTTCTGTCATCACTACCGGTGCTACCAACCTGACCAAGGGGAGGGTGTCATATGTCCCATGCAGGTCCATTGCTGTTTTCCCTATGTTAGCATGTTGCAGTCTTTACTTTGCTTTGCAAATTTTACTACACACACGTATTTTAATTTGTGCCACTCAGTACTGTTACACAGAACTTACTGTTTTTTTTTGTGTGTCAAACAACAATGCCGCTTGGTATTTGTTTCAGTCAGGCTCGAGCACATAGACAAAATATACACATGCAGCTGTTGTTTGGGAACACGTACTCTTTGTCACATAGGTATGCACGGACAGGCAAATACTTAGATGAGATCGTGACTACACCTGAGATGTAGAACCTTCACCTGTGCATGCTAAGGTTCGGGGTCTGCTGCAAACACCGAGAGATGTTTATGTTTATGGATTTATAGAGCGCATAGCTGCCCAAGGGCTATCCAGCGCTGAGAGAAATTGTCTGAGGTGGTCTAGAGGATTACGGGAAGAGCCATGTTTTGAGCTTTTTCCTGAATGTCTGCTCATGCGTTATCACGTGCATTTCCCTGGGCAGGGAGTTGCATAGTCTCTGGGCCAGGTACGAGAAGGATCTTCCTCCCCATCTGGCTCTCTTTATCCTGGTCTGTTTCAAAAGTAGATCTGTGGAAGATTTTAGTTGTCTACATGGGATGTATTGTATGACAAGCTTTTAAATCAACGTCAGGCCTTTATCATTCATGGCTCTATGGGCGATGCAGAGTGCCTTGAACTCAATTCTGGCCTTTAATGGGAGCCAATGAATTGTCCTCAGGACTGGACTGCCCTAGCTGGCTGGTGTCTGGGAATGTGGAGTAGTATCCTGGCTGCTGCGTTTTGTGCCACTTGTAATCTGTTTATGACATATTTGGGTGCACCAAAATACCGGGAGTTGCCATAGTCCAGCCATGACAGTACTAGGGCCTGTACCACCGTTCTCCGTGTGGTTTCAGGAATAAGCGGTAGGATCTTCCCGAGCATTCGCAATGCTCCGAACCAAGACCCTGAGATTATTCTGGCTTGAGTCTCCATGGACAGATTTTTGTCCAGCCAAATTCCCAAATTCTTTACCTCTGTCTTTGAGATCGGGGGATCTCCCAGTTCTAGAGGCCAACTAATTGCGTTTCTTGGGACCTTCTTGTTGACCAGGAACATGAGCTCTGTTTTGCCTCCGTTCAGTTTTAGGTAATCCTTGTTCATCCATTCTGCTACTTGCATCATGCACGGTGCCAGGTTGTGGTGCCTAGGTTGGGGGCCCTCTGTCACAGATAGTATCAGCTGTGTGTCATCCGCGTATGACACTATTGACAATCCGAATTGCTGCACTATTTCTGCTAGTGGTTGCATATGTAGATTGAATAGTGTCAGGCCTAGTGAGGGGCCCTGCGGGACTCCACAAGACAGTTGGAGGATATCAGAATAGTGCTCACCTTCCATTAGCTGGAAGAATCTGTTTTCTAGGAATGAAGTCATCCACTTTAGTGCGGAGCCTGTGATCCTGGCATCCTTTAGTCTGCATATCATTGTCTTATGATTCACCGTATCAAAGGCGGCGCTGAGATCCAGGAGCAGAATAGCTGCAGTACCTCCCTGGTCTAGGATTCTCTTCAATACCTCTGTCGCCACCAACAGGGCTGACTCAGTGCTATGTTGGGGTCAAAAGCCCATTTGAGTAGCATGCAGTATCTGATTATCCTCAATGTATTGGGACAAAACCTGGTTGACATGTTTTTCGATTATTTTACCTAGTAGTGGCAGTAGTGAGATAGGTCGGTAGTTCCCTAGTTCTGCTGGATGTAGCTGGAGCTTTTTTAGCAGTGGCCGAATTATAGCGTGTTTCCGTGATTGTGGAACGGTCCCTTGTGTCAGGGACAGTGATATTAGTGCTGCGGTTGTTGATCTGTTTTTTTTACCTCCTTGCCTTAGGATATCAGGCAGCATCGGGTCTAGTGGGGAGACGGATTTAATCTTTGTCACTTAAGTCTGTGAAGTGATCTAATCTCATACATTAATTACTTTCCATGCCATCCATGTTGCTTGGTTGCGTCTCTCCCTGATTTGGGCAATTATTTCCTAGCAGGGAATTGTATATGATTTCTACTTTGTTCCTAGAAAAGTTTGCCATCTTATTACATCTCTCATTGGACGAGGCGGGAGTGTTTGATTCCTGCTTAGGTGAGGTGTGAGCGCACTATCTTAAAAAGCTCTCTGGCCGAGTTACCTGCTGAGTTAATTTTTCCTTCGAAAAATTTAGCTTGGGCTTGGAGCCTCTCATTATTATACTGTCTGATAGCTATCTTGTATTGGCTTTTTATGGTGGAGGTCATAATTTTTCCTCCATAATCTTTCCAGTTTTTTTGCAGGTCTTTTTTGGCTGGATTAGGTTATTGTTAAACCAAGCCGCTTTTTTCATAGATGTTTGATTACTTAGTCTGGTTCGTTGTGGGTATTGGGCTGCTATGTTGTTAATCCAATCTGTCAACCTCTTGTCAGACTCTTCTATGTTGTCTGTTACGTCTGGGGCCTGGGCTTCTAGATCATTTACCATGTTCTCATTTAGCAATCTAGGCCATTTATTACTAGTTTTGGTCGGTTTATCACCTATTAGCTGTGCCAGTATCAGGAAATTCCTCTAGAAAGGAGTTAGGGGTACCTGGAGGCCTGTAAATTAGTATCCCTGAGAAGGTGGTATTGGGTGAAAGTTTAATACTGAAGAGTGCAGCATCGCAGTTAGTGATATAGAAGGTTGTTGTCATGCATCCATATTCCTTTCTGTGTATAATAGCCACCCCTCCTCCTGTTTTCTCGCTTCTGTCTTGCCTCTTGATTGCAAAGCCTGGAGGGAGTACATGGACTGTGTCAGGATTGGAGCATTCTTTCAGCCACGTCTCTGTTAGAAATAAGATATCAAGTTCCTCATTCTCTATGAGCATCCTAATTTCTGTGGTGTGTGCTGTTAGCGATCTGCTATTAATAAGTCCCATTTTCCACTGAGTTTTCCCAGCGGACCTGTCTGTTTGAGGGGTATTATCAATAGTCCTTGTGCTAACCTTGGTGAAGCAGCTTGGACAGGACATTTCCTTACCTAGCAGGCTGGTTATCGGGAGGACGTGTTTACAACGTGTGGTCCCAGCATACCTCAAAGCTAGTAATTCTTCCGCAGAGTCCATGATGTTAATCTGTTTCTCTGATGCACGACGCGCAGGGTCCCTGGCCCTTGGCCGTGTCCAGGCAATGACGGGCGCAGACGGGCTTGCTTTAGGCGTGCCTTCAGCGCGCCAGTGGTGCGTGAGCGCTGCGGGTGCCATAAGTAGGTGTTTTTGGGAATTGACTAGAGCGCTGACTTGGCCCTCTCTCCACATGAGGGCGGGTCCTACCCAATGCCTCCCTTTCCTGCCACGCCTGGCCGGCTGATCAGCAGCTGTGAGCGCTTGCAGGATGCATTCTACAATTGCGGTGAGTTAAAGCCCCAAAATTGGCTTTACATTTAGGTATTTGTTCAAAAATTAAAACGCCACAGATTCAAATTCAGTCTAAAAACAGTAGGTCAGTTAAAAACATTCAATTTACATTTGTTAAAAAGCTCGTGCAACAGTGCAACCTCTCTCGGTACCCGACTCGTACCGTGTGGCTGACTCTCTGTCAGTTCTCTCTAGCGAGTTCGCGCTGCGAGCGCCATAAGTAGGTGTTTTTTGGAATTGACTAGAGCGCTGACCTGGCCCTCTATCCACACGAGGGCGGGTTCTACCCAATGCATCCCTTTCCTGCCCCGCCTGGCCGGCTAATCAGCAGCTGTGCACGCGCAGGATGAATTCTACAATTCCGGTGAGTTCAAGCCCCAAAATTGGCTTTACATTTAGGTATTTTTTCAAAAGTTAAAACGCCACAGATTCAAATTCAGTCTAAAAACAGTAGGTCAGTTAAAAACATTCAATCTACATCAGTTAAAAAGCTTGTGCAACAGTGCAACCTCTCTCGGTACCCGACTCGTACGTGTGGCTGACTCTCTGTCAGTTCTTTCTAGCGTGTCCGCGCTGCAGGCGCAATAAGTAGGTGTTTTTGGGAATTGACTAGAGCGCTGACCTGGCCCTCTCTCCACACGAAGGCGGGTCCTACCCAATGCCTCCCTTTCCTGCCCCGCCTGGCCGGCTAATCAGCAGCTGTGCACGCGTGCAGGATGAATTCTACAATTCCGGTGAGTTCAAGCCTCAAAATCGGCTTTACATTTAGGTATTTGTTCAAAAGTTAAAACGCCACAGATTCAACTTCAGTCTAAAAACTGCAGTTCAGTTAAAAACATTCAATTTACATCAGTTAAAAAGCTCGTGCAACAGTGCAACCTCTTTAGATATATAACCACTTTGCTTCTGCAGTAGGGGAGGGGGGCTTAGATTACCCGTCTTATACAATGACAGCTCCTTTTATGATTTGTGGATTACTTAAAATGCTGACCGTATTTGTGTTAGGCTTCTTCTTACTTATTGTGGCACGCATAATACACACTAGAGCATAATAGTTCAAATAAATATTTTAAACTTTTCTTGTGTCTCTGTCAGATTTTATTGTGGACAAGTACAAGTGTGAGAGCAAAAAGGTGTGTCTGCAATTCCTGAGAGGGGCATGAGTGTTGTGTTCTGAGGTGTCTAATCACTTGCTCCTGTATGAGTGTGTAGGAGGGCAAGTGAGACACTATATCTAGTTGGTCCTGGGCTCATGGGTACTAGGGTGGTAGGATAGCTCAGTCCCTGCCTACTAAGTTTCTATGGTCCCAAGCATAGTTATGTGATTTAGCAAACTCCCTGCAAAACCATTTGTGGTCATCTCTAACGGTGGGTGGAGTTTGCGGAGTTGCCCTACGTGGAATTCACCGGAGTTGCCTAAAGAATTTTGCAGAATTCCATTCCATCCTACCAAGCAATGGAGGTCGGAAAACACAGAGGACCGCCACGCCACCGAGGAGCTGCATCCACCACACATACACGCCTACCAAAGAAAGTTGTGCGCTTGTTTGAGCGCTATGTAATGCTGCTATACAAATTTTCAATACACAACTTATTCTCTGCTCTGCAACACATGCTTGCAGCATGTCTCCCCTGCATCTAGGCAGCCCTTCCTTTCATGTGCATGGGTTTGTATGTAAATGGTGAGACTCACCTGGGTATTGTGGTTTGTACTGGTTCTGCCCATGAGCACTGTGATATGTGTAGAGTAAGCAGCAACAGGGGTCCCAGAGAAACAACTGCAACTCTGCCATCTGCCGGATCTGATGATTCTATCTTTCAAATCTAGCTGGGCCCATACCCCCACATCCGCAGCAGTGCCCGAGGTGGAGTAGTTGCCGCCACTGCAGCAGTGGCCTGAGGGAGCGACCACAAGGGGGCTGGAGGGGGCACAGGCAAGGGAATTCAGAAGGAGCCTCTGGAGGTGCTGGCAGTGAGCGGACTTTGTAGACAAGGGTGCTGCTGACAGTGAGGCAGTACACCTCTGTCCCTGCCCGGTGAGAAACTGTGGTACACCTCTGTCCCTGCCTGGCATGAACTATGCCTCCTTCCTGTTTTCTGAACTGGATGTGCTCAGAAAACGCAGGCGTGCAGTCCGGGGGATCCTCCTTTTGCACCCGCAGCTGGACTCCCTCATGCCCCCCTACCTTAGGTGACTAACCCCCTGCAGGAGCCTCGTACATAGGCGGAGCTTGCGCTTACCGTAAGGCTGATCGGGGACATGCCTGGACCTGTCACCTTCCAGATGACGTAGCAGCTGTTCTGTGTTGCCTGTGCTGAGTAGTTGGTTCCTGAATCCTAATCAAGCTGGTTTCTAGGGGTGGCGGGGTATCTTCATGAATCATATAGAAGCCCATCGGTTTATTTAATTAGTTTAATCATCCCTAATAAGTCAGGTCAGTCTTTCTTTCTCAACCCTTCCTGGATTTGGAGGTCTGGCAGACTAATCAGTTTGGGGTTTGAGGGCCGGTGGGCAGACATGTCTACGTGTGTGCATGATTGACACTGTGTGCAATGGCTGAACACTAAGGAGTGTTGCGAAAATACTGTCTGGAAAACTGAATGATCTCATGTGTAGCTATTAGTTGCTACCACTATGATAATATGTGTTTTTGAGCCTGCCCTACATTCTATTTCATTTTATTTCATTGTTTTGAGAATCAAAGAACCTGTGTTATCAGAAAAAAATGTGCCTTATGGATGTGGCTACCTTGAAAACGGTACATGCATAATCATAAAAAGCCACTGTTTTTTGACAAGTTTATCTCTTTTGTAAGGATTGAACAGAATGGCTGGACATGCTGTTATGTTGGGGCACAAAAGGTTTTCCCAATTTTACCAGCGAGGTGTGAATTAGGGCAGGGCCGATGCCGGTAAACTCCGCTACGTTGCGCAGAGGTGGACTTTTTGCCCGAACTCCACGTTCCAAGTGGAGTGCAGAGTAAAAAATGCTTTGCATGCTCTGCCAGCGGAGCGGAGTTCACCACCACCGTTAGTAATCTCTTATGAGGAGGTAATCACATCAGAGGAGCTAATTAAGTCAGATCCAGCACCAAAACTGTGTCAAACTGTGTCAGAATCACTCTCTTTATCACCATCAGCAAAGAAAAAGCTTTCTCAGGGCAGAAAGGGGAAAACAGGCATGATATATTTCTGCCACCTGAAGGAGCCCTGCCACAAGCAGCAGGCCTTGAGACTTTGATCACGGACCTGGCTAGTAAAATCATCTACCTGCAACTGAGAATGCGGAATTTCATGTCTATGGTTTTGGGCAGGTTAGATACCCTGGAGGCCTGTCTATGGGACCTCGCATGAGGCGACCTCTCATCTAGTCAGCTGGCTAAGAAGGAAAGAACCAAAGATGCAAGTACAGACCCAGGCCCAGTTATAGAGTAGAGAGACACTTTTTTATCCCAAGGGACCATCTCACAGACACATGAGCATATGCAACGCTCTGGTACACACCTGGGAAGTTACAGTACCAAGGTGCGTGGGAAGTTGTGCCTGGTAGTCCAATATGTTTGCATGGCCAAAGAGAGGCCCACCAATCTATGTCACTTTTACAATGCAACCAGCCTCTTCAATTACCACCTGAGGCTACCCCTTATGTGTTGATCTTAAAAGGTGCTCCCCCACTGATGACAGGGACCAAAGAAAATAACGGGCAGCTGTTGAACAAGATGGTGCATTGTTTAAACGCAAAGGTGGTCGAGCTGGACGAACTACACAAAAAGATTAAACATGTACAAAGGGTGGCCTGGGTGGGTAACTCGCAGAAACTGATTGTATTGTTGTCAATTTTAGGAACAGGGCAACTGTCAAGCATATCTTGGTAAGACCTAAATATAGGACACATAAATAATCTACCATTGAAATTCTTCCCCAGGGCTATTTCTACAGATCTGCTGACATTTTTAGACCTTTGTGCCACACTGCAGTTAATCCTGTGACAACTCAGAACAGATCCTCCCCACTGTCAAGGCCTGATCAGCTGGACTGACAGGGGGGTGAATTATCTGTTTCAAAGCCTCCTGAGGGCCTAGGAACTGGTGGGAAACATTTGCCTGTCAAATTGGATTACCGAATTCACCTCCAACATTGGAAGGCGCCCTTGAAACTCAGCAACTCAGTACCGATACTACAGTGGGAGTTGGCTTTGCTACTCGGAATGGTGCAGGATTGAGCGCAAAAACAGCAGAACCCAGAGTGGATCAACTTATTATGCCTTATACAGTCTTGTGCATACAAGAAACTTGGTTGGTGGAAGTTGTTCACCTTGATGGGTTTGCCACCTGTTCTACGCCTGTTATTCCAGGAGCCATGGACAGGGCCAGAGGAGGATAGCAACACTGGTAGCTCTCACTTTCCCTGTCTGTGTTATCTCAACAAATTTGGCCTTGCCCCATTACCAGCTCATCCTACTGAAATGAGACACTGAACATATATCGTTAAGGAACTTTTACAATAATGTCTTTGATACTAGTATTACCGTTATTGTGAAACTTTTGCTAGATGACATAGAATTATGTTTGCACACAAAGGTTAGCTATACAATTGTCTGGATGGAGAATTTTGATCTTAAACACTGCACAGCACCCCTTAAGTCTTGCAAACGTTTGGCAATTGACAGAGAGCCTGCTACATATTTCTGTCATAAAAATGTGGAAGATGCACTTAATTTGCTTTTGATGAAGCATAATTTGATATTTGGTTTTGACTCTTCCAACAGTGGCCTAGTTGCGACTCCTACATTCGTGGGGCAAGGTCATTTTAGTCTTATTGATTTTATCATGCTCTCATATAATTTAAGAACACGTTTGCGGAGCTATGAGGTTGTTGACAGCCCCTTGAGTGACCATAGGCTGATATAAGTCACGATAAGTGGCGTTGCATATGGGAAAAGGCAGGAGTTAGGCTACCTCTGTCCTTTACCATTATCCTCTACTCACAACAAGGGGTTGATTGTGAGCTAGGGCAAAGTGGACAAGGACCTGTTTCTTTCCAACTTGATTAATGCCTCTTACAGTGATTTCCTGATATGCCTGGAGGAAAGTAAGGGCGAAGATTACGAAATATTAATAATGTCATCACTTGCGGCCAGTAGGGCAAATGCTTACTATCACCTTGAAGTCCAGCTGTAACAAGAGAAATAAGGGGTTTGATACCACCTGCACTTAGGTCCATAACCTCCTATTAAAGTCTCTCAAAGAGACACCAAGAGATTTGCGAAGCATTCTTTCCTGTAGAAGGCACTATAAGGCCACACTACTGGGGAGGAAATGGTAACTGAAGAAGGAAGCCTACCACAACATGGTTAAGGCTAGTAAGTTAAAGGAAAGTAGGCTGTTCTGGAAAATAGTGACCAGAAACTATCCAGATAAATATCAGGGAAATGGTGTGGACACAGTAATTTACCCAGAGTAATGGGTCAGACATTTTTTACAGCTATACCAGGGATCTCCTGTACTGGAAGGGCACGTGTCAATGAGTTCCCACACAATGACACTGCCAACTCCACTGATTCTTGCCCAACCCCTCTGCAATTTAGATATAGGGGTCCCAGATGTAATAGAGGACATTGAGCGGTGCCCTGCACTTAAGGCACCAGACTCAGATGGGATTCCAGTTGATCTCTTTGGGACCAATATATCTCTGTGGGATCCCCTCTTGACCAATGTTCTTAAGGCTGCACTCCATATGGGCCTCCCAAAGGCATGGTCACATGCAACATTAGTACCAGTCTTCAAAAAAGGAGCTAAGGCCGATCCAAAGTGTTACCAGCCTATTTCGTTAATAAACTCGACAGGCAAGGTAATGGGCAGGTACCTACTGGACTGTCTGCAAACGTGGGCGAATTATAACAATGTCCTGTCTGATTTCCAGTTTGGGTATTTGTGCTGGTCTGGGGACTGTAGAGCAATGCCTCAATCTTTACATGCTAATAAATAAGTACTCACTGTCCAAGGGGACAAACTCTACATGGCCTACATGAACTTGACCTCGGCCTTTGCCTCAGTCAACAGGTCAAAGCTCTGGGCAATCATGGCTGAGATGGGGTCGAGCCCACCATTATAGACTTTCTGAGAGAGCTTCATGCAGAAGTTACTGCAAGCTTGAGATACTGCCAAGCAGGGAAAATTACGGAAGGCTTTAGACTAGAACGTGCTGTGCTCCATGGTTGCAAGTTGGCCCCATTTCTCTTCTCTATATACGTGAATGATTTAGAGAAGCACTTGTTGAATACTAACACTGATTGCCCAATGGTATGCAGGCGAACTATACCGGCTGTGGCCTACGCCGATAGTACCGTCCTGATGAGAAGAACCGCAAACAGACAGCAGAAACTTCAAGACTTCAAGACCAATTTGTTATATTTATGTCCAGCTTAGATTTATTAATCAGTCCAAAACTCATGTTATGTGTTTTGGCCATCGTGCAAGGGCTGGCAGTTCTTTCTTTGTCAATAGTACCAAGATTAGTAAAGTTCCATCGTATCCCTATCTGGGAGTATTGTTCGATGACAGACTGAACTGCTGTACTTTGAAAGAAGGAAGTTTTTGGCTTTGCAACTAGACTGAGTAGTAAACCCATTAAAGAGTTCCTGGAAATGTATGCCGCTCTGGTGCAATTTATGGTTCCGGTGTTTGAAGCATCTCTGATCAGCCGGGGTTGGAGAAAGTTGGAAATGGGTTCATAAAAAATTGCTTGCCATACGCAAATATACCAGCAATTATGCATGTCATCTGAAAATTGGGCTTGGGCATATAAGTGATTTTGTGAGACTGCAGGCCCTTCCTTTATGGTTAAGTATATGGACGAAGGAGGAAACCAAATTAAATCATGCAGTCCTGACTGATTGCCAGGCTCTGGAAAAGAGCTCCAAAATGCCTTGGCTGTCACATATATCTAAGACATGTAGCTGGCTGGCCCTAAAAGACCTGTGGCTGAATCCTACCACTTTCAGATCTAGCTTCAGAAGACATCAAGTGAAAGCCTACCTAGATGAATATGCAGGGAAAAGGATGGCAAAAGACTATGGCCTGTCCACTGTTGTATCCCATGCCCGAGTCAGAACCTGTCTTGGTAGTGAGCCTTATCTTTTGTGAGTGAAAAATACATCCCACAAGCACCTGTTAGTCAGATTACGCCTTAACACTGCCTATTTCTTGGTTGGCTTACCCAACACACAGTATCTTTTTTGTCACCCTTCCAGCCTGTCCCTGCAATGGATTATCTGAACATTGCATCACACACTTTATCCTTTTTTGCAAATACTATTAAGCATTGAGGTCTGTATGTATCTTACCACTCTTGAAGCAGGCCAAGATAAGGCTTTGCAGGGCTGCACTTGAGTATCTCCAACGGCTAACCACAGTAAAGCTATGCTATTCCATTGCAATGTATTTGCAGCAGGCTATACACCTGCACTCTGTCATGTTCAGCAATAATTTGCCTCTATGTTAATTGCCTTTTGGACATTGAATGCTTGGAGTGATCCTGGTAATTCTATTTTATACACTTTATGATGTATCACTCAAACCAGACAGTTTTAAATAGGGCTTAATTAAATATTGCAGCTGAATTGTTTTGTAAAAGGCCATGTTTCGCTATTAGTATACAATATTGTTTTACTATGTAAAATTTATATATTGTATATCAAGTCACTTACGGGCTTTTTAAACTTTTAATATTTTTATGATGTATCTGCTTTTTCCAAGTTCTTTTATGATTGTAATCAAAATTGAATAAAGGATTGACTGACTATAATCACACTTTGGACACTTAAACTGTTAGTGCTACAACTTAACGCAGGGTTTTCATTTGGAGCACACTTAGTGATTCAAGTGATGGCATTTTAATCAATGATCCAGTGTCTTTCCGCAAAACAAGTTTTTAAATGCCTCACTTGCATGCTTGGAATTGTAGTGCACCACAGGTTCTCTTTGTGAACCTCTATTTCAACTTGGATTTTCATTTGGAGCACCGTACACATGTTGTATGTCATTGACAGCATGTCATCAGTATTTTGGAAAGCTATGTATGAGGGAGAGATGTCAGAATTCACTTCTGTATCTTGTCATGAGCAACATCCTTTCATCTTTTCACATGGACGCCTTCTTACACTTAAACCTATGATGTGACTTTACATGCGTATTCATATTTGTAATCGATGATTCTCCTTAATTTATAGTTATCCCTGACGAAGAGTGATCCCCACCCAAAATGCATCTGATTTTTTAGGAACTTTGTTGGACATTTTATTGGTGTTAAAGACGCCGGCAGTTGTGAAGTTAACATTTGTGAATGTGACTTTATTCTACAAGTAACTTATTAAATCTCAGTTCTACATGGCAAAGATTGATTAATTTTTTTTAGCAAAGAAATTATTACTGTTTTGGGCTTTTGTCTTAGACATATTGTGTACTTGGAAGCCTGAGGGCATTGCTGTGTGTGCTCTCTAGGGCACCACCATGTCCTAGTTTCTCTTCTCAGCAGGTAACCTTATGACTTTAACTTCACTTTGGATTTATCATACATTTGTTGACAGATCTGAAAAATGTCTTGCATGAAGCTTGCTCAGAAATTTGATATAATGTTTTTGATTCTTTTGGACTCATATTTAATGCACATTGAGGTCATATTTATTCCACTTTGGTGTTAATTTTCTGGTATTGTCTTCACATATGTACGAGTATTCTAGGGCAATATGATACGTAGATGTATTTTTTACATGGGGAGCTTAAGTACGTGAAAGTAGCATGGTCACTGATATTCTTGCATGCAATCTTACAACCATGTGCATTGGCACACACGGTATGGTGCACTGAGTCCTACGGCTCGGCATTAGCAGACTGTTTATTGTTTTGTTTTTAGTAGGCCCTGATGAAGGGTTTCATTGGCTCAAACAAATTCATTGAGCCATTTGAGACACTGGGTTTCGCTAAAGTGAATTTACATTTTGCAGGAGATGCTCGATTACTTTTCGCCTGTATTTCCCAAAAAAGGAAAATATATATATATTTTTTTTTAAAAGGAGCACTGAGCCAAAACTGAGCATTGACACACATTGTAAATTATGTTGAATGTATGACTGTTTTTTAAAGTTATTTTTACCTTCACATTGATGCATTATTTGTATATTATTAAGGCACATTAGTTGCCCAGAAAAAGTAGTTTTCAGAGTAGGTTAATTTTGAAGAATAGAAAAAGAAAACATAAAATACATTTAGGAGTAAACCAGTTTATTTCACCACCCTTCTTACAAAAGGCAGCTCAGCAGAAGTAGCCACTTAGGTGCATCTATTTTACTAGAGTCTTAAACATAAGCTGCAGGCAATGTTTGTGTGTAATATCAGGGAAATCAACAATAAAAACAGGCCCACCAGATCATAAACCAGCCTATAAACAGACAAAAAACTGGCCCCCACACTGGCCTGTCAGAGTAGCCCAGTGTCCGATCTAGTAGCCCATATAGCCCAGCCCAACCCTAAAGGTGGCATGAACACCTGCAGTACTGACAATTTATTTGTAATATGATTACTTTCTCAGCAAGTTACATTCTGCGAAATGTTTTGCCTCACATGTAGTTTAAGGACTATTTTCTGAAGGTATTGATTGTGTGGATATCTGAGTTGAGGAAGACCTTTCTTGCCAATGAGGTTTTAATGCATTGTTCGCCACGCAGAAAAATTGTGGTTTTTAAACACATTTTTAATTCGAAATGGAATACCGAACAGATGCGGCCCAAAATACTGAAACTGAATGTGTCACAAGAAATCAATTTGTCGAAACAATTCATTGATGGGTGTATAAAATGCCTCTTTTTGCAAGCTCATCCCAAAGGTTTGGACTGGTGCTGCTGATTTTTAACTCTGAGAGTGCACCGAGGCCTGCTAACCAAACATCAGTGCAAGTGCTCTGACCCTTACAAGTATATGTTTGATTGGTTCATCCCTAATTGGCAAAAATTAACATACTTATAAGTCCCTAGTATATGATACCAGGCGTCATTATGCTATTTTCCCGGGTTAGGCCCATGCTGCTCATTTTTTACATTGTCCTCTTTTTCACAATAACATTTATGCAGGGAACTTTTGCAAATATTTGCATGCAAGACAATGTTGGATTTGTTTCTCTGAAATAGCTTTGTTTACACATCTAGCTTCACACAACATTATCACAATACCTCGAACATCATGTACAAGGCCTCTTTACGCACTTAGTACAAATGTCGTTCTATCTTCATCCACGGAGTGACAGAGCTATCTACATATCCATAACATTGCTAATCTAAAATGTACATCGCAAGGCTACTATCTATTATAAATAATGAGCATCCCAATAGATTAGCAGAGGAGGCACTACAAGTGACACCAAGGGTCCCTGTATGCTGTGGCTATGACAGCTCCATGAGGGGGTTTCCAGTTTGTGACCAAAACGGGTTCATATATTCTCTCCTGCCCGGTATTGGGGTTTGATCGTCCCTTGGGGGATTCTTGCCTTCACACCTACACATACTCTAGGGACACTTAGAGTAGGGTTCGCATAGTAGCTAGATTGTTGCCTTGTTTATATGCCTGCATATATACACTGTTTTAGCACCATGGTAGAACTATATCTACTATCTACGCTGTTGGTACTTGTAATCACTTTCATCTGCTTCTGTCCACTGATTATTGCAGCACATGTATTCTATACAAGAATAATGTTGGTTCAATAAATATATTGAAAACGTCCCGCTGTGTATTCTGTATATGTCTCCGAGCACAAGTAAGCACAAGTGACTGAGCGAAAAGGTTCTGACCTGTTTCTACGATAACCAAGGGGTCAGGGTTGTCATGTTCAGTGGTTGCTAGAAGCCATTCGCTCCCAGGTAAAGGTAGGGGGGGGATTATGGTGGCACTGTGAGCTAGCTGGTCTCTAGGTCAACATATCCTGCGGGAGTGCCCGCAATCAGTGAAGGCACCTCGCCCAAATTTTATGTTGTCCAACAAACGTGCAGATCCTATGGATTGGTAGTAAGTACACAACAATGACTCTCCCTGGATGTCGGACCTGCGCCTTTTTGCAGGATTATCCCTAAACTTTCTGTCCTCCTCCACCTATTTTTATGACCTTCTTTTTGTTGGCTTTACGGCTCTGGGCACTTGACCACTGCTAATCAATATTAATGTGCATGTGCTCTCTCTAAACATGGTATAATTGGTTTATACCTGTTTGGCATATTTGATTTACTTGTCAGTCCTTTGTAAAGTGGTTTCTCATATACCCATGGCTTGTAAATTAAATACTACTAGTGGGCCTGCAGCACTGCCACCGACAGAAGTAGCATTTCAAACCTGCCTCAAGCCTGCCACTGCAGTGCCTGTGTGTGCAGTTTACTGCCACTTTAACTTGGAATTTAAAACTGCTTGCAAAGCCTTAAACTCTCCTTTTATTACACATAGGTTCCCCCTAAGGTAGACTCTAGGTAGCTCTTTGGGCAGAGTGCTGTGCAAGTAAAAGGTAGGACATGTGCCTTTATGAGGGGCAAGTCCTAGTAGTTACAAACATCCTGTTTCATTGTTCACTCATGTGAGGGCTACTCCTCTTATAGGCTAGTATTGGAAATTCCCATATATATTTTTAAGTGGTAATTCCTGATCAAAAAGAAGGGGCGCTGCCATGTTTGGTATGTTTGGAATGGTTGTGATAAATCCTGCTTACAGGTGTAGTTGGATTTTACATTGCTATTTTAGAAATGCCACTTTTAGAAAGTGGGCATTTCTCTTTGTGTATGACTCTTTGATCTTTGCAGCCTGAGCTAGGTGACAGCTGCACTTGGTGCATACTTTCCAAACAGCCACCACACAGAAAGGGGTACATGTGTCAGGGGATATGTCTGCATTCATCTGCATACTGGTAGTCTTCCTGGGCTGGGAGAGGAACAGGTGGTTCACTCTTTACATTTGTATTGGTTGTGTCCTGCCCTGACGCAAAGGGCTGAGTTACCCCTACTGATCATCTCGAGCCAGACTGGGTTGAAAAGGATTGCTGTGCACTTCTAAGGGTTCCTTTGAAGTCAAACCTTGATCAAAGACATTTTTCAGTATAATTACTGGGGCTCTGACCTCATGTCTTTAGACTTGTAAACAGACGCTGCTGGTTCTACAAACTGTGAATTGCTAGAGAACTGCTCTGCTGCCAGGAGGAATCGGCATTGGGGCTACATGCTTTGTTGTGCTGACTTGCTTGCCTGCAGGACTACTGGAGGACCTGCCACTCTGCCAAGTAACTTTATGTGCTGGCCTGAGCGCTTCCCTTTTTAGACATTGTGGGTTGAGTGCTTTCTCTCTCCCTAAAGCAGCATGAATCCCTGAGGATCGCAATTGTCTCTAAATTACTGTTCCTGAGAGGGGAACCCAGCTCAGTGTTGTGCCCCAGGCCAGTGCTTCTCCGCTGCCTCACGCTGATCACCCGACTCCTGCTCATGACTGGTAATTTTCACAGTGGGTGGTGTGTGGAGATGGCAGCTTCAAGAGAAAGGAGCCATGCAGCCCCTTCGAGATGCGGTGTCTAGCAGCCCAGGGTGGGCCAGGCACACAAAGTTCAACAGCCTGGCTCCACCCTTAGAGAAGCCCCATGTGTCCCTAGGTTGGCGAAGTTGGGGTTGGAGGGAGTGAGTCCTGTTCCTGAAGCCGCTGGTATTTCAGCAAGCTTCTCTGGGGGGCGGGGCCACTGCTGACGCTGGCGAATGCCATTCAAAGGACAGCTGCATCTGCAAGAGACGTTGCCACCTCTGGTTTTCCCCGGGGAAACCAGACTACCATGTGTCCTGCTTGCCTTCCAGCAGGAGGGCCCCTGCTGCCACGAGAGGTACTGCTAGCGAGGGCCCTTGTGGGAGGAAGCCTCTGGGACCAGACCTGCACTCCAACACCATTACTCCCGCAGTGCTGCAGAGATTGCTAGTGGCTTGCAAAGCTTCTCCCGTGGCCCTCCCAGAGTATTGAGGGTTAGTGGGGCTGGAGGAAGCTATCAATCTGTCCTGCGCTCCTCCGTTCCTTGGCAGGAGGCACATCCTATCCAATCTGTATCTTGGGGGCATTGGTGGTGACTCTCGAGGCCCAGAGTAAAGGCTCCGGGCTTGCCAGACCTTAGGGCATTACTCTACAGGGTAGACCTCAGTGGAGGAACCCAAGAAGAGTAGGAGACTACCCCCCCGAGACAAGCATTAAATGCATGTGATTACCTGGGGGTGGATCTCGAGGCCATGGTTTTACTTTTCCTGTGGTAATTCTTAACGTGCCTCTGTGAGACCTCACAGCAAGTACCGTATAACATTTAGTAGTTGTGCATGTGCTTCTGGGCCCTTTGTGTTGTGTTTGAATGTAATCAACATAATAGGGCTCACTGAAATCACTATATAACCTGTATTAGGAGCACAGGTGTGCTGTGCCTATGTGTTCACTGTAATTGTAGATGATTTACCCTAAACATTCTGCATTACTTTGTTGCTCGAATATGAATTTATCTTGAAAAACAAAAGACAAAAGGCATTTGGGACAACAGGAACAGTTGGTTTAATTAAATGCTGCAGTCGGGAGTACAGTTACAGAGCTGGTCTGAGCACTGACTCAAAGTACAATTAATCTGAACAAGGTTTTATACATTTCTTTTGGTATCATAAACACTTCCTGTTAATCCTTTTTTAGTAAAGAATGCAGGTCTTGTCTTTGGAGTCATAAATAAGGCCCCTGATAACAAATGCAGGTGGGCCTTGACCTTGCGTGGACACAATATGGGCCAGTGGGTAAAGTGTCCAGATGTCCAGCATGAGGGACACGTGATCGCTTCATGTTATGTGAATGTTGTGTTCTGATTGGCTGTGTGTTCCTAACTTTGTGTGGCATTTGACTTTATGATGTTTTGGGGATTCCGTGCACCCCTCTGGCTATTTGTGCTTTATTGGGGCCAATCTCCCTTTACTATTGGGGTGTCGCTGCACCTATCAATGGGATTGATCTGTGTTTCCTGTTTGTGTTTTTTTCTGCCATCTAGGTGCCACCCCACCTGTGACCTATCAATCAATGGCCTCAGGCCTAGGTCTTAGAGCCTGCCTGACTACATATTTCTGAGTCAGGGTTGATGGAGAGTTCCTGACGGGCAAATTCAATAATAATGATGTGATCTCTTTCTTATACATACATGTATTATTGTGATGATGTGTTTTATGTTGTTTGGTCTTATGTTATATATAATATAGAAAGCTATTTTTATATAATCCCATGTAGAGTCTCTTTTTGTGGTATATTCATTGAGCTGCTGTGTGAGTGTGTTGTACAAACTCTTTACACATTGACTATGATGATAAGCCTGCCTGCTCTGCACCAAGCTACCAGAAGGTGATCACAGGTTATCTTTGATGTGTAAATGACTTACTCTGACTAAAGTGGTGGGCTCTGCCAGGCTTAGGTGCATACCCTAGCCAACCAGAACCCCTATTTCTAACACTGAACAACAGAGGTACATGAAGTCATTAAGCCACATGAAAGTTTTGAGGCAGCTTGAAACCATTGGACCCCCACAAATCCTAAGAAGCAGCAAGGGGGAGGCAAGAACCCAAAGGATTGTTAGATGAATAAATGAATACAAGATCCTAACACTCTTTAGTCATCAGTGTAGTAAGGGTGCTAGCATGTAAACTAAAAAAAATTCACCATACATCTGAAAGATTACAGAAAACCTGCTCTCGCAAGATGTGGTACTCCCGCAAGATTCGGGAGGCATGTTGGGTGCAGCAGCATAGAAAAAGTCACACCTGCCTGACTTTGCCTATTATTCTGGGCTTGCCTGCCGGTGTGGTTGGATCCTTGCGGGCTCTTCCTGTATTACCCTGACACCTGCATCTTCCAACCTTAGGTCCTGTGGGACATCATCTTCTATTGATACTGGAAAACCTGAAATTATTAAGAAAACCAGCAGAAAAATGTTCTACAGATTACTGGTAGCGCACGATCTAACAGTGCAAAAAGACTTACTTAACGCCTTTGGGAGGGCTCTTCTATGTCAATTCGCACAGTGCTTCTTGATTGAGCTGTAGCATTCGATAATTTGAGTTAGTTGGGGCTGAGTCCTAAGAACAGAGGAGAAAAGACGTGACAGAAATTAGAGATTGTCAGTGGCTTCCAGTACAATGTGCATTAACAGTGTTTGCATTGGCAAACATCTTTGTGGCCAGCCCAGAAACGTTATCCTTAGTTGTAGAAGGACCGCAACCCAACATCTCACAAGACTTTTCAGGTTACATGGAATGTTTTGGATTCCTGAATTCAGAGCCTCATCTCTTTGAAGACATATTGCTACCTCCAGTAATTAAAAAGGGAAAGAAATTGTGGAGTGTAACTTGAAGTAGATAAATCCTGGTCACTAAATAATCCATATTTCTCTTTTCATTTTCAGGGGTTCCCACTGTATCTCCAACATCAATCATACCTGTCAGTGCGAAAGAAGGAAGGAAGTGGTAAGCCCTTTCATCGCTCTTAATTTAGAGGATTAACCTAGGAAAATCAATAGAATTGAGTCACATATACGTCCTAACGTATTGTTTAATTCCATGCAGCTTATCTAACTCTTCAGTAGTCCAAGGCCAGATACCTCCATGAACCCATAGGACAATCCTGCATGACAAGACCAGATCAGTAAGTGACATCACAGATGAAGTCTTCATTTCTACTCTCAAAGCCCATTCCCCTTTCCCCCCAAGTGGGTAGACTGATTCCCAAGTTACCTAAGATGTTGGGTCCAGTTAACCTAGGCGTGAAGTTGGGTCTGGCCCAACGAGTTTGTACACCGCAAGGTTTGTCCTCTGTACCCTGAAACCAGGTCTACCCCGGGCCTATATGTTAAAGTGTCCCACCAGGGCTGCAGCACTCATTCTGCTGCCCTGGATGTGGCAGGTTGAACACTTGACTCTCAGCCTGCCACTGCAGACTGAAAACAGTTTTAAACTGATAACTAGACTTTTCCAACTAGACCTTTTCATTTAAACTAGTGGTAAAGCCCAAACCGCCCTTTTTGATATATATATACCACCCTTAATTGAGGTCTATTGAGTCTTAAGACAAGTTGCTCTATATTAAAAACTTGAACATGTATATGTCCTAACAGTAAAAACTCCATATTGTCGTTTGCAGAAAGGCTAGTAGTCCAATTGATGAGTAGAGAATTACATCCTTACAACTCAGCTGTGCTAACTTTTACATGGGACTGCTAAAGTTGTTAATTCAAGCTATAAAAACAATTGTTGCATTAAACATGACTTGATGCCCAAGTAAGAACTTAATGTAACTTTTAAATGACTGAAACTTTTAGAAAGTTTCCACTCTGTGGCCCAAGTTTTCCAGTGGCCTTTTCATGGATGCTGATCACAAGACAGCCTTCCGCCCTCCTGGGGAGAAGTATGAATAACTCTCAGGGCAATCAAGGCCTGCCATTGTTAGAGGTATTATCTCTCCCGGGCAGGAAGCCACACAACTTTGAAGGGCAAATGGTGTGCACACATGAGAGGGGCTGCACTTTTGTTCAGGTACATTGGATGGTGTCGGGGACAGAGAGGGAAAATAATTTCCAAACCATTTTTTCAGTGGGTGTGTAGCCCTTAGGTAGTGACATCTTTGGGTGAGCTACCAAGCTTTACAATCTGATAAAAGGGTTCAGCCATCTCAGGAGTGGGCAGAATAGTGCACTCTGGGATTGCTAGATGCCACACATCACAGGAAGTTGTCATCAGGTGGGAGGGAACCTGGTAGCCCATTGGCTAGTTATTGCCACATCCCCTGAGGCACTTTCTGGGTGTAAATATGGCACTCTTCACACCCAGGATACAGATCACGTCTGGAGAGACAAATAAACTGAAGAAGCACTGCCCTACTTTTCCCTGGACCTGACAAGAAAGGCTGCATCAACCGCTGGACTGCCCCTGCTGATACTTGGTGTAACAAAGAGAGAACTGTACCTGTGGTGCCTGACTAATGAAAAAATCACTCCCGAGCCTCAGACAGAAGAGGTGAACTCCAAAAGTCAGTTGGCTAAACTTCTGTTACAGCTTCAGGGCCATGAAAGCTGAAGAAGACCGCCTTGGTGAGTTGATAGTCACAGAACAATGGGGTAACCCAAAATTAACCCGAAGGACCTGGGTAACTTATGACACAGACAAACAATGGTCCGATTGGAAAAAGCAACAAGAGGCATAGAAAAACTGAATATATCGAAAGATCTTCTACCACTATATGAAAACAATCTCATAGATTCAATCCACAGTTATGAGGTTAGGGCAGCAGACAAGATTTCAAAAACCGAAGATTAAGACACACATATAATTGCATTTCTGAAAGTTTAATTAAATCGCAGATAAGTCTGTCTCAAACAAAATTCTTATTTACACATTGTATAGAAAACTCTTAGCTCCACAAATGGATATAGTGATACATGTGAGTGCTCAGAGAAGGTGCTTGAGTGGATAAGAAGTAGAAAAAAGGAAAAGAAAAAAGAGGGGGTCCTTTAGACCTTTTTACAAATCATATTATTGTACATGCAACCCCGTCTGGTATACAATTTCTATATAATATATGTTGCATCTAGAAGTGGTCCAGTCGTTAACTTACTATTGCCACTCTGCACAGATATCCAAATGATACAGGCTTAATGAAAGAGCGTCGACGTTTCGACCCAACACCTGGGAAGAGAAATCTGGCCACTGAATGCCTCAAACGCGTGCCTTCATCAGAACTAGGAAGGTGAACGAGCGAGCTGGATGCCGAAGTCATCCAACTGAGAAAATATACCTGGATAATTCCATGAAGCAGTAGGGCCCAAAGGCTCCACTCTGATAGGTGAACAATCTTGACTTTAATATATGGTCATAACAGTGACCATAAAGGGGAGAACACAATCCTTCAAATTCCTCTTAGCCGCGTGGCCCAGCATTGCTTCCAGTCAACTGGCCATGGCTAGGGAAATACCCACAATTAGAGTTTGGCGCACACAAAATGGAGTTCATTATACGGGCCCTGCAGCTGGAAAAAATTTGTTTGAGAGAGGATGTATTAGTAGCAGCTGCAGGGCCTGTGTGATTAACTCCATTTTGTGTGCCCCAGACTCCAATTGTGGGTTTATTCCTAGCCATGGTCATTGGTGAGTTGGTAGCCACAATCTGTCGATCACCACTAACCGTTGACGTGCAACCCAGGAGACTAAGACCCAGCTCTCATAATTCAAACCCAAGTCTGCTGCACTTTTAAGAGTCATTGGAATGCAAGTTGGTCACCCAAAATGGGCATTAGCCTTCCCCAAAGTGAACCACTGGTTATGCTTTGATCGGAGAGAACTAGCCCAGTAGCAACTGGAATTTGCTGGAGCAAAGAGGACTTCAAGGGACATGGACCCTTAAGGCCAATTTCACCCCACAAACAACTGAGGGCTTAGGAGTAACTTCAGGAAGCCCCCATTTGACCGTGCAGCATCCTCAGCGTCTTCCAGCATCTTCAGCATCCTATATCCCTTGCATCAGTAGAACTCATTGTAATCTCTGGTGATTTGTCCAGAGAGCCTGGAACTGAACTTGAAACTGCTTTATGACAAGGTAACTCTCCTACTACTCCTCCTTGCACCCTGAACCTCCCTCTTGCCAGAGTTAGTCACCCAATGAGGGTCGGAGAAGCCAGACACAACTCTTTACCGCTTTGCAATGTTTCCAAATATTGCAGTTACCAATGCTTGTTGTAATTTTGCAGTGATTCACAATTTACATCAAAATCTATACCTCCAGAACCCTACAGTAGATTTTGTCCATTTGAGTTTCTAAAATTTCATAATAATATGATGGATGTTTATGAACTGGTGTTGGATTTCTTTCATGTTGTGTGATTTTCCTGTTTCATTGTTTTGGAACTTCTAAATACTTTATAATTATTCCAACATCTAAGCCTTGCTGCATGAAGCCACAGCTACATAGGGATGAGCTAAAGGTTTTACAAATGAGCCTGGCTGGACCCACGACGGTATTGTGAGTGTATTATATGGTGAGATCTGACAACCACAACATTTAATACACCCCATAATATGAGCAACTCCTTAAAAAAAAGGAAACAATTTGTGAAAAAGTAAATTAAATGCCCAATTTAAAGTATGGGGGAAGAGCAAATGAGCAAGTCAATAATTAAATTCATTTGGATCATTGAAATAAAAAAAACAGCAGCGACCATTCTGCTGCCATGAAACCTTTCACATCAAGTGCTCTGCTATTTATTAGAACTTTCCTACTGGCAAATGTGTTTTGCCATAATATATCGATACATTTTTAGGTCTAGGTTAATAGCTTTAGCCGTCTGCTACCCTCTTGCTATAAAAAAAAAAACTACAGAAATATTACTACCAATAAATAGGGAAGCTGAAGGACAACCCACTTCAGAAATTACCCAGCTGGACTGTCATTCACAACATTGCTGTTGTCTATGGAAAATATTTGCTTCTTCCTGATTGGGCTAGGTACTAGTAGGAGGGCTGCTTGAATGATAGCTTTGGGTGGGGGTGTTGTATTACCTTCTGCTTTTCTAATAATACATTAAAAAAAACTGCAGTATAACTGGAGTATTGATGGGCTATTAAGTATGTCTAGCTTGGATTTTAGGTTCAGGGTTTCCTCTCTTTACACAAGAAGCGATTACAGACACCTGCCTCTGAAGAGTTTGTCTCCCCCACCCCTCCACTTGAATTACATTTGTAATTCTTGAAATGTTCCCACACCTTTAATCAGACAGAACTACACATTAAGCAACTACCTGTGTGCTTGTACACTCTCTCTGTATTGACTGTTCGGGAAGTTTTCGAGGGCCCTTTTTCCAGAACTCCTGGAGTGGGCACCATTGCCAGGATGCCTTGCACCACCCTCCCCAACTCGAAATAACTCCTCTCGCAATAGCGCCACTCCTCTTGATTCCATCCGACCTGCAGCTGAAGTCCCAGCGCTCCGTGCTCCTCTCCTACTCTGGTACTTCCTCCCCCTTCTCCCATGAGTTGAGTGCCATTAGCTGTTGTTGCTTGCTGTTGTTGTTTGCTGTCTCATTTACCCCTCTCTATTTCACCAGGGTCTCCACTTCTATGGGACTGTCTCTCTAGAATGGAGTTTCCTGACGGTCACAGTTACGACACATCACCTTGCCCCCTCACTCGAAGTATGATCAGGTCTGTTATCCGTAGCTTACTCCGCTCAGTGATAATGCACACAATTGCCACTACCAAAATACCCTAAAGAGAGGCAATGTAAGCACAGGAACGTTTCAGGGAACATCAGAAGGCGAGAACGTTTTAAGCTTTCGCTGAAAGAAGACGCGCCCGAACAAGATTCTGTTGCTGTTTCCCTTCATGTTGGAGGAAGTCTGGGACAACATGGAAACGCTAGGGCTACTTGGAAGGCAAATATTTCAGAGCGAAAACGAGATTGATTAACCGGGAAGAAACAGAGCCAAGATCCAGCTGGCTGAAACGCTCGGGTGGACTGACCGAGGACAGAGAATAACCAGCAACAAGCATTTGCAGGAAGTGATCTGAACTGACAGCTGAACCAAAGAAGACTCCACATTTAAAGAGGTGATCTGCAAGGAACGCAGGAGAACAGCATTCGCTATTGAGGGTGACTGCTCCCTGCATTGTTTACCTCGGTCATTTCCCTCATACACCTACTCTTCAGCTCAGTATTATGCGTTTGGGTCCAGACACAGTGGTGAACAAAGGAATGTGCTGGAAATATCTGCTGAATGCGTTTTAATGCTCCAAAGGTAACTGTGTTGATCACTAGAGACATCAAGGAGAACATTAAAGTTTTCCCTTTTCTCAAAAACTTCGGAGTGCCTTCCACAGTCGGCCATGATCTGCGGCTGCCCGCGGCACATGCAGTAGACCTCTTAAGAGGGCGGTCCCCTAGTGCCGCTTCAGGCACCTCCCTGCCACTTGTCGCTGGGACCCTTTCCCTAGGAGTCACCCCCTCGGGTCTGGCACCTCTACGGTGTCATTTCCATTGCGCTGTGGGCTGGGGACAGGTATTTCTGCCAGCCCCCACCCACTGGCCACCCTCTTTGTCCCCCGCTGGACACGCTGTTGTGTCCCTGGCCTGGCGTCGGTCACACGGTCATGTCCCTGGTATGGCGTTGTTTTTCCTTGGTGAGTGCAGGGGCATTATCGCCCCCCCCCCACCCCCAGTCTTTCCCCCTGATATTATTGATCCAGCGGAAAGCCCCAGGGATGAACAAATTCACAAAACAGATATTTCAATATGGCCCATACACTTTTACTCAAATGTTCATACACAATCCCTGGGTAATCCGCGGGAAGTCAAGTTTTATAGTTCACCTGGGTTCTGATTAGTTAGTTTCCTGTGAAATATAAAATATTCCATAGAACTTCAATGCCTAACTAATCTTCACGAATCAACACTTTTTCCTCTGGTCGATGGACCATTAGTTGAGTTAGTTGATGGTGATAATAACAACTATCTATCTAAATCCATAGATTTTTGTGAAATAACCACAGACTCTGGGTAAGATTCATGTTTTATCTAAAATTTTTGTCATAAATTGAAAGCTCATTTAATACAGATTCACAGTGCAAACTCCCTTACTATTTAACTTGAGAGAAAAATCTCATTTAGCAATTGCATTCACTTACACAGACTTCATTCAAAAATTTAAAATGCACAAAATAGGATACATTTGCTGAGAAATATGGAAATTTTAAGACAAAGTTACATTTACCTAGTGAAATACTGGAAAACCACCCTTCTGGCCAAAGGACTGGTAGAGGTCTCCTGATTTAGGATCAGGAGACAAAGAACGATAGGACAGGATTAGGACAGTGCAGATACTTACTAGACTTCTCTATAAACCCGACTCACCAGGGCGCATCCTTCTCTTACACTCTCTCCCTCCTCGATATTCTTCTGGAATCTTCTAATCTAATCAGTCTGTCTTTGGATCTGAATCTTCCCAGTCTGCTCTCTTTCTCTTCTTCTAACAGCTCTCTCCTTTCTCTCAGCATCTATGTATGTGGACTGCGCTGCTTAATTAATTTAAGCCATTCTAGTTATAGTCCGTATTTTTCATGTCCCACCCTCAAAAGTTGCAAATATAGATAAAATACGGGGTATGATTGGATGGGGCCTGGGGAGTTTTCGTCACGCCATGCTGACATGTTCATCTTTATTAAGGTTCCTTTTGTTTGCTAGCCTTTCCCCTTTAGCTTATTCACTACTTTTATTCCCATACATATATTGTTGCACATTTTTATTAACATTATATACAGGCTCCATTGATGAGGGATTCTCTTTGCCGTTTCTCACGTCTGCTGTCCTTGCTCCTTGGCAGTCATTCAGCTCTTGTGTTCATTGGGTCATCTCATGTATTCACTGAGCATGCGCGAGTTGCCATCTTTTCTTAATGCTACTGGTTTAGATAGGCCGAAATATATTCCATTAATAAAGAAAACATAAACAGATGTAAATTTCTCAAATATATAGTTCTCCCTGTTCACCACCCACTTCTACTCTATCCCATGTTATTATTATTCTTTTGGGCAAAAGCGTTAACAATAGCAGCTTTCTTTTAAGTTCAAGCAAGCATATGTCGGGCATGTGGCTCCTCGAGACCACATATTAGTTATTCCTGCGCATGCATGAGAGTTTCCCTCTTAAAGCGGGTTAGTCACGTTATTTCGAATTCATTCTGGGTTACACATGCGCAAAGCGTTTTTCTGATTTAGGCTGGGTTTTAGTCGCGTTGCATTTTATTCCACATTAGTTAAGCATGCGTAAAGCTTTTCTCCCCATGTGTTAGTGTCTGGTGCGTATTAGTCTCATCTTATCTACAGTTTTAGCTATTAGTAAACGTTAAGGAAGGATATCTCCAAGCAAGTTCGGTTTCTTGAATCCTTACTCCATCAATCCCCCCTCTGATGGCATTTTCGAGCCATCATAAAATACCCATTAATACCAAGTGCCAACTTCATTTATCTAATTTTAGTGTCTCTCTCTCCTTCTACAAATTTTCAATTTTTCTCTTTCATCTCTAATTCTTTCATTTTATCATATATACTTCCTTTTATTTCTTCCATTTCAATTTCTTCCCTTTTCCTCTTTTTCCTCACTCTCTTATTCTTTATCTCAGTCATCATTCTGGTTCCTGTTTTTTCCTTGCAACACTTATATGTCATCATT
Source organism: Triturus cristatus (assembly GCF_964204655.1). Classification (NCBI taxonomy): domain Eukaryota; kingdom Metazoa; phylum Chordata; class Amphibia; order Caudata; family Salamandridae; genus Triturus; species Triturus cristatus. Next base: position 787,044,415 of record NC_140593.1, on the reverse strand, counting down.
ATCATCAATCAATCAATCACATTTCTAGAGCGCGCTGCTCACCTGTGAGGGTCTCAAGGCACTGAAGGGAGGGGGAGTGCTGCTACTACTCAAAAAGCCAGGTCTTGAGGTGTTTCCTGAACGTGAGATGGTCCTGGTTCAGTCGTAGGTGTGCGGGCAGGGAGCTCCATGTCTTGGCTGCCAGGTAGGAGAACGATCGTCCTCCGGTGGTGGTTCTCTGAATCCGTGGGACGGTGGTGAGGGCGAGGCTGGCGGAGCGGAGCTGGTGGGTGGGGGTGTAGAGCGAGAGGCGGTTGTTGAGGTATTCTGGGCCCATGTTGTGTGTGTGGGTGAGCAGCCTGAATGTGATCCTCTTGTTGACGGGGAGCCAGTGCAGGTTCCTCAGGTGGGCAGATATGTGGCTGTGGCGAGGGATGTCGAGGATGAGTCGTGCGGAGGCGTTCTGTATGCGCTGGAGACGTTTCTGGAGTTTGGCTGTGGTTCCTGCGTATAGGGCGTTCCCGTAGTCCAGACGGCTGGTGACGAGGGCTTGGGTGACAGTCTTTCTGGTTTCAGTGGGGATCCACCGGAAGATCTTTCGGAGCATGCGCAGGGTGTTGAAGCATGCGGACGAGATGGCGTTGACTTGCTTGGTCATCGTGAGGGAGGAGTCCAGGATGAATCCCAGGTTGCGTGCGTGGTCCGTGGGTGTAGGTGCGGTGCCCAGCGCTGTGGGCCACCAGGAGTTGTCCCAGGCAGATGGGGATTGTCCGAGGATTTAGACCTCCGTTTTGTCCGAGTTGAGCTTCAGACGGCTGTGCTTCATCCATTCAGCGACATCTTTCATTCCTTCCTGGAGGTTGGTTTTGGCGGTGGCTGGGTCTTTGGTGAGGGAGAGTATCAGCTGGGTGTCATCGGCGTAAGAGATGATGTTGATGTTGTGTTTGCGTGCGATGGCGGTGAGGGGGCTCATGTAGATATTGAAGAGGGTTGGGCTGAGCGAGGAGCATTGGGGTACACCGCAGATGATCTCGGTGGCCGCAGAGGTGAAGGGGGGGAGGCGTACTCTCTGGGTTCTGTTGGAGAGGAACGGGGTGATCCAGTCCAGGGCCTTTCCTTGGATCCCGGTATTGTAGAGGCGAGTTATTAGGGTGCGGTGGCAGACGGTATCAAAGGCTGCCGAGAGGTCCAGGAGGATGAGGGCGGTTGTTTCTCCGTTGTCCATCAGGGTCCTGATGTCATCGGTGGCTGCGATGAGGGCGGTCTTGGTGCTGTGGTTGGCTCGAAAACCGAACTGGGATGGGTCGAGCGAGTTGTTTGCTTCGATAAATGTAGTCAGCTGTTTATTGACGATCTTCTCGATGACTTTAGCCAGGAAGGGGAGGAGGGAGATGGGGCGGAAGATCTTGAGGTCTTTGGGGTCCGAAGTGGGTTTCTTCAGAAGGGCGTTGATCTCTGCGTGTTTCCAGCTCTCAGGGAAGGTGGCGGACGTGAAGGAGCTGTTTATGACGTTCCGGAGGTGGGGTGCGATGGTGGTGTCGGCTTTGTTGAAGATATGATGAGGGCATGGGTCGGAGGGGGAGCCAGAGTGGATTGTGTTCATGACGTGGGTGGTGTCTTCAGTGCTGATGGGGGTCCATGCGCTGAGGGTGGTGGTCGTAGGTTTGGCGACTGGAAGCGGAGTCTGGGGTCCAAAGCTGTCGTGTATATCTATGATCTTGCGGTGGAAGAACGTGGCGAGGGAGTTGCAGAGGTCGTGCGATGGTGTGATGTTGTTGTTGCTGGCGCTGGGGTTGGAGAGCTCTTTGACGATGCTGAAGAGTTCCTTGCTGTTATTTGTGTTGTTGTCCAGCCGCTCTTTGAATTATGTCCTTTTGGTGGTGCGGATCATCTGGTGGTAGTCGCGGGTGGCGCTCTTGAGGGTTGTCATGTTTTCTGCTGTCCGTTCATGGCGCCAGGTATTTTCGAGGGTTCTGCAGGTTTTCTTTGTGACTTTGAGGGCGTCTGTGAACCACAAGGTCTTTCTGTTGCCGGTCTTGCCTGGGGGGTTCTTGAGTGGAGCGAGGTCATCGGCGCAGTTGGTGATCCACTGTGCGAGATTGTGTGCTGCTTTGTTGATGTCAGGGGTGTTGACAGGTGGGTTTTTGCTCAGTGATGTGGTTAGTTGGTCTGTGGTGACTTTGCTCCAGCATCTGCAGGGGATCTGTTGCGTGTGGTGGTGGGATGTGGTCTTCTTGAAGGTGAAGTGAATGCAGCTGTGGTCGGTCCAGTGTAGTCCGGTGGAGTGGCTGAAGTAGACGTGGTTGCTGGTGGAGAAGATGGGGACGATCGTGTGGCCAGCACGGTGGGTGGACTTGTCCACCAGTTGCTTGAGTCCGAGGTTGTCGAGCAGGGTGGTGGTGTTGCTGTCGTTTTTTTCCAGGTGGAAGTTTAGTTTCCCTAGGAGGATGTATTCTGGTGAGGCCAGGGCGTGCGGGCTGGTAAAGTCGGCGATGGTTTCGCTGAATTGTGTGCGCGGGCCCGGGGGTCTGTAGATGAGCGTTCCTCTGAGGGTGGTCTGGGGGTTGGTGTGGATCTGGAAGTGTAGGTGTTCAGCGGTGGGGAGAGTATCTTCGGTGTTGGTCATGATGCTGATGGTGTTCCTGTAGATGATGGCAATTCCTCCTCCAGTTTTGTTGGCGCGGTCCTTCCGGGTGATCTTGTAGCCGTCCGGGATGGCTATGGCGATGTCGGGGGCTGAGGAGGCGTTCATCCAGGTTTCCGTGAGGAAGGCGACGTCTGGTGCTGTCGTATCAAGGAGGTCCCAGAGTTCGACAGCATGCTTGTGGATGGAGGGGTTGTTGAGAAGGACGTAATTGAGATGGTTGTTGTTTGGTTCGGCGGGCGGGGGGCAGGTTCGGAGGCAAGTGAATTTGCAGGTTTGACAGGTGAAGGGTCCGTGGGTGCGCTTCGGGCGGCTTGGTAGCAGGCTGGTGGTCGTCCGGTGTTGAGTGCGTTGAGGGCGGCGGAGTCGTATCTCAGTCGAGTTCTCTGGTTTTGGCGGGGGCCAGGGGTTCTGGTGCTGGGCGCGGTCCAGGCGCGGACAGGCGCAGACGGGCTTGCCTTAGGCGCGGCCGCTGCGCGTGGCCTCCATATGAGGGGCAGAGGGAGGGAGGAGCAACTGGGAGGTGGGAGCAGGGTGGCCAATGGGAGTGAAGGGGGCGGGGCCGCAGGGGCTCAGCGGCGGGAGAAAGCGGCGAGAGAGAACGGCGGGAGAAAACAGCGAGGGTCACAGAGGGAGGGGGATAACAGAAGAAAAGGGGGCACAATGGGAAAAAGAAAGTGTAAGAGCACAGGGGTACAGAATGTAAAAAGGGATTAGGGGTACAACAAAAATACAATCAAGCAGAGGCAAAAGCGGCCAAAACGGAGGTAACCAGGCAACACAGCACACAGCCGGGATGCAGGCGGCTGACACGGGTGTAGGCAGTGGGTCCGATCACACAGGGGGCTGTGTGGCGGTGAGGGGAGCGACCTGCCTGGTGACAGGGTCAAAGGTCGCTCTCTACCACCGCTGCGCGGCCTCCATATGAGGGGCAGAGGGAGGGAGGAGCAGCTGGGAGGTGGGAGCGGGGCGGCCAATGGGAGTGAAGGGGGCGGGGCCGCAGGGGCTCAGCGGCGGGAGAAAGCAGCGGGAGAGAACGGCGGGAGAAAACGGCGAGGGTCACGGAGGGAGGGGGATAACAGAAGAAAAGGGGGCAGAATGGAAAAAAGAAAGGGTAAGAGCACAGGGGTACAGAATGTAAAAAGGGCTTAGGGGTACAACAAAAATACAATCAAGCACAGGCAAAAGCAGCCAAAACGGAGGTAACCAGGCAACGCAGCACACAGCCGGGATGCAGGCGGCTGACACGGGTGTAGGCAGCGGATCCGATCACACAGGGGGCTGCGTGGCGGTGAGGAGAGCGACCTGCCTGGTGACAGGGTCAAAGGTCGCTCTCTACCACCGCTGCGCGGCCTCCATATGAGGGGCAGAGGGAGGGAGGAGCAGCTGGGAGGTGGGAGCGGGGCGGCCAATGGGAGTGAAGGGGCGAGGATTATTGTCACTACTGAGATTATAGGGATTAGTATTTTTCCTAATAGACTACTCCCAAAAGTAGTAAACCAACTACCTATAGCGGAAATACTTTTACTTAGTCTCTCCCAAACACCGTCAACTTCCAGTTGGGTTAAAGCTTCATGAATCTTGGTAATATTCTTAATATACCCCTCAATACCTTTACTTTTGTCTGGGATATATGTTCAGCAGTGTTGAATTTTCAACATGCCACAGACTCCACCCTCCTTTGCCAATAATATATCAAGAGCAAGCCGATTTTGCAAAACCATAGATCTAATTGCAACCATTTCGGTATTAAACATCAAAAATCCTCCAGCAGTATCTGTCGATAGAAGATCAACTACTGTTGACAATTTACGTATTTTACAACTCCAACTGATGGTATCAGTGCACCAAATATATCACCTACTATTTCTGAAAAATGTGTTCTCTTATTTAGTTTTTGTCCTTGACTCACCACATCCATTTCATTTTTCTTAGTTATGTGGTATACCTTCGGAAATACTATTCCAAAATAACATCTACCATACCATTGTGTGGGCAACCTATTAGTCCCTATCCCCCATGATTAGGAAGGTATGTTCACATTCACTAGAACCAATGAAAATGTTGTTATAGTCTGTTTTTAGTCTATGCAGGCACAATTTCCCCAAGTTTGACAAGTCTAGGGACATTGCAGCTTGAGTCTCACCTTTCTTATAGCCCCCTTCCTTATTAGCCCATGGTGATACATGTGATTTCTGTTCAGCAGCCTTCTTTTGGAAATCCTGCCTTCTCTCCTCTACTAAATTAAGAACATCTTTCTCCTCATCACGCAAAATACAGGTTACATTTTTCTTATGAGCATATGTTATGTCTATTGGGTTTGTTGTTAGGAAAAACTCGCCCATGAATTCTGCATCTTTACCACTAAGCACTGGGTTCAGGTTTCTTCGAATACGGGTTTCTGAAAATACTAAATCCCTATTTGAATAATAATACTGCAACTTGCCTGTTACATAGAACAAACTGGACACAGCACTACATGATACACCATGTGTTAAAAGAAGATGGTGATATGTCACTCCTTCTGAGACAGATGAAGGTAATTTCATGCAAACATAACAATCACTCACATCCATAGCGTATTCATAAAGAAGTTTAGTAAATACATATAATGACGAATCACTATTCGATATGTCATGATGATACATGCTCTCATCTATTTGTTCTAAATTAGTGGTAGCTGTTCCTTTAGTAACTGTATTCACTCAGTCACTTGTATTAGCGTTATTTCTATTATTTGTTACCATTAGAACAGGTATCACTACAGTTAGTAATAACAACATGGACAGTAGTATTAAAACACTGCACAAACAATATTTAATAAATCTTTGTTTTAGACTAGATTTTGGACGTTCAGTCACTTCTGTTTCTGCCATTTTAGTATTAAAAAATAAGATCAGAAAATTAAATCTAAAATTTTAACCTAAAAAAAATAAATCTTTGTCTGATCACACGCTTCAAAAGCTTTTCCACTTTGCCCCCTTCTTCTATATTCTTTTCTTCTTTGGTTTTTTTATTCTCTTCTTTTTGGTTATCAATTTTTCCCCCTTATTGTCAAAGTCTTTTCCCTTTAAGGTGGTCTCAATTTGCTTTCCTCAGTTCTTTCAATAGAGACACCTTCTTGTTCTTTATTCAGATCAAAATTTTCAAATTCCTCGAGGATGACATAGGTCCATTCAGGAGCCTTATGTTTTCTGCTCGGTACTCTCACTCTGCCTGATTTCCGTAAAGACTTTCTTTTCGATTGTCCTTGTTCTACTTGACCTGACACTTCATTTACTTGTTCTAGTTCTTTTCCTGTTTTTCTTCTTAGGAAGTATCTCAGTCTTTTCACTCCACTCGGCCAGTGATCACCTTTTCTGATCCTCTTTGTCTGTACTACCTTTTCACCTTCCTCGCCTATTTCTAGTGTTATTTTATTTTATCTTTCTTTTAGCTGTTCAGTACTTTCTGATCTCTTACTTTCTGTCAATTGGATTTGTTCTTGATCTTTCTGTCCTTCTCTTCCTAACTCTAATTGAACTTGATCTGAACTTTCTGTAGTTGGTTCTTCTGTTGACTGAACTTGTTCTGAACCCATAAGTCTTTCTTTTTCTTCTTTTGGTTGAGCTTGATCTGGATTTTCTGTTTCACTTTGTTCTGGTCTTTCAGTCTCTTGCCCTCCCTCAGTCTCTACAGCAGTCTACTGAGACCCAGTAACTGGTGCCCATCCTACTTGACTTGTACTTGGTTGTTCATCATCAATACATTCTGCAGAGTCTGTTTCTCTGATTTCTTCGACTTCACAACCTTCAGCTTCTGGTTATTCTCTTTGTTCCACCAGTTGCTGCTCTTGTCGTTCAGGTGGATTTTGGACTCTATGTGTATGACTGGCATGGATCCAGTTTGGCAACCCAGCACACTTCACTGCTGTTGTTGGGACTAATATAACTTGATGAGGTCCTTTCCACCTGGGTTCTAAACACGATTTCCTCGTGTGCTTCTTTACCACGACCCAGTCTCCTGGACACAATTCATGAGCTTGATTTGGCTGTGCTGTGGTTGCATCTTCCAACCTGGTGAGACACACAACGTACCAGATCAGCTAGTCCAATATCAGATCATCAGTTATATTCATCAGTTTGTTTCCAGGCACAAATGCTTGTCTCATTGCTCTTCCCATGAGAATTTCATGAGGGCTCATTCCCGTTCTTCTGTCAGGAATGCTTCTAAGACTCATCAATGCAAGGGGCAAAGCATCAGGCCATTTCAGTGAAGTGGGTGCACACACTTTCCCTAACCTGGATTTTATTTGGCCATTGAGCTGCTCAACTACTCCAGAGGCCTCTGTTCAATAGGCACAATGTAATTTCTGCTCAATTTTGAAAGCCGTACAAATTAATTTAATTACCTCATTATTAAAATGAGGTCCTCTATCTGATTCCAAAGTAACTGGAAATCCAAATCTGGGAATGAGTTCTCTTAACAGTAGCTTGGCAACTGTGAGACTGTCATTCCTTCTTGTGGGATAGGCTTCCACCCATCGAGAAAACAGACAAACGATGACAAGGGCATACTTCAGACCGTTGCACGGTGGCAACTCTATAAAATCAAATTGCAGTCTTGTAAATGGTCCCTCTGCCGTTCCAATTTTTCCACAGCTGACAACTGTTTCTCTACCTGGGTTTTGTTGTTGACATATCAAACATCGCTGGCAGAGACTCTCTGCAACTTGCCTAAACTTGGGATTGTACCATGTCTGTCTGAAATGCCTTATCATGGCATCCCTCTCAATGTGTGTAACTCCATGATATGTGTTGTGATTATTCTAAAAGCTTCATGAGCCTGTCTGTTCCATCTCCATGGCAGCGCCTCGTGTGAGACAGTTGACCAAGAGAACTGACAGACCAGGAGCTGGGTTGGTGGCTCTACAATTGAAGAAAATAAAAGTTACTCAAACTTACCAGTGTGTCTCTTTGCAACACTGGTGACGAGCAAAGCTTGCCGGGGACAAGCCTGCCACCAACTCTCCCCATCCTCTAAACCCACGCAATTGCATCCTTCTTCTTTATGACTGAAGCTGCCTGACAGGGAAAATAATTGCCTCCAGTTCTTCGCCGTCTTTGCCAAAGCATTTTCCTGTAACTCCTGACCTTTTACGACTTTGTGTCTGGATTTTGACAATTTATTTCATGTTTTGCCTCTTTCCAACGGCTCCCGCTAACGTGCCCTAACTCCACCACGTCCTTCCCTGCTGAGCGTCCTTGTCATCAAGTGACACGCACGTTGCATTACGTGCGTGCGTGCCACCATCTTGTTTTTCTTCATCTCCATAGCAACGGAGCAACGAAGCAGCACGCTTTACTACGGAGCCGATTTCCTCAAAATAATTTACTTTCTTTGGCATCTCCTGTCAGATTTCTCAACTAGCAAAACCGGCACAGGTACTGTGTTATTATTTTGGAGTTTATTCTCAACAAAACTGCCTTCACGTTCTCCTTGCGTGTTACACGCTGACTGACTTCTGATTACACTTTAGCTTCTGCCTGCTTCAGCGGTTTATTTATTGACTGTCCCAAACATTTTTATCAAGAGTGCTCTCTCTCATTCTATTCAGGATTTGGCTTTGTTCAATGCCTTGTTTATTAACTGTTCGCTTACATTGACTATATTTATTTAATATGGTGACTTCTATTACAGTCCATTTTCAATTGGAATTTTTTTTTATTTTTTTTTATTCATTGTGGAGGTGCCATTGTAATCCAATTATTGACTGAATTATTTCTAAATCCTAACTTTTACCTGTAAATTACCACCATGGCTGCCACCAACCTTCTCCATTTCTTTGTGAGAAAGGTGAACCACTCTTACCATGGAAGAGGTGGAAACTGCTGTTTGATCCGTACTTGGTAGCCATTGGAGGTGAAAACTGTGATTTGACTAAAGTGCAAGATCAGTGTATCTTCTGTTACTTATTTGGGGCACGTCATATCTGGTGAGGGCATCCGACCGAAATTCGATCTTGCAAAAAGTATTATTGATGCTCCTGCACCTACTGACAAAGAGCAGGTGAGGTCTTTCCTTGGCCTTGCCGAGTTTTATTCCAAGTTTATTCAAGGTTTGCTTCCACTGTTGAGCCCATCATAGCCCTTTTGAGGAAAGGAACACATTTTGCCTGGTCACCAGAGTGTATTGCAGCTTTCATTACCATCAAGCAGGCAATAAGCAAAATGCCCACTCTGGGTCACTTTTACTCCAAAAAGAAAACTTTCCTGACAACTGATGTTAGCCTCTGTGGTCTTGGGGCAGTGCTTTCGCAAGTTGATGGAGGCGAGGAGAGGGTTGTTGTGTTTGCCTCCAGAGCTTTGAAGAAACCTGAGCAGGAGTATTCATACATTGATAGGGAGGCTCTGACTATTGTGTGGGCAGTAAAGCATTTTACTTATGGGGCATTCCTTTCGTTGTAAGATCAGATTGTCGCCCTTTGGTTCAAGTTTTCTCCTGTGTGGAGAGCGAGAGACTTACTCCTAGACTCAAACAATAGAGCGAAGGGTTGGAAGAGTATAACTTTCAGGTGCAATATCTCCCTGGTTCTGTCAACAGAGATACACTTTTATTTTTTTTGCAGAGTTTTATATAGCGCGAACTTGACCCAAATCCAATCAGGTATCAGAGCGCTTTACATAGCATCAGTTACGTTACATGAGGACACACATTTTTTTTTTTTATTAGGCACAGGGAGATTAAGTGATTTGCCCAGAATCACAGGATATTCAGCGACATTACCGAGACTCGAACCCAGTTCCCCAGGTCCGAGGTCGAGCGCCCTAGCCGTTAGGCCAACTCCTCTCCATTAGTAGAGACTCTGTCTCTACTAATGTTTGTTGGGTCAAGGAGCCTGCCATCCAAGAACTGGAGTGGGAGCAAGCCTTGCCGGTGGATCCTTTGTTTCCTGTGGTAACACGTTTTTATCGTCGAAGGTTGGCCTGAAACAAAAAAATGGACTCTGACTTTGGGCAATTCTGCTCCATCAGAAATTAACTTACTCTTTGTCAGGGTCAACTAATACATGGTGAGAGAGTGGTTCCCCCTGATGCCCTTAAGCCAAAGCTCATAGACCTTGCTCATGAAGGGCACCTAGGTAGAAATCTCACTAAATCACATCTCCGTGAAAGATATTGGTGGCCCAAGATGGACAGCCATGTTGAGAAGGTAGTTAAAGAGTGCTGTCAGTGTGCCTCCAGCAACAAATCCTGTGCCACCTGCACTGCTCCACTGTCACCTGCTGAGGTTCCGCGCGAGCCCAGGGTCAAGCTTGGGTTGGGTCTCATGGGGCCTTTCGAGTTGCTTAATCCTTTAGAGAAATTTTTGATTCTGTTAGTAGATTACTCTTCCAAGTGGGTTTCCACCAAATGTGTGAGTTCAGTCAATACCAAGGTGGTTATTGATTTTCTCAAAGATGAATTTGCTAGTCAGGGCATCCCCAGGTTCATTATCATTGATAATGGTGTGCAATTCATCTCTCAGGAGATGCAAGATTTTTTGAGAGATTATGGCATCACCCATCAGAGAACTGCACTGTATGCACCCCAGGCCAATGGGCTTGCGGAGAGCATGAGTTGAAGTTCTCACTCAAGTGTGTTTTAGGAGACACGCGGTGGGCACATCGTACTGCCATCAATGCCATTCTCCTTTCCAAATTCTCCGGGGGAGGGTTGCTTTATCCCAACTTAATCCAGGGTGGCTAGCACTCATTGAAGGTCCCAATTTGGATAAGGAGGAGGTGGGTGCCAAGATTAAATCCTACCAAAATTGGTACAAGGAGAGGTTCGATTTTAAGAAATCGACCAAAGCCATTACATGGAAGGTTGGTGAGTGGGTACTTATCAAGAGACCCCGTTGGCATAGGAAGGGTGTCACTGAATTTATGGGCCCTTTTGTGATTACTCATGTATTTAATAATGTTGTCATAGTTCATAATGGTGACAAGTGGAGCATGTCTCGACTGGTGAAGTTCCAAGGTGACAAGTCCAAGCTTTTCTCCTGCCTGGACGCTTCACCTGGTTCAGTTATGCTCAACTGTGTTCCCCATTCACGAAGACCTTCTTCTAGGATGTGTTGTCCTCCTAAGTGCTATGATGACTATGCAATGCATTGATTTCTCTTGAAATGTTCTTAAACTGCTTTTGGTTTTCTTTTGAATTACATCCTTTATTCTTCTCGTGCTTTTCTCTCTGTGTTTCTATTTTTCTTGCTCTTCATCTTTTCCTTTCCTTCTGTTTTTCCCTGTAAGGGGGATGTGTTGTGATTATTCTAAAAGCTTCATGAGCCTGTCTGTTCCATCTCCATGGCAGCATCTCGTGTGAGACAGTTGACCAGGAGAACTGGTCAACTGGTCAATATTGAAGAAAATAAAAGTTACTCAAACTTACCAGTGTGTCTCTTTACAATACTATACTCTGGCCATTTGTGACTACAAACTATCTGGCATTATTGGTCTACCATCTGGACACACCCATACTTCATCATCTGTTCTTCTGGTACAACCTGATTTAATCCAGAGTTCCTTTTCCATGAAATCTGCCTCATCCTGTAACTGCCTGACTTCATCCCATGTTTCAAAAGCAGAGAAAAACATTAGTTGGCATTTGGTAGTTTCCTTTTCCAACCCTCTGTTCAAAGACATTGTATTTCGAGCACACAATTGTGCAACCTGGTCAGCATATCTGTTGCCTTGTGTCACATAATCATTTCCTGACTTATGTGTGGCACATTTGACCACTGCAATTTCTTTTGGCAATTGTAAGCCTTCCAATAATTATTTTGACATTTTTACATTACCTGAAGAGGTCAGAAATCCTCTTTGCATCCATAGTTGGCCAAAGTCATGTACAACCCAAAACCCATATTGACTATCCATAAATATGGTTAGTCTCAACCTTTTCCCAATTGTGCACACCTTTGTTCAGGCCATCAATGTAACTATTTGTGCAGATCTGACTCCTTTTCGATAGGATGCTTCCAGAATACCAGATACGACACATACAGCATAGGCAGAACTCAATTCTCCATCTTGCTTCCGTAAACATGACTCGTCAACAACCAATACATAGTCTGATTCTTCCAATGGGGCATCTCAGATTTCTGGTCTGGGCTTTGTACACATTACTGTTACATCCAAACAATCATGATCAACTTTCTCTTTTATTTCTTCACAGTATGGATCAGGCAACAGGGTTGTCGGATTTACTGTGGTGCATCTTATCACACTTACATTTTCAGCACCCAGAATCACTCTTTCGTATTTAGTCAGCCGACTAGTGGTCAAATGCTGAGTACGAGTTCTTGTTAAAAGGACCTCAACTGAATGTGGCACATATACTTTTAAGGGATGTCCCATTACAATCGATTCACTTTGTTCCAGACTCACACAAGTAGCAGCTACTGCCTTTAAGCAGCCGGGTAATGCTGAAGCCACTGAATCCAGAGTGGCAGAAAAATATGCCACTGGACGTCGTGTCAATCAATGTCTCTGTGTTAAGACTGAAAGTGCACATCCTTCCTTCTCACAACAGAACAATGCAAATTCTTTTGAATAGTCTGGTATTCCTAATGCAGGGGCTTGACACAAGCAATTTCTCCATTTTATGAATGCTTCCTTACTTTCATCATCCCATTCAATTGGATCTGTCACATCCTTTCGTGTCAACCTTATTAAAGGCTTTGCAAGCAATGAGAATCCACTAATCCACTGACGACAATATCCAATCACTCCCAAGAACATTCATACTTCTTTCTTAGTTTTAGGCAAATTCATTTGTTTAAGCACTTTTATTCTTTCTGTTGTTACTTTTCTCACTCCCTTTTCTATCTTTTGTCCTAAATATTGAACTTCTTGTTGACAGAAGTGTCATTTTTCTGGTTATACCTTGTGTCCACTTTCTGCTAAGTGGTTCAGTAAAGCAATTGTGTCAGTGATACAAGCCTCTCGAGTCTTTGATGCCACCAGTATGTCATCAATATACTGAACCAAACTGAATTTCCTGCCATAACGAATGTTTTCAAACACTTTTTCAGGATCTGATTGAAAATAGAGGGGCTCTCTGTGTACCCTTGAGGAACTCGGCACCATGCCAAAACACGATCTCCGAACCGGAATGCAAAAAGATATTGGCTATCCGGATGTTAAGGAATTGAAAAGAATGCTTGGCACAAATTAATCACTGTGTACCAATGCGCATCCCATGGTATCTGATAAAGGATCACTGCATAATTTGGTACTATTGGGCAACAGGGTACTACTATCTTATTCGTTTTCCTCAAATCTTGCACTATTCTATACATGTCACTAGGCTTTTTAAGCTCCATGATTGGCGAGTTACAAGGACTGCCCATGATTTCTCTCAAAATACCTTGCTCAATCATTTGATCAATTACTGGAGCAACTCCTGCTTTGACTTCTGGACTCATTCTGTACTGGGTTATATTCGGATAAAATGCACCTTCATTTACCATAATTTTAATTGGGTCTACATTCGCCATCAGACCAATTTCTTTTCCTGAAAAATCCCACACCTCTGATCTCATCGTGTTTCTCAGCTCATCAGGCAGATTGTTCTCAGTAAGAAGTGAAAACATCTCATCCACTTCTGTCCCTTTTTTTGCTAGCATCACCTTAAATGTGACATCTTCATCAGGTGTTTGGAAAGCAACCCCATCAGGCGTACAATAGATAGTGCAGTTCATCTTGCACAACAAATCCCTCTCTAACGGATTTACTGGACTTGAATCACACACCACAAACCGATGAATATCTCTGAAATTTCCAATATTCACTTCTATTGGCTTAGTGACTGGGGTCTTTATCTGCCTATCTGAGACTTCAACAACTTGGATAGTTTCTCCCGAGAGGGGTAGGTTTGGAATCTCTGCTGCTCTCACAGAAGAACGGGTAGCACTAGTATCCACTAGGAAAGTGATGTCATTACCTTCCACTATTCCATCAACAAATGGACCTGACTGATCTACTGCCAAGGATGCGCCAAGAACACATTTTTCCCTAACCCCTCAGGCACCATCATTGGGACGTGTCTGAATCACTCTCATTACCTTGCATCCAATATTGTTGAACTGTTTGTGTATTCTTACTACTCTCTCCACGAAATCTGGTGTTCACACTGTATTTCTGCACCTGAGCGTTCGCATAATTTGGCATAGGAGCTTTTGGCACCTGTAATGAGGAGTAACTATCTGTATCTGTTGCTGCTGCTGTTGCTGCTGGTTCACAACCACCTCATTCTGCGGATTTAAATTTTGATTTACCACATTACTCTGTTGAACATTTCTACACTAATTCTTCCAATGTCCATGCTTTCCGCACGCGTGACAAGGATATTTCTTTCCCGCTTCCTCTCTACTCATTTGTCCTTTTCCCTTATTTCCGTTCGATAATTGACTATTCTGATTCTGATCATTCGACTGGTTATCATTTTGAGAACCAGAATTTGCCTCTTGATGTTCTGCCAACGTCACTTGTGCCCACATCATCTTCTCTTTCAGCTTCTTGTGCTTTGCATCAATATCATCACTACAATACTTCGCAAAACTTTAAGATGTCATCTATGGGCTTGCTCTGCCAATAAAGCATATGTTGCTGAATCATCTGACTATTTTCTGATCTTAATCCATACACAAACTGATACACGAAATGTCCCATATCCTTATCACCAATATTTTCAAATTCACTATACTGCTTGAACACCTGTAACAACCTTTCATAATATGCATGCACTGACTCTTTTGGTTCTTGAGTTGTTCGGTCTATCTTAACCCAATCTGTTTCTTTCGGAGGAATTTTGCCTTTCAAGAAAGTAATCACCTGATGATACTTTTTCATCACCTCTTTTCAAGGTGCACCTTTCCTTGCATCCCTAGGATACTCTTCAGCTGGCCAATCAACAGTAATCTTACATTCTGCCAACAAATCAGTTGGCACCACTATGTCAAACAGGCCATCCAAATCTTTTAACAAAACCATTGAGACTTTCATACACTTTTCTACCTGCTTTTACCATTCAACCGGTTTCTCTCTTAATCTGGGAAGATCATTTGTAAAAGACAAAATATCCTGTCTAGACCAAGGAATATGAACATATCCACTACCAGGAACTTCTCTCATTAGACACATTCTCTCAGCCTGTTCTATTTCTTTTAATGGAAATCCAGATTGTTTCCTTCGTAGCTGCTTCATCCCTTTTTCTTGTCCATCTACCTCTCCATTTGTCTACATCTCCCAATTTCTTCAAAATATACATCAATTCTTTTATCTGCAATCTCCTTCCTGATGCATTCAGACTTTCCAAATCTTTTTCTGTAAATTCTGACCTATATCATTTTTGTAATATGTTTGACTTTTCTACGTCTATTCCAAATTCTATAGCTAATTGTATTGTCTTTTCATGGAGATTCTTTGCTCTACAAGTTGTACTTTTACACAAAAACAAAAATTCCTCATCTCCATATGAACATAATCTATCTGAATTTATGGTACCAATAATCATTTCTTCCAAATCCACTCTCAGCTTGCTCACATCAATATTTTTTTCTGGGGTTTTTTCTTCTCAAGTCCCTTTACTGATTCCTCTAGGTCCTCTGGAAAAAACCCTTTAGAATTCCCTGCTAATGGAGTGATAATTGGTTATTTTCTTATATTCACGGGTGAAATTCTCTTCGGAGTTTTAATCACTGTCTCAAGATTAGGAAGATCTAGTAACTAGACATTCGAATCACTCTAACTAACTTGATCTTCTAGCATCACTACCTCTTTTCTAGCACTATTCTGTGGGACTATTACTGTTTGCAGTTTCAGGGTATCTCGCTTATCACCATACAATGGGATAACAGGATCAATTGTTACTGGTACTCTCAATGCTTCAGCATTCAAACCTACCTGATTTATTTTCTGAATTATTTCTTCTTTCGTCTTATTCAATGCATCCCTTACTTTTTCCTGTAGTACTCGGTTGACTGTTGGATCAAATAGAACCTGTGGAACTAATGGAGTTCCCATCATTGGTGCACTTGGGGTTGCATTTCTAGCACTTTCTTGATAAGGTGGAGGTCTTTTAACTAAAATGTCTTCTAATAACTCATTATCAGATTCATCACATCCTGTTCCTGTCATACCTATGTGTTTCATTTTTTCTTTACACTTACTCTCAACTTGATCCTCAGCCATCAACACTGGATACAAACCCTCTGTTACTACTGCTCTCCTCCATCCATTCATCTGATCCCCGTAGTGTCAAATGGGTATCTAGGTAAGAATCAGCTAATAATCCTTCTACCTCCTCTGTATTTTTTGCGCTCAAATGCCTCAACTTCCCATTACTCCAAAGCTTCATACTGTGTCAACCTAGGATTTGGTTCTAATGAATTAATTTGATTTCTCAAATTCTGAAGAATCCTTACATTGAACGTACCATGTTCTGGAAAAGCTAAAACATTATCACCTTTCGTATATTCCATCCAATTTTCCAACCAAACACACGTATGGTATCCTCATTCCATCATCATAAAGGAAGCAGGCGTGTTAGGAAGTGGCATAAGAATTCCCTCCCTAGTTACTACACGCTTATCCTTCCTAAAGAAATTCTTGATTTTATTGATCAACTTCATTTTTCCGACTCCTGTAACTTAACCAACTCAATAAGCGAATTCAGGAAACTCTTTCCTATTTGCTAACACTCGTCCTATACCAGCGTGACTCACATCAACAATCCAATCAGGGCTCACTACGTTTTCTCTTCTGCAACCAATACCAGTGCGGTTCTTGTCTACTGGCCAGTCAGAGTTTATAACACATCCACTTGTCTGACAAATGCCAGCATGGCTCTTTGTGACGTCAGTATTACTCCCACTACTGACCCTCCCTTTACAATCTGCACTTGTTACATGCCCTCTGTCTCAACCAATACCAGCGCGGCTCTTTGTGACAACAGTACTATTCCTGCTACTGACCCTTCCTTCACAAGGTAATAATATAATGCATTTTCTAACTTTTCCTTTCCAAAAATTTAGTTTGAAACAACGTAAAAACAGCGCTACTCTGTCTGCTCCACTAAACCAAAGATAGTTTTCTTCACTTGCTTCAAAGAAAAAGTACTTCCTTTCACTACGAGTAAAAACCACTGTTTACCCTTCACTTAACCTTGTGAGGACCTATTACTCCTCTTGGGATACTCCTCCTTTGAGTAAGGCCAAAGCTTCACAGGTAGACCTTCGCTATCATTCACACTCTACTCTTATACAATATAGTCCCTAATATAACACCTACAGCCCTCCATAGCTTTTTAGGTATTATGACAACAGACGAGTAACCTTCCGTAATGTGATTTCCTTACCACACTTTTCTAAATTCCATTCCCGGGATTCCCAGGTATCTCTGTACGGGTACTTCCAGACAACATAGAACGCAACACTAACTCTTAGTGTTAAACATATTGATAATAATCAATAAACGATAATCAATTATCACCAAACTAATCAATAGTAACCATAACTCTGCTACCAGAAAAACTGATTCAGATGAAAGCCCCAGGGATGAACAAATTCACAAAACAGATATTTCAATAGGGCCCATACACTTTTACTCAAATGTTCATACACAATCTCTGGGTAATCCACGGCAAATCAAGTGTTATAGCTCACCTAGGTTCGGATTAGTTATTTTCCTGTGAAATATAAAATATTCCATAGAACTTCAATGCCTAACTAATCTTCACAAATCAACACTCTTTCCTCTGGTCGATGGACCATTAGTTGAGCTAGTTTATGGTGATAATAACAACTTTCTATCTAAATCCACAGATCTTAGGGACATAACCACAGACTCTGGGTAAGATTCATGCGCTTTATCTAAAATTTTAGTCATAAATCGAACGCTCATTTAATACCGATTCACAGTGCAAACTCCATTACTCTTTAACTTGAGAGAAAAATCTCATTTAGCAATTACATTCACTTACATAGACTTCATTCAACAATTTAAAATGCAAAGAGTGGATAGGCGAAGAGATAAAAGGCACAAAATAAGATACATTTGCAGAGAAATATGCACATTTTAAGACACAGTGACATTTACCTAGTGAAAAACTGGAAAACCACCCCTCTGGCCAAAGGACTGGTAGAGGTCTCTTGATTTAGGATCAGGAGACAAAGAACTATAGGACAGGATTAGGACAAGGCAGATACTTACTAGACTTCTCTATAAACTCGACGCACCAGGGCGCATCCCTCTCTTACACTCTCTCCCTCCTCGATATTCTTCTGGAATCTTCTAATCTAATCAGTCTGTCTTTGCATCTGAATCTTCCCAGTCTGCTCCCTTTTCTCTTCTTATAGCAGCTCTCTCCTTTCTCTCAGCATTGATGTATGTGAACTGCGCTGCTTAATTAACTTAAGCCATTCTAGTTATAGTCTTTATTTTTCATGTCCCACCCTCAAAAGTTGCAAATCTGGATAAAATACGGGATATGATTGGACGGGGCCAGGGGAGTTTTCGTCACACCATGCTGACATATTCATCTTTATTAAGGTTCCTTTTGTTTGCTAGCCTTTCCCCTTTAGCTTATTCACTACTTTTATTCCCATACATGTATTGTTGCAAATTGTTATTAACATTATATACAGGCTCCATTGACAAGGGATTCTCTTTGCCATTTCTCACGTCTGCTGTCCTTGCTCCTTGGCAGTCATTCAGCTCTTGCGGTCAACGGGTCATCTCACGTATTCACTGAGCATGTGCGAGTCGCCATCTTTTCTTATTGCTACTGGTTTAGATAGGCCCAAAAATACTCTATTAATAAAGAAAACATAAACAGATGTAAATTTCTCAAATATATAGTTCTCACTGTTCACCACCCACTTCTGCTCTATCCCTTGTTATTATCATTCTTTTGGGTCAAACCGTTAACAATAGCAGCTTTCTTTTAGGTACAAGCAAGCATATGGTGGGCGTATGGCTCCTCAAGACTTCATATTAGTTAGTCCTGCGCATGCGTGAGAGTTTCCCTCTTAAAGCAGGTTGGTTACGTTATTTCTACGTCATTCTGGGTTGCACAGGCGCAAAGCGTTTTTCTGATTTAGAGCGGGTTTTAGTCGCATTGCATTTTATTCCACATTAGTTAAGCATGGATAAAGCTTTTCTCCCCATGTTTTGGTGTCTGGTGCATATTAGTCTCATCTTATCTACAGTTTTAGCTATTTTTAAACATTAAGGAAGGATTTCTCTGAGCAAGTTTTGTTTTCTTGAATACTTGCTTCATCAATACCCTGTGGCTCAAGGCCCCAAGTCTAGCAATATGTGGGTTGAAGGGGAAAGTGACAGGGGTTGAGCTTGTGGCGTGGCTTGTGGGGTGCGATCGTGGAGTGGAGGAACAATTGAGCTGAATAGTGGGTGGTCCGGAACCCCTTCTGCAATTGCTTTTGAGGTGGGTTGGCCGTCACCTCGTTAAAGTTAGTGGGCATTGTAGGGTCTTGCTTACATTCCACAGTCGTGGGTGGCTCACAGCCTGGGGGCGCATGGGCTCCCAATGTGTTTTAGGAGCATTGCCGGTGCCCAATACCGAGACACTCTGGTGGGGCCTGCCCCTGGTTGTGCACTCAGTTTGTCCGCACTGTACACTGCACTACTGGTCGGCAGCATGGCACTCGGGTGCAGAGCAGCTGCAGTCAGTCGGGTCCCCTCCATTGCTATGAGGCTGTAAGTAGGGAGTGCTTACTAGTCTCAATTTGGGGCGTGCTCGTGTAGCATAATTAACAAAGCTGCGGTCTTTGGTCCTGTGGACCCAGGTTCGAGCCTTGTTGTAAGGAGAAGGAGCGAGCAGGACTGCTTTCAAATCTGGGCGTTATGTAAATGCATCAAAGCTGCTTCGTTTGAATAAGCGGTGTGGCTCAGGAGCTGTGATGGGGTCGCTGCATGCTTGGGGTGTGCAGTCCCCAAGCTCACCGCGATCACAGGTGACTGGGTTTCATTGCTGTGGCTTGGAGGCTGTGCTGTTGGTCACGGAGGTGTGGGTCTGAGTGCCCCTCCTGCGGCCATTTGTGGGAGGGCCGTCTGGGTTCACGGGCAGTGCTTTCAGGGCTGGTCTCACCGCCCAAGGCTGGGATAACAGTTCTGAATCTAGCGGTGGTCGCGTAGTCTTCGTTTGTTGCTCCAAAGTCTGCGCATCAGCAGGATGCCAATCCTACCAGTTGGTGTATCCCTCTTGGGAGGTCCGGGGTCGACGTGGGTCGGGGTGTCGGTGTCCAGGCCCGATGCTTTGAAAAGTTTGCCCGGGAGCAGCATCTTTAGCGGGACACTCCCTCACCTCTCAAACCCCACCACGCAACAGGGGGGGGGAGTTCGGTGCTGAGGGGCTACATGTTGAGTAAAAGTTAGTGGCGAGGTGCTTTAACAGTCTGGTTTCTCTGGGTGAAGGGGGCCCAGCATATTGGGATCACCAGTACCTCCCCGGCCGGGGGGGTGACACCCCATTTGCTGCAGCAATGTCACCCTTGTGCGTTGTTGGCTGAGGCTTGTCCTATTAATAAAAAGAAAAAAACGCAGTTAGCGGAAAGAGTGCGTGGTGCGGTTAGTTCCCCGCACTTGACACCTTAATGGGAGGAGGTGTGTCATAGCTGGCTGTCCCTTTGCACCCATGCAGTCCCCTGTCTTCTGAATACTTTTCAACTTTTCCCATCTCTGTGTTGGAGGGCTAAGGCCTCTATTTATTTTCACAGCAGCATTACAGCTGTCATAATGCAATAAAACAAATACATTTGCGGGTTCAGATGACTGCGGGTGGGCACTGTTGCCTTTTTACCTGGGCACTGTCCCCTTTTCACCATTGCACATCTCTTGTCAGTCACTCGAGGAGTATGGCCCAAACTCATGCAGGGCAGCAGATGCACTGAGGGGGGCTAGGAGGATAAGAGGCATGGGTGACAAAGACAAGCACAAACACTTGTAAAACAAACTACAAGGATCTGAATTGGATAAGAACAAAAAAGGATGAACTAGAGTAATAGTGCAAGAAAGATGTAGTTCTGTGGACAGTTGTGACGGGATGTAACTTTAAAGTGACTCATTATAGATCTTGCACAGTCTCAGCATTCCAGAACTGAAGCATGTTCAATATTCTTACAACGAAGCCATAGTTGTTGCTTATTTATGCAACTATCACCCATTGACAAAGTCAACAGTTCTGGCTTGTTGTAGGTGTAGTGTTACTTTTGTAGTATATAACTGGGGGCAATGACAGAAGCGGCAAAATACCAGTCTGCGGCACACTAAGCTAAGCACAAATTTTCAGCATACGTGTTTTAAGCCACGCCCATAATGCATGGACCACGCCTGTTGGAGAGTCTGCCTCGCGTGTACTGCGCTGCATGAGGACCAAAACCAAAGTGACCAATGCCTTTTTGTGAAGCAACCGTTGCCCATGTAGAGTGCTCCAACACCTGCTGGGCGTACCCTCGCAATATAGAACTGCGATATAGATATATAATCAATCAAAAAAGAACGCAATACAGGGGACGGCATTTGGCGTGGGAAACTACCCGGCAGTGGCCCACGTGCAGCATGCGTGCACGTGAGTAACACTGCGATAAAGTTGTAGTTGATGGAGTTTTGTGACTGTGATGTAACTTCTAAGAAACACGTTATCGATCTTGCAAAGTCTCATCATTTCAGAACTGAAGCATTTTCAAGAGTCTTACAAGGAAGCTAGAGATGTTGCTTATTTACCATATGCAACTATCACCATTGACAAAGTCAATAGTCCTGGCTGGCACTAAGTCCAATGTTACAGGTTGATTAAATAGATGGAAACAATGACAGAAGAGGCAAAACTATGCGGCACAATATGCCAAGCAAAGATTTCAGCTTAAATGTTTTAATGCAATGCCGGAGGGTGGCGCGACCAGTTACCTTCAAGCGTACAGATGGCACATTTGATAATGGTGCAGGATAATTGTTCCTTTAAGGTCCACCTTGGGACGTTCAAACAGGGACGACTTGTGCAATAGATCATGTGTTTTTATCGATACTTTGTTTCAGTTAGGAGGAATGATTGGCCTGGACAATTCTTTGACTTGAACTGGGTCATGTCCAGAGTATTGAGCTGGGTGGGGCAAGTTTTACAAAGATGAACATGTTTGTTTTAATTAATACTTTGTTTCAGTTAGAAGGGATGATTTGTCTAATTCAGACATGCCCCCCCCCTGACAAATATTCTCCAACTTGTAATTTGTTCAGGTCCAGCTTGTCCAAGTTGGGTGGGGGCGAGTTACTCAATAGCTGTTTTGTAGCATTGACAGTTCTGATGGCTCGTGGAGCAAGGGATGCTTGGACTGCTTGCATGGGCAGGTAATTTCTTCGAGGACTTAGCCTTGCATGCTACCCTACGTTTGGTTTAACTGACTAGGGTGATGCAATGGAATTGTTGCAGGCATGCACCGAGAGTTGGGTTTTTCGATACTATGTAACACCATAAACTTAACTGGGTTGAGTATCAGGCCAAGGAGTGGCTGCGTGACTCTCTGGTACTGAAGATGGTCATTTTGTTGGCATGCCTTTCTAGACGTTTGTTGCAATCTTGCACGTTTTGTGGTTTGGTGGGCCCAGCACGAAAGGCTTAAGGAGGTCTCACAGTCTGGGTCAGGTTTTGGGATCAAGACAGGTGAACAAACTGGTTTCAGACCTTTACTTGAATTTCAAGTTACACCATGGTTGAATGAGTGCTATTAAGGAGCACCAAAGTTAACAACTCCTTTTCTCGCATAGGACTGCAGAGGATGGGAAAAGTGGAGCTGGACCTATCAGTGGTGGGTCAATTCTGTTAAATTCACGGGGGCATTATGAGGCGTGTGAAACTGGTGCTTAGGAAATCCAGAGGGAGCATGGGTGATTAGCTGGCAGTAGGTCCACAGCAATCCACCACTTCGCCTCTAGCACGGGTAGTAACTGGGCTGCATCCATGACCTGCAGCTCTGAGGCAAGGTCTTTTGCACCTGGTGTGCACCTGGTGTCAGGGACCCTGTCCAAGTCAAGGGTTCAAGCCACAGAAGCAAGGGCACCTTTTATTGATCACTTGACTGCAGCATATTCACCCAAATTCTATGCAGCATGCTTTGGATACAATTTCACCTGTCTGTTGAGCTACAGCTGGCGGTTCGTTTGGTGGATCACGTTGGCCTAGAATCCAAACGTCCCTATGGGCATAGGAGAGGGACATGGGTCCTCCATTTTCCGACTCTTCCAGGTTCCCGTAAAGGTGACATATGGCTTCATGCTTTACATCTGGAGGTTCAGGAGCAGGGGGAAACAGATTTTGGGACAGGTTAGCATACCTCAAAGGTATATCTGTGGGTTTAATGTATGTGTATCGCTGGTCTTATGGCTGTGTAGAGCCATTCTCATTTGGCACACTGCCGGTGTCTTGTGCTCGCTGGCCGCCCCATCTCTGAGACATTTAGAAGTACGGCCAGAGTAAATTTTGCCCTTATTAAGGTGCTCGTGACCAAAGTGGTTTGTTGTATCTTTTCAAGGGGAAGGGATATATGTTAGGTACCGAATTGCTTACAACGTAGTACATTAAGGTGGACGGTGAAAATGTTCAAGTTGCAACTGGGAGATTCCTCCATTGATGTCAATAACTGCTCACATTGCTAGCAGTTAAGCAGCCTGGGAAGTCTGGGGGCAAACACCACAGATTAAGCTGAACAGGCAAGATTCCTGTAAGAAAAGAGGGATAGGTGGCAAGTACACAAGGACACCCTTACTTAATGTCACATATTTTTAAGTTCATCGGATAGTTGAGCCTTTACACTTCATAGGAGGATAGTCACCAACGCAGAACAGGCTATTGGGTATGCCTTTTGTTAATCCAAGCGAGGGAAGGAAGGGCTATTATTTATTCAGGTCCAGCATACATGCGCGTGGAAATATCTCTACAATATTGGTATGCAGTTCCTAGTGCTCAGAGCAGGTTGTTGTGTAAGATCAAGCGCTCCACATGGAGTTGGAAATCAGGAGAAAGTTCTCCTTTCGGAAAAAGACCCTCACACACGCAGCCAGCTAGGTGTCATGCTTCATCATCGGGTCTGCTCCTTATCGGGTCGGCGCTGCAATACCCGATCGGCGCCCGTGATGGGGCCTTCTTGGCGGAGATCTTTATTCCGTATGCCGCTGGGTGTAGTGTGTGTGAGGGCCCTAGATCAGTGTAGGTGATGGTGATGTGTAGGGGGATGTGAATTAAAATAGGAAGAGGTGGTCCATTCAAGACAATATTAATGAAATATGGCCACTCCCCTAATTAAAATAAACAAAGCGCGCATCTTCACTCTAGGATGTGAGGTTCTACGCTTGTGATATCGGTCAACATGTTTCTTGCCCTTGTATCAATTTGATGGCAATTCTTCAGGACCAACAAGGATCTACCTACACTTTTTGGTGGTGGTCAATAACAGGGTGTAGTGAGGAAATGACCACCCTTACAGCACCCAAAAAAGTGTGGTACCTGTAAATCTAAAAACAACCTGCAAGGAAAACAGAATAACAAACAATTATGACAAACATGTGATCTATCATGTCTGTATGATAAAAGTTGTGATTAAGAAGCTTGTGCACCACTCAGTATTTCTGGTGCATCACACGCATGCTCGACGTCAGTGACCAGTGGCATGCGTGACATAGAGGCTCTATGTGTTCAGAGCGTCAGAGTTGGAATTAAAAAGAACGTATTTTGGGAATAAGAATGGCAGCTGAATGAGCATCAATCATAAAAACTCACCCCATTAGGGTCAGCGATGGATGGCAACAGTACCGGCCGGTGTAGACACTAAGGTGTAGTGTCCTAATGTATGGAGAAAGGTTATTAACGGAAGGTGAAACACATGCCCCCAGTGGCCCATGGCATAAGTCAACATTGACGACGAGGGGGTTAAAACCAACAACAAGGGAATCCCTCGTTGTGTCCACTCATGCAAAAATGTCTGCCTCGCTGTTAGAGGCACTCTGTCATCCAGCCGACTGTGAAACTAGCTTGACGAGGAGCCCAACTCAGGGAGGCACCCTAGTAACGTTCCCGCCACCGTAGTTGGTGTCAGGTTGGGTATGCCTTGCCAGGACATTGACACACACTTCATACAAACTGGAGCCTCTCTAAATGCTGAAAACACAGACTGGGGTATGTTTGGCTCAAAAACCCTCTTCACCAAGCTGCAGTGCACCATGTTGTTGCCAGGTGTCTTTGAGTGACAGGCAAGCGCATTAGGGGAGTTGTATTAAGTAGCGCATTTTCTTGCAGTGAGGCAGAGGGGTCCCAGCGGACCCCCAAAAGGTGGGCTGTGACAAAACATGAAACTGAGAATCTTAGATTCCAACATGATCATTGGTTTAATAATACGCAAGACTCTCTGGCCATGCGGGGTAAAAATGTTCCAGCATGAATTACAAGTTGACTAGAAGATAAGCCAAACTCTCCTTTGATTCTGTGGAGGGCAATCAATTCCGGGGATAACGAAGTGCCTAGGTCTAGAGCTGGATTAAGCACCAAGTGTCACAGCTGTTTTGCAGGTAGTCTGTATTTGTGATCATACTGCATTTGAGCAAGCCTGGTGTGCTGCGTATGTTGTCACTCCAAAAAGTGCGGTGACTGCAATAGTGTGCACAATACGAACATTCCCTCAAACCAGATTTGACACCATTAATGTGTTCACCATGGTTTAGCAATCAAAAAAGCTGTGCAAATCTCTGGTCAAATTCAGCAAAGTATGTACACCCTGGAACCGAGGGCATGTGACAGGTTGCTTCAGTTAAGCAAAAAATTCCCTGCCCTGATTGCCATAGCAGCTAGGCTGGCCGTGGAAGCTGTCAGCTACAAGTGTCCTGCAGTTCCAAAAATTGGGGGAAACAAGGGCTTTAAGCACAAAAGGCTACAATGTA
Source organism: Triturus cristatus (assembly GCF_964204655.1). Lineage (NCBI taxonomy): Eukaryota > Metazoa > Chordata > Amphibia > Caudata > Salamandridae > Triturus > Triturus cristatus. The sequence continues at coordinate 787,018,826 of NC_140593.1, read as the reverse complement.
TTCAGAACATTTGGCATGTCCATTAATCAAGAAAAGACAGGTATCTGTACTTACTGTTCCTCCCCTGTCCCCACACACTTGTCTGCTCCATGGTACACTTTAGCAGAAGTTGGGAAGTGCACGACTAGCACTGGGAGGGGACATCAGCATGGCGTCACAGCAGCTAAATAGAGCAGTCAGAAGGTGAGGGGCTGACATGCAATATGGTCATGTAATGAAGCAGAATACGGGGGTCAGGCGCGATGCTATAGGCGTTACTTTGACCATACACGGGCAGAAGGGTACAGTGCCAGGAACCCGCAAATTGAGTGGGTTTTTAGAAAGGGGTTGCGTATTCCAAACAGTGTGTGCTGTGACTCCAATGAGGGGGAGAAAGAAGGGTTCAGTGCACTTATGCTGACAGTTACTAGAACACAGCGTGCACTCAAGTTTGGGAGGAGCTGGTACATTGCCACTGCTGGTGCTGTACATGGGGGTAAACAAGGGCTTAGTCAACCCTGAATGTAAGGCACATATTGCACGCAGTGCTCAATGGATTGAAACAGACATTCCAGGGTTACGAAGAGCAGTGGTTTTGCATCCCAGTTTGGGTAAGATTTCTGGCCTGCATAGTATTCTTATACAGGAGGAGGCCAGATGGCAGAGATAAGGGTATGATGGTGGTCACAATAAATAACTTGGTAAAAATATACACTGTTGGCGTGGGAGGCGAACTCCAATTTGTTTTCCAGGGTATTCTGAAATCAATGACTGGGCTGGCAACACTTAATAAGAAGTCCCTTTTTGGCACAGTGCACCCTTAACTGCGGGCAAAGCAGAGGGCAGTTGTTTCAATTATGGGATGGCCATCGAGCATGCCTATGGATGGGTATATACAGCTGTGGTTAAACCAGAGGACAGTAGTATCCATTTTAAGTGGAGGCCATCAAACTTGCCTACAATGGGGTAAATAAGCCATGCACAATCCCACCAAGCGGGAGGGCTTGATTCAACTTTATTCAAAAGCAAATAAGCGGGTTTGGTATATAAGGCGTGGGCTCTTGAGTGCATACGCCGCAAGGTTCCCCCAATAGGGATGGGGAACACCTACGGACTGTTGACCTGTCAGAGGTAGAGGGGAATTGTACAGCTAAAAGGAATGGTACCCACATGTTGCAGGAGGTTATGGAGCATGCCATGGTGGGGGGGCCTGGATATGACGTCGGCCACATCCATGGCTTTGGCAGAGTTACAGGGCGATCCGGAGGCTGATTGGTATGAGCGATACCCTTTCAGGAGTACAATAAGGGTGCATTATGCCAAAATCCCATGAGTCTTTACGGTAGGACCCTGGTTGAACGCTAATCATTCGGGCGGTTGTAAGCCTGAGCAACCAAGGGCTTGCCTGGTTATGCTCTGCCCCTAAAAAGGCATGAGTAAAAGGTATGGACTGGTGGTCCATGAAATGTAAGGGGGATAACCCCCACATAAATGGAAGCACCAATTGGATTGGCCAGGGTGCAGTTTGGCTCCTCAGGTGGGCAGGACAGCTTAGGTGAGTCACCGCTGCCTGCCTTGGATCGCCCGTAAGTTAATCCACCAAGTTGGCATACTCCTTGTATGTAATAAACCTGCAGCAAACTTTCTCTATCAAAAAACTTGTGTGGATTGTTTATTTTGTGCAGCGCGACTAATTACTGCTGACTGGGGGTCGCCGATATCAGCACTATGCGGCTGCCTGCGGTGCACACAGTGGGCCCCATAAGAGGGCATCCTCTAGTGCAGCTTCAGGCACCTCCCCGCCACTTGTCACTGGGACCCTTTCCCTCGGAGTCCCCCCTCAGGTCTGGTGCCTCCAAGGCATCATTTCCGGTGCACGGTGGGCTGGTGACAGGTATTTATACCTGCCCCTGCCCACTGGCCACCCTCTTTGTTCCCCGCTACACACGCTGTCACCCCCCTACATGCTTAGCCTGCGTGATGGCATGAGGGCTGGGCTAGTAGATTGAATGTATTAATGTATTCATTTGTGTTGCAGGCAGAGTTACAGGGCAATCCGGTGGCTGATTGGTACAGGGGTACCCTTTCAGGAGCAAAATAAGTGTGCATTATGCCAAAATTCCAGGAGTCTTTATGGCAGGACCCTGGTTGAAAGTGACGGCGTCCCTCTAGTCCTTCGGGTGGTTGTAAGCCTGAGCAACTGGGGGCTTGCCTGATTAGGCTCCGCCCCCAATAAGGCATGAGTAAAAGGTATGGACTGGTGGTCCATGATATGTAAGTGGGATAACCCCCACATAAATGGTAGCACCGATTGGATTGGCCACCATGCAGTTCGGCTCATCAGGTGGGCAAGACAGCTTAGGCGAGTCACCATTGCCTGCCATTGGATCGCCCATACATTAACCCACCAAGTTGGCATACTCTTTGTATGTAATAAACCTGCAGCAAACTTTCTCCAACAAAAGCTTGTGTGAACTGTTTATTTTGAGCAGCCTGACTAATTACTGCTGAGCGGAGAAATTTTCCGACATCGGCACTATGCAGCTGCCCGAGGCACATGTAGTGGGCCCCTTAAGAGGGCAGCCCTCTAGTGTTGCTTCAGGCAACCCCCCGGCACTTGTCTCTGGGACCCTTTCCCTGGGAGTCCCCCTGTCGGGTCTGGCACCTCTACGCCGTAATTTCTGGTGCATGGTGGGCTGGGGACAGGTATTTATACCTGCCCCCAGCCACTGGCCACCCTCTCTGTCCCCCGCTGGACACGCTGTCACCCTCCAAACTGCTTACCCTGCATACCGGTGTAGGGCTGGACTTGTGAATTGAACGTATTAATGTATTTATTTGTGTTGCAGGCAGTGTTACAGGGCGATCCGGAGGCTGATTGGTACAAGGGGTGCCCTTCTAGGAGCACAACAAGGGTGCATTATGCCAAAATCCATAGGAGTCTTTACGGCAGGACCCTGGTTGAAAGCGATGGCGCCCCGCTAGTCCTTTGGGCGGTTGTAAGCCTGAGCATCCGGGGGATTGCCTGGTTTTGCTCTGTCCCTAAAAAGGCATGAGTAAAAAGTATGGACTGGTGGTCCATGATATGTAAGGGGGATAACCCCCACATAAATGGTAGCACCGATTGGATTGGCCTTTGTGCAGTTTGGCTCATCAGGTGGGCAGGGCAGCTTAGGTGAGTCACCGCTGCCTGCCCTTGGATCCCCCGTAAATTAACCCACCAAGTTGGCATAATCCTCGTATGTAATAAACCTGCAATAAACTTTCTCCTACAAAAAACTTGTGTGGACTGTTTATTTTGCGCATCGTGACTAATTACTGCTCAGTGGGGGTGTTTGCAGAAATAGGCACTACTCATACAAACAAAAGTTCCAAAATGATTACAGTTCGAAGATTCTGGTGTCACAAAAGTTCTTACAGGTATTGCCTTGTCCAGTGTGTTATCTGTCGCTTGTAAATCTTTATTGCAACCTGCCATTTTCAGGATACAGGCCATGGAAGCTTCCAATGTAAAGGTTCAAGGTTAGTTTGTCCGCACCCAATTGATTGAGGTCAAGCAGCTCCGAGTTTTCCACATGGGGCCCCTTATGCAGACTTAATTGGCAATGAGGGTATGCCTAAAGTGTCCTTATTCTTTAATCCTGGTCCTTTTTTCTGCTTAAATTAGAAAACATTTGTCTGATATTTTATGCATCTTCTTTACTAACAACCCTGCATATTAGATTAGGGGTTCCTGTGGTCCTGAAGAAATGCCTTTGACACTCAGAGTGACTAGGGCATAAAACATGTCAACCATACTGGGATCCAAGGGCTCATCACCATGCCTGGTTGGGTCTGCTCCTAATGTTGGCACAGACACTCTCCAAGAACAGAACTGAGTCAAAGAGATGATCTGTAGCCAGTTTTAACTTCACCCATACCAAATCTACCTTTCCCTCTCTCAACCCACATTAAAGACAGTTACCTTTGGTGCATCATGTGTAAAAATAAAATATTTATGTTCTGGGATTAATGAAACTATAACATTTGGGGTTCTGAACTGGCAATTGTTTAAATTTGTTTTTCATGGAAGTTCGTTTATTGACCACATGAGCCTGAGATTTCTGTCCACACAAGAGACATGACACCAACATTTATTAAGAAGGTTCAGATAATTCATTTTTTAAATTAAATTGTCCACATAGAACCATAGTAAGATTGAAAAATTGTTAAAATGTAAATATAATAGTATTCAATATATTTCTGCTCTTCTCCCTCTACCCATCATTTGTACACTTGATCATGTCCCAAAGAGTCAGTGCCTCAGAGGGGAGAGAATACCTTATCTGTGCCCAAAGCGTGCCTGGGCTTTCCCAAGGTACTAGTCAGTGTTTCTTGGAGAGTCCCTGCCACCTCTTCAGAAGACTCATATATCCCAAGCCTCACCCCCACTCTATTTACCCACTGTGTCCAATACTTTAATAGGCCTCTCCCATTGATCTTGATGTGTGTTTCTCCGGGAACATTCATATGTAGTCATTCTAACCATACAATTTTCATTCACCCTTTCAAAAAATCCTCCCAGGTGCAGTTTCCCCATTCTTCATTAGTTCCTGTACATTCTTGCCTCAAACACGCTAGCCATTTATATGCCTGATCCCCCATAATCCAGGGAACACAGGTTAGCTTTGACCAGTATTCAATCATGACTCATCTGTAAGCACACAGGCACATACATTTTTTTCTCTTTTTTTCTCTTTTTTCTCTTTTTTTCTCTTCTCTCCCTCACACTTCACCCTCTCGACTGTCCTGTCTTAGCGCTGGGATACTTACGGGTTACTATGCGCTCTACAAAACCCTATTATTATTATTATTATTACACAGGTATGTTCCAGGTTTTGATTTCTGGTGTTGCTAACATGCCTTATGTAGTTCTCTGTCTTTGTTCACAAGCCTTTTGGTTCCAGCAGGGGCATTTCCATCCATTCAATTCTACAAACAAGTTCAGAACTAATTCACACACATAATGTCCTTTGACAACAGATGTTCTGCTGAACCCACTAGGGAAACATGCAGATCTACCTCCAAGTATTCACTCCAATGTCATAATCAATTCCTGACATAAAATAAAAACAAATACTCACACCTATTGTAAGCCCTAACAAAGAGGGGCTTGCACATACGTTCTCTGACCATTCTTTGATGTTTAGCTCAGCCCATCATTGTTCCATCTGCCTGGCGGTGGGGGGGGGGGGGAGACAAGGGAGGAGGGGCTGACAAGGTGATGGGGAGTAAAAAATGGTCTGGCCAGGTTAGATTTAGGGGGCTTTGCACCAGTAGGTTAGTGATAGTTCTATATACTAGGTCCATAGTGTGTCCTTTCTCATGGGTGGAAATTGAGAGCGGCAAGGTTGTGTAAAAGATTCTTTGATGTGCTATTGTTGGAGTCTTCAACGTGTATATTGAAGTCCCCAAGCAAGGTGAAATTGGCTTTGTTATAGCCAGACTTGCGGCCAGTCCAGTTAAGGCCTGTAGAAAGCGGGCGTGAGGGACAGGAGGCTTTTATATAGTAGAATTTCTGAACAGGCTAAGGTGGTTTGAGTGTGATGTAGAAGAGCAGGCTCTCACAGTTCAGAATACTGAGAAGCATAAACGAGCATTTAAATACTCCTTAAATATGATGACTACCCCACCACCTCTCTTGCCTGTCCGATCAACCCATCTAATGAGGTAGCTGGGTGGCAGGGCTTAGATGACATCGGGTGAGGAGCCTTCATGGAGTCATGTTTCAGTTAGGATTAATACATCTGGCGCTGACTCCACTAGGAGCAAAAAGATGTGCAGTTAATGGGCAGCCAAGGAGCAGCTGTTGACAAAGGGCATACGCCATACTATCTACTTTGGGATCCAAATAAGGCTGACTCGAACTCAGCTGGGGGCGCAGGGCACAGATATTGCAGGAATGCGTCGCTCGACTGAGGTCAATGGAGTGGAGACAGGGGTCAGATGGCGTAGCCTGTAGTGCTCTCAATTGGCTACATGTATAGGTTACATTTTTTATGCTGTGACAGGCATAGTGCCTGGCCCCTGGTCCTGGATGGGTGTGGACGGATGCAGACGGGCTTACTTTTGGTGTGCCTTTGGCAAGCCAGTGTCATGCCCACTGCGCGCATTTGCACTGCGGCTCATCACATTTGGAGGCCGGACCAAGCAACCAGAGCATGTCCTAAGATGGCAGCTCTGAATGTTCGATGTGGCAGTAAAGTGCAGTGCTCAGTGCAGATTCAATTCCAGTTTCTGCCCAGCGCCCCTTCTCAAGGCAGTAACTGATTTTGCAGATTAAAACTTTAATATTTATAAAATTATAAGTTACACAAGTGAAAAGTGCTCTGGACAGTGCTGGGAGCAAATTAGACACTCACCACTGCAGCAATTAGAAGTGCGGTGTCAGCTTGTGTGCTCGTCTGCACTGCGGCCCTCATTTATGAAGGCCAGCCAGAACAACTAGAGTGCGTCCTAAGATGGCGGCTCTGAATGTGCGATACGGCGGTGAATGAAGTGCACCAGTTTTTATTCGACTTATGCAGAATTGCTGATTCACTGCTCACTTTGCCACTGGATTCAAGCAAGCCTGGCTGAAGACGCTGAAATGCCAGAAACCGGTCCTAGGAAGCTTGTTTCCGGTCCAGGGAAGGCATGGCTTGGCAGTTCGGGCTGGACTGTTCCCATGAGGCACAGGGTCAGACTGATTTGCATATGGCCATGTCTGAACTGGGGTGGCAGAGTGGGCTAAAGAACGGTGATGGATCAAACCTGGGTGTGAGTATTTGATTGGTTCTGATGCTCCGTCCATCACCACCCCCTTTTGTACCGCATAGGCTAATGGTACCATAAAACATTATACATTAATAAATTGACAGTGTACCACCTGCAAACTGAGACAGGGTGTGTGAATCAGGAGGGTGGTTTTCCAGTTATGCAGGAACTCATCCTGACGCTCTCCAGTGGCAGCCACCATAACGCAAAGGTGAGTGGAGTGGAGGACGGGCAGGCAGGGGGGACGGGGAAGGGAAAATATATTTTTTAAACGTACCTTTAGCCACAGCCTCCGGCGGCCACCTCGGAGCTCTCCCTGCAGCCTTCGGGAATTCAGAGTCTGCTCAGCCAATTGCTCTCCTGCTGGGAGAGCAGCACCAGATTTCGTCTGAGCAGCCTGCTCTATTGCTCCTGTGTAGCCTGTGTTTTTTCTCCAACCTGGCTGTGAACACAGCTGGGTTGGAGAAATGGATGTGCACTCATGTATGTTTGGTGGGCCTACGACGGAAGGCCAAACATACATGAGCTCTTCTAAGTGCCCACCACCTGCCTGTCATGGCCCAGCCCCCATCGTGCATGTATGTCCGAGGTAAATGTCACGTGAATAACCCACTAGATATTGTCCAGTAATTACATGGAGCACTAGAATCAGTGATTCTAGTTGGCAGGGCATATACAAAATTACAACTGCATTGCATGCATGAGACAGGAAGAGATCACATGCCAATGGTGTAAATAACTTAAATATAACCACCCAAAATAAGATGACAGTTTGGCAGAGAGGGTACTGTGCCATCCGTGTGGCTGGGCAACCTTACACTAAACTGTTAATGAGACCCTAAGTTGAATAGATGTTTGGAAAGATAAAAAAAAATCCTAGTTCCTGGGGTACACATTTCAGTTACAGAAGTATGGGGGTTTTCCAAGATTTGATTATGTCCTAATGCAGTGTTCTCTGGGAAGGGTTGGAAGAGGAGATAGGTTCTAATTCTCACATAACATCCATAGAAAGAGGACTAGGAGAATGGGAAACAAGAAAGGTCTAATAACTTCATAATTACTCACGCACACATCTAAGGAAGGTACTTTCAACTCTTCCCCACAACAATCACGGAAAAAGACCACTGCCCCTGATTCAGGAAAAGATCAAGCAAGGGACTCAGGAATTAGAAGATTTTTTACCACTCTTCTCTGAATACTGACTTATGTACAATACATAATCCTATAATTGGTTAACTAAATATTCAGTGAAGAGTATCAATCTAAAGCATATTTAAGTGCGCATCCAAGGCCTAAGACATATTCGCGGACTAAGAGCTTTGAATAGCCCCAACGGGATACTATACTTATGTCTTCCACTCCACTCTAAATGAAACAAACAAACATGATTCCAACAGGGAATAACTTCCGAACAATAGAATACCCTGCTAACCTCTCTAAAAGGGCATCCAAATCCTTTAAATACAACCTGCTGAGAAAAAACCCTGAAACACTTATCTTAGATCCCTCATTCAACTCGAAAAACGGAGTGATTATTGATGATTTAATTTTCTTGACTAGATCAACGGCTAAATGGCGCACCACTATAGCTAAATTACTAAATATCAAAGAAGCAATAAACATCCCCTACGGAACAAAGCTGCTTATAACACCTTCGAGAAACTTAAGGGCCACACTTAATATAACTTATTACAAAAGCGGCACGGTATTCCTCCAAGCGTCCAACAAAGACCTTGAACGGTTTGACCGCTACTTCCCCACTCTAAAAGAACAGGTTCATAACACCCCTCCCTTAGCTCACCGACCAGGCAGCAACGCAGACAACATCACACATACACGACTGAGGATAATGACTATGAACGACAACGGGACAGTTCAGAAGAGGCAGCACCCCAATACCTCACCTACAAGACACAACACCAAGACCCACTCTACAGCCAACAATCCATGTCTGAATGTACACATAGGAATCACTCACAAAATCTCAGAAGCAAACCAAGTATACACTAACAGACCATCTAATCTGCACATGTCTGGAGCTAATAGCCCCACTTCTTTACAAGCAGTTTATCTTCCGCCTACAGCACCCATCAATCAATCCCCTATGAAGTTTAAGCTCAAGACTGACAATAATACAGAACAGACCCCTAAGTCTACAAAGGTAACGCCAGAAGACACTAAAGACAGCCACAAGCCTTCTGAAGTGGAACCATCCAACATACCGCTCCACAGTACTACAGGTGTGTTGCAAGAACAACATCTCTCCCCTCCTTCCAGAAGGGAATTAGAAATTCTTAATATCCAGACAGGTAGGATTGCTACGGACATGCAAAAAAATATTAGGAACATGAAGAATATTCTACTTCGCTCAGAAAACTATCTCTGCAAAATCATCCAAAGACAAAAATCAATACACGCTCTGCACAATAAACTTACCACTACACCACTGCCGCTGTCTAATAGGATTTACCGTCCACGTATTTTCCTTAGATACCTGATGGATACCGAAACCCAAATCCTACTACTATCCTACGAGACGACACCCAGACTACTGTCTAAGTTTAATGAACAGAAGATACAAGTGGTCCCGATAAAAAGAAACAGAATCACACAAGCTAAGCACAGAGAGCAAAACCCCAACAACCTGAAGGAAATGACAACAATTCCCGCAGGGCAGGGCTCTATCTCAGATAACCATACCAAGAAGATCACATGTCTACTTATCAACTGCCGCTCAGCAATAAAACATGCTACTTACATTGCTGACCTAATCCTGAATCAAGACATTGACTTTTCCATCTTAACGGAATCATGGCTATCCGAATCATCCTCCCCATGCCTAGACCTACTTGTTCCACCAAACTATAACATCATAAGGCTAGATAGGTTAAACACAACTGGGGGAGGTGTAGTCTGTATCTACAAAACAGACTTTACCATCTCCAATATTATCGCAGATCTCATGGAATCATGTGAATACTTAGGGCTCTCTGTACGATTTACAGACAACCAATTTTACAGATTTCACGCATTCTACCACCCCCCAGGTAAAAAAAAAATGACATTATTACAGCAAACTCAGAACCTCATGCCAACGATATTTTCCTAGGAGACCTCAACCTCCACTGGAACGACAGCAATGATATTCAAATCAATATTCTTAAAGAATTCCTCACTGACCACGCACTAGTGCAAGCCTATACCCTGCCAACCCACTCCAAAGGGGCTACTTTAGACTGGATCATATCCAAAGAAAAAAAAGTCCACTCAATCGACCCTTGTGACTAGTCTGATCACCACATCATCACGTTCCAAGTTCCATCCACTAAAAATACATCAAACACACAAACAGTAAACCCAAGCATTGGGTTAGAGACACAAAAGGTCTAAACCATGACAGTTTAGCTTTACAATGCAAGAATGAACTTCAACCACCATCTGAACTGACTGATGTCAGCGAGCTGACAAATCAATATAATCATACAATTTCAAAAACATTGGACAATATAGCCCCTAAATTGAAAAGAATTCAAGTCAAGGATAATAACCCATGGTTCAATTGTGCTCTGAATGAGGAAAGACGAAAACTCAGACTTACGGAACGGATTTGGAGACAAAATCCATCATCCCTCCACCTAAAACAATTAAGAAAGTCCCGAAAAAACTACAATAAAAGCGTACTTAAATAAAAAAAAAGAATTTTTTAGAAATGAGCTTGATAACGCAAAAAACAGGCCGAGAAAACTCTTCGATCTACTAAAAGATCAATCGAACAGATTAGCCAAATCCTCACTATTAACGGCTAAATCGGATTTGAACTGTAAAGACTTCTCAACTTTCTTTACCAACAAAGCCAGCTCACTGGAGATAGAACTCAAGAATACCGCTGACAAAGCCTTGAGTATAAGGAATATTCAATGGGAGAATACAGACACACCTGCACAAGCAGCACCCAAAAACAATGCTCACTGGTCAGATTTCAAACTATACGACCAACATGACATTACCAAAACCTTACTATCCCTGAAACCCAATAACCACTACAATGACCCTCTTCCTGCTAAATGCTGGTCCTCATTCAACCACGTGGTCATCCCCTACTAGACCAAGGGATTTAATGAATCACTAACCCAAGGAGTGTTCCCGAATTGTCTAAAAATAGGGCAGGTCATCCCTCTCTTACAAAAACCTACAGAGGACCCTTCAGATCCAAATAACTATAAACCGGTGACAACCATCCCCTTACTAGCCAAAGGTCTAGAAAAATGTGCTCAAAAACAACTGAATCAGCACATTACCGAATTTAAGCTACTGAATGACTACCAATCAGGGTTCAGATCAGACCACAGTACGGAAACAGCAATCCTACAAATAGTAGATGACGCTCTGCTTGCTCTAGACCGTAATGAAACCTGTCTCTTGGTCCTTCTTGACTTATCATCCGCATTTGACACAGTAAACCATCCCAAACTATTAGACCGTCTCGAAAATAGGATGGGCTTATCAGGAACAGTCTTGAATTGGTTCTATTCCTTCCTAGAGAACAGATCGCAAAGATTGCTAGTGAACAAGGAGCTTTCCCTTCCATCCCTAATTCAGATTGGGGTCCCACAAGGATCATCTCTATCCCCTTCACCATTCAACCTGTACATTGAACCACTAACAGATGTCCTACAGCAGGCTAACATCTCCTTCCACATGTATGCAGACGACACCCAACTATATATGAAGCTCACATCACCAGAAGAGATCGTCATAATGAACCAAGCACTAATTAGAACTGTTGAATGGCTAGGTGACAACCATCTGAGCTCAACGCAAAGAAAACGAAATTCCTCTTGATCTCCCCGCCTAAAAACGCAACCAGGACTAAGGAATGGGCCAAGATGGTCACTGCGCTTAACGGATCTCCAATTCTAGTAGACTTTACCAAATCTCTTGGAATCACTCTGGATAAAGAACTAAACATGCAAACCCACATAAATGCTATGGCCAAATCTGCTTGTTTCCATTTGAGCTACCTCAAAAAATTGAAGCCGTTCATCAAATCAGATGATCTCAAAATGGCAGGCCAGGCACTGGCCATATCAAGAATTGAGTATGGATGCACAACCCTCTCAGGGCTCCCTAAGATCTCTACAGCCACCCTAAAAGCATGTCTCAATACAGCAGCCAGACTTATAACGGGATCAAACAAATTTGACCACATATCTCCACACCTAAAAGCGCTCAGTTGGCTACCATACGAGGCAAGAATACAATTCAAGATTGCCTGTATCACTCACAAGGCAATACACCACAAAACTCCACTTTACCTGGCCCAGAAAATCACGCTATCGGGAGGCAGTAGAACCTCAAGAGGATCTAAATATTTCTTGCTAAAACCAGCATTCTCCCGTAAGAAGAGATCATACAACAGAGCGTTCATGGGAGCTGCACCAAGGATCTGGAATTCGCTACCACCGAATATTAGGAGAATCACATATGGTCCTCGATTCAAAAAAGAGACCAAGGCCTTTCTGATGGGTAAATTTCTCCTTTAACTAATTCTAGGCCACAATAAGACTATACTGAACAATATACTTCGAACAATATATATCTGTTTTATATTAGCAATATTATAACCATCGTAGACAGTTAGGATTTCAGGAAAGAGACTATTTTTGGTCAGAAGAAGGTGTACATTACGTTTTACTTTTACCAAATGATTTCCTTATTCTTCAATACGTGACAGATTGGACATTGGTTAACATCTGACATATTATTGAAAACGTTTTTCATGCTTATATCTAAAGAAATGAATATCCTCTGATTGTAAAGGGGTGGTGATGTAAAGCGCTCTGACACTCAATTTCTTGGGTCTTGTTCGCGCTATAGAAAACACTGAATAAAAAAAAATAATAAGAGAGATTGGGGGGCTTATTTTTTTCAATTTGGCGCAGGGCAGCGCTGCCTGTCAATTTGCTGCACTGCCCTACGTCAAAAGAAAAGGGTCAGAAAGCACCGTAACTATGCCATACGGTGCATTCCTGTCCTCTTACTCTGCGTTGGCACGAAATTGGGTGCCTAGTCTAGCGCAGGCACCCTTGCACCATGGTTAAAATCAGGTTGTTTTTGTTCAGGAAGGGGCATTTTTCTTCGCAAAGGCAACCATTATGCCACCCCTGGGAAGGCGTAGACTTTTGACGCATTTCCAGGTTTACAATATGTTGTAAATTTGGGAATGTGTCAAATGCCATGGGTGTTATGTGGGCAGGCATCCCTATCGTACTGTGTGGCAATGCAGCTACTTGCACTTCGTTCACTCACACCATATCTACAAAGGGTGGCTTTATGTGGCCTCGTAGATATGGCACTGCAGTGTGTGCTGCCGACCCTTCATTAAAAGTGACATCCTGGTGGCGTGCAGGGCTTGTAAATGAGCCCCAAAGTACCTTTCATTGCACCTTTATGATCATGTTGGGGGTGACCATAACCATCTCCATTCCAAGACAACAGAAAAGATGGACTCTCGATAGGAAATTACCATTGATGACAATGTTGTAAACAGAGTAGACACTCTTGAAATGCATATTTATGCAAAAGCTTCCCACACATTTGAGCAGAGCAAACGAAAGTGTAAATTAAGACACTTAGGCCCTGATTCACAAAGGATTAGCATTGGATTAGCGTTACCTTTGTAACACTAACCAGACGCTAAACCTGTTTAGGGATTAACAAGCCAACGCTAATTAGTATTAGCGTTGGTTTAATGGCAAAGTAACACAAAGCAGCGTGAAACGCTGCTTTGCATTAATTTGCTTCTAAGGGGCGTGGCATGGGTGGCACATGGGTGTTCCCATGCCACCAATCAAGATTTTTGATGCCAAACCCTATCTACTAAAATGAGTAAAACGGGTTTAGTGCCAAAAATTAATGCCGCTGAAAAGCAGGCGTTAAAACGAAAAATATTTTCCTTTTTTTCCCACTTTGCATGTGTGCTGCACTGTACATCACACATACAAAGTAGTGAAAGCTTTAAGGTGTGTCTAGAGATAGTATTTTGTACAGGAGGAGTACCCTTCCTGTACTAAACCTATGGTAGACCCAGGAAGGTGTCCTATCACTATGGCGTTATGGTGTGTGCCTGCGCACGGCAGCTGAAATCAGCATCGGCGCTAGGGAGAGGGGAAGAGAGAGACATATCTTTAGGAATATGGCACCCTCCAGCTCTCTCCCTGCCACTCAAAGCAGTAGTTTTGCCTGTTGTGCTGCGTTTCATGACAACTTTCAGAACCTGGGCCTAAAAGTGCAAAATGGATCGAGTGCAAAACGTTGGTGTTAGGATCAGAGGAGTGTGCTCAAAAGAAGAGCCAAACTGATTATTTGCAATTAGACCTAAGACATAGATTATGAGATATTTCAAGATGAAATCAGACATGAGTAGACTAACACCTTCAATACAGAGAGATTTGTAACTTCTGATTGGCATGGAATGTACTGCTTTGTAGCTGAATTAAATCCTTCCATGCCACTGAATCTGGCCACTTGGCCTTTCTCAGATTACGTTCAATACGTCACAGTACGGCGTCACAGTAAGGAGGCTACTCAGCATTAATTGATGCTTAATTCCTCCAGCCATGAAATACATCTTGAAACATATTTTTGAACAGGTATCTGACAAACCACCCCCAATATAAAAAATCTATTTAAAAGAGAAAAATAAGCACTGTTTTTATTATTCAGCATGAATAATCGTAACAGTGGCAGAAATAGGATATGTTTGAATGGTTCTATGTTAACTCTACGAAAGCAGTGTGGTCCCCCAACACCTATTCAGACGGTCGGTGACTGCTTAGAAAATTAAATAGTAATAATAATTTCAATACTTTATTCGATTTCATAATAAAATCATAAAAGCGCAATGCGTTGCTTTGTAAATCTTAGTCAAGAGCAGTTTAAAATGTTCTTTCTTGCATGAAATACAGCCCACAAAAAACTTGACATACTACAGCATATCTCCATGGTAGTCAAAGATTGTAAGTAAAGATAAGCAGGGCGATGTTTTGAAAAGTTAAGTGATTTTAAAATAGGTAAAATGTAACGTTTTCTCAAATTGCTATAAAATTTGCAGAAAAGAGCAACGTGCATAGATAGCACTCTGTGCCATCAGAGTGTAACAGGGACAAATTACTGATTTTGCAGACCCAAAATTATTTTCAGGAAAACGAGTTAAGTGATGCTAAATGTCCATTCTTAGGCGGGTGAGAATAAATCTATGCCTAGAGTAATACAGATGTAAGATAAGGTTGCATTTCATACAAAGTTAGAATGACTTGATTTTTTTAATACGCCAGGCTTTAATATTTCAGTGTTCAGTCTAAGATTCTCAGGTGCGCCATCAATTTGTTTTTCAAGTGTTTTCCATTAATGGCTTCCAGGGATACGGGCTTTTCGTAATATTCAGGATACCCCAGGTCACAAAAATTGTTGAATATATGTCAATCAGGGTATAGGTAAGGATGAGCTCACCTTAAGGCAAACCCTGATAATGGCACAATTTAAGCCAGTATAATCCGATGTCCAAATTGTATGCCATAGTAGAATGGGCTGCAGCATTATTAAATCTGTAAGAGAAGGGGCACCCTGTTCTGCATGACAAACATATGCAGAGAAACTCTTTGGAGTAGCAAGAAGATACTTTAGAAATTCATTTTCCACCATATTCAGTGCCCTACAGTTAGTATGTCCCCACACCCCCGCCCAATATAAAGCGACGCTCACACATTTGGCTTTATAGATCTTTATAATTTCATCGGGGTTCATACTCAATCTTATGGCAAAGTTTTGTATAGCCATAGTTGCTTTTTTACACTGTAACTCCCTAGTGGAAATAGTGTGGGTCCAGGAGCCTTCTTTCTCAAATAAGATGCCCAAATATGAAAAGGTCATTATAAAACCAATATTTGTGCCCTTGATTTTTATATCTCGACACATTGCTGTTCTTCTCACGCATTTCATGATGATCGCTTTGGTTCGGTAAATTAGGAGACCTAAGTCCTGCATATAATCAACAGAGTTGGTTAGAAGGCTCTGTAGACCCAGGAGAGTTGGAGCTATAAGAACGGCATCATCCACATAGAGGAGGGCTGGGACAGTGTGATGCCCAATTTGCGGAAGGTCTTTGCATTGGGTGGCTAGTACAACCCCTACACTGTTTATATATTATGAAATTGTGTACATTCTCCCCTGGTGCCACATCTAACCCTAGCTCTACATCCCATATACTTACAAAGTTGATAATCAATACCTCCACCCTCAAATCTCTCATAATTGCCGACAACTTTGCATGAATGACACAATTGAAAGCCAATGACAAATCAACAAAGGCCAAATAAATGTTCCCCTCCTTGATTTTGGTATACTTTTCCAATTAGAATGCTAATATTCAGTCCCTGCTCTATAGTCCCAATTCCAGGGTGAAATCCATATTGCAATTCTGACAAGATATCATAACATTCTGCCAAGTCCTTAAGCCTATTCACGATGATACGACCAGCTATCTTTGCTAAGAAATCGAGAAGGGAGATCGGTCTATATCAATCAGGTTTAAGATGGCGTCCCTTTTTTGTAAATCAGGACGATATGTGATTCTGCCCACATGGATAAAAAGTCTGTGTATGCAGTTTAAACTGCCATTTCGACATGGCAAAATAAACCTTTTGTCAGGGCCACACTTTTCTTTTTATACATATAAGTCACCACTAGGGTAGGCCGTGGCCAGCCCACAGGGCGGGACGCATTGCATTTAAAAATCAGGACATGTACTTTTAAGTTTTACATACCCTTGCAGTGAATTTCTTTTCAATAATGCAATGCCTATATCTCTGATAGGATAACATTGGTATTACATTCTTACATTCTATAAGTCTAATTTCCAAATGGGAAGATATCACTGTTTCAAGTTTGGTGTCTCCGGGATCCTAATTTAAAATCTTAACAGCGAAGTGGGATTTTAAATTTCAATTCTGAAAATAGCACTTTTAGAAATTTAGCATTTTCTTCCCTTAGCCATTGGGTGCCTGCAGTCTGTCTCTAGTCACATGACTGGGTGTATTTGGCAGTTGAGCTTTGTGTATTTCTCCTAGACTGTCACACACACTGGAAGCTTGGGTGTGACTGAGTAGGCCAACACTGGCAGGATGGGAGGGAGGATCTGGACCCATCCTCCCTTACACCTACACAGGCTGTGTTCTGTCCCTACACAAAGGACTGCATACCCCCTGTAGTTAGTCTGGAGACAAGGCAGGATGGCAGGGCATCTGTGCACTTCAAAGTCATGACTCTAGAAGCATCTCCCCACTTCGAAGGCACCACCGTGTATAAAATAAGGACCCCAGACAACCACCACTGCAGTACACATCTAGAACTGTGGCTACTTTGACAGAAAGAAGCACTGCTGCACTGTGGAAGGACTTCCACTCTGTTGGATAGCACTTTTCAGGACTCCTGCTATTCTGTGCTGACCTGCTGACATCTTGCTTGGGTGAGAAGGACTGACCTGTAGCTCTTCAACTCAGAACCCAGAGTGACTCCAAGGACTAGTTGGCTCACCTTCTGATCTGGAGTCTCAGAGACATAACAGGCTTCCAACCACTAAGGGAAATACATTCTAAAAACGATATTTCAACTTGCAGATCATGTTAAAATTGCACGTTAAAAGGCTTTTACACCTTTGCAGAAAGGTTTTCACATAGAAAATAACACGCAGGGAAAATGTGCTTACTTTAAATGTGTAAAAGGATAATTTTAGAATGCATTTTAGTTTTGAACAAAATAATGTTTTTACATAAGCAATAACATGTAGGGAAAAGGTACTTAAATGTATATGAAAATAACATGAAGAATCTTTTTTGCACTAAACTATCATACTTGAATGTGCCCCTTTAACTAGGTCCAAGTCTTTTCTTTTGACTCTTGCTCATAGCTAAGTAGACGTTTATTTAGGACATTTTGCCTAGCATTAGAATCCTGCTAAAGAATGTGCAGACTTCAAGTTCATGTTTCCTTAGCCTCATCACACCATATTAGATAACGAATACAACAATAAGCCTTGCTGTAATACAAAATTAATAGATTGTTAGAATCAAATAAGATTTAGATGTATTTTATGTATGTTTAACTAAAACATTATCGATAGATTTGTTTCTGTGCATTTGACTGCTCCTACGGAGTTGGGTTATTATGATAATTACCATTTTGCCTGGCTTACTCTCCTATTCTTCTCATTGCCAACAGCTATTGCTAAAGGTGACTTTATTTCATTTCCTTTTTCTCTGATCAATGCTACTGCAACAATCTATCTCCTATCACTGATATTCTGATGGTTGCTATTGCAAGTGTGAGAACTTGTCTGAGTTCCCAGAACAACTCTTTATGGGAAGATCTCTCTATGCTCCAAAATCCTGCTCTTTTCCGAAAAGGAACTCTTCATGGGCTTCTCTACATAGGGTAGATTAGTCTTTTAGCTAGTTAATGACACATTCTCTTATGTAACCCTTTGTACTTGATTTATGTTGTCACTAATCAACTTTTTTCTCAACATTGCTGTAAACCTGACTAATCTGACTAAAGATGACAAAACCATACTAATCCTCAAGACAAATAAAGGATTTGGAAACATATTCAATCTCTCATCACTGACTGAACATTAAGGATCAGGCAATTGATGAATTTCTTTTTCGTTCCAGCTCCATTCGCAACATGGTGGCAAAGATTCATTGACCTGTCAAGCGCCATCGGGATTTCCAAATGGAGGAAATTTGTAAGTCAGGGTGTTTAGTCTTAAATACCTTCTGGCCAAATCCTTTAGGCGCTAACAGTTTCTGGTAGCAGAGGATACGGTTCACACCCTGAATGGAGCATTAAGAAAAGTACCCAAGCAATATTAAATATTCATCCCTGATTCCAGTTTCCAGTGTCCACATCCCGATGGAGTGGCAAAGCGGAAATTGAAGGTGGTTGCAATTTAGGTGGTTGCGGTTTTGAAGGTGTGAGTATTAAAAGAGCAACAATGTTGTTGTGAGTATTGTGGTTGTGCTTGTCTTTTACTTTCATGTGTCTGAGTGAGTGAGAGAAGCATTGAGTTGATGAAGAGGAGAATTGTAGTTTCAGGGTTGTTGAAGTCAAAAGATCCCATAATAATAATAAAAAAGTTTTAAACTTGATTACAGGGAATTTAGAAGTGGAGTGTGAGGTACCATCACTTCCATTGGTAACAGTAGGGACAATCTGTTGTGTCTGATTAACTTTGGTTAATGTTAGTGCAACCTT
Organism: Triturus cristatus; assembly: GCF_964204655.1. Classification (NCBI taxonomy): domain Eukaryota; kingdom Metazoa; phylum Chordata; class Amphibia; order Caudata; family Salamandridae; genus Triturus; species Triturus cristatus. Next base: position 786,999,740 of record NC_140593.1, on the reverse strand, counting down.
ATTGCACAAACGGGTGAAGCTACATTGATCTGTTGATTTTTCGCTGGCCAAGAAGTCACTTGCGAGTGCAGAATACTCTTGAGTGGTTGTGATACCTAATTTCTTTTAGAAGAGCAAACAAGAAGTTGTTTAAAGAAGAAGTTTACAGTTGTCTGTGAATCCGAAGGAAAATTGTAAAGGAGGGTGACTGCTGTGAGGAGTGAGTTGATTGTTATAGTGTTCACGCTGGGATTGGATGGTTGGTATGTTTTTCTAGTGTTGTGCTGTGATTGGATATTTTCAATTTATATGCTGTCTTTGGATATGGACAGTAATCAAGTCAAATTAAAAGCTGTTCTTTGATTGGTGAATTGAAATTGATGTGTACGGAACAGATTCCAGTATCTCACAGGTAACATATTTCTGACCACAAATAACAAACTGGGCAATCACCTATTTGCCTTTGCATCCGAGACAGTTTTTAATACCTTAATCCCTAGGCCATTTGCAGCTATTATTGCCACATCCAGTTTAGAAACAGATTGTGAGGCGCAGATGTTAATATTGTAACCCAGCTGCAGAAGTAAAAGGCAATCCTTATATGCAAAGTGTGTTTCATCAGAAATAGTAACTGTGACTTACACACCTGTAGGATTCTCTGTTAAGAAGGGGGCGCAATGCAATTCATATGTCTTTATGGTATATTTTTATTAGCACTATATTAGGTTATAATGCCCTTTTTTTTCCTTTCCCATTTCCTCTTTTCTGCAGGGTCTTCTACTTCAGTCCCTTTGAGATGAAGTCCTGGCCGCCGTTTTCCCTCGGACAGAAGAAAGGCTCAGGTAAGTGTTTCGCAATATAAAGGATGTACAGGGGAGGGAGTGGAGGATAAATAAATATTCCTACATATATAACGTGAAGGGAGTGGGAGGATGAAGCAACCATACAAAAGAAAATATCTGACAGCGGTAAATTCTGAGCTCTTTCTGGCTCTTCCTGTCTTTTCCCTGTATTGTCTAGATACTTTTGGTTTTTACCCTCCCCAATCCTCTCATGTCCCTCATTTAACTTCCCCCTTCATGTATCCCCATAGACGCCCATGCACCTGGGAAAGCCACGTCCCTCTGGGGCCGTTGCGAGGTAAATCCGTGTTCTTCGGTGGCGCCTGGTCTCTTGCTGCTTCAGCTTTCTCTTCTTCGGCGGGATTGGCTATATCCCTCGAATGGGAGCTGGACTTCGGTTTGTTTTCCGGCACAGATGTTGTCTCTCGCTCGGTTCTCCAGTCTTTGGAGTGATTACTCAGGTGTGTGGCTTCCCTTCTCGGCATATCAGGAATTCCCCCTGATGCGCTCTCTTTGGGTACCCTCATAAGGCGTGTAACTTATAACGTCAGTCGTCTGGCCTTCTCTTGCTCCTCGCTTAAAGGGGCCGCTTGTCAGTACCTCTTCCTCGACTTCTTGCGGACAGCTATCAGGCCACTTGATGAAGGGGGACTGTAACTATATGAGGGGAGAGATATATGAAGGGATGGAATCATACTCCTTATCTTCTATCCTTTCGTCTGTGTCAGAGGCTTCCTGACAACATCTTAATGACCTGTCGGACTAAATGTCACTTACTAGTTGAGTTTAGGACTAAAACATGGATGTATGTCGTTACAACGCACACTTTTACAACGCATGCACTTACAACGCATTTTTTACAACGCAAAATCCATTACAACGCATTCCATTACATAGCATGACACTACAACGCATTTTTAAAAACTACCTTTACAACGCATTCCATTACAACGCATACTACCTTTACAACGCATACCATTACAACGCATAATATTAAATTGCATTTAAGGTAAGTATTAGATAGTATAGGGGTAAAAATTACTTTTCTAACTCCAGGGGGTGCAACAGTAGGGTAAGTGTTGGATAGTATAGGGGTAAAAATTACTATTCTAACTCCAGGGGGTGCAACAGTAGGGAAAGTGTTGGATAGTATAGGGGTAAAAATTACTATTCTAACTCCAGGGGGTGCAACAGTAGGGTAAGTGTTGGATAGTATAGGGGTAAAAATTACTATTCTAACTCCAGGGGGTGCAACAGTAGGGTAAGTGTTGGATAGTATAGGGGTAAAAATTGCTATTCTAACTCCAGGGGGTGCAACAGTAGGGTAAGTGTTGGATAGTATAGGGGTAAAAATTACTATTCTAACTCCAGGGGGTGCAACAGTAGGGTAAGTGTTGGATAGTATAGGGGTAAAAATTACTATTCTAACTCCAGGGGGTGCAACAGTAGGGTAAGTGTTGGATAGTATAGGGGTAAAAAATACTATTCTAACTCCAGGGGGTGCAACAGTAGGGAAAGTGTTGGATAGTATAGGGGTAAAAATTACTATTCTAACTCCAGGGGGTGCAACAGCAGGGTAAGTGTTGGATAGTATAGGGGTAAAAATTACTATTCTAACTCCAGGGGGTGCAACAGTAGGGAAAGTGTTGGATAGTATAGGGGTAAAAATTACTATTCTAACTCCAGGGGGTGCAACAGTAGGGTAAGTGTTGGATAGTATAGGGGTAAAAATTACTATTCAAACTCCAGGGGGTGCAACAGTAGGGTAAGTGTTGGATAGCATAGGGGTAAAAATTACTATTCTAACTCCAGGGGGTGCAACAGTAGGGTAAGTGTTGGATAGTGTAGTGTAATATTATGCGTTGTAATGGTATGCGTTGTAAAGGTAGTATGCGATGTAATGGAATGCGTTGTAAAGGTAGTTTTTAAAAATGCGTTGTAGTGTCATGCGATGTAATGGAATGCGTTGTAGTGGATTTTGCGTTGTAAAAAATGCGTTGTAAGTGTAGTGCGTTGTAAAAGTTGCGTTGTAAAGGTTGTTCCCCCTGAAACATTCCAACACATATATCTTATCCTAGCCATAATATCAAACAGCGATTCCAAATTAAATTCCAAAACTCAAGCCATAGGCCAAACTTAAAAAATGTAAGAAACATAGCAAATACAAGTAACATGCAAAAAACAATCTGACTTGTTTCACCCCACAGACCCCAAGAGTAAAAACAATTGAATTCTCAGTAAGTCATACTTGAAAAAACCTCCACCCACTCCCCAAGGACAACCCACCCCTGTATCCTAAGAAAGGAATCATCCCAATCCCTAAACTGTCGATGACTAGACAGTCCTGAGAAAAAGGCAACACCTACTAGATGCTCCCCCCTTGACCGGAGCCCAACTGACCACAGTTCCATCAGTTAAACTGTATATAGGGGCTCAGCAGTGTTGCGAGATGCTACCTTGTTATGAAAAACAAAACAAAAAAAGAAGAAAGGAAGTGTCACACTGATAAGAACCATTAGAAAGACATCATACAGCCATAAGATCCTGAAAAATAGCATTGACATTGCTGACATGGTCCTGCAAAACAATGTATTAATCAAATACAATAATGCATAGACCTATGTTAACGTCCCATTCAGCTGACTTGAAGCCTGCGAAGCATCCTGCTCAGAATAGCACATCTGAATCTGACCATCCTTGATGATCTCAAGCCTAGCTGGCTCTTGCAAAAATACTTGAGCCCATACTGGTTTGAGAGGATCTAGAAGTTAGCACATCTTCTAGCATCGATCCATGGTAGCCTTACATAAATCTGAACGAACCAAAATTGACATAGAAACAACCAAAACAGGGGCAGCTGGATGTGCCTTCAGAGAGATTGCCTGCCTTAAGAGAAAATGCCCTACACACATCAGAATTGGGCATGGAAGTGCTCTTTTATTATTAGCTGTACAATGGTTTCAATTAGAAGGGAGAATTATCTGTGAGTCCTAGTTCCAGTCTATAAATCGGGGAAATCCTTCCCAAAGAATTTGACATTAAACTCCCTGGGATCATCGCCATCCTTCTTGTCTGGTATTCCAAATACCTTGAGATTGTTTCTGCACCGGCAATTCTCCATATCTTCAAGTTTATCCTGAACAAATGCAAGCAGTTTTTTTGTGGTCACCAATCCATTAGATAGTGTCTGTTCCCACTTCCTCAGCATCCGCAACCCGTTGCTGCAGCTCTGTCATTTCAGCAGCGAGAGAAGTAATTTAACCGAAACTTCAAGTGATGCCTGATGCATTTTCAAACTGTCCACCCTGGTCTGAGCAAAGTACTGTTGTGCCTCTGACCACTGAACCTGGAGCGACTGCATAATTGCCAACAGAGATGGCTCCTGTATGTCATCTTCCCCATTAGTTTCTTTAGAAGCCATTGCTGTAGAATAACCAGAGGGAATGTTGTGCATGGAATCAGACCTATTACCAGAAATGAAACTGCTTTCATAGCTCGAAGGTGTGGGAGAAGTCTGATGCTCCGTAAGCTGTATCTCCTCATGTGTACTTGAGTGGGCTGTAGACAGCCATGAAATCACTGATTTCACCTCTCCTTTTAAAGTCACACATGTTCTCAGTGAGCTGCTTTCAGGGCAGCAGATTTGTCTTATTTGGTTGGTGAGAGGTTGTTAGCTTGCCTGCCTTGCCTGACCATAGGGATCTAGAGGGTTCCAAGTTTTTTTTGTATCACCCAGCACTTCTGTACTTTGTTCTGCTCTCTCTTCTCATACTCAGCTGCAGCACCAGAGATTGTATTGCCCAATACAGCATGCAGGTTGTTATTGACTGCCTTGCCATCAGTGGGGTCAGTCATAAGAGCTGCTAGAAGGAGCTAAAAGGATCACAGGACTGATAAGCATATCAGATTTTGCTGTCTGCTGCAGTGATTTAGGCTGGACTAAAGAATTAGCAATATCGTCCCAATTAGCCAACCCTGATGGACCCCCTGCCAGACCCTCCAGATTACCCAGAGTAGAATCTGTAGTACTCACTGTACTGGCTTCTGAATTTGTGCTGACAATAGATCTAGGCTGCCTTTGTACTAAGTCTGTGCCTGTTCTTCAATTATGCAGGAAGACTGAGTGGCTGCCAGCAATGCCAAATTTTCAGGGAACTCTGCAACATTATTTCTTCCAGTTGTAAGAGAGGCAGAATTGAAGGCAGGAATTGTATCACCTCCTCCTGCTGAAGCTGCAGTCATTAACACATCCACTAGCGAGATTTCTTTTTCTGAGACAGACCCCTTGCTGGCAGCCTGTATATACTCCATCACTGTGTCAGATTTAAGTAGCTTCATTATCGGACGACTGACTTGAGATGTAGCAAAGTCTATATTTGTTACTTGGAGGCTACACCCATTCTCCTTAACCTGCTCAGTGCCTGCTACTTGTGCGTTGGCCACTTGATTGTTGCAACACCATCATGTTGTGACTGTGCCCCGAGCCACAGAGAGGAAAATGCCATGATAAGATCTGCCAGGTGCAGTGCAAAAATGTCAGGAAATTGTAGAACTTCCGACCACAGAGCTGCCACATCAAAATCCAACATCAGAGCCGTCTCACGAGGAATCACACAGCTGGTAAAATGCATAGCTGATGCAGATCATCGTATCAGCTGCTGAGTGGTGTAACGCATGGCAGCAGTGGTCAAAGGAGCACAGTAGGTAGAACTCTAAGCAGTGGGAGTTAAACCCGCATCTCTCTTGAGTTATTAGAGTGGACCGGGTAGTTAGTGGTAATAGGAGATTAAAATTGTGTAATAGATTATTGTATTGATTCTACTAACCTCTCAGCCACTCCTCGTATGTCAAAAATTAGGACAGCTATCCTCAAACTTGCCCGCATTCATGGGCTTATTGATGTATGGAGGAAATTGCATTCTTTAAAACCAGGCTACATGAAGTATTCATCACCACATATACATTATTCTAGAATAGATATGGCTTTTACCACAATGTCACTATTTGAGAATGCTGAAATGGATGTATGCCCTAAAATTCCATCCAACCATAACCCTATTCTTCTTATGCTCGAACTCACAGCACATAGAGGTGAACAGTCCTAGTTTTCATTTCCATGCCATCTCCTGTCTAATTTTGAGTATCATAGACATGTATCAGGCTTATACTGGTACGGCCGCACCACCGATAGAATGGGATACTGTGAAAGCATACATTTAGGGGAATATGACTCATTACAACATGAGTCATTACAATGCGTGGGATTACAACAACCGCGTTGTTACCACACAATGCCATTACTAAGCAAGTCATTACATCGACTTGCAGTAGATGGCAGGCTGACATTAGAAATGTATAATTTACTATTCCAACTCCAGCCTACATAACAGAAGGGAAGGTGTTGGAATAGTAAACTATACTATTCCTAATGTTAGCGCGCCATCTACTGCAAGTCGATGTAATGACTTGCGTAGTAATGGCTTTGCGTGGTAACAATGTGGTCGTTGTAACAACCGCGTTGTAATGGCATCACGGTGTGATGACCTCGATGTAAAGGTCGTCTCCCATTCGGGGCATTACACTCCAATTTATTTTAAAACAAGACAGAGTTGCATTAGAATATGATAGGATAACATGTCAGGTTACTTCTCAGTAAGAAACACTGCATGCTCAGGAGATACTCCAGGGAGGACCGGACGAACAGGCCTCATATCTTAAGCTAATTGAAAAAACGATCTCTGCTCAGGCAAGGGCTGAGGGGAATGATAGGGGCTAGCTATGTTAAAAAAAAGGCTTTACAATATGGGTATGGGGATGTGGTGGGGCAAATTTTGTCCCATCTAATTTCTGATAGGCAAAATGTAGTATTCAACCTATAAAAGGAGGTGATTGTAAGGTTTACTCACACCATCAGGCCATTCTGGAGCAATTCTCACTTTTTTATCAGGAAATATACAGTCAGCACCAAGTGACTAATCAGTCTGGTTTGCTGGAATATTTCCAGGGCTGTAGGGTACCCTGTGCAATGGAAGGCCAGGTATCTGTGCTCCAAGCAAAGATCTCTATGGGTGAAATTGAGGCCACCCCTACTACCTTGCCTTCGGGCAAAGTGGCAGATGATGATACCATACCACTTAAGTTGTATAAGGTGTTCAAGGAGATACTAATGTCAGAATTCATCAGAGTGATTCAATATATTTTTAAGTGGGGGGATCTCTGCTTCCTGGAATATCACAAATATTGCTGTGTTTCTTAAAAAAAGAAAGCCGCCGGAGGATATGTGCTCCTATTGACCAATTTCACTAGTTATTGCTGACACTAAGGCATTTGGCCAAAATTCTGGGCACTCCTCTTGCCCCCCTTCCTCCCATCGCTTGTCTTTCAACAACAGCATGGCTTTGTACAAGTCAGGGATACTCTAAGCCATACAAACACGACAATAGAATAGCTATGAAACTATTAGACACTGAGAAGGCGTTTGACTGCCTGGCATGCGATTGCAAGTGGATTACGCTAAGGGGATTTTGGTATCAGGTATCTTTCGTAAATTGGTACAGTCATTATTTAAGAATCCATGTGCCAAGCTTGTATATGTTGGGAAGCACTCATTGCCATTTCATATCCAACGTGGCACCCAGCAGGGGTGTCTGTTAACTCCCCTTCTATTTGCTATTTATATAAAGCTGTACTTGCAGTCGTTTTACATGATTGGGGGCATCGAGCCTTTGATTTTTGCCAGATGTGAGCTTAAACTTACTGCACATGCAGATGATGTTGCCATTTTTGCTTTAAATCCCTTACTATCGCTGGGCCATATTATAAAGGAGGCCAATAGGTTTGGAATCTTCTTATGGTACAACCTAAATATAGCCAAAACACAGGTGCTTCTGAATAGTAAATCAGATTTCCCAACCCCCAGCTGTAACCTCAACTGCTGTAAATCTCAGTATAAAGCTATGTAGTCAGTGGAGAATATTTTAAAAATGAATTACGAACCTTTAGTACTCTCCACTACTTATTAATTCACATTCCGGAATAGGCTCCCGATTAGTGTTGTTGGTCGCTGCAACAATATTAAAATGAATATTTTATCCGAATATCTGTACTTGTTGAGGGCGATCCCTGTACAGGTCCCGGGCTCTGGTTTTAAAAGGCAGTAAGGAGATATTGGAAGTTTCATTTGGGGATATAGGCGTGTGAGACGTGTAATTTGTTTATTGAAACTCCCATATAAGCAAGAGGGGCTACAGCTCCCCAATGTCAAGCTATATTTCTGGGCTGCATTTTCTGGACATCTGTGCTGTTGTTAATCTCAGCAGAGCCTGATACTGTGGCTTTTGGATATCGACTTGCACTAGGGTCAGAATTCAGGCTTTGTTTTTGTAGACAGGGTTCCCAATTATCGCAAACGGGTCCCTATTCACATATGGCACTAAATATGTGTGAAATACTCTATAGGAATTCTAGACAAAGGTGTGCCACTATTGGATAATCTTATCTTTCCACAAGTATTCTATGACCCCAGTGGCTCGGCCTGAGCAAGATTTGGGGTTGAGTTTAGGGGTAGCTTTTCAATTAAAAGGATTTCTGCCCATTTGCAAGGCTTCAGGCCTCTTTTGATATCACAAAATATTTTTTCTTTAAGTATCTGAAGGTTAGGGATTTCTTTCTCCCAGGTTGTAAGTACACAATTGACCTCGAAGGTACCCAGCTAACAGCACATTTTTACAAATCAGATTGGAAGCCTATGATAAGCACCATCTATTAAGATTTCTGTCAGTATATAACCAATGATAATGCTTTATTAGCATCAAAAGGGAGTAGGCTGCTTTCTTCGGATATCCTTGCTTCTGAAATTCAGAGTGCGTTGGATATTGTTGACTGCTCGGTACACTGCATTTATTTAATGTTGCAGCAACTTAAAACTATTTGTTTATTGTATGATACATCGGAGAAAATCTCAAAATGGGCTGCGAACATTGGTACTGACAAGACTAGATGTCCTATATGTGGTTGATGTAGAGCCACTATTGCGCATATGTTTGCTGTGTGTTTGGCTCTACAAGAATTTTGAGATGGGGTGACTAGGATGTTAACATCTGGATTAGGCATTGAAGTCCAACTAACTCCCAAAGACATTTTGTTAGGAGTTAGGCAGGAACATGACTGGGGTATCAAACGCTTGTTTTCAATACAAATAATCTCTGCTTGGCTCTGTGTTGCTAGGGCGTGGCTCTCTCTTTCTCCTACAAAGTCAGCGGAGTGGTGGGCCACATTTTGGCAAGTCTATGAGTCTGAATTGACCTTGGTCAAAGCTAGAGGTTCTGCCTTTCTCGAAAATGTAACCAAATCTGGGTAGGTTTTAATTGGTATTCTTTAAATTAGTTTATGGAAAACAGTCATGTTTACTGTTTATTTTATTGATACCTAGGGGCCGATTCTGATCCTGGAAAAAGGCTGTACCAATCGTTGTACAGAGCGTTTTCCCTGTACGACTCGTACCCGGTAAACTTTCAGTACAACCTAGGAAGTACGAATCGTACAGAAAGCCTATTTCCGTATGTTTCGTACAAAAGCCTCTATGGGTAAAAAAAAACTACGATTCTGATCCGGAACAGCTTGTAAGCGACGTCCGGACGTATTCTGACAGCGGTTTCCGGCCAAGCAAGTACGATTCGTACCTACGTCACTCCGTACGTCTATTTATTTACGGGACCCAAACACAGCCGGAAAAGCAGAGTCCGAGGTGAACCTCTACGCAACGGAGCCCCGGTACACGACGTACACGCCATGAACCCCGTCGTACGTGTCATCCCGGTCCTCTTGGCCTACGACCTGGTGCACCGCACCCGACGCACACGCCGCAGAAGGTGAGAACAACACCCAGGGGCCAGGGTGGGGGTGAGGGGCAGGAAACATACCCCATACTCAAAGCCAAACCTATAATATGGAGGCCATACATTACCACCAGGGTCTGGTCACTTGGGGGGGCGTGGCCAGCAACCCCTGCGTACTGCAACAACGGAAGTGGACGTGTACGGTGCGTACCACACGTACCCCTACGGCACAGTCCAACAGTGATACGGACCGTACACACGCAATGAATGCGTGGGTACGGTGCATACCTCACGTACCCCTACGGCACAGTCCAACAGTGATACGGACCGTACACACGCAATGAATGCGTGGGTACGGTGCATACCACACGTACCCCTACGGCACAGTCCAACAGTGATACGGACCATACACACGCAATGAATGCGTGGGTACGGTGCGTACCACACGTACCTCTACGGCACAGTCCAACAGTGATACGTACTGTACACACGCAATGAATGCATGGGTACGGTGCGTACCACACGTACCCCTACGGCACAGTCCAACAGTGATACATACCGTACACATGCAATGAATGCGTGGGTACGGTGCGTACCACACGTACCCCTACGGCACAGTCCAACAGTGATACGGACCATACACACGCAATGAATGCGTGGCTACGGTGCGTGTCACACGTACCCCGTTACGGCACCAGTACATTTAGGATACGAGGCGTACACACACCAGGAATGTGGGCTTAGAGGACTGGCCCAGCATGTTACCTTCAGATTGGTGTGTGTGTAGGTCCAGGCCAGCAGTGTACTGCTCCAAGGGGGTGCGTGGGTGGTTGTAGAGGAATCCAGCATTGTCCAGACATATGAGGAGTGGGTGCATAGGACTCCAAACAGTGCCCAGGCATATGAGGTGTGGGTGCATATGACTCCCAGCAGTGGACAGAGATATGAGGGGTGGGTGCAGAGGACTCCCAGCAGTGGACAGAGATATGAGGGGTGGGTGCAGATGACTCCCAGCAGTGGAAAGAGATATGAGGGGTGGGTGCATATGACTACCAGCAGTGGACAGATATATGGGGGTGGGTGCAGAGGACTCCCAGCAGTGTCCAGACATATGAGGGGTGGGTGCATATGACTACCAGCAGTGGACAGAGATATGGGGGGTGGGTGCAGAGGACTCCCAGCAGTGTCCAGACATATGAGGGGTGGGTGCATATGACTACCAGCAGTGGACAGAGATATGGGGGGTGGGTGCAGAGGACTCCCAGCAGTGTCCAGACATATGAGGGGTGGGTGCATATGACTACCAGCAGTGGCCTGACATATGGGGGTGGGTGCATAGGACTCCCAGCAGTGGACAGATATATGAGGGGTGGGTGCAGAGGACTCCCAGCAGTGTCCAGACATATGAGGGGTGGGTGCAGATGACTCCCAGCAGTGGACAGAGATATGAGGGGTGGGGGCATATGACTCCCAGCAGTGGACAGAGATATGGGGGTGGGTGCAGAGGACTCCCAGCAGTGGACAGAGATATGAGGGGTGGGTGTATATGACTCCCAGCAGTGGACAGAGATATGAGGGGTGGGTGCATATGACTCCCAGCAGTGGACAGAGATATGAGGGGTGGGTGCAAATGACTCCCAGCAGTGCCCAGACATATGAGGGGTGGGTGCATATGATGCCCAGCAGTGCACAGACATATGAGGGGTGGGTGCAGAGGACTACCAGCAGTGGACAGACATATGAGGGGTGGTTGCAGATGACTCTCAGCAGTGGACAGAGATATGGGGGTGGGTGCAGAGGACTCCCAGCAGTGGACAGAGATATGAGGGGTGGGTGCATATGACTACCAGCAGTGGACTGAGATATGGGGGTGGGTGCAGAGGACTTCCAGCAGTGCCCAGACATATAAGGGGTGGGTGCATATGACTACCAGCAGTGGACAGAGATATGAGGGGTGGGTGCAGATGACTCCCAGCAGTGGACAGAGATATGAGTGGTGGGTGCATACGACTACCATCAGTGGACTGAGATATGGGGGGGTGTAGATCATTATCAGATGACCACGACTACATGGTGGTATGGACGCATCCCTAACTTTTGATTATGATTTTAGTGCTATTATAACACATCACTGACAGCAGTGTCCCACTCCCAGGAGGATGGATGTCTTTCACACACTGAATGACACACCACATGTGGGTGTGAGGACATATAACACATGCATACCCACCCATGGCGGATGCAGCACAATACACACCCTGAATTCATGCCACAAGACTGTATAGTCATGTAACTGCATACAAAACTAAGATAGCCAAAGGGAACACACACTGTCACGCACATCCCAGGAGTGATAGGAATGTTAAGGTGCTGGTCCAGCCACCAAGATGTTGTCTCTCATGGAAGGAATAGGGTTCAATTCCACTAGATACAATGCCCACAATTGTGAGTCAGGTGCAGAAATACCCTGCATAACAAGTACCATTTGTGTGGTAGGCCGTGATTACACACATGCATAGTGCTGAAAAGGGCCAATTTGTCCCTGAAGGCATTCTTACATACCCAAGACACAAGTACAGTGACTAGCAAGAATGGCACAGACGATTCAACAGGAGACATCGGTGAGCAGGCAGGGCCATTATAAAAGGGATCCCTCACCAACAAAGGAAATGTTGACATAGGTCAGCACACCAATAGTGCAACTGTTTGCAGGGAAGATGTCAGGTGCCACAGAGGAAGGAACACTCCTTGGGACAATGTCTCAAAAACAAATGAACACACACTACCAATGATTCTTTGCTGAGACATTGTGATGGCACACAGATCCCATGGTCCACCTCATGGCCCTCATACAAAAACATTTCTCAGAACCCTAACACATTACCATAACACAAACTCCAGGAGCCTCATCACCAACATCAAGTACCTGAAATGCAATAGTGTTGAAAGCAAAAGAAAAGGCTTTATTCAGCATAAAAAAAAAAAATATTTAAAAAACGACTATGTAAAAAGGCCAATGGCCAGTCCATATTTTCAAGTCCAAGGGTGGACGTAGGGGACCGCGTCTACCCCTACCTTGCCTGCACAAAGGAACCTCAAGGTTCGTCGACCGGGGGGGGGCATCATCTGTGGCAGGACCAGGCACCGCAGGGACAGTAGGGGGATGGGTAGGTGTGGTGGGTGCAGGGGTGGACATCTCCACCACAGGGGGTGGGGCAGCACCAAAGGTGGAGGTGAGCACGGTGCTGCACACTTCTGTTAGAGCCACCATCTTAACCCCTGCACCTGAAGATACCCTAGGGCCAACGGAGGGTGTGGTGGCCGAGGGATGGGGTGCAGCGCTCTTGGGGGAGCGGGTGGACATGGTGGGGGACTCAACTCCCGTGCCCGGGGACTTCCTTGCCCGCTTGTGGGGTGGTGGCTCAGTGGGGGCGAGGCCCCGGTCACCCATATAGATGTCCTTGGTTGAGAGTTTGGCAGGGGAGCTAAGGGGAGCGGTCTTGGAGGAACAGGGTTGTGAGGACTGCGGACTGCGACTGTGGCTGCATGTCTGTCGTCTGCCCCAGGCCCTGTGGGTGTGCCTACATCCCCCTGAGTGTGCGTGCCAGGAGGTGTGCGCTGCGCCTTAGTTGGGGGTGTGCTGGATGGTCTGTTGGGGTGCGTGCCTGTGACTGTCTGGGTGTGTGTTGGGCAGGCATGGGAGAGGGCAGTGTGGATGGGTCCGGGGTAGGGGGGGTGGAGCGCTGCAGGAGAGAAACTGGTGCCGTTAGAGAAGAGTCCATGGACCGCAGAATCCTGCATTGCTCAGACATCGCTGATGACATGCCCTCCACGAACGACACCAACTGTGTGAGCAGTTTAGTGTGTCCATGGAGGACAGTCAGCACCAATGCCTGACCAACCTGCAACTGCTGCAGTATGTCCACAGACTCTTCACTGAGGGCAGCAGGGGTGACAGGGGCAGAGGGTGCGTTGCCTGGGATGAAGGAGACATGGTGGGACTCTGCACAGACAGAAGGGACGGGAGCAACTGGAAGGGCGGAGATGGCAATGGAGGAGGCGGCTACAGATGGTGGGATGCTGCCAGTTGTTGTTGCAGCCTCCGCCTCCTCAAGGAGGTCAGCCTCGGACCCGTCGGCATCGTAGATGCTCTCGCCTCCAGACAGGTCCTCCAACTGACTCCCTTCGCCCTCCGTGCCACTGGCTCCTTCTGCCTCCACAGCACTGGTGGCACTGTCGCTGGGTCCCTCCTCCAGGTCCATGCAGGTGTCTCCCTTGCTTGCGGATGATGATGCTGTGGGCAAGGGGAAGAAACCAAAATGAATCAGTCACCTGTATACACCTGACACATGCGCACAAGAACAATTGGTCACAGTGCATATCAGGCAATGCATCATGAGTAACAGCTAGATTACTCCGCACATATGTAAGCCCTGTACTGTCCAGTTGGTAGCCCCACTATGCCACTTGGACACCAGGAAAAGAATACACAAAAGGCCACAAATTGAATGAGAAATACACTGAGAAGCGAGTGTCTGTGAACCGGTGAGCACAGCAATACAATGAAGTCATGCCAGCTCTTGTTTACCCTGAAAGAAACCGTAGTGGTGGACCCAAGGTAAACTAACACACCTCAATACTCAAGGTGTCACCACACTCAGAGACCTGTAAGTACTTTTGAACACTAAACGAAAAAATTTGCTACCTTGGGACTCACAATACTTTACACAATCAACATGTTTTGAATTTGCCAATTGGCCATTTCGTGAAAAGAACACTCATGTGCCTGCATGCAATATGTCGCACAAGGCAGTGCAAACAAAAGTACATTGACACTGTCATTGAAGAAGCTGGCACCTTTTCTAAGAAGCCACTGTTAGAAATAAATGGTGTTTCAGAAAGTACATATACATGGGCCCACGGGGGTCTTGATGTCTTGAGACTCGTTAGATTGTATCACCAACAACAAAGGAGTCTCATAAAATCAAGACCACTGTGGGAACATGTATATGGAGAATCTGCAACCCCATGTAATTCTAACAGTGGCTTCTTTGAAAAGGTGCCAGCTTGTTCCATGAAAGTGGAAATGTCGTTTGGTGTGCACTTCCTTTGGAGACTTTTTTCATGCAGGCACATCAGTGTTCTTAACACAAATCTTCAAATTTACACATTTAAAACATGAACAACTGTTGACAAGTGCTGTGAGTGTCAAGGTACTATATTTTGGTAGTAACAACTTGAATTATGTCAGCTGTCACATGGCCATCCGTCACCTGGTTACACAGTTGACTACACATATGACCTACTGCCTGTCATCTGTAGTGGCACACATGTCCACACCCAGGACAATGCATAAGCTAATGGGCCTGCAATTGGGTTGAAAAAAAGCCTAGCTGTACTGTGGGGACACCCTCATGGCCAGCCAGAATTTACACACAGATGTCAGCGCACAAAGTCCAAACTGCGTTGCATCTCAACCACACACAGGTGCCAAGAATGTATGAGCATGATTCATGTTTTAAAAAAACTGACACAGGCTGCAAAGCACGAACATCAAGCACTGGCCAGCATCACAGGGGCACTGCACGGTGATTTTCTGTACAGCCAAGTCTCACACACAAGTCAGACCTGGCAATGAAAAATCAGGGTTTCACATGTATGCCACTCCCGCACACACCCCCATACCTGAGTCAATGTGATAGATACAGATCAAGAAGTGACACCTCTTATTCAGGGTTACAATAACTGTGCAGGAAAAATTGCTTCATTTACACAACATCACCTCGTGGGGCTGCCAACACATATTTGTGACAAACAACCATCAACAAATTGTTGTGAATAGCCACCCAGTGTGAGTATGCACAAGCTAAATGGTGGGTACCTGTCCAGTGGACACATGTAGCACACATTTGAAAAATACAAACTAGGCCAGGGAACAATGGCACAGATGCAGACACACATGATTAGGAGGCCAGGGTGTCTCAGGGGACTGTAGTGGGCACACTGCTCCGTGGTCCTGGAATGAGCTGACTGTACCATGTTCAACCATCATGGCACTATGCATATCTCCCACTCATGCACATCATGTTTGAGGCCACAACATTGGTCATGCATGCTGCAAGGGTGTTCATTTGAAAGCTCACACTCCTATGTTGAGAATCATCATCAGTGACAACAAATATGGACCCCCAACATAGTGAATAGGTCATGGCACAGGCAAGGTACCAACACAAGTCACAGACCACCCTCCCACATGATGCAGAAAGCAATGTGCACTTAGATTTGATGGCACCCTAGATGACCATGTGCAAATGTGATTACACACAGACCAGGGGACACATGTCAAGGAGGGGAAGGGATGAAAAAGAGCCCCAGGTGACATTGGGGAAAAGAAAATGCACTGCACATATAAACTCTGGGAGCGTATCCAGGCTACAGAGCAATTCAAAAAGCTGGCGACCCATAACACGACAAACAGCCATGTACCTACCCCCTCCTTGCTGCAGTCTCTCCTGTAACTGCCTATCGAGCTCAGGGAATACCACCGCCAGGACACGTCTCATGTGGGGGGTCAGGAGTCAGTAGCTACAGTGGGGGCGAGGAAGCTCGAGCCCCAGCTGGACCCGGGCGCTCCGCCGGGTCCAGCACCGGATGTCCTGCCACCTCTTGCGGACCTGTGGCAGCTGCCGACTACGCTCCCCTCAGATCTCACGGCCCTGACGATGTCTTTCCAGATCACCCCCTTCTCATAGGCAGTTACCTGTCAGGATGACAAAGTGACACAACATCAATACACCTGCTCCATGTACCAGAGACACACATTTGAACATCTTTGAAATGTTGAACAGGGCATAGGATGCAGACAGGAATTACATCATACACAATAAGAAATTGGCCTTTGTGCAAGCACCAATGCACTACATGGCATTGAAAGTCAACAGGTTGGCATGAGGGGTGCGACACACTCACTAATCATGCCACACACTGTGCAGAACATGCAACAGCAGGCTGATGGCCAGCACGTGCTAAGCAGTCACATGCCCCACTCCACTGATGCACCCTCAGCATACTAGACAGACACACCCAAGCACAGATCACTCGCCTGTCATTGACAACAGCGGATACAACCCTCACTCTGCACATGTGCCACTTGCCAGTGGGGTGTCACAGGTGTCATGCTAGCTCTGCAAGTCAGACACACAACACGGCTTACTTGTCACATCAGATGGGTAGATCTGTTGCCACCTCCATGCAGCTGTGGTGCAACACTTCACATAGACTCTCACACACATGACAAGGAACATTCACACACATCAATGTCCATGAGGTCGTACACATCATTTGGACACTCTCACCACAGGTCCCCTCAACTCATACACATCTGTGGGTACAGTCACCTGTCACACCGGGGGGACCACTGAATCACATCAGGCCAATAGGAAAAAAAGCCACCAATGATTTGCCAGGCTGAATGTGTGATGCACTATGCAGTGAAAGTCACAGTAAGCACAATGCAAGTGAGGAGTGCACACAGGAACTACATCATGCTCTGCATGAGAGACATCAGCATGTCCCCCCCTGGGACCCACTCTAAACAACATTGCATGTCTGTCCAACCTGGACACAATATTCACAGTCACACAACAGGTGCATAGGCAAAGGTAGCGGAGTCAGCACTCACCTGCTCCCCTGGTCTCCCATACAGCTTGGTGTACTGTGGGAGGAGGACGTCCATCAAGGCCTGATTCTCCTCCTGGATGAATGGCTGGGCCCTCTCCACAGTACGTGACATGGTCCAGAGGAAGCAGAGACAGCAGCAATGTGGTCGACTGGAAAGTTGTGCAGGCAAGTGCCCTCTCATGGCTTCTGGCTGCCTTATATCTGTCTTGCTGAGGGGCATTCTTTTTGAGGAGTACATAGTGATTGGTCAGACTCATTAGCATCGTACGTTTACTCCAATCCCTTTAAACATACACCAATGACTTTAAACATACACCAATGACAGCATTCACATCGTTCAAATTTTGAGCATCATGTCAAGTCAACAACCACTTTGCAACATTGTATTTTGTGGCCAACTGACTGTTCCAGGACACCTGATCGACACTTTTCAACTAAAAACTCTGTCTCTATGACAACCAGCATGCATTTAGAGCATAATACTTGTCCCTTATGTGTCCCCTATGTAATTTTGAAATCCACACACAGGTACGGTGCGTTTCACACGTACCCCTACGGCACAAGTACAATGGTGAAACGAAGCGTACACACGCAATGATTGCGGGTGTACAGTGCGTTTCACACGTACCCCTACGGCACCAGTACAATGGTGAAACGAAGCGTACACACGCAATGATTGCGGGTGTACAGTGCGTTTCACACGTACCCCTACGGCACCAGTTGTACAGTGCGTTTGACACGTATGTGTACTCCTAGTGCGTACAGAGTACGTGTACTACTAGTGCATACCCGTACGTGTACTAAGGTAGTACACGTACGTGTACGCACTAGTAGTACTCGTACTGTGTACGCACTAGGTGTGCAGTACGTACACGTACGTGTACTACTAGTGCGTACACGTACGGGTACTAAGGTAGTACACGTACGTGTACGCACTAGGAGTACAGTGCGTACACGTACATGTTCTACTAGTGCGTACACGTATGTGTACTACCTTAGTACCCGTACGTGTACGCACTAGTAGTACATGTACTGTGTACGCACTAGGGGTACAGTGCATACACATATGTGTATTACTAGTGCGTACACATACGTGTACTACCTTAATACCCGTACGTGTACGCACTAGTAGTACCCGTACGTGTACGCACTAGGGTACGCACTAGGAGTGCAGTGCGTACACGTACGTGTACTAGCTTAGTACACGTATGGGTACGCACTAGTAGTACACGTACTGTGTACGCACTAGGGGTGCAGTGCGTACACGTACGTGTACTACCTTAGTACACGTACGTGTACTACCTTAGTACACGTACGGGTACGCACTAGTAGTAGACGTACTGTGTACGCACTAGGAGTGCAGTGCGTGCGTACACGTACTGTGTACGCACTAGGGGTGCAGTGCGTACACGTACGTGTACTACCTTAGTACACGTACGTGTACTACCTTAGTACACGTACGGGTACGCACTAGTTGTACACGTACTGTGTACGCACTAGGAGTGCAGTGTGTACACGTACGTGTACTACCTTAGTACACGTACGGGTGCGCACTAGTAGTACACGTATGTGTACTACTAGTAGTACCCGTACGGGTACACATTTCACACGCTTACAATGGTAATACAGGCGTCCACATGCCAGGAATGGAGGGCTACGAGTCGCACAAGGATGTCCTTCAAGTTCTTGTCATTGCATACTGTCATGTGCAGACCCTAGGTGTGGCAGCCAGTGATACTGCACAGGTCATCTCATCTAGTTGCACAATTGATGTGTGATGACCTGTGGACACATGTCATGTGTGATGGGGCACTATGTGGCACACATCACCTTGCCACTTGCCACATGTGTGTCTGTAGTCCAACTGTGTCATGCACAGCAGCAGTGGGATGGCACAGTCATCAACACCCGCACCTGTCTCCTGATGCCAGGGACAGGGACACTCTATCAACTGACATGTCACGATCAGCGTGCCCCTTTGTGACTATGTCAGGTGTGTGTCATGTGTTCCCATGAGCTTGATGTCAGTGTCACGTCAACTGCATCTGCTGTTGGTGCATCCAACAGGGGTCTGTGTGGAGATGGGCATGGAACACATCTATGCACACCATGCCACATGTGGATTCCCACAGCTGTAGGGTCGGTGTGCATCGGACATCATATTTTCCCAGTCATACATGTGTGAGTTGTCTCAATGGCTGTGTCTTTGTGTTGTCACGTGTACCCCTTCATCGCACTGTGTTTGCTATGTACATTTAAAATTCCATGTGACCTGTGCATGTGCCTTGCAGTCAGCTGTCTGGATGAGATGACATACTTCCAATGCAGCTATGTGGTTGTGTGTCACTCCGGTGATATCTGTGGCTCTTCACTCAGACTGGCCCCCAGCTCATTTCAGGGCATGTCATGTATACTTGACAAACAACAGGTGTATCTTGCTTTTTGTAGGAGTGCCAGCAAGCTGCCATATGTGTCCTGTATGCATTCCACACACCCGACTCCATAGTTACCTGATGTGTATTAGCAGTGTAGCATGTGCTCTGTTCATTGACATTGATATTGGCAGACTCTCTATCTTCATTCTTACAAACAATCTCTTGCAGGGCACAGCCTGTCCCAAGAACAATGCCAGACTTGGGTGCCATGAGGGAATGTGACTGCATCCGACGGTACAGATTCACACCACAGTTGATTGAGGACTTGACCGCCAAGCTGGAACCACACCTCCAACCGCGACACAGGTATCCTACTGCGCTGACCCCCAAGATGAAGGTGATGGCAGCCCTACATTTTTTTGCCACAGGTACATTTCAATTCACCATAGCTGATGTGGGTGGGATGTCAAGACAATGTTCAGCCATGTCCTGCGTGATGTTTTAGCAGCCATGTTGGAGCACCTTGATGAATTCATCTAATTTCCTACTCCTGAGGAGTTGACAGAAGCCAAGGGTGATTTATATGCCCTGGGAGGGTTGCCCCATGTAATTGGGTCCATTGATGGGACACATGTGGCTTTGGTACCACCACAGGCACAGGAACATGCCTATCGCAATAGAAAACATTACCACTCGATAAATGCCCTTGTGGTGTGTCTTGCTAACATGCGGATTTCCCATGTCTGTGCACCTTTTCCAGGATCAGCACACGATGCCTATATCATGAGGCGTAGCAGGGTGCCACAAATGATGATGCGGCTGCACAACGAACAAGCATGTCTTGTTGGTGGGTATACTCTGTTTGTCCTGTGTGTTGCAGTATCTTTGGCTCTTATGGCATCTCCTGACCCACTTATTTACATGATGTTTCCATGTAGGGGACTCTGGATATCCCAACATGCCATGGCTAATGACACCTCTCCACAACCCAAGAACAGCTGCAGATCACCGGTACAACAATGCACACGGGCCGACCAGGCGAGTGATTGAGAGGATGTTTGGACTCCTGAAGAGCCGATTCCGGTGCCTGGACAAGACAGGCGGGTCCCTCCCTTATGCCCCGGAGAAGGTCTGCCAAATCTTCCTCATATGCTGCATGCTGCACAACATGGCCGTTGAGAAGGCAGTGCCACTCATCCTTGATCCTGATGAGCAGGAACATCCACCCGTGGAGGATCCAGGGCTTGGTCACGAGGCAAGTGATGAGGAGGAGGATGATGATATCCGGAGTCAGCTCATATGCAACTTCTTCTCATAATGGTGAGTCACTGGGTAGGAGTGTGCAAGCTTGTAGCATTGAGTGGCATGTGTTGCAATGTGTGTGTCCAGCTGACTAAATGCAAAGTGACTTTGATGTGTGTTCTGATGTGTCACTCGAGTGATGATGTCATGCCATACAGTTTTGCGTAGAGACATTCTTCGAAATTTACGTGTCCAACATTGTTCATGTTTCGTAACTGACCATGTGTGCGGCGAGCATTGTTTTAGGTGACTTCTTGTGTGTCTGTCATTCCCAGGTTTTTGTGCCTGTTGTCTGCTTGTGTCATCTTTGTCCTCCTGCTATTCCTCATGAGGATTGCAACGTGTGCTGAATCAGCGTTCCATGCACGGACATGCGGAAATGTCAGTTTGGGTAAGGATTGCAGCAAGGCTTTTTGGTGTTGGTATGGATTGGGAATGTGTGGGCCTGCACGCACGCCCTCACATCCACAGGCTACAAGTGGCAGGGGGCCAGTAACTTCTTGATGGAGGAGAACAACACCACCATCTATCATTGGTCCATCAACATTAAATTTTGAATCCACGTATCCGACAAGCAACACACTGCCCCACACCCCACTGCCGATACCCCAAAGATGCTTGATGTAAGTCACCACAGACAAGCTGTGTGGGACACTCGAAAAGTCTCCTCTCTTCTTAGAGGTATCTGTTTCTGGTCTGGGGCTTTTTCAGTACAGACGAGTGAATGTACCTCCTGGGAGAGTTGGGACACTGTCCTCGCTCCTGAGGAGACTGGTTTTTCTACGGCTCTGGGATCAAGACCCGACACATTGCCAGATCCAACCTTCAAGAAGGCATGAGATCCGTTGACGAATGGCTGAACATCAGCCACCTGAGGCTGGACTTAGACAGGACTGAGGTCATCATCTGAGGATTGATCCCTTACGGATGGGTCAACTCCTTGTGTCCCACCGGCCTGGGCACCGCAACAGCACCCAGTGGCCACGCACGCAAGCTGGTGTTCATCATGGACACATCGCTAACAATTACCATGCAACTCAACACCATCTATACCTCATGCTGCAACACCCTCCACATGCTGCAAATGATCCACAGATAGATCCACTCCAAGGCAAGACAGACCGTCCCCCAGGTCCACGACACCAGCCGGCTCAACTACAGCACCGGCCTCAACGGAGAACAACAGCAAAACTGCAGGAGAACTTGTCCACATCCAGGGTGCATCCGCACACCTCATCTTCAACATCCCCCGCCCCAGCCACATCACCGTCCACCTGAGATAGCTACAATGGCTAACTGTCTGCTGCTGGATCATCTTCAGACTCATCAACCACACTCAGGAGGCAGTCCAAACCCGACCTTGGACGTCTGTCATCCAACACCCAGTTGGACCAACTCCGTGCAGCCCACCTTGCCCTGGCCACCATTCATCACCTCCACATAAAAACTGCATGCTGGATATAGTTCTCCCACCTCGCCAAACAGACCTGGGACTCCCTCCCCGGGCACATCAACATGACACATGACCTCTACACCTTCATGATACTCTTCCAAATTGGTCTGTCTGAACAGTATTGCAAGCCCCCCCTCAGCAGCTTGAAGCCATCACAGGTGAGTATTGGGCTCCATGTCTGTATTTGGTGATACATTGTGACTCATGTGTGTCCTCGAGCGGACTCAGACCCAAGTGTATGGATGGCTGGAGTTAGTTCCACACTCAGGCATACTTTGACATATCCCCACATGCATGTTGTGTACTCATGCTAAATGACTGCAACATAAAATTTCATGTATTCATTTTTTAATTATAGCTCTGGGGTGTGATTTGTGCACATAAAAAGGTGCAATGCAGAGACCATAAAATCCAAAGTTCACAGGGGGAGATGGGATCCTTGGCATTTGAAGTCATCAGAGTCCAGACCACAGTGTTTGGCATCATTGGTCAGACTGTGACCAGCAGGTCCATGTGGCAGATGATGTCAGTCAATGAGGTGATGCTGTCGCACATGAAGGCCAGGTGCCATGCCAGGTGACCTGGGAGATGTGGATGGGCCGCTGCCTCTCACGGTCTTTTCCGTGGACAACCCACCTTCCTCGTGGGACCCTCAGATGCAGGCCTTGACGATGCTTGGGACGCTCCGTCGGACGATTCCTCCTCCTCCTCCCTCCCTGTGGTTGGTGGTGGCCTGCGCCTGGTGGCACAGGGAGGGTTGCCCATGTTGTCGGCGATCTGACGGAGTGAATGGCTTATGTCCCTTTGCACCGCCAGGAGCTCAACCAGTCTTGCCTCCATCCGTCCTTTGTGTTGTTGTTGACTGGCGTGTTGCTCGGCCTGCTGGTTCTTGATCTCTGTGAGGGTCACCACTACCTGGCTGAACTCCCTGGTGTCACGCCGGTATGCCTCCATGATGTTGTGTATGTGTGACATACCGGTCCCTTCAGCTGGCTGGTCAGGTTCTCGCCTCCGCCTGCCTCCACTCCCACCACCCCTGCCCACACGAGCCTGGCCTGCCATTGTGGGCACATCGGGTCTACGGGACCTCTGAGGGATGGCAGTGGCGGTGTTGTCTGCCTCCTCCTGGGTGCCCGCCGCACCTTGTCCCTCCTGGTCAGACTGGCTCTGTTGTTCACTGCGGGCAGGGCTTCTCGGTGTCTCCTGGGATGTGGCAGGAATGGGGGTGGTGGTTGGCACAGATGTTCCTGAACCAGGTGCTGCAGGGGCTTGGACACCAGAGGGTCCAGGTCGGTTGGGGTCATCCGCGGAGGGTTGAGAGGCGTCGCTGCCGGTGGCATAAGGTTCCTCCCGAGCCTGGGACTGTGATTCTTCACCCCCATTGTTGGGGGGAGATTCATCATGTTGCCCTGTGTGTGAGAGACAGACAGTGTTAATGCTGTTTCATGCAACATGCATGTTTCATACACATTCAAGTTGGCACTGTTCCTCCAGGTAGTTGTATGTGCCTAGCATTCTCCTTAATGTTCACTTGTGGATGGGTATGTTGCGGGGGACACATTAATATGTTCTCATGAGTCTTTGACATGTAGATTTTTAGCTTGGATGCTTCTTTGGCTATGTATTGGTCTTGTTGTGTTACATGTGCATTGTGACAGTGGGTAAATCCATTGCCTGTCCCGGGGGTGTCTGCTTATGTAAAGGGTGTGTGTGACAGGGCCTGCTGGTGGGTGTAGTGTGATTTGGCCCTGGGTCTCCCAGGTGATGTAGCTGTCCCCCATGGAGCATGCTGCCATGACAGTGAGTTTGAGTTCCTGTCCTAGATATCTGACCTTGTTGTCTTGGTGTTTGTGTTTGCACTGGTCACAGGAGGGCCTTGTGCTGCCTACACCAGGGCCGAGTGTGAGCTATCTTGTCAGTACTTTCCCAATCCCTGTGCATTGCGCATGGTGCATGGGTATGTAGCTTTGCCATATGGGATGAGGGCAATTGTGTCTGATTTGGAGTTCACCAATGCGTTTTGTGCCACCCACCCTCCCAGCATACCGGACATCCATTCTTGGTTTGGTGCTTCGTGTAGCATGGGACATAGCATGGAGTTGCTTTCTCACTGGGGCATACACATGTTATTGGCATTAGCGTTGTTTTTGACTGTGGTTCTGGCTGGTGAGGGCTTGGGGGTAGTTGCATGCATTTGGTGTAGTTGGGGTGTGGATGCCATTACCCCCATGTTACATAAGTTGTTTGTATACTCACCAGGCTCTGGAAGTCCTTGTAGTTCATGTACTCCCACCGGCGGAAGCATGCCCATCACCTTCTCCTCCCAGGGATGGTAATGTACTGGTCTGCGGGGCGCACCACCTCCAGTGATGTTGCTCTGGGCGTAGTCGTCATTCATTTTTCTCTTGACCGCCTTCCGCAGATTGTACCACCTGGCTTGGCATTCGGTCCTGGTCCTTCTGATGGGTGCAACAGCATTCACCCTATCGGCAACCCTCTGCCACAGGTGTGATTTTTCGGCTATGCTGGTCTGTCTGACCAATGTTCCAAACAGCTGTGGCTCGACTCTGATGTCTTCATTGACAAGGATCTCCAGCTCCTCCCTTGTGAACTTTGGATTCTTTGTCTGTGCACATGGTGTGGGGTGAGGGTGTGGATGGTTGTGGGTGTGTGGGTGTGAATGTGACGGTGTGGGTCTGAATGTGAAGAGGGGGTATGTGTGAAGGAGGTTGTGTGGAGGTGTATATGTTAAGGTGGATGGGTGCAGTTGTTGGTGTGTGCTCTCTAGCTGCAGTGAGTCTGTTGCAAAGGCTCATGGTTTGTGTGTGTGGGCCCTTTTTATTGGTCCATTTGTGGGTGGGGCTCAGTTTGAATTTTTGGTGGGTGTGTTATATGGGGTGGTTGTGAGTTTGTCCCTCTGTTTGCCTGTTTGGATGTGTCCAGGTCAGTCCTTTCCCTTTTTTGTGCAGTGTAGACGTGTTTTGTGGGGTTGTGCGAGTCGAATAGACCCTCCTTGTGCTGTTTTACAGTGTCCGTGGTTCAGTACGGTACAGGGGTACGAATCGTACAGGCACACACCCCCATGCGTTGTGGATGTACGGTGCGTACACGGACATTGCTATGTACGGTGCGTACACCGCCATTGCTTATGTACGGTGCGTACACCGACATTGCGTATGTACGGTGCGGGTGCATACACTGCCATTGCTTATGTACAGTGCGTACACCGCCATTGCTTATGTACGGTGCATACACCGCCATTGCTTATGTACAGTGCGTACACCACCATTGCGTTTGTACGGTGTGTACACCGCCATTGCTTATGTACTGTGCGTACACAGACATTGCGTATGTACGGTGCGTACACAGATATTGCGTATGTACGGTGCGTACACCGCCATTGCTTATGTACGGTGCGTACACCACCATTGCTTATGTACGTTGCATACACCGCCATTGCTTATGTGCGGTGCGTACACTACCCTTGCGTTTGTACGGTGCGTACACCGCCATTGCTTATGTACGGTGCGTACACAGACATTGCGTATGTATGGTGCGTACACAGACATTGCGTATGTACGGTGCGTACACCGCCATTGCTTATGTACGGTGCGTACACCGCCATTGCTTATGTATGGGGCGTACACCGACATTGCTTATGTACGGTGCGTACACCGCCATTGCATATGTACAAGTCATTCCCCGTGGAAAACCGGTCCGGATCGTACTTGTACGGTCGGACTGTATTTTTAGGCTTCGTACGGAAAAGTGTCCGGCTCCGTCTTGTACAAATTTTCCCGATACGATTCGTACGGATCGGGCCGATCCGTATGTATTTTTCCCATACGAATCGTACTTCATGGGTCGGACGTGACTTGTACGGTTCGTACGGAAAAAATTACGCATACGAGTCGTAGCGAAAAAAAAAATACAGGATCGGAATCGGCCCCCTAGTGTAATAATACTGTTCTATTAGCCCTTTCTATATCGTATGTTTGAGATCTGACTTTAAATAAGACCTTGATTATTGTATTCTGGATTTAAGTTTGCAATAGGGGTGATTCCCCTACATATTGATTTCGAGATGCTATGTATTGATTGTATTTATATCTGACTTGCAAAATATATAAAAATTCAAAAAGTACAGAACAGAATCAAAACATTTGGTTTGCATGGGAAAAATTGGGAAAATTTAATTTTCATCATGAAATGTTTTAAGGATTTTAAGAAATTGGTAAGAGAAGATATCACTATCCCATATATAAAGGTAAGGAGGCATCTCCTGAGGGTACTCTGGCATATATTATGACTACCGAACATGGTTTAAGCTCATGTTTGTGGCTTTAACAATTAAGTAGGATTACAGAAGATGAGGGTGCTTCAAGTTTTCTGAGGTACGGAACATTCAATACCAGAATCCTAGATCAATAGAAGGAAAAATTGTATGAAATTAAGCCACCACCTTGACCCATGCAGTATGAGGCTTTCAATGCTTGGGAAAGAGTAGTGAGGGAAAAAGAAAAGGAGAAATATCGGAGGAGGGCAGGAAGACCAATTCAGAATTGTTCAAATACTCAATGGGATGAAGAACAGCATAGATGAAGATTAGATGGAGTAAAGGATTATTGAAGGAGCCAGATTATATCCATTTCTTACACCAGAGGGTGAGAAAAAGGCCAAGCATACTGCTAGACAAGAAGGGTATGAGTCGGACACAGATTCATGAGACAAAATATTAGAACAGATGCTGTCTTCAAGACTACCACCTACTAGTTTTCCTGACCAAGGACAATTAAGTGCGAGTGTCAGTCAAACCATAGCTACAACTCTAGTGTTCCCAGATCCACTTCCAATTGAATAACCTTTACAGGTTTTACAAATAGCTCCACCAGCCGTGTAATGACCACCAGTTGTGGTCCCCATTAAGAATATCCTTGTTACAGCTCAACTAGCTACAAATACAAAACCCCAGATTTTGACAAGGTCAGATGTCTTAACGACATCAGTTGGAAATGTACCGACAACCCAGAAAACACAGTTAGTTCTGTGGAGACTTCCACAATCTGATGCAGGCTCTAGTAGATGGAGTAAGGATTCTAGTTTTTACAACTTCCGTACCCCCTAATGACTTAAGTGTCAGTGAAGATGGATATATACCAGCATGGCTTTAAGAGATTACCTGAGACAAAAAGGCAGAGATTATGGAACTCCTTAGAGAAACAGAGACAAGGATCTAATCAAGGAGTGTCTGAAGTTTGACCATCTAGATCAATACCAGAGAAATTAGTTAATCTACTTGAGTAAGGAGATTACTCGAAGGGCTACAATGGTACATGACAAATTGGCAGAGATAGCGAAGAAGTATGGTGTGGATCTTGCTAACAATATAAATCTTCATTGAAGCTATAAGATGAAATTGGATGATCGGGCAAGAGAAAACATGGGGATTACAAAAATGCTTCTGCACCTTATTGAACTGATCAAATGCATTTGCAGATGGAAGGATGTGGAAAGGTTGGAATTTAGATGGACAACAAACACGAAAAGAAAAAGAGGGAAGCAGAGGGAAAACAGAATGATTTGATTGGGAATGAGGCTGCAGCATTTCCATAGAGGTGATCTGACAGCATTTACAAAAAGTTTCTAAAATTGATAGACAAGCCGGTGCAGTGGTTTGCACAAGTGAAAAGGGTCATCAGGATTTCAAGGGTGTTGTGGATTTATTTGAATGCGTTTTTTGACACTGCGGAACCAGCTGATTGATGGACAGACTGTAAGGTAGCAGTACAGTGGTCAAAAGGAAAACCACCTAGAGAGAAAGGGACCAGAGCACCATCACCATTGGTGATGGAGAAATATAAAGCGGTCATTGCCCTTTTAAAAGGGAAAATAACTTTGAAATATATTGATTGGCTAAAGATTAAAAGAACCACGTAAGATCCAAAGACTGGCAGTTCATGAGTACTATGTGAGATTACTGCAGATGTTTAAACAGCATAGTGGATGTGAGTATCCTGAAGAAAAGGATATGGGAAACTTTGTGTCTCCATTCGCATTTGGATTGAAGCCTAAAATCAGTGCCCACATTACACAAAGTGCTATCTGCTGGCAGAAAGAATATTTAGATAAAATCCTACGTTATACAAAATATCGTAATGATGAATTGGACATGAAGCAGAAGAAAATAAAGGACAAATTCATGTTGGCTCAGATTAAGTTGACTCAGAAAGGGTTTCAGAGTAATCTTTTGCAAATAATAAGGGAATAATGCAAGGAGTTGTTGCTCCACAGGCTGGATTTTCAGGAGATAAGGGTGGAAGTAATATGTCTCATGGCAGAGGTAGAGGTGTTCCCATGGGTATGGGATCAGGAATGGACATTGCTACAATGAAAAAGGTTACAGCTTGTCACATCTGTTATAAGGCGGGGCATTGGAAATGCGAATGTTAATTTAATCCCCAAAAAACTCTAGATTTAATATAAAATACACAAGGAACACCAGTTCCAAGAATGTCTATGCAACAAATGCAAGCTTCCATACAGAATCAGGTCCAAATAATGTCCCCTGCTACAAAACCAATGAGAAAATCCAGGTTTATTATAAATCAAATGGCAAAACTTAATGCAAATCAGTTCTAAAATCAGTTACAGAATGATATACCACAGTTCCAAAATCAGAGCTAGAATATTCTAGGCCAATTATTTTTATTCTAGACTAACGTTTGCGTACTTGGTGCAGTCGTAGAGGTAGACCAGAGTGGCCCATATGTAGATGCAAATGTTTATGGTCTCATTGTTGAATTTCTAATCAACACAGAAGCTACCCAATCCTCTGTTAGAACAGTGGAAGTGCTAGACTTGCCGCTCTCGGGGAAAACGATCCAAGTAGTTGGAGTTACAAATAAACAAGTGCAAAATCAGATGTCAGAAGGAGTCCCAATAAAAATAGGAACTTTTGAAGAAAAGCATCAATGTGTGATCTGTGATACAGGCCCAGTATATCCGTTGGGGAGAGATCTGCTGTGCAAGTTGAATTACACAATATACTGCACACTAGACGGTGTAGCATTCCAAATGCATGTTGAGGTTGTGAATTTTAAAATGATCAGAAAAAGTTCAGAAACAGGAATGTTTCCTTTATTGACTATTTCTGAGTTACTAGAGGATTTGAGTGACATTAAAAATACAGACGTTTGGGATTTCACAGGACTAGACATTGGACTTATAAAAGGTGTAGATCCATTCCAAATCACATTAAAGCCAAATGCTGGTTACCATAGAACACCATACTACCATTTGTCTCCAGAGACAATTTCAGGAATAGAACTAGCGATTGAAGACATGTTTCAGAATGGCATACTGAGAAAGTTGATTGAAATCCCATGCAATTCACCTATTATGAGTTTGCAGAGGCCTAAAGGCAAAAAATGCATTGTTCAGGATTTGCAACGAATTAATGAACTAGTAATCCCTTGTTGTCCTGTGGTACCAAATCCTGCCACCGTACTTTTCCGAATTCCCGGTACTTCAGAATGGTTCACTGTTATTGATGTATGTCAGGCTTTCTTTTCAGTGCCCTTGAACAAAGATTGCCAATATCTATTTTCATTCCCTTTTCAGAAAAAGACAATCATGTGGTGTCATATCCTTCAAGGGTATACAAAGAGTCCATCGATCTTCAATTAGATCTTAAAAGAAACGTCGAGTCATTGCAAATGCCCTGTGAATCTGCCCTTCTTTAATATATAGATGACCTATTGGTAGAATCAGATACACAAGATGCTTGTACGTACAACACCATTGAAATATTGAATCACCTGGCAGACAATGGACACAAATGGGTATATTTACAAGAAAGTGGTGAAGCATGTTGTTTCTCCCTGCGCTGGAGCTAAATATAGCTGCTTAGCACCAACGCAGGCACCATTGCACTATAGTGTTGAGGGGCGGATTGTTTATGTGCAGGAAGGTCCCTCTTATAGAAATTGCAAAATTGCATTGTTTCCTGTTGGCACCTTCCTGCGCATAAACAATCTTTGACACTTTGCTGTTTCTATGTGTGCTGCCCAAGGCAACACACATGGAAACAGCAAAAACGAGGTGGAATAAAGCATTTCTCCTCATTTCACCTAAATGGGCTCAGTAAGCAATGTATGTGTGGACACAAGCTTTTAGAATGACATCACATTTTATTAACATCATAAAAAGGAATGTAATTCAGTTATTTACAAATAGTTCTGGTGTTCACACATAGACGAGTGGAAGTGCGTGAAGTGAAAGTGCTCTTGTGACAATAAAAACTTTACATCGCATTGAAATCAATATGCAAAACTCCTAATTAAATTAATGCAGTAAAGAAGTTTTGATTGTGAGGTCTTTTTACATTAAGACCTTCATCAGGACAATTAGTGTGACAAAGTAGAATTCAGGAGCTTGCTCAGAGGCTCTCAGAAGGTGCTGAAGGCTGGGACTCAATCATGGGGATTAAGTAGCAAAACGCATGATGCGCCTGAGTTGGGCGGGGCAGCGTGAGAGGGTCGAGGGCGCGACACGGCGTTCCCGAGTCAATGCGAACAGTGGCGTCATGGAGTGACTTGCCTCCACTGATCTTCCCTCATTAAATGCCTCCGGACCTTAATCACTACGGCCCTGGACCATCTCCAACTGCTCCGCCCAACTCAGGCGCACCGCGGGTTTTGCTAATTAATTTAGTGGCTTAACAATGCCTTGTAAATAAGGCAAAGCTCCTATCGCCATCACAACATCACTAAAACTGACACTGTTTCGGCAATAGGGCCTTGTAAATATGCTCCAAAGTGTCTCAAGGTAGACTGCAGTACTGTCAAAAAGAGGTTCAATATCTGCGACACATTATCATGAAGGGAGTCAGAAAGGTTTCACCAGTGAGAGTGGAAGCCATCCTACAGATGAATCAACCACAAACACAGAAGGAAATGAGAATGTTTTGAGAATGGTTGGCTACTATAGAAAATTGATGTCAAACTTTTCCTTGATGACAAAGCATCTACTGAGGCTGACACACAGGCATGTTTCTGATCCACTTCCTTGGGACTGCGAATGTACAAAAGAATTCTTAGATCTGAAAGAGAAATTGTGTCACGCCCCAGCTCTGGGAATGCCCGATTATACAAAAGAGTTCACTCTATTTTGCATTGAGAGAGATGAGTGCACACTTTCAGTTTTGACACAGACTCATGGAGGATGCCGAAGACATGTGACTTATTTTTCTAACACATTTGATCCTGTAGCGCCAGGACTTCCAGGCTGCTTGAAGGTGGGCGCTGCGGTGAGTGCTAGTTTGGAAAAGAGAAAAAACATAGTGATGGCAGATTCTTTAATTGTCATGGTCCCTCATACAGTGGAGCTATTGTTGACCAAAACAAAAACTCAATATCTTACCCATAATAGGTTGACTAGGTACGAGTAAAATGTTCTGGTGTCTGAAAATGTTGTGCTAAAACGTTGCAATGTACAAACTATTGCCAGTAATTGAACAAATTGAAATTGTGAAGAGTTCGATCATGATTGCCTAAATGTCACTCAAAAACCAGACCTGACATTAAGGATGAACCAGTTTATTAGCCCGACCATCTCATCTTCGTGGACTGTTCATGTCTAAGAGGAAACAAATGTGTATATTCTCACAAGGACAAACCCTTCTATGCCCACAGGGACTGTGGTCAGTATCCTTTATATTTAAAATAGTGTCCGCCATGGGACTCTTGTCAGAAAAATATATGTTGGCAACCCCCTTGCATCAGTACTCGGAATCTCACCATTCAATGTATTATTTCAAAATACCGGGTGCTACCTACACATTCTGGTGTGGTATTATATAAACATAAGTACAAACAACAATTGAGAAATCTATATATAGACTGCCAAAAGGTTTCTGTGGGTAAGGTTTCTATTTTTTTCATTTGTTCAAAAACTGTTCTTTATGTAGGTAATATTCAAATCAATAACGTAAGTGCAGACGACTCTGTGCTATAGTGTGACAAACATATATCAAAAACGTTACACATAAGAAGCAATATAAAAAGGTTCACTGGTTTGTGTGTTTACAAGGAGTCTACATGTGTATATCCTATTACAACATGTAAGGCAATCATTTCTCCAGATAACCAGTTGAAAACCTTTGTCGACATTTCGACCCCTATCGAATTTCTGGGTATCCTCAGGACAATAGTCATCTGACTTATTATCTGCAGAATACTCAAATCAAGGGGGGACAGAAAACAAAAAAACAGTCGTCAGTGTCAGTCTAAGTTCACTTAATATACCAAGTCCAGATGCACAATCATCCCAAACTTACCAGGGGATATTCATCCACTGGTCAGGATAAGGTCCAGTCTGGGGACTCATCTTGATATCTAACTTGATCTTTCCATTGAATGTACTTTCAAGGGGGAGGTCCAATATCACCACCAGTCCTTAACTTCATAAGGGCAAGCCTCACGCAGTCTGAACAACATTCTAGAAAAATTATACGTGCTAGGAAGGCTAAATCCAAAACTACATGTTGTGTGCCATGCATCATCACTGTTTCATGCGCCTCAACAGTATGGTGTAAAGGTGCCTATAACCTATGCATGCATAGTGATTAAATGTGTGTATATTAGCATGCTAGGTATCTACATGATAACGTCTGGTGGATTGCTACTCAGTGCTGTCCAGATACTATCTTCGTAGTACCTCATGTATCCGTGACATTACTGAGACCATATTTCATCGTACACAGCTGTATTCGAACTTCAGTATATATTCAAGGGCACTACGTATGATCTCAGTGTACCTGTGGCTATTACCAATCCCCAGGCCCCAGCACTCGGATTACCCACGGGGGGCGAGTGCTGATGAATCAATGGTATCTGCACGAACCACCTGTCCTGTGTCAACCTGTGCAAATTATAATCGCATATCCGGGGTGCCTCGTGGTAAATAAAGGTGCCCCTTTTTGTGAAAATTCTGCAGGTAATAAGTCAGACGACTATTGTCCTGAGGAGACCCAGAGACTCAATAGGGGTCGAAACGTCAACAAAAGTTTTCACCTGGTTATCTTGAGCAATGTAAATGTGTACATGTTGTAATAGGATATACATATGTAGTCTCCTTGTAAAACCAGTGAACCTTTATATATTGCTTCTTATTTTGTACAGTTTTTGATATATGTTTGTCACACTTGAGCACCACGTTGCCTGCACTTATGTTATTCATTTGAATATTACCTGCATATAGAAAAGTTTTTGAACAAATGAAAAAATAGAAAAATTACCACAGAAACCCTATGTCAGTCTATATATAGATTTCTCAATTGTTGTTTGTACTCATTGAATTGTGGGCTTCCCCGTATTGATGCAAGAGGGTTGCCAACATATATTTTTCTGAAAAGAGTCCCACAGCAGACACTGTTTTGTATATAAGAGAACCAAAGGCACACTAATGGCAGCATATGCCTGTGCACAATAAATGATGAGATGGAAGCTTCCTGACTTCAATCTGTTTTCTCCCCAAAAGTTGTAGAGCTAATTGCCCTCATTTGCCAAAATATAATGGTGGGGCAGCGCACAGGCAAATAATTTTAAAAAGGCACACTTTCCTGCTTCTCCCACTGCCTCACCGTCAGCCGGATGCCTCGGTGCCCCTCTTCTAGAAGTCCTGGGCCAGCACAGTCTCCCAGACTCTCCATCCATTCAAGACGCAAATCATGCTGTGAGAGCAACGCCTGGATTAGTCTAACTGCCTGGTTAGGCGCTCATCTGTACAATACAGCTGGGTGGAGTCTGTATGTCTGAAATCAAAAGACACTCTTAAGATTGTAGATGGATTTTATCAAGATGCCTGTGCATAACGGGTTGAGATATATCCTAGTGATCATCTGTGTTTTCGCAAGATGGGTGGAAGCCTAACCAGCAAGGAGAAATAACAGTCTCACTGTAGCTAAACTGTTATAACACAAACTCATGCCGAAATTCAGGAAACCAGTCCTTCTTAAGTCAGATAGAGGGACACACTTCAACAATGAAGTAATATATATGCATTGTTTGCTGCTCTACAGACTGAACAAAAGCTACATTGCAGCTACAGACCAGAAACGTCAGGCATAATCAAACAGATGACCAGAATGATCAAATCCAGGTTGGCGAATGTTTGTGCTTCAACTTCACTTAAATGGCCAGATGCTTTACCATTGGTGCTGATAAGCATTTGAAGTATACCAGACAGGTTTATCTCCTCATGAGATCCGATGAGAAGGGCTATGAGACTGCCTGCTGTGCCCGCAAATGGCCTTGTGAATATCACTGATGATATGATATTGTACTACTGCAAGACATTGGATGATGTGGTTCGTTCTGTCTCTCATAAGGTAGCAGCTGTTATTCGAGGCCCTCATCAAGAACACTACCACTGCCTTAATCCTGGTGATTGGGTTGTGATCAAGAATCACGTTTGGAAGACTTGTCTCGAATCCAGATGGAAAAGCCCCTTCCAAGTCATATTTACTACGAACTCTGCTGTTAAATGTGCTGGAATTACAAACTGTGTACATGCCTCACACACCAAGAGAGTGAGTTATCTAGAAGATGTGCCTTTGGTTTATGATCCAGAAAGAACAGAATTAGTGGTTGCACCACCAATCGAGATACCACCTGGACCTGCAGAACCAGCAATTGATTTAAATACAGAGACATGCACAAGGAGAAGAAAGAGGTGAAGATCAGCAAGCTGAAAAACTAATACAAGTGCCTGAGGTGACACAAAGTGGCATTGATGTCTATGATAAAGAAGAAACAGAGACTGAACTGCGTGACGAAAGCACCTGTGAGATGAAGCAAGATTCCAGTGAAGCAACGAGCTCTGAAATAAAAAAAGTCTGCCACCCAGCAGAGTGACCCAGGAGCCTTGAGAAAGAAAGACTAAGGAGAAGCTCATCAATAGTTCGAATTCGAGAAGCAGTACTTGCGGAGAGTAAAATAGAAAGCAAAGGCGATCTTGATCCAAATCATCAAGTCATAAGAAGATCTAAGGGAACTTGAATGCCTTGCAGAAGATATTCAGCACCTGAATGGTCTTGCTATGTAAATGCAGCATTGAATGCAACTTTGGAAGATTTGTGCAATGCAGTGGCGGTTCCTCGAGGAAGTGCTGGGGGGCGGTGAGGCAGGGCGGAGGAGGGACAGGGTGGTGGGGGTAGTAAACTCTGGCATACAACCGAACGGAGTTCAGTAAATAAATAAATAAATACAACAATTTACATTGCACGCACTGCAACGGCAACTTGGCGATGCAGCACGCGCAATGTAAATTGTTTTATTTATTTATTTACTGAAGTCCGTTCAGCCGTATGCCGGAGTTTACTACCCCCCACCCTGCCCCTCCCTGCCCACCACCCAGCAGCACTCCCTCGAGGAGCCGCCACTGGTGCAATGTGAATCTTGAAGTGCTAGAACCTCCCTGAAATAAGAAAGACATTATAATCTGGAAAACTCAGTTTGAAAAGAGAAAACAAACTCAATGCAAATAGAAGAAGAGAACTGTGAATTGTGCCTATTAGATATTTTTATTTTAGGTATTTGTTTTACAGATGACTATTCTAGGTCAGAAAAGAAAGTGACGAGGATAACATTTTAGAAGCACACAGAGTAGGGTAATGGATTGTCTATTGGGGAAACTGTACTATTAAGAAAAAGAACTTACCAGGTATATATATAAGAAGATAATTTGCTAATCCACCTCAGAAAATCTATTCACTTACTGACTCAGAACGATGTGCTGCATCAGTGGTTGCCAGAAACTATTCGGACCACGGTAAGGTTAGGGGGCTGATGGTGGCACTGTGAGCTAGCTGGTCTCAAGGCCAACATATCCTGCAGGAGTGCCCGGAATCAATCTAGGCACCTCGCCCAAAGTTTATGTTGTACAACAAGTGCACAGGTCCTACAGATTAGTGGGAACTACACAACAATTCCTGAACTCGTAAAACCCCCAACACCAGAAACTTTATCTATTACTGAACAATAAACTCCTCATCACCACTAAATGCTGCATATTATGAAACCCTAAAAATGCTTCACCACCCCTAAGCTCAACCCATCACTAAACCTTAAAAACCCTCACCAGCCCCAAACTCTGCCAAACCAAGCACCATAAAAACACCTCAAAACCCCTGCACTCCACCCATCCCTGCAACCTGCAACCTGCAAACCCTCGCCAACCCTAAACTCCACTCCTCTGTGATCCTTAAAAACACTCCCCACCCCCAAATCCACCCATCCCTGAATTCTAAAAACCTCTTCCCATGCCTAAACTCTACCCGTCCCTGACCCCTCTAAATTCCTCATCACTCCAAAACATCACCCTTCCCTAAACCCCAAAAATCCTCACTACACCTAAGCTCATCCCAATTTTAATGTCATTCCAGACTTTTTCTCAAAATTATCTTTCTTTTAAAATGATATCTTTATTTTTTTATTTATTTGTATTTCCTTAAAACTGTTTTCCTTAAAATAGTTTTTCATAACTTTGGTTTCCTTCAATGAAGTTTCTCAGTTTTCGTGTTTCTGAAAACTGACATACATCACTCAAAGTTGACTGCTTCACTCCCATTATTTCATGGGTTTGATTTAAGAGGAACATAAGATTGGGAGGTTGGTGAAGAATGTTTGGTAAAGGAGAACAATGACTAGAAGCCTGAAAAGTTAAAAGTTGAAGAAACAAAAGCTCTGGGGTTTGTGGGAGGTGGGGTGACAAGGTTTGGTATCTCAGACAATCTTCGCTGAGCTGTATCAGATAGGCTCAAGGAAAGTGGCAGCATTATGGACATCGAGCTAAAAAGAGCCTGGAGAGTGAACAGTACTGAGGAGGGCAGCTGCTCGGGTACAAGCAGTGTAACATCCAAGATGCAGACTATAAGGTAGTGTTTTGATGGGTAATGGGAAATAGGTCATCTAGCTAGGGGAAAAGGAAATAAATACTTTTTTGAGGGTTTTCCTGTCCAGTGGTATATTGTCAGGTTCAGGACAAATTGCTAAAAAGCTCACACACAATCTGTGCAAAGTTTGCTTGCGGACGGTGGCGTAGTGAGTTATTATAAGAAAATACAGTATTCCTGGTTAGTGAGAAGCCAGGTTTGCTGAAGCGACTAGGAGATACTGGTGGTGATAAAGACCTGTATATTTATTAGGAAGGCAGACTTGACAGAAGAAGGAAAGAGGAGCAAGTCAGTTCGATTTTAAGGTGGACAGGGCAGTATTTAGACAATGGGGGAGACCTGATTTCTTTATGGACTGGTAGAGGTATGGTTATAGTTATGTATTTGTTTGATGAGTATGATATTCTTTGGTGTGTAAGGCATGTGGCTGAGGATATTATATGTAAATACATTTAACATCTGTGTCTCCTCCTCTGTAAAGTTTACCATTCAACATTAATTTTGAGGTTCAGCCCCAGATGTAAGTGTCATGTGCCCGACTGATCCTGTATTCAAGCGCCCAATAGTATGATACATCATCATCTGAAACTCAATATTGCACATCTCTGCTGAAGGACCCACGAAGCATGTTGAATGAAATGAGTACCAATGGCATAAAATGTATGTAAATGACAGCAAAGGCCATATCTAGCAAAGATTGTGATTCTTAGAAATGATAAATGCTGCATGAAATTCTTAATACTGGGCTTAAGAATTTAATGTAACGGAAAACTAATTTATGACAACTTCCACATAAAAGGGTTATACAAACTCTGCTCATGTTACCAACTGTGTCTGCTGTTCCAGTTGTGAACAACTTCATTTTATTTAAATCTAGAGCAGGAGGCCATGTCCTTGTTTTAGGTAGGTAGGTCGGTTTCTTCTCACGTCACCAGCTGTGTTAATGGACCTGGCCTACAGTAGTTATGCTGTTTAAAAGCAAACTTACAGCAAACAAATGATGGACAGAATGCTGACAATGCAAACATTCCCTCCCAGTCAAAAGATCTGGGTTAAATCCATTGTTCCTTTGCCAAATACACCACCCCAGTTTGGACCCAGCCATATGCAAATCGGTCTTGACCCTGTGCCCCATGGGAACAGTCCAGACCGAACTGCCATGCCAGGTCCTCCCTGGATCGGAAGCAAGCATCCTGGGACCGGTTTTGGGGTATGTCACCCTTCTTCAGCCAGGCTAGCTTGAATCTAGGAGCACAGTGAGCAAGGGACCCACGTCTAGGCATACCCATCCCACTTAGGGCGAAAAGTGTTGCAGCAAACAAATGATGGGCAGAATGCTGACAATGCAAACATTCTCCCCCAGTCAAACAATCTGAGTTAAATCCATCGTTCTTTTGCCCACTATGCCACCCCACTTTGGACCCAGCCATATGCAAATCAGTCTTGACCCTGTGCCCCATGGGAACAGTCCAAACCGAACTGCCAGGCCAGGTCTTCCCTGGACTGGAAACAAGCATCCTGGGACCGGTTTCAGGGTATGTCACCCTTCTTCAGCCAGGCTAGCTTGAATCCAGTGGCACAGTGAGCAAGGAACCCACGTCTGGGCATACCCATCCCACTTAGTGCAAAAAGTGTTACAGCAAATAAATGATGGACGGAATGCTAACAATGCAAACATTCTCCCCCAGTCAAAAGATCTGGGTTAAATCCATCGTTCTTTTGCCCACTATGCCACCCCAGTTTGGACCCAGCCATATGCAAATCAGTCTTGAACCTATGCCCCATGGGAACAGTCCAGACCGAACTGCCAGGCCAGGTCCTCCCTGGACCGGAAACAAGCATCCTGGGACCAGTTTCAGTGTATGTCACCCTTCTTCAGCCAGGCTAGCTAGAATCCAGTGGCACAGTGAGCAAGGGAGGTAGGTCGGTTTCTTCTCACGTCACCAGCTGTGTTAATGTGCCTGGCCTACAGAAGTTATGCTGTTTAAGAGCAAACTTAAACAGCCTTTCTAGCTTGATTTGTAAGATGCAATTAAAGCTAATAAGTGAAATTATTCACCACATAGAGGCATCCAACTGTGGAAGTTGGATAAAGTGACAAATGTGCCTGCAGAGGCACCCTGCCCTAAAAACCGGCCTCCAAATGTTCGATCCCACTGGGAAATACCCAGTGCAAAGAATGAGCTGTCCAGGCCTGTACTGCTCTCATTCAGTTGCAAACCGTTCACTCGTTTCCCGCTGGCTTTCTTTTGCCAAAAGTTCTTGTATCTCGTGATTGGTGCTTCAATACAGACTTCTAGCTTTTAATGACTTTACACACTACATACTGGGACATTGCCAAATAAATCACAAGTAGGCAGTCTGGGCACAATATTCCAAGGGATCATGCCTCAACAACGACAATATTTATGAATGTAAAAGTTATTAAAAAGAAAATATATTATTTGTCACTTTCGCCACTCAAACCTTTTCAGTACATGCATCTTTCCTTGTCACAGGAGTAAGAATTCTAGGGTGCTTCATAAATATTGAGACCTTTAAAGGAAGTCTTGAGCCTTCACTTTTACCACTAGGCATGGGTGAAATTTAAATTCCGGCAGTGAAACTCACACATTTTGTGTTGTGTGAAGTTGAAGAAATGTTACAGTATGCAGTTTGGCATAGTCTGCATCCAATGGATACTGTATCATCCATGAAACGTCTTGTAGGGAAATATTGTCTGCTCAAATCAATCCCGTAGATGTATCTTAAGCATTTGTTTTTGCTACATGTTTTGCCCATATGTGAAAAAGACAACCTACATTTCACTCTGAAAAGGTAATGCAGCAACATTTCACAAAAATATAGTTTCACACACCCCTTACAACTCTATCAAAACTATACTTCATTCACTAAGTTAGTCAGCAAAGGTTTTACAAAATGTTCCATTTGAACCCCTCCAACAACCCTTTCACGACAAATAGACAGAGCATATGTGTGTGTCAGGGCCTCAATTTAAAGGGTGTGCAGACAAAATATCAAGTTTTTAAAGTCGATTGACAGAAATATTGAGTGCTAAATATCGTGAGTGAGAAATATCGACAGCAAGAATATCGTGGTCAAGAATATTGATTTAAGGTAAGAAATATCGATTTAAAAAATATCAGAGTGTTTAATATTGTTTTAAAAAATAAAGGGGTCTATTAGTATATCGTGCGGATCGCCACCGCCCGTATGGTTAAGTTTAAGAGCAAACTTAAACAGCGTTTCTAGCTTGATTTGTATTATGCAATTAAAGCTAATAAGTGAAATTATTCACCACATAGAGGCATCCAACTGCACAAATTAGGCACAACGTTGCACGTGCATCAAACAGCGTAGACGTGTTCTACAGTGAGCATTCATGTTGCTCCCAACAGCACCTGCCATCTAGACATGCCACATGCAAACATCCACACATCCAGCAAAACAAGGCCTAGAACATTAAGACTATTCCTAATCAAGGGCATGTTGCCTTCTTCAGAAATGCAAAACCAACTGGGAAATATAAATACCATCTGATGGACCCATCAGACACCATAGACACCCATAGATAACTGCCACCCAAACACAGTCAGATCAGAAAACAATACCCAGAACATATCACAGAATGATTCAAACTCAGATCTGCAATTTGAAACATTGAATTACTTGCTGGGACATGCTGGCCCCTATTATGAAGCCTAAGGGGTCCATTAGGATGTAGGGTGGATTGCCACCGCCCGCATGGTGATGGCGATCTGCCCTACATCCTTCCCCACCGCCACCCATTTCCCCCCGCCATATCAGTATGGCGGAGGGACCCCGGCGGATGTAAAGACCGTCTGCCGGTTTTCCGCCAGTCGACCAGTCGACTGGGCGGAAAAGGTGGTCAATATGGTGGCGGTGTCTGTATGACACCGCCATCCATATTTGGATGCAGGCGGAGACGTGCCTTTCCGCGGCGGCGATGCCGCCACGGAAAGGCATGCAGGGTTTGCTGTCGGGGGCCCATTGCGGGCCCCCAGGTTAGGGGAGTGGGGGGTGCACCTGGGGGGTACCTATGGTACCCCCTGCATTGTCATGGACATGGTGGCAGGCACCTCGCGGTGCCTGTCACCTTGTGCATGACAATGCACGCAGTGCATTCCCAGCATTGTGGTGGGCGGTGCTGTGAGCACCGCCTGCCACAATGCTGGGAATGGAGGATGCCAATGCCATGGTGGCGGTGGCATCCTAATTGCAGGTACGGGACCGCCGCACCACTGACGGCCTGTCTCAGCACCGCTAGGGTGGCGGGCGGACTAAAGTTCGCCCGCCATCCTAATGGGCCCCTCTATGTTGTCCTTGCATCCCACATGGAGACTTAGGGACAATGAAAGACTTCAGTAATATTGACAAAGCATTCCTGATTGGCCTCGCTTTGTAAAGAAATGTAATGCAAGGCAGCTGCTTGTGCTGAATTACATTCCATTTCAAATTGAGAGGCGTTCAATAGGTGGAGAATGGGTGTTCCCATGCATGATTTTGGCACATTACCAAATTTACAAAGACTTGTAAACGAAGTGAGGCATGACGAGAAATGTCTTTCTCGATGGCCCCTCATGCTTCAATTGCCTGTGGAAGTTGGATAAAGTGACAAATGTGGCTGCAGAGGCCCCCTGCCCTAAAAACCGGCCTCCAAATGTTCGATCCCACTGGGAAATACCCAGTGCAAAGAATGAGCTGTCCAGGCCTGTACTGCTCTCATTCAGTTGCAAACCGTTCACTCGTTTCCTGCTGGCTTTCTTTTGCCAAAAGTTCATGTATCTCGTGATTGGTGCTTCAATACAGACTTCTAGCTTTTAATGACTTTACACAGTACATACTGGGACATTGCCGAATAAATCACAAGTAGGCAGTCTGGGCACAATATTCCAAGGGATCATGCCTCAACAACGACAATATTTATGAATGTAAAAGTTATTAAAAAGAAAATATATTATTTGTCACTTTCGCCACTCAAACCTTTTCAGCACATGCATCTTTCCTTGTCACACGAGAAAGAATTCTAGGGTGCTTCATAAATATTGAGACCTTTAAAGGAAGTCTTGAGCCTTCACTTTTACCACTAGGCATGGGTGAAATTTAAATTCTGGCAGTGAAACTCACACATTTTGGTGCCGATTCCGATCCTGTAAAACCCGGGTACGAATGGTCGTACGGAGCGTATTCTGTGTACGACTCGTACCCGGGAAATGCACCTTACAGACCAGCAAGTACGATTCGTACAGAAATACCATTTCCGTACGAATCGTAAAAAACTACGTGCAACGAAAAAATACCCACAATTCCGATCCGGGACATCACATACGTGACGTCCGGACGAAGTCAGGCAGCGTTCTACAGACTAGCAAGTACGATTTGTGCCTACGTCACTCCGCACGGGAAATTGAGGACGACGCGAAGAAGGTGCAGCGGTACGCGACGGACAGCCATGGACCCCATCCTACGTGTCATCCCGGCCCTCCTAGCCTACG
Source organism: Triturus cristatus (assembly GCF_964204655.1). Classification (NCBI taxonomy): domain Eukaryota; kingdom Metazoa; phylum Chordata; class Amphibia; order Caudata; family Salamandridae; genus Triturus; species Triturus cristatus. The sequence continues at coordinate 786,956,803 of NC_140593.1, read as the reverse complement.
ACCTGGTGCACCGAAACCGCCGCGCACGCCACAGAAGGTCAGCACAACACCCAAGGGCAAAGGGGGGGCGAGGGGCCGGAAACATAACCGCTACCTAATTTTAAAAATACCATATACTGCTCATACATTACCTCCAGGGTCTGGTCACTTTGGGGGGCGTGTCCACCAATCGCCGCGTACGCGTACCCATCACCACTACAATGGTGGTACGGGCCGTAACCACGCCCTCCGAGTGTGGGTACGGCCCGGACCACCATTGGAGTGGTGATGTAGGGGTACGCACCGTACCCACGTCCTCAGAGCATGGGTATGGCCCGTACCACGCGTACCCCTACATCACCACTCCAATGGTGGTATGGACCGTAACCACGCCCTCCGAGCGTGGGTACAGCCCATACCACCATTGGAGTGGTGATGTAGGTGTATGCGCCGTACCCACGTCCTCAGAGCGTGGGTACGGCCCGTCCCACGCGTACCCCTACATCACCACTCCAATGGTGGTACGCGCCGTACCCACTCACTCAGAGCGTGGGTACGGCCCGTACCACCATTGGAGTGGTGATGTAGGTGTATGCGCCGTACCCACGCCCTAAGAGAGTGAGTACGGCCCGTACCACGCGTACCCCTACATCACCACTACAATGGTGGTACGGGCCGTACCCACGCCCTCAGAGCATGTGTACGGCCCGTACCACGCGTTCCCCTACATCACCACTACAATGGTGGTACAGGCCGTACCCACGCCCTCAGAGCGTGTGTACGGCCCGTACCACGCGTTCCCCTACATCACCACTGCAATGGTGGTACGGCCCGTAACCATACCCTCCGAGCGTGGGTACGGCCCGTACCACCATTGGAGTGGTGATGTAGGTGTATGCGACGTACCCACACCCTCAGAGCGTGGGTACGGCCCGTACCACGCGTACCCCTACATCACCACTACAATGGTGGTACGGGCCATACCCACGCCCTCAGAGCGTGCGTACGGCCCGTACCACGTGTACCCCTACATCACCACTACAATGGTGGTACGGGCCGTACCCACGCCCTCAGAGCATGTGTACGGCCCGTACCACGTGTACCCCTACATCACCACTGCAATGGTGGTACGGCCTGTAACCACACCATCCGAGCGTGGGTACGGCCCATACCATCATTGGAGTGGTGTATAGGTGTACGTGCCGTACCCACGCCCTCAGAGTGGTGATGTAGGGGTACGCGTGGTATAGGCAGTACCCACGCTCTGAGGGCGTGGGTACAGCGCGTACACCTACATCACCACTACAATGGTGATACGGGCCATACCCATGCCCTCAGAGCAGGGGTACGGACCACATCACCCCTACCTCTAGGGCACCAGTACATTAGTGATACAAGGCGTACACACGCCACGAATGTTGGCATAGGGCCTGGTGCAGCATATAACCAGTATATTGGGGTGTGTTCATGGCCAGGACAGCAGTGTACAGCACCAAGGGTGCGGGTGGGTGGGTGGGTGTCTGCCAAGGAGTCCCAGCAGTGGACAGAGACATGTGAGGGGTGGGTGCCTATCACTCCCAGCAGTGGACAGAGACATGTGAGGGGTGGGTGCCTAACACTCCCAGCAGTGGACAGAGACATGTGAGGGGTGGGTGCAGAGGAATACCAGCAGTGGACAGAGACATGTGAGGGGTGGGTGCAGAGGAATACCAGCAGTGGACAGAGACATGTGAGGGTTGGGTGCAGAGGAACACCAGCAGTGGACAGAGACATGTGAGGGGTGGGTGCAGAGGAATACCAGCAGTGGACAGAGACATGTGAGGGGTGGGTGCAAAGGAACACCAGCAGTGGACAGAGACATGTGAGGGGTGGGTGCAGAGGAATACCAGCAGTGGACAGAGACAAGTGAGGGGTGGGTGCCTAACACTCCCAGCAGTGGACAGAGACATGTGAGAGGTGGGTGCAGAGGAATACCAGCAGTGGACAGAGACATGTGAGGGGTGGGTGCCTATTACTCCCAGCAGTGGACAGAGACATGTGAGGGGTGGGTGCCTATCACTCCCAGCAGTGGACAGAGACACGTGAGGGGTGGGTGCCTAACACTCCCAGCAGTGGACAGAGACATGTGAGGTGTGGGTGCAGAGGAATACCAGCAGTGGACAGAGACATGTGAGGTGTGGGTGCAGAGGAATACCAGCAGTGGACAGAGACATGTGAGGGGTGGGTGCAGAGGAATACCAGCAGTGGACAGATACATGTGAAGGGTGGGTGAAGAGGAATACCAGCAGTGGACAGAGACATGTGAGGGGTGGGTGCCTATCACTCCCAGCAGTGGACAGAGACATGTGAGGGTGGGTGCCTAACACTCCCAGCAGTGGACAGAGACATGTGAGGGGTTGGTGCAGAGGAATACCAGCAGTGGACAGAGACATGTGAGGGGTGGGTGCAGAGGAATTCCAGCAGTGGACAGAGACATGTGAGGGGTGGGTGCAGAGGAATACCAGCAGTGGACAGAGACATGTGAGGGGTGGGTGCAGAGGAATACCAGCAGTGGACAGAGACATGTGAGGGGTGGGTGCAGAGGAATACCAGCAGTGGACAGAGACATGTGAGGGGTGGGTGCAGAGGAATACCAGCAGTGGACAGATACATGTGAAGGGTGGGTGAAGAGGAATACCAGCAGTGGACAGAGACATGTGAGGGGTGGGTGCCTATCACTCCCAGCAGTGGACAGAGACATGTGAGGGTGGGTGCCTAACACTCCCAGCAGTGGACAGAGACATGTGAGGGGTTGGTGCAGAGGAATACCAGCAGTGGACAGAGACATGTGAGGGGTAGGTGCAGAGGAATTCCAGCAGTGGACAGAGACATGTGAGGGGTGGGTGCAGAGGAATACCAGCAGTGGACAGAGACATGTGAGGGGTGGGTGCAGAGGAACACCAGCAGTGGACAGAGACATGTGAGGGGTGGGTGCAGAGGAATACCAGCAGTGGACAGAGACTTGTGAGGGGTGGGTCCAGAGGAATACCAGCAGTGGACAGATACATGTGAAGGGTGGGTGAAGAGGAATACCAGCAGTGGACAGTGACATGTGAGGGGTGGGTGCAGAGGAATACCAGCAGTGGACAGAGACATGTGAGGGGTGGGTGCCTATCACTCCCAGCAGTGGACAGAGACATGTGAGGGGTGGGTGCCTAACACTCACAGCAGTGGGCAGAGACATGTGATGGGTTGGTGCAGAGGAATACCAGCAGTGGACAGAGACATGTGAGGGGTGGGTGCAGAGGAATAACAGCAGTGGACAGAGACATGTGAGGCGTGGGTGCAGAGGAACACCAGCAGTGGACAGAGACATGTGAGGGGTGGGTGCAGAGGAATACCAGCAGTGGACAGAGACATGTGAGGGGTGGGTGCAGAGGAACACCAGCAGTGGACAGAGACATGTGAGGGGTGGGTGCAGAGGAATACCAGCAGTGGACAGAGACATGTGAGGGGTGGGTGCAGAGGAATACCAGCAGTGGACAGAGACATGTGAGGGGTGGGTGCCTATCACTCCCAGCAGTGGACAGAGACATGTGAGGGGTGGGTGCCTAACACTCCCAGCAGTGGACAGAGACATGTGAGGGATGGGTGCTGAGGAATACCAGCAGTGGACAGAGTCATGGGGGTGTGTATATCATGATCAGATGAGCACAACTCCATGGGTGAATGTACGCATCCCTAATGTTCGACTATGTTGATAGTGCCATAACAACACATCACTGACAGAAGTGTCCCACTCCCATGAGAATGGATGTCCTTCCCCCACTGCATGACACAACACATGTGTGTGTGAGGACAAATGACACATGCATACCCACCCCTGGCGGATGCAGCACAATACACACACAAAGATCATGCCACAAGACTGTATACTCATGTCAATGGCCACTACACTAAGAGAGCCAAAGGGAACACACACTGTCACGCACATCCCAGGACTGATAGGAATGTACAGGTGCTGGGACAGGCACCAAGATGTTGCCTCTCATGAAAGGAATAGGGTGGACTTCCCACAGATACAATGCCCACAATTGTCAGTCAGGTGCTCAAATACCCTGCAGAACAAGTTCCAAATGTGTGCTAGGCTGGGATAACACACATGCATAGTGCGGAAAATGCTGAATGTCGCCATTAAGGCATGACAACATACTCAATACACAAGTACAGTGACTAGCAACGATGGCACAGATGATGCAGCCGGAGACATTGCTGAGCAGGCATGGTCATAGTTGAAGGGATCCGTCACCAACAAAGGAAATGTAGACACAGGTCAGCACAACAAAAGTGCAACTCCCTGCAGGGTAGATGTCAGGTGCCACAGAGGAAGGAACACTCCTTGGGACAATGTCTCCAAACACAAATAGCACACACTACCAAAGATACTTAGCAGAGACATTGTGATGGCACGCAGATACCATGGTCCACCCCATTAGCATCGGACTACAACTTTTACCTGAAACATAACACATTACCACCAACCCAACTCCCGGACCATCAGCAGCCACATCAATACCTGAAATGCAAATGTGTTCAAACTGAAAAGAAAATGCTTTATTCAGCATGAAATGAAAATGTATTTAGGGACACTATTTACAAAGGCACATGGCCAGTCCAGATCAGAAGTCCTTGGGGGGGACACATGACCACGCGTCTCCCCTAGCTTGCCTGCACATTAGAACCCTCAGGTTCGTCGACTGGGGGGGGCATCATGTGGGGAAGGACCAGGCACCGCAGGGACAGGAGGTGTAAGGGTAGGTGTGGTGGGTGCAGGGATGGACGCCTCCACCACGAGCTGTGGTGGGGCAGTGCCAAGAATGGAGGTCAGCTCGGCGCTGCACACTGCTGCCAGGGCGTCCAGCGTCTCCCCTTCACCCGAAGGAAACACAGCCTCAAAGGAGGGGGGGTCAGAGTGATGGGGTGCAGCACTACTGGGGGAGAGGGGGACAGGGGGGGACTCAACTCCCCTACCCGTGGAGTGCCGTTCCCGTTTGCGGGCTGGAGAGCCAGAGGGGCTGAGGCCCAGCACAGCCAAGTAGGCCTCTTTTTCAGGATGTGTGGTAGGGGAGCCGAGGGGAGTGCCTTTGGAGAGACTGGGTAATGCGCCATGCGACCTTGGACTGTGGCTGCGTGTATGCCTGTGTGCCCCAGACCCAGTGGGTGTGCCCTCATCCCCCTGAGTGTGCGTGCCAGGAGGAGTGCGCTTGCCCTTACGTGGTGGTGTGCTGCCTGTGTCTGGTGGGGTGCGTGCTTGGGAATGTCTGTGTGTGCTTGGGGATGTATGTCGTTACAACGCACACTTTTACAACGCATGCACTTACAACGCATTTTTTCCAACGCAAAATCCATTACAACGCATTCCATTACAACGCATGACACTACAACGCATTTTTAAAAACTACCTTTACAACGCATTCCATTACAACGCATACTACCTTTACAACGCATACCATTACAACGCATAATATTAAATTGCATTTAAGGTAAGTATTAGATAGTATAGGGGTAAAAATTACTTTTCTAACTACAGGGGTTGCAACAGTAGGGTAAGTGTTGGATAGTATAGGGGTAAAAATTACTATTCTAACTCCAGGGGGTGCAACAGTAGGGAAAGTGTTGGATAGTATAGGGGTAAAAATTACTATTCTAACTCCAGGGGGTGCAACAGTAGGGTAAGTGTTGGATAGTATAGGGGTAAAAATTACTATTCTAACTCCAGGGGGTGCAACAGTAGGGTAAGTGTTGGATAGTATAGGAGTAAAAATTGCTATTCTAACTCCAGGGGGTGCAACAGTAGGGTAAGTGTTGGATAGTATAGGGGTAAAAATTACTATTCTAACTCCAGGGGGTGCAACAGTAGGGTAAGTGTTGGATAGTATAGGGGTAAAAATTACTATTCTAACTCCAGGGGGTGCAACAGTAGGGTAAGTGTTGGATAGTATAGGGGTAAAAATTACTATTCTAACTCCAGGGGGTGCAACAGTAGGGTAAGTGTTGGATAGTATAGGGGTAAAAAATACTATTCTAACTCCAGGGGGTGCAACAGTAGGGTAAGTGTTGGATAGTATAGGGGTAAAAATTACTATTCTAACTCCAGGGGGTGCAACAGTAGGGTAAGTGTTGGATAGTATAGGGGTAAAAATTACTATTCTAACTCCAGGGGGTGCAACAGTAGGGTAAGTGTTGGATAGTGTAGTGTAATATTATGCGTTGTAATTGTATGCGTTGTAAAGGTAGTATGCGTTGTAATGGAATGCGTTGTAAAGGTAGTTTTTAAAAATGCGTTGTAGTGTCATGCGTTGTAATGGAATGCGTTGTAATGGATTTTGCGTTGTAAAAAATGTGTTGTAAGTGTAGTGCGTTGTAAAAGTTGCGTTGTAAAGGTTGTTCCCCGTGCTTGGGACAGGTATGGGAGTGGGAAGTGTGGATGGTGCAGGGGTAGGGGTGACGAAGCGCTGCAGGAGACTGACTGCTGCCGTCAGTGAAGAGTCCATGGACCTCAGCAACATCCGTTGGTCAGACATCGCTGATGACATGCCCTCCATGTACGACACCTTCTGTGTCATCATACGGGTGTGGCCATGGAGGATATTCAGCATCGATGTCTGGCCAACCTGCAACTGCCGCAGAATGTCCACAGACTCTGCAGTGAGGGCAGCAGGGGGGACAGGAGCAGGGGGTGCAGTGCCTGGCACGAATGAGACACGGTGTTGCCTAGCACGGACAGAAGAGACCAGAGCAACTGGGAGGGCGGTGATGGGAATGGAGGGGGCGGTGACAGATGTAGTGCTGCTGCCAGGTTTCGTAGCAGCCTCCGCCCCCTTGAGGAGTTCAGCCTCGGACCCGTCAGCGTCGTAGTCAGTGTTGTCACTAGACAGGTCCTCCGCCTGACTTCCCTTGCCCTCTGTGCCACTTGCTCCCGCAGACTCGGCAGCAGTGGTGGCAGCGGTGCTGGATCCCTCCTCCAAGTCCGTGCAGGTGTCTCCCTCGGTGTCCTCCGATGATGCTGTGGGCAAGGTGAAGAGACAGAAAATAATCAGTCACCTGTATACAACAGACACATGAGTCCAAACAAAAATGTCACAGTGCATATCAGGAAATGCATCATGAGTAACATCTAGAATAGTCCGCACATATCTAACCCTGCACTCCCCAGTTGTTTGACCCACCATGTCACTTGGAAACAATGGAGATCATGACACAACAGCAAATAACTTGATATTGAATTATACTGAGAAGCTAGTGTCTGGGGACAGTTGAGCACAGCAAGACTATGAAGCCATGCCACCTCTTGTTCACTGTGAACGAAACAGTATTGGTGCACCCAAGGCCAAATAACACACCTCAATGCCGAAGGTGTCCCCACACTCTGAGACCTGTGAGTACTTTGGAAACCATAGCCAAAAACATTGCAATCCCTTGGGACTCACAACACTTTACACAATGTACATGTTTAGAATGTGTGAATGTGCCACTTTGTGAACAGAAGACACATCTGCCTGCATGACAGTAGTCACACAATGATGTGCACACAAAAATACATGTACACAGTCATTGTATGAGCTGGCAGCCGAATTCTAATAAGCCACTGTAAAGAAGAAATGGGGTATCAGTAAGTACATATACATGGCACCATGGTGGTCTGGATGACTTGACACTCGTAAGTTGGTATCAGCAACAACCAAGGACTTACACACATGCAAACACACAGTGGAAACATGGATATGTATAATCAGAAAACAAGTGGTAATCAAACTGTGCCTTCCAGTAAAATGTGCCAGCGTGTCCACGGAAAGTGTAAAAGTACTTTATTTTGCACTTCTCTGGGAGACATCTGTCATGCAGGCACATTATTGTCCTTCACAACCAACTAGCAAAATGAAGCATATGAAAAATTGAGACATGTTGACAAGTGTAGTGAGTGGCAAGGTACAATACTTATTGACTAAAAACTTGAATCATGCCACCTGTCACATGGACATCCGTACCATGATGACACAGTTCGCAACACATCTGACCCACTGCCTGTCAAGTGGAGTGGCACACATGTCCAAACACAGGACAATGCATTAGCTAATGGGCCTGCAATGTGTCGGGATAAGGAGCACCTGCACTGAGGAGACACCCTCATGGCAATCAAGAATGTCCACTCAGATGTCAGCACACACAGACCAAACTACATAGCATCTCGACCACACACTGGTGGCAAAAATGGATTAGCATGAGCCATGTATTTGCATATTTGTCACATGCTGCAAAGCACAAACATTAAACCCAGCACAAAATAACTGGGTCACTGCATGTTGAGTGTCTGTCCAGACAATTATCACACACAGGTCAGAACCGGCAAGGAGACATAAGGTTTGGACATGTAGGCCTTGCCCGCACAAACTCCCCATACCTGAGACAATGTTATTGAGACAGATCCTGAAGTTACACCTCTTGATCTGGGTTTGCTCAAATGTGCATCAAGAATTCCTAAATGTACTCCACATCACCTTGTGAGGCTGCCAACACATATTTGTGACCAACAACCATCAACAGATAGTTGTACATAGACACACAGGCACTGCCCAGTGTGAGGATGCACAAGCAAAATGGGGTCAGACTGTACAATGGGCACATGTAGCACACTTTAGATAAATACAAATGAGGGCAGGGAACAATGCCACAGAGGCCTAACTATGCTGAACGCACAGAGAATGGGCACAGTGTTGGATGACACACATGATTCCGAGGCAAGGGTGTCTTAGGGGACTGTAGTGGGAACACTGCTCCATGGTCCTGGAATTATCTGACTGTAGCATGAGCTTCCATCCCGGCACTATGCATATCTCCCACTCATGCACATCATGTCTGAGGCCACAACATCGGTCATGCATGCTGCAAGTCTGTTCATTTGAAAACTCACACTCCTATGTTGAGACTCAGCATCATTGCCAACTAATATGGACCCCCAAATAACTGAACAGGACAGGGCACAGGCAAGGTAACAACACATGTCTCAGACCCCCCCCCCCCACATGATGCAGAAAGCAATGTGCACTTAGATTAACTGCCAGCCTAGATGACCATGTGCAATAGTGATCACACACAAACCAGGGAACACATGTCAAGGAGGAGAAGGGAGGAAGAACAGCACCGTTTGACTTTGGGGAACAGGATATGCACTGCACAAATTAACCCTCCCTGTGTATCCAGGCGACTGAGCACTTCCAAAAGCTGGTGACACACAACAAACACACATGTACCTACCCCCTTCCTGCTGCTGCAACTCCTGTAACCACCTATCCAATTCAGGGAAGACCACCGCCAGGACACACTTCATCTGGTGGGTCAGTCGTCGACCCCCGCCGTGCTTGCGTGGAGGTGAGTCCTTCAGCTGCCACCGGGCGATCCTCCGGGTCCAGCACCGGATGTCCTGCCAGCGTTTCCTCACCTGGGCGAGGCGCCGATTGCGAACCTCCACCGATCTCACGGCCTTGACGGCCCGCTTCCATATCTCCCCCTTGGTGTAGGCAGTTACCGGTGAGGATTACAAAGTGAGACAACATCACTACACCTGCTCCATGTCACAGAGACACACATTTGAACATCTTTGATATGTTGAACAGGGCATAGTATGTTGGCAACAACTAGCACCTTTGTCATAGGGACATTAGCCTATGTGGAAGCCCCAATGCACTACATGGCATTGAAAGTACACAGGTGGCATGAGGGGTGCAACACACTCCCTGATCATGGCACCCGCTGTGCATCACATGCAACACCAGGCTGATGGACAGCACCTCCAAGCAGTCACATGCCGCAGGCCACTGACGCAACCTCAGCAGAGTACACAGACACACACAGGCACAGATCAATCACCTGCCATTGGCAACAACGGATACAAACCTCACTCTGCACATGTGCCACTTGCCTGTGGGGTGTCACAGGTGTGGTGCTAGCTCACCAAGTCAGACACTCTGCACGGCTTACTTCTAACATCAGATGGGTGGAGCTGTTGCGTCCTCCATGCAGCTGTGGTGCAACACTCCACATAGACACTCACCCACATGACAAGGAACATTCACACGCTTCAATGTCCAGGGGGCGTACACATCATTTGGACACTCTCACCACAGCTCCACTCAACTCACACACATCTGTGGGTACAGTCACCTGTCACACCGGGGGGGCAGGGGATCACCTCTGGACTATAGGACAAAAGTTGCCCTAAGGATTGGGCAGGCTGAATGTGCCATGCACTATGCAGTGAATGTCACAGTAAGCACAATGCAAGTGAGGAGTGCACACAGGAACTACATCATGCTCTGCATGGGAGACATAAGCCATTCCCCCCCCTGGCACCCACTCTAAACAACATTGCATGTCTGTCACACCTGGACACAATGCCAGAAGTGACAGTCACAAAAAAGGTGCACAGTCAAAGCTAGTGGAGTCAGCACTCACCTGCTCCCCTGGTCTCCCATACAGGCTGGGGTACTGTGGGAGGATTACATCAAGCAATGCCTCATTCTCCTCATGGGTGAAAGGCTGGGCCCTCTCCGCAGACCCTGACATGGTGCCAGAGGAAGCACAAGCAGCAGCAGTGGTGTCGAGTGAAAGGTAGTGCAGGCAAGTGACCTTTCATGGGTTCTGGCTGACTTATATCTGCCTTGCTGGGCTGTTTCATTTACAGGAGTACAGAGTGATTGGTCAGTCTCATTTGCATCCTACGTTTCCTCCAACCCCTTTAAACATACCCCAGTGAGGGCCTTTGCATGGTTCAAAATGTGAGCATAATGTGAAGTCAACAACCACTTTGCAACATTGTATTTAGTTGCCAACTGCGTTTTCCAGGCCACATGATTGAAAATGTGAACTTGAAATTCGGTATCCATGACAACCAGCATGCATTTACGCCCTAATACTTGTCCCTCATGTGTCCCTATGTAATTTAGCTATCCACACGCAGGTACGGTGCCTTTCACACGTACCCCTACCGCACCAGTCGCACAGTGCGTTTGACACGTACGTGTACGACCAGTGTGTACACGTACGTGTACGACCAGTGTGTACACGTACGTGGACTCCGGTCGTACCCGTACGTGTACGACCGTAGTCCACGTACGTGTACACACTGGTAGTACACGTAGGTGTACACACTGGTCGTACCCATACGTGTACTACCATTGCGGACACGTACATGTAGGCACTGGTAGTACACGTACGTGTCTGCAATGGTAGTACACGTACGTGTACGACCAGTGTGTACACCTACGTGTACTACCAGTGTGTACACATACGTGGACTACGGTCGTACACGTATGTGTACGACCAGTGTGTACACCTACGTGTACTACCAGTGTGTACACGTACGTGGACTACAGTCGTACACGTACATGTACGACCAGTGTGTACACCTACGTGTACTACCAGTGTGTACACATACGTGGCCTACGGTCGCACACGTACGTGTACGACCGCAGTCCACGTATGTGTACATGCTGCAGATCGGCGCATATAAAATCTCCCTTCTTCCACAGACAGAGTAAATCCACAGTTGCACGCACATACACTCATCATACGCTAGGGCCCATCACATTGAAATTCACACTATTACTCTATCCACACTGAATATAGGAGAGAAACCTAAACCAATCTGCATCTAATACGAGGTCAATGCGACCATGAAGACATTGTCCTGAGTCATGATTTTAAACATAGGAGAAACATTAGAAACTCAATAAATGACAAAGAAATAACGACCCCACACTGGAATTCAAACAAATGGTTGTTTATCTAGATTAATTCAAATGGAAATGAAAGTCAATCAATAGCAAAATCATTATTCTCATAGTTACCTATTCTAGCTAAATGGGCCAGGACAGGTCTCTCAGCAAAGTCTCTCGAGCTGCCGTCCTCAGCATAGGTTCAGGAAGATGTGGCCTCAAAATCCCGAATGCAATGACCGCAAAGAATGCAATGAACACGATGAACGCAATGAACGCAATGAACACGGACCCTCTCTAGTCTAGCATATTTATAACAAAAATGACAAAATAAAGTTACAAATAAATTCTGAATATCTGTTGAGCCGCTGAGCTGAGCGAGCAGGAAAGGATGTCACTTGGTAACATTTAGAAAACCTCCGCTCAGGAAAAATCACAAAAATAAAAACACGGAAGAAGGAAACTCGAGTTTGCAAGCGATACTTTTATGAATGCTCTTCCTCGGTACCATAGCAGAGCCACCGCAGATCTATCATTGTTCATTGTGGCTTAATTCTTCTCCAAGGACAATTGGATTCATGCCCAGAGCTGCTGTCCTCACGGAAACTTTTAATTCAGGCAGAGGCTGTGGTCAGGTGACTTTCAACCATGAATCCCGGACCAGCGACGTGGGGTAGGTCTACCGCCACCTCAGTTTTTAGGAAACCGACACTACAACTTAGTGTCTCCACTAGCTGGATCTGAAACACCACTGCCTTGACCCTAATGGGTTATGTTTTTTGAGTTACAGGTACCACACTTTCTTTGGGTGCTGTAAGGGTGGTCAATAGTATACTTTACCACAGACCACCACCACTTAAGTGTAGGTAGTTATTCTGGTCCTGATGAATTGCCGTCTAAATTGACTACAAGGCAAGAAACATGTCGACCATCTGACAGACGCTATCAACCAGCATCCTTGCAGTTGGTTATAGCGTTGGTTTGTCGTATTATTTTTAATTAGGGTGGGGGCCACGTTCATTGAAAATCCTTCTGAGTGGACCACCTCCCCTATTTTAGATTTTTTCATACACACATCACTATCACCTACACCAATTTTAGGCCCCTCACTTGCACTTCACCAATCGGCTTCTGGAAAAAAGATCTCCGTCAGGAAGGCCCCTAATTGGGTGCCGATCGGGGATTGCAGCGCCGCCCCGATAAGGAGCAGACCCGATGATGAAGCATGACACCTAGCTGGCTGGGTGTGTGAGGGTCTTATTCCAACTAGGAGAAGTTTCTTCTCCCCTTTTACACTCTAATACTCACTAGAGTCTACTCTACATCAACATAACCTTTGTATTAGGAACTGCATACCTTCTTTGTTAGGACTTTCAACCATGTTCAGCAAGGCCTCTCGTCAAAATTCAATCACTCGAGCGCAGGCTGTAAATAGCAGCCATCTTTGTTTAGGCCAAAACGGACCATCTTAATTAAAAGAAACACAAAACAACGTTACCACATCATAATAATTATACAGTGTTAATTCCCACTAATACCCTTATGTGTATGTAATTACCTAGCCGTTTGCAACATAAAGAAGCATTAGTACACGTTATTTTAAAAACACAAACTCGAAACAAATAGCACTTTTGCGACACTCATTTATTAAAATTGCACATTATTATTAAGCAACATATATGCATTCCCACGTGTAGTTTCTCTCATTAGTAATGTTGGTTAATCTTGACTTTTAACAAAACACATATCTAGTGATTACAAATTAGTAATTTTAATCATAACATATAAACAAAACTGGAGCTTAAAACTCGATAAATTTTCAACAGAAAACTCTGCTCCAGCAATCCCCCCTTTGGTGATATCTTATCACCACAAAAATCAACCCAAAAAAAAAAATGTTAGTCCCAATTTTGAGGAGAAATTGAAAATGTCTTTTATGACACAACATTAAACACCAGACTCCCTCACATCATCCCTCTTTGACTCCAAGTAAACACTCTCCCTCAATTCTTCTAATTCTATTTCTTGTGGTTCTCTCCTTGACCTCTTTTGTTTCTTTTCAGCATTTCCTCTAATTATTCTCTTTTTCCCTCCCCTGTTTTTACAACACAAACACACCAATCTTTGTATCAATAAAGCAACGATTACACATGTCAATGGAAATAATACTCTACCAATAATGGTACTACCTATCTTAGCAATAAAACTCTTAACAGCAACTATCTTATTAGCTATCTTAGTCCAGATACTTTCAGCTTCCAGTGGTACTAATTCCTCATGCAAATCAGTAATATTTTTGATATAGACCTTTAGATCTTTGCTTTCGTCAGGAATGTAAGTGCAACAATGTTGAACTTTCAGCATTCCGCAGACTCCACCCTCCGTGGCCAATAGAATATCAAGGGCAAGTCGATTTTGCATAGACATGGCACGTACGGCAATTATCTCCGTATTTACCAAAAGAAACCCTCCAGCGGTACTTGTCGATAAGCGATCCACCACTGTTGACAGTTTCCGAATTCCATATGCATTTAAAGAAATTCCCACTGCTGGAATTAAAGCTCCAAAAATATCACCTACGATTTCTGACCAAGTTTCTCTCTTAAAACGTGTTAGTAAATTAATATGTTCTACATCTTCTATTCTATCTATATGAAAAATCTTTGGAAAGACCAGGCCCACATAACACGTGCCATACCAATGGTCAGGCAACCTGTAATAAGCCTTGTTCCCACAAACGTAATACACTCCCGGGAAAACTGGATCTTCTCCACCTTTAAAACCCCATCCTATTGCAATGAAGTATGTATCATGACACTCACTAGTCCCAACAAAATACCTATCATATTGGGATTTCTTTCTGGTAATGCATAGTTTACCCTTCTGTGGTGCATCTAAAGCTAAAGCTGGACTAGCCCCATTCCTCAATTCCTTTCCCATCTCAATATCCCATATTGTCTCACTCACTTTATATTTCCCTGCCTTTTCATGCATGCCCATTCTCCTTTCCTCTACCATGTTTAGGAAAGCCTTCTCCTCTTCTTTCAAACTGCAAGTTAAATTGTTTCTAAAAATGTAGTCTAATGTTAATTCTTCTTTCTCAATAAAAATCTCACCAAAAATGTTAGCTTCTTTAGCTGGATTCAGCTTTTTGTTCATAGGCAATTGCCCAAAAATATTATCTTTGGTAGACATCTCATAATCTATTTTCCCTAACAAATAAAAAACACTACTTAGCACACTACATGAAATTCCATACGTAGCTGGTAAATGGTGATAAGTAACACCCTCTGAAACGGATGCAGGTAATTGGATACAGACGTAGCAATCCCTAACTTCCATTGTCTTTACGTATTCATACAACAACTTTGAAAAAACATTGCTAGAAAAATCATTAATTGACCTATCTTTATGTATGTAAATGTTACTAATTCTAGTTAAAACTACTTTCTGTGAACTCTTCTCTATATTGGTCACATTTTCAGTATGTATTCCAAAAGTGTCTATTGTAACTCTAAAAGTAACTAGTAAAGCTAGTACACCCCATAATAGCATTAATAATCCAGTACAGCAGCAGCACATTCTACACCATCTTTTCAAGAAGGCACATCTACTTTGATTATTTTCTGTGTTAGCCATTTTACTACTCTGGCAGTGTCTTTTGACTTAGCCTCTTCTACTCCACTACTGAAACACTAGAACACTAGATTATTTCAAACAGCTAATTTCAGACTTTCTTCTTTTCACTTTTCTCCAAGTGACTCCTTTAGTTCGCTCAATTTATATTTTCATCACTTTTCACTTCTTCTTCAGCAACATCAAATTGTATCAGATCTTCAACAACATCCTGAGCATCCGACTCTTCTCCAATGTCAGTCAAGATAACTTTCAGGATTCCAACAGTCTTCTCCTCAACCACTTCACATACGGTCCCCTCTGGATTTCCTTGACTCTCTGTCTCTTCACCTTCAGACAGTGCCACGTACGTCCATTCCGGCGACCTATACTTCTGGTTAGGTTTTCTGATTCTCTTGATCTCCTCTGGTTCTTTTGAGACCTTTTGTTTTTCACCTTTTGCTTGATTCTGACTTGACACCTCGTTCACCTGTTCAGCTTTCGATGAATTTGCTCGTGTCAGTCTATATCTTAGCCTCTTTATCCTGTTAGGCCAAAGATCTCCTCTTACAACCCTCTTCGGTCTCACCTCTTTATAATTTCTTTCTCCAATCCAAGTTCTCTTTCTCAGAACTCGACCCTCTGATTTCTCATTTTCACTCTCATCTGATTCTGTCTCATTTGCCTCTTGTTCTTCAACAATTTTCTTTCGCTCCACAGTTTTTTCCACCACTGATTGAGATTTCCCTATTTCTGTCCCTCCTCGGGTCTCCGACACGCAATCTTCCTGCTGTCTACTTGTCCCTTCACCTGGCTTATCAGGAATGTTCCCTACACCTCCTCGGGGGTCTTCCGCAATCTGTCCCTCTCTAACTTCTACTGACCCTGCTTCTTCAGGTGTAATCTCAAGTGGATTTTCAACCTCTTCGTCTGATTCAGGTGTAGTCTCTGTGGAATTGCTCTTTTCTCTTCTTTCTTCTCCACTGCTCGTTGAAACTTCAGGCACTCTTACAGAATCCGATCTCTCCTCTGAGACTCTCAAAGTTTCTCTTGAAGCCTCTCTTGGAAAGAAAAAAGAATCACCTGACTCTCTTTCTCCTTCACCCCTTTCAGGATTCTTTTTTCTTCTCACTTGTTCAATTTCTGCATCATCACTGGAATCTGACTCTTCAAAATACTCCTTACCAGTCCCATCTTTTGGATTTGGAACTCTCAGAGTATGACTTGCATGCACCCAGTTTTTCACACCAGCACACTTTACTGCAGTCGTCGTAGTCAGAATGACTTGTCTTGGTCTTCCCCACCTTGGAACCAAGCAATTTCTTCTTCTGTGTACTTTAATCCTCACCCAGTCCCCTGGACTCAGATCATGGGCTTGCTTCTTCTCAAGTGTGGTAGCGTCTTCTCCAACCTGGTGAAACACAGAATGAACTGCGTCAACCAGGCCTTTACAGTAATCCAAAATCATGTCATCAGTTATTGACATCAACTTGTTGACAGGCACGAAAGCATGTCTCATTGCACGTCCCATCAAGATTTCGTGCGGACTCAAACCTGTGGTTCTACCTGGAGTAGACCTAATAGTCATCAGCACTAGAGGCAAGAAATCAGGCCATTTCATTCCAGTTGCTAAACACATCTTACCAATTCGGTTTTTTATTGTGCCATTCATCTGTTCAACGACGCCAGAAGCCTCTGGTCTGTATGCACAATGTAGCTTCTGCTGTATGCTCAATGCTTCACAAATTAAACCCATGAGCTCATTGTAGAAGTGTCCACCTCTATCAGACTCAATTGTCACTGGGAACCCGTACCTAGGAATCAACTCTCTTAACAGTAACTTTGCAACTGTTATTCCATCATTTCTCCTAGTCGGATAGGCTTCCACCCATCTTGAGAACAAACAGACTACCACTAGAACATACCTCAATCTGTTCACTTGGGGCATTTCAATGAAATCTATTTGCATTCTGGTAAAAGGACCTCCTTCTCTGCCTATTGTTCCTAAGCTCACCACTGTCTTCTTTCCAGTATTGAACTGTTGACAAATCAAACATCTCTGACAGATGCTCTCTGCAATTAACCTGAACTTTGCATTGTACCAGGTTTGCTTAAAGGACCTAATCATTGCGTCCCTCCCCAGATGTCCCTGGCCATGATACATTCTTGCCATTGTCGACAGCATGGAATTGGGCATGACTGGTCTACCATCTCTATAGATCCAAACATGATCTGTCTCTCTTGGGGCACAACCTGCCTTGATCCAATCTCTCATTTCTTCATCTCCTGCTTCATCCTGCAACTGTTTCACTTCATCCCACGTTTCTAGGACATTAGTAAACATCACAGAACAAAAAGACATCTCCCTTTCTCGTGCCCTGTTAATCGAATGATTGTTCTTTGCACAATACTGTGCTATGTCATTGGCAAAACGATTACCAAGAGTAACAAAATCATCTCCTTGTCCATGAGCAGCACACTTCACAACTGCTAACTCTTTAGGCAGCTGTATCGCCTCAAGAAACTTTCCAATCACTTCAGCATTCTTTATTGGAGTCCCACTCGACGTCAAGAAACCTCTCTGTAACCAAAGCTGGCCAAAGTCATGAACGACTCCAAATCCGTACTGACCATCAGTCATCACAGTCACTCTCAGATTCTTCCCAATTTTGCAAGCTTTTGTCAATGCCACCAATTCAGCCACGTGAGCAGATCTCACTCCTTTTAAAGGCGAAGCTTCCATAACTTCTGAAACCTTGCACACTGCATATGCTGCACTTAGCACACCATCATCAGTTCTCAGACATGATCCATCCAAAAACAGCACATGATCACTCTCAGGCAATGGCAAATCTCTTATGTCTGGTCTTGGTTTTGTGCAGTAGTCAAGCACATCCAAACAATCATGATCAACATCATCTCCCACATTCACATTTTCAGCATCTGGTAACAACGTTGCTGGATTCACATTCACACATCTGTCAAGAGTTACATTTGATGCTCCCAGACTGATTTTCTCATATTTAGTCAGCCGACTATGTGACATGTACTGAGTCCTGCTTCTTGTCAAAAGAATTGCCACATCATGAGGTACGAATACCCTTACAGGATATCCCATTATTATGCCATCACTCTGTTCCAAACTTCTGCATGTAGCAGTTACCGCTTTCAGACAACCTGGCAAACCCACAGCTACGGGGTCAAGTGTCGATGATAAGTACGCAATCGGCCCTCTCAGTTGTCCATGCTTCTGAATTAACACTGAAAGTGCACACCCATTTCTCTCACTGCAATACAACTCAAACTCCTTCTCATAGTCTGGCATTCCCAAAGCAGGAGCTTCACACATTCTGCTCTTCAACTCCTCAAATGCTGCCATTTGTTCTCCTTCCAGTTCCAATGGGTCTCTCACCTCACTTTTAGTCAATTTAATCAGTGGCTTTGCTATCAGGGAGAAATTACTTATCCACTGACGACAACAACCCACCATCCCCAGAAACATCCTCACCTCTCTCTGGGTCATTGGGGCTCTCATTCCTCTGATAATTTTGATCCTGTCATCGGTCACCTTTCTCAGACCCTTTTCAATATTGTGTCCAAGATAATGCACCTCTTTCTTGCAAAATTGCAATTTGGCTGGAGATACCTTTAACCCTCCATCTGCCAGATGATTCAGTAAAGCTATAGTATCTACTTCACAAGCTTCACGTGTCTTCGATGCCACAAGTAGGTCATCGATGTACTGCACTAGTACTGAGCTTTCAGGCATGATCAAACTCTCCAATTATTTTTTCTTTAACTGATTGAATATTGAAGGACTCTCTGTATACCCCTGTGGGATACAACACCATGCTAAAATACGCTGTCCAAACCGAAATGCAAAAATCGGCTGGCTGTCATGATGCAATGGAATTGAAAAGAAAGCATGACACAAATCAATCACTGTGTACCACTCAGCATCATGAGGAATCTGATACAAAATCACTGAAGCATTTGGCACAATGGGACAACATGCCACCACAATTTTGTTAACCTTTCTCAAATCTTGTACAATCCTGAACTTCCCATTAGGTTTCTTCAGCCCCATTATCGGTGAATTACACGGGCTACTCAGTAACTCTCTCAAAACACCCTGTTGAATCATCTTGTCAATTATAGGAGTTATTCCCTCAAGTATTTCTGGTGTCAATCTGTACTGTGGGATATTAGGATAAACAATCCCCTCTTTCACTGAAATCTTCACTGGATCTACATTATTCATCAATCCCACATCTTCTCCAGTAAAATCCCAAACTGCTGTTTTCACTGTGTGTCTCAACTCCTGAGGCAAATCATCTGGGTTAAACACTGCATATGTTCCAACAATCTCACTCTCTCTATTGTCTAGAGTCATCCTGTACAAGACATCCTCATCTGGTGTCTCAAAAGCTATTCCATCCGGAGTACAAAAAATTGTACAATTCATCTTGCACAATAGGTCCCTACCTAACAAGTTCACTGGACTGGTGTCACAGACTACAAATCTGTGCATGTCTGAAAATTTCCCTATTCTTACCCTTACTGGTTCGGTAAGACGAGTCTTAATCTGTGTATTGGCTACACCAACCACTTGGATTGCTTCGTCCGAGAGAGGAAGATTTCTAATATCTGCTGACCTGACAGTTGATCTTGTCGCTCCTGTGTCTACTAAAAAAGTAACACTCTCCCCATTTATTTTCCCATCTACAAACGGTCCTGCCTGGTCTATTTCTAGAGTTGCACCAAGTATGCACTCTTCCTCCTCTCTTCGGCACCGTCAATAGTCCCCTTCAGACTCACTCCCCTCATTCTTTAACCAGTACTGTTGTACCGGGTTTGAACATCTCGGTTTGTTTACCTGCTCATCATTGTAGAATCCTGAGTCCTGATTATACTTTTGGGACCCTCTATTCTGCGGCAAGGGCGGTTTTGGCTCTTGACTCTGCTGTCTGACAACCTTCTGCTGTTGCTGCTGTTGATTACACCCCTCGTTCTGCACCTGTTGATTTAAGGGTTTATTTTCATTACTCACTAATGGTGGATTGGTACACTCGGATCTCCATTGCCCCAATTGTCCACAGTTGAGACAAGGGAACTTTTTCTTTGCTTCTTCTAAATTTCCCTTTCCCTTTCCCGCATATCTGGGCCTATTTCCTGGATTATTTGCCTGTTCCACCAACTGTGCTTCCTGTCTTTCAGCAACTTTCACCTGTGCCCACATTGCCTTTTCTTTCAGCTTTCTCTGCTTTGCTTCAATCTCATCACTGAAGTATTTTGCATGTCTCAAGATTTCATCAATCTTTTTACTCTGCCAATCAACTGTATGCTCACGTATTCTTTCACTGATTTCAGGTCTCAAGCCATATACAAAACTGTATACAAAATGACTCAAATCCTTATCACCCAGATGTTCATCTCCACTGAACTGCTTAAAAGCCAGTATCAGCCTTTCGTAAAAAGCATGAACTGATTCTTTTGCTTCCTGATGTGTTCGATCTATCTTAACCCAGTCTGTCTCTTTCGGGGGTACTTTATTTTTCAGGAACACAATTACCTGATCATATTTCTTCATAACCTCTTGATCTGGTGCTCCTGTTTTCGGATCTCTTGGATACTCCTTAGCAGGCCAATCAACAACTATTTTACACTCTGCCCACAAGTCTGCTGGAACAATTATATCAAACAGACTATTCAGGTCAATCCACAGCACTTTTGACAATTTCACAAACCTGTCTACCTGCCTATACCACTCGACAGGCTTTTCTCTCAGTCGAGGGAAATCATTCGTAAATGATAAAATATCCTGTCTAGTCCATGGGACATGTACATATCCTCCTCCAGGAATCTCTCTCATCGGATAAGCATCCACTGTTTTTTCTTTTTCTGTCATAGGGAAAGCTGAATAAGTCCTGTCCACTGAATCTTCCCTTTTCTTGTACCATCTATCCTTCCATTTTTCCACATCACCCCATTTTCGCAATAAGGCAATCATTTCCTTAATCTGTCCTGTTCTACCAGCACCATTTAGATTTTCAATATCTTTATCCGTAAAATCCATCCTGTAAGACTTCTGCAAAGCTTTCACCTTATCCATGTCAACTCCTTGTTCACTCGCTATTGCCCTTAACCTGTCATGTGTACTCTTAGCCCTCCAGGTGATACTCTTGCACATAAATAACAACTCCCCATCATGACGGTTTTTCAGTATATCTGTAGGAATTGTTCCCGCAATAAGCTCCTCCAATTCTATGCGCAACCTGGCTACATCAATTGCCTGTGAATCTTTATCCTTCTTTTGAAGAACTTTCAACCAATCATTCAAATCCTCAGCTGTTATTTCAGTAGACTTCTTCACTGCACCCACTTGTTCTGTCATCCTCTGTGGTTCCAAAATCGTTCCTCCCAAACAACCAGTATTCAATCCTGAATTAGGCTGCACATCTAATCCTCCACTACAGGTGTCATGTCTCGACTGTCTCAAATTATTTCCTCCTGTTCTCATTCCTGATTCCTCCAAAGTGCAAGTACCAACCAAACCATTTCCAACATAAGGAAATGTCAAACCATTTTCACCCATTCTTTGCTTATCAAAAATAGGCACAACCGGACCTATGGTTACAGGTACTGTAACAGCTTCCAGATTCTTCGTCAGCTCTCTAATTTTCTCAGTCAGCTCAGATGTCGTTCTGGCTAATTCTCTTGTTTTTTCGTCACTGACTCGATTCTCTCTCTCCCACTCTCTCTCTCTTTCCCTTTCCATGAAAGAGCTACCACTTTTCAGATCAGGTGTCACAACCTCAGTTTTCACAATCCGCAAAGTATCTCTTATTGGAGTAACAACTGGCGTGCTCTCTTCTGGTTCTGGTCTATACGGAGGTGGTCTCTTGTAAATCATGTTATCCAAGACCTCATCCTCATAATCAATAGCCCCATACCTTCTCACTTCTGCATCAGGCACCCTTTCTGTAGCCTTCCTCTCTTCCTTCTCATCAACTGTCCTCATAGGATATAATCCCTCTGACATACTAGCATCTCGCCATCTCCTCATTCGATCATGATGAGTATCTCGATCATATTTCCTCCCGAACATATACCTATAGTTGCCTCCACTCCTCTGCTTTTCTCGCTCATGCAGCTCATCTTCCCATTCTACCAACGCCTCGAACTGTGTCGGCCTTGGTCTAGGCTCTAGACACATCATTTTCTCCCGTAAATTTCTCAACACGGCCAAATTAAATGAACCATGTTCCGGGAACGCTAAGACACCATCTTCTTTAGTATACTTAGCCCAGTTATCTAACCAAATACAGGTATGATACCCATATTTCGCAACCATGAAGGATGCAGGTGTTCTCGTTGGAGGTAGCAATTCACCTTCTCTAGTTATTATGTTTTTATCTTTGTCGAACCATCTTTTAATTTTACCGAACAAGGATTTCTTCTTCTTTTCATCTGGTTGGTAATACATTTTAACGTTTACCAATATTCTCTAGTCCCTTCCGCAACTGTACGATCTTTTGTCCAATAACAGCGCGACTCACACCAACGCACCAATCCTGGAGCGTCTACGTCACCCTGTACTCCTTCCAATCCCTGCGCGGCTCACACTAACGCACCAATCCCAGCGGGAGCACTGTTCTGATCCACTACCCAATCACAGCGCGGTCTGTATGACTCCCTGACGTCAATAGTTGCTGACTGCAGCTTCTGCTCTGTCTCCTGTCTCTCGTCTACCCCTCCTTTACAAAGCCTTCTCAGTAGACTTCGTTTCAGATTCTCCAAAATCTATTAGTTACAACATATAAACATCTCCATTGTCTGCTTCGCTAACCACAGAATAGTAAAGAAAATTCTTTCTCACAAGAATCCCGCTTTTCTCTAGAACAGCGCTTACCTCTGCTCCACTACGGAATAATAACTTTCGTTGACACAGTAGCACATCCCTCTACTCTGCCCTTCTAACATGCATCCATTAACTGTTTCCTCCAGGAATGCTCCAAAGAGTCTCACAATCAACTAAATGCTCATACATTCACGCACTTTCACACCAGAAAATGTAGCACACACACACACAGAATCCTGCCTTTTCCGAGAACAGCAAGCAGTCTGTCCCACTACAGAAGTATAACACACGTTAACCAAGCAGCGCTTACCTCTGCCCAGTCCTTCAGACAAGCTCAGAGAATACCTATTACTTCTCCAGCGATAAGCTTTAACGGCAAACCTTACGGATCCCTGGGACTTAAGACCAGAGTTTTACAGATAACCTTCGCTACCATACGCACTCCTTTTATACCGAAAATATGTCTCTAGTAGTAACACACGACGATGTCACTGATTCCGAACCCAGACAATGTGATGCGCAACTTCAATTGTCACACGTTTGTCCTGCATACGTACAGGTAATTCCAACAATCCCGTCTTTCCCAAGAGCAGCACTCACTTCCCTCTGCCCTACTACGGAACCGTCACCAGCTTCCAAGTTCCAGAAGCCGTACACACTACATAGAACTCAACACGACGACTTCAACATATAGTATTAGTACATATACCAACATCAATCAATAAATCAATAAATCAAAAAGCCTATGTACAAGCAATCTATCAGATCAAGACAATAATCTAACCATCCTCTGCTACCAGGAAACTGCTGCAGATCGGCGCATATAAAATCTCCCTACTTCCACAGACAGAGTAAATCCACAGTCGCACGCACATACACTCATCATACACTAGGGCCCATCACACTGAAATTCACACTATTACTCTATCCACACTGAATATAGGAGAGAAACCTAAACCAATCTGCATCTAATACGAGGTCAATGCGACCATAAAGACATTGTCCTGAGTCATGATTTTAAACATAGGAGAAACATTAGAAACTCAATAAATGACAAAGAAATAACCACCCGACACTGGAATTCAAACAAATGGTTGTTTATCTAGATTAATTCAAATGGAAATGAAAGTCAATCAATAGCAAAATCATTATTCTCATAGTTACCTATTCTTGCTAAATGGGTCAGGACAGGTCTCTCAGCAAAGTCTCTCGAGCTGCCGTCCTCAGCATAGGTTCAGGAAGATGTGGCCTCAAAATCCCGAATGCAATGACCGCAAAGAATGCAATGAACACGATGAACGCAATGAACGCAATGAACACGGACCCTCTCTAGTATAGCATATTTATAACAAAAATGACAAAATAAAGTTACAAATAAATTCTGAATATCCGTTGAGCCGCTGAGCTGAGCGAGCAGGAAAGGATGTCACTTGGTAACATTTAGAAAACCTCCGCTCAGGAAAAATCACAAAAATAAAAACACGGAAGAAGGAAACTCGAGTTTGCAGGCGATACTTTTATGAATGCTTTTCCTCGGTACCATAGCAGAGCCACCGCAGATCTATCATTGTTCATTGTGGCTTAATTCTTCTCCAAGGACAATTGGATTCATGCCCAGAGCTGCTGTCCTCACGGAAACTTTTAATTCAGGCAGAGGCTGTGGTCAGGTGACTTTCAACCATGTTCAGCAAGGCCTCTCGTCAAAATTCAATCACTCGAGCGCAGGCTGTAAATAGCAGCCATCTTTGTTTAGGCCAAAACGGACCATCTTAATTAAAAGAAACACAAAACAACGTTACCACATCATAATAATTATACAGTGTTAATTCCCACTAATACCCTTATGTGTATGTAATTACCTAGCCGTTTGCAACATAAAGAAGCATTAGTACACGGTATTTTAAAAACACAAACTCGAAACAAATAGCACTTTTGCAACACTCATTTAATAAAATTGCACATTATTATTAAGCAACATATATGCATTCCCACGTGTAGTTTCTCTCATTAGTAATGTTGGTTAATCTTGACTTTTAACAAAACACATATCTAGTGATTACAAATTAGTAATTTTAATCATAACATATAAACAAAACTGGAGCTTAAAACTCGATAAATTTTCAACAGAAAACTCTGCTCCAGCATACACACTGGTAGTACACGTATGTGTACTACCATTGCGGACACGTACGTGTACTACCAGTGCCTACACGTACGTGTACTCACAGTGCCTACACGTACATGTCCGCAATGGTAGTACACGTACGGGTGCGTGTACCCCCAGTGCCTACACGTACGTGTAGGCACTGTGAGTACACGTACCAGTATGTTTACTCCCATTGCGGACACGTACGTGTACACACTGGTCGTACACGTATGTGTACTACCATTGCGGACACGTACGTGTAGGCACTGTGAGTACACGTACGTGTAGGAAGTGGTAGTACACGTACGTGTCCGCAATGGTAGTACACGTATGTGTACGACCAGTGTGTACACGTACGTGTACACACTGGTAGTACACATACGTGTACACACTGGTCGTACACGTACGTGTACTACGGCAGTGTACTCACTGGTCGTACACGTACGTGTACACACTGGTAGTACACGTAGGTGTACACACTGGTCGTACACGTACGTGTACACACTGCTCGTACACGTATGTGAACGACCAGTGTGTACACCTACGTGTACTATGGCAGTGTACACACTGGTCGTACACGTACGTGTACACACTGGCAGTACACGTACGAGTGTACGGTCCGTACACACACCCGTACTCCGGCGGGAACACCAATGTGATGATACGGACCGTTCACACGCCCTCAGAGCGTGTGTACGGTGCGTTTCACAGCTTACACTTGTGATCGGAGGCGCACACAAATGGAATGGATGTGTCAGACTCGTGCACGGCTGTACATCAAGTTATAGTCATTGCAGTCCTTCATGTGCAGGGCCTAGGTGTGTCAGGCAGTGATATGGCACATGTCTCCTCATGTTTTAGCACAATAGATGTGTGATGACCTGTGTATACATGTCATGTGTGATGGGGCAGAATGTGGCACACTTCCCCTTCCCACTTTGCACATGTGTGCATGTAGTACAAACGTGTCAAGCACTGCATCACTGGTATGGCACAGTCACCAACACCCGCAAATGTCCCCTGATGCCAGGTACAGGGACACTAACACCTGACATCTAAGTACCAGCGTGCCCCGATGTGACTATGTCCTGAGTGTGTCATGCGTTCCCATGAGCTTGCTGTTGGTGTTCCGTCAACTGCATATGCTGTTGCTGCATCCAACATGTGTCTGTTTGTAGATGGGCATGGCACACATATACGCACACCATGCCGCATGTGGATTCACATGTTACATGGGTCTGGATGCTTCAAAGATGATTTTATGACATGAGGACATATCTGCGCCGTATCCATGTCTGTGTTTTTGTTTTTCACGTGTACCCCTTCATCGCTATGTGTATGATCTGTACATTTCCAATGACATGTGACCTGTGCGTCTAGCTTGCCGCCAGCAGTCTGTATGAGATGACATCCTTCAAATGCAGATATGTGGATGTATGTCACTCCTGTGATGTCTCTGGATGTTCACTTACACTGGCCCACAGCTAGTTTCGGGCCATGTCATGTAGAACTTGACTATCAACGGGTGTAGTTGGCTTGTCGTAGGAGTATCACCTGGCTGGCATACGTGTCCTAGATGTATTGCACAGACCTGACTCTGTATTTAGCAGATGTGTAGTAGCAGCTGAGCATGTGCTCAGTTCATTGACATTGATGTTGTTATGTACTAACTCTTCTTTATTCCTTCCAATTATCTGCAGGGCACCGCCTCTCCCCCGACCAATGCCAGACTTGGGTGCCATGAGGGAACGTGACTGCATAAGACGTTACCGCTTCTCACAACAGTTGATTGAGAACTTGACCGCAAAGCTTGAACAACACCTCCAACCGCGACACAGGTATCCTACTGCGCTGATCCCCAAGATGAAGGTGATGGCAGCCCTACATTTTTTTGCCACCGGTACGTTTCAATGCTCCATAGCTGATGTGGGTGGCATATCACAGACCATGTTCAGCCGTGTCCTGCATGATTTTTTAGAAGCCATGTTGGAGCACCTGGATGAATTCATCCATTTTCCAACTCGTGAGCAGTTGACAGGTGTCAAGGGTGAGTTCTATGCCCTGGGAGGGATGCCCCATGTCATTGGGTCTATTGATGGGACACATGTGGCTTTGGTACCACCACAGGCACAGGAGGTCGCCTATCGCAACCGTAAACATTACCACTCTATAAATGCCCTTGTGGTGTGTCTTGCTAACATGCTGATTTCCCATGTCTGTGCACGTTTTCCAGGGTCAGCACACGATGCCTACATCATGAGGCGTAGCAGGTTTCCAGAAATGATGCTGGGGCTGCACAACAAACGAGCATGTCTTGTTGGTGGGTATACTCTGTTTGTCCTTTGTTTAGCGCTATTTTTGTATCTTACGGCATCTCCTGACCCACTTCTTTACATGATGTTTCCATGTAGGGGACTCTGGCTATCCCAACATGCCATGGCTGATGACGCCCCTCCGCAACCCCAGAACAGCTGCAAATCACCGTTACAACAACGCACATGGGCAGACCAGGCGAGTGATTGAGAGGACGTTTGGCCTCCTGAAGAGCAGATTCCGGTGCCTTCACAAGACAGGCGGGTCCCTCCCATATGCACCGGTGAAGGCCTGCAAGATCTTCCCGTGTGCTGCATGCTGCACAACATGGCAGTGGAGAAGGCTGTGCCACTCATCCTGGATCCGGATGAGCAGGAACATCCACCCGTGGAGGATGAAGGGCTTGGTCATGAGGCAAGTGAGGATGAGGAGGAGGAGGAGGACGACATCCGGAGTCAGCTCATACGCAACTTCTTCTCATAATGGTGAGTCCATGGGTCTGAGTGTGCACGCCTTGAGCCTTGTGTGGCATGTGTTGCAATGTGTGTGTCCAGCTGACTGTATGCTAAGTGACTTAGATGTGTGTTCAGATGTGTCACTCGAGTGATGATGTCCTTCCACACATTTTAGCTTAGACACTCAATTTAATATAGCATGGTGACACACTTATTCCTGTAGAGTAAATGACCATGCTTGCGAATCACAATCTCTTCCCTGACTTCTTGTGTGTCTGTCATCCCCAGGTAGTTTTGCATGCTGTCTGCTCGTGTCATCGTTGGCCTCCCGCTATTCCTCATGAGTATTGCAACGTGTGCTGAATCAGCGTCCCATGCACGGACATGGGGAAAAGTCTATTTGTTAAGGATTGCTGCACGGCATTTTGGTGTTGGTAGGTGTTTGTAATGTGTGGGCACTGCTCCTGTGCATGTTATGTTACTATGCATACATGTTGACTCACCATGGGGCACATGACATTTTGAATGACTCCCATGTATTGATAGTCACCCTTCGTAGCAGTCATCTGTGATGGGACTGTGGATTCTGATGAAGGCATCAATGTGTGTACAACTTCCCTCTGAAACATATGGGATGCTACAGGTGGACATAGTGTGGGACATCCCCATTAGAGGATAAATGGGAAATTGCAGCCCCTCCGTGTGCAGCAGGGGGTGTTTGGCTCACACCCTTCACTTGTGTGCCAGTTCAATGGATTTACAGCATCTGTGTTGTGAAGGGGGTGTCCAGTGTAGGTCCCACATGTTCTGCTAAATGACCTGTGAGTCTGTTCATATTGATGCATTTCCCTAGGTGTGAACCTGAGTAATACAGGTGTTCCTCACCCTCCAAGGTGCCTCATCTCTGTCAATGCAGGTCTCTTGCCACTTTGCATGCGGCATCTCTGGCATAGTTGTCAAAGATTGTGCATATGAGTCTATGTGTAGTTTAGCAACATGCATGCAGTTCTTCAGGGATTTGAATATCCATTGGGCATGATGTCCATGGTTGTGTATGTATTTGGGCATGTTGGTGGCCACAACAGACCGTCAACACCTGCTGAGGGTATGTCTCCTGTGCGCAGCTCGTCCTTCAGTTTAATGATCCGGTGTCAGTCATCTTTGGGGATTGTGCATCCATTGTCTCTGGGAATGCCATGGGAAACCGGACACTCTTCCTTTACATACGCATCCTTGTCTTTGTGTGCAACTAGTGGCATAGTTTCGGGGTCATGCCGCCTGCTGCTGCGGCCCCTGCAGCAAGGGCACAGAGAGTTTACAGATTCTGCAACACACACACCTCAAAGATGCTCCTCCCTTCCTCCCTCCACCCATTCACTTGGCTGGCATCAGCTTGTCTGTGCCACTGTTGAACCCATGCGGTGCCGAAGGCTGGACCTTCAGCGCATGCAACGTGCACATTGCACGAACCTCATGTCCTTACATGACCCACATCACACTACAGTCTGATGTTGCAGCCACCCTCCAAGCATTGTCCATCCAAGGAGCTACCGCCTGCACTCAGGCATACCCTAGGCGCACACACAACACCTTTGCATGATGAGTGTGCAACTTCCAGGCCCTGTCACACCAACCAGGTAATGTGCCTCCTACTCCCCACCGGCTCCATACACCAGCAAGACAATGGGAGTGGGACTCAAGCCTTCAGCATGTAGTATAGTGGCATAATCTGGCACATATCCCAGGTATCATCTCTCAGCGTGTCAATCCTCAATGTGTCAAGGTCCCCCTCACCGGCATCACATGCACACAGCACCTCTTCATCAGCTCGAATGCCATTGACAGCCAGGTGCTCCTCACCCTCACCAAAGACGCAGCCATTGGCAGTTCCAACATTCAAGATGGCATGAGATTCATTGATGAATGGCTGAACATCAGCCCCCTGAGGCTGGACTTGTACAGGACTGAGGTAATCATCTGAGGATTGTCCCCTTACAGGTGGGTCAACTGCTTGTGTCCCACCCGCAAGAGCCCTGCACATGCACCCAGTGGCCACGCACACAAGATGGTGTGCATCATGGATTTGTCACTCACATTTGCCATGCTAATCACCAGCATCTGTACCTCAGGGTGCAACACCCTCTGCATGATGCACATGATCCACAGATAGATCCACTCCAGGGAAAGACAGACCATGCCCCAGGCCCATGACACCAGCCGTGTCAACTACTGCCCCGCCCTCTACGGAGCAAGTACATCCTAACTCCCGGGAAACCAGCCCACATCCAGGCTACATGTGCACACCTCAGCTTCAACATCCTGCGCCCCAGCCACATCACCGTCCACCAGAGATAGCTGCAATGTATCACTGTGTGCTGCAGGATGACCTTCAGACTCCTCACCCACACCCAGGAGGCAGGCCACAAACCCAGACACCACACCAACCTTGGCCATCTGTCATCCGAGACCCCGTTGTGCCAACTCCATGCATCCAACCTTGCCCTGGCCACCATTCTTCACATCCACCGTACTCCAGCATGCAGGACGTAGTTCTCCCACCTGGCAAGACACACCTGCTACTCCCTCACCAGCAAAATCCACATGAGCCATGACCTCTATGCCTTCAGGATACTCCCTCCCAATTGGTCTGTCCGCACAGTAATGTATGCCCCCCTCAGCAGCTTGAGGCCATCACGGGTGAGTATTGTGCTCCATGTCTGTATAGTATGATACATTGTGACCCATGTGTGTCCTGTCCCAGACTCAGATTCCAGGGTATGGATGGCTGGAGTTAGTTCAACTCTCATGCATAGTTTGACATTTCCCCACACGTAGGTTGTGTACTCATGCAAAATGGATGCAACATGTAATTGTAGAAAAAGAGATTTATTCTCGGTGGGGGGCCTGTTTAGTGTGGACAAATAGGTGCTATACAGTGTGCATGGAAT
Organism: Triturus cristatus; assembly: GCF_964204655.1. Classification (NCBI taxonomy): domain Eukaryota; kingdom Metazoa; phylum Chordata; class Amphibia; order Caudata; family Salamandridae; genus Triturus; species Triturus cristatus. The sequence continues at coordinate 786,925,733 of NC_140593.1, read as the reverse complement.
CCAAAGTTCACAGGGGGAGATGGCATCCTTGTCAGTTGGAGTCATCAGAGTCCAGACCACAGTGTTGGTCATCAATGGTCAGACTGTGACCAGCAAGTCCATGTGGCAGAGAATGTCATTGGATGAGGTGCTGCTGTTGCACCAGAGGGCCAGGTGCCAGGCCAGGTGACCTGGGAGATGTGGATGGTCCACTGCCTCTCAAGGTCTTTTCCGTGGACGACCCACCTTCCTTGCGGGACCCTCAGATGCAGGCCTTGACGATGCTTGGGACACTCCGTCGGACGAATTCTCCTCCTCCTCCCTCCCTGTGGCTGGTGCTGGTCTTCGCCTGGTGGCACAGGGTGGGTTGCCCATGTTGTCGGCGATCCGATGGAGTGAACGGCTTATGTCCGTTTGCACCACCAGGAGCTCAGCCAGTCTTGCCTCCATCCGTCCTTGGTGTTGTTGTTGACTGGCGTGTTGCTCGGCCTGCTGGTTCTTAATCTCGTTGAGGGTCCCCACTACCTGGCTGATGCCCCTGGTGTCACGCCGGTATGTCTCCAAGATGTGGTGTTTGTGTGACATACCTTGTCCCTCAGCTGGCTGGTCAGGTTCGCGCCTCCGCCTGCCTCCACTCCCACCACCCCTGCCCACACGAGCCTGGCCTGCCGTTGTGGGCACATCGGGTCTACCGGACCCCTGAGGGATGGCATTTGCAGGGTTGTCTGCCTCCTCCTGGGTGGCCGGAGAACCTTGTCCCTCCAGGTCAGACTGGCTCAGTTGTTCTGTGCGGGCAGGGCTCCTGGGTGTCTCCTGGGATGTGGCAAGAATGGGGGTGGTGGTTGGCACAGATGTACCTGACGCAGGTGTTGCAGGGGCTGGGGCACCAGTGTGTCCAGGTTGGTTGGGGTCATCCACAGAGTCCTGAGAGTCGTCGCTGCCGGTGGGATCATCTTCCTGCCGAGCCTGGGCCTGTGATTGTGTTGGGGGGAGATCCATGACATTGCCCTGTGTGTGAGAGAGAGACAATGTTAATGCTGTTTCATGCGACATCCATGTTTCATACATGTTCTGGTTGCCACAGTTCCTCCAGGTAGTTGTATGTGCCTAGAATTCACATCAATGTTCACTTGTGGATGGGTATGTTGCAGGGGACTGATTGAAATGTTATCCAGGGTCTTTGACATGTCGCATTTGGCCTTGGATGCATTTTTGGCTGTGGCTTGATCTTGTTGTGTCACATGTCCATTGTGAGAGTGTGTGACTCCCTTGGGTGCCCCGGGGGTGTGTGCTTGTGTGAGGGGTGAGTGATCATCACTCAGCCCGACGCTGTTCAACATACACATGGCCCCCCTCACACAAGTGGCCCGCCACCACAACCTCTAAGACATCTCCTACGCCGACGACACCCAGCTCATCCTCTCCCTCACCAAGGACCCTCACACCACCAAGACAAACATCCACGGGGGTCTGAGGGCCATCGACGACTGGATGCGGAGTGGCCATCTGAAACTGAACTCGGACAAGACGGAGGTCCTCATCCTGGGACCCGCACTCTCACCCTGGGACGACTCCTGGTGGCCAATCGCTCTGGGGACATCACCAACACCCACCAAACACGCACGCAACCTAGGATTGATCCTCGCATGCTCCCTCTCCATGTCCAAGCAGGTCAACTGCATCTCCTCCTCCTGCTATGACACCCTACGCACGCTCTGCCGGATCTACTGGTGGATCCCGACTTAAACAAGTAGAACAGTGACACAGGCCCTCGTCAGCAGCTGACTGGACTACGCCACTGCACTCTACGCAGGACTCCCATCCACACACCAACGGCAGCTACTACGCTTCTGAAATGCCTCGGCACAAGTGATCGTCAACGCCCCCTCTCCACAGCCACATCACCCCCCTCCTGAGAGATCTGCACTGGGTCCACATCGACAAGAGGATCACCTGTAGGCTCCTCAGCCACGCACACAAGGCACTCCACACTGCCGGACAAGCCTACCTGCACATCAGACTCAGCTTCTACACCCCCACCTGCCAGCTCCGCTCTGGCATCCTTGCCCTCGCAGCTGTCCCCCGCAACCAACGTGCACCCACCTGCAGCAGATCCTTCTCTTACCTCGCCGCCAAGAGCTGGAACACCCTCCCAACCCACCTATGACTGACCCAAGACCTACTTGCCTTCAGATGACTCCTCAAGACCTGGCTCTTCGAGCAGTATTGGAACCCCCCCTCCTCAGCGCCTTGAGACCCTCACAGGTAAGTAGCACGCCTTACAAGTACCCTGATCGATTGTTGATTGATTGACGGTGCCTGCTGGTGGGTGTAGTGTGATTTGGCAGTTGGTCTCCCAGGTGCTGTATCTGTCCCCCCATGGAGCATGCTGCCATGTCAGTGAGTGTGAGTTCCTGTCCTAGATATCTGAGCTGGTTGTGTTTGTGTTTTAAATGTGTGTTGTATTTTTTTGTATAATTATTGTTTATATTTTGTAATATATGTGTTACATTTTTAGTTGTTATTTATTTTATTTTAATTAAATATCGCATTTTTTTGTTTCGCAGCAGGTGGTGGGTTTGTAGAGGAATAGGGTGGGAAGTAATTTAATTATATTAAATTAATGATTATTTTTTATTTATTAATATTTATTTAATTGAGATGTTTTAGTGTTAATTGTGCAAAGTAATTTATTATTAATTAATTGATAATTTGTTGTTAATGTTAAATAATTAATTGGTAATCAATTATCGTTATTGTGTAATTAGTTTTAGGTGCACATTTTGGGGTTTATAGGGGTAAAGGGTGAGAAGTAATTTATTTTTAATTATTTAATAATTAGTTGTTAATTGATAATAATTAATTAATTTGAAGTTAAGTATGGCAATTGTATAATTAATTTTAGGAGTGGGTTGTGAGGTTTATGGGGGTAAAGGGTGGGAAGCAATTTATTTTTGATTAATTCATAATTATTTGTTAATTAATATTAATTAATTTAGTTAAACTTAATGATGGCAATTGTCTAATTCATTTTAGGTGCATGTTGTGGGGTTTACAGGGGTAAAGGGTGGAAAGTAATTTATGTTTAATTATTAGATAGATGTCAATTACTGTTAGTTTATTAATTGTAGATTAAATATAGAAATTGTGTAATTACTTTTAGGTGGTTGTTGTGGAGTTTATAGTGGTAAAGTTTGGGAAGTATTTTGTGTATAATTAATGAATAAATAGTTGTTAATTAATGTGAATTAATTCATTGAGATTTTTGGGGGGAATTGTTTATTAATTTGTGCATGGTTATTACTTTTAAAGGGGTAAAGGTCGGGTATTAAATATATTTTACTTACTTTGTAATCAGTAGTCTAATAGTAATAGTCTTTAATTTGAAAACAAGTTTCAATTGTGTAGTTAATTATTTTACAGTTTAATTTAGGTGTGTGTTATGGCGATTATAGGGTTAAAGTGTGGAAAGTTAATTTATTTTCATTAGTTTTATGTATTTTAATTAATAATATTTCTTTAATTGGTAATTAATTGTGTTAATTATGGAAGTAGAATTTTTTAAATTTAGAAGTGTGTTGTCATTTGTGTGGTGTTATAGGGTAGGAAACAAAATATATGTAATAATTAATGTAGTTGTAAATATTTTCTATTTAAAAATATGTATTTGTTTGAAGTTTATTTTTTATTTTATATAATAATTGTAGGTATTTGTCATATGTAATTAACATTATATGTTTTTGTTTTTTTAATTTTTAATATTAAATATATTTGCATTTAATTTTTTAACACCTTTATTTTTTAGAAGTTTTCGATTTTTAAAATGTTTTTGTTTTTATTTTTTAACTGACTGGAGTGTGAATAATACAGTGTATTCCCCTGCTATCCAACACTTTCCCTATTGTTGCAGTCACTGGAGTGTGAATATGCATTTTTACCCCTCCGCTATCCAACACTTTCTCTACTGTCGCATTCACTGGAGAGGGAATAGTAATTTTTACCCCTCCGCTATCCAGCACTTTCCCTACTCTTGCTCTCACTGGAGTGGGAGTAGTATTGTTTACCCCTCCACTATCAAACACTTTCCCTACTGTTGCATTGACTGAATTTGGAATAGTAAATTTAATCCCCCCGTTATCCAACACTTACTCTACTGTTGCACTCATTTGAGTTGGAATAGTACATTTTACCCTTTCGCTATCCAACACTTTCCCTACTGTTGCACTCATTGGAGTCGGAATAATAATTTTTACCTCTCCGCTATGCAACACCTTCCTTACTGTTCTGACTGACAATATTGGGAAATGTAAGTTTAAATATTTTTAAATAGTTTAATGTTTTAATTTAGAATAGAGTGTTTTTTTATTAAATTTCAAATTATTGATTGATATATATTTGTAAATTTTTATATAATTTTATACATATAAAAAAATAATTAATAGTGTATTAATTGTTTTAAATTAAATATATATGTGTATAAATTATTGTGTGTGTGTTGAACTTTTATTCAAATACATTTATTTGTTATATTTTGTTAAAATGTATATTATATTTGAATTATTTTGTTAACATTATTTTTATTATTTAATCTATTGAATATTTATTATTTTATTTTATAGATAGATAGATAGATAGATAGATAGATAGATAGATAGATAGATAGATAGATAGATAGATAGATAGATAGATAGATAGATATAGGTATAGATATAGATGTAGATATATATATATATATTCAATGAAAAAACCATAGGTTTCACACACGTTATAGTTAGGAATTAGCATTTAAAAAACCTTAGAAATTCAATGAAAAAACCAAAGGTTTCACACACGTTATAGTTAGCTGGACATTTTACTCGTAAAAAACCATTGAAATTCCCCCGTTATAGTTAGTTAAGCTAACTATAACTCGCGCGCCCGCAATGCACTGCTGATGACGTCACATATTACATCACTCATGACATGGTCAGTGACATCACTCATGACATCACTGATGACATCTCAAATGACATTTTTTAAATAATTTATTAAGTCCACAATAGAATTGGTTACTTTTCCGCATGGCCAAATAGTAATTTTTAAAATCTTTTTTGAAAAAATTTCCAATGGCACTCCAATAACAATCCAAAATTTAAATTGTGCAGATGTTACCGATTTTCTCTAAATTATTGGTTTTTGAAAGTTTCATTAAAAATTAAAAAAGTCCACATTACAATTGGTTATCTTTCCATTAGGCCAAATGATAATTTAAAAAATCTTTTTTTTAGAAAATTCCAATGGTAATCCAGTAAAATGGTAAAATTATTTTGTCCAGATCTTGCCAAGTCTCTCTAAAATTTAGGTTTCAGGAAGATTAGATAGGAATTTGCTAAATCAAAAGGCAAACGTTGTTTGAAAATCAATTGGGAATCATTACACAGTGTCCAGCCTTTTTCACATTTAAGATAAACTGTGTAATGACCAGAAGTAACAGTAGGTCCATCATGGAAAATTATTGCAACAGTTACAAAAGTTTTTCCTGAAATTGATAATTGCTGTCCTGTAAACTTCTTTATTAAAGTATCCAATTTTGAACCATCAGCTCTACATCGTTGCATCATTAAAATTACATACTGTCCGTATTCCTTTAAAATTAATGTTGAAAACATGTCAGATTTACACTCACCGCATTTCATGCTATGATTAGCATCTTTAACTAATTTTGCAAAAGTGACTGTTTTACTCTCTGGCAATGTCAAATAAATAAACCTTTCATTATCAACATTAGAGCCACATATATTATAACAGTTTTCACAACTATGTTCCCATTTATAAGAGAGACCAAATAAAATATCAATTGCAACTTCTTCTTCTTCCAGTACTTGAAGAAAATACATCAAAAATTTGTGTGCATCTTGCTGTTCATTTTGAGAAAACTGTGTTCGTCCTGAACATATATCTAAAAGTTTTCTAATTTCAGTAGCACTTTCTATTTGAGTTTTATCTTTACTCAGCTTTTGAAAAAGGAGACTCAGCTCAGAACAGAATCTTTTTCCCTGATTTACTATTATCTGCTCTTGCAAACTTTCCAGATAAAATGCAACATTCAGCACTACATTTGCGTAGCAGTTGACACCAGAGCTATTTTCAAAATGACATCCTACAACCTGTTCTTCATTTTCCTTTTTCTTTTTGCTTGCAATTACATCACTCCTCTTTTTTTTCCTCTTCTCTACATCTTCATTACAGATATTCTCATTTTTTCTTTTACGAGAAACTACACGTTTCTCCAACACAGGATACTGACCTAAATGAGGAGCATAGCTTCTTCTTAATCTATTATACTCCTTTACACAGTTTGTATCACCACTAACTTTTGAATCATCAAAGTCTATCATGAATAAACCTGATAATGTTTTCACTCGTGACAAAGCAACATATGCCATACCTTCTTTGAACACAGTTGAACCAATGTTCACAAATGCACAATCTACAGTCAATCCTTGAGACTTGTGAATAGTTACAGCATATGCTAGAGAAAACGGAAACTGCTTCCTACGTACATATAAGTCTTTCACAAGCATGAAACGAACTGTACAACGACAAATATCTTTAACTTCTTCTATCTGATCAAATTTTATTTTTAAACATTCAATTCCATCTTTTTTCTGATAATTAATAAAACCCACAACTCTTCCCATAGCTCCATTAACTAAACCTTTTTCAACATCCAAATTTCTTCTTAAAAATACTCTACAGTTCATGCAAACATATAGATTTTTTTCTAATCCAGCTGTTTTGGAGATGTTCTTCTCTAGTGAATCCAATTTATTTTTCAGTTTGCCTGTTACTGTGACAGTAATTCTTCCATCCTCAATTTTGTCCACTGCTTCCAATTTCCTGATCTCTTCCTTTTCCAATTTCAAAAGCTCCTCATTAAATATTGAGCATTCACGTAGAGTTGGCATTAAGCAGATGACACTTTTGTTTTCTGCAATGTTCTTGTATATTTTCTCTGCAACTATTTCTTCCTTTGGAAATAAATTATGTAGCAGCCGACTCTGTAATGCTTTTTTGCCAACTTCTGTGAGTAGTCCAATTCTGATATCTTTCAGAATACTTCCATATTCTTCATCGCTTGCTTGCCTCATATTAGTAGTAAGTTCCTTGTACTCAAAGAAGGACCAAATATTTGTATTTCCGATGCTTCCCAATGACTTCTTCGTGTCTTCATGTGTGACAGTATTAAACACTGGTTGTCCTTTAACTGGAGTAAGTTGCAAAAGATCTCCAAAAACTATGACGTGTTTTCCACCGAATAACATGTCATAGTCTGTCTTCAAAATTTGCTGCATTCTTAAATGCACAAAGGCAAGCATTAAGTTTGATACCATGCTCACCTCATCAATAATGAGAACTTGCATCTTCTTCAATACTCTTGAAACTTCCAAGGATGCTTCTCCAGTTAGCTTGTTATATTGTATTTTGTTCTCATGCTCCACTGGTAACATTAGCAAACGATGTAAAGTGATTCCTTTTATGTTATATGCTGCTAACCCAGTTGGAGCAGTAACCACACAAGACAAAGTAGAATCTGTTTTTTGCTGTAGGTAGCTTCTGATGACTTTTATAAGGACTCTTTTTCCAGTTCCAGCTTGTCCGCTTACATACATCCTGATTGGATGAAATGATGTGCATGAGCACTCTTTTTTTTCATGTAGAAATCCGTGATCAATTTTGTTTCTGATCTCTTCATGAATTTGTTGCTGCTCTTGATTCAGTTGTCTTTCCAAATTTTCTAAGTCTATAAATTCTTCTTGAGCTTGATTCATAGCCGTTTCCACTTCATTCATGGCTATTGATGCTTCATTTTCAACGATTGGTTGTCCTAGGGGATCTTGACTGAGTGTTCCTGAACTTTGGCTGTCCTGAGAACTGTCTCTAGCTATTTCTGCTGCAATTGTAGTTTCCTGTTCAATTTCTTCATTTAACATTTGCAGATAACTTGAGAATGTACTGCATTGTATGCTGTCTTTGCAAGCATTAAAAGAATCTTCATAGCTTTGAAATTCTCCCAGTAGTCCATCCTCTGTACGCCATGGTTTAAACAGCTGTAAAAGAGCCAAGTAGTAAAATTCCTTTTTGTCAGTAGTGTCGCAACTCAGCTTCCGGTGATTTATCAAACTTCCTTTTGTTTGCTTCACCAAACATCCTTCCTCACCAATGACTTTATATTTTCCATTGTTGATGTCTTCTGTGGCTTTCCGTGAATAAATGTAGTTCTGCAGCACTTCATAGAGACACATGTTCTCCAGATGATGACTTCTCTTGGGATAATATGTGTCCAACATGTTTGATTTCAAAATATCTGTACTTTCTGGGTCATTCTCGGCCAAATATTCAATTTCTCCAACAGATTTCAGTACCCGATTTCTCATTGCTGCAAGGCCTAAACTTGCCCAAATTATTCTTCTTGACTTCGAGTAGAGACTTGCAGAAGATAACCTATCTGAACATTCGTAGGATCCAATTTCTCGATGCGATAACATCTTCAAACTGAAACTGTACAGCTTCTTACTGACAGTCTTCTCGTGAGAAATCTCTTCCCACATTTCCTTCAATTCTGTTTTTTCTGATTTCGTAATGTAAGACGTTACATATCGAGCAACAGCAATGGAATTGTCAGCTACATACTGTATATCCATGTTAGCGTTCCACATGGATAAAATGACTGGGTTGTAGTCATTTATATTTTTTGATTCTTCTTTTCTTTTTAGGTTGTAGGTATTCTTAGGTGATTTTCTTGTGATAGTATGTCTCACAGCTGACATAAAACTGTTGACTCTTCCATTTGAAAGAACAGGTCTAGGAAATCCAAATCGACATTTAGTGTAGTATTTATCTTTGCTCTTGTATTTCCGTCGACAGTATTTTCCACACCGATGACTTTGGAAACGTAAAACTTGCTCCTTTAACTTTTTCTCTTCTGTGCTTTTTGGTATAGCACATGTTGCATATTCTTCAATGAAAGATAACACTGCTTCATCAGTATCTGTTCCAAACTTTGGGGCATCCTTGATCCACAACAGCATATGAATATGAGGAGCACCTCTTGCCTGGTACTCTTTTCTCCAAAAGAAATCTACTACTTCTCCAAGAGGTGGATTTTTTTTATTGCAGATGAAGGACATCATAGCCTCAAATCTATGATTGAAATATCTGCAAACATTAACCGGATCCAATGAGCACAGTTCTCCTGCTGTCTTGTATTCGATGTTTTTAATGTTTGAATTTGCCTCTCGTAGAAAATCCAGTAAATCATCCCAAGCGTACTCCGCACAGCTTAGGGTAACGAACCATGTTGGTGTTCCTAAATTCCGTAACATGCATTTTAATTCACCATGGCGTTGGTACCAATATTCATTTGTCCCACGCTGACAAGCCATCAGATTGATCAGTTGTGTTTCCAAATGATCATCTCGGTGCTGCACTTTCTCCATAAAATCCTTAGCAGACACATTTTGTAAATGTACTCCACTTTTTAAAATGTGATTTACTGCATAAGACAGTGCAGACAAGTCGCTTTCAAATAAAAGATGGAACAAATAAGGAATACTTTGTCGAAATCTTCAGCATATAGTCTTGTAGTCCGATACTCAGAAGCTGGAATCTGTTCTGGACGTTCATCGTATCGTCCTCCTTTTCCTTTAGGAAACAGCTGGGGAAAACATCGAGCTTCCAAGCTCTCCTCCCATACACTCACGGGAGTTCCTTTTGCTTTCTTCATCTGAAAGAGATCAATATTATCTCCCATAACTTCTTTTGAATGAAGAGGATGTATGCTAAAATGTTCATAAATTTCTTCTTCCTTTGACTTGTCCACTTTTTCAATTTGTCCACTTGGTGTTTTTGTGTCTTCTTGTAAATCTTCTTCTTCTTCTTCTTCTATATAAATTGATTCATACCATTTGTTATTCCTTTTCAAATACAAATTTGCTCTTTGTACTTTCCGCACATCTACCAGCTCCTGCCAAATCTTCTTATTCTTTGTAGGTACACCATTAACCAGAATAACTAATGGTTCAGTTTCCAAAGTATCCGCATCAATAGTTTCCATATTTTTTTTCAAATCCAAGGGCAAATACACCACTCTTCCTTTTAAACCTCTCAGTAAATCAGAAGGAGGTAATTTACCAGTTTTGGGCTCCATACGTACTATGGTCTGGAACGGATGAACACATTGAATGAGTATAGACTCATATGTATTTAATTCAGAAAGTTCAGCAGGAATAGCATCCAATTCTAAATTATTATGTACAGCTCTGGTCGGCATTCTATTTTCCTCTAACTTGTTGTAACAGTATTTACAAATACGCTGATCTTCACCCAAATCAAAACAATTTTCTAGAAATATATATGTGGCAAAATCCTTCCACTTATAATTATCTTCATTTTCACTCTTTCTGTAGAGATCAACATTCCTAGTTTGTTTTCTATAATGAGTTCTGCGGCAACAAATACAAGTAAAATTTGGTCTTTCATTAGAGACTATTGCAAATTTTGTTATGTGATCATTAAATGTGTTACTTACAGAGGGTTCTACATTCTCTTCCACTTCTTCCTCATTTACTGTGTCCTTCTCTGCACTGTTTTGTTCAGGACCAAAGTAACAAAACTGAATTTCATCAACAACCTTCTCTACATCTGATACCGTTCCTCGGAACAGAGCCCTATTCAATTCATTTAACTTTATTGCTGGACTTTTGGCAAAATACAACCGTCTCACAAACTTTCTCATTTCAGTATGATGAACAGCCAGCATCCTAAAATGATGGAAAACACTATTGCACACTTTTCTAGATAGACAAGCCAGAGAATGACCCTGCAAACCAGTATTCTCTCTCACTCTGCATGGATCCAGACTTTGAAGCACCTTAATCTTCTGTTTTATACTTTTTTTACTATATTCTCTTAGAAACTCTCGAAATTTGTCAATAGATTCCTGACGCACAGTGCAAATACTACTACAATTCCAAGTGTACACTGGGGCTTTAGGACGTCTCCCCATAGCCTCATCTGCCATCACTTGTACCTCATCTCTTGGAACCATTATCTCCTTCTCCATTATGCAACCATTTTTTACTTCGTAAGAACGACCTCTGGTGTCAACTGCATGCAGCAAACTATTACTTTGAAAATAGCTCTCTTCATTAAAAAAAGGTTCACTACTTGAACTATGCATCCACTTTCCTAAAAACACTTTACAAAAGTTTGTTCTGTTCACTACTCTTTTCCTTTTGCTATGTGATTTCAGTACATTAACCATTTTGTCTAATGTACGCATCCTATTCAAAATTAAAATGAATAGTTTCCTTTTTAATTCTAATGCCTTTGCTGCAATGGCTTCTATTTCTTTTTTTCTTTTATAAAACTTTGTCTTTTTCTTATATTTCTTCACATCCTTCATCAAATTGGGCATAACTCTTCTCTGAAACATTTTTCTACGTATCTCTTTAAACGCCGTTTTTCTATTTATATAAATCTTTTCAGTTGCTGAAGGTATATTTGCATTAACTAAATTGTCAATTTTTTCCTCTCCTATCCTTTCGAGTACAGACATTTTGTACATTTTTCATTCTTTTGAATATATTTTTTAGAAATTGTTTTTTCTGCTTACCAGAAGATTTTTTCTTTTTCCCAACATGAGCATCTTCTACTAACTTTGGTCCTCTAGTTGTCTTCAAATATAGGTTTTTTTTGTGCGTTTTTTGAACTCTGGATTTTGTAGGCATCTTAAATTTTGTCCACTGCTCTTCAGCAATACCTGAAAAAAACTAAAAAAAAATTCCTTTATTTTATTTAAATATATTACTACATTTCTTTTCACAATAGTCACAAAACGTAATTTCTTTGCCAATTTGAATGCACACTTACTGCTCTTTTTTTTGGGCAAGTGAAAATCACTTTTACAGACTGACACATTATGAAACCACTTTTCAGTTTTTTTAAAAAGCCCATGTCCAGACTGCTTTTTCAGACCACCACCATGTGTATCCTCGGTGACTGCCTACACTCCAGCAAGGGCAACAAGCCTTAGTGATGCTGAATGTATTTGCATTACAGACTGAAACCTCAAAACTCCACTCGCTTCTAAATACTGTGCATGATTATACATGGAAAGGAGCTGGGTGTGTGCTAAGAGTCTGCTTCTTCCCCCAAAAAATCGCTCCCCCTTTTTCCTACTAATGCAACTGTGAAATCACCAGAGGAAAACGCAATAACTCTCTGCCTGTAATTCCTATTTCCACACAGAGTCATGTTTTCACATTAGTCCCAAAACGAAATTTCTTTGCCAATTTGAAAGCACACTTACTGCTCTTTTTTTTGGGCAAGTGAAAATCACTTTTACAGACTGACACATTATGAAACCACTTTTCAGTTTTTTTAAAAAGCCCATGTCCAGACTGCTTTTTCAGACCACCACCATGTGTATCCTCGGTGACTGCCTACACTCCAGCAAGGGCAACCAGCCTTAGTGATGCTGAATGTATTTGCATTACAGACTGAAACCTCAAAACCCCACTCGCTTGTAAATACTGTGCATGATTATACATGGAAAGGAGCTGGGTGTGTGCTAAGAGTCTGCTTCTTCCCCCAAAAAATCGCTCCCCCTTTTTCCTACTAATGCAACTGTGAAATCACCAGAGCAAAACGCAATAAATCTCTGCCTGTAAATCCTATTTGCACACAGAGTCATGTTTTCACATTAGTCACAAAACGAAATTTCTTTGCCAATTTGAATGCACACTTACTGCTCTTTTTTTTTGGCAAGTGAAAATCACTTTTACAGACTGACACATTATGAAACCACTTTTCAGATTTTTTTTAAAAAGCCCATGTCCAGACTGCTTTTTCAGACCACCACCATGTGTATCCTCGGTGACTGCCTACACTCCAGCAAGGGCAACCAGCCTTAGTGATGCTGAATGTATTTGCATTACAGACTGAAACCTCAAAACCCCACTCGCTTCTAAATACTGTGCATGATTCCACATGGTAAGCAGCTGGGTGTGTGCTAAGAGTCTGCTTCTTCCCCCAAAAAATCGCTCCCCCTTTTTCCTACTAATGCAACTGTGAAATCACCAGAGCAAAACGCAATAAATCGCTGCCTGTAATTCCTATTTGCACACAGAGTCATGTTTTCACATTAGTCCCAAAACGAAATTTCTTTGCCAATTTGAATGCACACTTACTGCTCTTTTTTTTTGGCAAGTGAAAATCACTTTTACAGACTGACACATTATGAAACCACTTTTCAGATTTTTTTTAAAAAGCCCATGTCCAGACTGCTTTTTCAGACCACCACCATGTGTATCCTCGGTGACTGCCTACACTCCAGCAAGGGCAACCAGCCTTAGTGATGCTGAATGTATTTGCATTACAGACTGAAACCTGAAAACCCCACTCGCTTGTAAATACTGTGCATGATTATACATGGAAAGGAGCTGGGTGTGTGCTAAGAGTCTGCTTCTTCCCCCAAAAAATCGCTCCCCCTTTTTCCTACTAATGCAACTGTGAAATCACCAGAGCAAAACGCAATAAATCTCTGCCTGTAAATCCTATTTGCACACAGAGTCATGTTTTCACATTAGTCCCAAAACGAAATTTCTTTGCCAATTTGAATGCACACTTACTGCTCTTTTTTTTTGGCAAGTGAAAATCACTTTTACAGACTGACACATTATGAAACCACTTTTCAGATTTTTTTTAAAAAGCCCATGTCCAGACTGCTTTTTCAGACCACCACCATGTGTATCCTCGGTGACTGCCTACACTCCAGCAAGGGCAACCAGCCTTAGTGATGCTGAATGTATTTGCATTACAGACTGAAACCTCAAAACCCCACTCGCTTCTAAATACTGTGCATGATTCCACATGGTAAGCAGCTGGGTGTGTGCTAAGAGTCTGCTTCTTCCCCCAAAAAATCGCTCCCCCTTTTTCCTACTAATGCAACTGTGAAATCACCAGAGCAAAACGCAATAAATCTCTGCCTGTAATTCCTATTTGCACACAGAGTCATGTTTTCACATTAGTCACAAAACGAAATTTCTTTGCCAATTTGAATGCACACTTACTGCTCTTTTTTTTTGGCAAGTGAAAATCACTTTTACAGACTGACACATTATGAATCCACTTTTTAGATTTTTTTAAAAAGCCCATGTCCAGACTGCTTTTTCAGACCACCACCATGTGTATCCTCGGTGACTGCCTACACTCCAGCAAGGGCAACCAGCCTTAGTGATGCTGAATGTATTTGCATTACAGACTAAAACCTCAAAACCCCACTCGCTTCTAAATACTGTGCATGATTCCACATGGTAAGCAGCTGGGTGTGTGCTAAGAGTCTGCTTCTTCCCCCAAAAAATCGCTCCCCCTTTTTCCTACTAATGCAACTGTGAAATCACCAGAGCAAAACGCAATAAATCTCTGCCTGTAATTCCTATTTGCACACAGAGTCATGTTTTCACATTAGTCCCAAAACGAAATTTCTTTGCCAATTTAAATGCACACTTACTGCTCTTTTTTTTGGCAAGTGAAAATCACTTTTACAGACTGACACATTATGAAACCACTTTTCAGATTTCTTTAAAAAAACCCATGTCCAGACTGCTTTTTCAGACCACCACCATGTGTATCCTCGGTGACTGCCTTCACTCCAGCAAGGGCAACCAGCCTTAGCGATGCTGAATGTATTTGCATTACAGACTGAAACCTGAAAACCCCACTCGCTTGTAAATACTGTGCATGATTATACATGGAAAGGAGCTGGGTGTGTGCTAAGAGTCTGCTTCTTCCCCCAAAAAATCGCTCCCCCTTTTTCCTACTAATGCAACTGTGAAATCACCAGAGCAAAACGCAATAAATCTCTGCCTGTAAATCCTATTTGCACACAGAGTCATGTTTTCACATTAGTCCCAAAACGAAATTTCTTTGCCAATTTGAATGCACACTTACTGCTCTTTTTTTTTGGCAAGTGAAAATCACTTTTACAGACTGACACATTATGAAACCACTTTTCAGATTTTTTTTAAAAAGCCCATGTCCAGACTGCTTTTTCAGACCACCACCATGTGTATCCTCGGTGACTGCCTACACTCCAGCAAGGGCAACCAGCCTTAGTGATGCTGAATGTATTTGCATTACAGACTGAAACCTCAAAACCCCACTCGCTTCTAAATACTGTGCATGATTCCACATGGTAAGCAGCTGGGTGTGTGCTAAGAGTCTGCTTCTTCCCCCAAAAAATCGCTCCCCCTTTTTCCTACTAATGCAACTGTGAAATCACCAGAGCAAAACGCAATAAATCTCTGCCTGTAATTCCTATTTGCACACAGAGTCATGTTTTCACATTAGTCCCAAAACGAAATTTCTTTGCCAATTTGAATGCACACTTACTGCTCTTTTTTTTTGGCAAGTGAAAATCACTTTTACAGACTGACACATTATGAAACCACTTTTCAGATTTTTTTTAAAAAGCCCATGTCCAGACTGCTTTTTCAGACCACCACCATGTGTATCCTCGGTGACTGCCTACACTCCAGCAAGGGCAACCAGCCTTAGTGATGCTGAATGTATTTGCATTACAGACTGAAACCTGAAAACCCCAGTCGCTTGTAAATACTGTGCATGATTATACATGGAAAGGAGCTGGGTGTGTGCTAAGAGTCTGCTTCTTCCCCCAAAAAATCGCTCCCCCTTTTTCCTACTAATGCAACTGTGAAATCACCAGAGCAAAACGCAATAAATCTCTGCCTGTAAATCCTATTTGCACACAGAGTCATGTTTTCACATTAGTCCCAAAACGAAATTTCTTTGCCAATTTGAATGCACACTTACTGCTCTTTTTTTTTGGCAAGTGAAAATCACTTTTACAGACTGACACATTATGAAACCACTTTTCAGATTTTTTTTAAAAAGCCCATGTCCAGACTGCTTTTTCAGACCACCACCATGTGTATCCTCGGTGACTGCCTACACTCCAGCAAGGGCAACCAGCCTTAGTGATGCTGAATGTATTTGCATTACAGACTGAAACCTGAAAACCCCACTCGCTTGTAAATACTGTGCATGATTATACATGGAAAGGAGCTGGGTGTGTGCTAAGAGTCTGCTTCTTCCCCCAAAAAATCGCTCCCCCTTTTTCCTACTAATGCAACTGTGAAATCACCAGAGCAAAACGCAATAAATCTCTGCCTGTAAATCCTATTTGCACACAGAGTAATGTTTTCACATTAGTCCCAAAACGAAATTTCTTTGCCAATTTGAATGCACACTTACTGCTCTTTTTTTTTGGCAAGTGAAAATCACTTTTACAGACTGACACATTATGAAACCACTTTTCAGATTTTTTTTAAAAAGCCCATGTCCAGACTGCTTTTTCAGACCACCACCATGTGTATCCTCGGTGACTGCCTACACTCCAGCAAGGGCAACCAGCCTTAGTGATGCTGAATGTATTTGCATTACAGACTGAAACCTGAAAACCCCACTCGCTTGTAAATACTGTGCATGATTATACATGGAAAGGAGCTGGGTGTGTGCTAAGAGTCTGCTTCTTCCCCCAAAAAATCGCTCCCCCTTTTTCCTACTAATGCAACTGTGAAATCACCAGAGCAAAACGCAATAAATCTCTGCCTGTAAATCCTATTTGCACACAGAGTCATGTTTTCACATTAGTCACAAAACGAAATTTCTTTGCCAATTTGAATGCACACTTACTGCTCTTTTTTTTTAGCAAGTGAAAATCACTTTTACAGACTGACACATTATGAAACCACTTTTCAGTTTTTTTAAAAAGCCCATGTCCAGACTGCTTTTTCAGACCACCACCATGTGTATCCTCGGTGACTGCCTACACTCCAGCAAGGGCAACCAGCCTTAGTGATGCTGAATGTATTTGCATTACAGACTGAAACCTCAAAACCCCACTCGCTTCTAAATACTGTGCATGATTCCACATGGTAAGCAGCTGGGTGTGTGCTAAGAGTCTGCTTCTTCCCCCAAAAAATCGCTCCCCCTTTTTCCTACTAATGCAACTGTGAAATCACCAGAGCAAAACGCAATAAATCTCTGCCTGTAATTCCTATTTGCACACAGAGTCATGTTTTCACATTAGTCACAAAACGAAATTTCTTTGCCAATTTAAATGCACACTTACTGCTCTTTTTTTTGGCAAGTGAAAATCACTTTTACAGACTGACACATTATGAAACCACTTTTCAGATTTTTTTAAAAAAGCCCATGTCCAGACTGCTTTTTCAGACCACCACCATGTGTATCCTCGGTGACTGCCTTCACTCCAGCAAGGGCAACCAGCCTTAGTGATGCTGAATGTATTTGCATTACAGACTGAAACCTGAAAACCCCACTCGCTTGTAAATACTGTGCATGATTATACATGGAAAGGAGCTGGGTGTGTGCTAAGAGTCTGCTTCTTCCCCCAAAAAATCGCTCCCCCTTTTTCCTACTAATGCAACTGTGAAATCACCAGAGCAAAACGCAATAAATCTCTGCCTGTAAATCCTATTTGCACACAGAGTCATGTTTTCACATTAGTCCCAAAACGAAATTTCTTTGCCAATTTGAATGCACACTTACTGCTCTTTTTTTTTGGCAAGTGAAAATCACTTTTACAGACTGACACATTATGAAACCACTTTTCAGATTTTTTTTAAAAAGCCCATGTCCAGACTGCTTTTTCAGACCACCACCATGTGTATCCTCGGTGACTGCCTACACTCCAGCAAGGGCAACCAGCCTTAGTGATGCTGAATGTATTTGCATTACAGACTGAAACCTCAAAACCCCACTCGCTTCTAAATACTGTGCATGATTCCACATGGTAAGCAGCTGGGTGTGTGCTAAGAGTCTGCTTCTTCCCCCAAAAAATCGCTCCCCCTTTTTCCTACTAATGCAACTGTGAAATCACCAGAGCAAAACGCAATAAATCTCTGCCTGTAATTCCTATTTGCACACAGAGTCATGTTTTCACATTAGTCCCAAAACGAAATTTCTTTGCCAATTTGAATGCACGCTTACTGCTCTTTTTTTTTGGCAAGTGAAAATCACTTTTACAGACTGACACATTATGAAACCACTTTTCAGATTTTTTTTAAAAAGCCCATGTCCAGACTGCTTTTTCAGACCACCACCATGTGTATCCTCGGTGACTGCCTACACTCCAGCAAGGGCAACCAGCCTTAGTGATGCTGAATGTATTTGCATTACAGACTGAAACCTGAAAACCCCAGTCGCTTGTAAATACTGTGCATGATTATACATGGAAAGGAGCTGGGTGTGTGCTAAGAGTCTGCTTCTTCCCCCAAAAAATCGCTCCCCCTTTTTCCTACTAATGCAACTGTGAAATCACCAGAGCAAAACGCAATAAATCTCTGCCTGTAAATCCTATTTGCACACAGAGTCATGTTTTCACATTAGTCACAAAACGAAATTTCTTTGCCAATTTGAATGCACACTTACTGCTCTTTTTTTTTAGCAAGTGAAAATCACTTTTACAGACTGACACATTATGAAACCACTTTTCAGTTTTTTTAAAAAGCCCATGTCCAGACTGCTTTTTCAGACCACCACCATGTGTATCCTCGGTGACTGCCTACACTCCAGCAAGGGCAACCAGCCTTAGTGATGCTGAATGTATTTGCATTACAGACTGAAACCTCAAAACCCCACTCGCTTCTAAATACTGTGCATGATTCCACATGGTAAGCAGCTGGGTGTGTGCTAAGAGTCTGCTTCTTCCCCCAAAAAATCGCTCCCCCTTTTTCCTACTAATGCAACTGTGAAATCACCAGAGCAAAACGCAATAAATCTCTGCCTATAATTCCTATTTGCACACAGAGTCATGTTTTCACATTAGTCACAAAACGAAATTTCTTTGCCAATTTGAATGCACACTTACTGCTCTTTTTTTTTGGCAAGTGAAAATCACTTTTACAGACTGACACATTATGAATCCACTTTTTAGATTTTTTTAAAAAGCCCATGTCCAGACTGCTTTTTCAGACCACCACCATGTGTATCCTCGGTGACTGCCTACACTCCAGCAAGGGCAACCAGCCTTAGTGATGCTGAATGTATTTGCATTACAGACTGAAACCTCAAAACCCCACTCGCTTCTAAATACTGTGCATGATTCCACATGGTAAGCAGCTGGGTGTGTGCTAAGAGTCTGCTTCTTCCCCCAAAAAATCGCTCCCCCTTTTTCCTACTAATGCAACTGTGAAATCACCAGAGCAAAACGCAATAAATCTCTGCCTGTAATTCCTATTTGCACACAGAGTCATGTTTTCACATTAGTCCCAAAACGAAATTTCTTTGCCAATTTAAATGCACACTTACTGCTCTTTTTTTTGGCAAGTGAAAATCACTTTTACAGACTGACACATTATGAAACCACTTTCAGATTTTTTTAAAAAAGCCCATGTCCAGACTGCTTTTTCAGACCACCACCATGTGTATCCTCGGTGACTGCCTTCACTCCAGCAAGGGCAACCAGCCTTAGTGATGCTGAATGTATTTGCATTACAGACTGAAACCTGAAAACCCCACTCGCTTGTAAATACTGTGCATGATTATACATGGAAAGGAGCTGGGTGTGTGCTAAGAGTCTGCTTCTTCCCCCAAAAAATCGCTCCCCCTTTTTCCTACTAATGCAACTGTGAAATCACCAGAGCAAAACGCAATAAATCTCTGCCTGTAAATCCTATTTGCACACAGAGTCATGTTTTCACATTAGTCCCAAAACGAAATTTCTTTGCCAATTTGAATGCACACTTACTGCTCTTTTTTTTTGGCAAGTGAAAATCACTTTTACAGACTGACACATTATGAAACCACTTTTCAGATTTTTTTTAAAAAGCCCATGTCCAGACTGCTTTTTCAGACCACCACCATGTGTATCCTCGGTGACTGCCTACACTCCAGCAAGGGCAACCAGCCTTAGTGATGCTGAATGTATTTGCATTACAGACTGAAACCTCAAAACCCCACTCGCTTCTAAATACTGTGCATGATTCCACATGGTAAGCAGCTGGGTGTGTGCTAAGAGTCTGCTTCTTCCCCCAAAAAATCGCTCCCCCTTTTTCCTACTAATGCAACTGTGAAATCACCAGAGCAAAACGCAATAAATCTCTGCCTGTAATTCCTATTTGCACACAGAGTCATGTTTTCACATTAGTCCCAAAACGAAATTTCTTTGCCAATTTGAATGCACACTTACTGCTCTTTTTTTTTGGCAAGTGAAAATCACTTTTACAGACTGACACATTATGAAACCACTTTTCAGATTTTTTTTAAAAAGCCCATGTCCAGACTGCTTTTTCAGACCACCACCATGTGTATCCTCGGTGACTGCCTACACTCCAGCAAGGGCAACCAGCCTTAGTGATGCTGAATGTATTTGCATTACAGACTGAAACCTCAAAACCCCACTCGCTTCTAAATACTGTGCATGATTCCACATGGTAAGCAGCTGGGTGTGTGCTAAGAGTCTGCTTCTTCCCCCAAAAAATCGCTCCCCCTTTTTCCTACTAATGCAACTGTGAAATCACCAGAGAAAAACGCAATAAATCTCTGCCTGTAATTCCTATTTGCACACAGAGTCATGTTTTCACATTAGTCACAAAACAAAATTTCTTTGCCAATTTGAATGCACACTTACTGCTCTTTTTTTTGGCAAGTGAAAATCACTTTTACAGACTGACACATTATGAATCCACTTTTTAGATTTTTTTAAAAAGCCCATGTCCAGACTGCTTTTTCAGACCACCACCATGTGTATCCTCGGTGACTGCCTACACTCCAGCAAGGGCAACCAGCCTTAGTGATGCTGAATGTATTTGCATTACAGACTGAAACCTCAAAACCCCACTCGCTTCTAAATACTGTGCATGATTCCACATGGTAAGCAGCTGGGTGTGTGCTAAGAGTCTGCTTCTTCCCCCAAAAAATCGCTCCCCCTTTTTCCTACTAATGCAACTGTGAAATCACCAGAGCAAAACGCAATAAATCTCTGCCTGTAATTCCTATTTGCACACAGAGTCATGTTTTCACATTAGTCCCAAAACGAAATTTCTTTGCCAATTTAAATGCACACTTACTGCTCTTTTTTTTGGCAAGTTAAAATCACTTTTACAGACTGACACATTATGAAACCACTTTTCAGATTTTTTTTAAAAAGCCCATGTCCAGACTGCTTTTTCAGACCACCACCATGTGTATCCTCGGTGACTGCCTTCACTCCAGCAAGGGCAACCAGCCTTAGTGATGCTGAATGTATTTGCATTACAGACTGAAACCTGAAAACCCCACTCGCTTGTAAATACTGTGCATGATTATACATGGAAAGGAGCTGGGTGTGTGCTAAGAGTCTGCTTCTTCCCCCCAAAAATCGCTCCCCCTTTTTCCTACTAATGCAACTGTGAAATCACCAGAGCAAAACGCAATAAATCTCTGCCTGTAAATCCTATTTGCACACAGAGTCATGTTTTCACATTAGTCCCAAAACGAAATTTCTTTGCCAATTTGAATGCACACTTACTGCTCTTTTTTTTTGGCAAGTGAAAATCACTTTTACAGACTGACACATTATGAAACCACTTTTCAGATTTTTTTTAAAAAGCCCATGTCCAGACTGCTTTTTCAGACCACCACCATGTGTATCCTCGGTGACTGCCTACACTCCAGCAAGGGCAACCAGCCTTAGTGATGCTGAATGTATTTGCATTACAGACTGAAACCTCAAAACCCCACTCGCTTCTAAATACTGTGCATGATTCCACATGGTAAGCAGCTGGGTGTGTGCTAAGAGTCTGCTTCTTCCCCCAAAAAATCGCTCCCCCTTTTTCCTACTAATGCAACTGTGAAATCACCAGAGCAAAACGCAATAAATCTCTGCCTGTAATTCCTATTTGCACACAGAGTCATGTTTTCACATTAGTCCCAAAACGAAATTTCTTTGCCAATTTGAATGCACACTTACTGCTCTTTTTTTTTGGCAAGTGAAAATCACTTTTACAGACTGACACATTATGAAACCACTTTTCAGATTTTTTTTAAAAAGCCCATGTCCAGACTTCTTTTTCAGACCACCACCATGTGTATCCTCGGTGACTGCCTACACTCCAGCAAGGGCAACCAGCCTTAATGATGCTGAATGTATTTGCATTACAGACTGAAACCTGAAAACCCCACTCGCTTGTAAATACTGTGCATGATTATACATGGAAAGGAGCTGGGTGTGTGCTAAGAGTCTGCTTCTTCCCCCAAAAAATCGCTCCCCCTTTTTCCTACTAATGCAACTGTGAAATCACCAGAGCAAAACGCAATAAATCTCTGCCTGTAAATCCTATTTGCACACAGAGTCATGTTTTCACATTAGTCCCAAAACGAAATTTCTTTGCCAATTTGAATGCACACTTACTGCTCTTTTTTTTTGGCAAGTGAAAATCACTTTTACAGACTGACACATTATGAAACCACTTTTCAGATTTTTTTTAAAAAGCCCATGTCCAGACTGCTTTTTCAGACCACCACCATGTGTATCCTCGGTGACTGCCTACACTCCAGCAAGGGCAACCAGCCTTAGTGATGCTGAATGTATTTGCATTACAGACTGAAACCTGAAAACCCCACTCGCTTGTAAATACTGTGCATGATTATACATGGAAAGGAGCTGGGTGTGTGCTAAGAGTCTGCTTCTTCCCCCAAAAAATCGCTCCCCCTTTTTCCTACTAATGCAACTGTGAAATCACCAGAGCAAAACGCAATAAATCTCTGCCTGTAAATCCTATTTGCACACAGAGTCATGTTTTCACATTAGTCACAAAACGAAATTTCTTTGCCAATTTGAATGCACACTTACTGCTCTTTTTTTTTAGCAAGTGAAAATCACTTTTACAGACTGACACATTATGAAACCACTTTTCAGTTTTTTTAAAAAGCCCATGTCCAGACTGCTTTTTCAGACCACCACCATGTGTATCCTCGGTGACTGCCTACACTCCAGCAAGGGCAACCAGCCTTAGTGATGCTGAATGTATTTGCATTACAGACTGAAACCTCAAAACCCCACTCGCTTCTAAATACTGTGCATGATTCCACATGGTAAGCAGCTGGGTGTGTGCTAAGAGTCTGCTTCTTCCCCCAAAAAATCGCTCCCCCTTTTTCCTACTAATGCAACTGTGAAATCACCAGAGCAAAACGGAATAAATCTCTGCCTGTAATTCCTATTTGCACACAGAGTCATGTTTTCACATTAGTCACAAAACGAAATTTCTTTGCCAATTTGAATGCACACTTACTGCTCTTTTTTTTTGGCAAGTGAAAATCACTTTTACAGACTGACACATTATGAATCCACTTTTTAGATTTTTTTAAAAAGCCCATGTCCAGACTGCTTTTTCAGACCACCACCATGTGTATCCTCGGTGACTGCCTACACTCCAGCAAGGGCAACCAGCCTTAGTGATGCTGAATGTATTTGCATTACAGACTGAAACCTCAAAACCCCACTCGCTTCTAAATACTGTGCATGATTCCACATGGTAAGCAGCTGGGTGTGTGCTAAGAGTCTGCTTCTTCCCCCAAAAAATCGCTCCCCCTTTTTCCTACTAATGCAACTGTGAAATCACCAGAGCAAAACGCAATAAATCTCTGCCTGTAATTCCTATTTGCACACAGAGTCATGTTTTCACATTAGTCCCAAAACGACATTTCTTTGCCAATTTAAATGCACACTTACTGCTCTTTTTTTTGGCAAGTGAAAATCACTTTTACAGACTGACACATCATGAAACCACTTTTCAGATTTTTTTAAAAAAGCCCATGTCCAGACTGCTTTTTCAGACCACCACCATGTGTATCCTCGGTGACTGCCTTCACTCCAGCAAGGGCAACCAGCCTTAGTGATGCTGAATGTATTTGCATTACAGACTGAAACCTCAAAACCCCACTCGCTTCTAAATACTGTGCATGATTATACATAGAAAGGAGCTGGGTGTGTGCTAAGAGTCTGCTTCTTCCCCCAAAAAATCGCTCCCCCTTTTTCCTACTAATGCAACTGTGAAATCACCAGAGCAAAACGCAATAAATCTCTGCCTGTAATTCCTATTTGCACACAGAGTCATGTTTTCACATTAGTCCCAAAACGAAATTTCTTTGCCAATTTAAATGCACACTTACTGCTCTTTTTTTTTGGCAAGTGAAAATCACTTTTACAGACTGACACATTATGAATCCACTTTTTAGATTTTTTTAATTGCACATGTCCAGACTGCTTTTTCAGACCACCACCATGTGTATCCTCGGTGACTGCCTACACTCCAGCAAGGGCAACCAGCCTTAGTGATGCTGAATGTATTTGCATTACAGACTGAAACCTCAAAACCCCACTCGCTTCTAAATACTGTGCATGATTATACATGGAAAGGAGCTGGGTGTGTGCTAAGAGTCTGCTTCTTCCCCCCAAAAATCGCTCCCCCTTTTTCCTACTAATGCAACTGTGAAATCACCAGAGCAAAACGCAATAAATCTCTGCCTGTAATTCCTATTTGCACACAGTCATGTTTTCACATTAGTCACAAAACGAAATTTCTTTGCCAATTTAAATGCACACTTACTGCTCTTTTTTTTTGGCAAGTGAAAATCACTTTTACAGACTGACACATTATGAATCCACTTTTTAGATTTTTTTAAAAAGCCCATGTCCAAACTGCTTTTTCAGACCACCACCATGTGTATCCTCGGTGACTGCCTACACTCCAGCAAGGGCAACCAGCCTTAGTGATGCTGAATGTATTTGCATTACTGACTGCAACCTCAAACCCTTAAAGTATTCCTTATTTTTACCAGTACACCTTAATTTATCATGAAAAAATAGTCCATATTATTTTACATGTTCCTCACATTTAAATTTCTCCCAAAACAGAAAATAATAAACACAACTTCTACAAAAGGAATTCCAATTCTATTATTCATTTCTTAATTTACCATATACATCCCCTCTCAAACTCATAACTCACCTTTAAAATTAGTTAGTTGTGAAAGAAATGTGGCACTCAAACAGCAGATTATCAGAGCCAGGATCTCTGTTCTCTACACCTCTCTCCTCTCAGCAGAACCAGAAAATGGCAAAGTTTCCCTCTATTTTTCCACACATATACATGTAAGTTTCAAATCTCAGTGCTTCCCCCTTTTTTTCAAATGTAATCACACATTTCTATTGGTTGAAAACCAACCCTTTTCTTAAAGTACCCTTCCCCCAACTTGACTTCTGCCTGCTACCATAGCAACACCTCATGGAACACTGCTGTGTGGAGTTAGGTCAGAAGTTCTCCAAACAATGTTTCAATTCCACAGAGCAAGAGTGCTTGACTTTTCAAACCTTACAGCAAATCCATAGTACTGTTCTTTGGTAACACATTTTTCTGTACCAATACAAAACATGCTTCTATCAATTTACACATACAGCCTAGTTTTTAGTGTAGAATGGTATGAAACAGCCAATCAGTTCTTTTTAAAAAAAAAAAAATATGTATGCCTCCATTTCCAAACTGTTTTTCATTTCTTTTTCCCATTCTACTGAATTACACCTCCTGAGTGCATCCAGATCTCCTTTGAAGATGTTCACAGTGTGGATTGTAGGGCACAGCTATGTCTTCTGGAGTGAAAAGTTTGCAGAGAAAACAGGTATGGTGAGAGACCTTGCTTTGCCAAATGTAGACATTAAATGGATTGGTCAGAGAGGGTTAAAGTGGCACCAATTGATGCCATTGGTGAAATCCTTCATGCAAAACCAACACCCTGACCTCATAATAGTGCACTGTGGTGGCAATGACCTAGGCACTTTGACTGGGGTAGGTCTGGAAATGCTTATGAAGGACACCTTTGCACAACTGTTTTCTCTTTTCCCTAAAACTACCTTTGTGTTTTCCAACATATGCCAAAGGCAAAAATGGAACTGGTCCAATCATTTCTGTCCTCAAATTGACAAAGCAAGGAAGCACGTCAACAAATCTGTTTCTGCTTTCCTCCGTGACTATGGTATGGGTGCCATTTACCACAACAACTTGCGTTATGACATGCAAGACATTTATAGAGGAGATGGTGTGCACTTCAATGATGAAGGGAACAGAGTCTTCCTCTTGAACCTTAGACTCTGCATCGGTACTTACTTGTAGGTACCACTTAAAAAATCACTTCATAAACACAACGGCTCTTTTTAGAGCCCCCTAATATCTAAACTCTTAAATCTGCATTTCATTTCTTTTTTAATTTTTTTTTTCTTCCGTACGCTTACCGTAAGCTTACCGTACGCGTACCCCGTGATTTTTTTAAAAATCAATAAATGTTTTCTTTGTACTTTTCTGTCCTTCTTTGACCCCCTCACAAATGTAAGGGGGTCTGTAACTCTCCTCCTTGCCCCCTTTTCTTGTTTTCACTCTTTTTTTTCTGAGTGAAACACACAAAATGGCGGCCGCCGCTTCCTGGTTTCGGCCGATTCGAATGTTTACTAAGATCTAAGAGCCAATCAGAATCGCGCTCGCGCACGCCACCGTACGCGTACGGTAAGCTTACGGTAAGCGTACCGTAAGCTGGCTCAGATATATATATTGATTTAAAGGCTATTTTCTCAGAATCTACTGAACAGATCTACACCAAACCTACAAAAGGCACTTCCTTGACCTAGGGACTACCTCTCTGCCAAATTTCTAGTAATTCTGTTCAGCCGTTCGGGCTGTAGCCCTGTCTAAAGGTCCTATGGAAAAATGCATGGGAAAAACGCGTTTTGGGACCCCCCTTTTATCTCAGCCCCTGCTTGACGAATCCCCCCGAGACTTTCAGGGTAGGAGCGGAGCGTAGCGCCCCACCTATTTTGAGAAATTCGCGAGGATTCGTCAACCAGCGCCAAAGTTATTCAAAATAGAATGTTGCGGATTTCCTATGGAAAAGGGGTCCTAACTATAACTACCTACTGGCGACCGCCAGTAGGTAATATATATATATATATATATATATATATATATATATATATATATATATATATATATATATATATATTCACTGAAAAAACCATAGGTTTCAGGGGCGTTATAGTTAGCTGGACTTGGTACAAAACCATTGAAATTCCCCCGTTATAGTTAGTTCAGCTAACTATAACTTGCGCGCCCGCAATGCACTGCTGATGACGTCACATATTACATCACTCATGACATGGTCAGTGACATCACTCATGACATCACTGATGACATCTCAAATGACATCACTGATGACATCATCCAGTGAATGTGTGTTTTTCTGAAAATTACATATGTTTTATATATGTATATCTCAAGGTCGATGGAAGAATAAATGGGTATATAAGTGTCTAAATGGATGATTTGTTTTTGAAAAATTGATTGTATAATTGACTGTTTAAGTGTATGTTAGTGAATACATGGCTTAGTGAGTAATGTTTAAATATGTAAATATCTGTATCAGTCTCTCAATTTGTGTATAAGTGGCTGCATGGGTTGGTGAGTAGCTACATGAGTGTCTATATCAATTAATCAATCAATCATGGAATTTATACCGCGCGCTACTCACCCGGAAGGGTCTCAAGGCGCTAGGGGGAGGGGTTCTGCTACTGCTCGAACAGCCAGGTCTTGAGCTGTTTCCTGAAGGCAAGGTGGTCCTGGGTCAGCCGCAGGTGGATGGGCAGGGAGTTCCATGTCTTGGCCGCCAGGTAGGAGAAGGATCTTCCTCCGGTGGTGGCTCTCTGGATGCGAGGTACGGCGGCGAGGGCGAGGTGCGCGGATCGTAGCTGGGTGGGTGTGTAGAAGGTCAGGCGGTCGTTGAGGTACTTGAGGCCCAGGTCGTGGAGGGATTTGTGTGCGTGGGTGAGGAGTCTGAACGTGATCCTCTTGTTGACGGGGAGCCAGTGCAGGTCTCTCAGGTGGCTCGAGATGTGGCTGCGTCGGGGGACGTCCAGGATGAGTCGGGCGGAGGCGTTCTGGATACGTTGGAGTCTTTTCTGAAGCTTGGCTGTGGTTCCGGCATAGGGTTTCCGTAGTCTAGTCGGCTGGTGACGAGGGCCTGGGTGACCGTCTTCCTGGTTTCGGTCGGGATCCACCGGAAGATTTTGCGGAGCATGCGGAGGGTGTGGAAGCATGATGAGGAGACGGCGTTGACTTGTCTGGTCATCGATAGGGAGGAGTCCAGGATGAAGCCCAGGTTGCGTGTGTGGTCTGTTGGCTTGGGTGCGGGCCTAGGGCTGGGGGCCACCAGGAGTCATCCCATGCGGAGGGTGATGGTCCAAGGATGAGGACTTCTGTCTTGTCTGTGTTCAGTTTCAGGCGTCTGATGTTCATCCAATCGGCGACGTCTTTCATCCCTTCGTGTAGGCTGGCTCTGGCGGTGTCGGGGTCTCTGGTGAGGGAGAGGATAAGCTGGGTGTCATCGGCGTAGGAGATGATGTTGAGGTTGTGTTGGCGTGCGATGGCAGTGAGGGGTTTCATGTAGACGTTGAAGAGGGTGGGGCTGAGTGACGATCCCTGCGGAACGCTGCAGATGACTTCGGTGGCCTCAGAACAGAAGGGGGGGAGGCGTACTCTCTGTGTTCTGCCGGCGAGGTATGAGGTGATCCATTCCAGAGCCTTCACTTGGATGCCGGTGTCATTGAGGCGTTGGACTAGGGTGCGGTGGCAGACAGTGTCAAATGCTGCGGAGAGGTCTAGGAGGATGAGTGCCGCTGTTTCTCCGTTGTCGAGCAGGGCTCGGATGTCGTCAGTGGCTGCGATGAGGGCGGTCTCGGTGCTGTGGTTGGCTCTGTATCCGGACTGCGATGGGTTGAGGGATCCGTTCGTCTCGAGGAAGGCGGCCAGTTGCTTGTTGACGACCTTCTCGATGACTTTGGCCGGGAAAGGAAGGAGCGAGATGGGGCGGAAGTTCTTGAGGTCGGTCGGGTCCGCTGTAGGTTTCTTCAGCAGGGCGCTGAGCTCGGCATGCTTCCAGCTCTCTGGGAAGGTGGCTGTGTCGAAGGAGGTGTTGATGATGTATCGGAGGTGGGGTGCGATGGTGGAGTCTGCCTTGTTGAAGACATGGTGTGGGCATGGGTCGGTCGGCGATCCGGAGTGGATGGTGCTCATCATGCGGACCGTGTCTTCGGTGGTCACTTCGGTCCATGTCTGGAGGGCGGCGGCGAGGTGCGTTGGTTCGACCGATGGGTGCGGGGGTGGTGCGCCGAAACTGTTGTGGATGTCGGCAATCTTGCGGTGGAAGTGCGAGGCGAGGGATTCGCAGAGGTTCTGCGAAGGAGTGATGTCGTTGTTGCCGGTGCTGGGGTTGGAGAACTCCTTGACGATGTTGAAGAGTTCCTTGCTGTCCTGGGCGTTGTTGTCCAGTCGTTCCTTCAGAGATTTCTTCTATATATGTTATTATACAGGTTATTAGTTGTTTTTTTGAGTATCAGTATGAGTGTCTGAGTGTCTGTATGGTTCGGTGGGGGGTATTACGTAGTGCATAAGTGCATGAATGAGTGACTCACTGTATGTGTTGAAGACAGCATGTGTGCAGGACTGTATGGGTGGATGAGTGTGTGCATGGGTGTGATAGTGAGTGAATGACTGTCTCAATAGTGTTTTTATGACTAACTACATATGTTTTAAACTAATATATGTGACTATTGGTGTATATAAGTGAGTATATGTGAGAGTGAGAGATTGAAAGAGTTCCTGTATGAATAAGTATGTGTTTCTATAAGTGATTGTTTAAAATACTAAGTATGTGTAAGTTTCTGTAGAAGTAAGTGTGGTGGTGTGTGTATAACTGTATATGCAAGCAAATGGATGTTTGATTCTTTATTAGCATGAGTGACTATGTGTGTGAGTAACTCTATGGATGAGTGGCATTGTGTAACAGGATGTATAGGTGTATGAGTACATATGATGAGTAAGTACATGTATGAGTGACTGTATAGGACTGTTGGTGAATGAGTGGATGTGTATGTGGATCTTAGAATTACTGAATAGGTTGTTGTAACTGGTATTGGTGTGTACATTGTATTGAAAATTTTAGTTTCTATTTTTGAATGTGTGTATCAAAGGTTATATTAGGGGGAGAGAAGGTCTACCACTCTATCACAAGGATGATGTCATCAGTGATGTCATTTGAGACGTCATCAGCAGGGCATTGCGGGCACGCAAGTTATAGTTAGCTGAACTAACTATAACGGGGGAATTTCAATGGTTTTGTACGAGTGAAAAGTCCAGCTAACTATAACGCCCCTGAAACCTATGTTTTTTTCAGTGAATTTCTTAGGTTTTTTAAATGCTAATTCCTAACTATAACGTACCTGAAACCTATGTTTTTTTCAGTGAATTTCAAAGGTTTTTTAAATGCTAATTTCTAACTATGCCAACAGAGATAGGACATGTGAAGAAAGAAGAAAAAATGCACAGAAAGAAAAAAAAGAAATGCAGAAAGAAGCAACAGAAGTCCTCAAAGACGAAGAAAAGTGCAGGAAGAAGGATAAGGTGCAGAAAGAACAAACTGAAGAGCAGAAAGAAGCCTTGTTGCAAAATCATCCTGTACCCTCAACTTTTTCAGATGGATACTGGTGGTAACTGATTCTGACTAACCAGTCCTAGAACCAGTGCTATGTTAAAAGACACTCAGAATACAGTGCAATCACCTACATACACTAGGGAACACTATGCGTTGGGGTTCCCCTGTGATTAGCATGACCTCCTCTGTAGGCCCCTAGTATATAATCGGGGAGGGGATTAAAACTACCTCTTAAAACGCGCCACAGGGCGTTTGCACACGTCACCTCAGGCCCCAGAGAGGTGTAAAAAGTGGCACGGCCTGGACCACCTCTCTGCAACGCAGCTCAGTGGCGCTTACTGGAAGCACCTGGTGGGCTAGTTAGCCCCCAGGGGCCCTCAGGATTGAAGGGGAATTATTTCCCCAACTTAAAACACGCCATAGGGCGTGTTTGTACACGTCACCTCAGGCCCCGTCCCCTCCCTTCCCCACTGTGTAAACACGCCCTGTGGCCGTTTTTGGGAGATTAAGTCCCCTTGAATCCTGAGGGTCCCTAGGGGCAAAATAGCCCACTTTTTGGTGCATAGTTTATACCATATACTAAATCTAGTTTTCATTTTCAATCGTGCTCTCAGGACTATGTTCTATATAACACTGCGTCCACCTACCCTTTTCACGGGCATTACATTTTGCGATGGGGGGTGGAGGGTAAGGGGGTGTTTTTGCCAAGTGAGCCCGGAGTCACAGTCACAAACGTCCTCTTCTTCCTGTATAAAAGTGAGATTATGCTGCATACTTGTTCATATTTTAAGTAGTTCGCACAGACACACATTTTAAAAACAATAAAGTTCCTAATACCCACCTTCTCTGAACAGTTAGCTTGCTGCACCATCCACCTCCTCCCTATCCTCTGTTGTCTGAATCCATGGACTAGCCTCCTCCCTCCTGCCATGCATGGTCTGATGTGCTGCCACTGCCCTCCATTTAGCATGATGTACCACTCCACTCCTCCTTCCCTCCACTGCCCAATTATATGGGCCATCATTGACCTCCTGCTTAGCCTCTGTGCTTAGCTTGCTGCCCCTATTCTCCTTCCCCCTGCCCTCCGATGTCTTTGTGCATGCCCCTTCTCCATCCGTTTTGCCCACCATGTTCCATGGACCTGCCACTCCTATCTACTCTGAGTGTTCTGTTGAGCTGCCACTCCCCTCCCACCTGCCTAGCATTGTCAGATGATTGTAACCTGTCCCTGCCACCTCCACCCTGCCTGTCCACATGCCTTGCCCCTATCCCCTTCCTCCTGTCCTCCATGGTCCATTTTACTGCCACACCCTTCGCCCTCCCTGGTATGTTGTGCTGCAACTGCTCCTCCTGCCTGCCCCGCACGGTCTGTTGTGAGGCCCCTTCCCCTGAACTCTCTTGTCTGTGCCCAGGTACTGACCCTCCCTGCTATCCTCCATGGCCCTTTGTGCATGCCCCTGCACCCTCCTTCTTGCCCATCATAGCCATTGTGCTGCCACTAACCCTCCCGCTTGCCATGCATGGTCTTCTGTGCTGCCATGGCCCCTCCCACGTTCCCTGTGTGGTCAGCTAGCTGCCCCTGACTCCCTCCCACCTTCCCTCCATGGTCTGTGTGTATGCCATCATAGTCTCATTGTTGCTCTCCATGGAGTGTATTGTTTCTAGTGCCCATCCTGCCTGACCTCCATGGTCATCTTGCTGCTCCTGCCCTGCCCCCTTGCCCCCAGCCCTCTGTTTCCATGTGCAGACCCCTATTCCCTCCCTCCTGGTTTGTCTGTTCCATTGTAATGCCCCTGAACCATCCCTCCTGCCCTTTATGGTCTGTTATGCTGCAGCTTTCTCTCCTGTCTGGCCATTTTGGTCAGCTAGCTACCACTGCCTCTTTCCCCTCTGTTCTCTGTTGTCCATGTGCATGGTCCTGTCCCCTCCCTATTGCTTTCTATGGATTGTTGTGCTGCACTCCCATCCCGCTTGCCCTGTGTGGTGTATTGTGCTGCTGCAAACCCTGATGCCTGCCCTGTAGGGCCAGTTTGGTGCACCTCTCCAGGTCCCTCCTGTCCTCTGTTATCCGAGTCCATGTCCCTACCCCAATTCCTCCTGCCTACCATGATCCAATGTACCATACTTGCGAACATTTTGAACTTGGTAAGAGGGAGATTTTGAAGAAAAACTGGGGTATTGATTTTCCCCTTTGAGTTACATTGAAAAAGAGGAGATGGTAGACAGGAGACAGATCAAATAAAGCCCATTTGAGCTTAAAAACATCGGACGTTTCCTGTCTGAAATGGGTCTGTTGGCATGTATGGTTGCACTACCACTGCCTCTTCCTTCTGCCCACACTGGTCTATTATATTGCCACAGCCTCTCTTGCCAGTCCTGTATTGTTGGTTTGTTGCCCCTGCCCCCCTTTCCACTGCCCTCCATAGTCTGCTGTGCTGCCACTACCCTTCCTGCCTGCCCAGTGTGATCAAATTGTTGCCTCTGCACTCTCCTACCTGCCTTCAATTTTCAGAGTCCGTGCCCCTGGCCTCTGCCTCTCAACAGTATCCCAATGAACAACTAGATTGCTAACATTATATATTTATTACAAAAGTGTGGAACGCCTGACGTCATCTTGATGTAATCAAAACTGTAATACCTAGAGCATTTCCTTTAGAAATTACATATATGAGAGGGTCTTATTTGCATCAAAATTATGGTTAGTGCTCTAAAAAACTAAAATGAGGACATATTTTCTGAGTTTTCAAAGAGCGACAAAGAACTTTTACATTATTTGTAATCTTTATGTTTTTTGTCCAGTTGACCACTGGATTAAATGTTGAGAGGATGTGGTGTTACTTCCAGAGCTGCAGACTTTGCAACTGGGGAACCAGGTTAGAGTTTCTGCTTCAGCTCAACATTCTGTGATTCGGGTCAAATCACTTAATCTCCCCATGTCTACAACCAAAATGAATTTGATCTTGTGTGATGTAACCAATGCTCATGGAAAAGCGCTCTAATACCTGACAAGTCTGCCCTATATAAAACTGCAAATACACAAAAAATAAGGGTTTTGCACACTTCTGTAATTGGGCTACATGTGGGCTACGTCTGGGTGATATTTGTGCTGCATTTGGGCTCTTTTGTCTCTGGTGGTCATCTTGGGAGATTTATTTGTTATGAAGTTTCCTAATTTCCTCATTTACTGCAGTCTCCTCAGTAGGAAATGCTTTCAGTTTTTTACTTTGATTTTATCAAGACGGTATTCAGATATGTCACACATTTACCATAAATTCTGAATGTTAGCACTCTAGTTGTTCATTAGATCACTGTAGTAAAGCTACTGCTCACCACAGAAGTCTGCTGCTGGTATTAAAAGTGCATGTTTCAGTCTGCATATCAGAATTTTTTAATGAAATAGAAGAGGATTTGAGAAGTCACTCAAAAAGTGCCCTAATTTTTCTTTCTTCAGCACTAATCAAAATTTCTAAGGCAAAATGAACCCCCTCATTGTGTTCCTTTTTAAATTAAATGTTTAAAGTGTTACCAGTTTATTCCAATCAAGATGGCTTCAGGTGTGCCATACTTTTGTCATAAGTAAGACAGTAAGCGCTCTAGTTGTTCTTAAGAACACTCTGGGACATTCTGTCATTGGGCTATACTTGGGCTACATCTGAGTGATATTTGGGCTATATTTGGGCTCTTTTGTCTCTGGTGGCCATCTTGGGAGATTTATTAGTTATGAAGTTTCCTAATTTCCTCATTTACTGCAGTCTCCTCAGTAGGAAATACTTTCATTTTTTTATTTTGGTTCCATCAAGAAGGCATTCAGAAGTGTCACACATTTGCCATAAATTCTGAATGTTAGCACTCTAGTTGCTCATTAGATCACTGTAGTAAAGCTACTGCTCACCAGGGAAGTCTGCGGCTGGTATTCAAAGTGCATTTTTCAGTCTGCATGTCAGAATTATTTTATGAAATAGAAGAGGATTTGAGAAGTCAAAATATGCCCACTTTATTCCAATCAAGATGGCTTCAGGTGTGCAATACGTTTGTCATAAGTAGGACTGTTAGTGCTCTAGTTGTTCTTTAGAACACTCTGGGAAGCTGCAGTAGAACACAAAGGAATCAACTGACAGTCTCTACCCTTGTTGGAGGTGTATGTTTTACTGAGAATGTCAGACTTCATTCTCACATGACTGAGAAAGATAATGTGAATTTACAGAAAATATGCTCTCAGTTTAGCTTATAGATCACCTTCCAAACCTCTGTGGGAAAAGCATGAGGAAATAGTTTTCTCTCAAACATGATTCATGATATCACAGCAGAAGGCTTTTTTCACATGGTAAAATCACCTTAGAACACACCACAATTCCTAAAATGAGTATGGTACCATCAACAAATGATTTATAATGTAACTAAAGTCTTAAAACCTTCTATTAACTGAAATGCTTTTTAATGAGGTGCTATCATGTATATTGGTCCCAAGATGGCTGCCAACACTTCTTGGATGAAGTACTGACAGCCAATAAGATCTCACGATGAGATGTGTGGTTAGGCTCCACCCAGATATATCTATCTTTTAATTTTCTCAGGAACTACTGAACGGATTTACACCATTTAAGCAAAAGGCACGAGTCTGAACTGAGGAATACCTCTTTGACAAATTTGGTGTAATTCCGTTCAACAGTTCGGGCTGTAGCTGCGTCAACAGGTCCAATGGGAAAATGCATGGGGTAAACGTGTTATGGGAACCCCCTTTTTTCTCGGCCCCCGCTTGACGAATCGCTGTGAAATTTTCAAGATGGGAGCGGACCGGAGCTTGCCAAAAGTTTGGAAAATTTCGCCAATCGGCGCCAACGTTATTCCAAATAGAATATTGCGGATTTCCTATGGAAAATAGGTCCTAACTATAACACTGGCGACTGCCAGTAGTTAATATATATATATATATATATATATATATATTTCCAAAATTCCTCGTACTGCAAGGATGACGACGCCGTGTTCTGGTCAGAAAAACTTTATTGCAATCGGCTGGTAGGACGCGTTTCGCCTGACTAGCAGGCTTGTTCACCAACGACTTGCCCGTTTCTTGAGCCATTTTAAATAAAGTGTTCACATCATGTCACATGACTAAGACTACTAACAGAGTGTATTGGAAGAAAGACTCGTAGTTTTTCATCATAGCAATACATGCACTGAATATCACGATCATTACATGAATATAAATATCAGTTTTGGTAAACGTATAGACGCTTGCTCCTTAACACACTTCAATGCATAATTAACAAAGCATAATCTCATTATTTATAAAACAGTATCTCTTCTAAAATTCATTAAACTAGAAGAAATCTTGTCGGCATTGAGCCCCAGTGGGCCGTTGATTCAGTGCATGTTTTAAGGACAAATTACAAGTGAATTTCATCCTCCTAATATACCCCCAGTGGGGCTAATACTAAAATGTACTCCCAAATACATTCATGATTCATCTTAAAAATTTGAAATTGTGATTGTGTATCTAATATATAACAAATATATAAACAAAAAATAAAATAAAAAGTTCCTTAGAAAAGATACAGTTAAAAAACGGGGCAGAGAGATTGCCTATTAAATATTTATTTCTCATCTTAAGCGCTGACTCACAATTCCGTTATAAATGTGTCACTAAATCTTCCTCAATATTCAGTCCTCCAGGGGACCGTGTGTTGAGCTCTAAAATGTAGCAGGACTCAAGTTTACGCAACTTCTTTTCTCTGTTTCCTCCCCGTTGGTTTGGAGGAATACAGTCTACCACAAAATAAAATAGGCCTTGAGTACTCTTGTTGTGATATGCTGCAAAATGTCGCGCAACAGGGTAGGAATTGTCCCCATTCCGAATCGCTCTAAGATGTTGTAGCACCCTTTTGTGGACTGGATGGATCGTGCTGCCCACGTACCTCAAGCCACAAGGGCATTGTAGCACGTAGACAGCAAAATCTGTCTTACACGAAAGGTGTCCTTTAATCTTTTTCATCCGTTTTGATAGTCCTAATGTATAAACCTGTCTGTTCTTCCCAAAACTACAAGCTTTACATTTGGTGCATTTAATAAACCCATCTCTGGGTTTGAGCCAATTCGTAGACTGTTTTTTGGGGCGTTTCATAACATTACTCACCAGCATTTGTCTGAAGGACCGAGCCCTTCTGAATGTTATTGCTGGTCTCCTCTGAGTTAGTTTACCGAGGATTGGATCATTTCTGATCAAATGCCAATGTTTAGTGAGAATGCTTCTGATTTGGCTATGCTTACGGTTATAGGTTGTGATCATTCTTGGTTGATTCTTTTCTGAATTAGATGTCTTACTTTTACTGGGTCTGAAAATGATATCTTCCCTTGAAGATTCCCTTGCCTTTTTAGTTGCTGTTTGTAGATTAACTTTGGTATATCCTCTAGCTCGAAATCTCGAGTTGAGTTTTATTAGCTCTTTCTCCAAAACTGCTTCTTCACTGCAATTACGCATAGTTCTTAGGCATTCTCCGTAAGGGATGCTCTTGATCAAATTCTGAGGGTGGAAACTTTCTGCATGCAAGAGAGTATTCCCTGCAGTGGGCTTTCTATATAGTTTTGTCTGGAGTTTGGAATTGTTAACATAGATGGAGAGGTCTAAAAAATCTACTGACAAGTTGCTGATGGTACTGGTGAATTTAAGATTTAAATTGTTCACCTGTAGTTTTTTAATAAAGTTTTTTGCTGACTCCTCCGTTCCTTTCCATACTACAAACAGGTCGTCGATAAATCGACTCCAGTGTAGTACATTTTCCTCCCACTCAGTTTGATGTGCGACCTGGACCACCTGCTCCTCCCACCAGCCCATATGCAAATTAGCATAGCTGGGGGCGAAGCAGGTGCCCATCGCTGTTCCGCAGATTTGGTGGAAAAGCTCATCATTAAAGAGAAAGTAATTGCTTTTCAAGCAGGTAGACACCATACTCAATGGGTGTGGGCCCAAAGTTTAATCGGACGATTGCTTAAAAAGTGTTTTATGGCATTCAAGCCATCCTCATGTTTAATACTGGTGTATAGTGTAGTTACATCAATCGTCATCAACAGGTAGTCATTTTCCCAGGGCAAATCGTAAATTTTTTTCAGAAAATCTCCTGTATCCTGAATATAGGATGGTAAAGTTTTTACTATAGGGCACAAGAATGAATCTACAAATTTTGATGTATTCTCGAAAGCTCCTCCTATTGCGGAGATGATGGGGCGCCCTGGGGGATTATCTAGGCTTTTGTGCACCTTCGGAATCAGATAAAAAACGGGGATAACCGGTTTGTCTATTTTCAGAAACATACGTTCCTCTGAGGTTAATAAACCTTGGTTATACCAGTCTTGAAGTTGTTCATTAAACTTAGAGAAACTCAATTGCATCAAAGACTCAGCAACTCTTACATAATTGCTGCAGTTATTAAGTTGTTTGTATGCCTCATTCAGATATCTGGTTCTATCCCATAGGACCACATTCCCTCCTTTATCAGCATTTCTCACAATACAGTTACCATCTGAAGTCAATTTAGTAACTAACGCCGAATACTCTTTTTCATGCTGTGAATAGACTTTATGTTTCACACTAGTACATTTCTCCAAATTCTTAAGATCGTTAATCACTAGTTCATTGAAAATGTCTATAGAGTCCTTGGCAGACATGGGTATAAATTTGGATGGTGGTCTAAAACTGGTAGGTTCATTTGCAGTAATTTCAACCTCTTGTTCTCTGGCAGTTACTAGTGCTTGACTCATAGAGAACCCAGAGGTTTCTTCTTGATCATGAAGACTGATGGTCTCATCCTCATTAGTCCTTGAAATACAACGA
This sequence comes from Triturus cristatus, assembly GCF_964204655.1. Lineage (NCBI taxonomy): Eukaryota > Metazoa > Chordata > Amphibia > Caudata > Salamandridae > Triturus > Triturus cristatus. The sequence continues at coordinate 786,887,323 of NC_140593.1, read as the reverse complement.
TCACCATCATTATCCATGCCCCGTAGACCCAGCATCAGATCCATATCTGCAACAGAAAGACTGCCTGGATGATCTAAAACAGCAGGACCACTGCTCTCTTCTCGTGGTTTTAGTGCCTTCTTTTGTGCAAATAGTTTTTTCAATTTTAAAGTCCTGACAAATTTAAATACATCTACTCTAGTTGTTACGTAGTTGAAATCTGCTGGTGGACAATAGGACAGTCCTAGTTTAAGTAATTTGGTCTCCTTCTCAGTTAGTGTGATATCCGTGAGGTTTATGATTGTACTTTCCTCTTCTTCAGGTAAAGTTTCAGTTATTGTTTCTTTTTCAAGTTTGCGGGATTGGTATTTCTTTGTCCCCTTCCGCCTCTGTTTCCTCTGCCTCTTCCTCTTTGTGTGCCTTCGTAGTTGACAAAAGGTCTCGGGCGGAGATTGAATCTCCTTTCTTGTTCTAAAAAACCAAATTCTTCTAGAACTGAAGGTGCATTCGATTCTCCTTGTCTGCTTTGGCCTTCCTCCAAATCAGTGTCGACTTCGGAGCTTTGTAGACTACTCAATTCTGACTGGTCTACTGTTGTATTGGGTCCTTTGTAGTTTAATCGTTGTTTTCTAACACTTTCGAATTTCTTGGCAAAAGTGTAGATCTGGCCCCTTTCGTAGTCGTTCTTATCTCTCAAGAATTTTTGAGCCTTTCTTTCTTTTATAGTTGTTTCCAATTTTTTCAGGCGTTCAGACAGCTCAGCCATGAATTTGTCAATTGGTTCTCTGTTGGTTTCTTTCTCCAGCATGTCAGAGATGTCAGAGATTTGAGAGATTTCTTCCATTATCTTTTGTCGATCTATTTCGGCATATTTAATGAGGATCCCCAACATCCTTCGTGAAGCCTCTTGATTGTTATCTGCCCACTCTATGAGCATATTTGGATTGGGGTCCTCATATGTGGGGGCCACTAAAATGCGAAGCCCTCTCGGAATCCTTTTTACTTCCAGATATCGCTGGAGGGACTTGGCCTCCCACCATTTAGATAGCTCACTACGTTTGAGTTTCTCCAGGCGTCTGAGGCGGGTTGTTACATCCGAAACTTTATCTGTAGTTGTCGTAGGTACTTGCTTGCTACATTTGACAGTATCATCAAAAATGGACAGCGCGGCTTCTTCTCTGCTTTTAAGTTCAGCAGCCGACATATTTGCAATAGATTTACAAGCTCAAAAGGCTTTGACCAAAAACCGCCAGGCTCTTTCTAGCACAATGCTAACAGAGTAACTGACTTCCCCTTCTTCCCACCACGCATTCCAGGCTTCTCCTACCTTGCAACTCCGGGCGTTCACTGCAGAAACAGCCGTTCCGTTCGAAAAACACCCTAGTCCTCGGTAGTCTGCCTTTCACTCCATAGGAGGGCTTTCACTCGCTGCTCCTCAAATTGCGTGGTGGGGGGCAGTGGACCTTCATACGATTCCTCCAGGCTTAGGTAACTGCCACTGCACTCCTGAACAGAGGGTGCGTCGTCGAGGCGGACCACCCAGGCTCGGTCCGTAATAAATTTCCAAAATTCCTCGTACTGCAAGGATGACGACGCCGTGTTCTGGTCAGAAAAACTTTATTGCAATCGGCTGGTAGGACGCGTTTCGCCTGACTAGCAGGCTTGTTCACCAACGACTTGCCCGTTTCTTGAGCCATTTTAAATAAAGTGTTCACATCATGTCACATGACTAAGACTACTAACAGAGTGTATTGGAAGAAAGACTCGTAGTTTTTCATCATAGCAATACATGCACTGAATATCACGATCATTACATGAATATAAATATCAGTTTTGGTAAACGTATAGACGCTTGCTCCTTAACACACTTCAATGCATAATTAACAAAGCATAATCTCATTATTTATAAAACAGTATCTCTTCTAAAATTCATTAAACTAGAAGAAATCTTGTCAGCAAAAAACTATATTATATAAAAATATATTATATATATATATATTTATATATATTACCTACTGGCGGTCGCCAGTAGGTAGTTATAGTTAGGACCACGTTTCCATAGGAAATCCGCAACATTCTATTTTGAATAACTTTGGCGCCGGTCCACGAATCCTCGCAAAATTTTCAAAATAGGTGAGGCGCTACGCTCCGCTCCTACCCTGAAAGTCTCGGGGTGATTCGGCAAGCGGGGGCCGAGAAAAAAGGGGGGTCCCAAAACGCGTTTTCCCCATGCATTTTTCCATAGGACCTTTAGACACAGCTACAGCCCGAACGGCTGAACAGAATTATGTGAAATTTGGCAGAGAGGTAGCCATAAGGTCCATGAAGTGCCTTTTGCATGTCTGGTGTAAATCTGTTCAGTATTTCCTGAGAAAATAGTATTTAAATCAATATATATATCTGTAAGCGCGCAGCGTGCGCGCTGGGTGCGCGCACCTTGCCGTGCGCGAGCGCAATTCTGATTGGTTGTTAGATCTTAGTAAACATTCGAATCGGTGGAAATCAGGAAGCGGCGGCCGCCATTTTGTCTATCGCATAAAGAGGGGGTGATAAACAAAGGGGGAGAACTTGAAAAGGGGGCAGAGTGGGGAGAAATTGACCCAGTAGGCATTGTAAGGGGGTCACAGTAGGACCTTGTAGGGCAAAAAAAAAGATTTATATTTTGTTAAAAAATATCGCCGAGTGCGCGCACCCGAAAAAAAACTTTATTAAAAAAATCCCAAAAAAATCGCATTTAAGTGTTTAGATATAAGGTGGCTCTAAAAAGAGCCCTTGTGTTTATTGTTTGTTTTTTGGTACCTACAAGTACCGATGCAGAGTCTAAAGTTCAAGAGGAAGACTCTGTTGCCTTCATCAGTGAAGTGTACACCATCTCCTCTATAAATGTCTTGCATGTTGTAACGCAAGTTGTTGTGGTATATAGAACCCATACCATAGTCTCTGAGGAAAGCAGAAATAGATTTGTTGACGTGCTTCCTTGCTTTGTCAATCTGCGGACAAAATTGGTTGGACCAGTTCCACTTTTGCCTTTGGCATATGTTAGGATATACGAAGGCAGTTTGTGGAAAAAGCGTCATCAATTGCACAAAGGTGTCCTTAATAAGCATTTCCAGACCTACCCCAGTTAAAGTGCCTAGGTCATTTCCACCACAGTGCACAATAATAAGGTTAGGCTGTGGGAGATGTAGAAAGGTTTTCACCAAAGGCATTAATTGGTGCCACTTTAACCCTCTCTGACCAATCCATTTAATATCTACATTTGGCAAAGCAAGGTCTCTCACCATACCTCTTTTTTTCTGCAAATTTTTCACTCCAGAAGACATAGCTGTGTCCTACAATCCACACTGTGAACATCTTCAAAGGAGATCTGGATGCACTCAGGAGGTGTCTTTCAGTAGAAAGGCAAAAAGAAATGAAAGACAGTTGAAAAATGGGGGCACCCATACTTTTTTTATAATTCTACACTAAAAACTAGGCTGTATGTTTAAATTTTAAAAAGCATGTATTGCATTGGTTCAGAAAAAAGTGTGAAAAAAGAACATTAGTTTGGATTTGCTGTTAGGTTTGAAAAGTCAAGCACTCTTGCTCTTTGGAAATGAAACATTGTCTGTTGAACTTCTGACCTCTCTGCTCACACCTGTGTTCTATGACCTGTTGCTATGGTAGCAGGCAGAAGTTAAGTTGGGGGAAGGGTACATTTGGAAAGGGGTTGAAGTTTTCATCCAATAGAAATGTGTGATTTCATTTGAAAAAATGTGGGAAGTACTGAGATTGAAAATTAACATGTATATGTGTGAAAAAAGAGAGGGAAACTGTGCCATTAACTGGTTCTGCTGAGAGGAGAGAGGTGTGGAGCTCAGTGATTCTGGTCTGATAAACTGCTGTGTGACTGCTACATTTCTTTCACAACTAACTAATTTTAAAGGTGAGTTATGAGTTTGAGAGGGGGTGTTTGTGGTTAATTTTGATATATAAAAAAAAATATTTAACTGTTTTGAATATGTAAAATATTATGGAGTATGTTTTCAACATAAGATAATGTGTACTGGTAACAATGAGGAATACTGTTTTGTGACTACCATCAAACCATGAGTCTGTGTGCAGAGAAGAATTGTGGGCAGAGATTTAATTTGTGTTGCTGTTGAAAAGTAAGACTTGCAGTTGAAAGAAAAGGACAGCTTCTTTTTAATTGTGATGGTTAGCATTTAGCAGAAATCACTTTGAAAAAAAAGAGAGGAAAATGGCAGCACATTTGAAAAAAGCATGCACACATGCACTGTTACATACATCCCTGCAGTCTTCATGCAGTTCTGGAAGTCTCTTTGCTCATCTGTCAAGCACCAGACAATCCACAGTGTTCAGAAACACACTCTTGGCACACACGCAGCAGCTTCTCCAACACTCTCATGTGTAGTACACAGCTCTGTGTGCTGTTTCAGATAGCACTGTGTAATGCAAACACATTCAACGTCACCAAGGCCTCATTTAAATTGATCTTGTTTAATCACTCACTCTGTAACATATGGACATGGTCTTAAGGAGCTGTTAGGAAATGTGCTGTTTTCTGCTTCTGTAAATAATAAGGGAAATGTATCAGGCTGTAACAGTAATTTGGTACTATTCAGGGACACTGTTTTGTTCCAAAAAACATAGCATGAGTCTGTGTGCGCACAGAAATTGTGGGCAGAGATTTAATTTGTGAAGTTGTTGTTCTGAAAGAAATGCAGCCCATGAAAGGGGCAGCCTGTGTTATGTGCTCAAAATGATGGCATGACTCTGTGTGGTTCCATTTCTTCACCTCTTTTTGTATATTAATTTAAAAAAAAAAAAAAAAAAAAATTAAAAAAACCTTGGGTGCGCGCAGGGTGCGCGCACCTCAAAAAAATTTCAAAAAAAAATATCTCAAAAAAAAATTTGGGGGGTTTAGTTTATAAGTGGCTCTTAAAAGAGCCCTTGAGTTAATGGAGGGAAACAGGAAGAGAAAAACGCAAAAAAAGAAAAAAGATCTATGGCCTAGTGCACGGATGCGCATCAAATTTTCTCTGAAGGAGATCAAGACTGGTCTCCCCCACAGAAATAAGAGAACCGCAATCAGTGCACCGTGTAGACAACCTCGCCAAACAAGGTGGACCAACAAGAGGTGTAGAAACAGGTGAAGGCACCATCGCAGCTGAAGTGCTCCCCTGAGCTGCCGAAGATGTGCCCGGCTGAGCTGCTGCTGATGTCGTCGGCTGAGCAGGTGGAGGGTTTTCTCCAGAAGCTCGACGAAAAGTTACTGGATGCATTTTGTTAACATGTCTCAACATAGTGTGAATGCTAAAAGAATATTTCTTGTTAGGATTCCCACGAGATAAGACTTTATTACAAAGTACACATGTAACTTTCGGTGCATTTACCTTTTTCAGACCTTCTGGAAAAGTGAAAAACTGCCATATAAAGCTGTCTTTCTGCTTCCTGTTCCTCTGCCTCTCAAGAGTGTCCTGGTCACTGTCTGAAGTTGGTTGCTGTTCAGCCATTGTCTCTCAACAACAGAATAGCTCCTTCTCCAAAGGAATCAGAACTAATAATGAGGGGAGTAGGTGTGGTTTGGGAAGAATCTGGAACTGAAAGTACTTCAAACCAATCAAAAGTGATGATTCTTGATCACATGACTTGCCATGAGGGGATTGGGTGTGGTGTTGAAACAATTAGAAACTGAAAGTAATGATAACCAATAAGAAATATTGTTTTATTATGCATAAACCCGAGGTGCGCGCACTGCGCAAGCTCCGAGCGCGCACCTCGTGATTACGTATTCGCGAACGCGTAAGAGCGCATGTGCATACGTCATATGCGCGTACCTAGCGCGCATACGTTGAACACGCGTATACGCGACCGTTATTGCGCGTAATTTTAGCGTATGCGGAAGTAAACCGCGTAGAGCGCGTAGGACGCATGCACGCATGCGTACGTACGTACGCACACATACGTACTGGGTGCGCGCTCCCAGTGCGCACTATGACGTATATTTGTGTACGTAAATAACGTACGACGGAATTCATAAAAAACTTACGAAATAGTACTAGGAGCGCGCTCAGAGCGCGCACCCCAAGAATTTATATCAAAAAAAAAAAGTGGACAAAAATAATTTAAAAAATTAATAATAAACATTTTTTTTATCCTAATTGAAATTTAAAAAAAAAAAAAAAAAAAAAGATACAGATAATATATAAATGAATATATAGGAATTTTATTTTTATTAAAAAAAAATATCATTAATTAAATAATACAAAAATTAGCATATAAAAAACCGTACAAATTCACTGAAAAAACCAAAGGTTTCAAAAACGTTATAGTTAGGAATTAGCATTTAAAAAACCTTGCAAATTCACTGAAAAAACCAAAGGTTTCAAAAACGTTATAGTTAGGAATTAGCATTTAAAAAACCTTGCAAATTCAATGAAAAAACCATAGGTTTCACACATGTTATAGTTAGCTGGACATTTCACTCGTGAAAAACCAATGAAATTCCCCCGTTATAGTTAGTTCAGCTAACTATAACTCGCGCAGCCGCAATCCACTGCTGATGACGTCACATACTACATCACTCATGACATGGTCAGTGACATCACTCATGACATCACTGATGACATCTCAAATGACATCACTGATGACATCACTGATGACATCATCCTTGTGATTGAGTAGAAGACCTCCTCTCACCCTAATATAACCTTTGATACACACATTCAAAATTAGAAACTACAATGTTCAAAATAATGGACATACCAATACCAGTTACAACAACCAATTCAATAATTCAAAGATCCACATACAAATCCACTCATTCACCAACAGTCCTATACAGTCACTCATACATGTACTCACTCATCATATGTACTCATACACCTATACAGCCTGTTACATAATGTCACTCATCCATAGAGTTACTCACACACATAGTCACTCATGCTAATAAAGATTAAAACATACAATTATATGCATATACAGTTATACACACACCACCACACTTACTTATACGGAAACTTACACATACTTAGTCTTTTAAACAGTCACTTATAGAAAAACATACTTATTCATACAGGAACTCTTTCAATCACTAACTCTCACATATACTCAATTAAAAACACCAATAATCACATACACTACTATAAAACATATGAAGTTACTCATAGAGACACTATTGACACAGTCATTCACTTACTAACACACCCATACACACACTCATCCACCCATACAGTCCTGCACACATGCTGTCTTCAACACATACAAACAGTGAGTCACTCATTCATGCACCTATGCACTACGTAATACCCCCCACCGAACCATGCAGACACTCAGACTGATACTCAAAAAACCAACTAATAACCTATATAGACACCCATGTAGCTACTCACCAACTCATGCAGCCACCTATACACAAAGTGAGAGACTGATACAGATATTTACAGACTTAAACATTACTCATAAAGCCATGTATTCACTATGATACACTGAATCAGTCACATAATCAATTTTTCATAAAAAAAATCATCCATTTATACATTTATATACCCATTTATTCTTCCATCGACCTTGAGATACACATATATAAAACATATTTAATTTGAAGAAAAACACACATACACTAGATGATGTCATCAGTGATGTCATCAGTGATGTCATTTGAGATGTCATCAGTGATGTCATGAGTGATGTCACTGACCATGTCATGAGTGATGTAATATGTGACGTCATCAGCAGTGGATTGCGGGTGCGCGAGTTATAGTTAGCTGAACTAACTATAACGGGGGAATTTCATTGGTTTTTCACGAGTGAAATGTCCAGCTAACTATAACATGTGTGAAACCTATGGTTTTTTCATTGAATATATATATACATATATATATAGATAGATATATAGATAGGTATATAGATAGATAGATCGATAGATAGATATAGATATATATATATTGATATTTTGTATCTATATTTTTTCCATCAATATTTTTTGGGGCAATAGTTTTGTACTTATCTGTCTAAGTATAGGGAGTCGATATTTTTGGAGTCTATATTTTTTCATCGATATTTTTTACATCGATATCTGTGACATAGATGTTGTGTCAATGAACCAATTTTAAGTTATCACGAAAGACAAGCATTGGCAAAGCGAATAGGTCTTGTCCATAAAAGAGCAATGTTGTACAACAGAGTGGCTGCTGTTCAGAATGGCTAAAAGTTAGTGGGGTACAGCAGCATGGCGTAGTGTGGAGTGTTGAAAAGTGGAGTCAAGCGGAGTGTTATGGAGTGGCGTACAGTAGAGTTGAGTGGCGTGGAGAGGAGAGGAGAGGAGAGAACAAAAGTGAAGTGGGGTGTCATGGAGTAGCACACAGTGCTGTGGAGTGTTGTGGAGGGAGTAGAGTGTCATAGAGTGGAAGGGCATAGAGGTGAGTGGTGTAGTGTGGAACACAGCTTCAGACTTGTGTAGAGTGTCATAGAGTGAAGTGGCATAGTGTCGTGGAGTGGTGTAGAGCAGAGTGAAGTGGTATAGAGAGTACTGAGTAGAGTGTTGTAGAGTAGAGTGGAATATATCAGAGTAGATTGTCATAGATGGAATGGCATAGAGTGGAGTAGAGTGGAGTAGTATTTCATAGAATAGAGTGGAGGAAAGTGGCATGGAGTAGCAAAGAGGGAGTTGTGTAGAGATTCATAGAGTGGAATAGTGTCTTAGAATGGCATTAAGTGGAGTAGAGTGCTGTAGAGTGAAGTGGCATAGAGTCCAGTGAAGTGTCCGTGGAGCAGAGATTAATGGAGTAGAGTATCATAGAGTGTGGAGTATAGTGGCCTAGAGTGAAGTGGTGTAAAGTGTACTGGTGCAGAGTAGATTGGCATAGAGTGTATTGGTTTTTAGTGAAGTGATGTAGAGTGAAGTGGTGTAGAGCACTGTCACGTAGAATACAATGGAGTGCAGTGGCACAGAGTAGAGCGGTGCAAAGTAGATTGCAGTGGGGTATAGTGTAATGGCATAGAGTGGAGTGGCACACAGTAGAATGGCGCAGAGTAGAGTGGCATAGAGTGAAGTGGGTAGGGTGGTGCCAGTGGAGTGCAGTGGCATAGAGTAGAGTGGCATAGAGTGCAGTGGAATAGAGTGCAGTGGTTTACAGAGCAGTGGTGCTTAGTGCAGTAGAGTGGCTTAGAGTTGAGTGGTGCAGAGTAGAGTGAAGTGGCATAGAGCGCAGCAATGCAGAGTAGAGTGTCAGAATGCGGAGTCATAGAGTACAGGGTCGTGGAGTGGTGCAGAGTAGAGAAGTGCAGAGAGCAGTGAAGTAGAGTACAGTGTTGCATTGTAGAACAGGGAGGCATAGGGTGCAGTGATGTAGCATGCAGTGGCATGGAGTAGAATGCTGTAGAGTATAATGGTGTAAAGTGCAGTGTTGCAAATTAGTATGCTTAGATGCAGTGGCACAGAGTGCATTGGTTTTGAGGAATGTGGTGTAGAGTGAAGTAGTTTGAGTACAATGGCATAGCATAGACTATAGTGGCATAGAGTGGAGTAGAGTGGCATAGAATGATGAGGCATAGAGTGCAGTGGTGTAGGGTAGATTGTTTCAGTGTAGAGTGGAGTGGTGCAGGGTAGATTGTTTCAGTGTAGAGTGGAGTGGTGCAGGGTAAAGTATAATGGTGCAGGGAAGAGCACAGTGGCATAGAGTAGAGTGGTCTGGACTTGAGTGGCACAACATTGATTGCAGTGGCATAGAGTGGAGTGGTGCAGAATGGAGTAGGGTGGCTTAGAGTGCAGTGGCATAGAGAAGATTGTGTCAGAGAACTGTGAAGTGGTGCAGGGTATTGTGGGAGTGGTGGAGGGTAGTAGAGTGGTATAGAGTAGTGGTGTAGAGTGCATTGGCATATAGTGCAGTGTTGCAGAGTGCATAGGTGCAGAGTGGACTGAATTAGACTGGTGTGGTGTAGAGAGCAGTGTCAGAGTGCAGTGGTTCACAGTAGATTAGAGTGGCATGGATTGCATTGGCATAGAGTGCAGTAGAGTGGCGTAGAGTGGTGCATAGTAGAGTAAAGTGGTGCAGAGTTCAGTGGCATAGAGTTTAGTGGCAAAGAGTGCAGTTCTGCAGAGTAGAGTGTCATAGAGGTCAGTGGTGTAGAGTAGCGTGGTATAAAGAGCAGTGGCATAGAGTGGTGCAGTGTAAAGTGACAGTGCAATAGTGTAGAGTGGTGTAGAAGGTAGTATTGTATTATAGAGTATATAGTGTAGTGGTGCAGACTAGATTGATATAGAGTGCAGTGGTGTATAGTACAGTGGCACAGAGAGCAGCAGTTGAAAATTGAAGGGCATAGTGTGGAATGGCGTAGGATGGATTGGTGCACAGTGGTGTAGACTACAGTGACATAGATTAGATTGTTTCAGAGTAGGATGAAGTGGATTAGAGTGCAGTGGTATAGAATAGGGTGTCGTAGAGTGCAGTGGTGCAGAGTTGATTAGAGTAGCTTAGAGTGGATTCAGTTAGAGTACAGTTGTGTAGGGTGGAGTGATGCATTGTAGAGTGGCATAGAGTTCAGTGGTGGAGAAAGCAGTGTTGAAGAGTAGATTGACGTAGAGTGAAGTAGGATAGAGTGTAGTGGTGCAGTATAGAGTGGGGCAGGGTAGACTGCAGTGGCATAAGACTGGAATGATGCAGAGTAATGGTGGGGAGTGAATTGGCATTGAGTAGAAGGGAGCAGTGGTGTAGAATGCAATAGAGTGGTGTAGAGCTCAATGGCATAGAATGCAGCATAGTGGTGCAGAGTGCAGTGGTGTAGAGTGCAGTCATGCAGAGTAGAGTTTTGTAGAGTGGTGCAGAGTAGAGTACTGCAGGGTAAAGTGGTGCAGGGTGCAGTAACGTAGAGTAGAGTGGTGCAGAGTAGAGTGGCATAGAATGCAGCGGTATTTAGCTTAATGGTGCAGAGTGATCAGCATGCAGTGACAAGAGTGCAGTGGTATAGAGTAGAATGTTGTAAAGTATAGTCACATAAAGTGTAGTGGTGCAAAGCAATTGACATAGGTACAGTGGCGTAGGGTGCACTGATGTTGAGTAGTGTGGAGTGGTGTTGTAAAGTGAATTGGCATAGAGTGCAGTGGAGTAGAGTAGTGTAGATTGCAGTGGCGTAGAGTGGCGCAGCGTAGATTGCAATGCCATAGAGTGGAGTGGCGCAGAGTGGCGTAAAGTGCAGTGGCATAAAGTAGATTGTTTCAGAGTAGAGTGGAGTGGTGCAGGAAAGAGTATAATGGTGCAGGGTAGAGTGCAGTGGCAAAGAGTAGAGGTGTTGAGTAGAGTGTCTCAGTGTTTATTGCAGTGGCGTAGTGTGGAGTGGTGCAGAGTGAAGTTCAGTGGCATAACGTGCAGTGGTATTGAGTAGATTGTTTCAGAGTACAGTGAAGTGGAGTAGAGCAGTGCAGGGAAAGTGGAGTGATATAGAGTACTGGTGTTGAGTGCATTAACGTACAGTGCAGTGTTGCAGTCTGGAGTGGCATGGAGAGCTGTAGAGTGAAGTGGCATAGAGTGCATTGGTGCACAGTAGATTAAGTTGGCATAGACTGCATTGGCTTAGAGTGCAGTAGAATGGCATAGAGCTGTGCAGAGGCATTGAGTAGAGTGGTGCAGAGTAAGCTGCACAGAGTAGAGTGGCATAGAGATCAATGGCTAAGGGTTCAGTGGCAGGAAGTGCAGAGTAGAGAGTCAGAGATTGCAGTGGTGTAGAACCGATTGGAGTGCATTTGTGTAGAGTGAAATGGCATACAGTGGTGCAGAGCAAAGGGACATAGAGTGCAATGGTGTAGAGTGTCGTAGACTACAGTGGCATAGAGTAGAGTATAATGGCTTTCAATGCAGCAGTGCAGAGTAGATTGACAGAGTGCAGTGGCACAGAGTTCATTGGTGTTGCATAAAATGGTATAGAGTACATTGGCATACAGTGCAGTGGTGCAGAGTACAGTGATGTGGTGTGGAGTGGTGCAGAGTGCAATAGAGTGGTATGGGACTGAAGTGGCAGAGTAGATTGTGTCAGAGTAGAGTGAAGTGTCATAGAGTTCCGTGGAATAGAAGGTTGTAGAGTGCAGTGATGCAGAGTAGATTAGAGTGGCTTAGAGTGGATTGGCTTAGAGTGCAGTGGTGTAGAGGTCAGTGGAGTAGAGTGGCATAAAGAAGAGTGGCAGAGAGTGCAGGCATTTACAGTATACTCTTATAGCGAGCAGTGGTATACACCAGAGTAGCATGGAGTGCATTGGCATCAAGTGCAGTGGTGCAGAGTAGAGTGAGATAGAGATCAATGCTATAGAATACAGTGGTGCAAAGTTGAATAGTATGGTCTAGAGTGCAGTGGCACAGAGCAGAATAGAGTGGCGTAGATTGCAAGGACATAGAGTGATTTGGGGAAGAGTAGATTGGTGTAGAGTGCATTGGCTTTGAGTAAAGTGGCATACAGTGCAGTGTTGCAGAGTAGGGTGGCACAGAGTGGAGTGGCACAGAGTGGTGTAGAGTACAGTGGTGCATAGTAGAGTAGTGTGGGGTAAATTGCATTGGCAAAGAGTAGAGTGGAGTGGCATAGAGTAGAGAGGCATAGAGTGGAGTGGTGCACAGAAGAGTGCAGTGACACAGTGTGGAGTGGAGTAGTGTGAAGTAGTGCAGAATAGAGTGCAGTGGCATGGAGTGTTACAGAGTAGAATGGAGTGGGGTAACATTGGGTGTGCATGGTATAGTAGTGTACTGCCATTACAGACAACACATTTTCAATTGAAATGACTATTACATTTGCACTAACATACAGTTTTACTGATAAAAGTATACAGCGCACAAACGATAATGTGTGGAAATGTCATCACCCAATGCATTGATTTGATCGTCAATACTATTTATTTACAGACAGTTAAATTTTGTTGTGTGCTAGAAAAAATAATTAACATCTGTACAGCCTTCCTCAAGCAGACCCCCACTAGCTAGCATGATTGTCACATAAATCCTCTTACTTTGAAGTCAGAGAAAGAAAAAGAAACACCAAGCTGTCTGGAAGACACAGCCTTACATATGACCTCTGTCTTTAAATGCACAGCAAATGTGACAAGATAAGAACAAGATTTACAGGTCTGTTTACAGTAGTAAGTTTGTGGAAGAATGCAGTAAACTAGGCTTGGGCAATTGAAGGAACAAACTCAAGCTGGAAAGCCTAAAGAAAATATAGCCAGCAAATAGAAAGGCCGAAAATGTGAGTTACAAATCACAAAGACAATGGTAAGCAACAGGCGAAATCCATTCTTGGGTCAACTTTCTGAATGTCCCCCAAGATGCTGTTAGCAAACCAGACTGCTGTGCGACCTAAAAAACTATTGCAAACAGTCTGCACACATATTTCTATACTCGCCCCTATTGCGAGTTAGTCTCTTTCAGCCCCCTCTACTTCCCCTAAGATCCTTTCTTTATTTTTAAACCCCCACTAGCTTACAGCCCCTTCTTTCCTCACTTTGTTTCTGCACCTCAATTTACCCCCAGGCACATGCATGGATAACTAGAGATTGCCACAAGGTTCTTTTGGCCAAGTTAGCATGAAACAGTAAATGATGGCTCAAACTCCTAACAGTCTGCAAGCTAATATGCATTAGTCCCAAGGCAAGATTGAGAGAGAACGAAAAGAAGCACATGGGGTCTGAGATGGGACTTTCGTGTCTAAAGCGTGGCCAAGGGGGTGAAGAAGTGATACAGGGGCCTAAGGACAGACAGGGGAGGCAGCAGGATGACTAAGCCACTAACTACAGCAGGTTCTGAGGAGAGATACGCTGTGCAGATACTGCTGATCAGGGAGGTGATAGGAAGGGAGTAAGGAGAGATGGTGTCTATGGAGAACGGGCTGAGGAGCGATGGGGCAGTGCAAAGACAAAGGACAAAGAGACAGGAAGGCCGAAAGAAAGACAGGATAGGAAAAGAGTAGTGTTTGACTGCAAAAGAAGATGTAATGCTTAATTTAGTTACATTACTCTGAGTCCAAACTTCCTTGTTCTGATCATTACATCTGAGATGTTATGTCTCGCTCGGAGAGGTCTGTAAGCCCCACAATCCAAAGAAAATACAAAACTACATGCCCCTTCCCTAATCATCCAAATATTGGGCCCGCAATCAATTGCCTTTTCCTGTGTGATAAAAAGCACAAGTGGCTGTTTGGTCAACCTCCACTAGAATCATTTACAAAAACAATGTAATGGAGAGTCAGGAGGGATTTAATGATCAGAACAGGGAAGGATGGGCTCAGAGTCATAGAATTACCAGTTAATAATTGAATAATTACCTCGTTATCAGAAGGAGTTGCAACTTATTCATCATATCACAAAAAAGAGACTTAACCCTCTTTACACACCATTTCCTAATGAGGACCTGTGATATGAATAATATCTCAAAGTAGACTACCTTTTGGACACCTGGATTTTTAATAGAGCTGCTCTTTTAGAAAGTGTCCGCCTTCTCATCTCCAAGCCACATATGTCTTCTGGCAAGAAATAAACGTCATGTTGCTGAAGTCAACTAGAAGTCCCTAAACTTTCTGACAAGAATCTGAATTGTTGTTTCTTATGGATTAAAAGGTTGGAACAATCATCTTCTTCCATTGCCACAGTCAAATTTCGAATATCTTTCACTAATGATTGTTCTGTATGAGCCACATATGGTCCTGCTCTAGTTAATACCAGGTTATTAGCTTCCCTTTCTTCAAGGCTTTGGGTGTTAGGGGATATTGAAAAGACAGAAGGGGTGAGGTGAGAGACAGGGGCAAAAAATCACAGACAAGGATCTGACAAGACGTGGGAAGAAACAGAGTGTGGGGACCAGGGCTGGCTCTAGGGCGGTGAAACCGGTGCAACTGCACCTGGCGTTATCATTGGGTGGTGGCATCGTGTTTGTAAGTATATTGTGATTTGAAAAGCACCTGCTGCTGCTCCTGGCCTCCAGCAATTTTCAGGCAACAATAAAAATGCCAAGATAACTCCGGTGGTTAACGTTCTTCCTAGGGATAGATTAGAGGTTTGTCTAGTAACATTTTTTGACTCATGGTAGGATAGTGGGTTAATATGCCTACTGCAAAGAACGTGGAACCATGCACATCACAAAGTGCATATAATGTAAATAGGTCAGTGGGTTACTGCTTTTGTCTGAGAGATCCGTTTGTTACTTGCAGTTTATAAATTAAAATCCAAACATAGAACAGTGAGCTAATAACCGTCATCAAACACCTGCATGCAAACTAAAAGGTATAGTTTAGGGAATTATGATTTTCTCCAGTCTTTCATTATCCTAATGTTGGAAAAATGGTTAATTTGGATATAAATTAATTCTTATTATTAAAGAGAACCCCCAACCATGGTGTTGCGTTTTAAATTCTGAGTTTGTGCTTCTCCAGACAATCACTATTACAATATACAGTCTATCAGTATGGATGACTTGACTCCTCCACCTTGTAATCCCCTGTGTTAGGTAATATTTCATATACACTGATTTACACACCTATGATTGTCTCTGTGTAGTGAGTGTGATGTAAAGTGTTCTGACATCCTACACTGGTATGAATGGCGCTATAAAACCAATTAAATGCATCTGAGAGACAGTGGTTATGGAGACTTGAGGGGCACTGTTAAAGGGTGGTAGTGAGGGAATCTGTGACAGAGAGGGTCATTGGGGGGCACCAACAAACAATGTCACACTGGGCACCACCAGCGCTAAAGCTGGCCCTGGTAGGGACTATGGGGTTCTGCCTATTTTGGCCAATAAAGCAGGTCCTCGCAGTTGATACAAGTGTGGGAACCAGGTTATCTTGTCCTGTGGGGCACATACGGGGGCTCATAAAAGGGTCTATATTATCGCTTTCAGAAAATGCTCAATATTGCTACATAACTTATTGTAAGCAACCTTTTTAACTGCACCAAGTGTAGCTCCCTTTCTTTAAATGTTTTCAATTTGTGTTATTTCAAACCTGAACCACTCCTTAATATGTGGAAAAGATATGTGACTTTAGGACAGGTACACTTCCTGTGAAAAGTTATTTTCACATTTGTGTGTGTGAATGCCTAATTTGATCGTGTCCTCAAATAATGAATGCCAGCTTAAGACTGCATACTTTGTAAAGCAATCTGTGTCTTGTTTTCTGGTTTATTGCACGGCAGGTATTACTGAATATATATGAATGCTAATAAATGTTTTTAAGCATGCACAGGAATCACTTATAATGCTTACTGCTGTTTTGCTGTGACAGATAAAACCAAGATAGATATAAATAAGTGGCTTCCATACAAACAGGTATATTCTATGATATGCACATTTCTACATCTATATGTGATACAAATCTAGTGATCTATGTACCTCAGCTCTGCCATTCAAGTGAAGGGCAGGTAGTAGGATTATCAGCAATTCCTGTGGAGAAGAGACATCACTGCATATTATCCACACTGATTAGGCCATCAATTTTTGGAGGGTGTTCCCTGCTGCCCGTGTTCAAAGTAGGACAGCATAGGTGCTGGGCACTGGTTGATGCTCTACAAAGTTTTTTTTAAAGTGTTTTACGCATGGTTCAAGGGACAGGTAAAGAGTGTGATAATTCCTTGTTTCTCTGAACTGGAAATCGACTTAAGTTCAAGGCACCCACCCCTGATGTAGTTCATGTGACCTGGCAAGGACACTCATGAACCATTTTGTAAACCTGACTCCCATGATTACGTTTGATCTGCATGGCCAATCCAATGGGTTTGAGGACGGCCAATGCTACAGTACCACAACCTCTTTTTCACAACTCTCCTAAACCTAGTATTTTGACCAATGTACCAAAAATTATTTACGAAAAGGTAAATGGGTCACCTACTCCAATACTAAATTCCCCAACCACCACTTTTGTCCCACCATCTCCACCCCCGCCCCCCAGACACCACACCTGTGTCGCCATCCTTTTCTTTTGAAAGCTTGATGATTTAGGGCCAGATGAACGACCCTTATTCATTAATATTCATGAGGCAGGTCACAATTTGCAACCCATTAAGAATGGCCAGCACTCTCAGGGATGCTGGCCTGTTGGGGTCAGCAGACCACCATGTCTGTGACTGGTTTTTAAATGAAGCAGTTTTTTTTAAAATGCAGCCCATTTTCCTTAAAGGAAAACAGGATGCATCTAAAAGAAAAAAATGAAAAGTTTTCTTTTCATTTTTTAAGGGCACGCAGTGGTCCCTGGGACCACTGCCTGCTGTTAAAAAAAATTGCACCCATTCACAAAGTGGAAGGGGTTCCCTGGGAACCCCTTCCTGTGTGCGAGTGGCTTACTACCTACTTGAAGAAGGTGGTAAGCCAAGTGGTTTGCAACTGCAAATGCAGTCCCAGAACAATGTTACATAGCATTGTGACTCACTATTAGGAAGGCAACTCCTTGGTGTGCCCTTTTCCTAATAGTGAGTCGCAAACCCTATTTTGCGAGTCACCGACTCGCAAAATAGCGTTTGTACATTGCACCATGCTTTTTTGCAGTCGCCAATGGGCCAACTTCCTGTTTGTGACTGCAAAAAATGGTTGTTCAGTTGGTCCTTAATTTCTTACTGATATAACATCCTTCACATCACACTGAAAGTGGCGGTAAATGAGAATCACCAGGCCCCTAATACTTGTCCGCATTAACACAGCGGATCTGCACTAATCAACATTAATATTAGCTGTCATTGTTAAATGGTACATTACATGCTTTCAGCTAGTGTTTGCTCTTTTGTAACAGTACTCTTGAAATATTTTTGGCCAGAACAGTACAGACTGAACCAGGACTCGCCTCACCACCTCCGCCATTTGAAAGCTGCCCACGCCCTATGGTCTGCCCAAAAATGTTATAATTGATAAGTGAGAGGAAAGAAAAGCTAAACATCCCAAGAAGTTAAGCCTGCAACAAATCATACCATGATCTACCTGCCAAGAGGAGCAATTTAACAAAAAAAATAGTTTTCAAAGCCATAGTGTTTTTCCCAGTATTTGCAATTTATACTAACAGCGGGGAAATTCTGTTTAGTTCGCTTCACTTGCTGAATTCTTAGGAAGGCTCTGAGCAGAAAACTCAGGTGTCACCTAACTCACTAACTCCAGTGAGTTCTGTCAGGCTCCATCCAAACATTTGGAATGGGGAGATGGAATGGAAGGGAGGGCAGTGGAACACAGTAACAAATGGGGCTTTAATAGTGCAACAGAATGAACTGCCTACTGGATACTAGGCATAAGATGACATGTAAATTAAGCCTCCAAAATGTGTGAACTTTGTGTTTTGCAAAATTTTGCATTGTGCAGTCACTTCATTTTCACCCATTGTGTCATGACATTTTGTCCTCGAACCAGGCTCCTGCATCCAATGTGATTTTTCTACCAGAAGTATGCTCTCACATGAAAAAGACAAAGTGGATGACTGCATATACTTCTTGTTTCACAAAATAGAAAACAGTAGGCAATTTCGTTGGTGTTACGCAGCTAGCGAGTGCCCTCCAGTGTTAAGGTGAGAGCCGGTGCTGCACCCCACTGTGGTACACAGTACCCCTCCTGCAGGTGGGAGAAGTCCAGCACCAGCCATCTGCTCACTTCCCTGGCTCAGGAAGACGGTGGCCCAAGCAGAGTTTTCAACAGCAACAATCCCAGAAGTGGTCAGGACAGTGTGCCATCATTGCCCAGAACACACACGGTTTAGCCCTCTTCTGAGTCCCAGAGCTCCCGTGGACGGGAGTTCATGCTGCCGGATGCTAGGGTAAGTGCAGTCACACACAAAAACAAAAAATACTAGGGAAAAAAAGGGGGGGGGGGAACTATGTACCTGAGCAACACCCGGAGGAGCAATCATGGCCACCATACCACCCATAGAGCCATTCCTGGTAGAGGGAGCCCTGTCAGCACAAGCACCCAGATGGAAGGAATGAGTGGAGAGCGTTCTTCTGTTCTTCGAAGCCACCAAGATTGATGACGATCAGAAAAGAGCCATGCTCCTCCACCTGGGGGTAAAAGACATTTATAAGATCTCCAAGTCCATCACAGAGGCAGCCCCCAAGACACATACTACCCTTATAACAGCTCTCTCCTTGTCGGGTTATCGACAGCTGCTCCTCTGCACAGGTGTTTGCTGGTTACTGTTCCAGTTTCCGGCTGAGGCTGTGACTGAGGTTGTGGCTGCGGTTGTGGCCGCAGTGGTCCACGGCGTTCCTGCTTTGGCAGCCCCGGACCCCTTACGCGTGGCGTGTAGCTGCACTGCACTGGTTCTGCTGCACACCGGCGCTGCCCCTTCGCAGCTGCCACCACCACCACCATCATTGCAGCAGACTGCACGAAGATGGGAGAGGCGGCCTGAGAGGCGGCCCGGTAAGTTAGCGCAAGACCCTCCGGGTCCGCGGGTCCACGGGTTGTAGCTGCTGAGGCTTGCTGAGGCTGGCGGTTGGCTGTTGCGGTGGTTGGCAGCAGCTGGTCGCTTGTTGCAGAAGGGGCAGTAGGGGGCGAAGCGGGCCAAGTGCAGAGACTAACTTGCTTTGTTCATCCTCACCCTGCCCGCCTCGCGCTGTGTCGCCCTCTTGTTGCCCTCTTGGCCTCTTCTGCCTGCCTGCCTTTTCAGCTTTACCTGCACTCCTGCAGCTACTCCTGCAGCTACACCTCCACA
This sequence comes from Triturus cristatus, assembly GCF_964204655.1. Taxonomy (NCBI): domain Eukaryota; kingdom Metazoa; phylum Chordata; class Amphibia; order Caudata; family Salamandridae; genus Triturus; species Triturus cristatus. The sequence continues at coordinate 786,867,688 of NC_140593.1, read as the reverse complement.
GGCTACAGCATGCCGACTGGCTGCCGCGACTGGTCTGGCCTGCCCCTTGCACCAGCTTGCGGCTCCTTGCTCCTTGCCCAGGCCGTGGGGCGAACCTGGAACTTCCAGAGCAGCACCGCAGGAGAGGTGGGGCCGGTGGAAAAGACGGTGCACTGGTGCTTGGCGCAGTGGATTGTGCCCTAGTACGGAGGGGATCGAGCCCGAGCTACAGCCCCTGCCAAGTCTAACGATCACAGCATCTTAAAATGCCTGACGCACAGCACGCTGCAAAAAAAATCTTTCCCACCCTTCCATCCCTCCCAACTCCCAACTTCAGGTCAGCTCTAGCTCAGCTCCAGATCTCCAGCTCCAGACGCGCCACTTCACCACCCCAGATCCATCACACCATCTGGACACTGAGTCACTGACAACTGAGCTCCTCAAAGTGAAGGAGAAAGGAAAAAGAGGAAGGAAGAGGTAGGAAGGAGGAAGGAAAAAGCAAGGAAAAAGCAAGGAAAAGACAAGTAAAAGGCAAGGCAATAACCATCGGGTCAGCTAAATTATGGCCAAGGGTCAAGGACAAGTACCAAGCCAAGGAAAAAGTGGGGAACAAATCGGGAAGGAGCTCCCACAACACTTACACCACCGCCACTATGAGATCAGGGAAGACAAGACAGCAGCCGGCACCGAACCCCAGCAGGAAAACGCGTAAGACAAGAAAGAAGCCTTCCGGTACCAAAAACCTAGAAAGCACAGAAGATCTGGTAACAAAGGAATAGGTGACCTCCTTGATCTCCCCCCTTCTTAGTAGCCCGCTGGCACAGCCGATTGTTAATGCAAATAATGAAAATAATGCAACCACCGGGGTCATCAAGACTAAAGGATATCAACCGAAAAAATGCACCAAATTCTCCTTGCTAAATGATGCCGGATCGGTCCTATATCTAGCCAGCAACAAAGATAGCAATCTCCCAACCCCTCTTCAACCCATCAAAATACTTCAAACTACGTGACAGCAGCCAAATGGAGACTACGAGGGGCTCCTGAGAGGCAGGGAAACATTATGCGCAAAAAGACCTCGCAAAGTAAGCGCAGAAGACGAGAAGCCTAATGAGGATAAGGAACAGGGGGACAACGCCTATGAAGGAACAAACAAGGTTAAACAGGGCCAATCGGAACAGACATCGAAGGGAAATACCATTAACAAAAAAACAACCAACCAAAACATCAACAAAATCAATGGAAGAGAGACCGACGGCCAAGCTAGACAAGCTCAGACTAACAGCTTCACAGAGGCCACAAAAGAGGAAGCAAACCAAAACATCAACAAACACACCCCTCTCAGCGACAGTGTCAACAAGGAAGGAACCTCTTCCAATTGGGCAACAGATAACTGAGGAAAAGTGGGGCCGAAACTCCTTGAATGCCAAGAATATGGAAACCTTGCTAATAATAATGCCAACAACGAAAACAATGCTCAATGGGAAGAATCAGGTACGCCCGAACTCCACCAACAGCAAAAGGCGTTGTATGACATAATTTCGACAGACAGAATATCGACCTACAAATATATCGCAACAAAAATATCGATGTCAAGAATATCGACATCCTATCTACAACATGGTAAGTACAAAAATATCGAAAATTAAATATCGATGTCAAAAATATCGTTATTAAAAATATCGTTTTTCTTTTACTTTAAAAATATATGTAAAATAAACCAAATTATACTTAGAAATTAAATAAACATAATTAAATATATTGTATAATATTTAAAATGTATTATTAATATATATAATTTAATAAAACTTTAATTAAACATGTACATATAATATATAATATATATACTTACTGAATAATTAAAATTTCTAATAATTTCTGTAACGTATAAATTATTAAATGTTTTTAAAAATTACCAATACATCTATACACATAAAATAATAACATTAATAAATATTTAATAATTACATATAGCAAATAATAATCAATATTTTTAATGTGATTAATTTTTATTATTAATGATATATTACAATAGCAAAAAAAATACAAAACATATGAAATATCAGACACAATAAAACTACTAGTCCAACTCCAACAAAAACAACAATAAGGAAAATGTTGGATACCGTAGGGGTAAAAATTACTATTCCAACTCCAAAGAGTGCAACAGTAGGGAAAGCGTTGGATAGCGTAGGGTTAAAATTACTATTCCAACTCCAGAGAGTGCAATAGTAGGGAAAGCGTTGGATAGCGTAAAGGTAACAATTACTATTCCCACTCCAGAGAGTGCAACAGTAGGGAAAACGTTGGATAGCGTAGGGGTAAAAATTACTATTCCAACTCCAAATAGTGCAACAGTAGGGAAAGCGCTGGATAGCGTAGGGGTAAAAATTACTATTCCAACTCCAGAGAGTGCAACAGTAGGGAAAGCGTTGGATAGCGTAGGGGTACAAATTACTATTCCCACTCCAGTAAGTGAAACGGTAGGGAAAGCGCTGGATAGCGTAGGGGTAAAAATTACTATTCCAACTCCAAAGAGTGCAACAGTAGGGAAAGCGTTGGATAGCGTAGGGTTAAAATTACTATTCCAACTCCAGAGAGTGCAATAGTAGGGAAAGCGTTGGATAGCGTAAAGGTAAAAATTACTATTCCCACTCCAGAGAGTGCAACAGTAGGGAAAACGTTGGGTAGCGTAGGGGTAAAAATTACTACTCCAACTCCAAAGAGTGCAACAGTAGGGATAGCGCTGGATAGCGTAGGGGTAAAAATTACTATTCCAACTCCAGAGAGTGCAACAGTAGGGAAAGCGTTGGATAGCATAGGGGTACAAATTACTATTCCCACTCCAGTAAATGAAACAGTAGGGAAAGCGCTGGATAGCGTAGGGGTAAAAATTACTATTCCAACTCCAAAGAGTGCAACAGTAGGGAAAGCGTTGGATAGCGTAGGGGTAAAAATTACTATTCCAACTCCAGAGAGTGCAATAGTAGAGAAAGCGTTGGATAGCGTAAGGGTAAAAATTACTATTCCCACTCCAGAGAGTGCAACAGTAGGGAAAGTGTTGGATAGCGTAGGGAAAAGAATTACTATTCCAACTCCAGAGAGTGCAATAGTAGAGAAAACGTTGGATAGCGTAGGAGTAAAAATTACTATTACCACTCCAGTGAATCCAACAGTAGGGAAAGCGTTGGATAGCGTAGGGGTAAAATTTACTATTCCCACTCCAGAGAGTGCAACAGTAGTGAAAACGCTGGATAGCGTAGGGGTACAAATTAGCATTCCCACTCCAGTAAGTGAAACAGTAGGAAAAGCGCAGGATAGCGTAGGGGTAAAAATTACTATTCCCACTCCAGTAAGTGAAACAGTAGGGAAAGCGCTGGATAGCGTAGGGGTAAAAATTACTATTCCAACTCCAGAGAGTGCAACAGTAGGAAAAGCGCTGGATAGCGTAGGGGTAAAAATTACTATTCCAACTCCAGAGAGTGCAACAGTAGGGAAAGCGTTGGATAGCATAGGGGTACAAATTACTATTCCCACTCCAGTAAGTGAAACAGTAGGGAAAGCGCTGGATAGCGTAGGGGTAAAAATTACTATTCCAACTCCAAAGAGTGCAACAGTAGGGAAAGCGTTGGATAGCGTAGGGGTAAAAATTACTATTCCAACTCCAGAGAGTGCAATAGTAGGGAAAGCGTTGGATAGCGTAAGGGTAAAAATTACTATTCCCACTCCAGTGAGTCCAACAGAAGGGAAAGCGTTGGATAGCGTAGGAGTAAAAATTACTATTCCCACTCCAGAGAGTGCAACAGTAGTGAAAACGCTGGATAGCGTAGGAGTACAAATAACTATTCCCACTCCAGTAAGTGAAACACTAGGGAAAGCGCTGGATAGCGTAGGGTTAAACATTACTATTCCAACTCCAGATAGTAAAACAGTTGGGAAAGCACTGGATAGCATAGGGATTTTATAAACATAATAACCAATTAAATAATTAGTTATAAAAAAATAGCATATTAATAACTAATTTACAAAATATGTATTATTAAATACCAATTATTTAAAATAAATATTTATATAAATAACTTTAAATTACATCCCACACTATTCCCCCTTTAACACACAACACACTACACATACAAAATACACAATACATTTAAATATCAGTTTATCTATTATTTACAATTAATAATACATTCTTTATAATTAATATACTTATTATTTACAAATGTATACATATTAACTACCAAATTACAATTATTCACAAATTAATTATTATTTAACAATACATTAATTAGCAATAACAACAAAGAACATGAAATAATAAATTATTTATATTTACTATATTTAACGTACTAAGAACAATTAATTACCAATTAATAATTAATTACCAAATAATTATTATTAATTACAAATAATTAAAAATGATCAGTAATTTTTTTAATGTAATTACATCCCACCCTATTCCCCTATAAACCCACAACCCACTACACATAAAAATTCACATAATTAATTTAAGCATCAATTAATCACTTAATAAAATTAAATCACCAATTAATTAGTAATTAACAATTAATTAATTAACAATACCAATAAAGAAATATTAATATTAAACTAATTATAACGTATATAATTAAACAATTAATACAATTAATTTACAATTAATAATTAATTAACAATTAATTAATCAATTAATATATTTAATTAACAATTAGTAATTAATTAACAATTAATTAATCATAAATACCAATTAAACAATACATATTAATTAATTAATTATAATTAAATTACTTCCCACCCTATTCCCCTATAAACCCACAACCCGCTCTGATACTAAAACGCTAAATTATATTTTAAATAATTATTAATCTCTAAACATTTATTTTTAAATGTATTAAAATACATTACAATAATCTTTCACATACAAATAAAATACATATTAAAATACATTACACTAATAAAATATCGATATTCTTGACATCGAAATTTTTTATTACGATATTACTTACATCTATATTAATGACTTCGATATTATTAACTTCGATAATACTTACCTTGGGGTCGATATTCTGTCCATCGATATTCTTGACTTCGATATTCTTTACCTACGATATTTACAACTCAATATACTTGTAGGTCGACATTTAAAACTCGATATTTAGACTGCTCACCAGCAAAAGGATAAGGCAACTGAATTAGTACACCAAAGAAAAGCCATTAACAAGGCAAAGCAAATCTCCCCCTCACTCCTGTCCGGCCAGAGCCCTCGATCGCAACAGCGGGGAAGTGTGACCACAAGCACACGTCAATCAAAACGGAGGCAGGAGAAACTCAGCGTATCTCCCAGACATCACTGGGAAGGCAGACTCAACCAATTCAGGAACAGCCGCATGGCAATTATGGCCAACCACCTGCAGGCACTGCACAAGATGAACTAAAAACTAAAACACAATGGCACCACACCTCAACAATGCAGGAACAGAACCTGAATCATACTACCTTACACCAGATGAATGGGAGGAACTGGATGCCTCATACTCTCTCGCACCCATGGCAGAACTCCAACGAAGAAACAGCTGGCCAAGAACTAACACAATTCACACAAAATTGCAGGAAAAAGAAGACATTTGGACCACTTTGCTACACGCAATGCAAATGTCAGTAAACACCATGCACTATCAGTCCGACAAGATGGACATTCAATTGTTAGTTCTCAACTCTCTTTCGATCTTTGTCACAAACATTGACGACAAACTGGCGGATCTCAATAATCTGATCAGAAGAGCGGAGACACAAATAGTACAGGCTAGCTGCACCTGCGTAACCATAGTAGATAAGCTGGCAACCCTCCCAACGGTAATGGATAACCTTCTAGTGGACATAAGAACCGTGGTGTCACAGAAATTAACACCAAAAGAACTAGCCACAATGGGAACTGCCAAGCAACAGCCAACACAACTGAAAACCGAGGACATGTTCAATGAAATCTTGGCCCAGAAACCAGAGATTAGTCTGCCTGAGGATGGCACAAAAAGGCCAGAGGGAAAAAACCAAACAAAGCAAGGATCACCGACCTCAAGGTGCAACACGCCTCCTAACAGCAGACACCTTGGAACTAACCTTTCTCCAACCAGCTCGCTTACATCTGAACAGTGAAGGAGGCTGAAAAGAAAGGGGTGAAATCAAAAGTTGACTCAATTAACATCTCCTTGCAGGGCCTCGATCCAGGAACAGGGAAAAGACCGCAAGGGAGATCCCCCTGATACCACAACCGAGGTGGGCCACGAGACAAAGAGCCAACAGGATTTTCCAGAACAATTGCCCCAGGAAGAGGGGACAGATGCGAAATGAGGCAATGCACCCATAACAAACACAAGTGGTGGAGATGCCCCAAAGGTCAAACCCTGTGAGAAGAAAGGACGCATTCACGAAGGCACAACTGACGGCGGGGCAATAATCACTTCAAGTGAATCCCCTGAGCCTGCGGACAGATTCATAGTCTATCAAGAACTACATGCAGATCAAACGGCGCAATCGAACTCCACAACAATCATATTTCACCCCAAATCTATGTCAAAGGGTCAGATCGACATATTAAATAGAGGAAACAACCTACGTTTAATAAGCTCCATCAATAGCCTGAAGAACATAAGAACTGATGATCTAGAGTCGATAGAATTTGTGGAGTCTTCGGAACATCCGGGAGTAGAAGTGACTAAAACAGTTTGGCCACGCCTGGGATAGCAGACAAAGTCCTAAAAGAATAAACTAAGTTTAACACCTGGGGCATTAAGCTACGGGCCTTCGCTAACCAAGATACATGGAACCCCTATTTATAACCTCGGAAAATCAAAAAGTCTGGAGGGTCCCAACCAAACACACACCTGTACTCCGTGCTACGTGTAGCCCGGAGCAAAACCCCAGAAGGCAAAGACACTAGAGATCAGCGGCTCCATAGATCCAATGCAATATAAAGCATCCCCCCACAAGCGTGGAGCTGGCTATCAAGGACTATAAATATAAAAAATCAAAACCTGTTCCACGGAACATAACATTAAAATCAAAAACTCCCTCAAACTGTGCTTGTGGAACATCAACAGGGTGGGAGATGAGACCCTGGATCTGGAATTGCAACAATACCTACAAAGTTTCTATATAATTGCATTCCAAGAAATGTGGAGCGAATCGCCGCCTGCTCTGAACGGATTCAATCTGCTCTCCCTACCTGCCATAAGGAGTGCCAAATTTGGCACAGTAAGGGTGCTTGGCTACATACAGCTCCATAAACAGCATCTATGCTATAGAGTCAGTGACGCATTGCCTAGCATCTCCAAACGCTATGCAAGTGCTTGGACTAACCCTAGAGGGGGAGTAAAAAAATGTGCAGGTAATTCTCATAAATCTCTACCTACACCCCTGCGATAGAACCAAAGGCATCCTGCAGCTGAAAGAGAAGTTAGAGGAAATCTTAATGGAAGAGCAGACCAATAGTCTGATCATCACTGGGGACTTCAACCTTTCATCTCGGTACTCGAAGGAGAGCAAACTCAGCACTTATAAACTAAAAATCTCTGCGTTAACTGGCGCAAAAAAAAGACACAACCTCGTTGGCATATGGCGTCATGTAAACTGGAAGCTGTACAAAACTACAAGTACCTTGGAATCATCATTGATGATAAAGGGAAGTACACAGCTCAACTTGAGGCCATAAAAAAAAGGGGATTAATGACTGCTGTAGCACTAAGAAACCTTAAGAACAACATCTCTGGCCCAAATCTAATCCCCTTAATCAGAGTGATCCAGGCGAAGCTTATACCATCAATCAGCTACGGAAGTGAAGCTATGAGAGGGAGAGATGCTGAAACTATAGATCGCACAATAATAAGAGCAATTCAACTAATTTTTGGGTTACCAGGATATACTTCTCCCGCACAATTAAGGCTGGAGTTTGGAATACAAAGGCAAGAGCTGGTCTGCAAAGGGGCATTCATCAAAAGCTGGTTCAAAATCAAAAGGGGACCGCCGGACTCACTAAACATGTATCTGTGGAAAGAACTGAACACCAAGGGGGCATGCCCAGCCCAAAGTTATCTGGATGATTCACTTAATCAGCTGGGTCTGCAGGAACTTTGGGAGGTACCAGCGACCTTTGACAGCTTTCAAAATAATTGTAAATAACATGATCAAAAAGGAATCACTCATACAGGACAAAGCCGCCCTGTCAGAGTGCGCTCACCGCTGGTTTACCTTGCAGTCTTACAGCAAGGCATCCCCACAAGCCTACCTCCTCACCAGCTTCTCCAGAGCAACAAAAGAGAAGTTCCTGAAATCTCTTCTAGGCATACTACCATCTGCATATCACATGCCACCTTGGCTTCGTCCCCCAAAGTCAGCAATTTGCCGACTCTGTGGGGAGGGGGGAAGAGGATATAGTGCACCTATTGACCATATGCAAAGCCCTAAAATAGGAACGACGGACCCTACTAAGGCCTTTCTTCAACAAAAAATCCACCCAAACCTGCAGACAAGCAGTGCTAGCATCCTTCTCTGGCGAGGACATCCAACTAAGCTGTGGTCTGGTAAAATACTTATCCGCCGCAGAAACAATCATAAAAAGGCAGGCTACCCAGGTTGCAGACTTCACTACAACTTAACGGACCATGGTGCCTGCTCTGCTGCCCTAAACAGGAATTTCAGAACCATTAATACTGGTACTTCATGCACCTTAAAGACTGTGATGCTGCCGCAAATGGGAACTTTAGTAATGTCAAAGATATATATCATGCACCTTAAATATTTTGCACTAGATAGAAAGCCTTCTCTAACCTTTTTCTCTAAAATGACCAATCTACTCCTTCTAAACACCCAAAGTCCTAATGCATAATTTTATTGCAAGTCCCCGTATATACCATTAAACTCAGCATCCAGAAATCTCCAACTAAGGCATTGCCCTTACCCTACAGTAAGATTCTAAAAAAAATAGCACTTTTAGCACACAGCACTTTACCCTTAACCTACAGTAAGATTCTCAAAAAAACAGCACTTTCAGCACACAGCACTTTACCCTGTTGCGAGTTAAGCCGAATACCGACGCTTGTCGCCAATAACTAGAAGAAGCAGCCTCTGCTGCCAGCACTCCGTACCCTTTATCTGCAAGACGCATTCTTTCTAGCTCCGCCCATCTATTTAAATTGCTGCTAGACATCAGACCAATGCTGCTGGGCACCTTACGGCACCTCTCAGGGTACGCACTACTCCATAGTTATATGCTATAGCAAGTTATAGCCACAGCTACCTAGCTTTCAGCTCGGCCAGCACTCCATGGCTCTGCGCACATCGCCTCACTTTATGCCTTGCATCCTGCACTTTACTCTACACCCCTAGCCTGCCCGATACTTCTTTTTTGCTGTTCAACACTTTTGGGTCAAATTTTACCGTATTTTTATTGTGTTTTTACAATGATCTATTTTAAACGAATGCTTCGTTTTTCATCAGGCACACCAACAAGCTGATGAATCCATTGACCCATTCCACGCTCACCTCAAAGACCTAGCAAGTATCTGGGGGTTTCATGATGAGACGGAAGAGATATGAGGACAAGTCATCCAAGGGTGTGCCTCTACCAAGTTCCAAGAGAGAATACTGGAACAGTTTAGAAACCCGCTGGTGGACATTCTGACGCTCGGTTGGACTAAGGAGCTGTCACAAGCCAGGGCTGCCCACATGGAGGCGGCTCTACAAGTCCCAGTGAAAATAGAACCAGTGAATGCAGTTATGACACAGCCCATGACCCAACAGAGTGGAAAGGACAACGTGAACACAAGGATGTGCGGATACTGTGGAGGAAACCCTCACGGTCCGTGGAATGCCCAGCTCACTGGAAGAGATGCACAGGATGCGGTAAGCCAAACCACTTTGTACAAGTATGCCAATCCCAAAGGAGTTGTGGCCTACGGCCCACAGTCAACATGATCCCCAAAGTTAGGCGTGGAAACAGCCACATGGATGATGATGAAGCAGAGGAACATACCATCCACTTGGAATTCACCATAGGCCGGGCGGCCCAATCCTTGCGTTGACTCCCGCATTATCAAGTACGAATGGGTGAACAAGACTCCACCCCTGTCATTGATACCAGAGCGACAATCAATATCATGTCCGCCGAAGAGTACAGGAGTCTGAAACAAGCTCCGCCACTGAAAGCTGCCACCATCAAAGTAGTTGCGTATGGCCAGGATCAGCCGTTGGTAATGAAAGGAAAATTCAAAACCACGCTCTCGTATGGCCCCAGCTCCATAGAATCACAGATCTATGTTATAGGGGAAGGGCACGGCATGCTGCTGGGATGTCGATCAGCGGAAGACTTTGGGATTGTCTCGTTTGCTTTTGGTATCCATCAAGGGACCATCCAGCACATATTGGCCAAATTCCCGATGGTCTTTGCGGGCATTGGACTACTAAAGGGGAAAGAAAGACATCTGCATATAGACCCTACCATGCAGCCTGTAGAGTTGTGACACCGGCGCATCGCTTTTCATCTGAGACCATTAGTTGAAAAGGAGTTAACCAAGCTGGAAGCTGCTGGAATTATTGAGAAAGTGACGGGACAAACCCCATGGGTCTCTGTCACGATTCCGTTTCGCGCCTCACGCGAGTTGCAGGAGGTTTTACGGACTACATCACCCAGGAAGCCCTGCGACGTAACGAGGGAGGAGAGACGATAAAGACCACCAAGATCCCTTCACCGGCGTCGGATATTCTGACCCGGAAGTCAGAAGCTTGCCGAACACTGCGTACGGAGCAGCTTCCAGCTGGATTGCCGTACATCGTCCCCGGAGGGTGAGTTGCGAGATATCCAAGCTGAGCTTTGCTGACGCTCAGGGACCTCGCTCTGATACCCTTGTTACCGATCCCCGTTCCCTGGAGCTCAGCACACCGGCAGGGGCCGTTAACTCGTTGTGCACCTGGATTCCATCTGTCACGTCCTCAGTTGAGGAGTATTATCTTGGTCCTCCGTTGGAGAGCACACGTATGGCGGCTCGTGCGGAGGATGTTTTGTTTCCGGTTCTTTCGTTAACCGGCCTCACCACAGATACCGCGCCCTCGTTGGTGAGCTAGCGTCTTGCGGCTCGTGCGGGGCACGGTTTCCTTGCTTTTACCCTTCTACACTCTCCCTTCACGTGTCCTCCGTTGGTGAGCCTGCGTCTTGCGGCTCGTGCGGAGGACGGTTTTTCCACTCACTTCACGGATTTCTTTCGCCTTCCATCGGAGGAGTCAGCAACGCCTCACCAAACCAACGACCAGAGTACAATCGCACACCATAAAACAAGGTACTGTGGTTCCTGTAAACTATGTATTGGCCAGTCAAGGTAGCGATAGGATTTTACTAAACCGTGTTTCTCTGCATCACAGGTAGACTGTCCCTCCGAGAGGCAACGTTAGTTTGGGGTCATAGAAAAGAAGAATCTTCTGTCCTGTGTTTATACTTTGCACTGCAGGTATATTAATGTTACTGGTTTCTGACGAGAGGGTGAGAGTCTAGGGGAAAGAGAGTGTTATATCCGATGTGCTGTGTCATTTCAGGTCCCTGCATTCCCCTTCCTATCCTTCCCTCACTTGATCCTCCTTTAGACCACGGCTTTTACGGCATTCTGGTCTTGGGTAGATCAGGGGGGTGGACCCAATCTCAGCATCACTCCAACCCTGAGGACACACACCTGACAGTCTCTCCCATCGTCCTCACCCGGAAGCTGAAGCAGCCCAGAGAAGTAAGGATCTGTGTCGATGTGAGGCTACCCAACGCCACCTTAAAAAGAGAACGACATCTCACTCCCACGATAGACGATCTCATTGGGGTATTGAGTGGAGCGTGTTGGTTCTCAAAGCTGAATCTACGATCAGGATACCACCAGCTGGTGCTTGATGAAGAGTCAAGGTACATCACGACTTTTTCAACTCATGTGGGCCTAAGGAGGTACACTCACCTGAGGTTTGGCGCCTCAAGTGCAGCCAAGGTGTCTCAAAACACCATTCAAGAACTGGTAAGTGGCCTTGACAGAGCTGTGAATGCTAGTGATGACATTCTCATCTATGTGAAAACTGTTGCAGAGCACAATATCCAACTGACCAAAGTGCTTCAGAGAATTCAAGAAGCTGGGCTCACCCTTTACCGCAACAAATGCGAATTCCTCTAGCAGAAAGTCAACTTTTTTGGGTCTGTCTTCTATGCATCAGGTGCGACACCAGACGCGGACAAGGTGAGAGACATAAAGGGAGTGGCCGCACCTGCCACCGTGACAGAAGTCAGGAGCTTTCTGGGGATGGTCAACTATTGTGGCTGGTTCATCTGAGACCTCACCATCCTCACTCGGCCACTGAGAGAGCTCACCAAGGGGTCCGTTCCCTGGTCCTTGGGCCCTGAGCATGGGACGGCATTTCAGGTGGTCAAAGACGCCCTTTCTTCCAATACTACTCTGGCCTATTTCAACCGGCGGAGGAACACCATGATTGCTGTTGACGCTAGCCTGAAGGGTCTGGGAGCCGTCCTACTGCAGAGAGGCCAGGCAGAAGAAGATTGGGCCCGGTGGCATTTTCCATTCGCTCCCTAACCGACATGGAGCAGAGGTATTCTCAGATAGAGAACGAGGCCATTGCCATCCATTGGGGCTGTTGCCACAACCATCTATACGTATATGGATACCCCTTTGTCGCGGCGACCGACCACAAGCCTTTTCTCCCATGAAGCCACCCCAAGAATCGAAAAATGGATGCTCCAGCTGCAGGAGTACAACTGCCAGGTAGAATACCATCCAGGATCCCTAAACCCTGCAGACTACCTATCTTGTCATCCCTGAGCAGCAACACCGGAAGAGGAGGCTGAAGCTGAGGCCACTGAGGAGTATGTTTGCTGCGTAACAGCCCTATCTCGTCCCCTTCCACTGTCCGTTGAGGTCTTGGGGGAAGAAACTCGATGAGACGAGTGTCTCCAAAGGGCATTGAACATCCTGAGATACAACCAATGGCAGAAGGCCAAGAAAGACTGGAGCGCTCTCACCCCAGAGGCAAGATAAATAATGAACAGTTTGTATCACGTTCCGACAATAATTAAATGAAGACTCGACAGGGTGTCTGTTAAGAGGCCACCGCCTGGTCATCCCCACCTCCCTCACCAATTATTTTATGCAACTTGCCCATGCTGGACACCAGGGGATGGTAAAAATGAAAAGTCAACTGAGAACCAATGTGTGGTTTATTTATTTGTTTATTTATTTAGTGTTTTCTATAGCACGGACATGACCCTGCGTAGGGTATCAGAGCGCTTTACAACTGAATTTCGGTGAAACAGAACCGAATACATTACAAGTCATTGGATGCCTACCAAGTTTAGAACAGAGCATTAGGCAGCAAAAGATAATATATACACATATTTAAATACCATGAGTAGTTTAAAGTAAAAGTAAAAGACTACAATTTGAACATGTATATACAGGCCCATATAAGGTTAGAGAGCAGCTAGCGGGCACATGGAAAAGTCATGATAGGTTTGTAGACTGTGACCAAGATGTACTTATGGGAGATATTTCCTCATATAGAATGCTTTTGCTTCCTTTTTGAATGCCGTGATGGAAGGAATTTTTCTAATGTTAGGGGGGATAGCGTTCCAGATTCTTGGAGCTGCCCCGGAGAATGCTCTATCATAAGTTCTTTTCTTACCAAAGCGAGCCGGTTTCAATAGAAGGTCTGCATGGCTCCTGGAAAATCGGCACCCTCCTGATAGCGTGAGTTTTTTTGCGAGGTAAACTGGAGTTTTGAGATGTAATGCTTTGTGCGTGATGCATGCCAACTTGAATTGAATTCTTGCTTCGAAGGGCAGCCAGTTAAGGGCTTTCAAGTGAGGGGTGATGTGGTCGAATTTTTTGGATCCAGATATAAGTCTTGTGGCAGCATTCAGACATGCTTTCAGTGGTGCTGTTGAGATCTTGGGGAGGCCGGCCAAAGTTGTGCAACCATACTCAATCCTTGATTAACCAGTGCCTGAACTGCTGTCTTGAGATCTGTGTTATTTAGGAATGGTTTTAGTTTCCGCAGGTAACTTAAATGGAAAAGGGCGTTTTTTGCCATTAAGTTAATGTGAGCTAACATGTTCAGGTTTTTGTCCAGAGTAATTCCCAGAGATTTAGTAGAGTCGACAATCTTTGGAGTACATTTTAGAGCAGTGATAGTGTTGGTCCATTCTACTATATTTGATTTGCTTTTTTGGGGTGTAATCAATAGGAATTCTGTTTTCTGGGCGTTTAGCTTCAGGTGGTTAGCCGTTAACCATTGGATGGTTCTCGATAGTGCATGGTTCATGGTCTTTATCTCTTCAGATGATGAGACCTTGATGTACAGCTGGGTGTCATCGGCGTACATGTGGAACGAAATGTTTGCTTTTTGTAGTATATCCGTTAGCGGTTCTACGTATAGGTTGAATAGTGCCGGAGATAGTGTTGACCCTTGCGGAACTCCGATATTGTTGCTGGATGGTCCTGAGAGGGTTTGGTTGACTATGAATTTTTGTGATCTATTCTGCTTCGTTTTTCATCAGGCACACCAACAAGCTGATGAATCCATTGACCCATTCCACGCTCACCTCAAAGACCTAGCAAGTATCTGGGGGTTTCATGATGAGACGGAAGAGATATGAGGACAAGTCATCCAAGGGTGTGCCTCTACCAAGTTCCAAGAGAGAATACTGGAACAGTTTAGAAACCCGCTGGTGGACATTCTGACGCTCGGTTGGACTAAGGAGCTGTCACAAGCCAGGGCTGCCCACATGGAGGCGGCTCTACAAGTCCCAGTGAAAATAGAACCAGTGAATGCAGTTATGACACAGCCCATGACCCAACAGAGTGGAAAGGACAACGTGAACACAAGGATGTGCGGATACTGTGGAGGAAACCCTCACGGTCCGTGGAATGCCCAGCTCACTGGAAGAGATGCACAGGATGCGGTAAGCCAAACCACTTTGTACAAGTATGCCAATCCCAAAGGAGTTGTGGCCTACGGCCCACAGTCAACATGATCCCCAAAGTTAGGCGTGGAAACAGCCACATGGATGATGATGAAGCAGAGGAACATACCATCCACTTGGAATTCACCATAGGCCGGGCGGCCCAATCCTTGCGTTGACTCCCGCATTATCAAGTACGAATGGGTGAACAAGACTCCACCCCTGTCATTGATACCAGAGCGACAATCAATATCATGTCCGCCGAAGAGTACAGGAGTCTGAAACAAGCTTCGCCACTGAAAGCTGCCACCATCAAAGTAGTTGCGAATGGCCAGGATCAGCCGTTGGTAATGAAAGGAAAATTCAAAACCACGCTCTCGTATGGCCCCAGCTCCATAGAATCACAGATCTATGTTATAGGGGAAGGGCACGGCATGCTGCTGGGATGTCGATCAGCGGAAGACTTTGGGATTGTCTCGTTTGCTTTTGGTATCCATCAAGGGACCATCCAGCACATATTGGCCAAATTCCCGATGGTCTTTGAGGGCATTGGACTACTAAAGGGGAAAGAAATACATCTGCATATAGACCCTACCATGCAGCCTGTAGAGTTGTGACACCGGCGCATCGCTTTTCATCTGAGACCATTAGTTGAAAAGGAGTTAACCAAGCTGGAAGCTGCTGGAATTATTGAGAAAGTGACGGGACAAACCCCATGGGTCTCTGTCACGATTCCGTTTCGCGCCTCACGCGAGTTGCAGGAGGTTTTACGGACTACATCACCCAGGAAGCCCTGCGACGTAACGAGGGAGGAGAGACGATAAAGACCACCAAGATCCCTTCACCGGCGTCGGATATTCTGACCCGGAAGTCAGAAGCTTGCCGAACACTGCGTACGGAGCAGCTTCCAGCTGGATTGCCATACATCGTCCCCGGAGGGTGAGTTGCGAGATAGCCAAGCTGAGCTTTGCTGACGCTCAGGGACCTCGCTCTGATACCCTTGTTACCGATCCCCGGTCCCCGGAGCTCAGCACACCGGCAGGGGCCGTTAACTCATTGTGCACCTGGATTCCATCTGTCACGTCCTCAGTTGAGGAGTATTATCTTGGTCCTCCGTTGGAGAGCACACGTATGGCGGCTCGTGCGGAGGATGTTTTGTTTCCGGTTCTTTCGTTAACCGGCCTCACCACAGATACTGCGCCCTCGTTGGTGAGCTAGCGTCTTGCGGCTCGTGCGGGGCACGGTTTCCTTGCTTTTACCCTTCTACACTCTCCCTTCACGTGTCCTCCGTTGGTGAGCCTGCGTCTTGCGGCTCGTGCGGAGGACGGTTTTCCCACTCACTTCACGGATTTCTTTCGCCTTCCATCGGAGGAGTCAGCAACGCCTCACCAAACCAACGACCAGAGTACAATCGCACACCATAAAACAAGGTACTGTGGTTCCTGTAAACTATGTATTGGCCAGTCAAGGTAGCGATAGGATTTTACTAAACCGTGTTTCTCTGCATCACAGGTAGACTGTCCCTCCGAGAGGCAACGTTAGTTTGGGGTCATAGAAAAGAAGAATCTTCTGTCCTGTGTTTATACTTTGCACTGCAGGTATATTAATGTTACTGGTTTCTGACGAGAGGGTGAGAGTCTAGGGGAAAGAGAGTGTTATATCCGATGTGCTGTGTCATTTCAGGTCCTTTTTCCCTGCATTCCCGTTCCTATCCTTCCCTCACTTGATCCTCCTTTAGACCACGGCTTTTACGGCATTCTGGTCTTGGGTAGATCAGGGGGGTGGACCCAATCTCAGCATCACTCCAACCCTGAGGACACACACCTGACAGTCTCTCCCATCGTCCTCACCCGGAAGCTGAAGCAGCCCAGAGAAGTAAGGATCTGTGTCGATGTGAGGCTACCCAACGCCACCTTAAAAAGAGAACGACATCTCACTCCCACGATAGACGATCTCATTGGGGTATTGAGTGGAGCGTGTTGGTTCTCAAAGCTCAATCTACGATCAGGATACCACCAGCTGGTGCTTGATGAAAAGTCAAGGTACATCACGACTTTTTCAACTCATGTGTGCCTAAGGAGGTACACTCACCTGAGGTTTGGCGCCTCAAGTGCAGCCAAGGTGTCTCAAAACACCATTCAAGAACTGGTAAGTGGCCTTGACAGAGCTGTGAATGCTAGTGATGACATTCTCATCTATGTGAAAACTGTTGCAGAGCACAATATCCAACTGACCAAAGTGCTTCAGAGAATTCAAGAAGCTGGGCTCACCCTTTACCGCAACAAATGCGAATTCCTCTAGCAGAAAGTCAACTTTTTTGGGTCTGTCTTCTATGCATCAGGTGCGACACCAGACGCGGACAAGGTGAGAGACATAAAGGGAGTGGCCGCACCTGCCACCGTGACAGAAGTCAGGAGCTTTCTGGGGATGGTCAACTATTGTGGCTGGTTCATCTGAGACCTCACCATCCTCACTCGGCCACTGAGAGAGCTCACCAAGGGGTCCGTTCCCTGGTCCTTGGGCCCTGAGCATGGGACGGCATTTCAGGTGGTCAAAGACGCCCTTTCTTCAATACTACTCTGGCCTATTTCAACCGGTGGAGGAACACCATGATTGCTGTTGACGCTAGCCTGAAGGGTCTGGGAGCCGTCCTACTGCAGAGAGGCCAGGCAGAAGAAGATTGGGCCCGGTGGCATTTTCCATTCGCTCCCTAACCGACATGGAGCAGAGGTATTCTCAGATAGAGAACGAGGCCATTGCCATCCATTGGGGCTGTTGCCACAACCATCTATACGTATATGGATACCCCTTTGTCGCGGCGACCGACCACAAGCCTTTTCTCCCATGAAGCCACCCCAAGAATCGAAAAATGGATGCTCCAGCTGCAGGAGTACAACTGCCAGGTAGAATACCATCCAGGATCCCTAAACCCTGCAGACTACCTATCTTGTCATCCCTGAGCAGCAACACCGGAAGAGGAGGCTGAAGCTGAGGCCACTGAGGAGTATAAAGTTAAACCAGATTGGTTGCACACTGCTACACCTACCAGGCGTGTTCCCCCAATGAAAATGGTCCCTGAAGGTCAGCGTCGGCGGATACACCTATGCTCGAGTGTGAATGCAAGTATGCGTGGCGTGTGCCATCCCTGGACACGTGTTTCGAGGTAGTTGCCTCTCGTCAGCAGGGAGTAGGAAAATGTGTGGGGTTGCTGTGTAAGCTGCTAAAATCGTTATCAGGTCTAGTACCTCTCGTAGCGCGCAGGTGCGTAACCATGAGTCCGTCGACTCCACCGGCTCAAGGGAGCCTGAATATAAAGTTAAACCAGATTGGTCGCACACTGCTACACCTACCAGGCGTGTTCCCCCAATGAAAATGGTCCCTGAAGGTCAGCGTCGGCGGATACACCTATGCTCGAGTGTGAATGCAAGTATGCGTGGCGTGTGCCATCCCTGGACACGTGTTTCGAGGTAGTTGCCTCTCGTCAGCAGGGAGTAGGAAAATGTGTGGGGTTGCTGTGTAAGCTGCTAAAATCGTTATCAGGTCTAGTACCTCTCGTAGCGCGCAGGTGCGTAACCATGAGTCCGTCGACTCCACCGGCTCAAGGGAGCCTGAATATAAAGTTAAACCAGATTGGTCGCACACTGCTACACCTACCAGGCGTGTTCCCCCAATGAAAATGGTCCCTGAAGGTCAGCGTCGGCGGATACACCTATGCTCGAGTGTGAATGCAAGTATGCGTGGCGTGTGCCATCCCTGGACACGTGTTTCGAGGTAGTTGCCTCTCGTCAGCAGGGAGTAGGAAAATGTGTGGGGTTGCTGTGTAAGCTGCTAAAATCGTTATCAGGTCTAGTACCTCTCGTAGCGCGCAGGTGCGTAACCATGAGTCCGTCGACTCCACCGGCTCAAGGGAGCCTGAATATAAAGTTAAACCAGATTGGTCGCACACTGCTACACCTACCAGGCGTGTTCCCCCAATGAAAATGGTCCCTGAAGGTCAGCGTCGGCGGATACACCTATGCTCGAGTGTGAATGCAAGTATGCGTGGCGTGTGCCATCCCTGGACACGTGTTTCGAGGTAGTTGCCTCTCGTCAGCAGGGAGTAGGAAAATGTGTGGGGTTGCTGTGTAAGCTGCTAAAATCGTTATCAGGTCTAGTACCTCTCGTAGCGCGCAGGTGCGTAACCATGAGTCCGTCGACTCCACCGGCTCAAGGGAGCCTGAATATAAAGTTAAACCAGATTGGTCGCACACTGCTACACCTACCAGGCGTGTTCCCCCAATGAAAATGGTCCCTGAAGGTCAGCGTCGGCGGATACACCTATGCTCGAGTGTGAATGCAAGTATGCGTGGCGTGTGCCATCCCTGGACACGTGTTTCGAGGTAGTTGCCTCTCGTCAGCAGGGTGTAGGAAAATGTGTGGGGTTGCTGTGTAAGCTGCTAAAATCGTTATCAGGTCTAGTACCTCTCGTAGCGCGCAGGTGCGTAACCATGAGTCCGTCGACTCCACCGGCTCAAGGGAGCCTGAATATAAAGTTAAACCATGAGAGGTATTTGACCTGTTTTAATTACATTTTGGCAGTCCACTCGGCACCCCTTTACATTGTCCTGCTCCCTGCTGACGAGAGGCAACTACCTCGAAACACGTGTCCAGGGATGGCTAAATGCAACACATACTGTTTTCCTTTTACACATCGTGGCATAGGCGTACCCGCCGTCGCCACTACATTCACCACAGTCCTTTGGGGCAACTTGCTGGTGTGACAAGCAGTGTGCGACCAACTTGTGTTCAAATTATTACGGCTCCCGTGAGCTATCGGGCTGACGAGCCCTGGTTCTGCACCTGCGCGCCATGAGAGGTATTTGACCTGTTTTAATTACATTTTGGCAGTCCACTCGGCACCCCTTTACATTGTCCTGCTCCCTGCTGATGAGAGGCAACTACCTCGAAACACGTGTCCAGGGATGGCTAAATGCAACACATACTGTTTTCCTTTTACACATCGTGGCATAGGCGTACCCGCCGTCGCCACTACATTCACCACAGTCCTTTGGGGCAACTTGCTGGTGTGACAAGCAGTGTGCGACCAACTTGTGTTCAAGCCACTGAGGAGTATGTTTGCTGCGTAACAGCCCTATCGCGTCCCCTTCCACTGTCCGTTGAGGTCTTGGGGGAAGAAACTCGATGAGACGAGTGTCTCCAAAGGGCATTGAACATCCTGAGATACAACCAATGGCAGAAGGCCAAGAAAGACTGGAGCGCTCTCACCCCAGAGGCAAGATAAATAATGAACAGTTTGTATCACGTTCCGACAATAATTAAATGAAGACTCGACAGGGTGTCTGTTAAGAGGCCACCGCCTGGTCATCCCCACCTCCCTCACCAATTATTTTATGCAACTTGCCCATGCTGGACACCAGGGGATGGTAAAAATGAAAAGTCAACTGAGAACCAATGTGTGGTTTATTTATTTATTTATTTATTTATTTAGTGTTTTCTATAGCACGGACATGACCCTGCGTAGGGTATCAGAGCGCTTCACAACTGAATTTCGGTGAAACAGAACCGAATACATTACAAGTCATTAGATGCCTACCAAGTTTAGAACAGAGCATTAGGCAGCAAAAGATAATATATACACATATTTAAATACCATGAGTAGTTTAAAGTAAAAGTAAAAGACTACAATTTGAACATGTATATACAGGCCCATATAAGGTTAGAGAACAGCTAGCGGGCACATGGAAAAGTCATGATAGGTTTGTAGACTGTGACCAAGATGTACTTATGGGAGATATTTCCTCATATAGAATGCTTTTGCTTCCTTTTTGAATGCCGTGATGGAAGGAATTCTTCTAATGTTAGGGGGGATAGCGTTCCAGATTCTTGGAGCTGCCCCGGAGAATGCTCTATCATAAGTTCTTTTCTTACCAAAGCGAGCCGGTTTCAATAGAAGGTCTGCATGGCTCCTGGAAAATCGGCACCCTCCTGATAGCGTGAGTTTTTTTGCGAGGTAAACTGGAGTTTTGAGATGTAATGCTTTGTGCGTGATGCATGCCAACTTGAATTGAATTCTTGCTTCGAAGGGCAGCCAGTTAAGGGCTTTCAAGTGAGGGGTGATGTGGTCGAATTTTTTGGATCCAGATATAAGTCTTGTGGCAGCATTCAGACATGCTTTCAGTGGTGCTGTTGAGATCTTGGGGAGGCCGGCCAAAGTTGTGCAACCATACTCAATCCTTGATATAACCAGTGCCTGAACTGCTATCTTGAGATCTGTGTTATTTAGGAATGGTTTTAGTTTCCGCAGGTAACTTAAATGGAAAAGGGCGTTTTTTGACATTGAGTTAATGTGAGCTAACATGTTCAGGTTTTTGTCCAGAGTAATTCCCAGAGATTTAGTAGAGTCGACAATCTTTGGAGTACATTTTAGAGCAGTGATAGTGTTGGTCCATTCTACTATATTTGATTTGCTTTTTTGGGGTGTAATCAATAGGAATTCTGTTTTCTGGGCGTTTAGCTTCAGGTGGTTAGCCGTTAACCATTGGATGATTCTCGATAGTGCATGGTTCATGGTCTTTATCTCTTCAGATGATGAGACCTTGATGTACAGCTGGGTGTCATCGGCGTACATGTGGAACGAAATGTTTGCTTTTTGTAGTATATCCGTTAGCGGTTCTACGTATAGGTTGAATAGTGCTGGAGATAGTGTTGACCCTTGCGGAACTCCGATATTGTTGCTGGATGGTCCTGAGAGGGTTTGGTTGACTATGAATTTTTGTGCTCTATTCTCGAGAAAGGATCTAAACCATTTAAGGACTAGACCCATTCTGTTTTTCAACCGATCGACTATTTTTTCATGGTTCACCGTGTCGAAAGCCGACGACAGGTCCAACAGGATAAGGAGGCATGTTTTGTTATGGTCAAGTGCCAGTAAAGCGTCATCTACTATCTGCAGAATAGCTGTTTCTGTACTATGGTTTGGTCTGAAACCGGATTGGAAATCATTTAAAAGATTGAATTTCGAAATATGAAGACTCAG
This sequence comes from Triturus cristatus, assembly GCF_964204655.1. Lineage (NCBI taxonomy): Eukaryota > Metazoa > Chordata > Amphibia > Caudata > Salamandridae > Triturus > Triturus cristatus. The sequence continues at coordinate 786,845,687 of NC_140593.1, read as the reverse complement.
TTGTTGTTGGACACATTTTTCCAGAACTTTGGCTAGCATGGGAATATTTGTTACTGGTCTGAAGTTGTTGGGATCAGATGGGTTCTCTGTAGGTTTTTTTAAGAGGGGAATGACTTGACCAGTTTTTAGGCAGGCCGGTATTTGGCCTTGTGACAATGAAGCGTTTATGACCTTTGTCCATGATGGGATTAGTAGGTGGTTTATCGCAGACCAGCACTTTGCCGGTATGGGATCGTTGTAGTGATTGTTAGGTTTAATGGTTGACAAGATCTTCGCAATGTCTAGTTCGCTGACCGGCTTAAATCTGGACCACTGAGCCTTGTTTTTTGGTTTTTCTAATTCTTGTTGATTATGCTGATCCATTGAGAAGTCCTTATCTCTTTCCATGTTTTCGGCTGCTTTTTTGAGCTCCCTCTCCAGTGCGTTGGCTTTGTCTGTAAAGAAAACGGAGAAGTCTTCACTATTCAAGGTCGTATTCGTGATGGTTGGTGTGGATTTGGCAGATTTATTTGATTGATCTTTTAGAAGATCGAATAGTTTCCTTGGTCTGTTTACTGCATTATCCAGTTCTTTCCTGAAAAAGTCTTTCTTAGATTTTAGAATGCTTTTATTGTAAGCTTTTCTGGATTGTCTCAGTTGGGTTAAGTGGGGCGACGAAGGGTGTTGTCGCCATTTACGTTCTGAGAGTCTTAGAGACCTTCTTTCTTCATTAAGGGCGCCGTTGAACCACGGGTTTTTGTCTTTGTCAGAGATTCTTTTTAGTTTAAGTGGGGCTATGTCCTCGATGATGCTTGACATTGTCTTGTTATAGTGCAGCGTGAGGTCATTGACGTCAACCATGCTCTTAGGCGGCTGCAGGTCTATTTCACAGCACGCCGCTGCATTTTCCAAGTTAATTCTTCTGGTGTCCCGGGTCCATTTTTTTGATCCCTCTGATGGATGAGAAGGTGGAGGAAGCAGTGAGATCTAGCGAGTGGTGCCAAGCCACTGGGGAGCCCAGTCTACCAGCTCCAGTAATCACGGAACCAGGACTGGGCCATCCATGGTTGTGTGTTAGCCTTGACTTCGGGAGTCTCCCCGATGGGAGGTACACCTTCGTACTAATTGACGACTACTCCAAATATCCCGAAGTAGAGGTCATTCCGTCCTTGAGTGCTGGAGATGTAATTCCCAAGCTGGAAAAAGTGATGGCAACTCATGGGCTGATAAAGGAATTGAGAATTGCCAATGGTCCTCCCTTCCAGGGCCATAAACTAGCCAACTTATTGTCCTCACTCTGCATCACGCACAAGAAGGTCACAGGTCACACCACGTTGGCCCCAGGCCAATGGTGAAGCCAAGAGGTTTATGCGTACTTTAAATAAAATCATTTGGATTGCACACAATCTCTTGAACTGACAATCATCTCTTTTCTCCGTGTCTACCACCAAACCCCGCATTCCACTACTGGATGAGCACCTGGGCATTTGTCCATGGGACGAGTGGTTATGGACTCCATTCCTCATCATGCACTCTGGCAGCCGGACGGACTTGATGATCGTCTGGTGCAGGCCTGTCGCCAAGTGCGGAATGACCATGCAAGTTGCCGACGAAGAGCCGGGTACCCGGACATCAAAGAAGGGGATGTCATGCTGATGCAAAATCGCCACACCAGCTGAAAATTTAATTTGCCTTTTGAGTGAGAGCCCTGGACCATCACCCGTCAGCAGGGCACCTGTGTGTCTGCCCAGAGAGGTCACGAGACTGTAACTCGGAATTTATCCTTCTTCAAGAAGTTCCACTCTCAACGGGGACTGGTTGAGGGACTAGACTCCACTTCCCCTGCGCTGGAGGTCGTTCGGAGAAGGAGCTGGACTGTTCTGAAGAGGACTTCCAAGTGCTCATCCCAAGTATGGGCCTCCTGAAACCCCCGCTGTCCCCACGGGGGCCCTTCCTGGGGTGTCTTCGACCAGTATCCCGGGACGCCCGACCAGCACAAGGTACAGTCTGCAAAGAAATCCTGAGCCATCCTGTAGATTGAAGGATCATTTCATGTAAGACGTTTCTATTTCAGTAAGGGGCTGAGCCTGCATAATTGATGATTATTAGTGTCCTGAGGTGGACTTGTTAAAGTTGTGCACTGTTTGTTCGGGATGGTTTCCCTGCTCTGTAATGCACATGGTTTGGTAGTCATGAAATCTGTTTGGGGAGGTATGTAGTGTCACCCTGTCATGTCACAGGTGTGACACGGAACAAACCATTCCAGTCCCGAGGTCAGGGAGGCTGAGGTGTTTCCCCCCCTTGGTTGTATGCGATATGGGATATGCCTGAATAACCTGTGACCGAGTCAATAAAGTTGAGCTCGGCCAGAGGTGGCGCAAAAGTGCGCATGGCAAGGCCTGAGTAACCAGCAAGTAAGAGTGTCCGCATTTTTATTCAGCCGTGCTGAGCGCAAAGGTGGGGCCGCACCTAAAACATATTTTAGGAGTGTCGGACTCACTCCAGGAGTCACAATACTACAGGCTCCTCGTAGATGGTTTCCCCATTGACCAGTATGTAGACCAAGTGCCACTTGTTGCTCAGCCAAGCGCAGGCGATGGAAAATACATACTCGGACCCCAGCTCTACGTTGCCCAAGTACCCGGGCGGGTTCTCTTACTTTCCAAAACAGCTTACTCACGAAAGGCGGCTGCAATGTTCAACTTTATCCCCCGTATCCAGTGTATCTCGATCCGAAAATCAGTATTGAGGTCCCCTCAGCTGTATTGGAAAGGGTAACATGAAAAACTGAATGTAGAAATGGACATTTTGTTTAGATTACGAGTGGGGACTGCCCCTTGAAGATCAGAAACATGATCTTCATGACAGGAGTCTCTTAACTAATTCGCAAGAAGGCAATTGCAGTGAATAATTGTATTTTAAAAGGAAGACTTTAATACGTGTCATTTGGTTTATTCACACAACTTCTAAATGCGTCCTTTGCAGCTGAGGACTTGAATGGCATTCCAGTCCGGTGTTTACAAATGCCACTACAATGCATGAAGGGACTGTAACGTAATGACATTTTTCTTACAGCAATTGCGCACAGATGTACAGATTGAAAGCCTCAGGAAAACTCAGATTGAGCTTTAATTAGGGCATTACTGACACTGGGTAGCTACTATAAGAATATTTTACTGCTGTATCATTATGCATGTGTCCCGATGTGGTAAACGATTTTGCTGCTAAAGGGAAGTGCATTTTCTATGTCCATGGTTGTAAATGTTTAAATAGAGCAACAATATGGGGCACGCTAGATTGGATAAAGGCAGTATAACTACCATAACACGTCTCTTTTGTGTCTCAAGTTCCCAGTGTGAACTGACTCAATAACAGGTTTTATGCCCCTGATTTTGAGTGACAGTTCCCTTTCTTGTAATTAAGTTTTGGGAGCATTTTTGATATTTCCAGCGCTGGTGCTGTTTTCCGAGCACCACCAGTGATCAGGTAGCACAACATTATATATATATTACCTACTGGTGGTCGCCAGTAGGTATAGTTAGAACCTAGTTTAGGAAAAGCATTTTTTGATTTGCTAATAACGTTGGCCTTGTTTTACGAATCTTCGCGAAATTCTCCCCAAAAAAGTCTATCCAGGTTAGCTCCTATCCTGAAAGGTTGGGGGTGATTCGTCAAGGGGGGGCTGAGAAAAAAGGGGGGTCCCAAAACACATATTCCCCATGTTCATTTCCATAGGAAATTTTGAGATGGGCTACAGCCCAAACTGCTAAACGGCATTACATCAAATTTGGCAAAAAGGTAGAGCTTGGTTCAGAAAGCTACCTTTTTTTTTTTAAATGGTGTAAATCCGTTCAGTAGTTTTTGAGAAATTCAAAAAATAAGAGTCAAAAAATCAATTTCCCATAAGAAACTTTGGGCAAGGCTACAGTCGAAACTACTGAACGGAATTACCCCAAATTTGGCAAAAATGTACTGCTTGGCCCAGAAAGCAACCTTTTTAAAAATGGTGAAAATCCGTTCAGTAGTTGCTGAGAAATTAAAAAAATTAAAATATATATCTAGAGGCACGGTGGATCCGCAGACCCTCCCGACCACGAGCTTTATTCTAATTGGCTAACTCCAAACCAGGAAGTGTTGGCAGCCATCTTGTGACTCGGTAGAACCAAATCAGAAGAAAACAGGAAAAAATAGGTGAAAAAAAAGAAAAGGGGGCAGGGTAGAAACACCCTGACCACCTAGGCCTGCTCAGGGGCTCCCACAAGGACCCCCAAGGCCCAAAAAACTGTTTGTTTTTTTTTAAATCGGACGAATTCGTGCTGGGTGCGCGAATCCGGCCAAGAAAATTTTAAAAAATGAAGCGCAGGCTTCTGTGCTTTGTTGTATTTAAGCCCCCGGGTGGGCAAGGTCCCAGGGGCATTAATACTAAATATATGCAGGGGCCCCCGCAGCCCCAGTGACTACCACCACCCCCGGGGCTTCTTTTTTAATGTGTGGGTGGCCTCCAAGGCCCCCCAAGCCCCAGGGACTGCCAACCACGGGGCTTCCAAGGACCCCCAAGCCCTAGGGACCACCACCCCCTGGGGCTTTGAAACGATGGGAGGGGGGCCACACGGCCCCCCTCCTGGAGCCCTTGATGACCCTGGGGACCGCCACTCCCCAGGGCCAGCTCCTGCAGTGTCCCAGGTTGCCCATCCCCGGGACACTGCTGTTTGCAATGACAGTGCGGGAGCCGCGCGGCTCCCACCCTGTCATTGCAAACTCTGCTTTTCTTCATTGAAGTGAGAGCAAGGAAACCTGCTCTCGCTTCAATGAAGCAAAGCAGGATTGCTTTTCCATAAGAAGAGCTGCAAGTCAGCAGCTCCCCTTATGGAAAAGCAATGCCGGCTCCTGCAGGAGGCGGGTAGCCGGCGGGACCGTGGGGGAATTGGGGTCCCCCCACAGTCCCCAAGTGATAGGGCCAGCCCCAGGGTATGGGGTCCCGGGGCCAGAAGTGGCCCGGAGGGGGGCCATTTGGCCCCCTCCCCTGAAAAAAAAAAACAAGGCAGGCCGGCACAAGGGGATTGGGTCCCTGGGGCCAGAAGTAGCCTGGGAGGGGGACCACGTGGCCCCCCTCCCCAAAAAAATATTTTTTTTAAAAAAGGCCAGCACAGGGATGGGGTCTCTGGGGCCAATAGAGACCTCAGGAGGGGGGCCACGCAGCTCCCTCCATAAAATAAATAAATTAATGTGGCCATGCCCCGGACATATGGGGTCCCCAGGGATGGAATTGGCCACGGGAGGGGGGACCACACGGCCCCCTTCCCGTTCAGATTTTTTTTTTTTTTAAATAAAGTGGTCAGGCCCTGGGGGATGGGGACCCCAGGGCCCCAAAAAAGCAAAAGGGTAGGGGGGGCCACACAGCTCCTCTTCTAAAAAAAAAAGAAAATCAAAAAAAGAATGGCAATATGCCGGAGGCCCTACCCCCTCCCAGCAACACTCTGCAAATGCGTCCTGTGGCGAGTTTTAAGTTGGGCAATTAATTCCCCTTCAATACTGAGGGTCCCTGGGGGCCAACTATTCCACCAGGTACCTCCAGTATGCGCCGCAGGGCTGCATTGCAAAGAGGTGTTCAGAGGCCATGCCCCTTTCTACACCTCTCTGCAACGCAGCTCTGTTGCGTTTACTGGAGGTACCTGGTGGGCTCGTTGGGCCCCAGGGACCCTCAGGACTCAAGGGGATTTAATCCCCCAATTTACAACGCACTAGAGGGCCCATTTTAAGTTGGAGGATTAAGTCCCCTTCAATCCTAAGGGTCCTTGGGGGTCAACTAGCCCACCAGGTACCTCCAGTAAGCGCCAGGGAGCTGCGATGCAGAGAGGTGGTCTGAGGCCACGCCCCTTTTTACACCTCTCTGCAACACAGCTCTGTGGTGCTTACTGGAGGTACCTGGTGGGTTAGTTGTCCCTCAGGGACTCTCAGGACTCAATGGGAATGAATCCCCCAATTTACAACGTGCCAGGGGGCACGTTTGCAAAGTGGTGCAGGGAGGGGGTGGGGCCTGACATAGCAAGTGTGCAAATGCAGCCCCTGGCACATTGTAAATTGGGAGATTAAGTCCCCTTCAATCCTGAGGGTCCCTGGGGGGAACTAGCCCACAAGGTACCTCCATATGTGCCAGGGAGATGCGTTGTAGAGAGGTGTTCAGAGGCCACGCCCCTTTTTACACCTCTCTGCAATGCAGCTCTGTGGCACTTACTGGAGGTAGCTGGTTGGCTAGTTGGCCCTCATGGCCCTCAGGATTCAATGGGAATGAATCCCCCAATTTACAACGTGCCAGGGGGCATGATTGCACAGTGGTGCAGGGAGGAGGCGGGGCCTGACATAACATGTGTGCAAATGCACCCCCTGGCACATTGTAAATTGGGGGATTAAGTCCCCTTAAATCCTGAGGGTCCCTGGGGGCGAACTAGCCCACAAGGTATCTCCAGAATGCGCCAGGGAGCTGCATTGCAGAGAGGTGTTCAGAAGTCACACCCCTTTTTACACCTCTCTGCAACGCAGCTCTGTGGTGCTTACTGGAGGTCGCTGGTGGGCTAGTTGGCCCCCAGGGACCCTCATTTGGTATGCGACGTGTGCGCGGTGCCTGGCTACGCATATCGTCATATACGTATGGCATCGTGTTTGCATGTTTGGTATGCTCAGCCCCGCATAACGTTATTTCTGTGTGGGGTCATGCTGGGTGTGTGACTCCTGTAAATAAAAATTATGTCTAAAACTATATGTATAGCAGTTTAATATGTATATTAGACCAAGAGATTATGTAAACTATATATATTTCTAAATACAATAAAGTTATATTACACTTAAAGATACTTTTGCAAAGTCGCGCCGGATGCGCCCCGGGTACGCGCCGGATGAGCGACTTCCATGCGACTTTAAAAGAAAGCATTTCATTGGTTTACAAGGTTTTCTATTCTAGAAGTTGAAGTAACTCACCCTTTTTTCTCATTCTTGCTACGCCATCCCAGGAGACACACCTGCTGTATTTTTTTAGCTAATTTGTATATTTTTTGGGTGTTTTCCATCTTGAACAGAAATGGCTTCTTCTAATCCTTTTCTGGATGTACCATCTGAAGAAGAGGACTTGGAACAACCTTTGAAAAAGAAGAAGGAATCCATTGTGTGGAATTTTTTTACAATTCCAGTTGGTGAAAAAAAAGTAAATACCAGCAAGGTCAGCTGCACTCTTTGCGGAAGCAAACTGTCGAGGGGAAGTGATAAAAAGTACTCATGCGGAACATCTAGCATGATGAAGTATCTTCAGACAATTCACCCTTGACCTCTGGTGCGTGAACAACTCCGACATGCCCAAGAATAGATGCAGCAGAACAACCAGGGAGCTAGTCCAAGCACTTCAGGAGCCTCAAGCCCCTCATCTCAAGGTCCGTACATTCGTCCTGAATTTGCTAATCTACAGCAACACTGCATCAAATGCAAGACTGTGGTTTATTGTGGGGAGCAATCTGTAGCAAGAAATCACCACTGTTAATTTTTTTTTATGGTTGCAATGACTGTTTAATTGCAAAAGTTAAAACACCAAAAAATATAAAAGAATAAAAAAAGAGTTCTTTTCAGAACTACCTTATCTGTTAAAAAAAGAGAAATAAGTGCATGATAATACCTGGATGATTGCATAAGTGCATGTGTAGAGCTTCATTGATTGAAAGAGTGCATAGGTAGTGCCTGGGTCATAGCATGAATGCATGCGTAGCGACTGGATAATTAGAGTACTGCAAGGAGAGTGCTTGCTGAATTGGTAAGTGCTTGGGTTTTGGTGGAGGACATGCTGCTGGCTGGGTGATTGGAGGACTGCATGGATAGTGACAAAGTGATGGCTGCACTGCTTGGGTAGTGCTCAGGAGATTGTAGCACTGCATGTGTTATTGCCTGGGTTAATGCATGAGTTCATGGGTAGTGACAGGATGATTAGAGTGCTGCAAGGAGTGTGCATGGTGAATTTATGAGTGCTTGGGTTTTGGCGGAGTGATTGGATAAGTACATGTAGCTGGCTGGGTGATATGAAGAGTGTATAGGCAGTGACAGAGAGATGGCTGGACTGCATGGGTATTGCTCATGGGATTGTAGCAGTGCATGTGTTAGTGCCAGGGTCATTGCATGAGTACATGGGTACTGACTGGATGATTAGAGTGCTGCAAAGACAGTGCATGGTTAATTTATACGTGCTTGGGTTTTGGTAGAGTGATTGGAAAAGTACATGGTGCTGGCTGGGTCATTGGAGGAGTGCATGGGTAGTAACAGGGCGATGGCTAGACTGCATAGATAGTACTCGGGGGATTATAGCACTGCATGAGTTAGTGCCTGGGTGATTGCATGAGTACATGGGTAGTGACTGGATGATTAGACTGCTGCAAGGAGACTTTATGGTGAATTTATAAGTGCTTGGGTTTTAGTGGAGTAATTGGATAGGTACATGGGTACTGACTGGATGATGAGAGTACTGCAAGGAGAGTGCATGGTGAGTTTATAGGTGCTTGGGTTGTGGCGGAGTGATTAGATAAGCACATGGTGCTGGCTGGATGATTGGAAGAGTGTATGGGGAGTGCAAGGGGGATTGCTTGACTGCACAGGTAGTGTTGTGGGGATTGTAGCACAACATATGTTACTGCCTGGGTCAATGCATGGGTACATGGGTAGTGACTGCATGATTAGAGTACTTCAAGGAGAGTGCATGGTGAATTTATAAGTTCTTGGGTTTTGGCGGAGTGATTGGATAAGGACATGGGTGTGACTGGGTGATTGGAGTAGTGCATAGCTAGTAACAGGGAGATTGCTGGACTACATGGGTAGTGCTCAGGGGATTGTAGCAGTGCATGAGTTAGTGCCTGGGTCATTGCATGAGTACATGAGTAATGACAGGATGATTAGAGTACTACAAGGAGAGTTCATGGTGAATTTATAAGTGCTTGGGTTTTGGCGGAGTGATTGGATATGTACATGGGGCTGGCTAGGTGATTGGAGGAGTACATAGATAGTGACAGGAAGATTGCTGGACTGCACAGGTAGTGCTCAGGGGGTTTTAGCAGTGCATGAGTTAGTGCCTGGGTGATTGCATGAGTGTATGGGTACTGACAGGATGATTAGACTGCTACAAGGAGACTTTATGGTGAATTCATAAGTGCTTGGGTTTTGGCGGAGGGATTGGATAAGTACATGGGCACTGGTTGTATGATGAGAGTACTGCAAGGAGAGTGCATGGTGAATTATAAGTGCTTGGGTTGTGGCGGAGTGATTAGATGAATACATGGTGCTGGGTGATTGGAAGAGTGTATGGGGAGTGACGGGGGATTGCTTGACTGCACGGGTAGTGGTCTGGGGATTGTAGCTCTGCATGACTTAGTACCTGGGTCATTGCATGAGTACATGGGTAGTGACTGGATGATTAAACTGCTGCAAGGAGACTTTATGGTGAATTTATAAGTGCTTGGGTTTTAGTGGAGTAATTGGATAGGTACATGGGTACTGACTGGATTATGAGAGTACTGCAAGGAGAGTGCATGGTGAGTTTATAGGTGCTTGGGTTGTGGAGGAGTGATTAGATAAGCACATGGTACTGGCTGGATAATTGGAAGAGTGTATGGGGAGTGCAAGGGGGATTGCTTGACTGCACTGGTAGTGCTCTGGGGATTGTAGCACAACATATGTTACTGCCTGGGTCAATGCATGGGTACATGGGTAGTGACTGGATGATTAGAGTACTTCAAGGAGAGTGCATGGTGAATTTATAAGTTCTTGGGTTTTGGCGGAGTGATTGGATAAGGACATGGGTGTGACTGGGTGATTGCTGGACTACATGGGTAGTGCTCAGGGGATTGTAGCAGTGCATGAGTTAGTGCCTGGGTCATTGCATGAGTACATGGGTATTGACTGGATGATTAGAGTACTGCAAGGACAGTGCATGGTGAATTTATAAGTGCTTGGGTTTGGCGCAGTGATTGTATAAGTCCATGGGGCTGGCTAGGTGATTGGAGGAGTACATAGATAGTGACAGGAAGATTGCTGGACTGCATGGGTTGTGCTCTGGGGATTGCAGCACTGCATGGGTTAGTGCCTGGGTCATTGCATGAGTACATGGGTAGTAACTGGAAGATTAGAATGCTGCAAGGAGAGTGCATGGTGAATTTATAAGTGCTTGGGTTTTGGCGCTGTGATTGGATAAAGAAATAGGCTGGTTGGGTGATTGGAAGAGAGCACAAATTAAAAATAAGGAGAGAGGGGTCCCACTCACCAAAGGGACAGGACACCAAAATTAGACACTTCTGTCAAAGACAAGATCCCTTTGGGCTCCTTTGTAAAGTATACTGGTACACCCAGCTGTCACACATGCACCGTTCAAATCATCAGCATTCACACGAAACCAAAAGGATAATATAAAGATTATATTTTATTATAAACAATCCTAATAGGATTTAAAATATACAGAATAAAAATGAATTGATGTTAAAGCAGCATATACATCATCAATATACATCAAATGATCAAATAAAATTAAAATATATCCTAAACGAGCACGATCTAGAAGACTGTGACAGTTATTGGAGACAAAAAAAACCAATACATCAAATTGGCACACCAAGTCTTAAAACTAAACAACGCTGGGTCAACACTTTGTCATCTTATTTTCTTTCATAATGGACCGCTGGAAATGCTTGGGTGCTCAATCGACACAGAGTGACGCGTTTCAGTGGTATAGTATGGTTCATCACCTTCTACAGGTTTCATGTAACAAATCAGTGTCTCCCCATGCAATCCGTTAAGAGATACATCAATAAACAATGGGAGAACTGTTTCTTCCTCTGATGTGGTTGCTTAACTCCTCCAGACCACACCAAGCATAAAACAGGAATGTTGGCATAAATGTCCTCCCTTAGTTTTCTTTCTTTGAGTTGTTATGTTGAGTAGGGACAGAATGAACACGAGTAGAAATCAAACTTTCCTTGTTCCCTTCTTCAAACTCAGCAATATACCGCCACTGGAGCTGTCGCAAATTATTTCCTATTCGGTCAATCCACCTTTTGACGGACTTAAACACTGCTCCTACAGGCATGTACCGTTCCAAAACCAACTGCCGGGAAGTAAAAAGTCTCCAACCTCTTCCGATATTTTCCGATAGTGACTGAGTGCATGGTGAATTTAGAAGTGCTTGGGTTTTGGGGCAGTGATTGAATAAGTACATGGTGCTGGCTGGTTGATTGGAGGAGTGCATTTGTAGTAACAGGGAGATTACTGGACTGCATAGGTAGTGCTCAGGGGATTGTAGCAGTGCATATGCTAGTGCCTGGGTCACTGCATGAGTACATGGGTAGTGACTGGATGATTAGAGTGATGCAAGGAGAGTGCATGGTGAATTTATAAGTGCTTGGGTTTTGGTGGAGAGATTGGATAAGTACATGGTGCTGGCTGGGTGACTGTAGGAGTGCATGGGCACTACCTGGGTATTTGAAGGAGTGAGTGAGCAGTGTCTAGGCGGTTAGAGGATAGTATGGGAAGTACACAGGTGAATGTAGTACTGCATGGGTAGTGCTTGAGTTAATTAATCTTACCTTTTTTATAGTAGATATGAAAGTCATTGAAACAATTTTTCCAGTTCTTTTTTTAAAATCTAAATATGTAAACGTTTCAAACTTTAGAATTTGGGTCTGTAAAAGAGAAGAAAAAATACAGTTATATGTAATATTATGGTTTTAAGAACACAACATAATTTTACAATTACATAACATATTCAGTTTGCCTCTTTTGCTGTTTACAGAATCTATTGAATTTCACCATACACAGTGATTTCAATGTTGCTCATCATGTAACAGCGGGAAAAAAAATACAATCAATAAGATTGTTAAAAAACACAAATCTGTGTTCAGAATATTTACAACAAACTCAACTATCTGTTTACTTTTCCTAAAATAAACATTCTCAATAATATTGCATATAATACAAAGATCAAATATCTGAAATATTTATTTCTAAAACAATTTTGCAAATACAGTATCAAAGAACAGAAATGATAATTGAATCAGCAATTGTAGATATCTTACCTATAGGCAATGATGTTTCCCAAAATCATTTGCATTGACAATATCTAAAATAAACTTCCTAATTCAAATGACATCTTCCCAATAGGCCAAAAGATGTTTTCGAATTTGTTTGTATTGATAATTTCCAAAATAATCTCATTAATTCCTGTTGACATCTTCCCAATAGGCCGAATGATGCTCTCAGAACTTTGGTATCAAAAATATTAGGTATGAATTTGGTAATTCATTAGGCAACCAATATTTGAATTGCAAATGGGCATCATTACAAAGTGTCCATCCTTTATTGCACTTTAAATATACAGTGTAGTGTCCAGATGTTGTAGAAGCTCCATCATGGAAAACAATTGCCACTGCTTTGAAAGTTCTTCCTGAAATTGACAGTTGACTTGCCACAAAATCTTTAATATTAGTTTCCAATTTTCTTCCATCTGGTCTGCAATGTTGTATCATTAAAATGACATATTGTCCAAATCGTTCTATAAATAATGTTGATAACATTTCAGTTTCGCACTGACTATATTCCATATTTTGATTTACTGATTTTACTAATTTTTAAAAAAACACTGTTTTACAATCTGGTATTGTTAAATATATGAATCTTTCAGTGTCTATTTCAGTGGTAGAAGTAAATGTACAATCTTCACATTCATGTTTCCACCTATAATGAAGTCCAAACAGATTTTCAATTTATATTCCTTCATCTTCCAATACTGAAAGCATAAACATAGGAAATTCCTGAGCATCTTGCTGTACATTCTGTGTAAATTGTGATGAACCAGAACATATATCCAGAAGATTCCGAATGCCAGAAACACTTTGGATTTTAGTTTTATCAGTTCGCAAGTTTTCAAAAATAGAATGCAACAAGGAACAAAACCTGTTTTCTCGATTCTCCATAATTTGCTGTTGGAGATTTTCTAGAAAAAATACGACGTTCACAATTACATTAGCATAGCAGTTGATACCTGAACCATTCTCTAACTGATATCCTACAATCTCTTCAACAGTGTCCTTTTTCTTTTTGTTTGGAATCACAACATTCTCTTGTTTTTTTTCTTCTTTCCAACCTCACTACAGAGATTCTCATATGTTCATATTCGACCTACTACACTCTTTTCATATACAGGATATTCACCTAAGTTGGGAGCATACAGTCTTCTTAACCGATTATACTCTCTTACACAATTTGCATCTGCACTAATCTTTCTCTCATCAAAATCAATCAAATACAATCCATACAAGTTCTGACTTGGGACAGTGCAACATATGACATTCCCTCTTCAAATATAGTACTTTCAATGTTTACCAAAGCACTGTCTACACTTAAACCTTGAGATTTATGAATGGTCACCGCATATGCTAAAGAAAGAGGAAACTGTTTTCTACGAACATACAAATCTTCAACAAGCAATAAACGAATAGAACAGCATCCAATCTGTTTTACTTCTTCAATCTAATCAAATTTAATCTTCAAAAATTCAATTCCATCTCTATTTTGATAGTTAACAAAATCAACAACTTTTCCCATTGCTCCATTTACTAAACAATTTTCCACATCCAAATTACGCCGTCAAATTACCCGACAGTTTTCACATACATATAATTTCTTTTGTAAACCAGCAGTCTTAGATATAGATTTTTCCAAAGAATCCAATTTTGATTTTAATTTTTCTGACAAAATAATAGTAATTCCTTTGTGCTCTATTTTATCAATGGCTTCCATTTTTATTATTTGTTGTTTTTCTAACTTCAAAAGTTCTTCATTGAATGTAGAACGCTCACGCAGTGTTGGCATTAGGCAGATTATAGATTTTTTTCCTCCAATTTTTTTGTATAATATTTCCGGAGCAACATTTTCATTTGGAAACAAGTTTGTAAGAAGTAGACTTTGCAAAGCTTCTTTGCCATGTTCTGTCAACACACCAATTCTTATATCTTGAAGAATGCTTCCATAATCTTCATCACTTGCCTTTCGCATATTTTTGATACGTTCTTTGTATTCAAAATATAACCAAATGTTGACATTTCCAATACTCCCCAAAGATTTTCTGGTGTCTTCATGTACAAGTGTTTTAAAAACTGGTTGCCCTCCTACAGGAGTAAGTTGCAGTAGATCACCGAAAACAATGACATGTTTTCCTCCAAATAACACATCGTATTCTGTTTTTAAAATTTGCTGCATTCTTAAATGCACAAAGGCAAGCATTACGTTTGAGACCATGCTCACCTCATCAATAATCAGAAGTTACATTTTCTTTAGTACTCTTGAAACTTGCAAACAAGCTTCTCCAGAAAGCTTTTGTTATTCCAACTTGTTTTCATGTTCAACAGGTAGCATTAGTAAGCGATGTAATGTCATTCCTTTAATGTTGTGTGCTGCTAACCCAGTTGGTGGTACAAAAGGGGGTGGTGATGGACGGAGCATCAGAACCAATCAAACACTCGCCATAAGTTGGCAGGGTATGCTCAGATGTGAGTCCCTTGCTCACTTTGCCACTGGATTCAAGCAAGCCTGGCTGAAGACGGCTGAAATGCCAGAAACCGGTCCTAGGAAGCTTGTTTCCGGTCCAGGGAAGGCATGGCTTGGCAGTTCGGTCTGGACTGTTCACATGAGGCACAGGGTCAGACTGATTTGCATATGGCCATGTCTGAACTGGGGTGGCAGAGTGGGCTAAAGAACGGTGATGGATCAAACCCAGATCTGTTGACTGGGTGTGAGTGTTTGATTAGTTCTGATGCTCCGTCCATCACCACCCCCTTTCGTACCGCTTTGTTCGCCATAAGTTGGCAGGGTATGCTCAGACGTGAGTCCCTTGCTCACTTTGCCACTGGATTCAAGCAAGCCTGGCTGAAGACGGCTGAAATGCCAGAAACCAGTCCTAGGAAGCTTGTTTCCGGTCCAGGGAAGGCTTGGCTTGGCAGTTCGGTCTGGACTGTTCCCATGAGGCACAGGGTCAGACTGATTTGCATATGGCCATGTCTGAACTGGGGTGGCAGAGTGGGCTAAAGAACGGTGATGGATCAAACCCAGATCTGTTGACTGGGTGTGAGTGTTTGATTAGTTCTGATGCTCCGTCCATCACCACCCCCTTTTGTACCGCTTTTTTCGCCATAAGTTGGCAGGGTATGCTCAGACGTGAGTCCCTTGCTCACTTTGCCACTGGATTCAAGCAAGCCTGGCTGAAGACGGCTGAAATGCCAGAAACCGGTCCTAGGAAGCTTGTTTCCGGTCCAGGGAAGGCATGGCTTGGCAGTTCGGTCTGGACTGTTCACATGAGGCACAGGGTCAGACTGATTTGCATATGGCCATGTCTGAACTGGGGTGGCAGAGTGGGCTAAAGAACGGTGATGGATCAAACCAAGATCTGTTGACTGGGTGTGAGTGTTTGATTAGTTCTGATGCTCCGTCCATCACCACCCCCTTTTGTACCGCTTTGTTCACCATAAGTTGGCAGGGTATGCTCAGACGTGAGTCCCTTGCTCACTTTGCCACTGGATTCAAGCAAGCCTGGCTGAAGACGGCTGAAATGCCAGAAACCGGTCCTAGGAAGCTTGTTTCCGGTCCAGGGAAGGCATGGCTTGGCAGTTCGGTCTGGACTGTTCCCATGAGGCACAGGGTCAGACTGATTTGCATATGGCCATGTCTGAACTGGGGTGGCAGAGTGGGCTAAAGAACCGTGATGGATCAAACCCAGATCTGTTGACTGGGTGTGAGTGTTTGATTAGTTCTGATGCTCCCTCCATCACCACCCCCTTTCGTACCACTTTGTTCGCCATAAGTTGGCAGGGTATGCTCAGACGTGAGTCCCTTGCTCACTTTGCCACTGGATTCAAGCAAGCCTGGCTGAAGACGGCTGAAATGCCAGAAACCGGTCCTAGGAAGCTTGTTTCCGGTCCAGGGAAGGCTTGGCTTGGCAGTTCGGTCTGGACTGTTCCCATGAGGCACAGGGTCAGACTGATTTGCATATGGCCATGTCTGAACTGGGGTGGCAGAGTGGGCTAAAGAACGGTGATGGATCAAACCCAGATCTGTTGACTGGGTGTGAGTGTTTGATTAGTTCTGATGCTCCGTCCATCACCACCCCCTTTTGTACCGCTTTTTTCGCCATACGTTGGCAGGGTATGCTCAGACGTGAGTCCCTTGCTCACTTTGCCACTGGATTCAAGCAAGCCTGGCTGAAGACGGCTGAAATGCCAGAAACCGGTCCTAGGAAGCTTGTTTCCGGTCCAGGGAAGGCATGGCTTGGCAGTTCGGTCTGGACTGTTCACATGAGGCACAGGGTCAGACTGATTTGCATATGGCCATGTCTGAACTGGGGTGGCAGAGTGGGCTAAAGAACGGTGATGGATCAAACCAAGATCTGTTGACTGGGTGTGAGTGTTTGATTAGTTCTGATGCTCCGTCCATCACCACCCCCTTTTGTACCGCTTTGTTCACCATAAGTTGGCAGGGTATGCTCAGACGTGAGTCCCTTGCTCACTTTGCCACTGGATTCAAGCAAGCCTGGCTGAAGACGGCTGAAATGCCAGAAACCGGTCCTAGGAAGCTTGTTTCCGGTCCAGGGAAGTCATGGCTTGGCAGTTCGGTCTGGACTGTTCCCATGAGGCACAGGGTCAGACTGATTTGCATATGGCCATGTCTGAACTGGGGTGGCAGAGTGGGCTAAAGAACGGTGATGGATCAAACCCAGATCTGTTGACTGGGTGTGAGTGTTTGATTAGTTCTGATGCTCCATCCATCATCACACCCTTTTGTACCGCTAACCAAGTTGGAGCAGTTGCAACTCAAGATAAATGTGATTCAGTGGTTTTCTATAAATAACTGGTCAAAACTTTAATTAATAAACTTTTTCCTGTACCAGCTTGACCACTAATATACATTCGGATAGGTTTAAATGATGTACAGTTGCATTCTTTATTTTCATGAAGAAAACCATGGTCGATCTGTTGTGTAACTTGCTGATATATTTCTTTCTGTTCAATATTTAGGTGCTCTTCCAAGTTTCCCAACTCCATAATATCATGTTGAGCTTGATGCATTGCCATTTCTACTTCACTTATAGCAATTGCTTATTCATTTTCAAGAATTGGCTCTCCTAGAGGATCTTGACTCAGTGGAGCAGAACTTTGACTATCTTGAGAACTGTCTCTAGCAATATCAACTGCAATACTAGATTCCTGTTCGATTTCTTCATTCAACATTTGGAGATAATTTGGAAAAACTGTGCATTCAATGCTATCTTTACATGCATTAAAAAAATCTTCATAGCACTGAAAATCTCCAAGTAATTCCATTTCAGTACGCCAAGGCTTGAAGAGTTGCAGAAGTGCTAAAAAGTAAAATTCTCTTTTATAAGGAGTATCACAACTCAGTTTCCTGTGATTAATCAGATTTCCTTTACTTTGTTTCACCAAACATCCTTCTGAACCAATCACTGCATATTTTTCTTCATTTATGTTCTCTGTAATAATTCTCTTAAAACTGTAATATTGCAGTACTTAATAGAGACATATGTTTTCAACATGGGGACTTCTATTTGGATAGCACGTATCCAACATGTTTGTTTTAACAATATCTGTGCTTTCCGGTTTATGTAATGCAAAATATTCGAGTTCTTGTATAGATTGAAGTACTCAATTTTGTGTTGCAGTAAGAACTAGACTAACCCGAATGATTCCTCTGGACTTTGAATATAAACTTGCAGAGGACAACCGATCCGAACATTCGTATGATCCAATCTCTCGATGGTACAGCATCTCCAAGCTAAAGCTGCACAATTTCCTACTAAGTGTCTTCTCTTGGGAAATTTCTTCCCACATTTCTTTCAACTCCGTCTTTTCAGATTTTGCTATGTATGTTACATACCGATCAACAGCAATGGAATTATACGCAACATACTGGATATCCATATTAGCATTCCATATTGACAAAATAACTGGATTAATAACCATTAATATACTTTGATTGTTCACTTCTTTTTAAATTGCAAGTGTTTTTGGGAGATTTTCTAGTGATAGTATGCCTCACTGCTGACATGAAACTGTTGACTCTTCCTTTGGATATTACTGGATGTGGAAATCCAAAACAACATTTGGTATAAAACTTTTCCTTTGACTTGTATTTCCATCGACAGTATTTGCCACATCAATGAGTTTGAAACTGTAAAACTTGTTGTCTTAAGCTGTTTTCTTCTCTTGTTTTTGGTATAGCACATGTAACATAGTCTTCAATAAAAGATAAAACAGTCTCGTCCGAAACAGTTCCAAATTTGGGTGCATCCTTGATCCATAAAAACATATGTATATGAGGAGCACCTCTAGCTTGATACTCCTTTCTCCAAAAGAAATCAATAAGTTCTCCAAGAGAAGGATTGTTTTCATTGCAAATAGAAGACATAATAGCTTGAAACCTATGAATAAAATATCTGCACACATTTACAGGATCCAAGGAACACAGTTCTCCAGATGTCTTGAATTCAATGTTTTTAATATTTGCATTTGCTTCTCGAGGAAATTCAAGTAAATCGTCCCATGCATATTCAGCACAGCTTAGCGTAACAAACCACGTAGGAGTTCCTAAGTTCCTTAACATACATTTAAGTTCTCCATGACGACGATACCAATACTCATTAGTACCACGTTGACACGCCATCAAATTAATCAATTGAGATTCTGAATGATCATCTCTCTGATGTACTTTGTCCATGAGTTCCTTTGCAGAAACATTTTGAAGATGAACTCCTGTTTTTAATATATGGTTGACTGCATATGAAAGTCCAGACAAGTCCCTTTCAAACAAAAGATGAAATATATAAGGGATATATTGTCGAAATCTTGGATCTTCTGAGTACAATCTTGTTGTCCGATATTCTGATGCGGGAATCTGTACTGGTCGTTCGTCATATTGTCCACCTTTTCCAGTTGGAAAGAGCTGTGGAAAACAACGAGCTTCCAAACTTTTTCTCAAACACTCATGGGAGTCCCCTTTGCTTTCTTCATTTGAAATAATTCAATAGTATTTCCCATCACTCCTTTGGAATGTAACGGATGTACACTATAATGTTCATAAATTTCTTCACTTTTGTACGTGTCCACTTGATCAATTTGGCCACTTGAAATTTCGCTATCATCTCCTAAAACCATTTCTTCTTCTTCCACATACACATGTTTGTAGTAATCATTGTTCTTTATGGGATATAACGTAGCCTTTTGCAATTTCCTCACTAATTCTTGCCATATTTTTTGACTCTTTGTAGAAACACCATTAACTAGAATAATGACAGGTTCAGTTTCCACTTTCTCTACACCAATAGTTTCAATATTTTTCTTTAAATTTAAAGGTAAACACACAACTCTTCCTTTTAAACCTCTTTATAAATCTGTGGGAGGCAACTCACCTGTATTAGGCTCCATACGAACAATAGCCTGAAAAGGGTGCACAGATTGAATCAGAATGGACTCATAAGTATTTAAATCTACCAGCTCTGGAGGAATAACTACAAACTCTATGTAATTATGTACAGCTCTAGCTGGCATTGTGTTATCCTCTAATTTGGTATACCAATATTTACAAAAATGGTGATCACTACCCAAATCAAAGCAATCTTCTACCAACATATAAGTTGCAAATTCCTTCCACCTATCATTGTTTTCTTTTTCACTTTTTAAATGCAGATCAACATTCCTAGTTTGATCTCTATAGTTAGTTCGGCGACAACAAATTCAAACATAGTTTGGTCTTTCACAACAAATTACCTTAAACTTCATAATTTCTTTTTCAAACTTCTCAGTACTACTATCTTCCACGTCTTCTTCAACACCTACTTCTATCAAACACTCACTTTCTCTACACTCTTGTTCAGGACCAAAGTAAAGAAATTCTATTTCATCACAAACTTTTTTTACATCTGATACTGACCCATGCAAAAGAGCACTGTTTAAGTCACTTAAAATTATTGCCAGACTTTTTGCCTAGTACAATCTCCTTACTAACTTCCACATTTGAGAGTGATGTACTGCTAACATTTTCAAATGATGAAAAACACTTTTATACCATTTTCTAGAAAGAAAAGCCAGCAAATGACCTTGAAAACCAGTATTTTTTCTCACTTTACACGGATCTAGTCCTTGCAGCATCTTTATGTTTTGTTTAACACTTTTTAGTATACTCTCGTAAGAAATTCTGTAAAATGCCAATAGACTCCTGTCGTATACTACAAATACTACTACAATCCTAAGTATACACTGGGGCTTTAGTGCGTCTCCCTAGAACTTCATCAGCTATCACTTCTTCTACATTTCTAGGAACCATCTTTTCTTTTTCAACTGCACAACCGTTCTTCACTTCTTAAGCACGACCACTGGTATCAACTGCATGACCTAAGTACTGGTTTGAAAATAACTCTCTTCATTAAAAAAAGGCCCTGAACTTAAAGTGTGCTTCCATTCACCCAAAACAAAATTCAAAACTCAAGTTAGTTCTGTTAATTAGTCTCTTCTTTTTACTTTTGTTCTTCATAAAATGCATTGGTTTATCTAATAAACGCATTCTGTTTAAAACTAAAATGAACAATTTCCTTTTTAATTCAAAAGCCTTTTCAACAATAGTTTTAATCTGTTTTTTCTTTTTATAAAATGCTGATCTTTTTTTATATTTCTTGCCATTTTTTAATACATTTTGTACTATACTGGGAAACATTAGTTTCCTTATTTCATTAAATTGATTCTTTCTTCTTTTAGCATAGATTGTTTTTTCAGAACGTGATTTGCCATTAATTTGTCCTTTTTTCATTTCATTCTTCTTTGTTCGTGATGTATTCTTTCTATTTTCTATATTGTCAAAGCAGTTTCTAGTCCTTGAAAGTCTTTTAATAAAATCTTTTGCTATCTTACCGCAAGACTTTTTCTTTTTCCCCACATGTTGTAGCTGATCTAATTGTTGCTGTTGTCTTTTCTTGAAATAGTATTCTTTCTTTTGTTCTTTTCTCTTTTGTGTTTTTTCCTCATGGTAAATCTTTCTTAATGATGATGAACAATATCTAAAAAATGTAATATTATTGATATAACTATATAGAAATATACTATTCTATTACTAAAGAAACACGTTCTACATAAAAACAATTAAATGCTTTCTTTTGAAATCACATGGGGTTTGCTACACTACATGGGTACTACCTGGGTAATTGGAGCATTGAATGAGTAGTGTTTAGAGGGCTGCATGGATAGAGTACAGGGGATTGTAGCAGAGCATGAGTTAGTGCCTGGGTCATTGCATGAGTACATGGGTAGCGACTGGATGATTAGAGTGCTACAAGGAGAGTGCATGGTGATTTTATAAGTGCTTGGGTTTTGGCGGAGTGATTGGATAAATACATAGTGCTGGCTGGGTGATTGGAAGAGAGCACAGGGAGTGACAGGGTGATTGCTGGACTGCATGGGTACTACCTGGGTAATTGAATTAGTGAATCAGTAGTGTGTAGGTGGTTAGAGGACTGCATGGGCAGTGCTCAGGGGATTATAGCACTGCACGTGTTAGTGCCTGGGTCATAGCATGATTACATGGGTACTAACTAGATAATTAGAGTACTGAAAGGAAAGTGCATGGTGAATTTATAAGTGCTTGGAGTTCGGCAGAGTGATTGGATAAGTACTTGCATCTGGCTGGGTGATTGGAGGAGTACATGGGTACTGTCAGGGTGATGGCTAGACTGCATGGGTAGTGCACAGAGGATTGTAGCACTGCATGTATTAGTGCCTGGATCATTGCTTGAGTACATGGGTAGTGTCTGTATCTTTAGAGTGCTGCAAGGAGAGTGCATGGTGAATTTATAAGTGCTTAGGTTTTGGCAGAGTGATTGGATAAGGACATGGTGCTGGCTGGGTGATTGGAAGAGTGCGTAGGTAGTGACACGGAGATGGGTGGACTACATGGATAGTGCTCAGGTGATTGTAGCAGTGCATATGTTAGTGCCTGGGTCATTGAATGAGTACATGGGTAGTGACTGGATAATTAGAGTACTGCAAGGAGAGTGCATGGTGAATTTATAAGTGCTTCAGTATTGGTGGAGCAATTGGATAAGTACATAATACTGGATGGGTGATTGGAGGAGTGCATGGGTACTACCTGGGCAATTGGAGGAGTGAATCAGTAGTGTGTAGGTGGTTAGCGGTCTGCATGGGTAGTGCACAGTGGATTGTAGCAGTGCATGTGTTAGTGACTGGGTCACTGCATGACTACATGGGTACTGACTGGATGATTAGAGTACTGCAAGGAGAGAGCATGGTGTTTTTATATGTGCTTAGGTTTTGGCGGAGTGATTGGATAAGTGCATGGTGGTGGCTGGGTGATTGGAGGAATGCATAGGTAGTGACAGAAAGATGGCTGGACTACATGAGTAGTGCTCAGGGGATTGTAGCAGTGCATGCGTTAGTGCCTGGGTCATTGCATGAGAACATGGATACTGACTGGATGATTTGAGTACTGCAAGGAGAGTGCATGGTGATTTTATAAGTGATTGGGTTTAGGCGGAGTTAATTGGGTACCTATATTGTGTTGGCAGAGTGATTGGAAGAGTGCACAGGGAGTGACAGGGGGATTGCTGGAGTACATAGGTAGGGCACTGGGGATTTTAGTACTGCATGAGTTAGTGCCTTTTTTCATTGTATGAGTATATGGGTAGTGAATGGATGATTAGAGTACTGAAAGGAGAGGGCATCGTGAATTTATAAGTGTTTGGGTTTTGGCGGAGTGATTGGATAAGTACATGGTGCTGGCTGGGTGATTGGAAGAGTGCAAAGGGAGTGATATGAGGAATGCTGGACTGCATGGGTAGTGCTCTTGGGATTGTAGCAGTGCATGAGTTACTGCCTGGGTCATTGCATGAGTACATGGGTAGTGACTGGATGATTACAGTGCTGCAAGGAGAGGCATGGGGAATTTATAAGTGCTTGGGTTTTGGCGGAGTGATTGGATAAGTACATGGTGCTGGCCGGGTGATTGGATGAGTGTATAGGCAGTGACAGGGAGATGGCTAGACTGCATGGGTAGTGTTCAGGGGATTGGAGCAGTGCAAGTGTTAGTGCCTGGGTCATTGCTTGAGTACATGGGTAGTGACTGGATGATTAGAGTACTGCAGGTAGAGTGCATGAGGAATTTATAAGTGCTTGGGTTTAAGCCGAGTAATTGCATAAGGACATGGTGCTGGCTGGGTGATTGGAAGAGTGCATAAGTAGTGCCAGGGAGATGGGTGGACTTCACAGATAGTGCTCAGGGGAAAGTACCAGTGCATGTGTTAGTGCCTGGGACATTACATGAGTACATGGGTAGTGACTGGATGATTAGAGTACTGCAAGGAGAGTGCATGGTGAATTTATAAGTGCTTGGGTTTAAGTGGAGTGATTGCAAAAGGACATGGGGCTTGCTGGGTTGTTGGAGGAGTGCATAGGTAGTGAGAGGGGGATTGCTGGAGTGCATGGGTACTACCTGGTTAATTGGAGGAGTAAATCAGTAGTGTGTATGTGGTTAGAGGACTGCATGGGTAGTGCACAGGGGATTGTAGCCGTGCATGTGTTAGTGGCTGGATCATTGCATGAGTACATGGGTAGAGACTAGGCCTGGGCGGTAAATTCCGTTCCGCTCACGGAATTTGCGGAATTTGGGTAATTTCGCTTTCCGCGGAGAAAGCAAAATTGCCCAAAATTCTGCATTCCGCGACTTCGAGAAATTTTTTGCTTGTTTGCGTTCTCAAAATGCGTGTTCGCGAGATATTTCTCCCCGAGCACGGAAACAGCAATTGTGAACAGGAAAAAAGCATCGCGAACAAGCAATTCTGCTTGTTCGCGAAATTTCTGCGTGTTCGCAGAGATTTTTTACCGTTTCGTGGAGATTTGCGTAACGCGATTACGCAAATTCCGCCCACCCCTAGTAGAGACTGGATCATTAGATTGCTGCAAGGAGAGTGCATGGTGAATTTATAAGTGCTTAGGTTTTCGCGGAGTGATTGGATAAGAACATTGGGCTGGTTGGGTGATTTGAGAAGTGCATAGGTAGTGACAGGGAGATTAGTGGACCGCATAGGTATTGCTCAGGGGATTGTAGCAGTGTATGAGTTAGTACGTGGGTCCTTGCTTGAGTTCCTGGGTAGTGCTTGGATACTAACTGGAAGACTGCAGAGTATAGAATCAGTCAATCATTAGTCATGTAGTTTTAAAATCACATATTCACTACCTTTGCACTCCTGTAATCAGTCAGGCACCTCTCAATAGTTCACTAAGCATACATATAATAGTATAAATAGAATCTGAACACATAGATGAGTCATAACATACTATCTAGTTAAGTAGATATATACAACATGCCAGAAATGGCAATATGTGGTGGTTTTGTTTTGAGTTACATCTTGACCATTCAATCTACAAATATGTAACATCATTAATCTATACCTCTCAACAGACTTAAGAAAGAAGGGTAATTAACAACACCTTTTATGAGCATTTTTAAAACCACACTTTTAATATACATCTTCACCTTTGTGTCTAAAATTATGTGGCATCATTCAACTATACCTTTGCTCAAACTATAAAAAGAAGCCTAATTAACAGCACCTTATTTCACTATTCTATCTTAAAATATATTGCATCATTAAACTTTACCTTCTGTACAAACTAATAACAGAAACCTAATTATTAACACCTTATATGATCATCTTTCAAACAGCACAGTTGTGCTGAATCTTTACCAAAGTATCTATAATTATGCAGTATCATTCAACTATACATTTGCAGAGAGAAGAAAAAATAACGGCTAATAAACTACACCTTATATGAACATCTTTCAAACTACACATTTGAACTGCATCTTCTACCAACTATCTAAAACTATTTGGCATCATTCAACTATACATTTGAACATACTTTAAAAACTAGCTTAATTAATAACATCAGTACTCATCTTAAAAAATCCACATATTACTGTACATACTCTTTTTTAAACAATATTCAAGTACAATGAAACTAATTCCAATATACATCTCTACATTTAATAATATATTTTAAACAACACAGTTTTAGAATAATGTCAAATCCTTTTTAAATAAACCTCAAAATGTATGACTCACCTTGCAAATAAATGTGTTGAATGAAAATTCTCACACAGTCAGATAGGATTTTCTTTTACACACAGTCAATGTAATGCACCAGACTCAGCCAGGTCAAGCCAGTAATGGCATGGTTTTCCTCTCTTTTTCCATACAAATACACATAAGCAACAAATTACTTTGCCTCCCAAACCTTTTCAAATTGTAAAAACACATTTCCATTGGTTACAGATAATAACCCTTATCAACTGACTTCTATGCCAGTTTCCATAGCAACAGGTCATGCAACATTCAACTTAACTGACAGGTCACAAGTTCACCATATTTTCAAGTTCACCACACAATGTTGCAAATGAAAACAGCAGGTGTGGTGGGTTTTTCAAAACATGACCTTATCCTTTCTACTGTACCTTTCAAACATTTTTTACTAACCAATAAGAAACTTGCTTTTTAAACAAAGTCAAATGCACCCTATTTTTGAATGTACAATGTTCTTAAACAGCCAATCAATTCTCTTCTTTCTTAAAAACAGCATCTTCTCCACCATTTTAGATACCTCTCATTCTACCAACTGACTATCGCAGCTACAGACATCTTTTGATTACCTACAGACATCCTTTCAAGATGCTTTCTGTGTGGATTGTTGGGCACAGCTATGTATTCTGGTGCAAAAGGTATGCTGCCACAGAGGTATTGACAAAGACCTAGCATTGCAAAATGTAGACATTAAATGGATTGGACAGAGAGGATTAAAGTGGCACCAATTGATGCCTTTGATTAAAACCTTTTTGCATCTCCAAGCCCCTGACCTCATGATTGTGCACTGTGGTGGCAATGACCTATGCACATTGACTGGGATAGGTCTGGAATTGCTAATGCAGGACACCTTTCCAGAATTGATGTTGCTTTTCCCCCAAACTGTCTTTGTATACTCTAACATATGCCAAAGACAGAAATGGAAGTGGTCAAATCAATTTTGTCCTCAGATTGAGAAACCTAGAAAAATTGTCAATAAAACTGTTTCTGCTTACCTCAGAGACCATAGGATGGGCTCGAAATATAACAACAATCTTCATTTCAATATGGATGGCATCTACAGAAGTGATGGAGTACACTTCACTGATCAAGGCAACAGAGTGTTTCTCAACAACCTGAAGCTCTGCATCCACACTTACATGTAGCTACAACAATCTCCCAATGTAAACAAGGGCTCTTTTTAGAACCACTCAATAACCCAACAAATAACCTAGGTTTATATAAAAAAATCTTAATTATTTTTACTTGGAGTCACACACCCAGCGCGACTACAGGAGCCGCGCACCCATCGCGTTCACACCAGGGGGCTGTGCTGGGAGCCACGCACCCTTCGCGTTCACACCGGGGGGTCGCGATGGGAGCTGCACACCACTTGTGTTCATACTAGGGGGCCGCGCTGGGAGCCGTGCAACCCTCGCGTTCACATTAGGGGACCACGCTGAGTGCCGCGCTAGGGTCGCGACTCTAATCTTTGGCAAAATAAAAGTCTACAACCATTCATTTATATTCGCCCCGGGGACTCCAACCCTCGGGGCATGGCCAAATCTTTTTTTTTTTAAAGGGAGGGAGATCGCGTAGCCCCCTTCCCGGGTCACTTTTGACCCTGGGGACCCCATCCGCTGGGGCATAGCCTCGCAGTTGGGGACCGTGGGGGGAGCCCCAATGCCCCCACAGTCCCGCTGGCTCCCCGCCTCCTGTGAGAGCCGGCATTGCTTTTCCACAAGGGGAGCTGCTGACATGCAGCTCCCCTTGTGGAAAAGCAATTGTGCTTTGCTTCGTTGAAGTGAGAGCAGATTTCCCTGCTCTCGCCTTAATGAAGCAAAGCAGAGTTTGCTATGACAGGGCGGGAGCCACATGGCAAAAAGCAGTGTTGGGTGGTGGTCCCCAGGGCCATTGAGAGCTCCTGGAGGGGGGCCATGCTGGCCCCATCCCTCCATTTCAAATCCCCGTGGAGGTGGTGGTCCCTGGGGCAGTGTGGGGGTTTGCCCACTTACACATTTATTTTTTCAGCCCCGGAGAGGTGGTGGTCTCTGGGGCTGCAGGGGCCCCCGCGGGCCCCCACACAATAATTTGCGAGTGCCCCCGGGCCCTGGCCCACCCGGGGGCTTTTTTTCAAAATGAGAGTCCTCGCTTCTTTTTTTCTGCCATTTATTTTTTTTTAAATGTTTTTGTTCCTTGGGGTCCATGTGGGACCCCCTGAGCAGGCCTAGGGGTCAGGGTGTTTCTACCCTGCCCCCTTTTCTTCATTTTACACTTTGTTTTACTGTTTTCTTGTGACTCGGTTCTACCAAGTCACAAGATGGCTGCCAACAGTTCCTGATTTGGAGTGTTGGCAGTCAATCTCAGTCCAGCGCATGCCCAGGAGGGTTCACGAACCCACCGCGTCCCTAGATATCAAAACCTTTTTCTTATTTCTCAGGAACTACTGAATGGATTTACACTATTTTTTAAAAATGTCGCTTTCTGAACCAAGACCTACCTTTTTGAAAAATTTGGTGTAATTCCATTCAGCAGTTCGGGCTGTAGCTTTGTCTAAAGTTCCTATGGAAATGAACATGGGGAAAATGCATCTTGGGAATCCATTTTTTCTCGGCCCCCGCTTGACGAATCACACCAAAACATACAAGACAGGAGCTGACCGGAGCGCCCCACTAGTTTTGAAAATTTCATGAAGATTCCTCAAATGGCACCAACGTCATTGGCAAATCAAAAAACGCTTTTCCTATGGAAACATGGTCCTAACTATAACTACCTACTGGCTACCGCCAGTAGGTAGTATATAAATATATATATATATATATATATATATGTATGTATATATATATATATATATAGAGAGAGATAAGAGTTCCTGACTCGATTTTCAATCCACAGAAAAAGCAGGTACGGACCACAACGTGCGTTTCCAGTGCAAGTTTATTGCATCCTTGTTCAGCTACATTTCAAACAGCAAGTGCCCAGCATATATATATATATTCACTGAAAAAACCAAAGGTTTCAGGGGCGTTATAGTTAGGAATTGGCATTTAAAAAACCTTAGAAATTCACTAAAAAAAACATAGGTTTCAGGGGCGTTATAGTTAGCTGGACATTTCCCTCGTACAAAACCCTAGAAATTCCCCTGTTATAGGTAGTTCAGCTAACTATAACTCGCGCCCCCGCAATGCACTGCTGATGATGTCACATATTACATCACTCATGACATGGTCAGTGACATCACTCATGACATCACTGATGACATCTCAAATGACATCACTGATGACATCACTGATGACATCATCCATTGAGTATGTGTTTCTGAACAGTTTTATTATGTTTAATATATATAGGGAAAGGCCTGTTGAAAAATAAGTGGGTGTACAAGTGTGTGAATGGATGATTTTCTAGGTGCATAACTGACTCTATAAGTGAGTCATTAAATGTATCTTACTGCAGACTAGTGACTAAACTGTGTGAATGTCTGTATGTGTCTGTGTGTTGGTGTATAAGTGGCTGCATGGTTTTTTGAATAGCTATATGAGTGTCTATATGGGTTATTGATTGGTTGTCTGAGTATCTGTATGGGTGCCTGAGTGTTTGTGTGGGTAGGGTGTGTGTGACTCTGTGACTAGATGTGTGAGTGGGTGATTCAGTGGGTGCATGTTTTTAAGAGTGTATCTGTGATGGACTGTATGATTGGGTGAGTGTATGTATAGGTGTGTTAGTGATTGAATGTATATCTCAGTATACATGTGTGAGTAACTACATATGTGAAAGACAGTATATATGTGTGTGAGAGTATATAAGTGGGTGTATGTGAGAGTGTGTGATTGTGAGAGTGGCTGTATGGATGAGTGTGTGCTTGTATTAGTGATTGTATAAGAGCATAAGAATGTGATACTATTTGTATGAGTAAGTGAACTTGTGTGTGTATAACTGCATAGGTGAGTAAATGGGAGTGTGATTAATTATTTCCATGACTGACTAGGTGTGTAAGTATGTCTATGGATGATTGGTGGTGTCTGAGTGTCTATATAGGTATATAAATGCATATGATAGTCCTGTACTGAGTGACTGTAAGTATGATTGACTCTACAGGTGAGTGAGGGGAGGTGTGTGTAGACCTAAGAGTCAATGAGTGTGTATGTAGTTATTGGTGTTGGAGTATCTATGGTTTTGAGAATGGAAGTCTGAAATTTTTAGTCGGTGTATCAAAGGTTATATTAGGGTGTGAGAAGATGCACTAATTTATCACATGGATGACGTCATCAGTGATGTCATCAGTGATGTCATTTGAGATGTCATCAGTGATATCACTGGCCATGTCATGAGTGATGTAATATGTGACGTCATCAGCAGTGCATTGCAGGGGCGCGAGTTATAGTTAGCTGAACTAACTATAACAGGGGAATTTCTAGGGTTTTGTACGAGGGAAATGTCCAGCTAACTATAACGTGCATGAAACCTATGGTTTTTTCAGTGAATTTCAAAGGTTTTTTAAATGCTAATTCCTATCTATAACTTATCTCTGATGATATCATGTTTAATGATTTTGATTGGATTTCTATATTTTTCAAATTCAGTGTGTCATTTCATTAATTACAT
Source organism: Triturus cristatus (assembly GCF_964204655.1). Taxonomy (NCBI): domain Eukaryota; kingdom Metazoa; phylum Chordata; class Amphibia; order Caudata; family Salamandridae; genus Triturus; species Triturus cristatus. Next base: position 786,815,905 of record NC_140593.1, on the reverse strand, counting down.
TTTTGTTAAAATTCTTTTTTATCACCATTTTTAAATGTATTTTTTCAATCAATTCTTTTAAAAATTAAAAAATATTATTTGAAATTAATGGGTTTATCAAACATATTTTTTTATATTTTTCAAAATATTTTTTTAACTATTTGTGCAAAACTTTATTTTATATATTTTTCAATGTTTTTGGATCCGCGCACCCTAAGCGCACCGTTCTTGATCCCTACGCGATAGCATCCGCGCATGGTATGCGGCGGGTACGTGGTTAGTGCGCGATTTCAATGCGACTCCTAGCCTATACGCGACACGTTCGATGCACGTAACGCGATGTTTACGCGCTTCTGCGATGCGTCATCTGCGTCTATGACGCGGTGGGTGTGCGGATCCCGCAAAGTATTTAACATTTAAAAAAACATATTTATGTATTGCATGTGAATATTATTGAAGACAAACTCTAAACTAGTCTTAAAACTAATATATTTTGACATCTAATCCTATATTTCTTTTTAATTCAATTTCGCGGATGCGCGCTGGATGCGTGCTGCGTAAACGCACGGTGCGCGGATCCCATGTGACTTGCAGAAAAAGAGATTTGATTGGTTCATTACATTTCCTGTTCTAACTACTGAAAGACCCCACCCATTTCAATCATTCTTCTTTGAGCTTCTTTGGAGAACCACCTCTTTGGAGAGAAGAACATTTTTTAGACTAAGTTTACACTTAGCTCTAATTTTTTTTTTCAACCTCTGAGGATGAATTTTCGCCGGAGTTACCACGCAAGAACATTTCTCTTCAGTGGTATGGCCATTTTTTACTTTTCCCGAGGGGCAGAATAAAACCAATGCCACCTTGGTCACATGCAAGATTTGCAAAAGAGTCCTATCGAGAGGGGATCCTAACAAGAAATACTCTTGCGGCATGGCAAGTATGATGAAGCACATGAGGACCCTTCATCCAAACAATCTTGCAAAAGAAGAGTGCCGACGGATGAGAAACAGTCCAGCTCCTGCGCCATCCACCTCATCGCAGCCGAGCACTTCAAGAGTGCATCCATCAGACCAAACCTTGGACATCCGTCCTCAATTCCAAATTTTAAAAGTGCTCTGCACTACATGCAATAAGACTTTGTGCTATGGCGAGCAGTCGATCGATCTGATCTGCCGCCGCCAAGAAAGTCATATTTGCTATTTTTTTTTTTTTTTTTTTATTGTTCCCTGAAGTTCAGTCTTTGGTTTCTCCTGTTTTGTTTTTTGTTTTTTTCTTTCAGAAAAATCAAAGAAATCACAAAATTGTTCAGAAAACCCCCCAAAAAATATAAAAGAAGAAAGAAGAAAAAATAAGTTCTTGGAAGAACTAACTTTCCTGGTTTAAAAAAAGAGCTACATTTCTTTGTTAGTGTGTGAAAGTTTACATGAATGTATGTGTAGTACGTAATTGACTGAATGAATGCATTAGTAGCGTATGGTGAATGTATAAGTGCAGAACTATAAGGAAGTGCTGCAGCATCACACAGTAACCTCTTTAGCTGCAGTGTGCTGTAGTACTTCCGAAGCACTGGGATGCAACATATGTACATAAATATGTTGCAAATCTATGCTTCTGTCTGCACGGCTGCTTAAACTGCAGCCATGTGGTGACACAGGCACCCTTGCACAATAGTGCAAGGATATCTGTGTCATGTGCTGTTTGTTTTTCTACAGGAAGACATACCTTCCTGTACAAAAACAATGAGAAAATGCATTTTTCTCCTTCAATGTACGCTGAACATTTCAGCATGCATAAAAATGTGGAGAAATTAAAACAATTCTCTTTGTTGTGCTTTCCTACACCAATTGTAGAATGGTGCACCATTCACACACATATCGAGATTTATGATTTATGATAAATCTAGACATGTGTCTTGTTCTATGAGTATTAAGTGCAATCATGCACAACAACACTTATAGAACACCCTTTCTACACAAAGTGGTCTAAATGATGAGGTTGTATTTACATGGAGTATAAAAAGTGCACAGATTGCCTTTTCCTCTCTTTGTAAATATAAAAGAGTGTCTTGCACAATAACTATGTTCCAAAAAGTGACATATTTCCGTTTTTAAATTTCCTTGCGAATGATAAAAGTAAGCATAGAGTTTTGTCTGCAAAGATGTTCAAAGAAGAATGATTGAAATGATTGCGGTCCTTCAACAGCTAAAAACGTGAAATAATATGAACCCCTCAAATCTCATTTTTTGCAGGTCACATGATATCTGATTATGGTCAGATTTCAAAACTACATAAACAGAGTGTTTTTAGAAACGTGTTTCAACTTTGTAGCTTCTTGCAGGACTCTTCATTCTGCATATTGAGACTTAGTTAAACTTACCTTCACAGTAATAGGATTAAAAAATGGTATTCATTTTTTGCTGTTTTTCATTCAAATAAAAATTGGTAAAAATTGCTTATTTTAAAATTTGGATCTGTGAAAGAAAAAAAAAATTATAAAATATAATGATACATTTTTTACAACACAACATAATTCCCACAAAGTAATTTGTTTGCCTTTTTTGCTGTTCTCAGAATATATTGAATTTCACTAGAAATAGTGATTTCAATGGTACTCATCACTTAACAGCGGGCAAAAAAAAAAACAATCAGAAAGATTGTTAAAAAAACCTAACATACTATTCTCAGTAAAGTACCAGAAAATACAAATCATACATATATGAAATGCTTACAGATTACAAAATGTTATAAATTTAACTTATAAAAACTGTAAATGTTGCTGCATTAAAATAATCACCGAATAAATGACCACCAAAAAGTCCATAATTCAAAAATATACCTTTCCTTGAGGCCAAATGGTATTTTTGCACTTCTTCTTTATGTAAATTGTCCAATGGTAGTCCTATTAAATTATAATAATAACTTCCTCAGAGACTGAATTATCTTCCTAAAACTTTGGCTTTAAAAATATTAGGTAGGAATTTTGTAATTCCCTAGGCAAACGTTGTTTGAAAACCAACTGGGCATCATTACAAAGTGTCCAGCCTTTGTCACATTTTAGATAGGCAGTATAATATCCAGATGTGGTGGAAGGACCATAATGGAAAATTATTGCAATTGCTACAAAAGTCCTTCCTGATATTGATACTTGTGTTGCTACAAACTGCTTTATTAACGTATCCAATTTTCTTCCATCAGCTGTACAGCGTTGCATCATTAAAATTATGTATTTTCCATATTTTGTTAAGAATAATGTGGATAACATTTCTGATTTACATTGGCTACACTCCATGTTTTGAATTGCACTTTTCACTAATTTATTGAAAGACACTGATTTGCAGTTCGGTAATGTTAAATACAGAAATCTCTCAGTGTCTACATTGGTGCTACATGTATACATGCAATTTTCACAATAATGTTCCCATTTGTAAGAAAGGCCAAAAATATTTTCTATTTCTACACCTTCATTTTCAAAAATGGTAAGCATATACATTAAAAAATTCCATGCATCTTGTTAGATATTTTGTGTAAATTGTGTAGAACCAGAACACACATCCAAAAGATTACGAACATCTGAAACAGATTGTATTTTACTTCTCTGTGTTGTCAATTTTTCATAAACAGAATGCAACAGAGAACAAAATCTTTTTTCCCGATTCTGCATAATTTGTTCTTGCAAACCTTCAAGATAAAAAACAACATTGACCACTACATTAGCATAGCAGTTAACACCAGAACTATTTTCAAACTGATAACCAACAATCTCTTCAACAGTGTCCAATTTCTTTTTACCTGCAATCGCAACATTATCTTGTTCTTTTCCCTTCTTGACATCTTCAGTACAGATATTCTCTAACCTTCTTTTTCGACTAACCATACACTTTTCAAATACAGGATATTGACCTAAATTTGGAGCATACACCCTTATTATCCTATTATACTCTTTTACACAGTTTGCATCTGCAGTAACCTTTGTCTCATCAAAATCAATCAAAAACAAACCAGATAATGTTCTAACTCGCGACAAAGCAACATATGCCATACCCTCTTTAAATACAGTAGATCCAATGTTCACCAATGCACTGTCTACACTTAATCCTTGAGATTTATGAATAGTCACTGCATATGCCAGAGAAAATGGAAATTGTTTCCTACGGACATATAAATCTTTAACAAGCAAAAAACGAACTGAACAACGACCAATTTCTGTAACTTCATCAATCTGATCAAATTTAATTTTTAAAAATTCAATTCCTTCTTTTTCTGATAGATCACAAAATCCACCACTTTTCCCATTGCACCATTAACACTAAACCTTTCTCTACATCCAAATTACGCCTTAAAATTACTCGACAGTTTACACACACATACAGTGTCTTTTCCAAACCAGCAGTTTTAGATATTTTTTTTTCTAAACAATCTAGTTTTGATCTCAACTTACCCGTCAAAATAATAGTGATTCCTTCATGTACTATTTTATCGATGGCTTCCATTTTAACAATTTCTTCATTTTCCAATTTTAATAATTCTTCGTTAAATATTGAACACTCACGCAGTGTCGGCATTAAGCAAATCACTGACTTATTTTTAGCAATTTCCACGTACACTTTTGCACCAACTGCATTTTCATTTGGAAAGACATTGCAAAGTAATCGACTCTCCAAAGCTTCTTTCCCTTTTTTTGAAAGAATTCCAATTCTTATATCTTGAAGAATACTTCCATATTCAGCATAATTTGCCTGTCGCATATTTGTTGTCAGTTCTTTGTATTCAAAATTACTCCAAATGTTCACATTACCAACACTGCCAAGAGACTTTCTGGTATCTTCATGTGCAAGTGTTTTAAATACCGGTTGTCCTTTTACTGGTGTCAGTTGCAGTAGATCTCCAAAAACTATGACGTGTTTTCCTCCAAATAACACGTTATACTCTGTTTTAAGAATTTGCTGCATTCTTAAATGCACAAAGGCAAGCATCAAGTTTGAAACCATGCTCACCTCATCAATAATGAGAAGTTTCATTTTCTTCAGCACTCTTGAAACTTCACAACAAGCTTCTCCAGATAGCTTGTGGTATTCCAATGTGTTCTCATGCTCTACTGGCAGCATTAGTAAACGATGTAAAGTAATTCCTTTAATGTTATGTGCTGCCAACCTAGTTGGAGCAGTGACAACACAAGACAAATGCGACTCAGTTGTTTTTTGCAGATAACTTGTAATTACTTTAATTAAGAAACTCTTTCCTGTTCCAGCTTGACCACTCACATACATTCGGATAGGTTGAAATGATGTACATGAGCACACTCTCTTTTCATGAAGTAATCCATGGTCAATCTGCTCTTTCACTTGCTGATATATTTGTTTCTGTTCAACATTTAGTTGCTCTTCCAAGTTTCCTAACTGTATTGCATCTTCTTGTGCTTGATACATTGCTGTTTCCACCTCATTCATTGCAATCGCTGCTTCATTTTCAACAATTGGTTGTCCTAGTGGATCTTGACTCAGTGCAGCAGAACTTTGACTGTCTTGAGAACTGTCTCAAGCAATCTCAGCTGCAATTGTAGCTTCTTGATCAATTTCATCATTCAACATTTTCACATAACTTGCGAAAGCACTGCATTGTATGTTATCTTTACAAGCATTAAATGAATCTTCATAGCTGGGAAAATCTCCAAATAATTCCAGTTCAGAACGCCATGGTTTGAACATTTGCAAAAGGGCTAAATAGTAAAATTCCCTTTTGTCAGCAGTGTCGCAACTCAGTTTTCTGTGATTAATTAAATTTCCTTTCCTTTGTTTCACCAGACATCCTTCAGAACCAATCACTCCATATTTTCCATCGTTGATGTTCTCTGTAATATTCCGTTTAAAAGTGTAGTTTTGCAGCACTTCATAGAGACACATGTTCTCAAGATGATGACTTCTCTTTGGATAGCATGTGTCCAACATATTGGTTTTCAAAATATCTGTACTTTCAGGGTCATTTTCTGCTAAATATTCAATTTCTTGAACAGATTTCAGTACCCGATTTCGCATTTCTGCAGGACCTAGACTCACCCAAATGTTTCTTCTACTTTTGGAATATAGACTTACAGATGATAACCGATCTGAACATTCATATGCTCCAATTTCACGATGCGATAACATCTTCAAACTGAAACTGTATAATTTCTTACTTAGACTCTTCTCGTGAGAAATCTCTTCCCCCATTTCTTTCAATTCAGTCTTTTCTGATTTAGTAATGTAAGACGTTACATATCGAGCAACAGCAATGGAATTGTCCGCAACATACTAAATATCCATGTTAGCATTCCACATGGATAAAATAACTGGATTGTAGTCATTTATGTATTTCGATTCTTCGCTTCTTCTTAAGTTGTAGGTGTTTTTCGGAGACTTTCTTGTGATGGTATGTCGTACAGCTGACATAAAACTGTTCACTCTTCCTTTGGCTAATACAGGACGTGGAAATCCAAAACGACATTTGGTATAGAACTTATCCTTTGACTTGTACTTTTGTTGACAGTATTTTCCACACCTGTGGCTTTGAAATCGTAAGACTTGTTGTTTTAAGTTATTCTCTTCTCTGCTATTTGGAGGAGCACATGTAGCATAATCTTCAATGAAAGACAAAACAGTTTCATCTGAATCTGTTCCAAATTTGGGGGCGTCCTTGACCCATAACAACATATGTATGTGAGGAGCACCTCTTGCTTGATACTCCTTTCTCCAAAAGAAATCCCAACTTCTCCAAGAGGAGGATTCTTTTTATTGCAGATGAAAGACATCATAGCTTCAAATCTATGATTGAAATATCTGCATACATTGACAGGATCCAAGGAGCACAATTCTCCAGGTGTCTTGCATTCAATATTTTTTATATTGGAATTTGCCTCTCAAAGAAATTCAAGTAAATCATCCCAAGCGTACTCAGCACAGCTTAGGGTAAGAAACCACGTAGGAGTTCCCAAGTTCCATAGCATACATTTCAGTTCTCCATGTTGATGGTACCAATTTTCATTAGTCCCACGCTGCCATGCCATCAGAATAATCAACTGAGATTCTAAATGATCATCTCTCTGATGCACTTTATCCATAAAATCCTTTGCAGTTACATTTTGCAGATGCATTCCAGTTTTTAAAATGTGATTTACTGCATATGAAAGTCCAGACAAGTCACTTTCAAACAAAAGATGAAACATATAAGGGATACATTGTCGAAATCTTGGATCTTCTGCATATAATCTTGTTGTCCGATATTCAGATGCAGGAATCTGCACAGGACGTTCATCATATTGTCCACCTTTTCCTGTTGGAAACAACTGCGGGAAACAATGAGCTTCCAAGCTCTCTTCCCATACACTCATGGGACTTCCTGTTGCTTTTTTCATTTGAAACAACTCAATTGTATTCCCCATCACCTCTTTGGAATGAAGTGGATGTACACTGTAATGTTCATAGATCTCTTCACATCTGGACATGTCCACTTTTTCAATTTGTCCACTTAATGTTTCACTATCTTCTGCTAAATCTATTTCTTCTTCTCCAACAAACACATTTCTATAGTACTCATTATTTTTTATCAGATACAATGATGCCTTTTGCACTTTTCTAACATCCACTAACTCTTGCCAGATTTTCTTATTCTTAGTAGGAACACCATTAACTAGAATGACTAGTGGCTCATTTTCTGCATGATCTACACCAATAGTTTCAACATTTTTCCTTAAATCTAATGGTAAATACACAACTCTTCCTTTCAATCCTCTTTGCAACTCTGATGGAGGTAATTTACTTGTTTTGGGCTCCATACGAACAATAGCCTGAAACGGGTGAACACACTGTATCAGAATAGACTCATACATATTTAAATCAATCAGCTCTGGAGGAATAGCAACCAACTCTAGATTATTATGAAGAGCTCTAGCAGGCATTTTATTCTCATCTAATTTATTATAACAATATTTGCAAATATGCTGCTCACATCCCAAATCAAACCAATCCTCTACCAACAAATAAGTTGCAAATTCCATCCACTTATCATTATCTTCTATTTCACTTTTTAAATACAGATTGACATCCCTAGTCTGATTATTATAGTGAATTCGCCGACAACAAATACAAGAAACATTTGGTCTTTCACATGAAATTACCTTAAGATTTGTGATTTCATCCTCAAATTTTTCTGTAATTACAGGTTCTACATTGTCTTCAACATTTTGTTCTACTAATGTGTCAGTTTCTTCACTCTCTTGCTGAGGCCCAAAGTAACAAAACTCAATATCCTCACAAACCTGCTTCACATCTGAAACTGACCCACGTAAAAGAGCACTGTTCAACTCACTTAACTTTAGTGCTGGACTTTTTGCATAATACAACCTTCTCACTAACTTCCGCATTTGAGTATGATGAACTGCCAGCATTCTGAAATGGTGAAAAACACTTTCACAAACTTTCATAGAAAGACAAGCCAGAGAATGACCTTGCAAACCAGTATGATTTCTCACTCTGCAAGGGTCTAGTCCTTGCAACAGCTTAATCTTTTGTTTTATACATTTTTTAGTATGGACTCGTGAAAAACTACATAATTTTTCAATAGATTCCTGTCGTACACTACAAACACTACTGCAATCCCAAGTGTACACAGGGTTTTTAGCACGTCTCCCTAAAACTTCATCAGCTATCACTTCTTCTGCATTTCTTTCAATCATTTTCTCTTTCTCCATTGGACAACCATCACTAACCTCATAACCTCTACCACTGGTGTCAACTGCATACAATATTTTTTCACTTAGTGAATAACTCTCTTCATTAAAAAAAGGCTCTGAACTAGAACTGTGTTTCCATTGTCCCAAAAAACATCACAATTTTTTTTTATTAATAACTCTTTTCCTCCTACTTTTGGCCTTCATTACAAATATTGGTTTATCTAGTGATCGAATTCTGTTTAACAGTAAAATAAACAGTTTCCTTTTTACTTCAACAGCCTTTTCCACAATGCTTTCAATATGCTTCTTCTTTTTATAAAATAAAGCTCTCTTTTTATATTTCTTCACATCTTTCAGCAAATTATGCACTTCTCACTTGTAAAATATTTTTTTGCGTAATTCCTTATACTGATGTTGTCTTCTTTTACCATACTTTATCTCCTTTGACTGAACATTTGCTTTTTTACTTTTCCTCTTATTTTGATTTTTTTTCTTACTTAAAAAAAATTCTGAAGTTGCAACATTGTCTACATTCTGTTTGCTCCTACAAACATTTTTAAGAAATTGCTTCGTGATCTTACCAGAATTTATTTTCCTTTTAGCCACATTATCTTGTTCATTCAATACTTGTGGTTGATGTTTCTTCAAATAATCCTCCTGTCTCTGTTCTTTTCTTTTTCTTTTTTTTTCTGGCATAATTTCTCAATTTTAACGTTGAAAAACAGTATCTGCAAAAAAGAATCACAAATAAATGTATATTAATAACTTTCAAATTTACACTATTCTATTTCTGTACAAACACATTTTATATAAAAACAGACTAAGAAACTATAGCCCTGAACCACAAGTGTGACGATGATTAAAACACTACATACATAGTGCATACTACTTTGAAGCAGTTCATGCCCTAAAGCCTACCTCACTAAAAGACTACATGCTAAGTGACTGAATGATTACACTACTAAAAGGAGACACACTGGGTGAGTACCAGGGTGTTTGCTAGAAGTATATGAATACTAACTGGGGAACTGAAGGTGCAAAAGACAACTGTGTAGCTGATTAGAGAATGAATGCATACTGCATACACATTTAAAGCAGTCCATGTGCTAAGGCCTGGCTCACTGCATGAGTACTTTGGTACTGACTGAATGATTAGACTACAGCAAGGAGACTGCCTGGATGAATTTATAAGTGGTTGAGTTTTCGCACAGGGAATGGATTAGTACTTGGTACTGAATGGGTCCCTAGAAGAGTGCAAAGGGAGTGACAGGATGTTTGCTGGACTATATGGATACTGACTAGGGAATTGAAAGTGTAAAAGTCAAGTCTGTAGGTGGTTAGAAAACTACATGCATAGTGCATAGGGGTTTGAAGCAGTCCATGTGCTAAGGCCTGGCTCAGTGCATGAATACTTAGACAGTGACTGAATGTAAACAGAGTGTCTTAGTGAATATATAAATGTTTGCGTTTTGGCACAGTGAATGGATTACTACATGGTGCTGAATGGGTCACTAGGAGAATGCAAAGGGACTGACAGGGTGTTTCCTAGAAGTGTATGGATACTGACTAGGGAATTGAAGGTGTGAAAACAACTGTATAGGTGGTTAGAGAACTACATGCATACTGCATAGACATTTGAAGCAGTCTATTTGGTAATGGTTGGTTCACAACATAAGTACTTAGAAACTGACTAAATCATCAGACTACTTCTAGGACAGTGCCTGGGTAAAAGAAAATGTTACATTTTCAGCTCTGGTGCAGTGAAGACATTACTACATGGTACTGCACTTTAGTGTCAAATCATGACTCAGTTTATCAACACATAAGAAAAGACTGGCTTCTAATGCTACTAAAAGTTGACAACATGACAGGTTTTATAACAGTTATCTGTCAGCAAATACATGAACTAACCAAACGCTTCTCTCACAGTGGTTCCCAAATGCACACAGACTCACAGTGTGATTCTAGACAAGCACCACTATCCCTAGGAGTTTACCAAACCTCATTCACTACACTGGAAGTAATAAGGGAAATGCACACAATCTACATAGTTCACGACTACACTTTACTGTCAATACCTAACTCATTTAATGAAAGCATAAGCAATGACTGGCATCTAATGCTACTAAAACTTCACAACCTGACATGTTTTAAAACAGTTATCTATCAGCAAATACACGATGTTACCAAACGCTTCTCTCACAGTGGTTCCCAAATGTACACAGACTCACAGTGTGATTCTAGACAAGCACCACTATCCCTAGGAGTTTACCAAAACTCATTCACTACAGTGCAAGTGGTAAGGGAACTTCACACAATCTACATATTTCACGACTGCACTTTAGTGTCAATGCCTGACTCATTTAATCAACGCATGACTGGCTTCTAATACTACTAAAACTTGACAACACAACAGGATTTAAAATAGTTATCTGTCAGCAAATAAACAATGTTACCATATGCTTCTCTCACATTGGTTCCCAAATGCACACAGACTCACAGTGTGATTCTAGACAACAACGACTATCCCTACGAGTTTACCAAACCTTATTTACTACTATGGAAGTGGTAAGAGAACTGCACACAATGTGCATATTTCAAAAGTGCACTTTTGTATCATTGCCTGACTCATTTAATCAACGCATAAGCAAACACTGGCTTCTCATACTACTAAAACTTGACAACATGACATGTTTTAAGAGAGTTATCTGTCAGCAAATACAACATATTACTAAATGCTTCTCTCACAGTGGTTCCCAAATGCACACAGGCTCTCTGTGTGATTCTAGACAAACAACACTATCCCTTGCACTATACCAAAACACATTTCTTCATCTACAAGGAGCACTACATTTTACTGCAAAAACATAACTCATTTCACAAATTCATAAACAATGACTGGGTTCTAATTCTACCAAAATATAAAAACTGCATAGTTATCTGTCTACAAACACATGAAAAAAACAAATCCTTATCACAAAATGGTTTCTAAATGCACACACACTGTCAATAACATTGTAGAGAAAAAAAAGTACTCCCTACACTTTAGCAGAAGAAATACATTAGTCTGAATAAAATAAAAATAGTCTACATACATCCCCTCACAATTAAATAACTCACCTTTCAAGTTTTTTGTAGATTAAGAAGTATATCAGTCACACACACCAGATTTTCTTATGCAGAATCTCTGCACTGTGCACCTGTCAGCAGAACCAAAGAATGGCAAAGTTTCCCTCTCATTTTCCACACATCTACATGTAAACATCAAATCACATTCCTTCCCACATAAATTCAAAAGCAAACACACATTTCTATTGGTTAAACATTTCAACCCTTTCCAAATGACATAAACTTCTACCCTTCCCCCAATCTGCCTTCTGCCCGTTACCATTGAAACAGGTCATGGAACACTGTACTGAGCACACAGGTCACAAGTTCAGCACACACAATGTTGCTAATCAAAACAGCAAGTGTGCTTGACTTCTCAACATATCAGCTTATCATATATAATGTTCCTTACAATCAGTTTTTGTTAACCAATAAGAATCATGTGTTTAAAAAACAGAAATATGCACCCTACCTTTCAGTGTAGAAGGTTGTCAAACAACCAATGATTTCTTGTCTTTTTTCAAAATTGCATCTTAGCCACCATTTTAGAAACATCTTACTTTCCAAACTGCCATTGTGAGTGCATCCAGACCTCCTTACAAGATGCTTACAGTGTGGATTGTGGGACACAGCTACATTTTCTGGAGCCAAAGGTATGCAGAAAACAAAGGCATTCACAAAGACCTAGGTTTACCAAATGTAGACATTAAATGGATTGGACACAGAGGGTTAAAGTGGCACCAATTGATGCCATTGGTGAAATCCTTCATGCAAATCCAACACCCTGACCTCATAATAGTGCACTGTGGTGGCAATGACCTAGGCACTTTGACTGGGGTAGGTCTGGAAATGCTTATGAAGGACACCTTTGCAGAACTGATTTCACTTTTCCCTAAAACTGCCTTTGTGTACTCTAACATATGCCAAAGGCAAAAATGGAACTGGTCCGATCATTTTTGTCCACAGATTGAGAAAGCTAGGAAACATGTGAATAAATCTGTTTCTGCTTTTCTCCGAGACTACAGAATGGGGTCCATTTACAATAACAATCTGCGCTTTCATATGCAAGAGATGTATAGGAGAGATGGAGTACACTTTACTGATGAAGGAAACAGAGTCTTCCTCAACAACTTTAGACTCTGTATAGGTACTTACTTATAAGTACCAAAAACTCTCAATGAACACAATGGCTCTTTTTAGAGCCACTCAAGAACAAAACACTTAAGCTCAATCTTTATCTCCCAACAATTTCATTTTTTTCCCCTTGGATCCGCTAACCCACCGTGCGCGCATTTCGCCGTTTTTTATTTTTTATTTTTAAAAGGGGGGCCCCAGGGGGTCCTTCTGGGACCCCCTAAGCACCTCTAGAGGGTCAGAGTATTTCCACTCTGCCCCCTTTATATGTTTTACACACTTATTTCCCTTGCTTCTTCAGCCTCGCTTCTACCGAGGCAGATAATGGCCACCACCAGTTCCTGGTTTCGAATGTAGAGAGACACTCGACAGCCAATTAGCATTCAGCATGCGATCGGAAGGGTGCGCGCTTGGTTCGAGGAGGGTGCGCGCTCGGTGCGGGTACGGTCCGCGGATCCTCCGCGGCCATAGATATCACTAACTTTTTTACCCTAATTTTCTCAGGAACTACTGAACAGATTCACACCATATATGCAAAAGGCACGAGTCCGAACTGAGGACTACCTCTTTGCCAAATTTGGTGTCATTCCGTTCAGTGGTTCGGGCTGTAACTGCGACAACAGATCCTATTGAAATTGCATGGGGAAAATGCGTTTCGGGACCCTCCTTTTTTCTCGGCCCCCGCTTGACGGATCACTGCAAAACTTTCAGCGTAGGAGCGGTGCGGAGCTGGCCAAAAGTTTGGAAAGTTTTGCGAGGATTCGTCAACCGGCGCCAACGTTATTCCAAATAGAATGTTGCGGATTTCCTAAGGAAAATAGGTCCTAACTATAACTATCTACTGGTGACCGCCAGTAGATTATATATATATATATATATATATATATATATATATATATATATATATATATATATATATATATTACCTACTGGCTACTGGCGGTCGCCAGTAGGTAGTTATAGTTAGGACCCTGTTTCCATAGGAAAACCGCAACATTCTATTTTGAATAACTTTGGCGCCGGTCGACGAATCCTCGCGAATTTTTCAAAACTAATGGGGTGCTACGCTCCGCTCCTACCCTGAAAGTCTCGTGGGGATTCGTCAAGCGGGGGCTGAGATAAAAGGGGGGTCCCAAAACGCATTTTTCCCATGCATTTTTCCATAGGACCTTTAGACACAGCTACAGCCCGAACGGCTGAACAGAGTTCCTTGAAATGTGGCAGAGAGGTAGTCTACAGGTCAAGGAAGTGCCTTTTGTCGGTTTGGTGTAAATCTGTTCAGTAGATTCTGAGAAAATAGCCTTTAAATCAATATATATATCTGAGCCAGCTTACGGTGCGCTGACCGTGCGCTTACCGTACGCGTACGGTGACGTGCGCGAGCGCGTAGCACACCACGTGCCCACCCTGCGTGCACGGCACTAACTGCGTAAAGTGGGCGCGCGGTGCACGAAGCGAAGCGCACCGTGCGCGCACGGAACGAACTGCGTTAAGTGGGCGCGCACGCCACGAATGGCGTAAAGTAACTTAGCATTTAAAAAACCGTACAAGTTCACTGAAAAAACCATAGGTTTCACACACGTTATAGTTAGGAATTAGCATTTAAAAAACCTTGCAAATTCACTGAAAAAACCATAGGTTTCACACATGTTATAGTTAGCTGGACATTTTACTTATAAAAAACCAATGAAATTCCCCCGTTATAGTTAGTGCAGGCAACTATAACTCACGTGACTGCAATCCTCTGCTGATGCTAATACTGTATTTAGACATTTATTTGCCCATGTCTTCTTCCATTAAATTTTAGCTATACATATATTACAAATATTTTTTTTTCATAAAGACACATATGTCATCAGCAGAGGATTGCAGTCACGTGAGTTATAGTTGCCTGCACTAACTATAACGGGGGAATTTCATTGGTTTTTTATCAGTAAAATGTCCAGCTAACTATAACATGTGTGAAACCTATGGTTTTTTCAGTGAATATATATATATATATATTCACTGAAAAAACCAAAGGTTTCAGACATGTTATAGTTAGGAATTAGCATTTAAAAAACCTTAGAAATTCACTGAAAAAACCATAGGTTTTAGGGGTGTTATAGTTAGCTGGACATTTCACTTGTACAAAACCATTGAAATTCCTCCGTTATAGTTAATTGTACAAACTATAAATCGCACGCCCGCAATCCACTGCTGATGATGTCACATATTACATCGTTCATGACATGGTCAGTGACATCACTGATGACATCACTGATGACATCCCAAATTACATCACTGATGATATCACTGATGACATCATCCATGTGACAAGCTGATACATCTCAGCATACACTAGTATTACCTTTCAACACTCATTATAAAATATGGGTACCATATTTGAAACCATTGACACACCAATACAAGTTTCTAAAAACTCACTCAGTGATTCCTACATCTGCACACACATCTAAACACTTACCTATAGATTGATTTATACATGCCCATACAGGTTTTTTAAATGCTAATTCCTAACTGTAAGATGTCTGAAACCTATGTTTTTTTCAGTGAATTTCAAAGGTTTTGTAAATGACAATTTTTAAATGTATTAATTGTTATATTTATTTTTTTGATACTGATTTACTACATTTTTTTAAACTATTTATTTTTAGATATTTTATTTTTTAAATTACATTATAATTACATTATACATTACATTACAAAATATACTTTCTCAGAATGAATTACTTTAGTTTAAATACTTTGCAAATAGGCAATAGACTTTTAAATACAGTAGTTACAATTGTTGCAATGGGCAACTCAATTTCAAACACAATGCAACATTGAGCTCATTATGAATTTCTAGTTAAATGCAATTAGTTACTTTATGGATTACTTTTCTAACCACAGGACTGGATCCTAGATTCATGGGAATGTTATCCTATGGGAGGGAATTCACTTAGCAGGTAAGTAGTATTATCGTTACTTTTTCTTACTCAGTGGTAGATCCTGGATCCAGCACTGGTGTATCTCCTGTAAACAGTTGAAAGAATGCGTTTAAGTCGTACAGGCGATTTTTAAGGAATATTTGTAGTTTGTGAAAATGGACACTTAGAAATTTTTCTGGTGAAAACCAGACAATGGATTCCTATGGAAGGACATACAAGTTACTGTTAAGTACGGTTAGAATTACTTTTCAGGGTCAGTGCTGGGCTAAAAGATGCAGCACTGGGTTCTCTCCTGAAAACAGGTGAGTAAATCGGAATTCGTTATTCGGATGATTTTAGGTGAATATTTTAAAGTTCCAAAACTCCACACTTAAAAGAATTTCCAAGTGAAACCAGTCAATGTTAGCCTGTGGAAGGAAATTCAAGTTACTGGTAAGTACGGTTAGAATTACTTTTCAGGATCAGTACTGGGCTCAAAGATGCAGCACTAAGGTCTCTCCTGGTAACAAGTGAGTAAATCGGAATTCATAGTTCGGATGATTTTAGAGGAATATTTGTAAGTTTCAAAAATCAACATTTAGAAACTTTTTCAGCAAAAAGCAGCCAATGATATCCTATGGAAGGAAATTCAAGTTACCGGTAAGTACAGTTAAAATTACTTTTCAGGATCAGTACTGGGCTCAAAGATGCAGCACTGAGGTCTCTCCTGATAACAGGTGAGTAAATCGGAATTCGTAGTTCGGCTGATTTTAGAGGAATATTTGTACGTTTCAAAATTCAACACTTAGAAACTTTTTCAGCAAAAAGCAGGCAATGATATCCTATGGAAGGAAATTCAAGTTACTGGTAAGTACGGTTAGAATTACTTTTCAGGATCAGTACTGGACTCAAAGATGCAGCACTGAGGTCTCTCCTGATAACAGGTGAGTAAATCGGAATTCGTAGTTCGGATGATTTTACTTCGTTCCAGTATATATAGAGCCAGTTTCCTACACCTTCCCCTCCCTTCACCACTATGTAAACACGCCCTGTGGTGCGTTTTAAGTTGGGGAAATAATTCCCCTTCAATCTGGAGGGTCCCTATAGTCCAACTAGCCCACTAGGTACATCCAGTCAGCACCACAGAGCTGCGTAGCAGAGAAATGTAAAAAGGGGCACGGCCTGCACCACCTCTCTGCAACGTAGCGAATTTGCGCTTCCTGGAAGCACCTGGTGGGCTACTTGGCCCCCAAGGTCCCGCAGGATTGAAGGGGAATTTTTTCCCCAACTTAAAATGTGCCACAGGGCGTGTTTGCACACATCACCTCAGGCCCCGTCCCCTCCCTTCACCACTGTGTAAATGCGCCCTATGGCCGTTCTAAGTTGAGAGATTAACTCCCCTTCAAACCTAAGGGTCCTTAGGGTCAAACTAGCCCACTAGGTACCTCCAATAAGCACCACAGAGCTGCGTTGCAGAGAGGTGTCAAAAGGGGCGTGGCCTCTGAACACCTGTCTACAACATTGCTCCCTGGTGCATACTGGAGATACCTGTTGGGCTATTTCGCCCTCAGGGACCCTCAGTAATGAAAGAGAATTAATTCCTCACCTTTAAACGCACCACGCGGCGCGTTTGCACAGTGGTGAAGGAAGGGGGCGTGGCCTGAGCTGACATGTCTGCAAACAAACCCTGTGGCACATTTTAAGTTAGAGAATTAATTCCTCCTCAATCCTGTGGGTCTCTGGGGCCAACTAGCCCACCAGGTACCTCCAGTATGCGCCAGGGGGCTGCGTTGCAGAAAAGTATTCAGAGGCCACGCCCCTTTATACAACACTCTGCAACGCAGCTCCGTGGCGCTTACTGGAGGTACATGGTGGACTAGTTGGCCCCCAGGGACCCTCAGGATTGACAAGGAATTAATTCCCCAACTTAAACCGTGCTACAGGGTGTTTTTGCACACCTGTGAACTCAGGCCCCCCCTCCCTTAACCACTGTGCAAACGCTCCCCGTGGCACGTTTTAAGTTGGGTGATAAACTCCCCTTGAATACTGAGGGTCCCTGGGGTGCAACTAGCCCACGAGCTACCTCCAGTAAACGCCACAGAGCTGCGTTGCAGAGAGGTGTAAAAAGGGGCATAGCCTCAGAACACCTCTCTGCAACGCAGCCCCCTGGTGCATCCTGGAGGTTCCTGGTGGGCTAGTTGGCCCCCAGGGACCCCCAGTATTCAAGGGGAATTCTTTCCCCTCTGCAAACGCGCGTCCTGGAATGAAAGGAGGGGGCGTGGCCTCCTGCGCGATGCCGGTCTTTTTTTATTTTATTTTTTTAAGAAAAAGTGTAGCCCCCTTCTTTTTCTATTTTTTTGGCCCTGGGGACCCCATCCCCCAGGGCCTGCCCCCTAATTTCTTTTTTTTAATTAAAAAAAATGTGGAAGGGGGCTGCGTGGCCCCCCTCCCGAGGCCTTAATCTGCCCCGTGGACCCCATCCCCCGAGGCATGGCCTTTTCTGTTTTTTTATTGCTTTAAAAAAACTGTTGGGGAGGGGGGCCGCGTGGCCCCAGGGACCCCTTCCCCTGAGGCCGGCCTTTCTATGTTTTTTTTTTTAATTTTTACTTTTTGGGAGGGGTCCATGTGTCCCCCCTCCCGGGCCACTTGTAGCCCCAGGGACCCCATCCCCCGGGGCTGGCCCTCTCCTTTGGGTACCGTGGGGGGTCCCCAACTCCCCCACAGTCCCAGCCTGCTCCCTGCGTCCTGCGGGAGCCACCATTGCTTTTCCACATGGGGGGCAGCTAACATGCTGGAAAAGTAATCTGCTTTGCCTCATTGAAGCGAGAGCAGGTTTTCCTGCTGTCGCTTCAATGAAGCAAAGCACTTTACAATGACAGGGTGGGAGGCACGAGGCTCCCGCCCTGTCATTGCAAACTACAGTGTCCCAGGGTGGGCACCCCGGGACACTGCAGGAGCCGGCCCTGGGGGTTGGCGGTCCCCAGGGCCATCAATGGCTCCAGGAGGGGGGCCATGCGGCCCCCTCCCATATTTTACAAAGCCCGGGGGTGGTGGTTCCCGGTGCTGGGGGGTCTGTCACGGACCCCCCAATTTCATTCTTTAGTGCCCCAGGGAGGTGGCGGTCCTGGGGCCGTGTGGGGGGCCTTGAGCCTCCCCACACAGGGTATTTATTTATTAAACAAAAGCCCCGGGGGTGGCAGTCCCTGGGGCTGGGAGGGGGACTGTGTGCCCCCCACAATTTCAATAAAGTCGAGCCCCGGGGGGTGGCGGTCCCCGGGGCTCGGGGTTGCCTTAGAGGCCCCCATCATTAAACTTTTAAGCCCCGGGGGGGTGGCGGTCCCTGGGGCTCTGGGGGGCTCTGTGCCCCCCCACAATGATTCATACTTTGCCCCGGGGGTGGCGCTCCCCGGGGCAGTGTGGGGGGATTGGCCCCCCACACTTTATTTTCCAAATGCCCCCGGGACATGGCCCCCCGGGTGCTAATTAGCATCAAAGCGCGGGAGACCGCACTTCGTTTTTTTTTATCTGCAAGTTCCGTGCACCCTGAGCAGATTTTGCCAATGTGGGACCCCCTGAACAGGCCTAGGGGGTCAAGGAGTTTCCACCCTGCTCTTTTTGCGTTCTGCATGTTTGTTTTTGTGCTTTCTTGTGCCTCGGTTCTACTGAGGCAAAAGATGGCTGCCAACACTTCCTGGTTTGGAGTGTTGACAGCCAATTAGCATCCAGCTCGTGCTCGGCAGGGTGCGCGGATCCACCGTGCCCATAGATATATCTATGATTTTACATTTGATTTTCTCATGAACTGCTGAACGGATTTACACCATTTAAGCAAAAGGCACTAGTGTGAACCAAGGGCTACCTTTTTGCCAAATTTGGCATAATTCCGTTCAGCAGTTCGGGCTGTAGCTGCGATTAACGGCTCCTATGGAAAATTGCATGGGGAAAACATGTTTTGGGACCCCCCTTTTTTCTCAGCCCCCCGCTTGATGAATCACCCCGAGACTTTCAGGATAGGAGCGGACCGGAGCGCCCCACCAGTTTTGAAAATTTTGCGAAGATTCGTCAACCGGCGCCAAAGGTATTCCAAGTAGAATGTTGCTGATTTTCTATGGATAATAGGTCCTAACTATAACTACCTACTGGCGACCGCCAGTAGGTAATATATATATATGTGTGTGTGTGTTCACTGAGAAAAAACAAAGGCTACAGGGACGTTATAGTAAGGCTCACATTTCACTCGTACAAAACCAGAGAAATTCAGAAGTTAAATATCTGAGCTAACTATAACTTACCCACTGCTTATGAGTTCACATATTGCATCACTCATGGCATGGTCATTGACATCACTGAGGACATCTCAAATGACATCACTGATGACATCATCCAGTGAGTGTTAGTTTCGGAAACATACCTGACACTTAAAAATACATACTAAGCTACAGCATGAGTTAAATGAGTGATACTATTTCTAATAACTGTCAGCGGAATGGCTGTGTGACTGTCAGTATCAGTGTGTGAGTTGCTGTATGGGTGTGTGAATGGGTGTCAGCATCTGTATGAATGTGTTAGTGGGAATGTGAGTAGCTGTATGAGTGACTGTGTGGCTGTGTGAGTGGCTGTATTAGACTGTGAGTGGGTGAGTTAGTGCTTGTTTGGGTGATTTAGTGGCTGTGTGGGTGGCTGCAGAGGTCTGTAAGTGGCTGTGTGAGTGGCTGTGTGGGTGTCTGAGTGCCTGTGTGAGTGGCTGCATGGGTGACGGAGTGGGTGTGTGAGTGGCTGTATGGGTGACTAATTAGCTGTTTGAGTGTATTTATAAGTAAGTGAGTGGTTGTATTGGAGAGTGAGTGTCTGTGTGAGTGGCTGTTATGGTGAGGGAGTGGGTGTGTCAGTTTGTGTATGGGTGATTTAGTGGATGTGTGAGTCACTGTAAGGGTGAGTGAGTTTGTTTGTGAGTAGTTGTATTGGTCTGTCACTGAGTATGTCAGTGGTTTTGTGAGTATGTGAGTTGCTTTATGTGAGGATGTATGGGTGTGTGAGTGGGTCTGTGGATGATGTCATCAGTGATGTCATTTGAGATGTCATGAGTGATATCATCAGTGATATCACTGCTCATTTCATGAGTGATGTGAGGTCATAAGCAGTGCATTGCGGGAGCGCAAGTTATAGTTAGCTCACTAACTATAACTGCTGAAATTCTCTGGTTTTGTATGAGTGAAATGTGAGCCTAACTATAACATCCCTGTAACTTTTGTTTTGTTCAGTGAATTTCTAAGGTGTTTTAAATTCTATTTCCTAACTATAACTTCCTTGTAACCTTTGGCTTTTTTGGTGATTTTCTAAGTTTTTAAAATTTTATTTTCTAACTGTAATCTGTAATTTTTGAGAGAGGGTGTGTGAATGACTGTATAGGTAGGTGAGTAGTTGTGTGGGTGGCTGTAAGGGTCTGAGTGGGTGTCTGAGTGGGTTTGTGGTTGTGTGACTGGCTGTATGGGTCTATGAGTGGGTGTGTAAGTGACTGTATCTGTCTGCACATGGCTTGTATGTGGGTGTAGTAGTATCTGTGTGGATCTATGAGTGCGTGTGAGAGTGTCTGAGTGATAAGGACTCTGCAGCTACACTGTGTCTCTGTCAGATCAGGTGCTACCTATGGTAAGTTCTGGGTAAGAAAGAAGGTCAAGAGTTCCTTTACTTGGATAATATTGTCAATTTGTTATAGTAGGAGAAGGTTAACTTGAGGTGCTGGACCTTAGTGACCTCTTATTGTGAGAAGTTAGGTGAACAGATGAGAACGTGCTCCTTCGTACCTAAGGTAAGTAACTTGTCCATCTGATAGAGACATTTAGCTGGAGATTCCTTACCTTAGAATTTTCCCCATGCGCCAGACTAGTAACAGAGGGAAATGTACTCCATTAAACAGATAAATATTAATTAGAAATTAAATTGAGCAATGAAAAACACTCTACGAAGATGTTGACTCTGGTGGTAAACACCTGTTCTTTGCTGTAGGCACATAAACCATTTGTGCCAATTTATGGCTACTAAAAACTACAATCTCTCTCCAGGAGCAACATTAATCATCAGGTTAACTTTGAATGTTTTTTTATTGCTTGAACATTGCTTGACAAATAAGTTACTATACAGTAAGTGCTTTTAAACCCATAAGTTATTAATAAGCACACCCTGCAACTAAGTGGCAGCTGCAGGTGAACCAGAGGTAAGAAAAAAATGTCTGTAACAAAATTAGTAACACACTGAGCTATCAATATAAAAATAAATATGCGATATCTTGGTAAATAATGGTGTAGCAGGAATGTTTGTAAAACAGTTGTTTGCAGCAGGCATATTTGTAATACAGTTGTGCTCTGACCGTGATTGCAGACAACCCCTAATTATCCATGAGCATAGACAAAGCAGGACGTGGGGATCATATTATGTATTTAAATCTGGTAATTGGGGTCACGCCAGGCTGCTGTAGCAATTACTGTGGGCTCTACTTGTTACCATTTGTTTACAAGACATAATATGTGTAATGCTGTAGTTTTCCTATATGTAAGCTGTATACTTAAATTTGACAGCTGCTGGCACAATTGGAGTACATAAAATGCATTTTTATTCTTTTTCAAATATGTACCATTATTAGTGCTTTAAATGGGCCAGTACTCACCAGTACTAATTACCAACACTTCCAAAGTTTCTACCCATCAGTACCAGAACTTCTCTATAGCCAGGGAGAGTACCTGTACTCCAATGGACAGTACGACAGGCTGAGGGTAGGTCTATTTACCAGAGCAGGACAGGTGCCTCTCAGCTGCTGAGGAGAGTGTAGGAGCACCAAGCCTCTCTATAGACAGAGCTGTTGCTGAAGACTACACCAGTCTGTGATTTTAAGTGAAGGGTCTAATTAGGCCCTGCGCAATCAGTCACACTATGAGTCTTGTGCCAGGCAGTGTGTCCTTACAAAGAAGTGACAAGGGCAACTTCCTGTAGTTAGGTCATGTTGGGAAGGCTATGAACCAAGCCAGTATTAGCAGGTTTGACTCGAAGGGGCCCAGTGGTGTCTTTTTCACCTGGTGCAATGTATTCTTTGTAAAAATAGAAAAATGTAGTCTAAAATTAATTAATTAGTAAAATTTAAACGCATTAAAGATATTGAAATTCTGTAATGAGCATAGTCACCTCTAACAAAATATACAGCAAAAGAATTTTGTAACAATGCAACATTTATTCTAGCACAGAAAAATAGACATGTCCTAGCTATTTTTACAAAAATATTAGTGTGTAAGGGTGAGTGCTTTGGTAAATATGATAAGACTGCATGTATCACTAATCTAAGAATTCACCCTGATTATATAATGATTGTATTTGTAAGTGCCTATGCGAATTGCGTACACCTACAAATCTGCAGTACCAGATCCACAGTGCCGCTTGAACGGGGGAAAAAGAAATATGTAATTTCATTAGGTAGTATTGTGCACATTTTGTGAGGAGGACCACACCCTTAATATGTTATTATTACTGCTCTACCTGTTCCAAGAGAAGCATCTGTACAATTGTACCTGTATTTGCAATGGCTGAGGGAAGTGCTGGAGCATTATCATAAGGACCTGTGCTCATTTGTCATGAAGAGGAAGGAGTTTAGGAGTTTAGGAGTAGTAAAGTTAGGAGTCCTAACTTTACTACTCCTAAACTGAGAAAGTCCTAACTTTAAGACTTTCGGTATTCACAGAAGGCATTTAGGAGTCCTAAAGTTAGGAGTCCTAACTTCTGTGAATACCGAAATGAGTAAGTGCCTTCTGTGAATACCAACATGAGTAAGTGTCTTCTGTGAATACCAAAATGGCAGTAAGTTTAGGATTTTGACTTAAGTTAGTTCTGTGAATCGGGCCCTTAGAGAGGAGAAATTAACAACTTTGGAGGCTGAACCTGAGCCATCATCATCTGGTGATGCAACTGCTGCAGAGATCAGAATGCCATTCACTTGTACTAAATTGAGAGGCATGGTCACTTACTGTGCCACGTGTTACACACTTGTTATTGCAAGATGAAGGATGTGACAGTTTTGTTGCGGAGGTGAAAAATCTTCGGTGTAAGGTTCTTTTTATTCTTTCTTTTGAAACAACATTTGGAAAGCACCGTTGTGCTTTGAAAATGCAAGTTGCAGCATTTAGTTTTTATGAAATTTATTTCAGTATTTGAAGCAAATAAAAATCAAAAAAAGTATTCATAAAAACATACAAAAAAGGTTCTTCTTAGAACAAACGTGAAATCATAGAAAGAGCTGTCTCTGAGTCTTTATTATTATTTTCCATATTTGTGTTTATGGTGATTGGTGTATGAATAAGTTAGAGTGTGGATGTGTTTGAGTATGTACTAGTCACTCCCACAGTATTTTAGAAGATATATGAGGGAGTTTCTGACTGTGTTAGAGAGCGCATCAGTGTGTATTTGAGTGTGATAGTGTATGTCTTAGTATGTCACAGGGTTATTTGAGTCTATGTATCAGTGAGTGCCTGAAACTGTGAATGAATGCATTAGTGTGTTTGGGTGTGTCAGTCTCTGTATTAGTATGCTATGAGGTGTTTGAGAGTATCTATAAGTAAGTAAGTGTATATGTTAGGTAATGCATCATTGTGTACTTGGGTGTGTCAATATATGCATCAGTATGTCATGGGATGTTAGTGTTTCTGTATGAGTGAGTGGTTGAGTGAGTTAGTGAATGCATAAGTGTGTGCCTGGGTGTGTCAGTCTATGTGTTAGTGTGTGCCTGGATGTGTCTGTGCATTAAACAGTGTGTGTATGAGTGTCTCAGTGTATGTGTCAATGGCTCCCTGGGTGTGTCAGTGTATGCATTAGTGTATGCCTGGGTGTGTACGTGTATGCTTTATTGTATACCTGGGGTGTGTAAGTGTATATGTCAGTGTATGCCTGGGTGTGTAAGTGTATGTGTCAGTGAATGCCTGGGTGTGTGAGAGTGTGGATCAGTGTGTGCCCCAGTGTATTACTGTATGAATGTGTATCCTTTGTTGTGTCAGTGTATGTACCTGTGTGTGCCTGATTGTGTGAGTGTATGTCTTACTATATGTCTGGATGGGTTAGTGCACCAAGAAGTGTGTGCATGGGTGTGTGAGTGTTTGTGTCAGTGTATGTCTCTGTGTGTCAGTGTACAAGTCAGTGTGTGCCTAGGTGTGTTAATGTATGTGTCAGTGTGTGCATGAGTGTGTGAGTGTTTGTGTCAGTGTATGTCTCTGTGTGTCAGTGTATTTGTTAGTGTGTGCCTGGGTGTGTTGTTGTATGATTAAATGTGTGCTTGGGTTTGTCTGTGTATCAATGAGTGTGTGCCTGGTTGTGTCAGTCTATGAATCACTCACTGTGTTTGGGTGTGTCATTATGTGCTTGTTGCGGTGCCTTGGTACATCAGTGTATGTGTTAGTGTGTGTCTGGGTGTGTCAGAGCACAAAGAAGTGTGTGCCTGGGTGTCTCAGTGTATGTCATAGAGTGTGTCTGGCTGTCTCAGTGTATAAATGAGAGTGTGTTAGTGTATGCTTAAGTATTTGTCTGGGTGCATAACTCCATGAATAAGTGTGTGCCTCGGTGTGTCAGTGTATCAATGAGTGTCTGTCTGGGTGTGTTAGCATCTGTATCAGTGTATGCCTGGTTTCTCAGTCTATGCATCAATGTCTGTCTTTTTGTCTTACGGGTTGTATTATGAAAAGCTAAAGATGTAATTAGGCACCTACTTAACTGCAATAAATTGTTCCATTGATCTGTGACAAAAGAGAGAACACAGAAATGTAAGTTAATGTTACTCGGTATAAATTTGCGTAGTAATGTTTACATTTCTGCAATATAAATTGTCTTGTTAATAATGAAACATTACAAAGCTGCAACTCCCTAAAGCAATTAAACATTTTACACAAACATTTAATTTTTCTTTTTTGCTGTCCTCAGCTTTCATACTGGTACACCTTAAAGAATGCACTGTATGAAGTTTCATCTTTGAACAGCAGGGAAAAAAAGACATTTTGTAGATTGTAGGAAAAAAAAAGCTTGCATAGTATGACACTATAAATATGTGACACTATGCAGGCACTCACTACAAACTGTTAATAAATCATTTTACCTGTAGCTACTCAACTACTACAAATAAAGATATGTAAAAAAAAGTATGATATTCAAGTTGTCCATTTATGAAATTAGATGTAACAGATATTGAAATGTAAAACTTTGTTTTGAAGACATCACCACTAGTAGGCCAAATTATGTCTCAAAGACTAATAATTCATAAATTACAAGCACAGTAAACCACTTCTGAAAGAGAAATCCTTCTTAGAACTTTGGTTGCAAAAGAACTGGTATGGATGTGGAAGTTTAAAAGGCATTTTTTGTTTAAATGTGAGCTTACTATCATTGCATTCTGTCCATCCACTCACAGTTTTTAAGTACACACTGAAGTATCCTGAAGCTATACGAGCTAGGCCTGGGCTAAATTTCCGTTCCGCTCGCGGAAATTGCGATAATTTGACATTTTCGCGTTCCGCGGAGAGCGCGAAAATGTCAAAATTTCCGCATTCCGCAGCTTAGCGATAATTTGTTTCTTGCTCGCGCTGTAAAATAATACATTCTCGCGATCGCCTTACCTGAATCCCCGCGTTTGCTGACAAGTTTTCCCGATCCGGTCGCGTTCTCCACGAGATGTTGGATTGTTGGTAGCCATTTGCACTGTCTCGCGACAGTTCGCGCCCGCAGTAATGTCATTGGTCGCGTGATCACGTCTTTCTTCTCGCGATCATGCACCGCGAGAAGAGTGAAAACAAGATGGCCGCGCCCGCGAGCAACCGCATGGGTAAGTTGGCGAGCCGCGACCACGCAGAAAATACCGCGAACGGGCGGGAAAAAAACTTCGCATCTTCCCAATATTTCCGCGTGCTTGCGGAGATTTTTAACATTTTCGCGATAATTTGCGAAAGTCACTTTCGCAAATTCCGCCCACCCCTAATACGAGCTCCTTTATGAAAGATGATAGAACAGACAAGCGTGAATTGGAACAGAAAAGCGGGAACTCTACGTAGATTGATGAGCAGTGTAGTCACTCGTGTCTCCCAGACCAACCTTTGCGTGACAATAACCGTGGAAACGTTTGTGGCAATGAACTCAAGTGAAATAATACACCCAGAGGCTTATGGGAAATGAAGTTCACAAACTAGTACCACATGTGATTTTTGAGCCTACGCCAGGACTCGCTCCTGGTTCCCCCGCAGTTACAAAGTCAGCAGCTCTGGTCGTGAGTCCTCATCTCCTACTATTACACATGCAAAGTACGCTTATTATCAGAGAAATTCAAACTGTCTAGTTAATGTACTGTAGCTTAAAATAGGTAGGGGACAAGAAACTGATGAGCCAGGGCACTGACAACAGCCCCCAGGCTCCACCGCTGCATCATCTTTACCGCGCCTGGAGGCGCTTCAAGCACGCCTTAGGCCCAGCTGCGTGGGATGAGAAACTGACGAGCCGGGGCATGGGCCACAGCCCACAGACTTCACCACACCAGCTGCATCATCATTTCTGCACCTGGAGGCGCATTTGTAGAATAGTTCCGTGGGGTAGAGAATAATTCCTTTAAATAAACAGTGATTTACAGCTGGAAAACAACTGTTTAACTCAAACACTCAACAGAGCTTTTTAGATAAGCATATATATTTTTCTTTTATATATTTCTTTTTGTTGGAAACAGACTGTCATACAGTAAATATAAACAAAGTGAGTGGTTAATTAGTGACTAATGTGACATGGGGTGATAAAGGTGAAAAAAGCATCAGCCAAAATATTGATACATAAATGACACAAAATGGTAAACAATACATCAATCTCTGTCAAGGTGACTAGTTTCAATGGTAACCCGAAACTTCAAATTTTTATGGTTACGCTGTCTGAGGACATGAGTGAGTAATATGTCGACGTTTCGACCCAAGTGGCTGTATTATATAGACATCATGTAGGGCCTTCTTCAGGACAAAACGAAAATGCAGTGTGATGGTCAAGTAGTTGTAAAATGGACTCCTCCAATTCTGCAAAGAGTAAAAGGTAGTCTTCTTGTCAAGGCATCATAAACTACTTAACATGCCACTAAGATATCTTCATCTTATGTAAGGAGCTGGCACTGATCCTTTCCCAAAGGGTTATTCAATGAAGGTGTTTACAGGCCCTCAAGGAGTAAGC
Source organism: Triturus cristatus (assembly GCF_964204655.1). Lineage (NCBI taxonomy): Eukaryota > Metazoa > Chordata > Amphibia > Caudata > Salamandridae > Triturus > Triturus cristatus. Next base: position 786,787,852 of record NC_140593.1, on the reverse strand, counting down.
AGCAGAAATGCACGGGGTCGGAAAAAACTTTAAAGTTGAACCTATCGAAGCAGTTCCAGTTTCAGTGTTAATATATAAATAAATGGTGGAAGGGACTGCAGAGCAAACCATCAGTGCTCATAGTTCCCTCTGCATTAAGTTGAACCCTGTAACTCAGCTAATATCCCTGGAGACGGCAGTCCCTTCCACCATTTATTTATATGTTGATGCTGAAACTAGAACCGCTTCGTAATACCAACATACTCCAATACGATCGCCCGGGCAGCAGAGTCAACTCCCCTGAATGATCGAACTGCTTCATCCATGCGTCCCCACACAAATTGTATGGGTAACCGGGGCACAATGAGAGTGGGCAGCAGTGGAGATTCCAAATGCTCTCACTTAGGAGGTATGACACTAAGAGCCTCCATAAATAACCCCTGTCCAACCTTCAATGCAGCGATTCAATCACTTGCCCCTTCAACCTGCCTCCGCCGAACTTAATGCCCGTCAGCCCCAGGGGACATCTAAGGGTCTATCATTGCCACCAACAAGAACTGATGGAGAATATTCAGCGAAAGGAGGGGGCGAAATAGACTGCCATATGAGACAGGCCCTTCCTCCTGCAGCTTGCCCCTACATGATAATTGTGGCAAATGTCCTTAAACTACATAGTACTCAAAAGGAAACCACTGACCATTATGTCTAAAGTATGTTATTGGATTAGCAAACACATGGGGCGGAGGGAGATACTCTCCTGAATTCTAATGGCAAGAAGGGTGGGCTGGTGGGGGACTCAAGCAAATCCATTGGGGCTACTGTGTGGTGGCTAATTTCAACTCGCATCAACTGATTCAGCAATTGCTTCATTGTCTACCATAAAGGGCCATCATTGCACACCCAAATGTTTGCGCTACTGCTGTTTTTTTTTATAAACCACCCAGCACCAGTCCCTAGGGGCAAGATCCTGTGGCCCCTCTCAGTATCCCCTACCCTGAGCCCCACACTATCCTCGGCATTATGTGATCACACTGATCAAGTTAAATTAATCATTGCCGGATTAAACTGTAAATTTTCCGACCCTAATTGGCTAAAAATTGTCACCTCCTATGACCTGATCTGTTTCCAAGAAACATTGGAAACTGGGCAAATTTATCTAGATGGTTACCGCTCTTTCGATGCCATGCCAGGGGTGGGATCCAGACCTTGATGAAAACACCCTAAGTCTGGAAGTCCAGTCGTTTTATAACGATTACCCCTACTATCACCTTTTACACCTAAAAGGCCCAGGTGGTAACACAGTCCTTCTTATTAATTTTTACAATAATAACTTCACCGGCAATATGAAGAAGGTTGTTGTCGTGTTGGAAGGGGAAATTAATGTACTTCCTAATACTTTCAAACAGCCCCTGAATATCCTATGAGTGGGTGATTTCAATGTGTACGGCTGTCCTTTTTCAAATTTAGCAGCTTGTGGCATAATCAATGAGGCAGATGACCCCCCTACCCCATTTCACACATAATCCTTATGGAGTTGCTCTGAATGGTTTTCTTGTAATTAACAATCTAGAGATTCGTAATCCATTGACCCAAGCTCATGTAAACCACAAAATACATTGGCACACCTACCCCGGGCTCAACTCTTGATTATTAGTTTCAGACCCTTTAAAAAAATCAATTTGCAATGTTTGAATTAAGCCTTTTAACTTTAGTGATCATGCCACCATTAGCGGTAAGCTGGAATGGGCAGGAATTCATCCAGAGCAGACGAGGCATGTCAAACCTATGATGATAAGGATTATCCTTAAATGAGATAAAATAAATAAAGCACACATTGTCCCTGTTGTGGTTGCAAATAGGCACAGCAGCATTTTGACCTGCCTAGAACTGGAATTTGATCCTACCAAGTTAACCATGTCCTCTGAACAGAAAATATCAGAGTTAAAAACATTCTAACTAGGAACAATCTAACTGCTAACACATTAGGCCCAAGATGGTTTGATCAAGCTTGTCCCAAGTCACTATCAATCTTACATCAGGCTCCTAGATCTACACTTAGAGAAGTGAAACTAGTCACGCTTCTCCGTCTTCGGTGCAAAGAGACCAAGAAGACCAGAATTAAAATTCTAAAGGAAGAAGCATGGGAACAATTGCACCATGCCGCGATCTCAAACAAGGCCAGGGATATTTGGAGAGTTATTAATGCTCCATTCCTTAAACCATCCTCTGGCCTGAGCCTGGATTGTCACGTGGATGAGGAATCCTGGTTTGCATACTTCTCTTCAATATTTGACCCAAAAGCTGAGGGAGTATCTATACAGTGGGCAACCATTTCCCCCTTACCAAACCTCTCCTCATTTTTAATCACCATGAGATCAGAAAGGCCCTTTTGCAGTGCTTCAGTAATAGAGCCCCCAGCCCAGATGGTACTCCGATAGATTTCTTCAGGTTGTACGACGGTACAACGCTGGTAATTACTTCGCATGCCTTTGCACGCAATTTTTAGTGCATGTTTTTACCGTGAATATGCATTTACAACGCATGCCAATTCCACGCATTGTTTTTAGATTTAAAAACAAATGTATTTGTGGCGGGAGACCCTCCACCCTCCCAACTTACCTTAAATGCATGGTATTGGCATGCTTTGTTAATGCATATACGCAATAAAAATATGCTTGCTAAAAAATGCGTGGTAAATGCATAACGAGGTAAAAACCTTGTTGTAAAGGCTGTTTCCCATTTCTTCACTGAGCAGCCGGATTTATGGGGACCGGTGTTGACAAACGACTTTAACGCAGTTGCCAGCATGGGCCCACCCGACTCATGGTCGAAAGCTATCTTAATCCCCATCTACAAGAAAGGAGATAAATTTGAGGACAAAAACTATAGACCAATCTCACTCCTGGCTAGCACTACTATGCTTATGGGTCAGGTTTTACTGAATAGACTAGAGGAATGGGCCACTTGTAATAATGTCCTGATCCTAGTCCAATATGGTTTTAAAAAGGGGAAAGGCATCCAGGATCAATGCCTCAACCTAGGTCTGCTAATTGCAAAGTATACCCAAGCCTAGCAGGGAAAGCTATATTTTGCTTTTATGGACCTATCTGCAGAATTTGTCTGCGTTGAGCCTCACCACCTATGGAGGATAATGAAAGAAATGGGCATTGAGGAGGCAATCATGCTTTTTATAAGGCAGCTTTCTCCATCTGCTTCGGCCTGTGTACGCTATGGGAGGCAAAAAGGGTGCACCAGGTCTTTTCTAATCAATAGAGGCGTCCGACAGTGTTGCATACTTGACTCATTTCTTTTTTCCATCTATACCAATGGGATGGAATCTCACCTGTCAAACTCTACCCCAGATGTTCCGAAGATCAATAACTTACACACTTCAATTCTCCTGTACCCAGATAATGCGGTGTTCATTGCCCATACGGGCCTAGCTCTACAAAAGATATTAGAGGTCTATGTAGATTATATGCGCAATTTGGATCTAAAAGCCAATGAGACAAAGTCCTTCATTCTAATTACTGGTTGTAAAGATAGAAAGGTCCCAAGTTTTTATATAGCATGAAACAAACTAGCCCAAGCTGACAACTTCTCTTATCTACAGGTGACCTTCGACAGACAACTAACGTGAACCAATATGATTACAGCAAGGGGCCTATCGCTGGAGAAAAGTATTATTGCCCTAGACTCCTTTATAAAAAACTGGGCGCGAAACCCCTTGATATGGTTAAAAAAAGTTTACACTGACAAATCTGTTTCAGTAGCAACCTATGGGGCAGGTATCTGGGATATTCTAACTCCTCAGCTCTCCAGATTATTGAGGATACTTTCTTGAAAAAATTTGTGGGCCTCCCTGTAAGCTGGTCCAATTTTATTTGTCATGCAGAATTGGATGTTCCATACATTATTGACATATTTAGCCTGGCCCCAATCATTCTATGGCATTTCATCTGGAGAAGAGAATCTGTCAACCTCACTCAGAAGCTAATAGAAGACTGTCTCTCTCTGGAAGATGTCCATAAGATTCCATGGATCACATATATCAAAAACAGTCTTTCCTTCCTCAGTTTAGATCATCTATTTATCTCGCCAAATGACTGCTCTAATATTTGAAAACAGGAGATTAAAACCTGTTTCTTTAAACAGAGGGCTAATGAGAAACTCAAAATTAACTGAAGCATCAGTAAAATCCTATCTAGAGGATCTGATTGACCAGGAAGGGCTAGCTGCATATTTACTTTTTGTGACAAACCTATATCACAGATTTATTTTACTTAGGTTTCGTCTGAATTTTATCCCTTGTATGCTGGCCTATCCAGCTGGAATTTTCTCTATTCATAATCTCCCGCCCTGTCTACGTGACTGTGTTTCCACACCATCAAATTTGCATATATTTTTCTTTTGCAAATTTTATGTGGAACACCGCAAAATATTCATATTACCTCTTATGCACAAATATAAATTCACACAATGCCGCCCAGGAATGTATTTTCTACAATAACTGCCTGGTCCTCTTGTTTGTTATTCCATGGTGTCTTTTCTATCCCTCTCATGGAAGACCAGGTGATTGTACAATGCTTATGAATGAACTGGTTATTTTTATCCATTTTTAGGGGTTGTTCCTAACAGTTTCTCCATTTCTTGCACTACTATGGTCATTTTCTATTCTATATTCCCATCCTTTTCCTGGAAGACCAGTCGATTGCATATCAATTATGAATGTACTGTATGCTTTTTACTCTGTTTTTTTAAAATGTTCTTAAATTGATCTTATTAATATTTTGTATTAGTATGGATATTTTATTTTGTACATTTGTACTTTTATGATCTTATCATTTAGCACCTGGTAGAAAATAATATCAAGTGATTTGACTGACTGACTGACTGATAGCTACACTTGTATAGGTTCTTCCAGAAATTAAAATGTGTCCTGCTTTAAAGTTTGAAATTTCAGTTTATATATTTTGATCCATCTCCTCTGCATTGTTGAAGCATCAATATAAAGTATTTGCCACTCCTCTGTATCCTCTGTATCTGCAACATAGACATACAATCAGATCTACATTTTCGGCAGGTCATGGTTTGTTCAGCATTTTTCATGAACTTGTCAAATGGTACAGTTTTCAAATAAAGTAATGTTAAATAGATAAACCTTTCAGAATTTATGTTAGTAACAGGTGTAAAAGAGCAATCCACACAATCATGATCTCATTTGTACCTTACACCAAATAATTTTCCAATGTTCACTTCTTCTTTTTTCAGAATTCCAAAATTCCAAGGATAACCATAATAAACTATTGTGCACATCCACTAATTGTGTCCACTACATCTTGTATTACTGAAGCAGAATGTAGTACAGTTTTACTACTACTGTGAAAATGTTCCAACAAATGATATACTTCAGAGCAGAACCTTCTGTCTGCTTTATGCTCACTTGCATTTACAAGATGTGGTAAATGGAAGGCTACATGCTGAACTACATTAGCATAGTAGCTGATACCATTTGTATTTTCCAAGTGAAATCCTACAATCTCTCCTTAATTTTGCAGTATTTTCTTATTATTCTCTTCTTCTTTATCTTTCTTTTCTTTCTTATGTGCAACATCCATTGGTTGCAAAGTAAGCTTCCACTTTGGACAGATTGTCTGTTTCTCATAAATGGGATAATGTCCTAAGTGAGGAGCATATACACTTCTCAACCGACTATACTCCCTAACGCAACCAGTACCAGCACTAATTTTCTTTTCATTAAAATCAACTAAATATAAACTGGACAATATTCTAACTGACTGAAATGCAACATATAACATATCTTCTTTGAATACACTACTCTCAATATTAATAAAAGCTGCATCTACGCTTAAACCTGGAGATTTATGGATAGTTACAGCATGCACTAGAGAGAATGGGAACTGCTGCCTCCTCACATATAAGACTTTCAAAAGCAAAATCCATACAACACATCAGCCAATCTGTTACATGCCATCAATTTGATCAAATTTTACAGCTACATATTCAACTTCATTCCTTTTTGGAAAACAAATTAAATCAAATACTTTACACATTGCACTATTTACTAAGCCTTCTTCTACGTTTGAATTGTGCAGCAAAATTACTCTACAATTTCTACAAACATGTAAACACTTTTCTAATCTGGCAGTCCTACAGACAGATTTCTCTAAAGAATCCAATTTTGCATGCAGTTTCTCCGTCAGCAGTATTGTTACTCCCTGGTGCTCCATTTTATCAATAGCTGTTAGTTCAAAACTTTCATTTTTTCCAGTTTTAATAAATCTTGACTGAAATTGCTGCACTCTTGAAGTGTAGGCATTAAACAGAATATTAATTTCCCTTATTCAATCAAACTGAATATGAGCTGTGCTAGTGTCCTTTTAGAGGAGAATAGTTTTTGATAAGTCAACTTCCTAAGGTACTCCTAGCTTCCTTGGTCAGAACGCCAACCCTAATGTGCTTCAGAATATTTCCATTGACCTCATCTGACTCTTCATCCATATTCTTCAAAAGTCTCTTGTATTGGAAAATTCATATGTTCACATTTCCAATGCTTCCTAATGAATTACGTGTTTGTTCATGGAGAATGATCTTGAAAACAGGCTCTCCTTTTACAGGGGTTAGTTGCACCAAACACAATTAAATGCTTTCCTCTAAAGACAACATTGTACTTTGTTCTTAAAATATGTAGCATTCTTAAGTAAACGAAGGCAAGCATTACGTTTGAGATCATGCTTATCTCATCAATGATTAAAAGATTAATTTTCTTCAAAACTCCTGCCACCTCATGACATGCTTCACCAGACAACTTCTGGTAGTTCCAGTTTGTCATGTCCAACAGGTAGCATTAGTAGTCGATGTAGAGGCATTCCTTGAATATTGTGTGCAGCCAATCCAGTTGGGGCTATTACTACACACAACAAATTTGATTGTGTGTCCTCTGTAGATAAACGGTCAGCACCTTAATTATTACGCTTTTCCCTGTGCCAACTTGACCACTAATGTATAACAGAATTGGTTTAAAGGAAGAGCTATTGCATTCTTTGTTGTTGTGGAGAAACCCAAGTTCTACTTTATTTTTTACTTTCATATAAATGTCTTTCTGCTCGCTGTTGAGTTGTGCAGCTAACTGTTCCGGATCTTCAGTTTCCTGTGTGTCATGTTTCATTGTAGTTTCCACTTCATTAATTGCTTTTGCAGTTTCATTTGAATAATAGGTGATCCAAAAGGATTTTGACTGAGTGGTGCAGAACTTAAACTTATTTGAGAACTTTCCCTAGCTACCTCTGCAATTGCTTCTTCTTGGCGAATCTCATCACTTACTATTTGCATATAATTTTGGAAGTCTGAATGCTGTCTTTTACAGCATTAAATGAATCTTCATTGCAGTCATATGCTCCAAGTAATTCAGATTCTGCATGCCAAGTTTAAAAAGTGGAAGAAGTGCCCATGTTAATTAGATTTCCTTTTTTGTGTCTCACTAAACAACCATCACATCCAAGAACTGCAAACTTGCCTTCTTCTATGTTTTCTTTTACATTGCTTCTGTCTCTGTAGTGCTGAAGAATTTCATATAGGCACATGTTTTCCAGCTGTACACTTCTTCTTGGGTAGTATGTATCCAACATGTTTGTTTTTACTATGTCTGTACTTTCGGGGTCAAACCCTGCTAGATACTGAATTTCAGAAAATACATAACAATCTATTTTGTGTAAATGCCAGGCCTAGATTTACCCAAACTATTCCTCTTGATTTAGAGTACAAAGTTGTCAAGCTCAACCTGTTCAAGCATTCATAAGAGCCAATCTCCCTATGTGCCAACATTTTTAAACTGAAGCTGTACAACCTTTTTGTGAGCCTTTTTCCTGCACTAATCTCCTTCCACATCTCTTTCATGTCAGTTTTCTCCGATTTTCTAATGTACGCAGCGGCATGCCGAGCAACAGCAATACAGTTGTCTGCCATAAATGATATATTCATATTTGCATTCCATATTTTCAGAATGACTGCATTGTAATCATTGAGTTATTTGGATGCCACTGTTCTTCTCAGATTGTATGTGATTTTCAGTAACTTTCATGTCACTGTATGTCTCACAGCAGACAAAAAAGCTGTTACTTTCCCTTGTGAAATAACAGGCCATGGGAATCCAAAAGGACATCTTGTGTAAAATGCTCCGTGAGATCTGTATTTTCGACAGCAGTATTTCCCACATCTATGTGTTTGGAAGCACAGAACTTGTTGTCTCAGGCCTTCATCAGTAGCATGATTTGGGATGGTGCACGTGACATACTGTTCTATAAAAGAGAGCACACACTCATCACTCTCCATTCCAAATTTAGTAGCATCTTTTATCCATAACAGCATGTGAATATGAGGAGCACCTCTTGCTTGGTACTCTTTATGCCAGAAGAAATCACTTACTTCACCAAGAGGAGGATTACATTTGTTTCAGATGAAGACAGCATGGCTTTGAACTTATGGTTAAAATATATGCAAACATTAGCAGGATCCAAAGAGCAAAGTTCCTCTGCTATCTTTACATTGATGTCCTCAATATTTGAATTTGCCTCTCTCAAAAATTAAAGCAGGTCATCCCACACGTATTCAGCACAATTAAGTGTAACAAACCAAGAAGGTGTGCCTAGGTTTCTCAACATGCATTTGAGTTCTCCATGATGACGATACAAATACTCGTTGGTTCCACATCGGCACACCATCAAATTGATTGTTATATTCCAAGTTTTCATCTTTTTCTTTAGCTACAAATTCCCTTTTACACCTGTATCCATGCCTATAGTCTCAATATTCTATTTAAAATCTAAAATTAAATAGACAACCCTTCCTTTCAGTCCTTTCTGTCTTTTGTTCTATAGGAATTATAGCTTGAAAAGGTTGAATGTGTTGTATAAGGATTGATTCATAAACATATAATGCTTTAAGCTCTTCTGGAATAGATACCAATTCTAACCTGTTTTAAGTGGCTCTAGCAAGCATTTTCTCAATCTATAACTTATCAAAGCAGTAGTTACTTATAATCTGCTGTGTGGAAAAACTAAATCGTCCCACAACAAATAAATATGCACCAAATTCCTACCACTTATCACTGTTCACTTTTTTACTTTTAATGTATACAACTACATTTCAAGTTTGCGATTTAAGTGAGTGCCTTGACAATAAAGGACATTTTGTAAAACTTTGTAATCTCTTGTACAAAGTTTGCAGTACTAACTTCTGTATCCTGATCTTCTACACCTCCAGCAATCAACTCTTCATTTTTGCCCAGACTGCTCTTCTGGACCAAACACCCAAAACTGAATATCTTCACATACATTTTCCTATTCTACTAGTGCACCAAGCAGTAAAATTCTATTCATCTCTTCTAAACACAAGGCAGGAGTGTTTACATAATAAAGTCTTCTACCCAAAGTTCGTATTTTGGAGTGTTGAACAGCTAACATCCTAAAAATGACCTTGTAAATTACTATATTTCCTCACTTTGCATGGATCTAATTCTTGCAAAATTGCAATTTTCTAGTTTCACACTTCTGCATGGAAACTCACATAGGAAGGTTTTCAATAAATCATTTGATTCCTTGAGAGCACTGCAAATACTGCTACAATTCCATTTATAGACAGGAGAATCTCTATACCTTCCTTGCACCTCTTCAGCTATCACATTCCTAGCAACCATCTTCTCTTTTGCAACAGGACTACCATCCTTTATTTCATAACAACGACCTGTTATATCAACTGCATGCACTAGTGTATTCTCTTGGAAATAACTTTCTCATTAAAATAAGCTTTTGTACTAGAGGTATGTTTCCATTCACCTTTAAATCATTTGCAGAAATGAGTTCTATTAATAAGCCTTTTTCTAACACTTCTTTTCTTCATGCACAATACTCTTATCTAGTGTCCTCATTCTATTCAATATTATAAATACTTTCCTTTTCAAAACAAATGCTTTCTCAACAACACTCTCAATATATTACTTTTGCTTAAATGTAGCACTTCTCTTCTTATATATCTTAATTGTTTTAGCAAAGTTTGTATTACTCAAGTGCGAAACATTTGAGCCCTTAACTGTTTAAACTGTTTCTGTCTCCATAACAAACTCCCTGATTAATTAGAACATTTCCTTCTTTCAGAAACATGTACTCCTTGTTTTTTTCTACGCGATATGTAAATTCCATTTTCAGATAAGACTGCACTGTCATTCTTCATTTTACGACATAGTTTTTTGAGAAAATGTTTAGTACTCTTACGAGCTTCTCTTTTTTCCTCAGGACATTTTGCTCCTTATTTTAGTTTTGCCTTTCAGTTTGAAGTTGATAATGCTGTTTTCTCTGTTTCTTCCCAGTGTGTGTCTTCTCAGGCATTGTAAATATTCGCTTGACTAGAAAACTAGATATCTAACAAAAACAATCAATAAATATAACATCTACAATAAATAACTCACTAATTCACTGACTAACTAGTTATTCTTTACTCTTAGGTTTGTAATTAGTTATACAACAGATATTTTCCTTTTACGTTTTGCTGTATTTTTCACCATACACATATTTAACTCTCTATCCATCTTCCTCTCTTGAATATACATATTATAGATATCCTGAATACCAATGACTATGTGCGTGAATCAATGAGTCAATCAGTGCATTCCTTGGATGTCCCAATGTATGTTTCGCTATCTCGTGGAATGACTCACTGTGGGTATCTGAGAAGGTGTCAGAGTCTCAGTATGGGTTTGTGAATGGAAATAAGGGTGACGAAAGGTGCATGCTTGCGCTATGTGCTGCTAGCTAGTTAAGCGTGGAACGCTTACTATTCCTATTTTAGATAGCGTTTTTCATCTCTATGCTGTAAATCGTTTTTTTGGTTTTAATATTGTTATAATATCGCCCACATTCTTGCACTATAAATTGTGCCCTCACCGCATTTTGCGGAGTCTGTTGTCCTTGCTGGAAGCCCTTGTGCTCCTTCGCATGGCGCTTGGCCGCCATCTTGGGGGTGGTGTTTTGTTAACTGTGCCATCTGCTCGAGCGCTCTAGCGCTTGCCAGGACTCCAGGTGAGCCGTTATTTAATGCTCACACGGGCCGCGCAGCGGTGACGCGCAGCGGTAGCGCCTGACTCTCGCCTGAGTCAAGCCAGAGTCTGCCCGTCTGCGCCCGTCAGCGCTAAGGAAGTGCGGGGTGCGGCAGACCTTTTCATCTTTATTATGGCTGCTTCCATCCTCAGGTATGGTAGAGCAGACTTATTGGCCTTACGTGAACTATTTACTATCTGTCCACTTCCGCCTGTAGCACCGCTAAGGGGCCCTTATCGGTGCACCTGTTGCTGTTGGCGCCTGCCTCCCCCTTCTCGCGTCCGCTCCTTGCAAATTTCATCCCGGCAGATTAACGTGTCGGGGGTGAATACTGCCAGTATATATAGCCTAAATGTCAGATCTCTGGTCAAACATCAGGCGGAGATCTTTGATATTGTCACCAATGACTCCCCTGATGTGTTTTTTATGACCGAGACATGGCTACAAGATGCTGACACTGCGATTTTAAACCTTGCCTTCCCCCCTGACTATACCGTGGCAACTCTCAACCGCGGTTCGAGAGGTGGTGGAATTGCAATGGCGGTGAAACGCCGCTTTCCTTGTGAATGGAAAGAACTAAAACTTCCAGGTTGCGAATGTGCTCGCTTTAGAATCTCTCTGTCCCATTGCTATAGCTTTTCAGGTCTTCTAATATATCGGCCTCCGGGCTGCGATGCTGCCTTTAGGGTCGCTCTCCCGGACGTCATTAGCATAGAAGCTCTTGGTTGTGCAAATTTCAATGTGGTAGGTGACCTCAACCTGCACTTTGACTGTCCATCTCAATCCTCCATTAAGAGCTGCCTAGCAGATCTAGAAGCCTTGCAGCTCCTACAGAGAGTGATGTCCCCCTCCCACTCTGGCGGACACATACTGGACCCGTTCTTTACCTCCTTAGAGGACATTACTTTATGCCAACCTGTTCAGTTGTCATGGACAGACCATATGCTGGTGAAGGCAGTTATCCCTGTGGTAGATTCTCTTTTTGTGGCACAGAATAAAACATCTCTCTCCCGCCAGTGGAGTAAATTAAAACTTGAAGACTTCTACCTTTTATTAGGAAAAACACCCCTACCTCTTCTCTCCGATGCTGACTGTGGGTATGATTCATTCTGTACTTGGATTGGCACGGCCTTGGACTCTCTTATTCCCCTTGTACGTTCCAAGTGCCGGACCAAGGCCCATAGCCCGTGGTATGATGAGACCTTGTCGTCTCTCAAGAGAGAGTGTAGGCAAGCAGAAAGGCGATGGAGGAAAGCCTATGATCCCGCGCTCAAAACCTGCTACCTTACTCTATCCAAGGCATATCACAGAGTGGTGTGTCGAACACGTGCCGCATTTTATGCGCAGGAGTTCCGGAACAGCCCTAATCCCTCCAAACTAATCTTTAAGGTCCTAAAGGACCTTACAACTAAGAGGGCCTCCGCGGCAGAAATCTGCGCTGACTCTCACTGCGAGAGTCTGGCCTTGTTCTTTGTTCAAAAGGTGCAAGAAATCTACCACACCTTTCCAACTATTGTGCACCGCTCGGATTCATCTGATTGTCCTAAGATCAATGATAGGATCCTGGATTTTTTGGCCCCCCTATCTGAGGAGGGTTTTGATTTACTGAGCCAAAAAATTAAATCTGGCTCCCCTGCAGACCCCCTCAAACCGGCCCTATTTAAAAACATGCAGGCCACATGTCGCGCACCCTTGCTTGCCCTTATTAATATGTCACTGGGTTCAGGGATTGTACCCACCAAGTGGAAGCAAGCGGTAGTTACCCCCATCCTAAAAAAGCCTACCCTAGATCCTATAAAACCTGAGAACTATCGCCCCATCTCTCTGCTGCCGTGGGCTGCTAAAGTCACCGAAGCCCACGTGAATGGGATCCTGGCCGACCATCTTGCCAAAGCTAACATCTTGGATCCCACGCAAAATGGTTTTCGTACAGGTCACAGCACGGAGACTGCCTTGTTATACATGGTTGAACATCTGCGCTCCGTGCTGGACACCGGACAAACAGCGGCACTCCTGTTGTTAGATCTGAGCGCCGCCTTTGATACGGTGTCCCACGAAATCCTGTTGCGGCGGTTAGAGGAAGCTGGGGTTAGGGAGCTGGCACTAGGCTGGTTCCGCTCCTTCCTCTCCAATAGATCTTTTCAGGTTGCGATACCACCCGGTAAATCCACCTCTCACCCGCTCACCTTGGGGGTCCCACAGGGATCATCTCTGAGCCCCACTCTCTTCAATCTTTATGTGAGGCCGCTGGCTGCGGTAGTCAAAGGCTGGGGCATGACAATGGTGTCCTATGCGGATGATACACAGCTGGCGGTCACACTAAGTGGGGACTCAGCCATGGACGCCCTCAACTTCTGTGAGGGGCTACGCTCGGTGGCCAATTGGATGAACCAGAATTGTCTCCAATTGAACACAAAGAAGACAGAGGTGATGGTGTTTGGGAAGCAACCTGGATGTTGGAATGACAGCTGGTGGCCCCCCGAGTTAGGAATGATCCCCTCTCCTGCTATGGAGTTAAAAAACCTCGGGGTCTGGCTGGACCCTTTACTTAGCTTCACTTGCCAGACTAAGAGGGTGGCTGCCTCTTGTTTTGGCATTATTAGGGGCATCAGGCCGGTGCTTAAATTCTTCGATGCCCCCACTAGACAGCTTGTGGTCCAGGCCTCGGTACTATCCAGGATAGATTATGCCAGTGCTCTGCTAGCAGGCGCGAACAAGGCTGAACTTCTGCGGCTACAACGAGTGCAGAATGCCGCCGCATGAGCGATATTTGGGCTGCCCAAACGTTGCTCAGTGTCCAGAGCATTGCAAACACTCCATTGGTTGCCTGTTGCTCGGCGGATTGAGTTTAAGGTGCTCTGCCTGGCCTTTAAAATTTTGAAAGGCATGGCTCCACCTATTCTCATGAACCTTCTGACTCCATATGTCCCTTCTTGCTCTTTGAGATCGATGGGCCAGAATTTGGCTGTTGTTCCTCGCTTTTTACTGAGCAGGATTGGAGGCCGCTCCTTCCGAGTAGTAGCCGCTAAGCTTTGGAACGCTCTCCCTAATGACATCCGTGCTTTGGAAGATTTAACCAGGTTCAGACGTGTCATCAAAACTTTTCTTTTTAATAAAATCAACTGACTCTGCTGCATTTTGTGATGTTGTGTTTACCTTTCTTGGCGCCAGGACGCCCCTTTGCTGGGGCAGCTGTGCGCGGTATAAAAACCATTAACATAACATAACATAACATGTGAGAGTTTACATATGGGTATGTAAGAGGGTATGAGCATCTCTGTATGGGTATGTGAATGGGCATAAGGGTGTCTACTTGGGTATGTGAGAGGATATGAGAGTCTCTGTATGGGGATGTGAATGGGTATAAGGGTGTCTGTATGGGTATAGGAGCGGGTGTAAGAGTTTATGTATGATTATGTCAGTCAAGACTCTATATTTTGTTAATATTTATAGAAAAATGATCTTCTTCATAAGTATGGCTGTTATGGTGACTATATTGCTCTATAAATTAATATGCACATATGTGTAACAGTCCTTACAGTAATATTTTAGTCACTCTGGGCCCGATTCACAGAACTAACTTGAGACGAAATCCTAAACTTACTACCATTTTGGTATTCACAGAAGGCACTTACTCATTTTGGTATTCACAGAAGGCACTTACTCATTTCGGTATTCACAGAAGTTAGGACTCCCAATTTTTGGACTCCTAAATGCCTTCTGTGAATACCGAAAGTCTTAAATGTAGGACTTTTCTCAGTTTAGGAGTAGTAAAGTTAGGACTCCTAACTTTAGGACTCCTAAATTCCTTCTGTGAATACAGAAAGTCTTAAAGTTATGATTTTTCTCAATTTAGGAGTAGTAAAGTTGTATATGCATGCAAAAAATACTTACCTATTTCATTGCATACATTAATGGTTCACTTGTTCTCTCAGAGCCAACAATACTGTCTACCTGTTTTTGGGTACTTTTCACAACTTTGTATTGCCATTTCCCCATCATTACACTTTCCTTTTTATCATTAGATAATCTCTACTAATATCACCTTTCATATATTGCAAACATCCTACTCACTTTCATCCACCTTACTTGCACTCATTCCCTTTTGATGTTTTTCTGACTACAGCTTAATTTACTTACCTGTAAAATGTAATTCTTGGTCAGTATTTGTCTTTCTCAGTATCGCTTTGTAAAATCCATTTCAGAAACCACACAAAACCAAGCACAAGAATGTTACACCACTCTCCTACAAGGCAACCAGTAATGTCAACCTTTTCAACTTTACTTTCAAGGTTACACAACCTACAAACAAATATAAATGTGGATTTTATATTTTATTAATCAACAGCTCTTCTGAATGGTCAGATTTTTTAACACTTGATTACACTCTTTCAAAGAAAGCCCAATTCCAATTGTTTTGGGCAGATCCTCTGCGGGGCTCAGCGTGGTCCCCTGTGTAACTTTGAGGGCAGATCCGCGGATTTGCACAGTAATCTTATGGCTTAGCACACTATCCTGACATTTACATTCTAGCGTTTCCAGTTCCCTTCCTGCCATGCTCCTGTGGCTCTGTTTTTATGGTGTCCAAAAATGTAACATTCTCCATTAGCAGTAGGTCAGAAGTTCACAACTATCTCTCAAGCAGCCTCCTAACTACCAAGCCAAATTTTGCAGGTGTGGTTGAGTGTATACAATTAGAAGCATACTCCTTATATCCAATCACACATGTACCTACTTTAAATTTATAGCACAACTTAGTTTTAAACACTACCTTTCTTACACCATCCAATCAAATGTGATATGGTAACCTTGACTTCCTAAGGTCATTTTTAACTGACTTTGTTTTAAAAAGTGCCTCATTTCGCTGCAGACTTCTCTTGTGTGCTACTGCTGCAACCATCAATCAATCAATCAGGGGTTTATAAAGCGCGTTACTTACCCGTGAGGGTCTCAAGGCGCTGGGGGGTACAGCTCCGGGTCAGTCGAAGAGCGAGGTCTTGAGTCTCTTCCTGAAGGTGTTCAGAGTAGGGGAGCGTCTGATGTTGACTGGGAGCTCGTTCAATGTCTTTGCTACGACGTAGGAGAAGGCTGTACCGCCTGCTCTGGTTCTGCGGATGCATAGGATTTCTGCCAGGGTGATGTCGGTGGAGCGGAGGTTCCTTTTGGGTACGTGGAAGGAGACTCTTTCATTGAGGTATTTGGGTCCGATGTTGTGGAGGGATTTGTAGGTGTGGGTGAGTAGCTTGAAGGTTACTCAAGCGTCCAACCACAACAGAAAAAGAGGTTTGTTCCTCACAACCAATGAAAGAGTCCCAGAAGGTGGTGCTACCGGGTAAATCCTCAGTTAATATAGGAAATCTGGAAAAAAATACACAGATTGCTAAAGTGGCTGATGAGTGGCTGACGATGCGGTTTTCCATAATCATAGTCATAAGGAGTATAAAACTCAGACAACAGCTACTCCAATGAGTTTGCAGTTCCAAGAAAGGGAAATAGGCATAGGTAGAAACCACACATTTAAAAACAACTGAGTTAAAAGCGATATCAATGCTACAAACCCCGCTGAATGCCCAAAAATCGACACTGGAACCCGCAGTAGATAGGGAAATAGATAATGCAATTATTCGAATAATTACCCCTATGGAGATCACCACGGAAGCAGAGAAAGAGAAAATGACTTCTTCATCTCAACAGCCAGTAAAGAAGCGAGTGACCAATGCCCTTCAGAAGCACTTCAAAGCCCAATTCCACGACTCAATGCAGCAAAGCAATGCAGCTTGTTACAAGGTCAATTAAGCTTCTGTATCTCAAATCAGGGCAAATCTCATTCGAATAATCGTGAAGTTAAGGATATAAAAAGGGGACCACCACAATACAATGAGATACATCAACAGATAATATGGACACCTGAATATGAAACGCAGGGCAGCCACGATTGAAGCAATATTTTGAAACTTATGGCTGAAACTATGGAACTAAAGAATATACAATCGACAGATCTCGTATCTGTCCAATTTCTTCCAGGGAATAATGAAGTAACTAAAGTACAAACATTAACCACATGGAAAACCCCAGAGCTAGCGCAAATAATATTAAATACTTTGGATAAATTTTTAGCCTGGGGTATACGAATGTCAGCACCCACTATTCCCCGTTATCCATTTCCCTTGAAAGAACTTCATACACAGCAAATACATTGGAAATCAGATAAGACGGCAGCACATACACAGGTCTACTCAATTTTACAAAATGCAAAAGGTAGGAGTAATACAGCCCAGTCCCCAGAGAGATCAGATAAAGATCCTCATGGGGAGATCGATTCAAACTTAGATCAAAGGAACTGGCTTCCCAGCTTACTTAGCAATAAGAGGAGTAATTGACAAAAGAAAGATAGGGAGGATTACGTTGAATCTGGGATTATACATTTGTTATTTTGGAATATAGCTGGAGCAAGGCAACTACTCGAGGAGGGTTTCCCACTAAAGGAATGGGCAAATTGTGACATAATTGCATTGCAAGAGACATGGTCACAAGAAGATCTCCCGATAGCAGGCTTCATTCATTATACTGTAGTAGCAGAAAAATGTAAGCAATATGGCCGTGCAATAGAGGGACTGACAGTCTACGTATCTACTGCTCTAAAAATTAAAATTTAACAGCTGAAATCTCCCGACCCTAGTATACAACTTATTAAATTCTCGGATCAAAACACAGACAATAAAAGAACGATAATATTGATTAATTACTATACACAACCGAAGTTCCGAATTAAAAAAGATAAAAATGCTCTTTTGAGCAAAACAATTTCAGGTCTACGCTGTGCCGAGCCTACACGAAGTCTTATAGTGACTGCAGATTTTAACTCTAACTTGATATTCAAGCAGGACGAAGATGAAATCTTGACAGCAGACAACACATATTGGTGTGTTCTACAGCAATCTCAAGCTGGGGCGAAGGTTCGTAAGGATCGACTGGGCCAGCAATTAGTAACAGAGCTCAAATACCAAGGTATGCGAGTGCTCAAAGGAAGGACGGAGAAAGACCGCCCGCCGAAAAAAACACACTATGGCCATAGGGCACAAACGATACTCGATATTACAATTATAACTCTTTCATTAATGTCATTACGGGTCTGTTTTTATATAGAGTACAGCACCTTGAGTGACCACGCGTTTCAACACATCAAATTTAACTTTCACGTGGAAAGATTTCAGTCCACTAATAAACCAGAGGGCCAAATAAACACAACTAATTTAAAAAGTATTAAGTGGACAAACAATAATAAAACAGAGTGGTTCACAATAATAAAAGATATCCTGGCTGAATTGGCAAATGAACCTATGAATTAGATTCAAGCCTGGTCTCTTTTCCTAGGCAAACTAAAGATGAAAATCAAGGCACCCAAGGTGAAGGATAAAAGATATTATCCAACTACAGATCTACTAAAAGAGGTGCAAGATTTAAAAAGGATCCTAAAAAGGACACAAAGGAAGTTGCAATCAAAAAACACTGAAGGCACAGCATTGGAGAAATTTCGACTATTAAGAAAACAATACAAAAGGAAGATATGGGAATTCAAAAAAGGGAAAACGGAGAGCTTTTGGACCAAACTAATTTTCAGCCTAAGGCAACCAAACTCGAACAAATATTGGCATACAATAAATCAACTGACTAGGCATCGAAACATCCTAATGTCAAATGTTTAGGAGCATGAATGGGTCAACTTTCTTTTGCAGAAATTCAAACAGATGTCACCTAACACTCAACAGAAACAACCAGCAACAGTAATTTCAAATAAATTGATATTAATGGACATAGGCGACTGTTAATCACTATCAACGGGTTTGACTCAATCATTTATGCAAGACCTAGTCCCAGTAACAAACAACTTTGATTATACAGCAGAGGACATAGCAAATATAATAAATAAAGGCAAAAGCAACGGGGCTCCAGGCCCAAACAGCATTCCGCAAGCCATCTATAAACATGCCTCCAAATACTGGAGCACACACTTAGAGAAGTTTTATGTGGATGTAGAGATTAATAATCAAGTACCCGACAGCTGGCAAGGATCGATTATAATCCCCATTTATAAACAAGGAGCTAGAACAAACCCAACTTATTAAAGGCTAATTGCCCTATAGGATGTAGAAGCTAAATATTTTTGCCTCATTAATTCTTGAAGATCTGGTCAACTAGTCTGGGGAACGTAATCTGATCCCAATCAATCAAACAGGTTTTAGAAAGGGGATTGGAACTATCTTGAATATCCTATCAATCCCTATGATAGCAGAAAAATGTAACAGTGAGAAACAGGACTTGCATCTGTGTTTCATAGATTTAAAAGCTGCTTTTGACAGTGTGGACCGGAAATTACTGTGGGCAAAGTTGAAAGCATGGGAAATACCTCAGAGAATATTGAGGGGTATGTTATTATTCTATACAGATACCTAGATTAAAGTGAAACTCCAGGATGGCGCTAGAATCTCAAGAAAAGTGTATACAACTATCAGCTTGAAACAGGGATGCGTGCTGGCCCCGCATCTCTTCAACTTATTCATATCAGATCTTTCTGGAAAACTTGATAGTACCAACTCACATGCTCCGAAATTAGGCAAGTTACAACACTCTCATCTTGCCTATGCAGATGACATTGTCCTCTTGAGCTTAACTAAAGTTGGTCTGGCTAGGCTCCTAACTGAACTTTCAGATTTTCTCTCTACAAATAAGTTGGAACTTAATTTGTCTAAAACAAAAACAATGCTCATCACCACTCGACTAGCCCCACAATACAACATCTGGCTAGAAGGCAAACAATTGGAAAAAGTATCCAGCTATAAGTACTTGGGATACTATATAGATGATAAGTTATCCCTACGTGACCAGAAAAATTACATGAAGCAGAGAGCGGGGGCCTTAATATTTGCGTTTAGATCATTGGCAAAGAAGTTGGTAGGGCCATCCCTAAGGCCACTCCTGGCGATTATTTCTGGCAAAGCACTGCCAACGTTATTATATGCCAGTGCGGCCATGCTTGGAAAGGACTCGTAAATTCGTAATAAATTAATAACAAGAATCTATAAAAAAGGTTTTTCAAATTACCATGAACGCTTCGCCTGTGCAAATGCGATTAGAATTTGGACTGATGAACGAATCACTGGGCAGATTTTATACATATATAAAGGTGTGGTATCGAATTAAGCAAAACGCAGAGGAAAATAGCCTCAACAAATTGTCATGGCTGGAATTAGAAATGCAAAGAAAATTGCAGGCCAACCAATTTTTGACCAGTGCACTGAAGGCAACCTGTTCTACTAATCTTTGGAATAAAAATATGCCTTTCACATAATTTAAGCTGGCTCTAAACAAAGCAGCAAAATGTCATTAGTTGATAACAGATAAAGGCATTTTTTCTCATCGTTCCCATTCGTGGACAGTGATTAACACCTACAAAACCCTTAAACCGGCAGCCTACCTAAACTCTACGTTCTCTATCTACATTAAAAGACAACTGATGGCATTGCGTTTTGGCAAATGTCCTACCATAGCTGACGAGCCACATTGGAAGCACATTGAGTCAAAAGAATGCCGTGTTTGCGGCTATCAAAACGAAGACTTAATTCATCTTATATGTCATTGCAAGAAGCTGCAACCAGAGCATGTCACTTTTTTTAAGAGAGTCTTCTTGGATAGAGGAATTAGCTTGTGTAGAACTGCCATCATTAGAGGACTGGATCCAACTGACTCCCAAATGAATTGTAAAATGATAAAGTTTTTATAAGCTCATGATCAACTATTGAAAGCAGCAGCACTTTAATGAGATAATCTCAATATGGGATGAAAGCAACAAAATAAGGAGGAGATGAAACAGGTGTGATTACTTACCACTTGAGTTAAATATATCACCTATTGAACAATTGCCAATAATAGTTTTCAGACTCAGGAGTAGGAGCCTGATGGATGTATTTTTGGCCAAAAAAGGAAGCAAATAATAGATTGAAGCAGATAATGTCCGGTTCCACATATTCACATAATAGGATCTTTTATAAGTTCATGAAATGTGTAAATATTGAATCATGAATTGTCTTTTATACGTTTTATGAGTTTTTTTTATACAAAATGGTAATTATTTTATTATGTTCGCAGAATGATGTTCTATGTAAATTGTTACGGTTTTTATTAACTATACAATAAACAAACTTTTCCCTTTGAAGGTTACCCTCTTCTCGATAGGGAGCCAGTGGAGGTCTCATAGGTGTGGGGTTGTGTGTTCGTGTCGAGGGGTTCTGAGGATGAGTCTGGCTGCGGTGTTCTAGAGGGTTTGGAGCCTGTGTAGCAGGGTTTTGTTGATTCCGGCATACAGGGCGTTGCCGTAGTCCAGTCTGCTAGTTACTAGTGCGTGGGTGACGGTCTTTTTGCATTCATGGAGAATCTACTTGAAGGTCTTTCCGAGGATGCGGAGGGAGTTGAAGCAGATCGAGGCAACGGTGTTGATCTGGTGGGTCATGGTGAGGGAGGAGTCCAGGATGACGCCAAGGTTCTGGGTATGGTCCGTTGGCGTGGGTGGGTTTCTGAGAGCAGGGGGCCACCAGGTGCTATTCCATGCCATGGGGGAGGGTCCAAGGACGAGGACCTCGTTCTTCCCAGAGTTCAGCCTTAGGCAGTTGTCGCTCATCCAGGCTGCAACATCTTTCATTCCTCTTGGAAGCTGAGTCTGGTGTCTTCGGGGTTCTTCGTGAGAGAGAGGATGAGCTGGGTGTTGTCGGTGTAAAATACTATGCTGAGCCCATGTTGTCTGACGATGGCGGCGAGGGGGGCCATGTAGATCTTGAAAAGCATGGGGCTGAGCGAGGATCCTTAGAGTACTCCGCAGTTGATATCTGTGGGTTCGGAGAGGAAGGGTGGGAGTCAGAGCCTTTGGGTTCCGACGGTGAGGAAGGAGCGGATCCAGTCGAGGGTGGTTCCCCGTATGCCGGCGTCGTGGAGTCTGGCAGCGAGAGTGTGGTCGGAGACGGTGTCGAAGGCTACAGAGAGGTCTAGTAGGATGCAGGCCACTGTGTGGCCCTGGTCGAGTAGCATGTGGATGTCATTGGTGGCAGCAAAGTGGGCAGTCTCGGTGCTGTGGTTGCTGTGGAATCCGGACAGGGAGGAGTCGAGGAGCTGGGCGTTGATGAATCTCTCGGTGACTTTGGCTGCGAAGTGAAGGAGCTAGATGGGCTGGTAGTTTCTCAGGTCTCTTGGGTCGGCTGAGGGTTTCTTAAGGCGGGGCTTGACTTCTGTCTGCTTACAGTCATCAGGGAAGATGTCTGATTTGAGGGAAGTGTTGATGGTCTGGCTTATCTTGGGAGCTATGGTTGTGGCGGCTCTGTGGTAGATGCAAGGTGGGCAGGGGTCCGTGGGTGCTCCTGAGAGGGTGTTCTTCATGGTCTTCGTGGTGTCTTCAGTTATGGCAGGATTCCAGGTGGTGATGTTCGGGCGGTTGTCAGTGGTGGTGTGGGTGGTGGTGTCAGGAGTCTGTTCACTGAAGTTGTCGTAGAGGGCCTTGATTTTCATGTGGAAGTAGGAGCTGAGCTTGTTGTAGAAGTCTTGGGATGGAGGGACGTCCATGGCTTCGCTCGGGGGTTTGGTGACATTGAAGAGTTCCTTTGCATTGCTGGCATTGGAGAGGATTTTGTTCTTGATGAAGGTCTTCTTGGTGGTTCTTACGCACTGGTGGTATTCATTCACGGTGTTCCTACAGTTGATCTGGTCTTCAGTGGTTTCTTGTTCTGCCAGAGTTTCTCGAGGCGTCTGCAGGAGCGTCTGGCTTCTTGGAGATCAGTGGTGAACCAGGCTGCCTTTACAGGGCATTGATTGACGGGATGGCGGAGGGGTGCGAGCGTGTCAGCACAGCTGGCAATCCAGCGGTGTAGTTCTTTTTCTGCGAAGTTGGCGTCGCTCGTGCCAGAGGGTAGTCGTGGAGGAGGGTGGTGTTGAGGAGTTCCTCTGTGATCTTGCTCCAGTTCCTTCCGGGCAGGTTCGGGACGGGTTTGGGTGCAGTGGTGGTGCTGAAGGTGAACTGTACGCAGTGGTGGTCTGTCCAGAGGGGCTGCGTGGTGTGGCTGAAGCGGATGTTAGTCGATCCTGCAAAGATGGGGTTGAGTGTGTGTCCAGCTTTGTGGGTGGGGGTGGTGATGAGCTGCTTCAGACCGAGGTTGGCTAGATTGTTGAGGAGGGTGGTGGAGTTCGGGGACCCTGCGGTTGTCGAGGTGGAAGTTCAGGGCTCATATGAGTATGTAGTCCATGGAGGAGATGGCATGGGGTGCAACGAGGTCAGCTAAGGTGGTGGCAGAAGAGGCGCGAGGCCCGGGGGGGTCTGTAGATGAGGGTCCAGCGTAGCTTGGTTCTGGGGTTGGTTTAGATCTGGAAGTGGAGGTGTTCTGTGTTGGAGAGGGGGTTGCTTGTGCTGAAGGTGGAGAGTCGGAGGGAGATCTTGTGTGCAATGGTGATTCCTGCTCCTGGGTAGTGGGGACGGTCCTTTCTTTGGATCTTGTATCTGTCAGGAATGACTGTGGCAGTGGCGATGTCGGGGGTGAAGGTGGCGTTGGTCCTTGTTTCCATGAAGAAGGCGACGTCTGGCGAGATGGTGTCGAGCAGGACCCAGATCTCCATGACGTGTCTGTGGAGGGAGCGCACGTTGAGGAGGATGCACGTCAGAGCTTCGGTGGTGCGGGCATCCGTTGAGGGTTCAGCGGGTATGGGCGGGCTGTTGATGGTGAAGTATTGTCCGCAGTGTCTGCAGGAGAACTGACCGAGGCTGTTGTTCGGCATCAATCTCTGACAGTTGTTGTTTCTTCCAGGGTTGAGTGCGAGGAGGTCGGCAGGGTCGTAGCGGAGGATAACCTGAGAACCAAGGTCCCAGGTGCTGGCCGTGGTCGGGTCGCAGATGGGGGCAAACGGGCTTGCCTTTGGCGTGCTGCCATTAAGTAGGGGAGGGGGCGGGAGGCACAGCTGGGAGGTGGGAAACCAGCAGCGGTGGGGGGGCACAGGGACAGCAGTGGGCACGAGCAGAGTGGACACAGTAAAAGGATGGATAAAATACAGAGAGGGAGCAGAAAACAGGGCAGAAGGCAGAAAACTGGGCAGAAGGTAGCAGGCGGAAAATAGGACAGAACGGGACAGAAGGCAGAAACTGAGACATTAGGCAGAAGGCAGAAACGGAGACAGCAGGCAGAAGGCAGGAATGGAGACAGGAAGCAGAAGGCAGGAATGGAGACAGCAGGCAGAAGAAAGCATAGAGAGGCACACGGGCAGCGGAGGAAGGCAGAAGAAGGCGCTTTGGCAGTGGAGCTGTGGGGGAGAGCAGGTCTCTGATCAGGAGGTATGGGGTCTTGCTCCTTCAAAATGGTTAGAGTGTGGATTGTTGGGCATAGCTTTGTGTTTTGAGCTGCTAGAAACAGAGGGATTGATGGGGACCTAGGTTTGCATAATGTGGATATTATTTGATTTGGCCAGAGACACTTTCACCTCACACTGCCTTGGTGTTCTCTAACATGCCAGAGGCAGAAACTGAACTGGTCTCCTTAATTTTGTCCACAGTTACACAAAGGCAGGAAACATGTTAATAAAACAGTTTCAGCACCCCTCAGAGTCCATAACATGAGCTCTATCTACAATAATAACCTGCACTTTGAAATGGGTGAAATATACAGAAGAGATGGTTTTCACTTCACGGATTAAGGCAACAGGGTGTTTCTGAGCAGCTTGCAACTCTACATCCACTTCTGCCTGTAGTCATCATATACACACTATAAACAAAATAGCTCTTCTCAGAACCACCCTATTTCCCAAACACTTGTTAATTTTAATTGGAAAAATCTTTTTTTTTTAATGTCTCACATCCGCAGATCCTTTGCGGATCTGCAAACCAAAAGCACACATTCAATGCACAACAGCACGTTTAACATTTCAATCACAGTGTTCTGAATATGTCTCACAGTGGTTATAAGCAGGTCTCTATAGGTCAAAATATGCCTGTCATGGTGCCTGTATAGGTTTGTGAATAGATGTGACAATGTCTGTATGAGGTTCTGAATGGGTGTGCCAGTGTCTGTATGGCTTTCGGAATGGGTGTGACAGTGTCTCTATAGCTATGTGAGTGGGTTTGACAGTGTCTGTATGCCATTGTAAATGGGTATGACAATGTCTGAATGTGTATATGAATGAGTGTGACAGTATCTGAAAGGATATGTAAGTGGATGTGATACTATCTCAATGGGTATGTGACTGGGTGTGACAGTATCTGCATGGGTATGTGAATGGGTATGACAGTGTCTGAATGGGTATGTGGGTGGGTGTGAGGCTGTCTGTATGAGTTTGTGAAGGGCTGTAGGAGTGTCTCTGGGTGTGTGAATGGGTGTGACAGTGGCTCTATAAGTATGTGACTGGGTGTGAAAGTGTCTGAATGGGTATGTGAATGGGTGTGACAGTGTCAGAATGGGTATGTCAGTAGGTGTAAGAGTGTTTGAATGGGTATGCAAGTGGATGTAAAGGTATCTCAATGGGTATGTTATGGATGTGGCAGTATCAGTATGGGTGTGTGAATGGGTGTGACAGTGTGTGGATGGGCATGTGAATGGGTGTGACAGTGTCTCAATGGATATGTGAATGGGTGTGATAGTGTCTGAACGGGTATGTGAGTGGATGTAAGAGAGTCTGTATGAGTATGTGAATGGGTATGTGAGTGGATGTGACAGTGTTTGAATAGATATGTGAGTGGGTGAGACAGTGTCTGTATGGATATCTGAATGGGTGTGACAGTATTTGAATGAGTATGGGAATGGGTATAGCAGTGTCGAAATGGATATGTGAGTCAGTGTAAGAGTGTCAGAATGGGTATGTGAGTGGGTGTTAAAGTATCTGTATGGGTATATCAATGGGTATGGCAGTATCTGTATGGGTGTATGAATGGGTGTGACAATGTGTGGATGGACATGTGAATGGGTGTGACAGTGTCTCAATAGATATGTGAATGGGTGTGATAGTGTCTGAACGGGTATGTGAGTGGTTATAAGAGACTCGGTATGAGTATGTGAATGGGTATGTGAGTGGATGTGACAGTGTTTGAATAGATATTTGAGTGTCTCTATGCATATCTGAATGGGTGTGACAGTATTTGAATGGATATGTGAATGGGTTTAACAGTGTTTGCATGGGTTTGTGAATGGGTGTGACATTGTCTGTCTGAGTTTGTGAAAGAGTGTGACAGGATCTGTTTGGGTATGTGAGTGGGTGTGAGAGTGTCTGATTGGGTCTGATTGTGCGTGTGTGAATTTCTGTTATTAGTGGAAGTATGGGTGTGAGAGGATCAGTATGGATTTGTAAATGTATGTGATAGTGTTTTGTATGGGGTTATGAATGGGTGTGGCAGTGTCTGTATGAGGTTATTAATGAGTGTCACAGTGTTTGTATGGGTTTGTGAATGGGTGTGACAGTGTCTACATGGGGTTGTGAATGGGTGTCACAGTGTCTGTATGGGGTTGTGAATGGGTGTAACAGTGTCTACATGGGGTTGTGAATACATGTCACAGTGTCTTTATGGGTTTCTGAATGACTGTGAAAGTGTTTGTATGGGTTTCTTAATGGGTATGACAGTTTCTATATGGCTGTGTGAATGGGTGTGACAGGGTCTGTATAGGTATGTGGGTGGGTGTGAGAGTGTCTGAATGGGTATATGAGTGTGTCTGTGAATGTTTGTATGTGTGGAAGTGTGGGTGTGAGAGGCTCACTATGGGTTTGTGAATGGGTGTTACAGTGTCTGTATGGGTGTATAAGTGGGTATGACAGTGTTTGTATGGGTATGTGAGTGGGTCTGAGTGTGGGTATGAGAGGCTCTGTATGGTCTTGTGAATGAGTGTGACAGTGTCTGTAATAGGTTATGTATGGGTATCACAGTGTTTGCATGGATTCCTAAATGGTTATCACTGTGTCTGTATGGGTTTATGAATGAGTGTGACAGTGTCTACATGGGGTTGTGAATAGATGTCCCAGTGTTTGTATGGATTTCTGAAAGGGTGTGATAGTCTCTATGGGGATGTGAATGGATGTGACAGTGTCTGTATGGGGTTGTTAATGGCTGTGACAGTGTCTGGATTTATGAATGAGTGTTCAAATGTGACAGGGTCTGTATGAGTATATGAGTGAGTGTGACAGTGCCTGTAGGGGTATGTGAGTATATACGCGTGAGGGTGTGAGAGTATCTGTATGGGTATAAGTGTGGGTGTGACAATCTCTGTATGGATATATATATATATATATATATATATATTGCCTACTAGCGGTCACCAGTAGGTAGTTATAGTTAGAACCTCGTTTCTATTCAAAAAGCGTTTATTCTTTTGCCAATACCTTTGGCACCGGTTGATGAATCTTCACGAAATTTTCAAAACTAGTGGGGCGCTCCAGGCAGCTCCTGCCTTGAAAGTTTTGGGGTAATTCATCAAGAGGGGGCCGAGAAAAAACAGGGGTCCCAAAACACGTTTTCCCTAGGTTCATTTTCATAGGAATCTTTAGACAAAGCTGCCATAGCAAATTCTACTTTGCTTTATTGGACACCTGCTCTCGCTTCAATGAAGCAAAGCAGAATAGCTTATGAGCAAGGGCAGCCACATGTCAGCAGCTCCCCTTGCTCAAAATCAATCCCGACTCGCACAGGAGGCGGGGAGCCGGCGGGACTTTCGGGGCATTGGGGCTCCCCCCACGGTCCCAATCACAGAGGCCGGGCCCTGGGGGATGGGGTCCCGGGGCCATAAATGGCCTGAGCAGAAGGGAAAAGCAGCCCCCCTGCACATAAGTAAATATATTTTAAAAAGTCTGGCCATGCCCCAGGGGATGGGGTCGCCAGGGGTGAAATTGGCCTCGGCGCGATTTTAGATGGGGAATTAATTCCCCTTGAATACTGAGGGTCCCTGGGGGCCAGCTAGCCCACCAGGCACCTCCAATATGCACCACAGAGCTGCGTTGCAGAGAGGTGGTCCGAGGCCATGCCCCTTTTTACACCACTCTGCAAACGCGCTTCTTGGCGTACTGTTTGTGGGGCTATGGTGTCCTCTTGTGTCCTGAAGACCTCAGGACACAAGTGGACATTAGACCCCGAGCAGCAGTGTGCCTAGAGGCGCGTTTGCAGAGTGGTGTAAAAAGGGGGCGTACCTGGTAGTTGGCCCCCAGGGAGCCTCAGTATTCAAGGGGACTTAATTACCCAACTTAAAACGTGCCAGGGGGCACTTTTTCCAGAGTCATGCATGAAGGGGGCAGGGCCTCCGGCGAGTTGCCGGTTTCTTTTTCCTTTTTCTTAAATTTTTTATTTCATGGGAGTGGGCCACGTGGCCCCCTATCCTGGGCCACTTTTGGCCCTGGGACCGCATCCCCTGGGGCCTGGCAGTCTTTATTTTTAAATTTTAGAGAGGGGGCCACATGGCCCCCCTTCAGAGGCCAATTATAGCCCCGGGGACCCCATCCCCCAGGGCCTGGCCAGCCTTCTTTTTTTATTGTATTTTTGGGAGGGGGCCATGTGGCCCTCCTCCTCAGGCCAATTATGGCCCAAAGGACCCATCCCCCGGGGCCGGCCTTTCTGTTTTTAATTTTTTTAATTATTTTTTATTACTGGGCAACTTCTGGCTTCGGGGACCCCATCCCCTGGGGCCTGACCTCATTGTTGGGGACCGTGGGGGGAGCCTAATGCCTCCACGTCCCAGACAGCTCCCCGCCTCCTGCGGGAGCCGGCATTGCTTTTGCACATGGGGAGCTGCTAACATGCAGCTCCCCTTGAACAAAAGCATTCTGCTTTGGTTTTTGGAAGCGAGAGCAGGTTTTCTGCTCTCACATCCAAAAACCAAACCAGAGTTTGCTAAGACAGGGCAGGTGCTGTGCTCCCGCCCTGCCATAGGCTCCCACCCCTGCCATAGCAAACAGCAATGTCCCGGGGATGGGTACCCTGGGGCATTGCAGGAGCCGGCACTGGGGGGTGGCAGTCCCCAGGGCCATCAAGGGCTCCTTGAGGGGAGCCATGTGGCCCCCCTTCCCATCATTTGTAAAGCCCTGGGGAGGTGGTGGTCCCAGGGGTCCATAACGGACCCCCGCATTTGAATATTTAGTGCCCCGAGGTGGTGGTGGTTCCTGGGGCAGTGTGGGGTAGCTCGAGCCCCCCACAATAATTATTACTTATAGCCCAAGGAGGTGGCGATCCCCAGGGCTGTGGGGGTCCCCACGGGCCTCCACACCTTAATTTAGAATTGCCCCCTGGACCTGCCCCACCTGGGGGCTTTTTAACAAACAAAGCACGTGAGACGGCGCTTCATTTTTTTTATAATTTTGGCCGGATTCGCACACTCAGCGCGAATTCGGCAGAAATGTCTTTTTCAAAAAAATGCTTTTTTTGGGCCCGGGGTCCTTGTGGGACCCCTTGAGCAGGCCTAGGCGTCAGGGTGTTCCAACCCTTCCCCCTTTTCTTATTTTCAACCTTTTTTCTACTGTTTTCTTGCGCCTTGGTTACCAAGTCACAAGATGGCTGCCAACACTTCCTGGTTTAGTGTGTTGGCAGCCAATCAGATGTCAGCTTGTGCTAGGGAGGAGTCGCTACTCTTCCTCAGTGCTCAGATATCAATATTTTTCTTTTTTTAATTTCTCAGGAACTACTGAACGGATTTATACCAAGGTCGCTTTCGGAACCAAGAGCTACCTTTTTGCCAAATTTGGTGTAATTCCGTTCATGAGTTCGGGCTGTAGCTTGTTCTAAAATTTCTATGGAAATTAACTTGGGGAAAACGCGTTTTGGGACCCCCTTTTTTCTCGACCCCCGCTTGAAACCCGAATTGCTACCAAACTTTTAAGATGGGAGGTAATCTGAGTGAACCATTAGTTTTGAAACTTTTGCGAAGATTCGTCAAACGGCGCCAAAGATATTGTCAAAAGAAAAAACGCTTTTTGAATAGAAACAAGGTCCTAACTATAACTACCTGCTGGCGACCGCCAGTAGGTTATTTATATATATATATCCGTTTGTGAAGCTACCTTCATCATGCAGCGGAGAGAAATGCAATCAATAAATATATATATATTCACTGAAAAACCATAGGTTTCAGACACGTTATAGTTAGGAATTAGCATTTAAAAAACCTTAGAAATTCACTGAAAAAACCATAGATTTTAGGGAAAGTTATAGTTAGCTGGACATTTCACTCGTACAAAACCATACAAATTCCTCTGTTATAGTTAGTTCTGCTAACTATAACTCACGCGCCCGCAATGCACTGCTGATGATGTCACATATTACATCATTCATGACATGGTCAGGGACATCACTGATGACATCACTCTTGACATCTCAAATGACATCACTGATGACATCACTGATTACATCATTCAGTGAATGTGGTTTTGTTTGTAATTTAAATATGTATTATATATATACCAATCTGTATTGAAGATTGAGTGGATATATAACTGTTTGAAAGAAGGATTTAGTAGCTGTCTGACTGTCTGTTTAAGTGAGTAATTACAAGTGTCTCACTAAATACATGGGTTAGTAACAAGTATGTGAATATGTGCATCACTGTCTCTGTTGTTTTATAACCTGCTGTATCAGTTGGTCACTAACTACATGAGTGTCCATATTAGTTATTGATTAGTTGGCTGAGTATTTGTATGGGAGACTAAGTGTTTTTTTGTTTGGGTGGGTGGTGTGTAACTGTATGCATAGATGTGTGAGTGGTTGATTAACTAGGTGTATGGGTTTAAGAGTGCATGTGGAAACAGTTGTTTGGGTGACTGAGTGTGTTTTCTTTGTGTGTTGGTGACTGAATATATGTCTCAGTGGTACCTCTACAACAAAGTACAAAAATAAAGGCATTCTATGTGAGAGATGGTGTATATAAATAAATGAACGTAAGAGTCAGTGATTGTGAGAGTAACTGTATGAATTATTGTATAATTGTAATAGTGATTTTTTAACATAGTAACTGGGAGTTACTATGTGTATGAATAAATGAGGTGTTGTGTGTATAACTGTGTAGGTGAGTAAATGTAAGTGTGATTGATTTTTTCTCATGAGTGAGAAGGATGACTGCATAACTGACTAGGATGACTGCTGATTTGTCAACGTCTATATAGGTGTATAAGTGCATTTTATAGTGTTCTATTGATCAGTCACTGCACATAGAAGTGATTTTGTGGGTGAATGGGTAGTTGTGTGTGTAGACTTAGGAATCATTGAATGGGTATGTAGTAAGTGGTATTGGTGTGTCAATGGTTTCAAATATGGTACTCTGTATTTTACAGTGAGTGATGAAAGGTTATAGTAGTGTGTGATGAGGTGTATCAGATTGTCACATGGATGATGTAATCAGTGATGTCATCAGTGATGTCATTTGAGAAGTCATCAGTGATGTCATCAGTAATGTCGCTGACCATGTCATGAATGATGTAATGTGTGACATCATCCGCAGTGCATTGCGGGCGCGCGAGTTATAATTAACAGAACTAACTATAACGGAGGAATTTCTATGGTTTTGTACGAGTGAAATGTCCAGCTAACTATAACTTTCCTTAAAACCTATGTTTTTTTCAGTGAATGTCTAAGGTTTTTTAAATGCTAATTCCTAACTATAAAGTGTCTGAAACCTACGTTTTTTTCAGTGAAATTCTAAGGTTTTTAAATGCTAATTCCTAACTATAACGTGTCTGAAACCTATGGTTTTTTCAGTGAATTTCAAAGGTTTTTTAAATGCTAATTTTAAGTGAAATACTGATTACACCTATGTTTTTTGTAGTGAATTTCTGGAGTTTTTAAACAGTTTTTTTAAATATGTTATTTATTAAACAATATTATATGCTTTTCTGAAATTTGCAATTTAATTTTTTTTTTTAAGTAAAACATAGTATAATTTTTTTTTTATATATATTTTTTATTTTATAATATTTTTATTATTTTCTTTTTTTAACTAAACATTTTTTGAAGTCGCACACCGAAAGTGTACCCAGCACGGCAGGTACGCGTACCAGGCTTTGAGGATCTGCGTACGGTGTGCGAGGGGTGCATGTTTTGCAGTTACGTTATACATGTACAATGTTACGTGGTGGGCGCACCTGGTATGCGACTGGTGCGCGAGTCCTACTCCCGCACCCTACTCCCGTGCATTCGCAACACATGCGCATTACAGTACGCGGCGCTTGCGCGGTGGCAGGCCCTACGTGACGTCATATGCGTACTGGACGTGTTGGGTGCGCGACTCCCACAAAATTGTTTATGTTCTAAAAGGATATGTATGTGTCTTTAATATACATATTAGGGCTAGAGATTATCTAAGGTATTCATAAAAATAATATATTTCTACTTGTAATAAAGTTATATCACTTTTAAATATATTTTTGCGAAGTCGCGTCGGGTGCGTGCTTTGTAAGCACAGGGTGCGCGGATCCCATGCGAGCTCCAAAAAACAGATTTGATTGGTTAATGAAATTTCCCACTGTAACTATTGAAGGATCCCACCCATTTTAATCATTCTTCTTGGACCATCTTCAGAGAAGCATCTCTTCACCAACTTCAACCTCTTTGTTTTTTTTTGGTGTTTTTCTTTTAACTTTGAAGAAAAATGGCATCTGGAGAACACCAGGAAGTGGAACAATCTTCGGAAGAAGAATTCTTGCAGGAGGCACCTAGAAAACAGAGACCAGAATCTGTAGTGTGGAAGTTCTTCACCTTTCCACCTGGACAGAAAAAAGAAAATGCCACAAAGGTGACATGCAAAATTTGCGAAAGAGTGCTGTCAAGAGGCAGTGAAAAAAAGTACTCATGCGGCACTGCCAACATGTACAAGCACCTCCGGACAATCCATCCTCTGAATCTTGCTCGGGAGGAGATTTTTGATTTTTTTGTTGTTTTTCAAATAATCTTTAATTCCAAAAGTTACCTGTTTATTTCTTTTTGTTTTATTGTTCAGTTTTGAGAAAAACACCCCAAAAAAATACAAAATCGTTGAAAAAATAAAATACAAAAAAATATATAAAACAAAAAAGAAGAAAAAAAAGTTCTTATCAGAACTACCTTATCTGGCTAAAAAAAGAACTATTATTGCATGGTAATGTCTGAAAGTTTAATTGAATATATTTGTAGAGCATGATTGACTGAAAGAATGCATTAGTAGTGTATAGTTAATTTATAGGGGCAGATCTATGAGGAAGTGCTGCAGCGTGGCACCGCAAGCCCTTTGGCTGCACCGCGCTGCGGCACTTCCGAAGCACAGGGATGCAACATATTTATATGAATATGTTGCATCTCTGTGCTTCCCTCTGCATTAGCGCACAAACTGTAGCCGTGCGCTGGCACAGGCACCCTTGCACCATGGTGCAAAGATGCCTGCGTCGTGGGGAGATTGTTTTTGTGCAGGAAGGGACACCTTCCTGTATGAAAACAATCACTAAAGGCATTTTCCTCCTTCAATGCGTTCTGTGGAATGCAGCAAGCATTGAAGGAGGAAGAAATGAGGAGAAATGAAAACATTTCTCCTTGTTGCGCCTTGCTACGCCACGTCTAGGGTGGTGCAGCATTCACACGCATCTCCAGATTTACGGTTTCTTGTAAATCTTGAGCTGTGTCTTGTTCCATGGGTGTTGTGTGGGAACATACACAGCAACACCCATGGAACGTCCCTTCAACACAAAGTGCTGTGTGTGAAGGGGCCGTATTTACAAGGAGAGGATAAGCTATAAGTGTTTGTGTTTTGGCACAGAGATTAGATAAGATCATGGTTTTGTCAGGATGTTTGCAGGAGTGGACAGACTGTGACACTGTGATTGCTGATCTGCATGGGTACTACCTGGATTTTTGCAAGAGTGAATAAGTAGTCTGCATGGGGTTAGGGTACTGCATATATTTTGTACATTTAACTGTAGCACTGCGTGTCTTTATGCCTGAGGCATTGTACAGGTGTATGGACTGTGACTGGATGGTGAGAGTGCTGGTAGTTGACAGGAGGGTCAGTTTATAAGTGCTTGTGTTTTGGCACAAAGATTAGATAAGGTGCAAGGATGTCTGTGTCGTGGGGAGATTGTTTTTGTGCAGGAAGGGACACCTTCCTGCACATAAATAGTCACTAAAGGCATTTTTGTCCTTCAATGTGTGCTGTGGAATGCAGCAAGCATTGAAAGACGAAAAAACGAGGTGTACTTGTATTAGTAGCTAAGCCACTCTATCAATACATTACTAGTAATTGGAAGGATTACAGTGCTGCAAGTAGAATACATGGTCAATTTATGAGTACTGAGGTATTGTCGGAGTGATAGGATAAGAAGGTCCTGCTGGTATTGGCAGAATAAAAGGATATGTATAGTGGTTGATAAGTGATGAAGAAGTATATGGAATAGACATGAGGATATCTAGACTGTATAGTTAGAGTGCTGTTAGTTAACAGTAGGGTAAGTTTAAAAGTGCTTGTGTGTTGGCACAGAGATTAGAGAAAGATATGGTTCTGGTTGGATGATTGCAGGAGTGGACAGAGAGTGATAGTTTGATTGTGGCACTGCATGAATACTACCTGGCTTATTGCAAGGATGAATCAGTACTATGCTGGAGATTACGGGCCTCTATACATTGTGCACAGTAGACTGTAGCACTGCTTGTCTTAATGCTTGAATCGCTGTACAAGTGCATGGATAGTGACTGGATACTTACACTGCTGGTACTTCATTGCAGAGAGACTTAGGGGCATATTATCAAGGTCCGGCGTTAAAATTATCGCCGCTTTATCGGCAGAAAACTGCCGCTAAAGCGGCGATAATGGGCTTGATAATATGCCCTTGAGAATTCCCATAGAAGCCCATGTTCTGGTGTCAACATGGGCGTCTATTGGAATTCTCAAAGGCATATTATCAAGCCCATTATCGCCGCTTTAGCGGCAGTTTTCTGCAGATAAAACGGCGATAATTTTAACGCGGGACCTTGATAATATGCTCCTTTATAATTGCTTGTGTGTTGGCACAGAGATTAGATAAGGACATCCTTCTGACAGTATGATTGTAGGAGCGGACAGAGACTGACAGTCTGATTGGGGCACCAAATGAATACTACCTGCCTTATAGCAAGGGTGAATCAGTACTCTGCTAGGAGTTAGAGGCCTGCATAGATTGCGCTCATTTGATTGTACACTGCGTGTCTAAATACCTGAGTCATTCTGCAAGTGCATGTATAGTGACTGCATACTTACACTGCTGGTAGTTGACTGCAGAGAAAGTTTATCAGTGCTCGTGTGTTGGCACAGAGATTGGATAAGGACATGGTTCTGTCAATATGATTGCAGGAGTGGATAGAGACTGACAGTCTGATTGGAGCACTACTTGAATACTACCTGGCTTATTCCAAGGGTGAATCAGTACTCTGCTGGGGTTAGGGGCCTGCATACATTGCGCACATTTCACTGTAGCACTATGTGTCTTAATGTGCGACCCATTCTATAGGTGTATGGACACTGACTAGAGAGTGAGAGTGCTGGTAATTGGCAGGAGGGTGAGTTTTTAAGTGCCTGTGTGTTGGCACAGCGATTAGATAAGGACATGCTTCTGTCAGGATAAATGCAGGAGTGGAGAGAGACTGACAGGGTGATTGGGGCACTACATGAATGCTACCTTGCTTATTGTAAGCGTGAATCAGTAGTCTGCAGGGGGTTAGGAGTTTGCATACATTGCCCACATTTCACTGTAGCACTATGTGTCTTAATGCCTGAAGCATTCAATAGGTGTATGCACAGTCACTAGATAGTAAGAGTGGTGGTAGTTGACAGGAGGGTGAGTTTTTAAGTGCTTGTGGGTTGACACAGAAATTAGATAAGGACATGCTTCTGTCAGGATGATTACAGGAGTGGGCAGAGAGTGACAGTCTGATTGGGGCACAGCATGAATACTGCCTGGCTTATTCCAAGGGTGAATCAGTAGTCTGCTGGGGATTAAAGGCCTGCATAGATTGTGCACATTTCACTGTACCACTGCTTGTCTTAATGCCTGAGTCATTCTACAAGTGCATGAATACGGAGAGGATAGTTAAAGGGGTGGTAGTTGACAGCAGGGAGAGTTTATAAGTGCCTGTGTGTTGGCACAGCGATTAGATATGGACATGCTTCTGTCAGGATAATTGCAGGAGTAGACAGAGTCTGATAGGTTGATTGGGGCACTGCATGAATACTACCTGGCTTATTGAAAGGGTGAATCAGTAGTCTGCTGGAGGTTACAGGCGTGCATACATTGCGCATATTTCACTCTACACTATGTGTCTTAGGATCACTGACATAATATCGACTACAAAAATATAGACTTACAAAAATATCGATGCCAAAATATAGAATACCAAAATATCGAAGTCCTATCTCCAAACAGGAAATTACAAAAATATCGAATCCAAAATATCGTTGTAAATAATATAGTTAGTCAAAATATCGAATTTTTTAAATGTTTTAAAAGTAATGTTAAATTAATGAAATAATACATATAATTAACTGACACATACTTAAAAATACTTAAATAACAGTAAACTTAATGAATAATTAAAGTAAGTAAAAAAAAAATTAATACATATATCTTAACGTGATATTAATTAAAAATATTCAATATTTTCTGTGTGGGATAGCGGGCGCATAAATTTACTATTACCACTCCAGTAAGTGCAATAGTAGGGAAAGCGTTGGATAGCAGGAGGGTAAAAATTACTATTCCCACTCCAGAGAATGCAACAGTAGGGAAAGCGTTGGATAGCGGGAGGGTAAAAATTACTATTTCCACTCCAGAGAGTGCAATAATAGGGAAAACATTGGATAGCGTAGGGGTAAAAATTACTATTCCCACTCCAGAGAGTGCAACAGTAGGGAAAGCGTTGGATAGCGGGAGGGTAACATTTACTATTCCCACTCCAGTAAGTGCAACAGTAGGGAAAGCGTTGGATAGCGTAGGGGTAAAAATTACTATTCCCACTCCAGAGAGTGCAACAGTAGGGAAAGCGTTGGATAGCGGGACGGTAACATTTACTATTCCCACTCCAGTGAGTGCAACAGTAGGGAAAGCGTTGGATAGCGTATGGGTAAAAATTACTATTCCCACTCCAGAGAGTGCAACAGTAGGGAAAGCGTTGGATAGCGGGAGGGTAAAAATTACTATTCCCACTCCAGAGAGTGCAATAATAGGGAAAACATTGGATAGCGTAGGGGTAATAATTACTATTCCCACTCCAGAGAGTGCAACAGTAGGGAAAGCGTTGGATAGCGGGAGGGTAACATTTACTATTACCACTCCAGTGAGTGCAACAGTAGGGAAAGCGTTGGATAGCGTAGGGGTAAAAATTACTATTCCCACTCCAGAGAGTGCAACAGTAGGGAAAGCGTTGGATAGCGGGAGGGTAACATTTACTATTCCCACTCCAGTGAGTGCAACAGTAGGGAAAGCGTTGGATAGCGTAGGGGTAAAAATTACTATTCCCACTCCAGAGAGTGCAACAGTAGGGAAAGCGTAGGATAGTGGGAGGGTAAAAATTACTATTCCCACTCCAGAGAGTGCAACAGTAGGGAAAGCGTTGGATAGCGGGAGGGTAACATTTACTATTCCCACTCCAGTGAGTGCAACAGTAGGGAAAGCGTTGGATAGCATAGGAGTAAAAATTACTATTCCCACTCCAGAGAGTGCAACAGTAGGGAAAGCGTTGGATAGCGGGAGGGTAACATTTACTATTCCCACTCCAGTGAGTGCAACAGTAGGAAAAGCGTTGGATAGCGTAGGGGTAAAAATTACTATTCCCACTCCAGAGAGTGCAACAGTAGGGAAAGCGTTGGATAGCGGGAGTGTCAAATTTACTATTCCCACTCCAGTGACTGCAACAGTAGGGAAAGCGTTGGATAGCGGTAGGGTAAAAATTACTATTCCCACTCCAGAGAGTGCAACAGTAGGGAAAGCATTGGATAGCGTAGGGGTAAAAATTACTATTCCCACTCCAGAGAGTGCAACAGTAGGGAAAGCGTTGGATAGCGGGAGGGTAAAATGTACTATTCCCACTCCAGTGAGTGCAACAGTAGCGAAAGTGTTGGATAGCGTAGGGGTAAAAATTACTATTCCCACTCCAGAGAGTGCAACAGTAGGGAAAGCGTTGGATAGCGGGAGGGTAACATTTAATATTCCCACTCCAGTGAGTGCAACAGTAGGAAAAGCGTTGGATAGCGTAGGGGTAAAAATTACTATTCCCACTCCAGAGAGTGCAACAGTAGGGAAAGCGTTGGATAGCGGGAGTGTCAAATTTACTATTCCCACTCCAGTGACTGCAACAGTAGGGAAAGCGTTGGATAGCGGTAGGGTAAAAATTACTATTCCCACTCCAGAGAGTGCAACAGTAGGGAAAGCATTGGATAGCATAGGGGTAAAAATTACTATTCCCACTCCAGAGAGTGCAACAGTAGGGAAAGCGTTGGATAGGGGGAGGGTCAAATTTACTATTCCCACTCCAGTGACTGCAACAGTAGGGAAAGCGTTGGATAGCGGTAGGGTAAAAATTACTATTCCCACTCCAGAGAGTGCAACAGTAGGGAAAGCGTTGGATAGCGTAGGGGTAAAAATTACTATTCCCACTCCAGAGAGTGCAACAGTAGGGAAAGGGTTGGATAGCGGGAGGGTCAAATTTACTATTCCCACTCCAGTGAGTGCAACACTAGAGAAAGCGTTGGATAGCGGTAGGGTAAAAATTAATATTCCCACTCCAGAGAATGCAACAGTAGGGAAAGTGTTGGATAGCGGGAGGGTAAAAATTAATATTCACACTCCAGAGAGTGCAATAATAGGGAAAGCATTGGATAGCATAGGGGTAAAAATGACTATTCCCACTCAAGTAAGTGCAATAGTAGAGAAAATAATAAATGTATTTTTTTTTTTAATTAATTAATTATTAATACAAAAACAAGTATTACAATTAATTACCAATCACACAAGAATTGATTATTTATAAATACCAATAAATTTTTGTTTAATTAATTAACTATTAATAATTAATTAACAAACAATTGTTTTTCAATAACAAACATTAATAAATGCAAATAATACCAATTAATAATTAATTTATAATATATTAATTAAGGATATACACAAATTATTTAAATAATTATTTTTTTCCAATTATATTACTTCCCACCATATTCCCTTATAAACACAATACCCGCTACAAATATTAATTGAATACAATTAACATAATTATCAATTAAACTATTAATACTAATGAATTACCAATTAATACTAATTATTTACCAATTAATAATTAATCAACAACCAATTAATTTGCAATACCAATTAATAATTAACTAATAACAATTAAATTACTTCCCACCCTATTCCCCTATAAACCCACAACCCGCTACAGAAGTAAAACGCAAAATTAAATTAAAGATATATTAATTAACAATATACACAAATAAATTAAATAATTATTTATTTACAATTATATTACTTGCCACCATATTCCCCTATAAACACACTGCCCGCTACAAATATTAAATGAATA
The DNA here is from genome assembly GCF_964204655.1 of Triturus cristatus. Lineage (NCBI taxonomy): Eukaryota > Metazoa > Chordata > Amphibia > Caudata > Salamandridae > Triturus > Triturus cristatus. The sequence continues at coordinate 786,748,213 of NC_140593.1, read as the reverse complement.
CAATTAACATAAGTATCAATTAAACAATTAATACAAATTAATTACCAATTAATACTAATTATTTACCAATTAATAATTCATCAACAACCAATTAATTTTCAATACCAATTAATAATTAACTAATAACAATTAAATTACTTCCCACCCTATTCCCCTATAAACCCACAACCCGCTACAGAAGTAAAACGCAAAATTAAATTAAAAATAATTAATAATTCCTATAAATTATTATTTAATAATCTATAATTAAATTACTTCCCACCCTATTCCCCTATAAACCCACAACCCGCTACAGAAGTAAAACGCAAAATTAAATTAAAAATAATTAATAATTCCTATAAATTATTATTTAATGTACTATAATTAAATTACTTCCCACCCTACTCCCCTATAAACCCACAACCCGCTACGGAATTAAATTACAAAAAAATAAAAAAACATAAAATTCATTAATTTAAAAATATTATAACGTACATTCCAATATTAATACATACTTTTAACACATATACTAACACTTAAAACACTATAAAAAATTCGATATTTTTAACAACTATATTATGACTGTCGATATTACTTACTTCTATATTATTGCAATCGATATTTCTTACCTGTTTTTCGATATTCTTCACCACTATATTTTTGCAAGTCGATATTCTGTCCATTCGATATTAAAAACTCGATATTCTGGCTACTCGATATTTTTTTTTCGATATTATGTCTAGTTACCGTGTCTTAATGCCTGAAGCATTCTATATGTGTATGCACAGTGTCAGGTTACCAATCACTCTTACCTGCAAGATGTTGTTTCTTACCTGTAAGGTGCTTGGTGAGTTTCGCAGAGACGCTATGAGCCAACCTCTCAGAACGCCTAGAATAGATCTGTGCAAAACTCTATGGCTACAGAATAGAAACTAGGGAGGAGGGCCAGACTCAGACGCTGATGAATTCCTGTTGTCAATCTGCGAGGCTAAAAGAAATACTTTTAAGGAAAATTTCCTATGGGTCTTCTATTAGCTCTACAATCGCTAATGTAGCCTGTAGCATTCAGGTGAAGTGAGAAGTGTAAATGTCCTACCTGCGATTCACAGGAATGTTCCTAGAGTCCTGGGTGATGGAGGAAGTCTTCGTAAGTGTAGTCACCAAGGTTGTAAGTGGAGTCACCTCATATGTGTTCGTAAGATGTTGTTTGATTTCTTCTTCTTTTCTTGTAAATAGAAACAGATATATATTAGTTCTTCAATTCCTATATTCATAAGATGCCAACTCTTGATTCTCTAACTTTACACACCCTGCCTCTGCTTTTATATACCTACTCCATAGTATTATGCTTCCTTGTTTCCTCTACTCCATCACTCAATTTCTGTTCCTTTAAAATAGAAAATACACCAAAACACAGAAAACCTTTGTTTTGTAAATGTTACAATAACCTAGTTTTAACCGTTTTACCAATAACACATAACTTTGCTTTAAAGTTGTCTTTTTGTAATACAAAAAGAGTGTCCAAAAATTGTCCTTCTTGTGCGCTCTTTTATTGCTGTTGTCTTGCGGTGGGCGCCTTATGCATAGAAGAAATGAAAAGTCACTTAGCTTTCTTTTTCTTTTTCAGGTATGACAGATGATGCATGAAGTTGAAATGCTGAAGTCGGAATCCAGGAATCCGGAAACTCAGGTAAGTAGAGCAGCTGTAGATGCGACTGCAGACTGACAGGCTAAGCGCCTTCTGGAAGCTTGGGTGTGGCTTTTATAGCTCTGCCACACCCAAACCACACCCTAATGATTTACACGTCGCACGCGAGGCAACGTGCAGTCAAAGCAGGACGTTTTCCTTCATGCGCGTTTCATCGCCCAAGTCCGTTCACCGCTTCATGTGTATTTCAGCGAGCGAGTCTGAAACTTGAGCGAGTATGAAACACGAAACTTTCCTCAATGTATTATTTTAAAAGCATAACAAGGATTTACCGTGTTTCCATAGCAATACATGCAATTATAAATCAGGTGCTACATATTGGATGCAATAACAAATCAAGTTATACATATAGAATAACCACAAAACGAATATCACGCAATTATGTTTTTTACTTATTCACTGTTAAACACAACACTAGGCAGTGCTGGATGCACGGGATAGGGGTGGGTTTTTTATAGGATGCAGAAGAGTTTGAACCAGCAGACGTACGTCTGTGCAGTGATGTACTGCGCCTAAGGACTTTACTACAGTCCAGGCGTAGACTCATGACAGTACCCCCTCGCAAAATCCCCCCAAAGACTATTGGTATGGGTTTTGGTTTATCAGGGAACTGTAAATGGAAGGCCTTAACATGTCGTGGTATTACCTGAACAATGGGGTAACCCTGTGTCCCTCAGAACCTGGGTATGAATATTATAGAAAACAATGGTTCTGTCGGGTATGATCAAACAATTACTTTGTTCTACGGATGGATCGAAAAGCACTGAATTTATCAATCAGAAAATGAAGAAATCAATCATAGAGAAGAGTATTCCCTTTTTGAAAGGACCACATAAATTATAAGGTACACATCGCATAAACAAATGACAAAATACAAATCACGGTGAAATCAAATTTGGTGGGTGACATGCTGTTCTTTATATATAAATTGCATCATTTATATTGACACCCATATCATGTAATTGTAAATATCCCTTGTGCCTCACTCACTGAGTGCTCTCTTGTAATAGGTATAGGTGATGTAACTAACAAACTTTGATGCTTCACTGAAACAAATGTCATTGTGAATATTTCTTGTGTACCAATCAGTTAGTGCTCTGTGTTAATCCATTTTTTGTATATGACCAGTCTACGAACGATTACGTGTCAATGGCTATTTTCGTTTCCACTTGATAGCTCGAAGTATAATATACAATTACAGCACAGGGTTGTTGACATCGCAGTAACTTTGTGCCTCACTCATTGAGCGTGCTTTTGTATAGCACATTGATGCCCCTCTGTAATTCATTTTTGTATAGCACAGGTATGTTGACAACGGAGTAATTTTGTGCTTCACTCATTGAGTGCTCTGTTACAATCCAGTGTGTGTACATACGATCAGTCTACGAACGATTACATGCTATTTTTGTTTTCACTTGTTGGTTTAAATTACGATAAACAATGGCAGCGCAGGGTGGTCGACAATGTAGCAATTTTATTCTCCTTCATTCGGCCTCGTGTTGCCTAGTAACCTAAATGGTCTGACGCCTTAAAATTCCTTGAAGCCCCCACGGCTGACGTCAGGGTAGCGCTCTCAGACGCTCACGATGGCCTTCAGCTGTCCCAGGTTCTTTACGCGACCGGGGTTGCTTGGCAACCCTTACGGTACGTCACTTCGCCTACGTCATACAGGGTGGAACTAGCTTGCTTACATATAGCAGCCGTTTTGTCATTTGCGGTTCCCCACCACAACGAAAGTTGGCTTGGGAGCGTGATTATATACCGCTTGACAGCAAATCTTTGAATTCCCTCAAAGTGAGTATTATCCTAAAGCGTTTTACTTTCTTTTTTCACTTTGCCACGAGCGTATCATTAAGCGTGCATTTGTCGTTTATTGTAGACGCTGGCAGATTGTTTTAACGACTTTGACATCAGATTGGATCTGACAATATTCAACCAACATAGCTTTGCAGCCAGTAAATTGCGGTTTGAGGTGAGCTGCTTTCAGTTTTTTAATCCGTTAGGGCTTGGGTTTCGTAATTTATATAACGAGACTGTTACCGTTGGCTTCAAAATCGAGCCTCCTTATAAAGAACTCAAATTCTTGGCCTCTTTTATTTAATTTTCCTGAGAGCAGTCCGCTTTTCAGCATGGTCATATTAACCCTAATACGTCACTTATGTGTTTAGCGACGGTTCTTACGGGGCTATTTTGTTTGTTTAATCAGATACCGTTTTCAGACGCATTTCCTGCTCTGTACTGGTATATGAGTTTCCCTTCAGTGTATAACGATGCACTAGGGGTTGTCTGATTATTATGAGTCTCTTTAATCGCTGGTGGAGCCCCTCAGTAGTATTATGACTCTTGGTGATGACGGGATGATGATTTCATATCTAATACCATCCCATTTTTAATTTTCAGATACCCCATTGGATGAGTGACTCGTTTCTATAATACTTGAATGTTAGGCCTTCCTAGACTAACGGCTAGGTGAGTTATGGCCCCTTTATTGCATCTTTGTAGATTTAGGACCACATACATTAGACTATTAAGTGCTACACATTGATACGCACTTTACTTGCTTCTGCAGGTTGCCATCGTTTATTTTAAAGTCCTAATGAAGACCCGCATGATGATTTAATATCGCTTATACTGGGTTGAAACGTCGACGACAATAGCTAGGACCAGTTCAAGACCCGGTTTCACACATATCTTGATTTATTCGTGGAAACTGTGTCATTGTACCTTTCTTCATAACTGCCCCCCCTTTTTATATTGTGTATATAAAAAATCTTTTGTATTCAATTTTTGTACATATTATGCACAACTTTGTCACTTATGTCACTATTTCACTGATTCACGAATTCACTTTATGGTTTACTACTTTGGTAACCGTGCTTTGCTATAAATGATATGGGTGTCAATATAAATGATGCAATTTATATATAAAGAACAGCATGTCACCCACCAAATTTGATTTCACCGTGATTTGTATTTTGTCTTTTGTTTATGCAATATGTACCTTATAATTTATGTGGTCCTTTCAAAAAGGGAATACTCTTCTCTATGATTGATTTCTTCATTTTCTGATTGATAAATTCAGTGCTTTTCGATCCATCTATAGAACAAAGTAATTGTTTGATCATACCCGACAGAACCATTTTTTTCTATAATAATTAACATGTCGTGAAGCATTTTGTAAATGGGCAAGTGGGCCCCATGATCTCTCTTCTGGACCATAACCTTTCCAGTCAACCAGATCGTGTAATTTACCTCTAACTCTCTTTGAATCCATTATTGCTTTTACTTCGAATTCAGGAATTCCATCAACATCAATGGCAGAAGGAGGTGTAGTAATTTGTGTCTGTGGATTATATGGTTTTACTAAGGAGACATGGAACACAGGATGGAATCGATATCTGGATGGGAGTGTTAATCGCACACAAACAGAGTTTATGACATTTTCCACAACAAAGGGTCCAATGAAACGTGGACTAAATTTCTTACAACCTTTAAAGTTAAAATTTTAGGTAGATAACCACACCTTATCTCCTATAGTATATGTTGGTTGTATGGTTCGATGTTTATCTGTTGTTCTTTTTTGCATTTCCTTTGCTTGTGCCAAATGGTATTGTGCCTGTTGTTGGATGGATACCAGTTCTTTTACATAATCCTGTACGGATGGAATTGTTAAAGGAGTAGTTTCTTGTTCAAAAAACACTTTAGGATGAAACCCGTGAGCACAAAAAGAGGAGACATACGCAAAGAAGAATGATCCATGTTATTATACGTAAATTCCATAGCCCATAATATGTCTGACCATTCTTTTTCACTGTTAGCTGACATGCAACGTAAGTTCTGTTCTTTAGTTTGATTTGTTCGTCCAGTCAAACCATCAGTTTGTGGGTGATAACTGGACAAAGTGCGTACTTCCATGTTTAATGATTTTCTAAGGTGTTGCCAAAAATGAGAAATGAATTGGGCACCTCTATCGGAAAGTACAACAGAGGGAATTCCATGTAGTCTAACTATTTCTTTAGTAAAGATTTGAGACATTTCAAAAGCTGTGGTCAATTTCCGTAAAGGAATTAAATGAGTCATTCTTGTGAAATGGTCTACAACAGTCAAAATGGTGGTGAAACCAGTTTTAGTTTGTGGTAATTCGACGATAAAGTCAAGATATACAGTGTGCCATGGTTGTGGGGGTAAGGGTAAAGGCTGTAACAAACTACTAGGGGCATGATGCATGTTTTTGTTTTGAATGGAAGTGGCACAGGTATCTACATAGTGTTGAATATCATTAAACATGGAGGGCCACCAAAATTTTCTCTTCATTATGTGATACATTTTAGTAACTCCTGGATGTGCAGATAGAAGTGTATCGTGATGAGCTTGCATAGTTTGATGTTGCAACTGAGAAGTTGGTACAAAGATTTGTTCATTCATATACAAAAGATTGTCTCTCCATTGTAGCAAAGGATATAGTTTTTGCCAGTCATTTTTCTGTTTTGTCTGTATTTCTTCTTTAATGTCCATGATTACATCAGAGTCAATAACCCCCTACCTGAAACCATTGCAGTGGTAAAATTGGCTGTGAGATGTCTGGTGTTAAACTTGTATCATCAGTCATTCCGATACGAGAGAGAGCATCTGCCTTCTTTCCCTGGTTTGTAAGTGATAATGAAGTTGTAGTCATTAAAAAACAAAGTCCATCTTAATTAAATGACGAGCTGAAAGGGTTTTTGCTGATCGTAAGGTTTGTAAATTTCGATGGTCAGTATAAATAGTGATAGGGTGACGAGCACCTAACAAATAATGTCGTCATTCTTCAAAAAAAGCCTTTTATAGCTAACAATTCTCTATCAGAGATGGCATAATTGTATTCTGCAGGGGGCAGTTTTCTAGAATAGTAAGCTATGGGGTGCATTTGACCAGTATTTTTGTTTCTTTGAGACAAAATGTCTCCAATGGCATATTGTGAAGCATCTGCCTCAACTATGAATAGCTGAGAAGGATCCGGATGCATTAGAATGGGGGAAGAAGTGAATTTTGTTTTTAAAGCCTGAAAATCTTGCTCAGCTTCTGTATTCCAATAAAATGTAACAGTTTTCTTCAACAGTCGTGTAATGGGGGTGATAAGCTGAGAAAAATTGGGAATAAATCGTCTATAAAAATTTGCAAATTCAAAAAAACTTTGAATTTGCTTTACAGACGAAGGACTAGGCCAAGTACAAATAGCTTGAATTTTCTTAGGGTCCATTTCAAGTCCAGACGGGCTAATAATATAGCCCAAAAATTCAACTTTGGTAACATGAAACATGCTTTTCTCTAGCATTACATATAATGAATAGTTCAAAAGCTGTTGGAGAATGGCTCTTACTTGTTTTACATGTTCTTCTGTGGATTTTGAATAGATCAATATGTTGTCAATATATACCACACAACATATATCCAGAAAATCCCTTAAGACTTCATCAATAAAAAACTGGAATGCGGCCGGAGCGTTGCAGAGTCCGGAGGGCATTACTTGACATTCATAGATGCCAAATTTGGTACGGAAGGCCGTTTTCCATTCATCGCCCTCTCGGACTCGCACAAGGTGGTAAGCTCCTCATAAATCCAGTTTTGTATAAATGGTTGCGTCTTTGATTTGGTCCAATAATGTTGGAATTATTGGTAAGGGATACCTGTTCTTTACAGTTACTTTGTTGATTGCGCAGTAATCGATGCACAGGCACAATTCACCGCCTTTCTTCGGAATAAAAAAAGAGGCGAAGAGACCGGTGACTTGGAGTGTCTAATAAAACCATTGGCAAGATATTCATCTAAGTAATTACGCAAATGCTCGTTCTCTGACTCAGTTAGGGCATAAATACGACTACATGGTAATGTGGCACCGGGAGTCAAGTCAATGCGACAGTCACAGTCCCTATGTGGTGGTAGAGTGTTTGCCTTTTTTTTGTCAAAAACGTCTATGAGATCGTAATATTCTTGAGGAACTCCCTCAAGAAGTAATACATTCTTTGATTCCATAGGAAAGTCATAACCTTGGACTAAATGTTCAAGCACTTGATGTTGTAGACAATTAGAAACACAATGTTCTGATTTAAAGAGAACAGTCTTGTGTGACCAGTCAAAATGAGGGTTATGCAACACCAGCCAAGGGATTCCTAGTATCAAGGGGCATCTATTATGTCAAAAAAGATACTTTCGCTATGTTTTGTGGAACATGTCATGGTAAGCGTCCCAGTATGGTATTTTATAGGTCGGGAGGTTCACTCCTTTCCATCTACTGCTCACACAATTTCTAGTTTGTTTTTAAGTACTCTGCTCAAACCTAATTCCTGCATTAATTGTGCGTCAATAAAATTGCCAGTGGCTCCAGAATCTATTAAGGCATCCATGACCATGCCCTGGTTTTATCTTCTTGTGATTGTAACATAACTATAATGCTGATATGGCACTGTGGTGTCGTTGGGGTTGTTGGGGTAGTGGAGGCCGAGCTAGATTGCTTACTCGAAAAACCGACCTCTTTGTTTGTCGAGCATGCTAGTTTTCCGACGGTTGAGAAACGGCCACGTCATTTACTTTAACTCTGGGTTTTGTAGGTTTAATTGGACATTCCTCTACGAAATGTCCAGCCTTTCCACAATATAAACATTGATTTAGCTTTCTGCGTTTCTCTTTTTCTTCTTTGGTAAGAGGACCCCTCAGGGTTCCGATCTGCATGGGTTCCCCTACACCTGTTTTATTGACTGACTCAGGTTTATTAGCAATTTTTTCTTTGAATTTAAATATCTTATGATCGGTTCTTCCTCTCTCACCCATTCGTTCAGACAAACAATGGTTTAATTTAACTACAAGGTCTATGAATTCCCCACAATCAGTTGGATCGTCCAAAATTTGAGTGACCATGTCCTTTAATTCATCCTTAAGCCCTCTGTAAAATAAGGATACACATTTTTCCTCTGGCCATGCAGCCTTAATCACTAATCTGTTGAATGCTGAAATATGATGCAAAAGATCAGAAGATCCCTTCTTCAGGTTTAATAATTTGTGGTCTGCTGATTGCACAAATACATGCTTCGCAAATAGTTTTTTCATTGGGTCTTTAAAACGTCTAAGGTCATAAAGAATAGGATCGTTCAACAATAGGTACGGACCATAAAGCTGCGTCCCCGACTCAGTAAGATAGAAGGAAAGCTACTTTGGCGGAATCATCTGGAAAAGCGGTAGGTTTTGCCACAAAATGAAGATGACATTGGTTCAAAAATATTGTAAACTTACTACTATCCCCATAAAATCTCTCAGAGGGCGCTAAAGGAACAGAGACCGGAGTTACCACTTGAATTTGTGTGGGTAGGACATCAGGGCCACTGCTCTGTAACTTTTGCATGTGAGGTTGAACGATCAGTCGTTTTAATATAGGTTTATTTGCAGAAGGGAAGCTCCAGGGTTGTGCTCTAGTTGCATCTGATGCGGGCATATTGGCTTGTAAAACTGAAATATCTTTGTCCAATTGTGCATTTTCTGCTTTAATATCTTCTAGAAGCGCAGCAATTTGCTGTAGCGAGATCTGTGATGGTTGGTCCGTAGCGTCTGGGCGAAACGTATACGTGGGCTTAGCCTTCTGTCAGGTTACCAATAACTCTTACCTACAAGATGTTGTTTCTTACCTGTAAGGTGCTTGGTGAGTTTCGCAGAGACGCTATGAGCCAACCTCCCAGAACCCCTAGAATATAACCAGAGATTTGTGCAAAACTCTATGACTACAGAATAGAAACTAGGGAGGAGGGCCGGACTCGGACGCTGATGAATTCCTGTTGTCAACCTGCGAGGCAACAAGAAATACTTTTAAGGAAAATGTCCTATGGGTCTTCTATTAGCTCTACAATCCCTAATGTATCATGTAGCATTCAGGTAAAGTGAGAAGTGTAAATGTCCTTCCTGCGATTCACCGGAATATTCCTAGCGTCCTGGGTGATGTAGCGAGATGGAGGAAGTGTAGTCACCAAGGTTGTAAGTGGAGTCACCTCAGATGTGTCCGTAAGATGTTGTTTGATGACTTCTTCTTTTCTTGTAAATAGACACAGATATATATTAGTTCCTATATTCATAAGATGCCAACTCTTAATTATCTAACTTTACACACCCTGCCTCTGCATTTATACACTTACTCCATAGTATTATGCTTCCTTGTTTCCTCTACTCCATCACTCAATTTCTGCTCCTTTAAAATAGAAAATACACCAAAACACAGAAAACCTTCTTTTTGTAAATGTTTTAATAACCTAGTTTTAACCGTTTTATCAATAACACACAACTGTGCTTTAAAGTTGTCTTTTTGTAATACAAGAAGAGTGTCCAAAAATTGTCCTTCTTGTGCGCGCTTTTATTGCGGCTGTCTTGGGGTGGGCGCCTTATGCACAGAAGAAATGAAAAGTCACTTAGCTTTCTTTTTCTTTTTCAGGTATCACAGATGATGCATGAAGTCGAAATGCTGAAGTCGGAATCCAGGAATCTGGAAACTTGGGTAAGTAGAGCAGCTGTAGATGCGACTGCAGACTGAAGGCTAAGCGCCTTCCGGAAGCTCGGGTGTGGCTTTATAGCCCTGCCACATCCGAACCGCACCCTAATTACTGCCACGTCGCACACGTTCAATGCGAGGCAATGTGCAGTCAAAGCGGGAAGTTTTCCTTCATGCGCGTTTCATCGCGCAAGTCCGTTCACCGCTTCATGTGTATTTCAGCGCGCGAGTCTGAAACTCAAGCGAGTCTGAAACATGAAACTTTCCTCAACTTATTATTTGAAAAGCATAACAAGGATTTACAGTGTTTCCATAGCAATACATGCAATTATAAATCAGGTGCTACATATTGGATGTAATAACAAATCAGGTGATACATATAGAATAACCACAAAACAAATATCACGCAATTATGTTTTTTACTTATTCATTGTTAAACACAACACTAGGACGTGCTGGATGCACGGGATAGGGGTGGGTTTTTTATGGGATGCAGAAGAGTTTGCACCAGCAGACGTACGTCTGTGTAGTGATGTACTGCGCCTAAGGACTTTTCTGCAGTCCAGGTGTAGACTCATGACACACAGTGACTAGATAGTAAGAGTGGTGATAGTTGACAGGAGGGTGAGTTTTTAAGTGCTTGTGTGTTGGCACTGAAATTAGATAAGGACATACTTCTGTCAGGATGATTACAGGAGTGGGCAGAGAGTGACAGTCTGATTGGGGCACATCATGCATACTACCTGGCTTATTCCATGGGTGAATCAGAAGTCTGCTGGGGGTTAGAGACCTGCATCGATTGTGCACATTTCACTGTACCACTGCTTGTCTTAATGTCTTAATCGTTCTACAAGTGCATGAATACGGAGGGGATCGTTAAAGTGGTGGTAGTTGACAGCAGGGAGAGTTTTAAGTGCTTGTGTGTTGGCACATCGATTAGATAAGGACATGCTTCTGTTAGGATAATTGCAGGAGTAGACAGAGTCTGATAGACTGATTGGGGCACTGCATGAATACTACCTGGCTTATTGCGAGGGTGAATCAGCAGTCCGCTGGGGGTTAGAAGCCTGCATACATTGCGCATATTTCACTGTACACTATACGTCTTAATTCCTGAAGCATTCTATAGGTGTATGCACAGTGACTAGATAGTAAGATTGGTGGTAGTTGACTGGAGGGTGAGTTTGTAAGTGCTTGTGTGTTGGCACAGAACTTAGATAAGAACATGTTTCTGTCAGCATTATTGCAGGAGTGGACAGAGAGTGACAGTCTGATTGGGGCACTGCATGAATACTACCTGGCTTGTTGCAAGAATGAATCAGTAGTCTTCAGGGGGTTAAGAGTCTGCATACATTGCACACATTTCACTGTAGCACTACGTGTCTTAATGCCTGAGGCATTCTACAGGTATATGGACAGTGACTAGATAGTGAGAGTGCTGGTAGTTGACAGGAGGGTGAGTTTTTAAGTGCTTGTGTGTTGGCATAGAAATTAGATAAGGACATGCTTCTGTCAAGATGATTACAGGAGTGGGCAGAGAGTAACAGTCTGATTGGGGCACAGCATGAATACTACCTGGCTCATTCCAAGGGTGAATCAGTAGTCTGCTGGGGTTTAGAGGCCTGCATAGATTGCGCACATTTGACTGTAGCACTGCTTGTCTCAGTGCCTGAGTCACTCTACAAGTGCATGGATAGTGACTGAAAAGTTACACTGCTTGTCATTGACTGCAATGGTAGTTTATAAGTACTTGTATGTTGGCACAGACATTAGATAAGTATATGGTTCTGTCAGCATGATTGCAGATTGCAGGAGTGGACAAAGAGTGACAGCCTGATTGGGGCACTACATAAATACTACCTGGCTTATTGCAAGGGTGAATCTGTAGTCTGCAAAGGGTTAAGAGCCTGCATACATTGCACACATTTTACCGTAGCACTATGTGTCTTAATGCCTGAGGCATTCTACAGGTATATGGACAGTGACTAGATAGTGAGAGTGCTGGTAGTTGTAAGGAGGGTGAGCTTTTAAGTGCTTGTGTGTTGGCACAGCGATTAGATAAGGACATGCTTCTGTCATTATAACTGCAGGAGTGGACAGAGACTGATAGGCTGATTGGGGCACTACATGAATACTACCTGGCTTATTGCAAGGGTGAATCAGTAGTCTGCTTGGGGTTACAGGCCTGTATACATTGCGCACATTTCACAGTAGCACTATGTGTCTTAATGCCTGAAGCATTCTATAGGTGTATGCACAGTGACTAGATACTGAGAGTGCTGGTAGTTGACAGGAGAGTGAGTTTTTAAGTGCTTGTGTATTGGCACAGAAATTAGATAAGGACCTGCTTCTGTCAAGATAATTGCAGGAGTGGGCAGAGAGTGACAGCCTGATTGGGGCACTGCATGAATACTACCTGGCTTATTCCAAGGGTGAATCAGTAGTCTGCTGGGGGTTAGAGGCCTGCATAGATTGTGCACATTTCACTGTACCACTGCTTGTCTTAATGCCTGAGTCATTCTATAGGTGTATGCACAGTAACTACATAGTAAGAGTGGTGGTTGTTGACAGAAGGGTGAGTTTTTAAGTGCTTGTGTTTCAGCACAGAGAGTAGATACAGACATGGTGCTGTCAGGATGATATGGGGAATGGACAGGGAATGACAGTGTGATTGCTTATCTGTATGGCTAGTGTATGTATTTTTGCAGGAGTAAATTAGTAGTGTACAGGGGTTTAAAGCACCACATAGATTGTGCACATTTACTTATATACTAAATTACATATTATAGAACCCCAAAATCACTTCTCATACACTTATAAAATCACATTTTCACCACCTTTGCAGTCCTCTAATATATTAGATACCTAAAATATAATGTAAACGAAAACCTGACTCATGACATATTAACTACTACATACCAGAAAAAATAAAATGTACTGACTTTCTTTGAAGCTACATAGTGTCCTTTAAATATACAAATGTGCAGCTTCATCAAACTGTACCTCACAACAGACTTAATGAAGAACAGTAATAAAGAACACTTTTTAAATAAGGATTTTCAAAACTGTAGGAACTGTACCAACTAATAACAGATTCATAATTATTAACACCTTATATGATCATCTTGCAAACAGCACAATTGTACCTCATTTTACCACACTATCTATAATAATGCAATATTTTTAAACTATACCTTTTTACACAGAAGAAATAATCATGCCTAATAAACTACACCTTATATAAATATTTTAGAAAATACACCTTCTTAGTACATATTTAACCAATTAATAGTAAATAAAAGCCTTCATTCATCTATATCTTCCAACACACTTAAATAAATATATTACTATACATACTGCTTTTTAAGAAAACTTCAGATACAATAAAAAATATTCCCAATATACATCTGTGCATTTTATAATATATTTCAAACAACACAGTTTCATAAAAATGTCAAATCTTTTTTAAATTAACCTAAAAAATATGTAACTCACCTTTAAATAAATCTGTTGAATGAAAAATCTCACACACTCACTTAGGATTTTCTTTTTCACACAGAGAATGTAGATCAACACACTCTGCAAGGGTGAACCAGTATTGGCAAATTTTCCATCTATTTTTCCATACATATAGACATAAACAACAAATGGCATTGCTTCCCAGTGTTTTTCAAATTGAAAAACGAATTTCCATTGGTCATAGTGAATAATGCTTTTCAACTGACATCTTCACCCCTTGTCCTTAATGTCAGTTTCCGTAGCAGCAGGTCATGCAACATTCAACTTAGCTGCCAGGTCACAAGTTCACCACACAATGTTACAAATGACAAAAGCAGGTGTGGTTGGCTTTGCAATGCTTGCCCTTATCCTCTCTGCTGTACTTTCCCAACATTTGTTAATAACCAATAAGAAACATGCTTTCTAAACCAAGTGAAATGCACCCTATTTTTGAATGTAGTGTTGTTAAACAGCCAATCAAATCTCTACTTTCTTAAAAACAGCATCTTGTCCACCATTTTAGATAGATTTTATTCTTCCACCTGCCTACCTCAGCTGCAGACATTTTCTGATTACCTACAGAAATCCCTTCAAGATGCTGTCTGTGTGGATTATTGGACACAGCTATATTTTCTGTTGCAAAAGGTATGCTGAAAGCAGAGGTATTGACCTCATGATTGTGCACTGTGGTGGCAATGACCTAAGCACATTGACTGGGTTAGCTCTGGAAATGCTAATGAAGGACACCTTTGCAGAATTGATGTTGCTTTTTCCCCAAACTGCCTTTGTGTACTCTAACATATGACAAAGACAGAAATGGAACAGGTCCAATCAATTTTGTCCACAGATTGAGAAAGCTAGAAAAAATGTCAATACAGTTGTTTCTGCTTATCTCAGAAACCATAGTATGGGGTCCATATACAACAACAATCTGCGTTTTAATATGGAAGGCATCTACAGGAGTGATGGTGTACATTTCACAGATAAGGGAAACAGAGTCCTTCTCAACAACTTAAGACTCTGCATTGGCACTTACATGTAGCTACAAAAATCTCTCAATAAACACAAGGGCTCTTTTTAGAGCCACCCAATATCCTAACATATAACCTAGGATTTTATTAAAAAAAAATTAAATATTTTTGCTTGGAGTCGCGCACCCAGCGTGAATTGGAGTTGCCTACCCCTCGCATGCACACTAGGGGGCCGCGCTGAGCACCGCGCTAGGTACGCGACTCCTTATTTTTCTGTAAAAAAACCCGGCTCCTACCATTAATTACTATTCACCCCAGGGACTCCTTCCCCCGGGGCCTATCTAATATGTTGGGGACTGTGGGGGGAGCCCCAATCCCCCCACGGTCCAGCCGGCTCCCCGTGACCTTCGGGAGTCAGCATAGCTTTTCACGCTAGGAGTCGCGTCCCCCTCGCGTGCACACTAGGGGTTACGCTGAGCGGCGTGCTCGTACGCCACTACTTATTTTTCCGTTAAAAAAAAACCCGGCTCCTACCATTAATTACTATTCTCCCCAGGGACCCCATCCCTCGGGGCCAATCTGATATGTTTGGAACCGTGGGGGAGCCCCAATGCCCCTACGGTCCATGCCGGCTCCTCGCGTCCTACGGGAGCCGGCATTGCTTTTCCACATGGGGAGCTGCTAACATGCAGCTCCCCATGTGGAAAAGCAATCTGCTTTGCTTCATTGAAGCGAGAGCAGGTTTCCCTGCTCTTCCTTCAATGAAGTAAAGCAGTTTGCAATGACAGGGCAGGAGCCGCGAGGTTCCTTCCCTGTCATTGCAAACAGTAGTGTCCTGGGGTGGGCACCCCAGGACACAGCAGGAGCCGGCCCTGGGGGGTGGCGGTTCCCAGGGCCATGAAAGGCTCCAGGAGGGGGGCCGCGCGGCCCCCCTCCCAACAATTGCAATGCCCCAGGGAGGTGGTGGTCCCCGGGGCTGGGGGTCCATTACGGACCCCCGCATTTAAATCATAGTGCCCCGGGGAGGAGGTGGTCCCCGGGGTATGTGGGGGGGGCTCGACCCCCCCCACACAGGCCTATTATTTCTTTTGTAAAAAGCCTCGGGGGTGGCGGTTCCCGGGTGTGCGGGGAGGGCTGTGTCCCCCCGCAAACATTTATACAAAGGTGGTGGTCCCCGGGGCTGCAGGGGTCCCCCTGGGCCCCCGCAATTGTTTTTTTTTGCAGTGCCCCCGGGACTTGGCCCACCCAGGGGCTAATTATTAATGAAGCGCGGGCGCCCGCGCTTCGTTTTACGGCCAGATCCGCGGATCCTCCGTGCAACACACGATTTAAAAAAGAAAACAAGGCTCAAGGTGGCCAACTCTTCCTGGCTTGGAGTGTTGACAGCCAATTAGCATGAAGCTCGTGATCGGGAGGGTGCGCGGATCCTCCACGGCCATAGATATCACTATCTTTATTTCTTAATTTCTCAAAAACTACTGAACGGATTTACACCATTTTTTAAAAGGTCGCTTTCTGAGCCAAGCAGTACCTTTTTGCCACATTTGGTGTAATTCCGTTCAGCAGTTTTTGCTGTAACTGTGTCTAAAGTTTCCTATGATAAATTGATTTTTTGACCTCTATTTCATGAATTTCTCGGGAACTACAGAACGGATTTACACAATTAAAAAAAATGGTCTCTTTCGGAACCAAGTTCTACCTTTTTGCAAAGATTGGTGTAATTCCGTTCAGCAATTCGGGCTGTAGCCTGTTCCAAAATTTCCTATGGGAAATAACATGAAGAAAATACGTTTTGAGACTCCCTTTTTTCTCGGCCCCCACTTGACAAATCACCCCCAAACTTTCAGGATAGGAGCTGACTAGAGTGCGTCACCTGTTCAGAAAATTTCACAAAGATTCATCATCCGGTGCCTAAGTTATTGGAAAAAGAATGTTACGAATTTCCTATGGATAATAGGTCCTAACTATAACTACCTACTGGCTACCGCCAGTAGGATATATATATATATATATATATATATATATATATATATATATATATATATATATATATATATATATATATTATCTACTGGCGGTCGCCAGTAGATAGTTATAGTTAGGATCGTGTTTCCATAGGAAATCCGCAACATTCTATTTGGAATAACTTTGGCGCCGATTGCCGAATCCTCGCGAAATTTTCAAAATAGGTGGGGCGCTCCGCTCCGCTCCTTCCCTGAAAGTCTCGGGGGGATTCGTCAAGCGGCGGCTGAGAAAAAGGGGGGGTCCCAAAACGCATTTTCCCCATGCATTTTTCCATAGGACCTTTAGTCCAAGCTACAGCCCGAACGGCTGAACAGAATTACTTGAAATTTGGCAGAGAGGTAGTCCTCAGGTCAGGAATGTGCCTTTTGCAGGTCTGGTGTAAATCTGTTCAGTATTTCCTGAGAAAATAGCATTTAAAAGCATATATATATCTATAAGCGCGCACCGTGCGCGTACGGTAAAACTTACCGTACGCGCACGCTGCCGTGCGCGAGCGCGATTCTGATTGGTTGTTAGATCTTATTAAACATTCGAATCGGTCGAAACCAGGAAGTGTCGGCCGCCATTTTGTCTCTCGCAGTCTGAGGGGGTGAAAAACAAAGGTGGAGAACGTGAAAAGGGGGCAGGGTGGACAGTTCCTGACCCCCTAGCCTTTGTCAGGGGGTCCCAGAAGGACCCCCAAGGGCCAACATTTCCTTTAATTTTTTTGCGAAAAATCAAGGAGTACGCGTAGCGTGCACGTACGGTAGAAACAGAAAAATTCCGCGAACTGCGTAACGTGGGCGCACGGTGCGCGAAGCGCACAGTGCGCCCACAGCACGCGCACGGTGCGTGAAGCACACCGTGCGCGTACCGTACGCGCACGGTGGAAAACCTTAAAAAAAAAAAAAATACATAACTTAGCATTTAAAAAAACTTACAAATTCACTGAAAAAACCATAGGTTTCACACACGTTATAGTTAGGAATTAGCATTTAAAAAACCTTGCAAATTCACTTAAAAAACCATAGGTTTCACACATGTTATAGTTAGCTGGCCATTTCACTCGTGAAAAACCATTGAAATTCCCCCGTTATAGTTAGTGCAGGCAACTATAACTCACGCGACTGCAATCCTCTGCTGATGACGTCAGATAATACATCACTGATGACATATGTGTCTTTCTGAAAAAAAAATATTTGTAATATATGTATAGCTAAAAATTAATGGAAGAAGACATGGGTGAATAAGTGTCTAAATACAGTGATGTAATATCTGACGTCATCAGCAGAGGATTGCGGTCGTGTGAGTTATAGTTAAATATATATATATATATATATTTTTTATCTACTGGCGGTCGCCAGTAGATAGTTATAGTTAGGACCTATTTTCCATAGGAAATCCGCAACATTCCATTCCCAATAAGTCTGGTGCTGGTTGATGAATCCTCGCGAAATTTTCCAAACTTTTGGCCAGCTCCGCTCCGCTCCTACCCTGAAAGTTTCGTGGTGATTCGTAAAGCGGGGGCTGAGAAGAAAGGGGGGACCCAAAACGCGTTTTCCTCATGCAATTTCCCATAGGACCTGTTGACGCAGCTACAGCCGGAACTGCTGAACGGAATGACACCAAATTTGGCAAAGAGGTAGTCCTCAGTTCAGACTCATGCCTTTTGCATAAATGGTGTGAATCCGTTCAGTAGTTCCTGAGAAAAGAGTTAAAAGAACATAAATATCTATGGCCGGGGAGGATCCGTTGACCCTACCCGCACCGTAAGCGCACCCTCCCCGAACCGAGCGCACACCCTCCCGATCGCGCGCTGAATGCTAATTGGCTGTCTAGTGTCTGTCTACATTCGAAACCAAGAACTGTTGGCGGCCATTTTCTGCCTCGGTAGAAGAGAGGCTGAAGAAGCAAGGGGAATAAGTGTGTAAAACTTATAAAGGGGGCAGAGTGGAAATACTCTGACCCTCTAGAGGTGCTCCCTGGGCCCCCCTTTTTAAAAAAAAAAAACGGCGAAATACGCGCACGTTGTGTGCATCCTATCGCGTTGGGTGCTCGGATTCTCTCGCGTTGGGTGTGCGGATCCACGGAAATATTTTTTGAAAAAAGACAAGAAATCATTGGTTGTATGACTACTTTCTACACTGAAATGTAGGGTGTATATTTCAGTTTTTTAAAGGAATGATTCTTATTGGTTAAGAAAAACAGATTGTAAGGAACATTATATATGATAAGCTGATATGTTGAAAAGTCAAGCACACTTCATGTCTTGTTTAGCAACATTGTGTGCTGAACTTGTGACCTGTGTGCTCAGTGCAGTGTTTCATGACCTGTTTCTATGGTAACAGGCAGAAGGGAGATGGGGGAAGGGTTGAAATATATTTCAGTTGGAAAGGGTTGAAATGTTTAACCAATAGAAATGTGTGTTTGCTTTTGAGTTTATGTGTGAAGTATTGTGATTTGATGTTTACATGTATATGTGTGGAAAATGAAAGGAAAACTTTTCCATTCTTTGTTTTTGCTGAGAGGTGCACAGTGCAGAGATTCTGTAAAAGAAAATCTGGTGTGTGACTGATATACTTCTCAATCTACAAAACAACTTGAAAGGTGAGTTATTTAATTGTGAGGGGATGTATGTAGACTATTTTGATTTTAATCAGACTAATGTATTTCTGCTGCTAAAGTGTAGGGAGTACTTTTTTTCTCTACAATCTTATTGACAGTGTGTGTGCATGTAGAAACCATTCTGCGATAAGCATTTGTGTTTTTCATGTCTTTGCAGACAGATAACTGTGCCTATTTTTATATTTTGGTAGAATTAGAAACCAGTCATTGTTTCTGAATTTGTGAAATGAGTTATGTTTCTATACTAAAATGTAGTACTCCTTCTAGATGAAGAAATGCGTTTTGGTATAGTGGAAGGGATAGTGTTGTTTGTCTAAAATCACACAGTGAGTATGTGTGAATTTGGTAACCACTGTGAGAGAAGCATTTGGTATCATTGTCTATTTGCTGACAGATAACTGTTTTAAAACCTGTCATGTTGTCAAGTTTTAGTAGCATTAGAAGCCAGTCTTTGCTTATGCATTGATAAAATAAGTCATGCTTTGACACTAATGTGCTGTACTTTAATATGTAGATTGTGTGTAGTCTCCTTACCCCTTGCACAGTATTGAATGAGTTTTGGTAAGCTGCTAGGGATAGTGTTGCTTGTCTAGAATCACACTGTGAGTCTGTGTGCATTTGGGAACCACTGTGAGAGAAGTATGTGGTAATATTGTGTATTTGCTGACAGATAACTGTTTTAAAACATGTCATGTTGTCAAGTTTTAGTAGCATTAGAAGACAGTTATGGCTTATGCTTTGATTAAATGATTCAGGCATTGACACTAAAGTGCAGTCCTGAAATATGTAGATTGTGTGTAGTTCCCTTACCACTTGTACTGAAGTGAATGAGTTTTGGTAAACTCCTAGGGATAGTGGTGCTTGTCTAGAATCACACTGTGAGTTAGTGTGCATTTGGGAACCACTGTGAGAGAAGCATTTGGTAACATCATGTATTTGCTGACAGATAACTCTTTTAAAACCTGTCATGTTGTCAAGTTTTAGTAACATTAGAAGACAGTCTTTGTTTATGCATTGATAAAATGAGTCAGGCATTGACACTAAAGTGCAGTACTGAAATATGTAGATTGTGTGCAGTCCCCTTACCCCTTCCACAGTAGTGAATGAGTTTTGGTAAGCTGCTAGGGATAGTGTTGCTTGTCTAGAATCACACTGTGAGTCTGTGTGCATTTGGGAACAACTGTGAGAGAAATATTTGGTAACATTGTGTATTTGCTGACAGATAACTGTTTTAAAACCTGTCTTGTTGTCAAGTTCTAGTAGAATTAGAAGCCAGTTTTTGCTTTGATTAAATGAGTCAGGCTTTGACACAAAAATGCAGTCCTGAAATATGTTGATTGTGTGCAGTTCCCTTATCAGTTCCACAGTAGTGAATGATTTTTGGTAAACTCCTAGGTATAGTGGTTGTTGTCTAGAATCACACTATGAGTCTGTGTGCATTTGCGAACCACTGTGAGAGAAGCATTTGGTAACATTGTGTATTTTTTAGCAGATAACTCTTTTAAAACCTGTCATGTTGTCAAGTTTTAGTAGCATTAGAAGCCAGTCTTTGCTTATGTGTTGATTAAATGAATCATGCTTTGACACTAATGTGCTGTACTTAAATATGTAGATTGTGTGCAGTACCATTACCTCTTCTAGACTAGTGAATGAGTTTTGGTAAACTGCTAGGGATAGTGTTGCTTGTCTAAAATCACACTGTGAGTCTGTGTACATTTGGGTAAGGATTGTGAGAGAAGCATTTGGTAACATAGTGTATTTGATGACGGATAACTGTTTTAAAATCGGTCATGTTGTCAAGTTTTAGTAGCTTTAGGAGCTATTCTTTGCTTATGCATTGATAAAATGAGTCAGGGTTTGACACTAAAGTGCAGTACCATGTACTATTCTCCTCACTGTGCCAGAACTGAAAATTTAAAAGTTTTACCCAGGCACTAACCTAGCAGTAGTCTGATGATTTAGTCAGTTTCCAAGTACTCATGTTGTGAACCATACATTACCACATAGATTGCTTCAAATGCCTATGGAGTATGCATGCAGTCTTCTAACATACTATACACTTGTCTTTCACATTTTCAATTTGCTAGTCAGTATCCATACACTTCCAGGAAACACCCTGTAACTCCCTTTGCAGTCCTCTAGTGACCCATTCAGCACCATGTACTAATCCATTCACTGTGCCAAAACCCAAACACTTATAAATTCACCAAGATACTATCTTTGCAGTACTCTAATCATTCAGTCAGTGCCTAAGTATTCATGCACTGAGCCAGGCCTTAGCACATGGACTGCTTCAAACCCCTATCCACTATGTATGCAGTCTTCTAACCACCTAGACACTTGTCTTTCACACTTTCAATTCCCTAGTCAGTATCCATACAGTCCAGCAAACATCCTGTCACTCCCTTTGCACTCCTCTAGTGACCCATTCAGTACCAAGTACGAATCCATTCCCTGTGCGAAAAGCCTACCACTTATAAATTCACCTAGGCACTCTCCTTGCTGTACTCTAATCATTCAGTCAGTACCCAAGTACTCATGCAGCGAGCCAGGCCTTAGCACATGGACTGCTTTAAATGCCTATCCAGTATTGATGCAGTCCTCTAATCACGTACACAGTTGTCTTTCACACCTTCAATTCCCTAGTTAGTATTCATATACTTCTAGCAAACACCCTGTCACTCCCCCAGTGTGTCTCCTTATAGTACTGTAATCATTTAGTCAGTTATCATGTAGTCTTTTAGTGAGGTAGGCTTTAGGGCATGAACTGCTTCAAAGTAGTTTGCACTATGCATGTAGTGTTTTAACGATCGTCACACTTGTGGTTCAGGGCTTTAGTTTCTTAGTCAGTGTTTATATAAAATGTGTTTGTACAGTAATGGAATAGTATAAATTTGAAAGTTATTAATATACATTTGTTTGTGATTATTTTTACAGATACAGAACAGGAGTGTTTCTCATCTGTTTGCACTCTTCTCGTGCAAGATTGTTTGGATGAAAGGTCCTTAGGTGTTTCATCATACTTGCCGTGCCGGACGAGTATTTTTTGTTAGGATCCCCTCGCAACAGAACTCTTTTGCAAATCTTGCACGTGACGAAGGTGGCATTGGTCTTTGTTTGCCCCTCGAGAAAAGTTTTCCACACCACTGAAGGAAAACGTTGTGGGCGTGGTGCATCCTCCAAAAATTCATCCTTAGACTAGGTGAATATTTTAAAGCGACAACATATACAGTTTTTGTAAGTGAAACTTATAAAATTTTGTTAGCTGTATGCATTTGATATATCTGTGATTTGTATCTTGTTTTATTTTGTTGAGAATAGCATGTTGTTGTTTTTTTAACAATCTTTGAGATTGTTTTTTTTTGCCCACTGTTAAGTGATGAGTATGATTGAAATCACTATTTTTAGTGAAATTTAATATATTCTAAGAACAGCAAAAAAGGCAAAAAGATTACTTTGTGGAAATTATGCTGTGTTGTAAAAAATGTATTATTACATGTTATAATTTTTTTTCCTTTTCTTTCACAGATCCAAATTTTAACCCCTTCCATGCTGCGCAGATTCCGCCGCTGTGCTGACGGAATCTTGCGCGGGCGTGGTCATGACGGAACGGTTCCGTCATGAGCACAGCTCAACCGTGGCTCATGACGGAACCGTTCCGTCATGAGCACCGAAGGGGTTAAAGTAAGCAATTTTTATGAATTTAGATTGGAATGAAAATGTGAAAAAAATGTATACCATTTTTTATTCCTATTACTGTGAAGGTAAGTTTAACTAAGTCTCAATATGCAGAATGAGGAGGTCTGCAAGAAGCTACAAAGTTGAAACATGTTTCTAAAAACACTCTGTTTATACCTTTGTAGTTTTGAAATCTGACCATAATCAGATATCATGTGACCTGCAAAAAAAGAGATTTGAGGGGTTCATAATATTTCCCATTTTAGCTATTGAAGGACCACAATTATTTCAATCATTCTTCTTTGAACATCTTTGCAGACAAAACTCTGTGCTTACCTTTTATCATTCGCAAGGAATTTTAAGAAAAGGAAATATGTAACTTTTTGTAACATAGTTATTGTGTAAGATACTCTTTCATATTTACAAAGAGAGGAAAAGGCACTCATCATGCAGACCACTTTGTGTTGAAAGGGTGTTCTATAAGTGTTGTTGTGCATGATTGCACTTAATACTCATAGAACAAGACACATGTCTAGATTTATCAGAAATCATAAATCTCGATATGTGTGTGAATGGTGCACCATTCTAAAATTGGTGTAGGAAAGCACAACAAGGAGAATTGTTTTAATTTCTCCACATTTTTATATGCATTTTCTCATTGTTTTTGTGCAGGAAGGTGTGTCTTCCTGTAGAAAAACAAACAGCACATGACACAGATATCCTTGCACTATGGTGCAAGGGTGCCTGTGTCACCACATGGCTGCAGTTTAAGCAGCCGTGCAGAGAGAAGCATAGATTTGCAACATATTTATGTACATATGTTGCATCCCTGTGCTTCGGAAGTACTGCAGCACACTGCAGTTAAAGAGGTTACTGTGTGATGCTGCAGCACTTCCTCATAGTTCTGCACTTATACATTCACCATACGCTACTAATGCATTCATTCAGTCAATTACGTACTACACATACATTCATCTAAACGTTCACACACTAACAAAGAAATGTACCTCTTTTTTTAAGCCAGGAAAGTTAGTTCTTACAAGAACTTTTTTTTTCTTCTTATTTTTTTCAATTTTTTTTGTACTTTTTGGAACAATTTTGTTATTTTTTTGTTTTTTTCAAAAGGAAAAAAAGACAACAGGAGGAACAAAACAGTCAACTTCTGCAAAAAATAAAATAAACACAAGTTTAGCACTTGTGGTTTTGCTGCGCTCGGAAGATTAGTTCAATTGACTGCTCGCCGTAACATAGTAGTTTGTTGCATTTAATGCAACTAATTTTTTGTTTTCCAAATTCTGGATGTATGTCCGGGTGAGTGCTTGATGGTGATGCTGCAGAAGTGCTTGCCACTGCTGGATGAGGCTGCTGTCAGAGTCTTCTGCATTCCTGCTTGGCCAAGTTCACGGCGTTCAGAGTCTTCAGGTGTTTTAACATACTTGCAGTCCCACAAGAGTATTTTTTTGATGGATCTCCTCTGGAAAGCACTCTTTGACATATTTTACATGTCACTTTAGTTGAATTAGTTTTATTTTGTCCTTCTGCGAAGGAAAAAAATTTCCACACCACAGAGGTGTATCTTTCTGGGCGTGGAGGTTCCACAACAAATTCCTCATTGGACGAATGGTCTGATTCTGATGGTGGCTGCTGTGCAGAAGCCATTGTCTTCAGAAAAATTGCAGCTGTGGAAATCTTCCCCAAAAAGTTTCTTCTAGTTCTAAGGTGTGAGATGTTCCTCCAAAGAAGCTCAAAGAATGATTGAAATGGGAGGGGTCTTTCAATAGTTAGAATAGGAAGTGTAATGAACCAATCAAATCTCTTTCTTTGCAGGTCACATGGGATCCGCGCACCCTTCGCTGACGCAGCACGCAAGCAGCGCGCATCCTCGAAATTGAATTAACAAAAATTATAGGATTAGATGTAAAAATATATGTTAGTTTTGAGACTACTTTAGAGTTTGTCTTCAATTAATATTCACATGAAATACATATATATATGTTTTTTAAAATGTTAAATATTTCGCGGGATCCGCACACCTAACGCATCATAGACGCAGAGGACGCATCGCGGTAGCGCGTAAACGTCGTGTTACGTACATCGAACGTGTCGCGTATAGGCTGGGAGTCGCGTACCGGTCGCATTGCGATCGCACACTAAACACGTACCCAACGCATACCATGCACGGATGCTAATGCATAGGGATCGAGAACAGTACGCATAGGGTGCGCGGATCCAAAAACATGGAAAAAAATATATAAAATAAAGTTTTGAACATATAGTTTAAAAAATATTTTGAAAACTATAAAAAAATATGTTTGAAAAACCCATTAAATTCAAATAATATTTTTTAATTTTTAAAAGAATTAATTGAAAAAATAAGTTTAAAAAATGGTGATAAAAAAGTATTTTTTTTAAAAAAAAATAATGAAATTGACACACTGAATTTGAAAAATATAGAATCATAAAACATGATATCTTCAGAGATAAGTTAAAGATAGGAATTAGCATTTAAAAATCTTTGAAATTCACTGAAAAAGCATAGGTTTCAGGCCTGATATAGTTAGGAATTAGCATTTAAAAAACCTTTGAAATTCACTGAAAAAACCAAAGGTTTCAGGGGCGTTATAGTTAGGAATTGGCATTTAAAGAACCTTTGAAATTTACAGTGATGTCATCAGTGATGTCATTTGAGAAGTCATCAGTGATGTCAGGAGTGATGTCACTGACCATGTCATGAGTGATGTAATATGTGACGTCATCAGCAGTGCATTGCGGGGGCGCGAGTTATAGTTAGCTGAAATAACTATAACGGGGGAATTTCTAGGGTTTTGTACGAGGGAAATGTCCAGCTAACTCTAACGCCCCTGATACCTATGGTTTTTTCAGTGAATATATATATATTCAGTGAAAAAACCATAGGTTTCACACACGTTATAGTTAGCTGGACATTTCACTCGTAAAAAACCAATGAAATTTCCCCGTTATAGTTAGTTAAGCTAACTATAACTCGCGCGCCCGCAATGCACTGCTGATGACGTCACATATTACATCACTCATGACATGGTCAGTGACATCACTCATGACATCACTGATGACATCTCAAATGACATCACTGATGACATCACTGATGACATCATCCATGTGATAGAGTGGCAGACCTCCTCTCACCCTAATATAACCTTTGATACACACATTCAAAAATAGAGACTGAAATTTTCAAAAAAATGGACATACCAATACCAATTACAACAACCTCTTCAATAATTCTAAGATCCACATAAACATCCACTTATTCACCAACAGTCCTGTACAGTCACTCATTCGTGTACTCACACATCATATGTACTCATACACCTAAACATCCTGTAACACAATGCCACTCATCCATAGAGTTACTCACACACATAGTTACTCATGCTAATAAAGAATCAAACATCCATTTACTTGCATAAACAGTTATACACACACCACCACACTTACTTCTACGGAAACTTACACATACTTAGTCTTTTAAACAATCACTTATTGAAACACATACTTATTCATACAGGAACTCTTTCAATCTCTCACTCTCACATATACTCACTTATATACACCAAAAGTCACATATACTAGTTTAAAACATATGAAGTTACTCATAAAGACACTATTGAGACAGTCATTCACTCACTAACACACCCATACACATACTCATCCACCCATACAGTCCTGCACACATGCTGTCTTCAACACATACAAACAGTGAGTCACTCATTCATGCACCTATGCACTACATAATACCCCCACCGAACCATGCAGACACTCAGACTGATACTCAAAAAAACAACCAATAACCTATATAGACACCCATGAAGCTACTCACCAACCCATGCAGCCACTTATACACAAAGTGAGAGACTGATACAGATATTTACATATTTAAACATTACTCACTAAGCCATGTATTCACTATGATACACTTAATCAGTCAGTTACACAATCAATTTTTCAAAAACAAATCATCCATTTAGACACTTATATACCCATTTATTCTTCCATCGACCTTGAGATATACATATTGAAAACATATTTAATTTTCAGAAAAACACACATTCACTGGATGATGTCATCAGTGATGTCATTTGAGATGTCATCAGTGATGTCATGAGTGATGTCACTGACCATGTCATGAGTGATGTAATATGTGACGTCATCAGCAGTGCATTGCGGGCGCGCGAGTTATAGTTAGCTTAACTAACTATAACGGGGAAATTTCATTGGTTTTTTATGAGTGAAATGTCCAGCTAACTATAACGTGTGTGAAACCTATGGTTTTTTCACTGAATTTGCAAGGTTTTTTAAATGCTAATTCCTAACTATAACGTGTGTGAAACCTATGGTTTTTTCACTGAATATATATATATATACATCAATCTTTTCTCAGAGAACTTATTACAGGAAGCAGGAACGGACTCCAAAATAGTGCATAGAATGTTTATTTCATTTCAAATAGCTTAAAGTGCAAGTGCAATGTCAATGACGCGTTTCCGCCTCTGTAACACGGCCTTGATCACTTAGTTGCGATGAGATTGGCCACGACTATTTAAAACCTTATTCACATGTGACAATAGAAAACGGCAACAGACTATATTTTTTTTATATTCCTTTCACATTGGAAAACAGACCCATGGTGTGAAAAAAAAATCAATGAGTTGCATTAATCCAAATTGCTGAAATTTTGACTTTTCACTTTAAGCAAAATAAAAAGGTGCATACCTAGTGGGCAAACATAGTTACAGTCATCTGACAATGCTAGGCAAGGGGGAGGAGAGTGGCAGCTCAACAGAACACTCATAGTAGATAGGAGTAGCAGGTCCATGGAACATGGTGAGCACAAAGGATGGAGCAGGGTCATGCACACAGACATTGTAGGAGAGTAGGGGTAGCAAGCTAAGCACAGAGGCTAAGCAGGACGTCAATGATGGGGCACAGAATTGGGCAATGGAGGGCAGGAAGAGTGAAATCAGACATCATGCTAAATGGAGGGCAGTGGCAGCACATCAGACCATGCATGGCAGGAGGGAGGAGTCTAATGCATAGATTCAGGCAGCAAAGGGTAGGGAGGACTGGATGGGCCAGCAAGCTAACTGTTCAGAGAAGGTGGAAGGCTAGTGGCAAAACAACGGCCATACAGGACTGTAATGAGGGAGCAGGGGCATGGACTTGGACAATGGATGGCAAGGAGATGGGGAGGCAGGAGCAGCAAGCTTGGGTGGGGGAAGCACAATGCCAGGCCAGGCCCTGCTTCCAACCCGCCACCATCCATTGTGAAAGGCATCTTACTTAACGTTAACAAAAACCTAGAAATTCGCTGAAAAAAACAAAGATTACAGGGACGTTATAGTTAAACTTAGTTTCACTCGTACAAAACTGGTGAAATTCAGCAGCTATCGGTACCTGAGCTAACTATAACTTACACCCCCGCAATGCACTACTTATGACCTGAGACATTACATCATTCATGACATGGTCAGTGACATCACTCATGACATCACTCATGACATCGCAAATGAGCTGTGAATGGAATAGAACTATAATTGCTAGAACTTTATTTAGGGATAGTGTGTGTATATTAACACCCCTTTTTAGGTCTCGCCTGACCCAGCGCATGCGCTGGTCTGGTGAGACTTTTTGAGAGGGCTCCAAAAAGTGCTACAAGGCCAGCCTAGAGCTACAGTGCATGTGTGCGGGCGCGCGTGCTTGACCGCTATTAGTTTCACTTTCGCGGCTGCAGGACCGCTTTGATGTTTGACCGCGATCACATTTGCGGTCGCACGGCTGCTTGGCATAGCCAATAGGTCTCACTTTTGGGACCTTATAAGTATTTAGTTATGCAACTGTTGCATGACTAAACACTTATAAGGTCCCAAAGGCGAGACCTATTGGCTATGCCAATGCTTCTTTTCATTTCTTTCGTGTAAGAACCATTATTATACGCAAAGTGCCCAGATTAATATGGCTGATACCCTTTCACTTTAAAGTAATGTGTAGTCCATTGTTTATGTTGATGTTTTCAATCGTAAGTATGTTTATTATGAACAAGTCACGTTGATGAACATACAGGTACGGTGGCAACGGGGCAAGATATGCTGCAATGGCATTGTGTGCATATCACCACTTGTTTTCTTTTCTTTATTGAATGAATGCCTTAATTTTTGCATCGTGACCAGGCCACTATGGCCGCCAGCATTTTGGATTAAAGCAATATGTAGTTCTTTGTTAATGTTGGTAACTGGAGGCATTTGTACATTTAAATAAGGAAGCAACAATGGCATCTCGTCTCGTTATCAAGGTTCGGACGAGCCGAAACGCGTGGATCGCGTCCTTTGCAGATTAAATACTTAAAAACTACAACCCGAGTGCTGATTCCTTCCTTGTTAGAGTGAGAGGAGATTGAATACATATATATATAAAATTAACTGAAAAAAACACAGGTTTCAGGGATGTTATAGTTAGAAGTTAGCATCTAAATAACCTTAGATATTCACTGAAAAAACCACAGGTTTCAGGGACGCTATTTTTAGTCTGACATTTTACTCATACAAAAGCAGAGAAATTCAGCCATTATAGTTGGCTGAGCTAACTATAACTCACGCCCCCGCAATTCACTGCTGATGATGACACATATTACATCACTCATGACATTATCAGTGACATCACTGATGACATACTGATGACATCTCAAATTACATCACTGATGACATCATCCAGTGACTGCGAGTGTTTCTAAAAAGTTTAAGAATGTGATATATATATACATGATGATTCAGTCAGTGTGTGACTGGCTGTATAAGTGAGTGATTATACGTGTCTGGGTGAATGTACGGGTGAGTGACTAATCTGTGTGAATGTCTGTATCTGTCTCTCAGCTGGTGTGTAATTGGCTGCATGGGTTGGTGAATAGGTACATGAGTGTCTATATGGGTTATTGATTTGTTGTCTGAGTACCTGTATGGGTGTCTGAGTGTCTGTGTGTTGTGTAACTACCTGCATGGATTTGTGAGTGGGTGATTCACTGGCTGTATGGGTTCATGCGTACATCTGCGAGGGGCTGTATGGGTGAGTGAGTGTGCATATGGCTGTGTTGGTGAGTGAAGGGATGTCTCAGTGGTATATGTGTGAGTAACTTTATATGTGAATGGCAGTATATGTGAGTGTTGGAGTACATAAGTGACTGTATGTGAGAGTGAGTGATTGTGAGAGTGGATGTATGGATGAGTGTGTGCTTGTGTCAGTGCTTGTATAAGAGAGTAAGTATATGTTAGTATTCGTATGAATAAGTGAGGTGGTGTGTGTATAACTATAGGTGAGTAAATGGCATTGTGATTGACTCTTTGGGTGACTGACTAGGTGTGTGAGTAACTCTGTGGGTGAGTGTCAGTGTGTGAGTGTCTGTATGGGTTTATGAGTGCATATATAATTGCAGCTGTATTGATGAGTGACTGCATGTATGAGTGACTGTACGGGTGAGTGAGTGGATGTGTGTGTAGCCCTAGGAATCAGTGAATAGGTATGTACTAACTGGTATTGGTGTGTCTATGGTTTCAAGAATGGTAGTCTGTATTTTAGAGTGGGTGTATGAAAGGTTATATTAGGGTGTGAGTAGGTGCATAAGAGATTAAGTGGATGATGTCCCCTATGGAGAGTTTATAAGGTTCAAAATTATCTGAAGCACAAAATATTTATTAGACAAATGCTTAGCAGAAGGTAATGAGAGATTCCTAAATAAGGGGTTGACAAGAAGACTCTCAAAGTGGCTATGAATAAAGTTGAGACAAGAAGCAGAGAATCCCTAATTAAGCAAAAAAACGAAAAAAGTGAACAGGAGTATGGCACAGTAACACCCAAGGAAGTGGAAAGTAACACCATTAGACTAATCACTACCTACCAAAAAACCAAAGGGGGAGTGAAAAGGTAGTGCTCCAAGAACCTATGAGGTGGATATGTCCTCCTCAAGTCAGAATATATTAAACAAAGGAGCCGCGGGGAGGTGATACCCAGGAGAGTGAGTAACCTTGATGACTGTTTGACTACAGGTGCCCCTCCCCTCCCATTCTACAGGTTCATGGGGCAATTGATGGGCATAATAAATACCCATAACAAGAAAACAATACCTAGTAGGGTATAGTATCCGAGTGCATGTTTATTATAATGTGCTATAATTAATGATTTTTGGATATAGGATTCATCTTCAATCACCAGCATTTAGAGTGTTGAAGGGATCTGTCTAGATCCTGATAAGAAGCCAAGGGAGGGCTTTAAAACATGTCAAAAAAGGAAGTCAAGCCCATTAAAGCATAGTACCTCCGCTATTCCCCACTTTTAACAATACCAGCTTATAGGAACATTAAAGTATATTTTTCCACCTAGACAGGTATTTTTTAACTATTTATCACTTTCACTTATTCACTGTTGACCCTTCCACTCACTCCTACACCACGCATAGTATTGTTTATATCAGTGCTCCCACGCAGTCGCAGGTCCCAGCACGCCCAGTCCCGCAGCCGGGCGGGAAGACCCCGATGATGAAGCATGCCGCCAAGCGGCCTTTTAATGGGTGAGGGGTATTTTAACAAAGCTGTGTGCTTTCCTTGAACATAGGAGACACATGACTCCTGGAAGGAGGGTGGATCCCTTTGTTTAATATAATCACTACATACAGCAGCCAAGAATGGCAAATAAGAGCAATTGTAAATAAAAACTGGCCAATTCTGCTCACTGATGGGTTTATGGTATCTAAATTACCACGATCACCCACAATTACTTTTAGACGAGCAGTATCTATGAAGTCCCAGTTAGTCAGAAGTAGCCCTGTATCAGTCAAAATACATCTTGGCTAAAACTGAAACAAGGTTTTTTTAGATGTTCCTCTTGCCGGGCTTCGAAATTTGGAATAAATACAACACATTACATGACACCATTCAGCCTGAAGAAGGTGGCGATCACTGGCAATTTCAATTGTAGAACTGAGTATGTGTTGGAATGTACCTGCTTTAGGAACAACCTTGGGTTTTGACTTCAAGGCAGCAAGGCCAAGTCAATATATGATTAGAAGAACAAGAGAGTTGCCAGTGCTGCACAAATTAACAACAAAATACTTCAAATGGACTGAACAAAACAGTGCCACTGCAGGTATTGGAACCATACCTGCATTGGCGGTACTAACACGGACGACGGCTGCTTCGTTTAAATTGGCGTTGAACTAACTCGGAAGACGACAATTGAAGCTTCTCCGACACTCAAATCACTTCTGGCAACTGCCGGCATTCAGTCCGAAGGCACGCCAGCAGCAAGATACACGACATCAACAGACTGTCAAGTCTCTCTTGAAAAGGTCTATACTCCACACTCGCTAGTCTCCCTTCGGGTTGCATTGGTTGCAAGTGAGCATCTGGTCCTGATGAGAATCCCCACAACTTGAGGGATTCGAAACGCGTAGACCTCTTCGCTGTGGGCTAACCGCATAAACTTCAACCTAATTATTTTCAAAAATTACTGTTAGGCTGTAAATAAAATCACGGTGGCCCCCCCCCCTTGTTCTTTGTAAAGTCACAAAATTGTCATTTGAGTATTTGTCTTATATGTCTCACAGTATGATTGAGTAGTATGAATGTATGGTATGAGTGACACTTGTATGCTAGTAGTAGTGTCGTGTTTATTTATGTAGGAAATGTATATATTGATATTGTAGTGTTTTTTTTGCTATTTCTTGTATAAATTGAACCGTGCTTAAAAATGAGTTAATGAAGCACTGATCCTTTAAAAATTGTTGATTAAAACCAAACGGAAAAAGTGGTTTTCAGTGGCACTGTTTTGTTCAGTCCATTTGAAGTATTTTGTTGTTAATTTGTGCAGCACTGGCAACTCTCTTGTTCTTCTAAGGAATGTACCTGCGGCTTGAGATTTGTTGGTAGTACCAAGCTGCAGGTGCATTTCAGAATTCTCCAACACTTAAGAGCTATAGTGAATAGTGATGCGTCATATCCAGTGGCACGCCACTTTAAAGCTGTATATAGCAATGACCTAATCTGCCTGAAATATTATGTCATAGATGCCATCCCGTCTATCGGGCGAGGCGGGAATAGGGAGTCATTTTGGCTTTGGCAGCTCGAGTCTCAGCTAATACTGGAATTAGACAGCAAGACACCCACAGGTCTGAATAACAACAAAGACCTACACAATTTCCTTTAATCCTCACAGTACATATCTTATCAAGGAAACCCTATTTATTTAGAGAAAGAAGCAGATCAGTAGCATGACCACCGAGAATTCTGAAAACCAATACATTCTTAACTCTGAGACATCTTACAATTGAGATAGAGGTATATTCCTGGAGAAATCACAAAAATAGTAGCTAAAAAAACTTGAACAAATAACCAAAATAGTGAAATAGATGCTAGTTAGGCATTCTTTTAAAAATAATTAAGAAACAAAACAACAACAAAATGACTCTAAATGGTAATTTTGTGACATACAGGTAAATTTGCACTATGATGCACTAAGCACTTTTTTTAGCACTAAAGCACGTTAGAATCAAAATTAGCACATTTTGCACTTTAAAAAATGGACGACTAGGCTTACTTTGCACATGAGGAAGGCGCCGCAGCATTGAAGGCAGACTTTCAATATGATTCATATTATGCTAGATTGTTTATCATCAGGATTATATGGGAGCATGTCAATAAAAATGCATTTATGCAGTTAGAAAATGGTTAGATATTGACTTCCATCCAATATGAGGTTATACGCATTGAATGCGCATATCAAATATTTCTTTTTAACAATGTCACATCCATGATAACCTATTATTCATCAATAAGTTTTATTTATTTCTCTTAAAAACATATATAATTGTTTTAAGAAATGTATATCGAGAGCCGGTATACAAAGAGCGGAGATTGCGCCACAGTGTAGTCTGTTTACAATGTCTATTTTTTAAAATGTCACGTGAGAGGGTCAGGTGTTTTGTTCATAAGGAGGTAACGTGTAGCGTTTCAATATGTGATCAAGGTCACTAGGTGACCAAAATGCGTAATGGCATAAGGATAGAAAAAGGAGGTGCGAACCTGTAAATCTAATATCTACATACATATATATATATTCACTGAAAAAACCATAGGTTTCACACATGTTATAGTTAGCTGGACATTTTACTGATAAAAAACCAATGAAATTCCCCCGTTATAGTTACTGTAGGCAACTATAACTCACGCGACCGCAATCCTCTGCTGATGCTAATACTGTATTTAGACACTTATTTGCCCATATCTTCTTCCATTAAATTTTAGCTATACATATATTACAAATATTTTTTTTTCATAAAGACACATATGTCATCAGCAGAGGATTACGGTCGCGTGAGTTATAGTTGCCTACAGTAACTATAACGGGGGAATTTCATTGGTTTTTTATCAGTAAAATGTCCAGCTAACTATAACATGTGTGAAACCTATGGTTTTTTCAGTGAATTAGCAAGGTTTTTTAAATGCTATTTCCTAACTATAACGTGTGTGAAACCTATGGTTTTTTCAGTGAATTTGTACGGTTTTTTAAATGCTAAGTTACTTTACGCCATTTGTGGCGTGTGCGCCCACTTAACGCAGTTCGTTCCGTGCACGGTTTTTATCAACTTTAATAAGCCCTGTACATTTGGTGGCCTTCGGCCACCAAAAGCACAGGGGGTGAGGTCAATGTGGATAGTGTTTTTTTTATTTCGATTTTATAATTTCATGTTGCCAAAATTACGTTTTTTTTCTCTATTAATAAGCCCTGCACATTTGGTGGCCTGCGGCCACCAAAAGCACAGGGGGTGGGGTAAGTGTGGATAGTGTTTTTTTTATTTTTATTTTTTTACCGTAAGCGTACGGTAAGCTTACGGTAAGCGTACGGTAAGCGTACGGTAAGCGTACCCCGCGAAATTGCCGAAAAAAAAATAAAACCGTTTTTGCTCTTGGGGGATGTTTGGGGACTCCCTCAACATGACTATGTGGGAGGGAGTTGTCAAAACAGCCCCGTAACATGTTTTTGGCCATCATGTTTGATAAACAACACTCAGTGCGAGAGACAAAATGGCGGACGCCGCTTCCTGGTTTCGGCCGATTCGAATGTTTACTAAGATCTAAGAGCCAATCAGAATCGCGCTCGCGCACGCCACCGTAAGCTTACGGTAAGCGTACGGTAAGCGTACGGTAAGCGTACCGTAAGCGGGCTCAGATATATATATTGATTTAAAGGCTATTTTCTCAGAATCTACTGAACAGATTTACACCAAACCTACAAAAGGCACTTCCTTGACCTAGGGACTACCTCTCTGCCAAATTTCTAGTAATTCTGTTCAGCCGTTCGGGCTGTAGCTCGTTCTAAAGGTCCTATGGAAAAATGCATGGGAAAAACGCGTTTTGGGACCCCCCTTTTATCTCAGCCCCCGCTTGACGAATCCCCCCGAGACTTTCAGGGTAGGAGCGGAGCGTAGCGCCCCACCTATTTTGAGAAATTCGCGAGGATTCGTCGACCGGCGCCAAAGTTATTCAAAATAGAATGTTGAGGTTTTCCTATGGAAACGTGGTCCTAACTATAACTACCTACTGGCGACCGCCAGTAGGTAATATATATATATATATATATATATATATATATATATATCAAACCTCCAAAGTTTGCCTGTGAAGAGAGGCCCCCTAAAGGTGAGTATTCATGAAGCTTATAATTTGATGGTCGAAGACAGGCAAATCAGCAAAGTGACAAACACAGATTCGAAAGTCCATCCGACGCGTTTCGTGCCCTGCAGCACTTCTTCCTGGGATCCGGGCTTTCAATTGGCGATATGCTGCAGCGTTGTGTTGGCTCCACAATTTAAACAATTCATACCCCGCCCAGGTGGGCGTGGCCACCCGCGTGGCCTGTTGGTCTTTGTGGTGCCTTGTGTTCCTACCGTGAGTTGCGCAGCTTTTCACCTTTCTCAGTAAAATCCCCAGTGGGTTGTGATGGCAGACTTGATGAATAAATAGCGTAAACCAACTTACCTGTGTGGGCCTTCTCTGTGCAGGCAACTGTTTGGATGGATATTAGCGGCCCAGCCTGAGCCGCGAGAATGGCACCGCTGCGCTTCTGTGCAGTCTGGCTGCAGCGCCAACCGACGCTGTGGCGTGTAAGACAGGTATGCTGTTGGGAGGATGAAATGACATCTCCTACATCGTTGTGGACTATCGCAACCCACTTGGGATTAATTTTTTCACCACAGTACAAGAGCAAGTACACGGCGCCTCACTGCAGGAACACGCATTGCACCACAAGATCCAGAAGGCTATGTGAGTAGCTACGCCCACTGAGGCGGGGACTAAGATATTTAAATTGGTGCAATGAACTATGCTGTGACTTTGCATCCCGTGATGCCCCTGATGAAGTGTTTTCACGAAACGCGTTGGGCGTGGCCTTTTACTACAGCGAGACACAGCGAATGCCTTGGTGAATGTGTTCCTTCCAACGAATAAATAGCGTAAACCAACTTACCTGTGTGGGCCTTCTCTCTGCAGGCAACTGTTTGGATATATATATATATATATATATATATATACATATATATATATTCACAGGAAAACCATAGGTTTCAGGAGTGTTATAGTTAGCTGGCCATTTCACTCGTACAAAACCATAGAAATTCCTCCGTTATAGTTAGTTCTGCTAACTATAACTCGTGTACCTGCAATGCACTGCTGATGATGTCACATATTGCATCATTCATGACATTGTCAGTGGCATCACTGATGACATCTTAAATGATATCAGTGATGACATCATCCAGTGAATGTTGTTTAGTTTGAAATTTAAATATGTATTATATATGTACCAATCTGTATTGAAGATTGAATGGATATATAACTGTCTGGATGGAGAATTTAGTAGCTGTCTGACTGTCTGTTTAAGTGAGTAATTAAGTGACTCACTTAATACATGGATTAGTAACTAAACTATGTGAATGTGTGCAGCACTGTCTCTGTTGTTGTATAACATGCTGCATCAGTTGATCACTAACTACATCAGTGTGTATATTAGTTATAATTCGTTGGGTGAGTATTTGTATGGGACACTGAGTTTGTGTGTGGTTGGATGGGGTGTGTGTAACTCTATGCATAGATGTGTGAATGGTTGATTGACTAGGTGTATAGGTTTAAGAGTGCATGTGGAAACAGTTGTTTGGGTGACTGAGTGTATTTATTTGTGTGTTGGTGAGCGAATATATGTTTTAGTTGTACATCTTCAACAAAGTAAAAAAATAAAAGGCATTGTATGTGAGAGTTGGTGTATATAAATAACTATGTGTAAGAGTCAGTGATTGTGAGAGTAACTATATGAATAAGTGAATAGAAGCTTTATTCGATACAAAATATATCATAAAAGCAGAATCAATCCTTATACAATTCATGGAAGTAATTTGATATAAAACTAGCAATAACAATTCATTACAAATTAAAATTAAAAGATAAAATCCATTTTATATAAAATGAAAAATAAAAGAAATGGGGGAAAAACCCCTAAAATTTAAGTATCATAAAAGTAATATACATCAGTATAGTGCAAAACAGATCGTATAGGCCTAATCCATATTTTTTAGTGTCAAAAACTTTGAACGTAGCACCCATGTGTATCCCAGGTATTTCGCCACCCCGCAGATCACAGTGAGGGAGGTAGTATCTGTCCTGAGAACACGTAAAACAGACAGATAATTTTTTGAGCCCAGCAATATACAAACAGGTCTTAACCACTTGCTTCTGATGTGTCTGTAAATTGGGCAAGCAAACATAAAGTGGGCAATGGTACGAGCTCCACATCCTGGGCATGGCGCTGCTGCTGTTACTAATGCCAATCGATCGATCCCCCTCCAGCTCGCTATTAAATCATTAATAGGAAGAGTTCCGATTCTCAGTTTCATATATAGGGACCTATCTCTAGGAGTTTGGATAAAATCAAGATATGCTTCCAACTTCCGAACAGGCTTGTGTTCCATGAACCGCTCAGTGAGGGTTCCCCTGTCCGCATTGGTCTCTTGGACCCCCTCCACCCAATTCCAATAAGGTTTTTTTATAGCCTGTTTGGGAGGCGGGGTCTGGCTAACCCATGCCTCCCCTAGACCTATGTCAGATAATGGACGCCTCAATTTGGAGATTCATTTGACCCTCTGGCCTATGTCCGCTTGGATGATATCGCTAATGGCTGCTGCATAAAAGGACAGCTCTGGGGTCAATCTGATACGGACCCAAAAAAGTAGAGGGCGGAGGCGTGCAATATCTTTGATTAAACGTCTGACCAGATCTAAATACAGGGGCTTTAGTGGAGTAGAGATTGGAAGGGGAACCAGACCTCTAAAAACTTGTTCTCCGATCTCACTAGGTCAGTAGTGTTCTCAAAACCCCAGAGTTCGGCCCCATACAGGGCTGAGGGGAGTGCTTTACCTTCATAAACCCCAAGGGCCGGGGATATTGGTTTGCTTGCAGAGAGTTGTTGTTCTCTTAATATCACCCCGGATACCCGCTTGTGGTTTAGAAGCATTTTTGTCAAATGGGAACTCCACTTCATATCACTAGTGACCCGTATACCCAAATAGTCAAAAGACTCAACTAGGTCTAATGGTTTTCCTTCAAGGGTGATGTTATTTCTAAACTGCTTCGAGGGGGATATAGTCAACAATTTTGTTTTAGCAGTATTAATGATTAGGCCTCACCCAGAACAAAACAGGCCAAATCTATCTAACAGCCTCTGGAGACCACTTGGGATTTTTGACAGCAGGAGGGTATCGTCGGCGTACAGAAGGGTCGGGATTTTTTCACCCGCCAGGACTGGTACGTCAGCCGGAAACTCCCTCAAATGGTCTACCACCCCATTCACAAAGAGGGAGAACAAGGTTGGCGCAAATACACAGCCCTGGCGTACCCCACTATTCACCTCGATCCTCTCTGTTAGCTGTTCCTGAGTCCCCCACCTAATCCTGGCATAGTTGCCCTCATGGAGGCATCTTATAAAATCCAGAACCATGGGGGGGTATCCAACTCACGCAACACCTGCCAAAGCCTGGGGCGGGGGACCAGGTCGAAAGCAGTCTTCAGATCAATGAAGGCCAAATACAAACTGCCTTTTCCTATGACCACGGTCTTCCAATAGATCATAAAGAATCTAAAGACCTGATCCATCGTACCCACTTGCCCCCTAAAACCAGCCTGGAAGTGCGACAAAATATCACCTTCCTCCATCCACAGCCTTAACCTCATAAGGAGCACCCTGCCAACCACCTTTTGTATCACATCTATTAGACTGATCGGCCTGTAGTTGGCAGGGTCCTCCCTATCCCCCTTTTTATAGATCACAACCACCTCCGCCCCCTTCCAGGATTCAGGGACTGCATGGCCTCTAACTATAAGGTTCATCAGCCATAAAATAAACTGTGCCCAAGATTTTTGGTCATACAAAAGGAGATCGCCAGGTATGCCATCCTGACCTGCTGCTTTGCCGGGGGCTATATTTCCTATTGCCCGGGCTACCTCCTGTAGGTCAAAAAGTTCTACCGATAAGGAATCTCCCAGTGTATAGGGGTGATGTTCATCTTCTATATATGAAACATCCACCTTACCAGAGTATAGGTCATGGAAATGATCATATCATTGTTGCCCTGCAATATGGTTGGGTACCGGCTCAGAACCTTTACGAGTCCCCTTATTGATTATCTCCCAGAATAGCATTGGATCTTTCTGTCGTGAAGCTGACTTAAGCTCCTGCCAGTGGGCCTCTTCCCACTCGCGCTTTGCTGCCACTTGGGATCTAGCATTGTCCTTCCTAGCCATTCTAATTAAGCCCACATCTTTCCCTCTAAGGGCTAAAGATAGCGCCTGCCTCTTATCCCTGCATGCAACCGAATATCAAGGATTCTTGGGCGATATTCGGTTTCCCTTCCCTGTTTTACTGACCTTGATGGTAAAAAACTGTCCCAGCCTTATAATTACATTTTGGTAAAAATCAGGAAAACAGGAGTCATGAGTTATTTCTGAATTGTCACCTATCGAGTCGAGCTCCTTGATCTTGTTGTTTAACAATTCAGTCATGCTGAAAAGCTTGTCATCCTGATTTGCAACCTTGCACCATTAAGCCGACGGTTACAATTAGAGGTCTCATACTCTTTCGTTACCAATCTAAGGGGCTCCTTCGCTTTAGAATCATTGGGTCCCCATTTATTTTTTATTTGCATACAGAGTGGATTATGATCGCTATCCAGGGTGTCTTTTACTACCATATCTATGAGATCACCCCATAGATGGGCGCTAATCAGGATATAATCTATGCGTGATGGTGAACTGATTCTATTAAAAGTATTAGCCCCATGCTGATCTGAGGGTGTCCGGCCATTTACTGCTCTTAGGTCATATTCGAGTGTTAAGGCGTTAATTTGAATAGCCCTTTGGGACCACTTCTTGAAAGGAGCTATATTAAGAGTTGGGATATCCCATTTGTTATCTGCCTCATTCGTGCCCAGCAGGTCCTCACTACTCAGTGGTTCGAAGGTGCAGTTAAAATCTCCCGCTACAATAATATTAGCAAGAGGATAAAGAAGTGATAACTCTCGATCTAGAGCAGCAAGGGTTGAGGATACTTGGGCCCCAGGAGACCCTCGAGCATAGATATTAAAAAGCTTCATTTTTTTATTCGTGGTTGAACCTTTAATCGATAAATGTAATAAGTCTGCTGAATCAAGATTACCCTTGGCAATTGACCAATTCAGAGAAATATTAATCCATATGAGAAGGCCCCCTGATGGACGGCCTTTCCCTGACCAGGAAGCTGTAACAAAAAATGTAGTATACCCACATTTGTATAGGGGAACCGTGCTCCAGGTCTCCTGGAATATGCAGACATCGTACTTCTCAATAGATTCATTCCACTCAGGAAGAGCTAGTTTGGTCTGAAGGCCTGCTATGTTCCACGAGAGAACATGGGTCACCCTTGAGGTATGTCTATTAGTCCCATTCTCTTTAGCCTCGACTACCCCGTCCATCGGCTCAACAGTTCGTATAGCCATCTCCATTCTATTCACATCTAGGCTTTTTGAATGGGAACCCAAAACACCCCAACTGACATCTGACCCTATATTGAACTTTGTTTGCTGGGTACCCTTTTCAAGTCAGTCTATGGCATTAAGCCCGGACTCAATTCCCTCCTTGCCCGGTTCGATCAACCCCACCGAGCTTGGCAATGTCCATACAGGGGAGGATCTGATCTGGATTGCAG
Organism: Triturus cristatus; assembly: GCF_964204655.1. Classification (NCBI taxonomy): domain Eukaryota; kingdom Metazoa; phylum Chordata; class Amphibia; order Caudata; family Salamandridae; genus Triturus; species Triturus cristatus. The sequence continues at coordinate 786,706,938 of NC_140593.1, read as the reverse complement.
AGTGCCCTGGGGCAGAGGTGCGATATTCCAAAGCCAATAAATTCTCAGCTATTTCAACAGTAGTCACTTTCATCTCTATACAGTCAGTCTGGGAATTTGCCATTGTGATCCTCCTTACTGCCAGCATATCATCCCGTATAATTGACCTGCACCCCCTCACGTCCCTTAGCCAATGAATAGTTTTATTGCAAAGGGATTCACTACTTTCGTGAGTACAATTATGTTTAGATTTGGGGATCTTGGTCAAGTAAATTGTTGGTAAGTTGGTCCCTTCACGAACAGCACTTCTTTGCAAATTTGATCTGATAAGATCTCTATTATAGAAAAGTGGCCTATTGGAAAGTACGTGATTTCTATTTTGATCCGAAGGTCTATGTACTTTAAGGGATTCAGCGTATGATCCAATAGATCTAGGTAGAGTGGCCATGACAGCAATAGAAGAGCCCTGGGATTGTGTTTCCGGGACTAGGCTCGATCTCACCACCTCCCCTCGAATATGTCTAGAAGGTACTCCTAATGCTGACATAGTAGGAGTAGGTAAGGGGAGAGGGACAGGAGTAGATTGTTGCTGCTCAGTTCTACGTGATAGATCGTTCACTAATGCTTTGAGAGATATTACCTCAGTTTGGAGGAAATCGACCTTCTGTAACAACCGTTCAACTGAAATAGCGCATTTACAACCCGTTTTTGGCTCTATAACAGAGGCTACAAAAGGTGAATCATTACCTAATAATGGCAGCATACTATCATCAGTAAGATCTAAGATAGCAAACCTGTTAGAACATACGAGACGTTTGCTGCCTTCACAGTGATGCAGTGCCTTTGGAGTGGTGGGACTAAAACTTAGATTTGGAATAGCAGCATGATCCCTCAAAATGATATTCTCAGCAGTGGGAGGCAGAGATGTACCAGTATGGGGGCTTTGAATTTGTTTAGTAAACATTGTTGGAATCACTCTTTTTTTTCCCCTACATACTAGAGCCTCCTCTAAGGGGTTTATGTGGGCATCAGAATTATTAACATTGTTGGCTCCCAAGACCTCTTCGCATTCTTCGAATATTGCTTCTATTCTTGTAAGCACACAATTGCTAGCGGCGGAGCCTACTTTCTTTGCTTTTTTCCCTTTCTTATTGGGAAGCATTGATACTAAGCCCCCTCCTTCCAGTGATTTCCTTTTCCCCATTAGTCACAATTATATGAACAGATACAACACTTTGAAATAAGTAAACTGCTCAATTTACACGGTCACCATGGGATCCAGATTAGCTCTGTGTCCCCGTATCACTGCTGATTTTCAATTACAGTACCTTTAGTCCCCAGTGGTCTGTTGCCCAAAACGAAAGAGGGATGGCCCTGCCCTGCCTCCTCCTGGCGATGACGGGCAAGGACGGGCCCGCCCTTGGCCCGGACTCACCCGGGCTCTGCCCGCGCGCGTCCCGTGCTGCGGGGCACCAGCAGCGTTTAAGAGCAGCCCCGGCGCTGCCTGATGACTCCGATGGCAGGCGCCTGGGCTGAGCACGGGGCTGCTGGGAGATGAAGTCCCTTCGCTGGCCATTCCCCTCACGGCGGACTGACAGGTAAGTGTTGGTCTTGCTGTGGCTGTGGCAGAAACAAAAAGAAGATTTAGCGCGTTTCGCGCTGTGGGGCACCAGCAGCGTTTAAGAGCAGCCCCGGCGCTGCCTGATGACTCCGATGGCAGGCACCTGGGCTGAGCATGGGGCTGCTGGGAGATGAAGTCCCTTCGCTGGCTGTTCCCCTCACGGCGGACTGACAGGTAAGTGTTGGTCTTGCTGTGGCAGAAGCAAAAAGAAGATTTAGCGCGTCCCGCACTGCGGGGCACCAGCAGCGTTTAAGAGCAGCCCCGGCGCTGTCTGATGACTCCGATGGCAGGCGCCTGGGCTGAGCACGGGGCTGCTGGGAGATGAAGGCCCTTCGCTGGCCGTTCCCCTCACGGCGGACTGACAGGTAAGTATTGGTCTTGCTGTGGCTGTGGCAGAAGCAAAAAGAAGATTTAGCGCGTCCCGTGCTGCGGGGCACCAGCAGCGTTTAAGAGCAGCCCCAGCGCTGCCTGATGACTCCGATGGCAGGCGCCTGGGCTGAGCACGGGGCTGCTGGGAGATGAAGTCCCTTCGCTGGCCATTCCCCTCACGGCAGACTGACAGGTAAGTGTTGGTCTTGCTGTGGCTGTGGCAGAAGCAAAAAGAAGATTTAGCGCGTCCCGCGCTACGGGGCACCAGCAGCGTTTAAGAGCAGCCCCGGCGCTGCCTGATGACTCCGATGGCAGGCGCCTGGGCTGAGCACATGGCTGCTGGGAGATGAAGTCCCTTCGCTGGCCATTCCCCTCACGGCGGACTGACAGGTAAGTGTTGGTCTTGCTGTGGCTGTGGCAGAAGCAAAAAGAAGATTTAGCGCGTCCCGCGCTACGGGGCACCAGCAGCGTTTAAGAGCAGCCCTGGCGCTGCCTGATGACTCTGATGGCAGGCGCCTGGGCTGAGCATGGGGCTGCTGGGAGATGAAGTCCCTTCGCTGGCCGTTCCCCTCACGGTGGACTGACAGGTAAGTGTTGGTCTTGCTGTGGCTGTGGCAGAAGCAAAAAGAAGATTTAGCACGTCCCGCGCTGCAGGGCACCAGCAGCGTTTAAGAGCAGCCCTGGCGCTGCCTAATGACTCCGATGGCAGGCGCCTGGGCTGAGCACGGGGCTGCTGGGAGATGAGGTCCCTTCGCTGGCCGTTCCCCTCATGGCGGACTGACAGGTAAGTGTTGGTCTTGCTGTGGCAGAAACAAAAAGAAGATTTAGCGCGTCCCGTGCTGCGGGGCACCAGCAGCGTTTAAGAGCAGCCCCGGCGCTGCCTGATGACACCAATGGCAGGCGCCTGGGCTGAGCACGGGGCTGCTGGGAGATGAAGTCCCTTCGCTGGCCATTCCCCTCACGGCGGACTGACAGGTAAGTGTTGGTCTTGCTGTGGCACTAGCACCCAAGTCATATATCGTCAAGTTGGTTCAAGGTGCATAAATAATAGTTGTGGTTGCATTTTATTTTTATGTATACCTCAGCAGACAAAAGAGACTCTGAGCCAGCGACGCCAGGATGCGAATATGAGATCTTGAACTGGTGCTCAACAAAGTGAGTATTTTAACAGGCTGCTAACCCCTCTTCTGAGTTAACAGGTCAAGCGTGTGCAGACCTGTGTTGCTGAGAATTTGAATAAGTGTATAATTGTAATAGTGATTTTTTAACATATTAACTATGAGTTACTATGTGTTTGAATAAATGAGGTGTTGTTGGATAATTGTGTAAGTGAGTAAATGTAAGTGTGAATAATTTTTTTCATGAGTGAGCAGGATGACTGCATAACCGACTAAGATGACTGCTGATGTGTCAATGTCTATATATGTGTATAAGTGCATTTGATAGTGTTCTATTAATTAGTGACTGCATGTATAAATGATTCTGTGGTTGAATGGGTAGTTGCATGAGTAGACTTAGGAATCAGTGAGTGGGTATGTAGTAACTGGTATTGGTGTGTCAATGGTTTCAAATATGGTACTCTGTATTTTACAGTGAGTGATGTAAGGTTATACTAGTGTATGATGAGGTGTATCCGATTGTCACGTGGATGATGTCATCATTGATGTCATTTGAGATGTCATCAGTGAGCTGGACAATTCACTCGAAAAAAACCATTGAAATTCCCCCGTTATAGTTAGTTCAGCTAACTATAACTCGCGCGCCCGCAATCCACTGCTGATGACGTCACATATTACATCACTCATGACATGGTCAGTGACATCACTGATGACATCACTGATGACATCTCAAATGACATCACTGATGACATCACTAATGACATCATCCAGTGACTGTGTGTTTCTGTAAAATTTAAATATGTTTTATATATTTATAGTGAAAGGCCTGTGGAAGAATGAGTAGCTGTACAAGTGTGTGAATGGATGATTTTCTACGTGCGTAATTGACTGGAAAAGTGAGTCATTAAATGTATCTTACTGCAGACTAGTGACTAAACTGTGTGAATGTCTTCATGTTTCTGTCTGTTGGTGTATAAGTGGCTGCATGGTTTTGTGAATAGCTATATAAGTGTCTATATGGATTATCGATTGGTTGTCTGAGTATCTGTATGGGTGCTTGAGTGTTTGTGTGGGTAGGCTGTGTGTGACTCTGTGCATAGATGTGTGAGTGGGTGATTCCATGGGTGCATGGTTTTAACAGTGCATCTGTGATGGACTGTATGGTTGAGTGAGTGTATGTATGGGTGTGTTAGGGATTGAATGTATATCTCAGTGGTACATTTGTGACTAACTACATATGTGAAAGGCAGTATATATGCGTGTAAGAGTATATAAGTGGGTATATGTGACTGTAAGTATGAGTGACTGTACATATGAATGAGTGGAGGTGTATGTAAACCTAAGAGTTAATAAGTGGGTATGTAGTTATTGGTATTGGAGTATCTATGGTTTTGAGACTGGACGTCTGAAATTTTGAGTTCGTGTATCATCGGTTAAATTAGGGTGTGAGAAGATGCAGTAATTTATCACATTGATGATGTCATCAGTGATGTCATCAGTGATGTCATTTGAGATGTCATCAGTGATGTCATCAGTGATGTCACTGACCATGTCATGAGTGATGTAATATGTGACGTCATCAGCAGTGGATTGTGGGCGCGCAAGTTATAGTCAACTGAACTAACTATAACGGGGGAATTTCAATGTTTTTTTTCGAGTGAAATGTCCAGCTAACTATAACGTGTGTGAAACCTATGGTTTTTTCAGTGAATTTGCAAGTTCTTTTAAATGCTAATTCCTAAGTATAACGTGTGTGAAACCTATGGTTTTTTCAGAGAATTTCAAAGGTTTTTTAAATGCTATCTCCTAACTTTAATGTGTGTGAAACCTATGGTTTTTTAAGTGAATTTTCAAGGTTTTTTAAATGCTAATTTATGAATGTTTTATTATATTTTTTAATTATTTATTTTACAATAAGCTACCTATGTATATAATTATAGATTTACTGTATCCTGCAATATGGAATGGCTCAGCTTTTTTTTTTTATTTTGGATATAGTTGAACAGCATAGTTAATATCTTCTATAAACCTCTAAACATATATATATATTTTTTAAGGGTTTTTGACCGTGCGCGCACCGTACGCGTACGGTGCGCACACGGTGCTTGCATGCGTACGTGCTTCGTGTGCGCATGCGTACATGCTCCACGTGCGCATGCGTACTTCGTGCGTGATGCGTACGCGCGTGCTCCGTACGCGCATGCGCGCGGGCTCCTTTCGCGCATGCGCGCGTCCTCTGTATGCACGCGTGCTTGGTACGCGCTCCATACACGCGTGCTCTGTACGCACATGCACACGTGCTGCGTGCTTGTACCGTGCGTGCTCCGTGCGCGCACCGTACGCGCTCGGTGCGCGCACGGCAAGTCATGTGATCAAGAAACAACACTTTTCATTGGTTTATAGTAGTTTCAGGTCATGTGATTAAGAAACAACACTTTTCATTGGTTTATAGTAGTTTCAGTTCCAGAAACTTCCAACACCACACCCACTCCCCTCATTATTACTTCTGATTCCCTGGGAGAAGGAGCTGAGCAGCTTTTCTAGTACTTCAGTACTTCAGAATGGCAGAGCAGCAGTCATCTTCTGGGAGTGAGCAGGAGACCCTTGTGAGACAGAGACAGAGGAAACAGAAAGACTCTTTTATATGGCAATTTTTTACATTTCCACTGGGGCAGAAGAAAGTGAATGCTTCCAAAGTCACCTGCACACTTTTTGATCGTGTCTTATCAAGAGGAGATCCTAAAAAGAAATACTCTTTTAGTATCTTCACTATAATCAGGCACCTTAGAGATGTACATCCTGTGGCTTATGCTCGAGCTGCTAGAGAAAACCTTCCAGCAGCTCAGCCGAGCACATCCGCAGCAGCTCAGCCGAGCACATCATTGGCAGCTCAGCAGAGCACTTCATCTGCGGCGGCAGCTTCACCTTCTTCGGTTCCTCTGGATATACACCCTCTGTTTGAGAGGGTGCATATACGGTGCAATTCGTGTAATGCTCTTCTCTCTTATGCGGACACCAGCATTCCGCTAATAGAGAGGAAGATACAGCAGCACACGTGCGGCACCCTATAATTTTTGCCATGTCTTTTTTTTCCTCTGTTCCTCAATTAACACAACGGCTCTTTTTAGAGCCACCTAACATCTAAACACTTAAATTTGTTTTTTAATTCTATGTTTTTAATGTTTTTTTTCCCGCCGTGCGCGCACCGTGCGCGCACTGTACGCGCACCCCGCGATTTTGTTTTTAAAAATAAAATGTTTTTTTCACCCTTCATGGTCCTTCAGGGACCCCCTGACAAAAGCTAGGGGGTCAGGAACTCTGTACCCTGCCCCCTTTTCACGTTCTCCACCTTTCTTTTAAATGGAAACACACATTTCTTTTTTTTGCATATTTCAACCCTTTCCAAATGATTTCTACCCACAACATGACTTCTGCCTGCTAGCATAGCATTAGATCATGGAACACTGGTGTGAGCAGAGACGTCAGAAGTTCAGCACATAATGTTTCTAATCCAAAGAGCAAGATTGCTTAACTTTTCAAACCTAACAGCAAATCCAAAGTAATGTTCTGTGGGAACACATTTTTCTGGACCAATACAAAACATGCTTTTAAAAATGTAAACATACAGCCTAGTTTTTATTGTAAAATGGTCTGAAACAGCCAATGAGTTCTTTTTTAAAAAAAAAAAAGTATATAAGCCTCCATTTTACAACTACCTTTCTTTTCATTTTGTCATTCTACTGAAAGACACCTTCAGAGTGCATCCAGGTCTCCTCCTCACTCCCTGAAATACACTGCTGCTCTACCATTTTCAATTAAAATTGATTGCTGCTCAGCTCCTTGTCCCAGGTAATAAGAAGAAATAGTGAGGGGAATGGTGTATGAAGATTCTGGAAGAGAAACTACTATGAACCAATGCTTCTGAGTGCTCTATCTACGCTCCAATAGTTGATGATTCAGAGGTTCTAGATCATATCAACGCACAAATGACAAACTGGCCTATGCCTATTATAGTTTGCGGAGACTTGAACATTAACGGTTTGCATGGTCTGTGGAAAAATGATCCAGCTAGGTTCACAGGTCGAAAAAAGAAAAGCCATAGGGCATTAATACAGATGATGCAGGATAATGGGCTGATTGACATATGGGAACAGCAAAATACTGGGGGAGGGGGGAGCACCTATTACTCTGCACCACACAAATCCTTAGCTAGACTGGACTACTTTCTGATATCACCAGCGCTGATATCGATTTCTAAGGTTAGAAAATTACCGCGAGTGGTGTCAGACCATAGTCCTCTGGTACTAGATATTGATATCTCAAATCAACAAAAAGAGAGATGTAGCTGGACCTTTGAGAGAGCCCTGCTACTGATCCTAAGTATGTTACTCAGATGGATAGCTGGCTAAAGGAATATTTAAAGGTAAATAGAGGATCTGCTTCCCCTAGAATAATTTGGGATGCTATGAAGGCTGGTATAACGGGGGAGACTATCAGCTTTTTGTTAAAACGAAATAAGCTAGAGAAAGAGGAAATGGAGGGCAAGCAGAGATCAGTTGCCGCTATCGAAGAGGAATTATTTAAAGCAATTGAGGCCAAACAAGAGGTTGCAGGAATATTACAAAAGGTGGCTATAGCAAAGGCAGCTGTGGGCGAGCTTCTTGCAGTCACAGCGGCAGGAAAATATATGGCGTGGAAACAGGACCAATATGAATTTAGTGAGCAGATAGGGCTTATTTTAGCTATCAGGACTCGACAGACGGCCACCAAAGGGGAAATTTCACAGGTCAATTCTGCGGCAGGGATCATAGCGACAACGCCAAGGGGGATATGCTCTATTTTCCAAGAGTTTTATCAGAACTTATACAATCCTGAAGGTGGTAAAATAGAGAGTTATTTAGAGAGTGCATAAGTAGAGAAATTGACAATGGAGGATAGAGCAGAGTTGGAATCTAATTTCTCGCTAGAAGAGCTATGGGCAGCAATTAAAGATTTACCTTCTGGGAAAGCGGTGGGTCCCGATCTTATACCGCTTGAATGTTATAAAAAATTCCTCCCTAGCATAGAAGACGATTTCTATCAGCTAATGGTTGCTACGCAAAGAGGGGTGACACCTCCCGAGTCTTGGGGGGAGGCAACTATGGTGGTATTTTTAAAAAAGAATACAATTTTAACCGATCCTGGGTCATATAGACCTATAAGCCTGATGAACAGTGATACTAAGGTTTATTCTAAGATACTAGCTAATCGCCTCAGTGCTGTCATAGGTAAGATAATCTCTCCCCTACAGCATGGGTTTATCCCAGGTAGGGGTACAGTGGACCATATCAGAAGAGTGTGTGTATTGTTTGACGGGACGGCAACCTCACGAGACCCTATGGCTTTAATCTTGTTAGATGCTGAAAAAGCGTTTGATAGGGTCTCGTGGGGCTTCCTCTGGGCGGCTTTAGGGAAGGCAAACATAGGAGATGTCTGTATTGGGGCTTTGAGAGCTTTATATAAGAACCCCACGATAAGATTAAGGATTATGGGAGAGACGAGTGGGATAATAAAGATTGGACGGGGCACTAGGCAAGGGTGCCCCTGCTCCCCGCTACTCTTCGCCTTTTACATAGATGCTTTTATAAGGAAGATAGAGCTAAATGAAAACATTCTGCCCGTCGCTTTGAATGGATTTGAAACAAAAACTTTAGGGTACGCCGGTGACCTAGCCATAACATCTACGGATCCGGCAGCAGCACTTTTAGAAATAGAAAGGGAAGCAATGGTCTATGGGGCGCTTTCGGGGTATAAATTAAACCAGAGCAAAACTCAAATAGTAATTAATAAAAAGGTAACGATGGTGGATCAAAGAATAACAGACTCAGCTATTTACTTAGGGATAACAATAACTTCAGCTCTTTCAAAGGTAGTGGAAATGAATTTGGGGCCGGTAATCAAAAAGGCTAAAGGGGATTTAGTCAGATTAAACAATCTGCACTTAACAACAATAGGTAGATGCAATTTAATAAAAATGATATTTTTGCCTAAAGTGCTGTATCTGTTTCGCACTATTCTGCTACAATTTAATAACAACTGGTTTAGCGAAATAGAAGGACTCACAAATCGCTTCATATGGGCTAAAGGCGAAACGCGGCGAGCACTGAAATTTCTGTCGCTACCGAGAGAGCGAGGGGGCCTTGCGGCACCTGATTATAGGGTTTATTACTGGGCGACTGTCTTGCAATATATCAGAGGGCTAGTGGGTGGAAGTATGGAGGATCGGTGGAGAGCGGGAGAGAGTGTCCCTGATATATATGAGTTATTGATTAAGGACTCTAATAAGTGGCTTCTCTCGTCTAATGAAGGTAGCTATTATAAAAAAGTCAAGTTCAAGACTCTGGGTGCGGCAATGGCAGTATGGTCAACTGTTAAGAAGAAAATGAAAATGGGGAGGATGAATTATTACACCCCGTTATTTAATAATCAGCTGTTGCCAGAGGTATTCCATGATCAAGTTATGAAGAGGTGGGATATGATGGGGGTAAAAATGATAGGTGACCTTATGGGTATAACGGGTCTCATAACATTCGATCAAGCACAGCAGTTATATAGCTTAGATCGCAGGGATTTTTTCAAATACCTGCAAATAAGATCAGTTTTGTTAAAAAAACAGGGAGGGGATACCAATTATAAGAGAGTGGAAATTATGGAATCCTTAAGGGATAAGAAGGGCTGTTCAATATCCCAGGTATACGGGGAATTGATCAGGTATAAGGAGGACGATTGTGGAAAGGTTATTGAAAAATGGAACACTAAACTGAATTTATCTGGTAACGATGTTGAAAAAGCGTTTAAGCTATTAAACTCAGTGCTAAGAGTAGCCACCTTACAAGTCCAGCAATATAAGACTATGTTCGAGCTCTATTACACGCCACATAGAATTGCTCAATGGGGTGGAACAACGGGAGTGGTTTGTCCCAGATGTCAGGCAACACAGGCGGATACTATACATATGTTTGCTGCATGCCCCGCCTTGGATTTATTTAAGAACTCAATAGAGCAATTTTTGGATAAAGCACTTGGGATCAAAATTGGTATAACTAACGAAGTTATGGTTTTGGGGGTAACCAGGGACGGTGTAGAAATACCCCAATATGAGTTTATATATATAGCGATGACTTTAAGTCGACTATGCGTCGCAACAATGTGGAAAGACCCTAATCCGCCAACATTTCAACAATGGTTATCAAGGTTATTAGCTGTATATGTATTAGAAAAAGCGCTGTATGATAAAAAAGGATGGAAGACAAAGCAAATGGGGAAGCGGATATGGGCCCCTATTGCCTATTGGAAAGATAGACTTGAAAATGATTAAAATAATGAAATTTTATTTTCTGCTTGGGGGCAATTGGTTAGCCTGGCTGGTGGTTATTAGTTTAGGGTCTAACTATGTCTTGTTTTGGTACATTTTCTTCTTCCACCTCTGATTGATTCTGTTGTATAATTGGCTTGATGAAACTGTATACCGAAATGCATTACTAAACGTTATTCTCGATGATGTTGAATAAAAAAATTAAAAAAAAGAAAATCAATTGTGAATCATTACACAGTGTCCAGCCTTTTTCACGTTTTAGATAAACTGTGTAATGACCAGAAGTTATAGAAGGTCCATCATGGGAAATTATTGCAACTGCAACAAAAGTTTTTCCTGATATTGATAATTGATTTCCTGTAAACTTCTTTATTAAAGTGTCCAATTTTGTTCCATCAGCTCTACAACGTTGCATCATTAAAATTACATACTGTCCATATTTCTTTAAAAATAACGTTGATAACATTTCTGATTTACATTGAGAACATTCCATGTTGTGTTTGCATCTTTAACTAATTTACTAAAAGTCGCTGATTTACTCTCTGGTAATGTTAAATATATGAACCTTTCAGAATCAACATTAGAGCTGCATGTGTTCAAACAGTTTTCACAACTATGTTCCCATTTATAAGAGAGACCAAACATATTTTCTATTTCTACCCCTTCATCTTCCAGTACCATAAGCATATACATTAAGAATTCCTGTGCATCTTGCTGGACATTTTGAGTAAACGGTGTACATCCAGAACATACTTCTAAAAGATTTCTAACATCAGAAGCACTTTCTATTTTAGTTTTATCATTACTCAGCTTCTCATAAAGGAAACTCAGCAGAGAACAGAATCTTTTTTCATGATTTAGTATTATCTGCTCTTTCAAACTTTCAAGATAAAATACAGCATTCAGCACTACATTAGCGTAGCAGTTGACACCAGAGCTATTTTCAAAATGACAACCAACAACCTCTTCAGCATTGTCCTTTTTCTTTTTGCTTGCAATCACATCAGTCTCTATTTGTTTACTCTTCTGTACATCCTCATTACAGATATTCTCAATTCTCCTTTTCCGACAAACAACACGTTTTTCAAACACAGGATACTGACCTAATTGAGGAGCATAGCTTCTTCTTAATCTATTATATTCCTTTACACAGTTTGCATCAGCACTAACTTTTGACTCATCAAAGTCTATCATGAATAAACCAGATATTTTTTTCACGTGTGACAAAGCAACATATGCCATACCTTCTTTAAACACACTAGATCCAATGTTTACAAAAGCACTATCTACAGTTAATCCTTGAGTTTGTGAATAGTTACAGCATATGCTAGAGAAAACGGAAACTGCTTCCTATGTACATATAAGTCTTTCACAAGCAAGAAACAAACTGAACAACGACTAATGTCTTTAACCTCTTCAATCTGATCAAATTTTATTTTTAAAAATTCAATTCCATCTTTTTTTTGGTAATTAACAAAACCCACAACTTTACCCATAGCTCCATTCACTAAACCTTTTTCTACATCCAAATTACGTCTTAAAATTACTCGACAGTTCATACATACATAAAGATTCTTTTCTAAACCAGCTGTTTTGATATGTTTTTCTCTAGAGAATCCAATTTAGTTGTCAATTTGCTTGTCAATATAATAGTTATTCCTTCATGCTGTATTTTATCCACAGCTTCCAGTTTTATAATCTCTTCATTTTCCAATTTCAAAAGTTCTTGATTGAATATAGAGCATTCATGTAGTGTTGGCATTAAGCAGATTACAGTATTTTTTCCAGCAATTTTCTTGTATATTTTCTCTGGAAATATTTGTTCTGTTGGAAACAAATTACATAGCAATCGACTCTGTAAAGCTTTTCTGCCATGTTCTGTGAGTAGTCCAATTCTGATATCTTTGAGAATACTTGCATAATCATCATCATTTGCTTGCCGCATATTGGTAATGAGTTCTTTGTACTCAAAGTATGTCCAAATATTCACATTACCTATACTTCCTAACGACTTGTTCGTGTCTTCATGTGTAAGAGTATGAAATACTGGTTGTCCTTTAAATGGAGTGAGCTGCAGTAGATCCCCAAAAACTATAACATGTTTTCCTCCAAATAGCACGTCATAGTTTGTCTTTAGAATTTGCTGCATTCTTAAATGCACACAGGCAAGCATTAAGTTTGATACCATGCTTACCTCATCAATAATGAGAACTTTCATTTTTTTCAATACTTTTGAAACTTCAAAACATGCTTCTCCTGTTAGCTTGTGGTATTGTATTTTGTTCTCATGCTCTACTGGTAACATTAGCAAACGATGGAGGGTAATTCCTTTTATGTTATATGCTGATAACCCAGTTGGAGCAGTAACAACACAAGACAAAGTTGAATCAGTTTTTTTCTGTAGGTAGCTTCTAATTACTTTAATTAAGAAACTTTTTCCAGTGCCAGCTTGTCCACTCACATACATTCTGATTGGTTCAAATGATGTGCATGAGCACTCTTTATTTTCATGTAGTAATCCATGATCAATTTGTTTTGTGACTTCCTCATAAATTTGTTGTTGTTCATCATTCAGTTGTTGTTCCAAATTTGGTAAGTTTATTAAATCTTCCTGAGCTTGATTCATAGCTGTTTCCACTTCAGTCATGGCTATTGCAGCTTCATTTTCTACGATTGGTTGTCCTAGAGGATCTTGACTGAGCGTCCCAGAACTTTGACTGTCTTGAGAACTGTCTCTAGCTACTTCAGCTGCAATTGTTGCTTCTTGTTCAATTTCTTCATTTAACATTTGCACATAAGTTGTGAAAGTACTGCACTCTATGGTATCTTTGCATGCATTAAAGGAATCTTCATAGCTTTGAAAATGTCCAAGTAATTCATCCTCTGAACGCCATGGTTTAAACAACTGTAAAAGTGCTAAGTGGTAAAATTCCTTCTTGTCAGTAGTTTCGCAACTCAGATTTCTGTGATTAATCAAACCTCCTTTTGTTTGTTTTACCAAACAACCTTCCTCACCAATGACTTTATATTTTCCATTGTTGATGTCTTCTGTGGTATTCCGTTTAAAAATGTAGTTCTGCAGCACTTCATAGAGACACATGTTCTCAAGATGATGACTTCTCTTTGGGTAATATGTGTCCAACATGTTTGTTCTTAAAATGTCTGTACTTTCTGGTTCGTACTCTGCTAAATATTCAATTTCTCGAATAGATTTCAATACCCGATTTCGCATTCCTGCAAGGCCCAAACTTACCCAAATTATTCTTCTGGATTTGGAGTACAGACTTGCAGATGATAACCTATCTGAGCATTCGTATGACCCAATTTCTCGATGCAATAACATCTTTAAACTGAAACTGTATAGCTTTTTACTGACAGTCTTCTCGTGAGAAATCTCTTCCCACATTTCTTTCAATTCTGTTTTCTCAGATTTAGTGATGTAAGATGTGACATACCGAGCAACAGCAATAGAATTGTCAGCTACATACTGAATATCCATGTTAGCATTCCACATGGATAAAATGACTGGGTTGTAGTCATTTATATATTTTGACTCTTCTTTGCTTCTTAGGTTGTAGGTATCTTTAGGCGATTTTCTTGTAATAGTATGTCGCACAGCTGACATAAAACTGTTTACTCTTCCTTTTGAAAGAACAGGTCGTGGAAATCCAAATCGACATTTTGTGTAGAATTTATCTTTACTCTTGTACTTTCGTCGACAGTATTTTCCACACCGATCACTTTGGAAACGTAAAACTTGCTCTTTTAAGTTTTTTTCTTCTGTGCTTTTAGGTATAGCACATGTTGCATATCCTTCAATGAAAGATAAAACTGCATCATCAGAATCTGTTCCAAATTTTGGGGCATCCTTGATCCACAACAGCATATGAATATGAGGAGCACCTCTTGCTTGGTACTCTTTTCTCCAAAAGAAATCCACAACTTCTCCAAGAGGTGGATTTTTTTTATTGCAGATGAAGGACATCATAGCCTCAAATCTATGATTGAAATATCTGCAAACATTAACCCGATCCAATGAGCACAATTCTCCTGCTGTCTTGTATTGGATGTTTTCAATATTTGAATTTGCCTCTCGAAGAAAATCCAGTAAATCATCCCAAGCGTACTCAGCACAGCTTAGGGTAAGGAACCATGTAGGAGTTCCTAAATTCCGTAACATACATTTCAATTCTCCATGGCGTCGGTACCAATATTCATTAGTCCCACGCTGACAAGCCATCAGATTAATCAATTGAGATTCCAAATGATCATCTCGCTGTTGCACTTTGTTCAGAAAATCCTTTGCAGACACATTGGTGCCGATTACGATCCTGGAAAAAATTTCCCCGTACGACTCGTATCCGGTCTTTTTACCGTATGAATCGTACAAGTGCCGTACAAACTGCCAAGTATGATTCGCATGGGAAAAACTCCATACGAGTCGCATTGGGAATAATTCCCCACACGTCCTCGGGTCGTAAAATGTGTCCGACACTTCCCTGGACGATTTACCGTACAAACGTGAAAAGTGAAGTCCGACCGCGCAAGTACGATCCATCCCGAGCGTCCGATGACACAACCGTATGGAAAAAACACCGTCCGCACCGAACTCCCATTGCAGCCATGGACACATGTGCCCACATACGCGCCGAACCCCCCCCAGCCCCCGTGAGTACGTGTCGAATCCCCTGTGTATGTACACCCGTGTACATTCAAGTCGTACCCCCCGTGTATGTACACCCGGGGATACGCACTGTACATACACGGGTGGGGGTACGACTCGAACGTACACGGGTGTACATACACGGGGGGTTCGACACATACACGGGTGTACATACACGGGGGGTTTGACACGTACACGGGTGTACATACACGGGGGCGTTCGACACGTACACGGGTGTACATACACGGGGGGTTCGACACGTACACGGGTGTACATACACGGGGGTTCGACACGTACACGGGTGTACATACACGGGGTGGTACATACACGGGAGGGTTCAACACGTACACGGGTGTACATACACGGGGGATCGACACGTACTCACGGGGGCTGGGGGGGGTACGGCACGTACCGGGCCCCCTATTCTGGTCATTTCGTGGCGTACTTCGCTTTTCCGGCACTTTTTGGGTGCCGTGAAAATATTGCCGTCCGGACTGCTGTCGGTTCGAATCGTACTTCCTAGGTCGTGAAACGCTGCCTGACAGCGTCCCGACATCACGTCGGAGCATTCCTGGATCACATTCGTATGTATATTTTCGTCGGACGGTGTTTTTTACGAATCGTACGGAAATGGTGTTTCCGTGCGAATCGTACTTCCATGTTTGTAAAGTTTTACAACCGGGTACGGGTCGGACGGAGAAAACGCTCCGACCGACGGTTCGTACCCGGTTTTTCCAGGATCGTAATCGGCACCATTATGTAGATGTACTCCAGTTTTTAAAATGTGATTTACTGCATAAGATAGTGCAGATAAGTCACTTTCAAATAAAAGATGGAACAAATAAGGAATACTTTGACGAAATCTTGGATCTTCTGCATATAATCTTGTAGTCCGATACTCAGAAGCAGGAATCTGTACTGGACGTTCATCATATCGTCCACCTTTTCCTGTAGGAAACAGCTGGGGAAAACAACGAGCTTCCAAGCTCTCCTCCCATACACTCACAGGAGTTCCTTTTGCTTTTTTCATCTGAAATAGATCAATAGTGTTTCCCATAACTTCTTTAGAATTAAGAGGATGTATGCTGAAATGTTCATCAATTTCTTCTTCTTTTGACTTATCCACTTTTTCAATTTGCCCAGTTGGTATTCCTGTGTCTGCTACTAAAACTTCTTCATCTTCATCCATATAAATTGATTCATGCCATTTATTATTTCTTTTCAAATATAAATTTGCTCTTTGTACTTTTCGTACATCTACCAGCTCCTGCCAAATTTCGCTTATTCTTTGTAGGTACACCATTAACCAGAATAACTAATGGTTCAGTTTCCAAACTATCTGCATCAATTGTTTCAATATTTTTTTTCCAATCTAATGGCAAATAGACAACTCTTCCTTTTAAACCTCTTTGTAAATCTGAAGGAGGTAATTTACCTGTTTTGGGCTCCATACGAACTATAGTCTGAAACGGATGGACACATTGAATGAGTATAGACTCATACGTATTTAAATCACTAAGTTCTGCAGGAATATCAATCAATTCTAAATTATTATGTACAGCTCTAGCCGGCATTTTATTTTCTTCTAACTTGTTATAACAGTATTTACAAATACGCTGATCTTCACACAAATCAAAACAATTTTCCAGAAACAAATATGTAGCAAAATCCTTCCACTTAGAATTATTTTCTTTTTCATTTTCTTTATAGAGATCAACATTCCTTGTTTGAGTTTTATAATGGCTTCTCCGGCAACAAATACAAGTAATATTTGGTCTTTCATTAGAGATGATAGTAAATTTTGTCATTTGATCTTCAAATGTTTTACTAACAGTGGGTTCTAAAGTCTCTTCCACATTTTCTTCAATAACTGTGTCATTTCCTGCACTTTCTTGCTCTGGACCAAAGTAACAAAACTCAATATCCTCACAAACCTTCTTCACATCTGAAACAGATCCACGGAACAGAGCACTATTCAACTCATGTAACTTTAGTGCTGGACTTTTAGCAAAATACAATCTTCTCACAAACTGTCTCATTTCAGTATGATGAACTGCCAGCATCCTAAAATGGTGAAGAACACTTTGACAAATTTTCCTAGAAAGACAAGCCAGAGAATGTCCTTGCAAACCAGTATTCTCTCTCACTCTGCATGGATCTAGTCTTTGAAGCACCTTAATCTTCTGTTTAACACTTTTTTTTACTATATTCTCTTAGAAAGTCACAAAATTTATCAATAGATTCCTGTCGTACAGTACAAATACTACTACAATTCCAAGTGTACACTGGGGCTTTAGGACGTCTCCCCATAACCTCATCAGCTAACACTTCTTCCTCATTTCTTGGAACCATTTTCTCCTTTTCCATTACACAACCATCTTTAACTTCATATGCTCGACCACTGGTGTCAACTGCATTCAGCAAACTATTACTTTGAAGATAACTCTCTTAATTAAAAAATGGTTCAGTACTTGAACTATGCTTCCATTCTCCTAAGAACACTTTACAAAAGTTTTTTTTTTCACTTCTCTTTTTCTTTTTCTTTTTGACTTCATTACATTCACTAATTTATCTAATTTACGGATCCTGTTCAAAATTAAAATGAATAGTTTTCTTTTTAATTCTAAAGCCTTTGCAACAATTGATTCAATATGTTTCTTTTTCTTATAAAATTTGGCTTTCTTCCTATATTTTTTCACATCCTTTAGCAAATTGAACATCACTCTTCTCTGAAACATTTTTCTACGAATGTTTTTAAAATCTATTTTTCTTTTTAAGTCATTCTTTCTTACTTCTGATTGTACATTAGCATTTCGTATATTCTGTCGATTGTCTTGTTGTTTTCTACTTGAAACACTATTTCCAGTGGATATATTTTTTACATTTTTTCTTTGCTTGAGGATATTTTTTATAAAATCCTTAGTCTGCTTACCAGAAGACTTTTTCTTTTTTCCAACATGAGGTTCTTCAACTAATTTTTGTAGTCCAGTTGTCTTCAAATATAGATGTTGTTGCTGTTCTTTTCTCTTTCTTGATTTTATAGGCATCTTTAATTTATTTCAGTGTTGTTCCGCAATACCTGAAAGAAACTAAAAAAAAAATACCTTTATGTAATTTAAATATATTACTATATTTTTTATGAGCTTTTCAAATCCTATCATATGAGCTGTCCCTTTCCTACAACTGCAAGTCTTACACAATAAAAGCTACACAAATTAAATCTCTGACAACAATTCCTGTGTGCACACAGACTCATGGTGTGATTCTAGGCAGAAAACGATTTTTGATTGGCAATTTCAAAGCACATTTACTACTGAGGTAAAGCAAGTGATAATTACTGTAACAGCCTGACACATTTTCCTTATAGTTGAGAGAGGTAGAAAAGACCACATGTCCTAACAGCTACTTGAGAGCATGAGCATGTGGAACCTGGGTGAGTGATTAGACTAGAGCAAAGGAAATGAGCCTTGGTGATGTTGAATGTGGTAGCGTTACACACTGCTATCTGAAATACCACACAGTGCTGAATGGTAAGCAGGGGAGTGCAGGAGAAGTAGCTGCCTGTGTGCTAAGAGTGTGTTTCTGGAGACTGTGTATTGTGAGGTGCAAGAGAGATCTGCATGGACGCTTGCACAACTGCATGAAGACTGCAGAGATGTATGTAAGAGTACATGTATGGTAAGGGTTAATTGGAGTTTGGAACATGTAGGAACTACCTCACCCATGGCAGGAGTGGAAGGAAAATCTACCCTGTTGTTTTCAAATGTGTTTGCATTGGCCTTTCATCTGTGAGATAGTGATGTGTGCTGAATGCTAACCATCACAGTTCAAGAAAACAAGCTGCCCCTTTCCTACGAGTGCTAATCTAACAGAAGCACAGCAACACAAATTAAATCTCTGACAACAATTCCTGTGTGCACACAGACTCATGGTGTGATTCTAGGCAGAAAACGATATTTGATTGGCAATTTCAAAGCACATTTACTACTGTGGTAGAGCAAGTGATGATTACTGTAATAGCCTGACACATTTTCCTTATTGTTTAGAGAAGCAGAAAAGAACACATGTCCTACCAGCTACTTGAGACTATGAGCATGTGTAACCTGGGTGAGTAATTAGACTACAGCAAAGGAAATGAGCCTTAGTGATATTGATTGTGTTAGCATTACTCACTGCTATCTGAAATACCACACACTGCTGAATAGTAAGCATGAAAGTGCAGGAGAAGCAGCTGGCTGTGTGCTAAGAGAGTACTTATGGAGACTGTGTATTGTCAGGTGCAAGAGAGATCTGAATGGACATTTGCACAACTGCATGAAGACTACACAGATGTATGTAAGAGTACATGTGTGGTAAGGGTTAATTGGAGTTTTGAACATATAGGATCTACCTCGCCCATGGCAGGAGTGGAAGGAAAATCTACCATGTTGATTTCAAATATGTTAGCATTTGCCTCTCATTTGTGAGATATTGATTTGTGCTGAATGCTAGCCATCACAGTTCAAGAAAACAAGCTGCCCCTTTCCTACGAATGCAAGTCTTACAGAACCAGACCACCACAAATTAAATCTCTGACAACAATTCCTTTGTGCACACAGACTCATGGTGTGATTCCAGGCAGAAAATGATATTTGATTGGCAATTTCAAAGCACATTTACTACTGTGGTTTTGCAAGTGATAATTACTGTAAGAGCCTGACACATTTTCCTTATAGTTTAGAGAGGCAGAAAAGAGCACATGTCCTAACAGCTACTTGAGAGCATGAGCATGTGTAATCTGGGTGAGTAATTAGACTACAGCAAAGGAAATGAGCCTTAGTGATATTGATTGTGTTAGCGTTACTCACTGCTATCTGAAATACCACACAGTGCTGAATACTTAGCATGGGAGTGCAGGAGAAGCAGCTGCCTGTGTGCTAAGAGCGTGCTTCTGGAGACTGTGTATTGTCAGGTGCAAGAGAGATCTGCATGGACGTTTGCACAACTGCATGAAGACTGCACAGATGTATGTAAGAGTACATGTATGGTAAGGGTTAATTGGAGTTTGGAACATGTAGGAACTACCTCACCCATGGCAGGAGTGGAAGGAAAATCTACCCTGTTGTTTTCAAATGTGTTTGCATTTGCCTTTCATCTGTGAGATAGTGATGTGTGCTGAATGCTAACCATCACAGTTCAAGAAAACAAGCTGCCCCTTTCCTACGAGTGCTAGTCTTACAGAAGCACAGCAACACAAATTAAATCTCTGACAACAATTCCTGTGTGCACACAGACTCATGGTGTGATTCTAGGCAGAAAACGATATTTGATTGGCAATTTCAAAGCACATTTACTACTGTGGTAGAGCAAGTGATAATTACTGTAACAGCCTGACACATTTTCCTTATAGTTTAGAGAAGCAGAAAAGAACACATGTCCTACCAGCTACTTGAGACTATGAGCATGTGTAACCTGGGTGAGTAATTAGACTACAGCAAAGGAAATGAGCCTTAGTGATATTGATTGTGTTAGCATTACTCACTGCTATCTGAAATGCCACACACTGCTGAATAGTAAGCATGAAAGTGCAGGAGAAGCAGCTGGCTGTGTGCTGAGAGCGCACTTCTGGAGACTGTGTATTGTCAGGTGCAAGAGAGATCTGCATGGACGCTTGCACAACTGCATGAAGACTGCACAGATGTATGTAAGAGTACATGTGTGGTAAGGGTTAATTGGAGTTTTGAACATATAAGATCCACCTCACCCATGGCAGGAGTGGAAGGAATATCTACCATGTTGATTTGAAATATGTTAGCATTTGCCTCTCATTTGTGAGATATTGATTTGTGCTGAATGCTAGCCATCACAGTTCAAGAAAACAAGCTGCCCCTTTCCTACGAATGCAAGTCTTACAGAACCAGACCACCATGAATTAAATCTCTGAAAACAATTCCTTTGTGCACACAGACTCATTTTGTGATTCTAGGCAGAAAACGATATTTGATTGGCAATTTCAAAGCACATTTACTACTGTGGTTTTGCAAGTGATAATTACTGTAACAGCCTGACACATTTTCCTTATAGTTTAGAGAGGCAGAAAAGAGCACATGTCCTAACAGCTACTTGAGAGCATGAGCATGTGTAACCTGGGTGAGTAATTAGACTACAGCAAAGGAAATGAGCCTTAGTGATATTGATTGTGTTAGCGTTACTCACTGCTATCTGAAATACCACACAGTGCTGAATACTTAGCATGGGAGTGCAGGAGAAGCAGCTGCCTGTGTGCTAAGAGCGTGCTTCTGGAGATTTTGTATTGTCAGGTGCAAGAGAGATCTGCATGGACGCTTGCACAACTGCATGAAGACTGCACAGATGTATGTAAGAGTAAATGTGGGGTAAGGGTTAATTGGAGTTTTGAACATGTAGGATCTACCTCACCCATTGCAGGAGTGTAAGGAACATCTACCCTGTTGTTTTCAAATGTGTTAGCATTTGCCTCTCATTTGTGAGATATTGATTTGTGCTGAATGCTAGCCATCACAGTTCAAGAAAACAAGCAGCCCCTTTCCTACGAATGCAAGTCTTACAGAACCAGACCAACACGAATTAAATCTCTGACAACAATTCCTGTGTGCACACAGACTCATGGTGTGATTCTAGGCAGAAAACGATTTTTGATTGGGAATTTCAAAGCACATTTACCACTTTGGTTTTGCAAGTGATAATTACTGTGACAGCCTGACACATTTTCCTTATAGTTTAGAGAGGCAGAAAAGAGCACATGTCCTATCAGCTACTTGAGAGCATGAGCATGTGGAACCTGGGTGAGTGATTAGACTAGAGCAAAGGAAATGAGCCTTGGTGATGTTGAATGTGGTAGCGTTACACACTACTATCTAAAATAAAACACAGTGCTGAATACTAAGCATGGGAGTGCAGGAGAAGCAGCTGCCTGTGTGCTAAGAGCGTGCTTCTGGAGACTGTGTATTGTCAGGTGCAAGAGAGATCTGCATGGACACTTGCACAACTGCATGAAGACTGCACAGATGTATGTAAGAGTACATCTGTGGTAAGGGTTAATTGGAGTTTTGAACATGTAGGATCTACCTCACCCATTGCAGGAGTGGAAGGAAAATCTACCCTGTTGTTTTCAAAAGTGTTAGCATTTGCCTCTCATTTGTGAGATATTGATTTGTGCTGAATGCTAGCCAACACAGTTCAAGAAAACAAGCTGCCACTTTCCTATGAATGCAAGTCTTACAGAACCAGACCACCATGAATTAAATCTCTGACAACAATTCCTTTCTGCACACAGACTCATGGTGTGATTCTAGGCAGAAAACGATATTTGATTGGCAATTTCAAAGCACATTTACTACTGTGGTTTTGCAAGTGATAATTACTGTAACAGCCTGACACATTTTCCTTATAGTTTAGAGAGGCAGAAAAGAGCACATGTCCTAACAGCTACTTGAGAGCATGAGCATGTGGAACGTGAGTGAGTGATTAGACTAGAGCAAAGGAAATGAGCCTTGGTGATGTTGAATGTGGTAGCATTACACACTACTAACTAAAATACCACACAGTGCTGAATACTTAGCATGGGAGTGCAGGAGAAGCAGCTGCCTGTGTGCTAAGAGCGTACTTCTGGAGACTGTATTGTCAGGTGCAAGAGAGATCTGCATGGACACTTGCACAACTGCATGAAGACTGCACAGATGTATGCAAGAGTACATGTGTGGTAAGTTTTAATTGGAGTTTGTAACATGTAGGAACTACCTCACCCATTGCAGGAGTGGAAGGAAAATCTACCATGTTGATTTCAAATGTGTTAGCATTTGCCTCTCATTTGTGAAATATTGATTTGTGCTGAATGCTAGCCATCACACTTCAAGAAAACAAGCTACCCCTTTCCTACGAATGCAAGTCTTACAGAACCAGACCACCACAAATTAAATCTCTGACAACAATTCCTTTGTGCACACAGTCTCATGGTGTGATTCTAGGCAGAAAACAGTATTCCTGGGTGATACCAGTACACCTTAACTTATGGTGAAGACATACTCCATAATATCCTACAAGTTCAAGGTGGTTAAATATCTTCCCAAACATAAAATGTAAAACACAACTTTAAAACAAGAATCACATTTATATTTTTTATATAAAAATGCACCACATACATCCCCACTCACACAGCAGAATCTCTGAACTGTACACCTCTCAGCAGAACCAGTAAATGGCAATCTGTCCCTCTCTTTTTTCACACATATACATGTTAACTTCAAATCACAGTGCTTCCCACATTTTTCCAAATGGAAACACACATTTCTATTGGTTGCAAATTTCAACCCTTTCCAAATGATCCCTACCCCCAACATGACTTCTGCCTGCTACCATAGCAACAGGTCATGGAACACTGGTGTGAGCAGAGAGGTCAGAAGTTCAGCACACAATGTTTCTAATCCAAAGAGCAAGAGTGCTTGACTTTTCAAACCTAACAGCAAATCCATAGTAATGTTCTGAGGGAACACATTTTTCTGAACCAATACAAAACATGCTTTTAAAAATGTAAACATACAGCCTAGTTTTTAGTGTAGAATGGTCTGAAACAGCCAATGAGCTCTTTTTATTTAAAAAAGAGTATGCAAGCCTCCATTTTACAACTATCTTTCTTTTCATATTGCCATTCTACTGAAAGACACCTTCTGAGTGCATCCAGATCTCCTTGAAAGATGTTCACAGTGTGGATTGTAGGTCATAGCTATGTCTTCTGGAGTGAAAAGTATGCAGAAAAAAGAGGTATTTTGAAAGACCTTGCTTTGCCAAATGTAGACATTAAATGGATTGGTCAGAGAGGGTTAAAGTGGCACCAATTAATGCCTTCGGTGAAATCCTTTCTACGTCTCCCACAGCCTGACCTTATAATTGTGCACTGTGGTGGAAATGACCTAGGCACTTTAACTGGGGTAGGTCTGGAAATGCTTGTTAAGGACACCTTTGTGCAATTGATGTCACTTTTTCCACAAACTACCTTTGTATATTCTAATATATGCCAAAGGCAAAAGTGGAACTGGTCCAACCAATATTGTCCGCAGATTGGCAAAGCAAGAAAGCACGTCAATAAGTCTGTTTCTGCTTTCCTCAGAGACTATGGTATGGGTTCTATATACCACAACAACTTGCGTTACAACATGCAAGGCATTTATAGAGGAGACAGTGTTCATTTCACAGATGAAGGCAACAGAGTCTTCCTCTTGAACTTTAGACTCCGCATCGGTACTTACTTGTAGGTACAAAAAAACACTCAATGAACACAACGGCTCTTTTTAGAGCCAACCAACATCTAAACACTTAAATTTGATTTTTAATTCTATTTTTTTTATGTTTCTTTTGCCGCCGTGCGCGCACCGTACGCGCACCGTTCACGCACCCCGTGATATTTTTTCAATTTTTTTTTTTTTGGGACCTAAGGGGTCTTTCATGGTCCCCGTGAGAAGGCCTAGGGGGTCAGGGACTCTCTACCCTGCCCCCTTTTCACGTTCTCCACTTGTGTTTTTAGCTCTCTTCTGCCTCTAAAACTCAAAATGGCAGCTGGTGGGTGCGCGCACCGTGCGCGCACCCCGCGATTTTTTGAAATAAAAGAAAATGTTTTTTTCACCCTTCGGGGTCCTTCAGGGACCCCCTGACAAAGGCTAGGGGGTCAGGAACTCTCTCCCCTGTCCCCTTTTCACGTACTCCACCTTTCTTTTTCCCTGTCACACACACAACACACAAAATGGCGGTCGACACTTCCTGATTTCGACCGATTCGAATGTTGACTGTCATGAATCCACCAATCAGAATTACGCTTGCGCACGACACGGTGCGCGCACGGTGCGCGGCTCTAGATATGTATGTGTTTTTAACTGCAATTTTCTCAGGAACTACTGAACAGATTGACACCATATATGCAAAAGGCACATCCCTGACATGAGGACTACCTCTTTGCCAAATTTCAAGTAATTCTGTTCAGCCGTTCGGGCTGTGCCTTCGACTAAAGGTCCTATGGGAAAATGCATGGGGAAAGCGCGTTTTGGGACCCCCTTTTTTTCTCGGCCCACGCTTGACGAATCACCCCGAGACTTTCAGGGTAGGTGCTGAGCGGACCGCCCCATTAGTTTTGAAAATTTCGCGAGGATTCGTCAACCGGCCCCAAAGTTATTCAAAATAGAATTTTGAGATTTCCTTTGGAAACACGGTCCTAACTATAACTCTCTACTGGCGACCGCCAGTAGATAATATATATGAAAAGAATCTCCCAACCTATTATGATTAAGGAGCAGGCACTCATCGTGGGGATTCTCCCGTTTATTGCCTTAATTACATCAGACACATAAACATCAGAGGGACGCAGTATATATATTTCGACTATATACATAATTACCTACTGGCAGTCACCAGTAGGTAGCTATAGTTCGGACCATGTTCCCAGAAGAAAACATTTTTTTTGACTTGGCTATAACTTTGGCGTCATTTGACCAATCTTCATGAAATTTTCCCCAAATTGTGTCAAGGTGGGTTGTATTGTTTTTGTTTTAACACAGGCTGTATTAGGTTTTACAGTTGCAACATTACATTGTTAAATATTGCTTCATACATGTTGAGTTTTCATTAATACAAGTCTCATATTATATACGCAGCATGCTATAAACTCGTTATGTAGGATATTCAAGTGTCAGTAAGCAGAGTCACGCTATGTCACCAGGAAAAAATTATTTTCCGTTTACGTTATAACAATACAGTATAAATTGTATGACTAATGTATGTATTGACTAAAACCCAATGCAATCCACCTACCCTATCCCACCCATGTAAACCCAACCCATAACAAAACGAAACCAAAACAAGTGCCGCTGTGTAGGTACTACATTTTGTCCTGGTAAGAGTACCAGGTGATAAGTACTACCGATTGTGGTGAGGAGGAAAAAGGGGGATGGAGGAGGGGGAGGAACAGCTATGTAAGGAGCAAAGAAGAAAAAAAAAACATTAAAAAAAGAGGTAGGGAACTGGCTATCCAAAATAAGGACATTTGCTATCAACTAAGTCACTTTGTGAGGGGGTATCAATTATCCACTTCACTGTTTGTTGGTGGGGGTTGTGAGTCCCCTGAGACCTCCTCCGTCTCTGTTTTAAAAAGTTATATCAATTCAATTCAATTCAATTCAAATAACCTTTATTCGGGTTTCATAAAATCCATAAAAGTACAACAAAAACACAATATATTTTCACAATAATACAATCCATAAAAACACCATAATCAAGACAATTCATTTTCAGTGCAACTCTCATGAGGTAATTTTCAGGGATTTTCCATCGTTTTGCGTGCGCGTACTATTAATCTCAGAAAAGTGCTAGTGCGGAAGATCAATTCATCTGAATCCAGGGAAAATAATAATGAACAAGATTCCCCCAAAGAAAGGGGTCTTAGTTTTCTAAAATAAGGAGTTAAAAACCAATTAATATATTTTAGATAAAATTTGCAGAAGAATAGGAAGTGGATATCGTTCTGTTTACTAATGCCATCACATGGACAGGGGTTATATTCTAATGTATGATGATACCCCAAAGGGAAAGCCAACAGAAATTTTACAGAACCTGCCCTTAAACGAAAGAGCAGGGATCGTTCCCAATTAGACATGGGGAGAGTTAGGTAGGATGGTAATGGATACCTACATAAATCATTCCCCATGTATGTGATGACAGAAGATTTAAGTGACTCCCTTCCCATTCTTTCTGAGCTAAAAAGTGCATAAAGTGCTTGTTTAACCACAACTTTATCTTTAGTCTCGATTCTAGTTGGTTCCGAGAAAAGCTCGCCTTTATCCACGGCGGTTAATGTGTTAGAGACTTCAGCTAACCAAGGTATTAGCATGCCATGGTCACAATGTATGCAATCCTTAATAATACTTTTTGTTAAGGTCGCTGAGTCGTTTGTCCAGATCCTAATCCAGAATAGGGCTGGTCTGGCTCTAATAAAACCACACAGTGCAATAATAACTTCCTAGGCAATTAACATTTTTTGTATATTGCTATGTAAAGCGTGTCCAAGTAGTATAGCCAAAAACAGTATTTAAAAATATCGCATAAATGTTTATTGTTAATATGATTCTCACAGAATCACGGGCAAAATCAATAAAAAAAGCAATTCAACAATGCATTTGTACATAGTATAAACATTCAATGTATTAATATTCATTAAACAACAGTTAAAAGTAGAAACAAATCTGTGGCCATATGATCATCTTCTACGCGCGTTTTGGCGAAAAGTACGCCTTCGTCAGGAAATGCCACAATTCCTATTGGTTGGAAAAAATGTATTTAAAAAAATGATATTACATGAATGATTTTATGTTTTTATATCTTTTACATAAAATTGGCTATAAACTAAAAAAGGACACTTCACATACAGCGAGAATCTGTTATTCTCACCCGAGGATAGAGAGAAGGATGATATTAACATTTAAGATGATTGTACGTGGAAATGATAAATATCTCTCTAATAGATGCAGATGTGGACAATGGAACGTCTAACAATGGATGACAGCAGGAAAGGGGGGGGAAAGAAGAAAAAAAAAGGGGGGAGGGTTATGTATTAAAAAACAGAAGAGAAAAGAAAGGAGGGAGAAATAAAAAAAAAGAAAAGAAGAGAGAAAGAGTTAGAACAGAAGAAAGGACAAGAAGAAAGAAAGCTGGGAGAAGAAAAGAAAGAATAAAAGAACAAAAAGGAAGAAAAAAAGAAAAAAGAAAAGAAGGAGGAGAGAAGAAAGACAAGAAATGAGGAAGAATACAATAAGTAAAGGAGAAAGACAAACGAAAGAAGAGAAGGGAAAAGACAGAAAATGGGATGTGAAAATGGTTAAGCAAGTAGGAGTGTGATGACAGATACCGAGGCAGTTAGTTATTTGTGAACATCATTTAACAAAAAAGGTAGCCCTAATGCTAGACCCTGGAAGGATAAAGAGCAGTGCTTACTTCAAGATGTGGTCTAGTGAATGGATAACGGGTGAAGGATTTATCTGGAGGTAGTGTGAACAGTCTGAAATGACCAAGAGACAGGATGTAAGGAACTCAGTAATGATGTCCGCCGAAGGCTGTAACACTAGGAGGAATCTTCCAGTACCTGATAATTGATGTAATGCCTTTAACCATGTAGTTTCACAGTAAATAAAAAGAACGTTGCCGGGTATTACTGGAGGTGGTCATAAAGCCTGTAAGGATAATAACATGCAGTTGTGTGGGTGTAGATGGAACTTTATTAGCAACATCATAAAGAAGGTTTTCTTTTTAAAGATATATGGATTTACTTTGTATCGAATACAATAGAAATACCTGTTCTATCTGCTTAAATGGATTTTCACATGTGTCGATCAAATAGCTTGAATGAACGGAGTGTTCATTCATGGGTTCAAGATATGTTCTTTATGCGGCAAGATTCTGGAGCGGGAAATCCAAAATATATAATTAGGATAAATGCGTGCCTATGAGGATCGGGCATTTTCGAGGTTATAGCTGTTTCATTATTTACCTTTTGTTGTGTGAACCCGATGAAGAATTGCCACAGATGATAATTAAAATGATGCCGTATGGATGACGGGCGTCTAGTTTTAGGGACGGATATCCTAAAACAAAAGAAACAAGAGGGGGGGGGGAAGGGGAAATTAATGTGAAATAAATATCTTCACGGAGGTGTGTGTATTACGGTGGTTAAACCAATAGAGTGGGTGAGTTTGGTTTAGCTCAAGTTAATATTGTTAATTGCGGTTTAATAATAATCATTTTGAGGCAAGGAATGGTTACATGCCAACTGCAAATAAGGGAAGTGGGGTAAAATAAAGGCTGGGGGATGGATGTGAAGGGCGAATCTGTCACATCAGCGAGTGCAAGTTACACATAAATAGTTCGACAGTTTTTCAATTAAGGGATAGAGGGTTTGCAGGTTCAACTCTGAAGCTCTGGAAATAATCTTTACCTGATCTGCGGCGTGGTGGAGTGCCGATTGCTTCTTTGTGAACGTTTACTCAGCTGTGGATAGGGCGGATAAGCGAAGATGGCGGGATTCGCGTTCGTTTAAATATTTAGGTTAAGTCAGTCTGATTGGATGTAGCTGACTGTGTATGCTACGTGGGTAATGTGTGGGTGGAGTAATGGCTTTTATCGTGATGGATAGTAACGTTAGAACTGAATTGTGGTTTAGTTAAAGGCACATGTGCGAGAAATTGACAGGGCCACCGTAGCAGACCGGATCCGACTTGTGAACAGCGACCCTGTGTGCATCCATAAGTACAGATGGATAAATATCGTTTATTGAAATCTCTTATTACTATGGATCTGTACATAGGTGCAGTCTCATATGCACTGTGCACGATGATTATATATATTGGGATGGAAAGTTACATGAAAGGTGTTTAATCTAATGTGTGATAGTGAGTGATGTCTGCAGACTATGAGTATATTAATTAGAGACAGATAAAAAAAATATATATATATATATTTTAAAATTATATATGTAACCGTACTATCGGGGAATGGGAGCAGGTGTGGGGTTGGTTACAGGGGGGGGTTTGTTGAGAAGTCGGTAAGAAGAAACTCACATTAATGTGGGAAGAGAAAAGCAAGTATCAATTGTAAGTATTGCATCTTTATAGCTTATGTATCTGATTAGATAATTGCATTTTCCCACGGCAAGTCACTATTCAGACCATTGCGAAAGGTGTCTAAGGAAAAAATCCAAAACACTTCACGTTTTTTTCGGACTGCAGTTCCACCTTGAGTATCGGATGTTTTGATTTTTTCCAGAATGCACCAACGCAGATCATCTGGGTGGTGTTTTGCTTGAAGGAAATGTTTCACTAAGGGGGCTTGGAGTTTCTTAGTTTTAATGGCAGAACGATGTTCTGATATTCTGATGTGTATAGCTCTCCCAGTTTCGCCTACATATCCTAGTTGGCAAGGGCAGAGGATCAAGTAGATGACGATTAAGGTCTTGCAGTTCCATAAGTTGGTTGCTTGGATTTTAAATCCATTATGGGTTAAAGTGTCTCCAGGAATGAAGGAGTCACAGGATTTGCAGTTTGAACATCTTATCGTTCCTTTGATGGGGGCTTTACTGTTAATAGTTTTTTGGATGAATGGTGGTTGGGAGTTGGGGCTAGTAAATTTCGAGTGGACCAGGATGTCTTTAAGGTTCTTGTTTTTACGATAGGCATAAATAGGTTTTTCTAATTTATTCTGATTATCCATGGTACAATTAAGGATATGCCAGTTGGTGTTAATGATGTGTTTTATTTTAGTGTTCAAGGTTGAGTGTTTAGTGACACATACAAGTTGGTGATTTGTGTCTTGTTTATTGGGTCTTAATAGGTGATCCCTATCGTAATATCTGGCCCGTTTATATGATTCTCGAACGAGTCTGTGGGGATATCCTCTCTCTAGGAATATCTTTTTCATTTCCACTGCTTGTCTGTCAAAGTCAGTGAGGTTGGTGCAGTTGCGGCGGACTCTTAGGAATTGGGAGAAAGGGATGCTGTCTTTTTGACTTCTAGGGTGAAAGCTTTTGAAATGCAGAAGTGTGTTTCTCGCTGTCGGCTTAACATGTAAGTCTACTTCCAGGTGGCCGCAGTTGGTTTTGATTAGAATGTCAAGAAATTCTACCATGGTGGTGTGGCTATGTGCAGTGAATCGTAAGTTGGGATCTGTGAGATTGAGCCATTGCAGGTATTCAGATAGTGTGTCTTCTCCCCCGGTCCAGATAAAGAAGATGTCATCAATATATCTGGACCAGTGGGAGACAGACTCAAAAAACGGGGCAATTTCATTGTGGATAAATTTGTCCTCCCAGTGTGCCATGTAGACGTTCGCTATAGAGGGCGCCACCGAAGCGCCCATACTGACACCTTTAGTTTGATGAAAGATATGGTCCCCAAAACTAAAATAATTTTCGGTTAAGATAATGTGCAGACATTCTAAAATGAATGGTTTTGAGAATGGAATTTCAAATTTGTCGATAAACCACGACGTGGCTTCAATGGCTTCATTTTGGGGAATATTGCTGTATAAAGATTCAATGTCCAAGGTTACAAGAACATCATGGATGGGATTGAATGGTATATTTTCTATTTTATTAATCATGTCTCTAGTGTCTTGTATGTGTGACATGATTTTTGAGATGTAGGGTCTTATAATATTATCTATGAATTTGGATAATGGTTCCGTGATGGTCCCAATGGTGGAAACTATGGGTCTATATGGTGGCCGGTCTATACTTTTGTGAATTTTCGGGACACCGTAAATGCATGCTGTCTTCTTTGGAGAATAATTAAGGTAATCATATTCCTTGTTGGTAATGAAACCTTCATTGAGAGCAAATTTGGTAAGGCTGAGAATCCTTTTTTCTATTCTGGTAATAGGGTTGTTTCTGGTGCTACGATAGAAATGTTGGTTTTCTAGCATTGTGAGCATGTTCTGTTCGTAGTCAACGGTGTTTAAGACTACAATGCCGCCCCCTTTATCACAACATTTAATTGTGAGGGTTTTGTCGATGGTGATATTTTTCATGGCCAGAAATTCTTCTCTGGTTAAGTTGTAGATGGGTTTAGGTATAAACTTAAGGGTTTGTTCTAGTTGTTTCAGAACTATGTTTTCAAATGTAGATACTTCAGATCCCACTTGGTCTAGTGTTGGGGTAAAGGTGGAGGGTAAAGAGAGTGTGTTATTTGTAGAAGTTTCATGGTCTGAATCTTTATGGTCTTGGAAGAATTTCTTGAGTCTAATTTTGCGGAAAAAAGCATGTATATCTTGGTATAGTTCAACTTTATTTACAAAAGAGTGAGGAACATAAGATAGACCTTTTGCTAGGAGATTGGTGCTGGGGGTGTCGAGTGGGTGTGATGATAGATTAAAGATGGGTATTATGTTCCCTGTTTCCAATATTGTCGGTTCCTTGTCTCTAATAGATATTGGGGATCCGGTTGGTAGTGCGGTCCCTGATAATTTCCTCTGAATTGAGGTTGAGGTTGAAACCTGACTTTTTGTCTGCCTCTGCGAGCTCCTCGGTGACCTAAAAAAGGCTGGTGTGAGTTTTTTGTGGAATTAAAGGAATTATATGTATCGCTTGGTTCATGTTGGTGTATACCATTTTCACTGTCTGTATCAGACGTGTCTGAAAAGGTCATGACTTTTTGATGTCTAGCTGTATGGTCATTAATATATTGGTTGTGTTTATAGAAATCTTCATGAAGATATGGATACGTTCTATCTGGTGTACAGTATCTTTTATCTTTAAGTAGTTTGTCAGATTTTCTTTTATTTAAATATTCTGCAAAGGAAGCTAGTTCTTTGTTTGATTCTTCCAATTTTTTTATGGCGTCTTCTACACTATTGTTTTTCTTGATTTGGTCTTCTAGTTCAGTCAATTCTATTTTGAGTACTGCTGCTAGCTCTTTGGCAGTTTCAATGATTAATATCATTAAATCTCTGGAGCATCTGTTGGCAATCATGCTCCATTTGTGTAAAAATTCTTTGTATTGGACAAAAAGTCCTGGGATATTGCGTACTCTTAGGCCTTGAGGTATTATGCCGGCTTTTAGGTATTCTAACATGAATTCACCGTGCGCTTCCATCCTTTTTAGTTTCTTCTTAAGGTCTATTAGTTTGTTGATATCATCATTGGTATGGATGCTAGTTTTTGAACTGTTACCAAACGAACTACTGGTTCCTATGAGGGTGGCAAACTCCTCATCTGAAAACCCAAAGCATTTAAGTTGGGCCATGACTTAAATCACAAACATAGGGGAGATTTAATTCTTTATGGCAAATGAATTCGGAGGCGGAGAAAGGTGCACCCAATATTTTTCTGCAAAAACGGTTTTCCTCACGCTGAATCCCTAAGTTTCTCCCAGAGCCCCATACCTCAGCCCCATACGTGGCTACAGGGATGCACTGTAGTTTAAAAAATTTTAAAATAGCTCTAGTGGCACCTATTTTCTTTGGGCGTGGGAGGCTCAATATAGAATTGGTGGCTTTCGAGAACTTGCCCATGGCGTGGGCACAATGCCCGCTCCATGAGCCGTTCGCAGCGAAAACCATCCCTAAGTATGGAAAGGAGGTTACGGATTCTAGTTTATCCGAACCTACGTTTAAGATATTGAGCTTCCTTTTCCCGGGTCCACAAGACATGATAAAAGATTTTTTTTAATTTACACGCAGATCCAATGTCTCCATATGTTGGGCGAATGCTCCAACAAGCAAACGAAGAGCATTAGGAGTGCGGCCCATAAGGACCGCATCATCTGCGTATAATAAGACTGGTAATGAATTCCCCTGAATAATTGGGACATCTCTCGTCACTTGTTTCAGAGCTTTGGCAAGACCGTTAATAGAGATAATAAATAGCAGGGGTGCTAAAACGCACCCCTGCCTGACCCCCCTGCCTATTTTTATGGGTCCGGACACATCACCACCGGACCCGATCCTGACTTGTGCTTTGAGGTCAGTGTGAAGATAAGCCAGAAAATTTACAAGAGCTTCGTCCAGACCATAGTTAGAAAGCATAAGCCATAGTTTGGATCTATTAACTAGGTCAAAAGCGGATGAAAGGTCCATGAATGCGAGATAAATTGGGCTTGATCGAGCAACATTATACTTATCAACTATCAATTTTAAGTTTAAACATTGCTCCACCGTGCCCACACCGCTCCTGAATCCCATCTGGCACGAGTCCAATAATTCAGTGTCTTCAGTCCACTCTATCATCCTATTATAAATAACTCGTCCAAGGATTTTTAAAGTGTTATCCAAGAGCGAGATCGGACGGTAGTTAGCTGGGTTTGACCTATCGCCCTTTTTAAAAATGGGAACTATGGTACTAGTGGCCCACGTTTCAGGCATAGGCACCATGGGTAAACTGTTAAAAACGTTAAGAAGAATTGGTGCCCATAAGTCCGTGTTATACTTAATAATATCTATAGGAAGTCCATCAGGACCGGGAGCCTTATTACCAAGGCTCTCTTTGATGGCTATAACTACCTCAGAGAGATCAATCTTAAGACTGCTTAACTCTTCCGAGGTAGAAATGAATACTTCATTGAGAGGAGTCGCATATATTTTAGCAAAGTGAGCCTCCCAGCTGCTGCTAGTTATGTTACAGCTGATTGGGGATAAATGTTTCCCCGTGTCTCGCGTCTTCCTAACAGCTGACCAGAAGGGGCCACTGCTCTTCAGGTTGGCGCTTTCAACCAGAGTTTCCCACTGTTCTGTCAGCAGGGCAGCCTTCCTTTCAGTTGTTTTTAATTTGTAATTTTTTCTTGCCAACTGTACCTCTAGTATACACCTTGGTTTGGAGGACAATGCCTTACGTAGTTCCCTATTCGCCGTAGAGCAAGTAGAATCAAACCATCTTGGTTCCTTCGCTATCTTTGGTAATGGGACTGACAACAGTTTTTTAATTACTAAACACAGTTTGCCAAAATCGGTGATTATTCTATTATTATTTCCATTTAAAAGTAGACAAGAATTGATTAGTTCAGGATAATCATTCCGCACAGTTTCTAAAATAGCTCCGCTATCAATTCCCCTCCATTTTAGCAGCAGGCCATCACCTGATGGTGTAATGTCTCTTGCGCCGTTGGATTTCGCATATACAGGGCCAGAGCCTAAATGCAAAGTGACTATGAGGGGATTATGATCGCCAAATGATGTTTCCATTACCTTTGATTCCAACACACGGTCCACTAGATCAGGGGACATAAAAATAAAGTCAATAGTTGAGCAGCAGTCTCTCCCCCTAAACGTAGGGACATAATCCATGCCAGATGATTGGGACACTTCCACGGCATTGCTGAGGGTGTGCTCACTTAATAACTTTGCTAGTTCGAGCCCCCTTTTTTCAGCTTGGTCTGTAATGTTGTTAATGTCCTTTGCCCAACAATTCTTTATAAGTTTAGCATTAAAATCTCCCCCGATTAAAATCCCTAACTCCTCCTCTGATTCCAGATTTATTTCCAGTTTCTGTAAAGTCTTGGAGAGTGCTATGAAATTTGTGTTAGGTGTAGAATGAAAATCATTGTTATAAAAATTAATTATATAAATCCTGGATTTTTGTTTCAACTCGAGAACTTGGATATTCGGATTTCCTTCTGATAGATCTTTAATGGTACCTCCCATCAATGTACTAATACCTATAAATAAACCTCCCACTGCACGGCCAAAAATAGGCTTGCTTGAAGTTACACTAAAGCAGTGGTAACCCTCAATAAATAAGTTGCTAACAGCCCACGTCTCCTGGAACATAATGATATCTTTATCGTCCAATAGCTTGATCCATTGAGGGTCAAGCAATCTTGGTTCCAACCCGGCGAAGTTCCAACTAAGAATAGACAATTTGGAACGTCTTGAAGCACGAGAGATATTATACCCACTAAACTGCTTAGGTTGGGTTGGTAAAGTAATTGTGTTCTCATGTGTTGCTGGATATACAACCGGAGCAGCATATGGTGCCATTATCATGATTTAATTGGTTTGTGTATAGTGGGGATTTTCCCTAAAGGTGGTAGGTACATCCTCGCTCCCTCTATCTTTATTCCCCAGTCAGTCCTGACATTCCAAGTTGGAGAAAGCATGTTCAAAACGATTATGGGTTGGTATGTTGTATATATACCTAGGCTCATTCAGGGGCATATTAAAATTTTGCTTGGGCCTTTCGTAGAGTCTTTCCCTTGGATTAAAATAAGAGGGAGTGGGGAAAGATAAATATTGCATTGAGTTCGATGGTGGTATGATTCGATGGTCCGTTGAGCGGCCATTCCTCAGATTACAATTAAGATCCTGATGAGGGTATCCATAACCATTAGTAATGTTATAGTTCATACCGGGTTGATCTACTGGGAAATTAGACCCAGGATTGGGATTAAAATCAATTAAATGTCTATAAAAATACCCAAGGGGAAGAAGAGTGGTGTTAAGTTCCCAGGGTGAGGGTGGTGGGGCTTTTGAGAGTGTAGATTGTACCCATTGTGGGGATCTAAAATTTATGATTATACAATCCCCCTCAAACCTTTTTCTCAATGGGCCCACCCACCCTACTCTTTGAGTGTGAATTATCTCCCCTGCTCCATCCATTGGAAAATTGCAATTTGCAGAGAGCCAATGGAGGGTTCTATTCCTTAAACTTACATGATTTTCCTCTTGGGTTTCCCTCAATTTTGGGACATTGACTAAAACCAAGACATATGCTCCACATTCTGGGGGTAGACTGTTACGAGCCGGGATCTGTCTCGTGTTAGTCGCTTCAATTATATCCTGCTTAGCGGTCGCGGGTTGTTGGTCAACATCAATCACTTGTGTTGTTGATGCCCTATTAGTTCTAGCAGTGATTTGGTCCCCTCCTCCAGAACTAGCTGTCTTAGTTGTTTTAAATACCTGTTTAGATGGAAGTTCCGCGCTTGATGGGTCTTTACTAGTGCTCGGTTTAGGTATTAAAGGAGGGGCATTGATGTGCGCTATACCTTTCTTGTTGGCCTTAATAGGTTGTGATTTAACTGTGTTAGTGTTAGTTGTACCGAGGTGTGGTGTAATTGTAGGGTTACGCTCTGTACTTAATTTTAACACATGATCATCCAGTGCCCTCAACCTCTTGTCAATATTGAGGACTTGTTGGTTAATAGGTCCTAAGAGGGTAGTTAACAAAGTCTCCATTCTCCCCCAGAACCCTTCATTCCCCAACATTACATTAGTTAATATTATTTGTTCATCCTTGTTGCTAGGGTAGGCTTCACTATTACCATCATTTAGCTCTACAGAAGCGGGGGGCCTCCGCAGTTGGGGGCGCCCAACTACTAGTGGCTCAAATTGTTTCACTTTTCGTTTTGTTTTTTGCTTTCTTGCTTTTTGTCCCCTTGTTCGCATAGATATGCTATCACTTTTTCCCCTATCTGTGATCGACACATCGGTATCTGAACATAGTTCTATTCCGTCCGAATATGCCTGCTCATGAACTAGGGATAAAATGGAATCAGCACTCTTGTTAGTACTTAATCTTAGCATAGTCGGGGTTAGCGAAAGTCTGTTATCCGTCAAACATAGGTTAGGGGATACTATGTCCACAATTCTGTGGTTCTCATTAAGTTCTGTGCCTGGTAGCCCCGCATGGGATGTTATATCCGATGTAGCAAGCAGGGATTCCATTGAGTTCTCCTGCAGCAAAGGTGGTGGCAGGCTTGACGGAAGTGATAAACGTCTTTCAGTGTTTTGAATCGCAGAGGCCACAACACCAATTGTCTTCTGGAGCATTTTGTCAATAGCGGTCAAACTAGGTAATGGAGTGGGGTTTATGGCAGTAGATGATGAAGTTGGCTGCTTACGATTAGATTTAGGCACAGGAGGTGGTCTTTTCCCCATTTTTCAATATGTATCTCAGTATACTACACAACGCTAGATAATTCCCTGGCACAGTATATAATGTACTCACACGACTGACGATCTCTTGCAGCTAGGCCCACACCTCGTTTGAGCCAGGGGGGGTGGCCCGACCCGACCTCCTTCGACCCCGGACGGCCACAGACGGCCCGCCCTTTGCCCGGGCTTAGCCCGGCGCCCGCCCGCGCGCGTCCCGCTCCACCGAGGGAGCGCCGATCTTAAATGCGCCTCCGGGCGCGTATGTTGCGTCAAAGGAGCGCCGGGGCACCTGGGAAATGCAGTTCTGGCCGCTTCCAGGCCGCACGGTGAAGCAGCGGCGGCGGCAGGCTTGGATGCTGCGTAGGGGGCCGAGGGAGCACCAGCAGGGCCAGCAGCAGGAAGAGGAGAGCAGCGCGTCCACGAAGCAGGTCTCACCCGGTCTGCAGAGGTTTAATTTCAAACTTCCCGCTCCACCGAGGGAGCGCCGATCTTAAATGCGCCTCCGGGCGCGTATGTTGCGTCAAAGGAGCGCCGGGGCACCTGGGAAATGCAGTTCTGGCTGCTTCCAGGCCGCACGGTGAAGCAGCGGCGGCGGCAGGCTTGGATGCTGCGTAGGGGGCCGAGGGAGCACCAGCAGGGCCAGCAGCAGGAAGAGGAGAGCAGCGCGTCCACGAAGCAGGTCTCACCCGGTCTGCAGAGGTTTAATTTCAAACTTCCCGCTCCAACGAGGGAGCGCCGATCTTAAATGCGCCTCCGGGCACGTATGTTGCGTCAAAGGAGCGCCGGGGCACCTGGGAAATGCAGTTCTGGCCGCTTCCAGGCCGCACGGTGAAGCAGCGGCGGCAGCAGGCTTGAATGCTGCGTAGGGGGCCGAGGGAGCACCAGCAGGGCCAGCAGCAGGAAGAGGAGAGCAGCGCGTCCACGAAGCAGGTCTCACCCGGTCTCCAGAGGTTTAATTTCAAACTTCCCGCTCCACCAAGGGAGCGCCGATCTTAAATGCGCCTCCGGGCGCATATGTTGCGTCAAAGGAGTGCCGGGGCACCTGGGAAATGCAGTTCTGGCCGCTTCCAGGCCGCACGGTGAAGCAGCGGCGGCGGCAGGCTTGGATGCTGCGTAGGGGGCCGAGGGAGCACCAGCAGGGCCAGCAGCAGGAAGAGGAGAGCAGCGCGTCCACGAAGCAGGTCTCACCCGGTCTGCAGAGGTTTAATTTCAAACTTCCCCAAGTGTGCCCAATCTAAGGATATTAGATGCTTCCGTAATCCCCCATATTCTTCCCGCTATAGCGCCTCCCTTTCTCCTGTCGCACAACGGAGGAACTCTTCTCTCCATTTACCCACGCGTGGTGGCGTGCGGGATTTCCAGCACTGTGTAATCAGCCTTTTTGCAATCATCAGGGCTAAGCCTGCGAAGTGGCGCAGCAGCTTTGATTTTTTGGGGGAGTGGGAAAAGGCCTAACAGACAGGCCTCTACAGTGTCCCAGGACGTGCGTTCTGTTAATGTGGACAGGTGCTGTATGATCTCACTCCAAAACTCATGTAACGCCGGGCAAGACCACAACATATGTATGAAATTAGCATCTGGAGCAGGGCATCTGGGGCAGTTCGGGGAGGTGGCTGTTTACAATTTGTGTAGCGTTTTCGGGGTGAGGTAGCCCTATGCAGAACAAATAATTGTATCACTTTCAATCGGCAATTGTGAGACACCTTTCTTGGATGTTCCAACATTAGGGTCCATTCCCTATCTTCTAAGTCTTGTGACAATACTGTTTTCCATTTTTCTCTGAGTGGGCCCAACAGGACATTCAGGTGTTCCCTCAGCCCACGATACAACCACTGAACAAGGTGACGGCCATGCCCCATTATGTGAAGGGATTTCAGCAGATGGAAGGTGGGAGGTTCTCTTTGGTCCACCAGCCAGTATCTGTGAATATACAGTGTAATAGCAGTGTGGGTAAGGAAAAGAGTGTCAGGCACTGCATTGGTGCGTACAAATTCTTCATGTGGCATCAGGTTGCCATCGTGAAAACAATATCCAACTGTCTCCACCCCTTGCTGTGCCCAAGTTCGAAAGTGTGTCGCTCATATTATTCCACGCATTGTGGGTAAGCCACAGAGTGGGATATTCAGGGAATAGGGAGAAGATATTTTCGCATATTTATGACCTGTTTCCAATAATGAAGCGCTATGTGTAAAAGATGAGGAGGGTTGCACAATTTGTCTGCTCCAGGGCACAGCAACATCTGTAGAGTACCACGTCTAAGTTCGTCCAGGTAAAACGCTATCTCAAATAAATTTCGGCCCGCTAGCCAATATGCCAGCCATTGCAGTTGCCCAACCATACAGTGTACTTTAAAATCGGACGCTCCCATCCCACCTGCACTGCTTGGAAGCCGCATCTTGGCGAGTGCCAATCTATGTCTGCTCGAGCCCCAAACTAAGGAGGTTAATAGGGTGTCTAGTGTTTGAAATATCCTTGCTGGGCGGATAACCGGAAGATTTACAAATTGATAATGGAGCCTGGGCAGCATAACCATTTTGGACACAGCGAGACGGCCTGCTACTGTGAGCGGCAAAGTATTCCAGAAGGAGACTTGGGACTGAAGGAAATTGATGGTCTGTACTACGTTTCCAGCTATTGTGTCGGCAGTGATTCTGTATATGTAAATCCCTAGGTATTTAAAGGTCACTGGCTCTACTCTAAATTGCGATGGACCAAATCCCAAAAGGGGGGCGTCATACGTATTATTGAAAGAATATGCAATGGATTTGGAGGCATTAAGGTGCAACCTCAATAGTTCCTCAAACTGTAAAAACACATCCGCTACTACACGCATGTCCTCATGTAAGTCCCGTAAATATAATAACATGTCGTCTGCGTAAAGCGACACAGAATGAATTGTACTCTGTATGGGAATACCATAGGGGGCCATAACCTGCCGCAAATATTGGGCTAGACGCTAGAGCGCTAGGACGAACAATAAAGGCGACAGGGGGAAACCCTGTTGCGTGCCTCAAGAAATAAAATACGCTGGCGATGTAATCTAGCTGGTTTTTGCACAGGCTGTAGGATTGGTTTAGAGTAATTTTATCAAGTCACAGTATTCGGAAGGTAGACCGAACTTGGTCAAGACTGCCAGCATATAAGACCAACTCAGAGTATCGAAGACTTGATGTATATCCAGGGATAGACACCCGGCATGCGGGACCTGTGTCATAGTCGCATGTAGGATAGCATGTAATCGGCGAATGTTTAAAGAGGTGCTATGTCCGGGGACAAATCCACACTGATCTACATGTATGAGCTGGGGGAGCAAGGGAATAAGCCTAGATGCCAGGAGTTTACTGAGTATTTTATACTCAGTATTACGAATAGAAAGAGGCCTATAGGATGTAAGCTCGAGGGAATCCTTATCAGGCCTCAGTTAAGAGGTGAATAATGCCTCTCTAGTTGTGAGGGATAGTGTACCATCAGCAAGCGAGTTAGTGTAGAGCTGTAAGAGTTTAGCGACCAGTGCTGTCGAAAAGGTGGAATAAAATTCAATAGGGAGCCCGTCAGAGCCCGGTGTTTGATTACGAGCTAACGCTTAAATTGCCATCTTTATTTCCATCGGTGTAATCGGAGCTTTCAGGTCTTGGACATCAGCATCAGAGATTACTGGGAGGTCTACCTCCGCAAGGAAGCGAGTAGTAGCATTGAGCACATCTAGATGAGGAGCGGTATATAAAGTAGTATAGTAGGCGTGGAAGGCAGAGTTTATCCCAGCCTGTGTAGTGACCCGCATATGCTGAACAGTATTAATCGGTAACATGGGAGTGGGGGTTGTCGGAGGCGCAATGAGTCTTGCCAATAAGGTGCCAGACCGATCTGCCTCAGAGTGTGTGCGAAGTGTGTATGCATTAAAATCAATCAATCGTTAACGTTCTAGGAATTCTGCTTATTGGATCCTAGTTGATTGCAAGCGCTCCACCCCATCCACATCCGCTTGGGCCTCCACTTCCAGTGCTTGTATTTTGCCCTCCAACTCTGCGAGGTCCCTGACCGCTTCCCTCCTAATTCCCACCAAGGAACACAAGGATACGCACCAGACTGACACTTTGAATGCCTCTCATTCTATGGATCGGGTTGTAGCTGTGCCTTCATTAACTGTAAAATATGTTGTTATGGCAGCGGCTAACGTGGCCCTATACACCTGGTCCTCCAATTGCAGCGGTTGCATATGCCAGGTCGAAATAGGCGCAGGAAGACGTCCCCATTTAAGATTTAGCTCAATAGGATTGTGATCCGAGATCGTCTTGCCTAGGTAAGTACAGTGCGAAATAGTCGAAGAGATTTCACAAAAAATAATCCAGGCGGGTATGCAACATGTGGGAGTAAGAGTAAAAAGAGTATTCCCGCATGTTTACATGTTGGGACCTCCAGACATCTATTAGATTCCAGTCCTGTGCCCAGCGTGACAGTGCCGCAGCCTGGGAGTGGGCGGTAGTGTTCGGCAAGGGAGGGTGAGAGCGGTCCAGGGATACATCAAAAACTGCATTCAGGTCCCCTCCCAGTAACCATGGGTAGCAGGACCAATCCGCGAGAGCCAGTGATACACGGGACAGGAAAGTATCTTGGTCTACATTTGGCGCATAAAGGGACCCCAAAACCATTTGCGTACCATCTAAGGTCCCTCGTAAAAATACATACCTCCCCTGTTCATCTATCCTACTCTCAGTGAGGGAAAAGGGAATTCCCGCCCGGATCCATATTGCAGTCCCTCTTGAAAAGGCAGAGTATGCTGTAGCATAAAGATGACCCCTCCAATGTCATTGCAATTTCGAAGTTTCGGAGGGCATAAGATGTATCTCCCGCAAATATACTATTTGGGCCTTACGGCGGTGCAGTTGTGCTACTATACGAAGGTGCTTCGGAATTGATCCCAGTCCTCTAAAATTCCAAGATATGAGAGTATAAGATTTGGGAGTAGACATCATCAGGGTCAATTAAGGAAACCCTCCCATCCCACCCTCACCTCAACCCAACCCTCACCCAACCCTCCACACCTCAGAGCATGCAGCAAAAATTTAAATATTAAAACCATAACCCAATACTGGGTCCAACGATCTAACTTCGTTCGACCAAACTGCGCAAGAAACATCAACACAATTCACATCAACCTGTTGCTGTCGCCTATGGGGGAGGTTGCAAACAGTACTGTTCCTTAAAAAAGGAAGAAAAAGGAGAGAAAAGAACACAATGCATGGAATCGCCCAGGACAGGCCGGGCCAGGGGGACATACCATAACGTCCTTAGTTACATAGTGATACAACTGTAGTACTAATTCACAGGCTGCCGCAGAATCCAGCACCCATAACTGCGGGAATAATGACATCACTTATGATACAATTTTGTAGTGCACAGGCAGTCTAGGCAGAGAAACAAGCTTATAAGCATCACAGAAACGTATGATTCCAAAGGATCGTAACTCAGCTGCGTAGACACCCACTGATTCAGATTCCGAGTTGGCCTCAACTGAAGAACTGGGGCTGATAGGCGGCCGAGGTGGGCGGAAGGCCGTGGCAGATCGAAGAGCCTCTTGCCTACCTTCCAATACTTGTTGCTGAGGTGGAGAACCGGAGCCCATGCTCTGCATCATGAGGCCCTTTCTATGTCTCCAGGGAGCACACTGTGATCTCGGCTCTCTGGAGTCCATCCGCATTGCGGGTAAAACATCCGGAAAGGTTTTGTCGAGCCAGTCCCAAGCATCGTCGGGTGAATCAAAAAATAGCGATCGCTGACTGTATATAACCTTCAGTTTTGCCGGGAATAGCAATTCAAAGGTGAGACCCGCGAAGCGGACTCGGGCCTTAACTTCCATAAATGAGAAGCGTTTACGCTGTACAGCTTCAGGGAAGATGAATATTTTCACATTCTCAATTTGCAGTGGTCTGTTGTCACGAGCTGCTTGCAGCAGATGATCCCTGTCCCTGTAGTTTAAAATTCTGGCCAACACTGGATGGGGGTTTGCTCCAGGGATTGGACAGCGCGCAGGTACTCGGTGGGCTCATTTAACAGTAAAATGTGTGGACAGGCCAGTTGGAGCTACAGTTGTTTTCAGCCAGTGTTCGATATAAGTCGTCGGGTCAGGGCCTTCTGTTCCTTCAAGCAGTCCAACAATTCTAAGATTATTACGCCGGGCCCGACCTTCCGCATCATCTGCACGGGCCTGGAGGGAGTCAATCTGCAGGCGTATTTGACTAAGTTGTTCATCATGAGCAGCTACCTGTGGCACCACTGTTTACAGAGTTTGTTCTGCAGACTTAACTTCATCCGCTAACTATCCCTGGTTGGCCTTGAGGAGATTGAGCTCTACAGAGATCGTGCTCAAACGGTTCTCCACTGCTGTTCGGGAATCATGAATTTCTTTTAAAGTCACATCTAGGGGGCGGAGCCAAGATGGCGGAGTGAGCAGACGTCCTGCTCCTGAGCTCCCGCCGTTGATCTGTAAAGCACCGGCCGGTGGGCCGTCATTGGCACCAACGGTACTTGCTTAGCAGCTGCCAGAGCCCCAGAGCCGGGAGAGCTCAACGTGGCGGCGAGAGCGGCGGCCGAAGTCTGTTTTCAGCACCGGTGAGGAGCGGACAGCCCGCGGTGGCGCCAGGGCTGCGTGGGAGTGGCCGGAACCAGAAGTAGCGGCGGAGGCCTGCGGAGCTGGGGCCGGGACCTCTCACGCCCGGAGATGACGGCGACCGGTGGGGACCCCCAGGTGTTGCGGCAACGGAGAAGGTGAGAGGCGGCAGGCGAGCACAGCACGGAGCCGCGACCGGTTCTGGCCCGCCATCTTGAAGAGCGGAGATCTGCGCTGGGGCCGAGGCGGCGTAGCCTGGGGGCCTATTGTGTGCCGCTTGGACATACCCAGGGCCCGAAATACCGGCGAG
This sequence comes from Triturus cristatus, assembly GCF_964204655.1. Lineage (NCBI taxonomy): Eukaryota > Metazoa > Chordata > Amphibia > Caudata > Salamandridae > Triturus > Triturus cristatus. The sequence goes on along the minus strand of NC_140593.1, from coordinate 786,662,510 downwards.
TGCCTGCTGGGCTGGGAGCCGAGCGCCCTCCCATGATGTGGCACTGAGCGAGAAATTGAGGAGCGACGGAGGGGGTCAGAGCAGAGCAACGCTAAGGAGCGGCCTGCCATTTTGAAGGAATGAGCGGGGGCCGGGGCGGCGGTGACTGGGGGCTTGTTGCGTGCACTCCCCCCCCCTAGCAGCTGAGCCATCGTCTGGGAACTCATCGTGGCCTGACCGGGGCTTTGGATGTTTGGGGCCTGGAAACCGGCGACCCCCCTGGAGCTGGGCGCCGTGCCCGACCCTTGCCGCACAACGGAGAGCGCAGCCTAGTGTGCCATGAAGGCGACGGGCGGACGGCGCACCAGCCATTAGTAAAGGAGAGGATACCGGCCGGCCTGGTGCGACGGGGAGGCCTACACCCAGAATAGTGGTACAGAAGCTGATAGAGGGCAACAGTGCTATCCCTGCAGGAGCGGGAGGTTAGCCCGAGTTGTACAGCCCGGTTGCAAGGGGTCAGGGGCAGTAGTGTTTCAGGCAAGAAAGGGGCGCTGGAGAAGCCTGCTGGGAGGTCAGTGATCCTGGGCCTTACACCCTCTGTTTGAGATTCCTCTGGGTCCTATTCCCTGACGGAGGGCTGGTGAGGGGGGATAGGAACCTTGCACGAAGTTCTTCGGGCCCCTTGAGGAGCGCTATGTCCACCTCCAGGAAGCGGCAAGACAAGTCCCTTAAAGACCTGTTCTCCAGGACTCCAACTGGACAGATGGCCTCTGGTGCGGAAGCGGAGGCCCCGGGACAGGGGTCGTCGGGGGCTGGGGGATCGGAGCCCATCACCAAGGCCTTTCTGGAGTCGATGTTTGTCGTGTTGCGGGACAACATTCACACTCTCAAGCAAGAGTTTACGTCTGAGCTCAAAGAGGTCCGTCGCGACATGGTTGGCATCGGAGAACGAGTTGCAGACCTGGAGGGCAAGACCGACGGAAGGGACATGGAGATAGCGAGCTTACAGCTGGAGATCATCAGACTTCACGATCAACAGGTCAGTCTCCAGGTCCACCTTGAGGACCTGGAAAATCGCTTCCGCCGCCACAACATTCGGATCAGGGGGGTAAAAATAGATGACACCTTGAGGGACCTTTTCACTTACACGAGGGAACTCTTAAATCACATCCTGGGGTGGCCTCTGGAAACGGATCTATGTATAGATAGGGCACATAGGGTGGGTCCTCCCAGGGCGCCAACGGCTCCCCCGTCGGACATTTTAGTGTGTGTGCAGGACTACCGCACTAAGGAATCGATACTGCCAAAAGCGCGTCAAATGCACCCCCTGCAGTTCCGTGTTCAAAGACCGGTGTTGTACCAGGACTTATCCGCTCTCACGTTGCAAAAAAGGCGCCTTTTCGAACCCATTACTGCGCACCTTCAGCAACACAACATTCCTTATAGCTGGGGCCATCCCTTTCGTTTGGTATTCCGTAAGGATGACGAACTGTACCAGTTGCGCTCTCTGTCCGAGGTCAGCAAATTATTGGGGGTGGACCTCCCGGAGGAGGAGGGCTGAGAGGGGGAATCCAAGAATGAACCGGAGAACACTGGGCCTCGTTGGTGTCAGCAGGGTTGTAAACGCCGTTCTAGGAAACCACCGGCTGCGGAGATTACGAAGGGCCGACAATCGGCGCTGGAGGCTGTGTATGCGGACCTTTCTGGTCCCAATCTTGGCTGAACGTGATCAATACGCTGTACCCGAGGGATTTCTTTCCTATTGTTCAGATTGTTGGCAGGAGGGGGGCTTTCTTCCACTGTTGGTGGACACACCCCAATGACTTTTCACTGATCACCGACGAGTGATGGACTATGTGTTCTCAGTTATTATGGTAGTCTGTTCCTTTTTTCAGGGTTTTTTGGGGAGGGCTGGGGAGGGAACTTAGTGCTCCACGTCCACCTTTCCTTTAGGGTTAGTGCAACCCCCTGTGACCACGCATCCCTGGTCCGCCTGCACACCGGACTTTCCGGTGCCACATTGCACGCCTCCTCCCTAATGCAGTGTCTCCTATCCAATACATATCATGTCCCCCACCACACTTAAGATATTGACCCTAAATGTACGGGGTCTTAACAATCCAGTCAAGCGTAGGGCTGTTCTGTCATGTTTAGAGAATTCACAAGCAGATCTCTGTCTTTTGCAGGAAACCCACCTCCTGCTACGCAACTGTCACCGTCTTAGAACCCAAAAGGTCCCCACCCAGCTCTTCTCCTCTGGGCCTACTAAAACAGCGGGAGTGGCGATTCTGGTGGCTCAGAGGTTTCGGGGGGAGGTACTGCATAAGGTGGCCGAGATTAAGGGACGACTATTGACATATCGCTTTGCACTAGGGGGAATGACGTTCACTATTAGTTCCCTATACGCTCCAAATGAGGGGTCCGAGCAGTTCTTACATTCCGCTCTTACAGAGGCCACAGCTATGCCTGATCGCAACATTATTTTAGGGGGTGATCTCAACCTGGTTTTCGATAATGTTCAGGACAGATCCAGTCAGCACACTCACCAGGCGGGGGCACTTTCTGCTGAGGGGCTTGCGCGATTGCAGGACTTGGGGCTATGTGACCTCTGGCGCAGCATTCACCCTCGGGACAGGGAATACTCCTTTTACTCCAATGCACACAAGACCTATGCTAGACAAGATCATTTCTTAGTGTCCGCTCCGGTACGGGCACTCACGACCGCGGTCGACATAGGGGTGGCCTCTCTATCAGACCATGCTCCGGTACTGGCAACCCTCACCCTTCCACCCATGTCACGACCGGCCAGGGTGTGGCGCCTTAGGGACGCTCTCCTGCACCGGGAGGATGTGGTTAAACGCATCCAGCACTCCATTTGCAATTATCTCAGACACAACGCAAATCCGGACACCACACTTGCCACGCAATGGGCAGCATTGAAAGCAGTTATTAGGGGGGAGTTCATCTCGATTTCAGTGGCAGATAATAGGGAACGAGGGTGCAAAAGGGAAGTGCTTACACAGCATGTCCGGGAGCTGGAGCGGATGCACCAGCGGACGGGAGCTCCGAGAGTGTGGCGGCAACTTAAAGCTGCTCGCCAACAGCTAACGGCGCTCGACCAGGATAGGGCAGAATTTGCGGCACTGAGGCTGCGGCATGCCTATTATGCAGGTGGGGACAGATGTCGGTGCCTCTTAGCTACGATCACTAGGGAGGACGGCACATGCTCTACGGATGATGGTGCTATCGTAGAGGTATTCCGAGATTTCTACGCCACTCTTTACGCGGGGGCCCCCTTGGAGTGTTCTGCTGGGACGGCTCTTTTATATCCTGTCACCTTGCCAGCTTTGACCGTGGCACAAGCCGAATATGTAGACAGAAACATTCAACTGGAGGAGGTAGTATCCGCCATATCTCGTCTCAAACTGGGGAAGGCCCCCGGTCCGGACGGCTTTCCAGCTATTTTTTACAAGACGTTTTGCTCCTTGCTCGCTCCGATTCTCACTCGGTTGTTTAACTCCTTTGCTGATCAGGGGGCGATCCCGAGTGATCTCCTGGAGGCCTATATAGCGGTCATTCCCAAACCCGGGAAAGATAGTTCACATTGCGGAGCTTACCGCCCAATATCCCTCCTTAACATAGATTTTAAATTATACACAGGGATACTGGCCGCCCGTCTTAGCCCCCATATGCCATGCCTCATTGACCCGGACCAAGTGGGTTTCATCCCTGAACGCCAAACATTGGATAATACGAAACGGATTTTGCATCTTATCGAGAAGGCTGCCCGTGTTCCGGGGGTATTTATTATGCTGGCCATCGATGCCGAAAAGGCGTTTGACCGCGTGCACTGGCCCTATTTGGAACAGGTGCTAGAGAGGGTAGGGATAGGAGATCGGTTCTGCACATACATCCTTAATTGTTACCAGTTTCCTACAGCTACGGTCCGGGTGAATGGCTACACATCCTCTCGCTTTCACATTGAGAGGGGCACGAGGCAGGGGTGTCCGCTGTCCCCCCTTCTCTTTTCCCTTTACATGGAACCTTTAGCTCAGAGGATGCGGCAAAACCCGGAGATCACGGGGATACAATTTGGGGGCTTTGTCCACATGATTAGTCTGTACGCGGACGACGTGTTAATATCGTTGTCTGACCCTACGTCCGCTCTTCCGGCTTGCTGGGCGGAATTGGATGTCTATGCTCGGGCCGCCGGGTTCAAAGTGAATGCAGGGAAATCCTTAGTTCTGGACCTATCGTTGTCACGTCCCACCCAGGACTATTTGCAAACCAGGCTTCCCATTCGTTGGGCGACAGACACGATACCGTATCTAGGGATTCAACTGGCCCCATCTCTTCCTAAGGTGGTTCACACAAATTATACACTGCTGCGGTAAATAGACATAATATCGAAAAAAATATATCGAATGGACAGAATATAGAGTTTTTAATATAGAATGGACAGAATATCGAATTGCCAAAATATAGTGGTGAAGTATATCAAAAATCAGGTAAGAAATATTGATTTAAATAATATAGAAGTAAGTAATATCGACAGTCATAATATAGTAGTTAAAAATATCGATTTTTTTTATAGTGTTGTAAGTGTTAGTATATGTGTTAAAAGTATGTATTAATATTGGAATGTATGTTAAAATATTTTTAAAGTAATGAATTTTATGTTATTTCATTTTTGTGTAATATAATTCCGTAGCGGGTTGTGGGTTTATAGGGGCGTAGGGTGGGAAGTAATTTAATTATAGTACATTAAATAATAATTTATAGGAATCATTAATTATTTTTATTTTAATTTTGCGTTTTACTTTTGTAGCGGGTTGTGGGTTTATAGGGGAATAGGGTGGGAAGTAATTTAATTGTTATTAGTTAATTATTAATTAGTATTGAAAATTAATTAGTTGTTGATTAATTATTAATTGGTAAATAATTTGTATTAATTGGTAATTAATTTGTATTAATTGTTTAATTGATAATTATGTTAATTGTATTCATTTAATATTTGTAGCGGGTAGTGGGTTTATAGGGGAATATGGTGGAAAGTAATATAATTCTAAAAAATGTATTATTTAAATAATTTGTGTATATTGATAATTAATATATTATTAACTAATTATTAATTGGTATTATTTGCATTTATTAATGTTTGTTATAGAAAAATAATTGGTTGTTAATTAATTATTAATAGGTAATTAATTATTCAAAAATGTATTGGTATTTATAATTAATTAATAATTAAATATTGTGTGATTGGTGATTAATTTTAATACTTTTTTTGGTATTAATAATTCATTTATATATAATAAAATATTAATTTATTATTTTCCCTACTATTGCACTCACTGGAGTGGGAATAGTAATTTTTACCCCTACGCTATCCAACGCTTTCCCTACTGTTGCACTCTCTGGAGTGGGAATAGTAATTTTTACCCCTACGCTATCCAACGCTTTCCCTACTGTTGCACTCTCTGGAGTGGGAGTAGTAATTTTTAGCCCTACTCTATCCAATGCTTTCCCTACTGTTGCACTCTTTGGAGTGGGAATAGTAATTTTTACCCCTACGCTATCCAACACTTTCGCTACTGTTGCACTCACTGGAGTGGGAATAGTAAATTTTACCCTCCCGCTATCCAACGCTTTCCCTACTGTTGCACTCTCTGGAGTGGGAATAGTAATTTTTACCCCTACGCTATCCAATGCTTTCCCTACTGTTGCACTCACTGGAGTGGGAATAGTAATTTTTACCCCTACGCTATCCAATGCTTTCCCTATTATTGCACTCTCTGGAGTGGGAATAGTAAGTTTTACCCTCCCGCTATCCAACGCTTTCCCTACTGTTGCATTCTCTGGAGTGGGAATAGTAATTTTTACCCTCCCACTATCCAACGCTTTCCCTACCGTTGCACTCTCTGGAGTGGGAATAGTAATTTTTATCCCTACGCTATCCAACGCTTTCCCTACTGTTGCACTCTTTGGAGTGGGATTAGTAATTTTTACCCCTACACCATCTAACATTTTCTCTACTGTTGTAATCACTGGAGTGGGAATATTAAATTTTGCCCTCCCGCTATCCAACGCTTTCCCTACTGTTGCACTCTCTGGAGTGGGAATAGTAATTTTTACCCCTACGCTATCCAACGCTTTCCCTACTGTTGCACTCTCTGGAGTGGGATTAGTAATTTTTAGCCCTACTCTATCCAATGCTTTCCCTACTGTTGCACTCTTTGGCGTGGGAATAGTAATTTTTACCCCTATGCTATCCAACGCTTTCCCTACTGTTGCACTCACTGGAGTGGGAATAGTAAATTTTAACTTCCCGCTATCCAACGCTTTCCCTACTGTTGCACTCTCTGGAGTGGGAATAGTAATTTTTTATCCCTACACTATCCAATGCTTTCCCTACTGTTGCACTCACTGGAGTGGGAATAGTAATTTTTACCCCTTCGCTATCCAACGCTTTCCCTATTGTTGCACTCACTGGAGTGGAAATAGTAAATTTTACCCTCCCGCTATCCAACGCTTTCCCTACTGTTGCACTCTCTGGAGTGGGAATAGTAATTTTTACCCCTACGCTATCCAATGCTTTCCCTGTTATTGCACTCTCTGGATATATATGTATACATTTTTTTTTTACTTACATTAATTATTTATTATTTTTAATGTTATTTAAGTATTTTTAAGTATGTGTCAGTTAATTATATGTATTATTTCATTCATTTTACATTACTTTTAAGACATTTAAAAAATTCGATATTTTGACTAACTATATTTTTAACCACGATATTTTGGATTCTATATTTTTGTACTTACCTGTTTGGAGATAGGGATTCGATATTTTGGCATTCTATATTTTGGCATTGATATTTTTGTATGTCTATATTTTGGTAGTCGATATTATGTCAGTGATCCCACTGCTGCGCGGCAGAGTCCGACGGGAACTCGACCGGTGGCAGCACTACCCCCTCTCCTGGTTAGGCAGGGTTGCGGCGGTCAAGATGACCATCCTCCCACAGATCCTCTACCTCTTTCGCACTATACCACTCCGACCGCCTGTCGGATGGATTCGAAAGATGCAAACCAACTTGGCCCGGTTTATCTGGAACGGTCGGAAGCCGAGAATGCGTCGAACACTGGTGTCATTAGCGCCGGAAGATGGAGGACTTGGGGTTCCGGATCTTGGACTCTACTTTCAGGCAGCTCAACTGAGATATCTGGTGGAATGGAGCAGATGGGAATCGGAGAAACACTGGTTGTTTCAAGACCAGGTGGTGGCGGCGCGACCCTTGCAAGAAATCCCTTTCTTGTGTAAACCCCACAGGCCTCCTAATCTGTATGCCTCTTATATTACGCGAGTCCCTTTAGAAGTGTGGGATGCCACTAACCTCACCCACGAGCTCACATCTTTCCCATCTCCACTTACCCCGTTGATTGGCAATCCTGACTTCACTCCTGGGATGGAGGACGCCACCTTCGCAGGCTGGAGGGCGGCTGGCTGTCGGTTTCTGTATCATATTTATGGGGCGGAGGGGGTAAATTCGTTCACCCAGATGCGGAGAGACTTTGGGCTGCCGGAGACAGAGAGGTTGAGGTATCTGCAGGTGAGGCACTGGGCGCTTCAGCCGCAGGTTCGCTCTGGGGCGAATAGACGCTTCTCCCCCTATGAACGATGGCTCATCACACGCACGTCAGACAAAAATCTCATCTCTGATCTCTAAAAGCAGCTGCAGCTTAAACACAAGCACTCATACAACCCTAGCAGGGAGCGGTGGGAACAGGAATTAGGAAGAACACTGAGTCACAAAGAATGGGAGGGTATTTATTATAGGGCTCGGCACTCTGAATACCACATGGGGCTTACGGAGACATTTACGAAGATTGTGACATATTGGTACTATACCCCGGAGCGCTTACATGCGATGGATCGCTCTCGGGAGGCGACGTGCTGGAGGGGTTGCGGCCGGGTAGGAAGTTTAGTCCATTTGCTTTGGGAATGCACACATCTCCAATCCTATTGGACCCAGGTGCTTGATGAAGTGGACAAACCCTTTGAGACTGAGATACCGCGCTTTCCAGCCTATGTACTGTTGGGACTTCCCAATCCTCTGACTTACCCACTGCGATCTAGTAGGGGCAGACAGATGGCCATCCCATTAGGGTCAGCTACACAAAACATACTCACTCACTGGCGCACCCTTCAACTGCCGACCTTCACAGGCTGGTTGCATCGTTTGTGGTATGTCCTGGGTATGGAAAAATTAGCACTGACTATGGCAGGGGAGGGGGACAAATATGGTGAGTTGTGGCAACCCTTTTTATCACTTTTGGCCTCTGAATTTAGGGAAGTCACATGCCCCAGATATCTCCGGCTGTTGCGTATCACAGAGGTCCGGAGGGAGGGTTGGCGATAGGGGTTCGGCAAGGCTTTGGGAAGGACATGGAGCACGGGGAGGGGGAGGGGTGAGGGCAGGGGACAGGGTTTGTTAGGGTTTCTGTTTTTCCTTTTCATTTAAGAGTTTCTCCTGGTCGAGGTTACTATTCAGCTATGCGCACACTGTTCATACAATGCTTAACAACGACTCGATCTAGGGTTATATCACTGCAGTGTATGATGATCGCTACGTGTACGTAATCTTGTTTGATGCCTGCAAACTAATAAAAACATTTAAACCATAAAATCACGTCTATCTTATCCTCCAGGGTGTTGCACAAGACTCTGTCCTCGGAGTAGCAGGAGCAACCGGAGGAATGTTCAGAGTTTGGTGAGAGTCACCCGGTCCTCCCGGATCTGGAGGTAGATTTCGTCTTAGCCCTGCCTATTATGGTTGGCGTGTTGGGCTGGAGCAGACCAGGTCACGGGTTATTCCAAAACCAGAGGGGATTCCCCTGAGTAGTGCAGGATCCACCACCGCTGGCCCCAAGGCATTCCCCAGGAAAGGAATTATTTGACCAGAGCGGGTTATATAGGCAGGCACCGCAGATCAGCAGTCGTAGGTTCAGATATCACGGGTCGTTGGGTAAGCATGAGAACCCAGGGTCCACAGCTACGCCATCCCATGCAGCTATACCAGCCCTCGCCAGCTCCAGAGCGGGAGATGCAGGCCACCAGATGTGAGGGATCCCCCAGCACCTCACAGAAAATCAGTCCAGGCTATAGAGCCAGCCAGTCAGAGAAAAGCCCAGATCCAGGAGGGCCCAAGCCAAGACCCCAGTCAGTGTCAAGGCAGTGCAGTCCGGTAAACCAGCGTGGGCCAATCCGCTGCAGTGGAGATCCCACATCTCTGCTAGGTCCAGCACCGCCACCAAGACTCTGCCAATCCACGCCGTAGGTCTGCGAGCCCTCCAAGCTCAGGAGACCCCAACAGCACTGCTCCCTGCGATCCCCTCCAGGGGGCCCTCCCACTGTCACCGATCAGGGCGTCACTGTGTGCCATGAAGGGAGCGCCCTGCCAGTGGGAGACAGGCCACTGTCGCTGAGAAAGTGCAGTCCGCGGCCCCCTCAGGACAACAATGACGAGGGTCCCAGGTCTCCGCAGGGCAGAGAGGAGCAGCACCACATTCACCAGGGATTCCCAGACCAACAGTCGACCCAGGTAACTGACGGAGGGCCCCCCGGCCTGTGGGTACGAAATCTCTTCGGGTGACACTAAGGGAGCCCCAGGGGATGCCGCAGCACAACAAGAAACAGTGCTCCACCAACAGGAGCCACAGCCAGGCAGAAGAATGGTAAAGCTGTTGTAAGGCCCCGGTCCAGGGGGGGCGAGCTCACACACTGGTCGATCCCAGAGGCATGCAGTTTGGCAGTAGATATATGCCTGGTGGCTGGCGGAAGGCCTCTGTACGGGGCCCGAGGTTGTCCACGGCAATGGCACTGGGTACCCTTCAGAGCACAATAGGGCAGGAAGGAGCAGCGTCACACCTACCAGGGGCTATCTGGTTGTCAATTGCAGGAAACCTCTTCAAGACCCCCCGCCCAGGGCCTCAAGTCGGGACGTCGCAGGCCCCAGGGGCACACAGCACTGCAGCAGATGTATGCAAGGTCTCGGCACTGCAGGCTACACGTCGCAGCCAGGCCCAGAAGCACTCTGGATTCCTCCCAGGCCAGTGTCACAGGATCACGAGCCTCTGAGAGTCGCAAATCGCTTGTTGCAGCTCGCAGGTAGGAGACAGCAGCAGTCCGTGCGTCGCAGTGTCCTCGGAGCAAGCTGGGGAGTTCATATTATGGTCGGATCAATGCCCCCAGCCCAGGACACGTCGCTCAGGCGACCACCATCTTGGGCTGCAAAACCTAGGTGGGTTCTATTGTTATGGAACGTTTGAGGTGATCCATGCAGTGGGGACCGAGAAATTGGGGCTCGAAATAAGCTTGTATTTGTCATTTTAATTCCCATAGGAACATTTAGCCACACCTACAGCCCGAAAGCTGAACAGACATACACCAAATGTGGCAGGGAGGTAGCTGGTTCAAAGAAGTGCCTTTTGCTTATTTGGTGTAAACCCGTTCAGTAGTTTTTGATAAATGTAAGTTAAAAATTACAGTGATATCTCTGGTCGCGAAGTCTCCGTGAACAAAGATAACTCATGCAGGGAAATTCACTGCTCTGGTAGTCTGCCAACACTTCAACCAGGAAGTGTTGGCATCCATCTAGGGACTTAGCTTCAAGCCGAGTTCCAAAAAAGAGAGTGAAAATAAAGAATAGGGGGCAGCTTAGGAATACTCTGACCCCAAAGCCATGGTCTTGGGGTCCCCCTGGGATCCTGCCATGGCATAAAAGCGTTTTTTTTAAAAGCAAGCACAGGCTCCCGTGCTTGTTTCAAAATAACTCCTGGGTGGGCCAGGTCCCTGGGGCATATGATTAATATAGGAGGGGGTGCCCGGGGGCCCACTCCTAGGACTTAACAAAGCTCCAGGGACCGCCACCTCTCCAGGGCACTTTACATTATTAATGCGGGTGGGTCTGTCCGGAGACCTGGGGACCGCCACCTCCCCGGGCCTAACTTCAATAGTATGTGGGGCCTCATGGGCCTCTGTGCCCTGGGGACCGCCACATTACCAGCACACAAGCACATTATGACCACCACCTCCCCGGGGCTAATATAAATAAATAATGATAAGTGGTGGGTCTTTGCCCCCCCCAACGCAGCCCCGGGGACCGCCACCTCTCCTGGGCACCAATACACTAGTGATAGGGCTATATACAAGATGGGAGGGGGCTGCACAGTTCTCCTCCCGGAGCCATACATGGACTGCCATCCCCCAGGGTCGGCTTCAGCAATGTCCCGAGGTGCCACCCCTGGGACATTGCAGTTTGCTATGGGATGGTGGGAGCACTGCTCCAGCAATCCCATAGCAAAAGTGTGCTCCATTTTCAACAAGCGAAAGCAGTATGCTCTCGCTTGCTCAAAGCAGAGCACACTTTGCTTTTTACACCCATGGAGCTGCATGTTAGTAGCTCACTGGGGGTAAAAAGCAGCTCACTGGGTGTAAAACGCAATACCGGCTCCTGCAGGAGGTGGGTGCCGGCCGTGACCGTGGTGGCCTTCAGGATCTCCCTACGGTCCCCAACGAGATGGCCATGCTCCAGAGGATGGGGTCCCCAGAGCCCAAAATGGCCCCAGTGGGCGCAGCTCAGCCCCCTTCCCTGTTAAGATTTTAAAGAGTTTTTGTTAAATGGCCAATTCCGGAGAATGGGGTCCCTGGGGCCAAAATTGGCCTCAGGAGGGCGGCCCCTTCCTTTTAGAAAAAAATATATAAAAAGGGGCATGCCCCGGGGATGGGATCGAAATTGGCCCAAGGAAGGGGGGCAACACGGTCCCCCTTCCTTTGATTAATTTTTTTGAATGAAAGACCGGGCCAGGGGATAGGGTTCCTGGGGCTGTAAATGGTTTAGAAAGGGGCACCACGCAGCCCTGCTTTCATTAAATATAGCATAAAAAAAGCTACTAAATCACCAAGACCCCGCCCCCTTTCTCCACTACTCTGAAAATGCGCATCTTGGTGCATTCCTGGTTGGGGAATGAAGTCCCCTTTGCTGCTGTGGGACCTTGTTAGTCCTATACCACGGGATTCCTGAGAGTTGGTCAGAGGCCCAGCCCCCTATCTCCACCACTCTGCAAACACGACTACTAGTTAAAATACCATAGAAATTCACTGAAAAAACCAAAGGGTATAGGGATGTTATAGTTAGGAATTAGTATTTAAAGTGGTTCTGTGGATGATGTCATCAGTGATGTCATCAGTGATATCACTGACCATGTCATAAATGATGTAATATGTGAGGTCATAAACAGTGCATTGTGGGGGCGTAAGTTATAGTTAGCTCAGGTAACTATAACTGCTTAATTCCACTGGCTTTGTATGAGTCAAATCTGACCCTAACTATAACATCCCCATAACCTTTGGTTTTTTCAGTGAATTTCTTAGGTTTTTACATTCTATTTCCTAACTATAGCATCCGTGTAACCTTTTTTTTTCAGTGAATATATATAAACATTAGACTGTTCCTACACTGCTTAAATTGAAATGTTCCTATTTTGAAAATGGCGATAATACTGTGCACATAATAATTATATTAGGCACCATTTGAGGTAAACAATTAGGAAAGGATTATGGACATCAGCACAGTATTATGCATATATTTATTGAAGAAACATTTTGTTATTATAAATGATTTTGGCAGGGAATGAGAAGTATTTCTTCTATTTTTAGTGCTGAACATGCGTTTAAAGAGCTCCCAAGATGGCGATCTATTTGGATTGATAAAGGCTGTTTAATCAGCCGGAACGCGTCTCCTATATCCTACAGCCATTTCGTTGCTGCTGAGAGATTGGAAACTAATGGATTTCATTTTTAACTATGTGCAACTTTGTACATTAAAAATTATGGACAGCTTCTGGTCTTCAAGTGTGGGCTTTCTTATATTCAAGTAGGTTTTTTGCATGTGAAAAAGGCACTTGCAGTTACGTCTTTTACCTGTACCAACTGCGTTCAGGCAGCAAGCCGCAAAGTGCAACAGTACGGATGTTTAATGATGGCTTGCCCCCTGACCTGGAAAAAGATTGAAGCTCTTGTGAAGGCGGAGGTGGAGAGAGAGGTTTGGCGCTAAGAGCCGCATGGCTCTCTTGGCGGGGACTTTGCCTGTCTGCACACTTCCCGTAACGTCGCTCTCGGAAATGGATCCAGAAGATGGGTGCAGGGCACCATATTTTGTGGGGAAGATTGGAATCCATACATTCTTTGAAGGATTGACAGTGCATGAAGCTGAAAATGATATAAGAGCAGCATGAACTTCATTTGGTAACGTTGCTCTTTATAAAAATTAATGAGACTGTTCCTATGCTGCTTAAATTGAAATGTTGCTATTTTGAAAATGGCGATAATACTGTGCACATAATAATTATATTAGGCACCATCTGAGGTGAACAATTATACACATATTGATTGAAGAAACACTTTGTTATTATAAACAATTTCGTCGGGAAATGAGAAGTATTTCTTCTGTTTTTAGTGCTGAAAATACATTTAAAGAGCTCCCAAGATGGCGATCTATTTGGATTGATAAAGGCTTTCTAATCAGCCAAAAAGCGTCTCCTGTAACCTACAGCCATTTGTTGCTGCTGAGAGATTGGAAACTAATGGATTTCGTTTTTAACTTTGTGCAACTTGGTACTTTAAAGATTATGGACAGCGCCTGGTCTTCGAGTGCAAGCTTTCTTATATTCAAGAAAGTTTTATGCATATATACATATATCGCTCAAGACTTGAATCTACTTACGTGTAAAACCATTACCACGCATATGCCTTTATCATTCATGCCTTTAGAACGAAATTTGTTGTAAAGGCATGCATGGTAAAGGCATACATGATAAAGACCACTTGTGGTTCTGATCACCTTGTAATGGCTGTTTGCCCATGGAACTAGGAATTTGCAATCCATGGGAATTATGGCAGCACACAAATTGCAATAATGCCAAATGCATCTATGCAAAAACAACAGTTGATGGACAGAATGCAGAACAATGTCATACATTCATCCCAGTACAGAGATCTGAGCCTAAATCCATAATTTTTTTTGCTCACCATGCCATTCCAGTTTGAACCCAGCCATATGCAAATCAGTCTTGACGCTGTCCCTCATAGGAAAAATCCAGCCCGAACTGCCAAGCCAGGTCCTCCCTGGACTGGAAACAAGCATCCTAGGACCGGTTTCGGGGTTTCACCCCTCCCCAGCCAGGATAGCTTAATTCCAGTGGCATGGAGAGCACGGGACCCACGTCTGGGCATACCCGTCCCACTCGGGGTGACAAATGCAAAAACAACAGTTGATGGACAGAATGCAGAACAATGTCATACATTCACCCCAGTACAGAGATCTGGGACTAAATCCATCTATCTGATCACATTTCACTGTGACCTCAGGTATGTAGGGATAACAACCAGGAAAGTCAGGGTACGGATCATGGAACACCAGAGCACCATTAGGTGGAAAAGGAACACAACCAGGTTGACAAGACATTTCCTAGAAAAAGGACACAGAATAGATTAATTTTTTTGCACTGTACTGGACAAACTGACTATATCAACGAATGCCTGGAATTCGTCACAGTTTTTTATGTCAATGAGCAGTGCTGGGTGTTCCATTTAAAGAGGTATGATGCTGGTCTAAAGGGTGACATCTCATGGAATGCATTGCCCTAGACAGGTCAAACCCCCAACTAAGCTAATGGGGTTTACACAGGCTAGGTAAATAATATTTGGTTGAAATAGAATTCTATTACTTAATCAATATATATTGTAATTAAACAGAATTTTCTTATATACACCAGCAAGGACATACTACTGACTGACTTTTTTATCGCTGTTAATACACTTTGTAGTGAAAATTCAATTTTGTTAAATTTTTTCTTCTATGTCAGAAGGCCCCTTATTAACATCCTCTTTATAACCACCTTGAAATTTGGTAAGGTGGTCTTGAAATTGTGGTTCAGATAAATGAACATAGAGATTAAATTATTCAGTGATATTGTCTAGACATGGTTGTTAGGAACAAATT
Source organism: Triturus cristatus (assembly GCF_964204655.1). NCBI lineage: Eukaryota > Metazoa > Chordata > Amphibia > Caudata > Salamandridae > Triturus > Triturus cristatus. The sequence continues at coordinate 786,647,469 of NC_140593.1, read as the reverse complement.
ATTCGTTCTGTTTATACATGTGGAAGGATAAAAAAAAACATTAGATGCCATTCACAAGCAGTATTAATATGTTTCATTTGTACTCTTATGTTTGAGAAACATGATAATAGTATCTCTGTCTTTATAGAAAAAAAATATTATGACTAGCCTCATGCAATCACAAAATTACAAAGCTGCATTACACTTTAAAGAACTTTACAAGTCAACTGCTTACCATCTACAAGAAGCTAATGTCCTGTGTGCTGGGGAACTACACTTCCCAGTGTCCCATACAATACTTGTGGAGAATGAGCATCTCACTGATGTTATTAGAGCGCACGCCGCGTTGCTTGTTAATGAGAATCACCGCTAGAGTTTTGCGTACTCAATTCCGGCAAGCTGCAAACTGTTGGGGGCCAAAATCGGGTAAATGGCATGCCGCTACATTCTCATTGGCAATAGTGACTTTCATGTTCCCTCGCTGATATCAACATTAAGGTGCCGATTCCGATCCGTTAAAAATAATTTGCGTACGACCCGTATCCGTATTTTTTTAAGTCCGAGTCGTACAAGTACCGTACAAACGGCCAAGTACGATTCGTACGTGAAAAATAACTAGGAATAGCATCGGGAAAAGTGTACGAGAGGGCGTCGGAAAGTTTTTACGTCCGAATATCGTCAGGAAAAGTGTACGAGAGTGAGCCGGACATTTTTACATGCAAATCGTAAAACACAAGTCCGAGCGCGCAAGTACGATCCTGGCCGTCCGTCCGAATACACAATCGCACGTAAAATGGCCCGTACGGAGGCAACGCAGTAGCACACATGCACATGGGTAAACTTATGCCCGTGTACGACCCATACAGCCCCCCCACCCCCCAATATGTCAGCACCGTACACCACCCTGTCCGCACTGTACCCCAGCCCCGCAACTGTACGTGCCGTACCCCCCCATGTACGCGCCTGATGATGAGGTGCTGTGCGCATGTGATGGTGGAGAGGGGGGTCCTGGACACTCTGTAGATTGACATGCTGAGAGATGATACCTGTGCCATGTCCCAGACTACATGCTGAAGCCTTGAGTCCCACTCCCATGCCCTTGCTGGGCTACAGAGCCGGTGGGGAGTATTAGGTTGGTGTGACAGGGCCTGGAAGGTGGGGCAGCGCAGTGTAGGCAGTTGGAGTTGCACACTCAGGATGCAAAGGTGTCGTGTGTGTGCCCAGGGTATGTCTGACAGCAGGCGTTAGATGTGCGGATGGACATAGCTCGGAGTGTGGCTGCTACATCAGACTGTAGTGTGATGTGGGTTATGCAAGGACAGGATGGTGGTGCAATGTGCACCTTGCATGTGCTGATGGTCCAGCCTTTGGCACCGCGTGGCGGCAACAGTGGTATAGACAAGCTGAGGACAGCCAAATGAATGGGTGGAGGGAGGAAGTGAGGAGCATCTTGGAGGCGTGTGTGTTGCCAAATCTGGATACTCTGTGGCCCCTTGCTGCAGGGGCCGCAGCAGCAGGCGGCATCTCCTTGCAAAATGCCAGAATTTGCACACAAAGACTAGGATGTCAGAAGGACAACTGCAACAGGCGCGTGTGTAAAGTAAGGAGTGTCCAGTGTCACATGGCACACCCAGAGACAATGCATGCACAATCACCAAAAAAGCATGACACCAGATCAGGAAACTGAAGGCCGACCTGTGCACAGGAGACACACCCTCAGCAGGTGTTGATGGCCCATTGTGTGGACCAACATGCCAAAACACATACACAACCATGTACGTCATGCCCAATAGGGAGCCTAATCCAAGAGCAACTGCATGCATGTTGCTAAACTACACATGGACTCCTATGCATAATCTTCCACAACTATGCCAGATATGCTGCATGCAAAGTGGCAAGAGACCTGCATTGACAGAGATGAGGCACCTTGGAGTGTGACGAACACCTTTATTACTCAGCCTCACACTAAGGGAAATGCATCAATTGGAACAGACTCACAGGTCATTTGGCTGACCATGTGTGACCTACACTGGACACCCCCTTCAACACACAGATGTGGTAAATCCTACTGAGCTGGCACACAAGTGAAGGGGTTGAGCCTAACACCCCTTGCTGCACACGGAGAGTCTGCAATTCCCCATTGAGCCTCATATGGGGATGTCCCACACTATGTCCACCATTAGCATCCCGTATGTTCCTGAGGGACGTTATACACACATTGATGCCTTCATCAGAATCCACAAACCATTACAGATGACTGTCAGAAAGGGTGACTATCAATTCATGGGAGCCATGCAACACGTCATGTGCCCCATGGTGAGTCGACATGTATGCATGGTAACACAACATGCACAGGAGCAGTCCCCACATATCACAAACACGTACCACCCACAAAATGCCTTGCTGCACTCCTTACCCAAAATGACTGTTCACCATGTCTGTGCATGTAACTCTGATCCAGCACATGTTGCAATACTCATGAGGAATAGCAGGAGGGCAATGATGACATGAGCAGACGACATGAGCAGACGACAGCCGCAAGAACCTGGGGAGGACAGACACACAACAAGTCAGCGAAGAGCTAGTAATCCGCAGACATGTACATGTACTCTACAGGAATGATGTTGTCACCATGCTCTTAAAAAATGTAGTGTCCCAGTTAAAATGTTTTTTGGAATGACATCATCACTTGAATGACACATCAGAACACACCTCCAAGTCACTTAGCACACAGTCAGCTGGACACACACATTGCAACACATGCCACACAAGGCTCAAAACGTGCACACTCAGACACAGGGACTCACCATTATGAGAAGAAGTTGTGGATAAGCTGACTCCGGATGTCCTCATCCTCATCCTCATCCTCACTTGCCCCGTGCCCAAGCCCTTCATCCTCCACGGGTAGATGATCCTGCTCATCCGGATCAAGGATGAGTGGCACGGCCTTCTCCACTGCCATGTTGTGCAGCATGCAGCACACAATGAAGATTTTGCAGACCTTCACTGGGGCATATGGGAGGGCGCCGCCGGTCTTGTGGAGGCACCGGAATCTGCTCTTCAGGAGTCCAAACGTCCTCTCAATCACTCGCCTCGTCTGCCCATGGGTGTCGTTGTACCGGTGTTCTGCGGCTGTTCTGGGGTTGCGGAGAGGCGTCATCAGCCATGGTATGTTGGGATAGCCAGAGTCCCCTACATGAAAACATCATGTGAAGAAGTGGGTCAGGAGATGCCGTACGATACAAAGATAGCGCTAAACACAGGACTAACAGAGTATACCCACCAACAAGACATGCTCGTTCCACGTGCAGCTGCAGCATCATTTCTGGCACCCTGCTACGTCTCATGATGTAGGCATCGTGTGCGGACCCTGGAAAACGGGCACAGACATGGGAAATGGACATTTTAGGCAGACACACCACAAGGGCATTGATAGAGTGATAATGTTTGCGGTTCCGAAAGGCTACCTCCTGTGCCTGTGGTGGTACCAAAGCCACATGTGTCCCATCAATGGCCCAATTACGTGAGGCATCCCTCCCAGGGCATAGAACTCACCCTTGACATGTGTCAACTGCTCACGAGTGGGAAAATGGATGAATTCATCCAGGTGCACCAACATGGCTTCTAAAACATCATGCAGGACACGGCTGAACATTGTCTGGGACATGCCACCAACATCAGCTATGGTCAATTGAAACGTGCCGGTGGCAAAAAAATGTAGGGCTGCCATCACCTTCATCTTGGGGGTCAGAGCTGTAGGAAACCTGTGTTGTGGTTGGAGGTGTGGTTCAAGCCGGCGGGTCAAGTCCTCTATCAACTCTTGCGAGAAGCGGTATCTGCGTATGCAGTCATGTTCACGCATGGCATCCAGGTCTGGAATTCGTCTGGGGAGAGGCGGTGCCCTGCAGAGATTTGGAAGGAATAACGAAGAGTGAGTACATTACCACACCAATGTCACTGAGGTGAGCACATGTTCAACAGCTAATACACATCTGCTGAATACAGAGTCTGGTCTGTGCAATACATCCAGGACACGTAGGCCAGCCAGGTGACACTCCTATGAAGAGCCAGCCACAATAGTTGCATGGCAATGTTGACGTGACATGCCATTGAAATAGCTGTGGGCCAGTGTAAGTGACCAGCCAGACACATTACATGAGTGACAGACATCCACATATCAGCATTTGAAGGATGTTATCTCATACAGACAGCTGGCGAGAGTCTAGACGCACAGGTCACATGTCATCTGAAAAAGGACAGATAACACACATTTCCATGAAGGGGTACATGTCAAAAACTGATGACACAGACATTGAGACAACGCAGATATTGCCTCATGTCAGGAAGTCATCTTCGAACCATCATGACACATGTAACGTGTGAGTCCACATGTGGCATGGAGTGCGTATATGTGTGTCATGCACATATGCACACAGACACATGTTGGATGCTGCAACAGCAGATGGAGTTGACGGAACACCAACAGCAAGCTCATGGGAACACATGACACACACATGACATAGTCACATCGTGGCACGCTGGTAGTCACATGTCAGGTGTAATTATCCGTGTACCTGGCATCAGGGGACAGTTGCGGGTGTTGGTGACTGTGCCATACCAGTGATGCAGTGCTTGACACGTGTGTCCTACATGCACACATGTGCAAAGTGTGAAGGGGAAGTGTGCCACATAGTGCCCCATCACACATGACATATGTAAACAGCTCATCACACATCTATTGTGCCACAGCATGATGAGACATGTGCCACATCACTGCCTGACAAACCTAGGCCCTGCACATGAAGGACTGCACTGACAATGACTTGATGTCCAGCCTTGTGCGAGTCTGACACCTCCATTCCTTTCGTGTGCGCCTCCTATCACCAGTGTAAGCTGTGAAACGCAGTACACATGCTCTGAGGGCGTGTGTACGGGCCATACTCACGCGTGAGTACGCGCCGTACATGCGTGTGTACGTGCCTATCACTATAGTTGTGTTACTGTAGGTCCGAGTGATACGGCACGTACTCACGTGTGTACGGCCCGTACACGCGTGAGTACGTGCCTATCACTATAGTTGTGTTACTGTAGGTCCGAGTGATACGGCACATACTCACGAGTGTACGGCCCATACACGCGTGAGTACGTGCCTATCACTATAGTTGTGTTACTGTAGGTCCGAGTGATACGGCACGTACTCACACATGTACGGCCCATACACGCGTGAGTACGTGCCTGTCACTATAGTTGGGGTACCTTAGGCCCTAGTGATACGGCACGTACTCATGCATGTACGGTTCGTACACGCGTGAGTACATGCCTATCACTATAGTTGTGTTACTGTAGGTCTGAGTGATACGGCACGTACTCACGCGTGTACGGCCCATACACGCGTGAGTACGTGCCAATCACTATAGTTGTGTTACCGTGGGCCCTAGTGATACGGCACGTACTCACGCGTGTACGGCCCGTACACGCGTGAGTATGTGCCTATCACTATAGTTGTGTTACTGTAGGTCTGAGTGATACGGCACATACTCACGTGTGTACGGCCCATACACGCATGAGTACGTGCCTATCACTATAGTTGTGTTACCGTAGGCCCTAGTGATACGGCACGTACTCACGCATGTATGGCACGTACACGCGTGAGTACGGCCTGTATCACTGTAGTGATGGTGCCCTAGGGGTACGTGTGAAACGTACCTGTGTGGGGATTTAAGAATTACAATGGGGACACATGAGGGACAAGTATTAGGGCCTAAATGCATGCTGGTTGTCATGGATACCAAGTTTCAAGTTCAAAATTTAACATCATGTGGTCTGGAAAAAGCAGTTGGCCACATTATACATTGTTGCAAAGTGGTTGTTGACTTGAAACGATGCTGCAAATTCGAAAGATGCTAAGGCTGTCACTGGTGTATGTTTAAAGGGATTGGAGGAAACGTAGGATGCAAATGAGTCTGACCAATCACTCTGTACTCCTGTAATTGAAATAGGCCAGCAAGGCAGTTATAAGGCAGGCAGAACCCATGGGAGGGCACTTGCCTGCACAACATGTCAGTCGATACCACTGCTGCTGTATTGTCTCCCTCTGGCACCATGTCAAGGACTGTGGAGAGGGCCCAGCCTTTCACCCAGGAGGAGAATGAGGCCCTGCTGGATGTGATCCTCCCACGGTACCCCATGCTGTATGGTCGACCAGGAGAGCAGGTGAGTGCTAAATCCACTACCGTTGCCTGTGCACCTTTTTTGTGTATGTCACTTCTGGCATTGTGTCCAGGTGTGACAGACATGCAATGTTGGTTGGAGTGGGTCCCAGGGGGGGTCGATGGCTTATGTCTCTCAAGCAGGGCTTGATGTAGTTCATGGTGGCACTCCTCACTTGCATTGTGCCTACTGTGACATTCACTGCATAGTGCATAGCACATTCAGCCAGCCTGATCCTCTTGGGCATTCTTGTTCTATTGTCCTGCGGTGATTCAGTGGTCACCCCGGTGTGACAGGTGACTGCACCCACAGATGTGTGTGAGAGATGAGTGGAGCTGTGGTGAGAGTGGTGAGAGCGTCCAAATGATGTGTACGCCCCCTGGACATTGATGTGTGTGAATGTTTCTTGTCATGTGGGTGAGTGTCTATGTGGAGTGTTGCACCACAGCTGCATGGAGGAGGCAACTGCTCAATCCATCTGATGTGAGAAGTAAGCCGTGCTGCGTGTCTGACTTGCTGAGCTAGCCCCACACCTGTGACCCTCCCCTGGCAAGTGGCACATGTGCAGAGTGAGGTTTGCATCCGCTGTTGCCAATGGCAGATGATTGATGTGTGCCTGTGTGTGTCTGTGTACTCTGCTGAGGTTTCGTCAGTGGTCTGGGGCATGTGACTGCTTTGCGGTGCTGTCCATCAGCCTTGTGTTGCTTGGGATGCACAGTGTGTGCCATGATCAGGGATTGTTTCGCACACCTCATGCCACCTGTGTACTTACTATGCCATGTAGTGCATTGGTGCGTCCACAGTGGAAAAAGTCCCTATGACTAAGGTGCTATTATTTGCCACCATACTATGCCCTGTTCAACAAATCAAAGATGTTCAAATGTGTGTCTCTGTGACATGGTGCAGGTGCAGTGATGTGGTCCCACTTTGTCATCCACACAGGTAACCGCCTACCACAAGGGGAAGATCTGGAAGGATGCCGTCAAGGCCGTGCAATCGGTGGAGGGTCGCAGTCGGCTCCTGCCACAAGTGAGGAAGAGATGGCAGGACATCCGGTGCTGGACCCGGAGGATCGCCCGGGTCATGCTGAAGGAGGAGGCTCCTTGCAAGCATGGCGGGCGCCGGCGCCTGACCCACCAGATGAAGCGTGTCCTGGCGGTGGTCTTCCCTGACCTGGATAGGCGGATACAGGAGTTACAGCAGCAGGAAGGGGGTAGGTACATTTGTGTTTGTTTTGTGTCACCAGCTTTTGTAGCTGCTCAGTCGCCTGGATACACTGCCAGGGTATATATGTGTAGTGCATATCCTGTTCCCCCAAGTCAACCTGTGCTGTTCTTCCTCCCTTCCCCTCCTTGACATGTGTTACCTGGTCTGTGTGTTATCACTATTGCACATGGTCATCTAGGCTGCCAGTTAATCAAGGTGCACACTGCTTTCAGCATCATGTGTGGGGGTGGTCTGCCTGTGCCCTGTCCTGTTCAGTCATTTGGGGGTGCATAATTGTTGACACTGATGCTGAGTCTCAACATAGGAGTGTGAGGTTTCAAATGAACAGACTTGCAGCATGCATTACCAATGTTGTGGCCTCAGACATGATGTGCATGAGTGGGATATATGCATAGTGCCAGGACAGTTGCTCCTGTTACAGTCAGCTCATTCCTGGACCATGGAGCAGTGTGCCCACTACAGTCCCCTAACACAGCCTGCCCTCCTACTCATGTGTGTCATCCAACACTGTGCACATTCACTGTGGGTTCAGCATGGCTCTGCCTCTGTGGCATTGTTCCCTGGCCTAGGTAGTATTTTTCACATGTGTGATACATTTGTCCACTGGACAGGGATACACCAGTTTGCTTGTGCATACTCACACTGGGCAGTGCCTGTGTGGCTATTCACAACAATCTGTTGATGTTTGTTTGTGACCAATATGTTTTGGCAGCCCTACAAGGTGATGTCATGTTAATGAAGCTAGTTTTCAAACACAGTTATTGTAACCCTGAATAAGAGGTGTCACTTCTTGATCGGTATCAGTCACATTGACTTAGGTATGGGTGGGTGTGTGCGGGAGGGGCGTACATGTTCAACCCTGATGTTTCATTGCCAGTTCTGACTTGTGTGTGATGATTCGCAGTACAGAAAGTCATCGTGCAGTGCACCCGTGATGTTGGCCAGTGCTTAATGTTCGTGCTTCGTAGCCTGTGTCAGTTTTTGACAATCATGTATCCTGCTTGTACATTTTTGGCACCTGTGTGTGGTTCAGATGCTACACAGTTGTGACTTTGTGTGCTGACATCTGTGGGTACATTCTGGCTTGCCATGAGGGGGAACCCACAGTACAGCTAGGCTTTTTTGCTAAACAATTGCAGGCCCATTAGCTTATGCATTGTCCTGGGTGTGGACATGTGTGCCACTCCAGATGACAGTCAGTAGGTCATATGTGTAGCCAACTGTGTGATCAGGTGATGAATAGCCATGTGACAAATTACATTATTCAAGTAGTTACTCAGAGAAAATGTCCATTGGCACTCAGTACACCTATCAACATGTCTCAATGTTTCATATGCTTGACCTTGTTGTTTTGTTGTGTAGGACAATGATGTGCCTGCATGACAGATGTCTCCCAAGGAAGTGCACAAGACACCACCTTTACACTTTCCAGGGACACGCTGGCACATTTTAAAGTAAGGCACAGTTTGAACAAAACTTGTTTGGAGTTCATACATATACATGTTCCCACAGTGTGGAAGCATTTGGGTTAGTCCTTGGTTGTTGCTGATACCAACTTACGAGTGTCAAGTCATCCAGACCACCATGGTGCCATGTGTATGTACTTACTGATACACCATTTCTGCCTAACAGTGGCTGATTTGAATGAGTCTGGCAGCTCAGACAATGACTGTGTACATGTAGTTTGGTGTGCACCTCCTTGTGTGACTTCTGCTATACAGACACATGTGTGTTGTGTTCACAGAGTGCCACATTCACACATTCTAGACATGTCCATTGTGTATAGGGTTGTGATTCTCCAGGAGTCACAATGTATTTCTTTGGGGTGTCAAAAGTACTCACAGGTCTCTGAGTGTGGGGACACCTTCTGCATTGGCATGTGGTATTTGGCCTTGGGTGCGACAATGCTGTTTGGTTCACAGTAAACAAGAGGTGGCATGCCTTCATAGTCTTGCTGTGCTCAACTGATCCCAGACACTAGCTTCTCATGATCTTGTGATTTCAAGTTATTTGCTGTTGTGTCCTAATTTTCATTGTTTCCAAGTGGCATGGTGGGTCAACCAACTGGGGAGTGCAGGGCTTACATATGTGGGGAGTATTCTAGATGATACTCATGTTGCCTTTCCTGATATGCACTGTTGCCTATTTTGTTTGGAATCATGTGTCAGATGTATACAGGTGACGATTTTTTCCTGTCTCTTCACCTTGCCCACAGCATCATCGGAGGACACAGAGGGAGACACCGGCACGGATGTGGAGGAGGGATCGAGCAGTGGTGCCACCACTGCTGAGGAGTCGGCGGACCCAAGTGGCACCGAGGGCCAGGGGAGTGAGGCGGAGGACCTGCCCAGTACCAACACTGACTACGAGGCTGATGGGTCCGAGGCTGAACTCCCTGAGGGGGCGGAGGCTGCTCCAACAGCTGGCAGCAGCACTCCATCCGTACCCGCCCCCTCCATTCCCATCACCGCCCTCCCACTTGCTCTGGTCCCTTCTGTCCATGCTAGGCCACACCGTGTCTCCTTCGTGCCAGGCACTGCACCCCCTGCCCAGTCCCCCCTGCTGCCCTCACTGCCGAGTCTGTGGACATTCAGCGGCAGTTGCAAGTTGGGCAGACATCGATCCTGACTGTCCTCCATGGCCACACCAGACTGCTGACCCAGATGGTGTCGTACATGGAGGGCATGTCATCAGCGATGTCTGACCAACGGATGTTGCTGAGGTCCCTGGACTCGTCACCGACGGCAGTAGTGAGTCACCTGCAGCGCTGCGTCTCCCACCTACCCCTGCCCCATCCACAAGTCCCACACCCATGCCTGTCCCAAGCACACCAAGACATCCACACACACGCACCCCACCAGACACAAGCAGCACACCACCACGTAAGGGCAAGCGCACACCTCCTGACACGCACACTCAGGGGGAAGCAGGCACACCCACTGGGTCTGGGGCACACAGGCAGGCACGCAGCCACAGTCCTCGTCCACATGACTCACCCCCCAGTCCCTCCGATGTCACTCCCCTTGGCTCCCCTGCCCCAGATTCGGAAAAGGAGGCCTACTTTGCTGGGCTGGGCCTCAGCCCCACTAGTTCACCTGGCTGGAAACGGTCAAGGCACTCCACGGGTAGGGGAGTTAAGTCCCCCAGCCTGCCCACCACCTCCCCCAGTAGCGCTGCAACCCATCCCTCCGAACCCCCCCTCCTTGGGGCCTGTTGTTTCTCCGGGTACAGGGGAGACGCTCGAAGAACTGGCAGAAGTGTGCAGCGCCGAGCTCACCTCCACCTTTGGGGCTGCCCCACCCCCTGTGGTGGAGTCGTCCGTCCCCACACCCACCACACCTCCCCTTCCCCCTCCTGTCCCTGCGGTGCCTGGTCCTTCCCCACATGATGCCCCCCCCCCCCCCAGTCGATGACACAGAGTCTCCTGATGTGCAGACAAGCTAGGGGACACGCATGGCCATGTGTCCCCCCCCAAGGACTGATGATATGGACTGGCCATTGGCCTTTGTGAATAGTCTCGTTTACACATTATTATTCTCATGCTGAATAAAGCATTTTCTATTTTCGTTAGAAAAGTCTTGCATTTCAGGTATTGATGTTGATGCTGATGCTACAGAGTTGGAGTTGTGGGCATGTGTTTCAGGGAAATGTTGTAGTCTGCTGCTCATGGGGTGGAACCTGGTATCTGCGTGCCATCACAAGGTCTCTGCATAGATTCTTTGTCGTGTATGCACTTTGTGTTTGGAGACATTGTCCCAAGGAGTGTTCCTTCCTCTGTGGCACCTGACATCTTCCCTGCAGAGAGTTGCACAATTGTTGTGTTGACCTGTGTCTATATTTCCTTTGTTGGTGATGGATCCCTTCAACTCTGGCCATGCATGCTCAGCAATGTCTCCGGCTGCATCGTCTGTGCCATCCTTGGTACTCACTGTACTTGTGTATAGAGTATTTTGCCATGCCTTCATGGAGAAATTGTCCCTTTTCCTCACAATGCATGTGTGTAATCCCAGCCTAGCACACATATGGTACTTGTTCTGCTGGGTATTTGAACACCTGACTCCCAATTGTGGGCATTGTATCTGTGGGAACTCCACCCTATTCCTATCAGTCCTGGGATGTGCGTGACAGTGTGTGTTCTCTTTGGCTCTCTTAGTTTAGTAGACAGTGACATGACTATACAGTCTTGTGGCATGATCTCAGTGTGTATATTGTGCTGCATCTGCCAGGAGTGGGTATGCATGTGTTATTTGTCCTCACTCCCACATGTGGTGTGTCATGCAGTGGGGCAAAGACATCCATCCTCTTGGGAGTGGGACACTGCTGTCAGTGATGTGTTGTTATGGCACTATCATCATTGTCCAAAGTTAGGGATGCGTACATACACCCATGGAGTTGTGGTCATCTGATAATGATGTACACCCCCCCATGTCTCTGTCCACTGCTGGGAGTCCTCTGCACCCACTCATATATGTCTGCCCACTGTTGGGAGTCCTCTGCACACACACCCATGTCTCTGTCTACTGCTGGGAGTCCTCTGCACCCACCCCCATGTCTGTGTCCACTGCTGGTGTTGATATGCACCCACCCCCATGTCTCTGTCCACTGTTGGGAGTCCTCTGCACCCACCCCCATGTCTCTGTCCACTGCTGGGAGTCCTCTGCACCCACCCCCATGTCTCTGTCCACTGCTGGTAGTCTTCTGCACCCACCCCCATGTCTGTGTCCACTGCTGGTATTCCTCTGCACCCACCCCCATGTCTCTGTCCACTGCTGGGAGTCCTCTGAACCCACCCCCATGTCTCTGTCCACTGCTGGGAGTCCTCTGCACCCCCCCCTGTCTCTGTCCACTGCTGGTGTTGATATACACCCACCCCTATGTCTCTGTCCACTGCTGGGAGTCCTCTGCACCCACCCCCATGTCTCTGTCCACTTCTGGTAGTCCTCTGCACCCACCCCATGTCTCTGTCCACTGCTGGGAGTCCTCTGCACCCACCCCCATGTCTCTGTCCACTGCTGGAGTTGATATGCACCAACCCCCATGTCTCTGTCCACTGCTGGGAGTCCTCTGCACCCACCCCCATGTCTGTGTCCACTGCTGGTATTCCTCTGCACCCACCCCCATGTCTCTGTCCACTGCTGGGAGTCCTCTGCACCCACCCCCACGTCTCTGTCCACTGCTGGGAGTACTCTGCACCCACCCCCATGTCTCTGTCCACTTCTGGGAGTCCTCTGCACCCACCCCCATGACTCTGTCCACTGCTGGGAGTCCTCTGCACCCACCCCCATGTCTGTGTCCACTGCTGGTATTCCTCTGCACCCACCCCCATGTCTCTGTCCACTGCTGGGAGTGATGGGCACCCACCCCTCACATGTCCCTGTCCACTGCTGGTATTCCTCTGCACCCACCCCCATGTCTGTGTCCACTGCTGGTATTCCTCTGCACCCACCCCATGTATCTGTCCACTGCTGGGAGTGATGGGCACCCACCCCTCACATGTCCCTGTCCACTGCTGGTATTCCTCTGCACCCACCCCCATGTCTGTGTCCACTGCTGGTATTCCTCTGCACCCAGCCCCATGTCTTTGTCCACTGCTGGTATTCCTCTGCACCCACCCCCATGTCCCTGTCCACTGCTGGGAGTCCTCTGCACCCACCCACCCACCCACTTGCGCCCTTGCTGTGGTACACTGCTGTTCTGGGCATACACCACCCCCAATTTACAGCTGATGTGCTGCACCAAGCCGTACACCTACATCCGTGGCGTGTGTACGCCTTGTATCCATCATGTAATGGGGCTGAAGGGGTACGGGTGGTACGGCCCATACCCATGCTCTGAGGGCGTGGGTACGGGCCGTACCACCATTGTGGCGGTGCCGTAGGGGTACGCGTGGTACAGCCCGTACCCATGCTCTGGGGGCGTTGGTACGGGCCGTACCACCATTGTTGCGGTGCCGTAGGGATACGCGTGGTACGGCCCATACCCATGCTCTGGGGGTGTGGTTACGGGCCATACCACCATAGTGGTGGTGCCATAGGGGTACGTGTGGTATGGCCCGTACCCAGGCTCTGGGAGGCGTGGGTATGGGCCGTACCACCATTGTGGCGGTGACGTAGGGGTACGCGTGGTACGGCCGGTACCCACGCCCCCCAGAGTGTGGGTACTGGCAGTACCACCATTGTGGCGGTGACGTAGGGGTACGCGTGGTACGGGCCATACCCATGCTCTGGGGGCGTGGGTATGGGCTGTACCACCATTGTAGTGGTGACAGGTACAAGTCGACGTCCACTTCCGTTGTGGAGGTAGGTAGGGATTGGTGGACACGCCCCCCCCAGTGACCAGAGCCTGGAGGTCATTTCTGTGCAGGACATATGTATATTTGTAATTGGGTGGGGGTAATGTTTCCTGCCCCAGCCCCCCCACCCCCCTTTACCCCTGGGTGTTGTTCTGACCTTCTGCGGCGTCTGCGGTGGTTTCTGAACACGAGGTCATAGGCTATGAGGGCCGGGATGACGCGTAGGTTGGGGTCCAACGCTGTCCGTCACGTACCGGTGCTCCTTCTTTGCGTCGTCCTCAATTTCCCAGGAGTTTTTGGCTGCCGTAAAAAAATAGCGGTGCGGAGTGACGTAGGCACGGATCGTACTTGCTGGTCCGTAAAACGCTGCCTGACTCCGTCCGGACATCGCGTACGCGCTGTCCAGATTCAGATTTGTATGTATTTTTTTGCCGGTCGGTCTTTTGTACGACTCGTACGGAAATGGCATTTCTGTGCGAATCGTACTTGCGACTTTGTAAGGTGTTTTTTCCGGGTACGAGTCGGACGGAGAAAACGCTCCTTACGACCATTTGTACCCGGGTTTTACAGGATCGGAATCGGCACCTAAATGTTTTTCTGCTCCTGATGGTAGACACCTGTCTCACACTGCAGATTTTTTGATGCCATATTAACTAAATCATGCAGCATTGGAGTAAATATGCAGCAATTTTGTAGCAATCTGGTTTTAGCCAAAACATTTCTTATAATTTTTCTTGCAGTTTAATCTTCTTTTTGGAATCTGGACATATCCTCTTTTGGGTCACAAATGTAATAAAAATTAAGTTTCCTATTCTTTGTTTGACCTTGGTGTCTTTCCTATAGTATTGTCCTAGGGGCATTTCGAATAGAGACACTAGACCCGACTATTGTGGCTAAGGTTGATCATCTTTTCTGATGCTAATAACTTAATAGCATGTGGACACCACATAGGAGGAATTAATTGATTTCCATGTGGTTTGATGGTGGCACTTACAACTGTCAGGTGACATAGCTGTATTTGTTGTTATGACCCAAGATGTTTTGACCATATTATATTTATTTACAGGTCTTGGAAAAGTGGATTTCCTTAGCAATTTTGGTGACCACTTTTATTGCATGTTTATCATTTATTTTTGCACTAGTTAGCACTACGGCAGTGCATAGGATAGTGATTGAGTGTCGGTTTTGATGAATGACACCACACCTTTGACAAAGGTAACTTGAAGGCAGAAACAAGTTAACCAAAGACCACTGGGTTTTCAGTGTTGGGCAAACTTTTCCCTGATCACTCGCTTTGCGTATTTTTAATCCTACCCCAACAGACAGAAATAAGGACTAATATCTGTCATGGCGCTAGTTTTAACTCACTTTCTTTCATTTCATTACACTTTATTTTTCTACCCTCTGCACCACGCAGCCAGCCTATTGACTCACATAGGGTTGCATCAAAAAATCAAAGAGCTCCTCCTAATTATTTTAAGAGTTGTAGCCCACACCACAACTTTTTGTTGTGGTGTGAGAAGAAACTCTATGATGAAGCATGCCACCATTGGTGGGTGAGGGTTTTCATCCTAAAAAGGAAATAATCCTCTACATCTTTGAAAACATACCATTCCTTTAGTCTCCTATTCAGACCCTGTTATTTAAGTGTGGTGCTGATTTTTTGTTTTGGGAGAAAATACCAATGGTCTTAAAATCTCTCTCCGTCCTTTTTGTGTTTTTGATTTGGTCTTAAAGTAAGCCTGCAGCTTGGTCTCTACATAGTCAGAGCTGTCCCTTTCAGACAAGTGCCATGTATTAAGGCACCACATGGGTCGCCTACCAGACTCTGAGAATCCCATATGCAAAAGAAGGGGTGCATGGTCGTATATCCACCGTGGAAGGATGTCGATCAGGGACATCTGCAGAACATCTGTGGCCAGAAGGAGCAGATGGCCAATGCACGACTATGTCTTATGGGATGCTGAGGCGTGGGTAAGTAATGTGAGGGTGCCACATCCTCCATGCATCGCACATCCCAAGTGAGTCAATACATGCCCTAAGCTGGTGGGAGCAAGACTGACGCCCCACCCTCGTGGAGCCTGTAGTGTCAAGCGCTGAAACAGGGACCGCATTGAAATCCTCCCCAATAATGGTGGTGCCTGGTGGTTAGCCTAGCAGAATTGGTGGTTTGGTACGTAGATCTACATAAAGGTGAATTATTTACCTTTGACAAGCTCCTCCACCCGTATGTATCTCTCATGGGGGCCCAAGTGGGGACTGGTCACCAAAAGAGGGAAACCCCTGTTGAGGAGAATTGCCACACCATGTGACCCCCTGGTGAACCCAGAGTGGTAAACCCTGGCGTAGCTATAGTGCCAAAGGAATTGAAAGTGTTCCACCAGCAAGTGGTCTCATGACACAGGAGAACGACAAGCTCGAAGTGCCTAGTGTACCGGAATATGGGCGTGCGCTTGACACAGTCCAACAGGCTATTTATATTCCAGGACAGAATCCTAACCTTCATGACAGAAATGACTGGTTAATTGCAGGACAGCCAGCGCCAGAAAGGCACCATGGGGATACACCAACAACATGGTGGTCCCGGTTTCACGTACTCTTATTGCCTGTTTTTTGGGTGTCCTCCCTCTTAGATTGTTTGTCTGGTGAATTCTGGAATGAGTATCAGTATACTGATACTTAGCAGGTTGTTAAATAGTATCATGGTTACATAAACTGTAACATTTCTCAGTGGGCTCCGGTTCCCAAGATCCACCCCATGTTTTTGGTCTTTCATTATTTTTTTGTTTACCCAAGAATTTTTGCAGAAGACTCTGCCGGTTTGGTATTATTCCTTGTTAATTACCCTCAAGCTGTGGGTTATTTGGTCTGGCTGCCAAATAATCTCGACCTATAGAAGTATAGGTTTCAGCAATAAAGGTAGTACGCACTCCTGATCAGAACTAGCGCATGGTGCTGGCATACCACCAGTGCTGCTGCTTCCCCTTTTAGGTTCCTTTAAATAATTGAGGAAACTGTTGCAAAGTTGCCAGATAATTGTATCCCCAAGTCCAGGACAGGGGCTACCCCTTATTCATTTTGTATCTGTTTTAGCACTTCAGGTAAATTACAAATTAATGGTGTCCATGTGTGATGGTATATATTGCAGCAAAGACTGCGTACCAAATAGCACAATCCTCCACTGGGCACACCATATCAAGTGGTTGGCACATTGTGAGAATTCTGTGTGGGTCTTGAGGTTATGTTTAGGTAAACACTGCTTCAAGTTGATTTTTATTTTACGTCCAATCCAAAACAGAATTAGCTCTCATCTGGAGAGAACCTTACCCATAATTGTGCTATTTGATATAGGATTTATTGCAGGCACAGCTAACTGCGGTTGCACAGCTTGATCAGCCCTTGCTGGGGTTGCCGTTATTGTGTGCATTACAAATTGTGCTAAGCGACTATAGCATCTAATTAGGCCATTATACAAAACACTTAGGTCTGTAAGAGTTAATGGTTGTAAATTCTGCATGGTATACAGCCTGCTAAGACTGGCCATGTTGCCCCTCACTGATGAGCGGACCCAGTCATACATCATTTAGTGTATGTCATCTTGGAACCAATTGTGATGTTCCTAAAATGTTAATGGTATTTCTAAATCTTGATATGCTCT
The DNA here is from genome assembly GCF_964204655.1 of Triturus cristatus. Classification (NCBI taxonomy): domain Eukaryota; kingdom Metazoa; phylum Chordata; class Amphibia; order Caudata; family Salamandridae; genus Triturus; species Triturus cristatus. The sequence goes on along the minus strand of NC_140593.1, from coordinate 786,630,103 downwards.
GTATGCACTGGGTATAGCAACTGGTGCATAGTTGTGAAATGTTTGTGTATTTCTATTAAGTTCATGTTGAATGACCCTTGAGTAAGTTACCTCTGTTTTGTATGCTTCGTGGGCCTCAAGCACAAAGGGAACATCTCCCCCTGTGGAAGGGAGTCCCTGTTGTTCTAATAATGCTGTGAGAGCAGATCAGTAGTTAACGGGAATGTTAACTACCTGTGTCATTTTAGTGAATCGAATTCAGAGAAAGTAAATACATATAAAGGGGTAACCCTTTTAAAGGTTCAAGCTTGAACAGCCTACAGACAATTATAGGAATTTCCTAAAAAAGCTGAGGCGGATTTATAATTCCCGAATATCACGGATGTCTCTGTACAAGATGATTAGGGGACTTTGGGCACACAAAAGTACTACTCAGGAGACCCATGCAATAAGTACCTGACCTAGAACATTAATGGAGCCATGCTATACGGTCCCTACGAATCCAGTAGAACTGTGAATCTAGACCACATAGACTTCAAATATTGGAACTCGGGACACGAGTAAAAGAGAATTTTGGCCAGGTTCCTAGCTAGCTCATAGTGCCCCATATAGGCTCCTAACCATACCAGGGTGACAGATGGTATCAGCAACCTCAAATATGAACAATCTATAATTCTCCAAGGAATCCTGGAAACAGATCAACCTTTCACTGGTTCATTCCTTCATGACTAGGGTAACAAAAGAAAGGTACGAATTGAAGTTTTAAAACATTTATTAAAATAATCACATTTTACAGAAAAAGAGTGTGCTGTAATTATCAGGCAGAAGAAACATAGCATTGCAATCAACGGTACAAGAATGGTGAAAAAGATGAACAGTTCAATCATTATAGCGTTACTATGATTATAGTGTGTTATACTCCTACCTAGCGCTACTTACACAATCAAGAGCATAGTGAGAGTACCCTTTTGCCAGATCCCCTGGGATAGCCTAACCCCCTCATACTTGAGTGTGATAAATATGGAAGCCAGCCTATGTAGAACAGTGTTTTGTTCATAGCAGGGTATGGGTAAAAGTCAGTAGGACTGCATTTCAGTCACAGCGGGTTCCATCCAGGAATCTAAGCCAAAGTGCTCCTCTTCTAATCATCTTACACAGCTGGTTTATACAATCAATGCACTGGTCTAATTGCACTGTGTCAGAGGTGCAATGCTGATGCAATGGTAAGTCTAGAGCAGAAGAGATGTCTCTAGCCAGACAAGGGTATTTCGCTCCATGTGTTTCTAGCCTTGAACAGAGTGGACAAATAAACATTATACTGGTGCTTGCAAAGAAATGAACAACAAGTATAATGAATCTCAATGCAAATGCAAAGCATGTTTAAAGTCACAAACAGAAAAACGATGCAAAGCAAAAAACGTCGAGCAAAAATGAAGACTGGGCATGGGCCCTGTCATGCCTTACAACAAGTGGACTCCAATAAGCACAAAGGTAGGGTAGATGGACTGGGCAGCTGTGACTTGAAGACTGTAGAGAAAACCAAATATAATACAACATAGCTCCCTGAACCCCCAACTCCCCCCCAAACTTCTACTCCAAAGTATCTGTTGCCCTATGCCAAAGCATAAGAACAGCCTCAACAAAACACACAACTGAACATAAAAGACCTCCTTGATTGCAGAATCATAGACCAACCGAACATGTGTGACAATGTATCAGTCAATCAACCAATCAATCAAAGTAAGCTTTATTCTGTTTTTGAAAGTCAAATTCATAAAAGCAAAGCACCATAAAGTAAAAGATAAGTTAAAATCCAGTCATTGACAAATACAGATAAAAATGTACATACAATAGAAAAGCATAAAATAAAAATCAAGATGAGTAGACACAATAATACAGTACATCTTAAAAAGAGGTTACCACCTCTAATCTCATGGAGTGCCTACTAACAACCATTTCTCCGAATTACAGTGACTTTCAGAAAGCTAAGTACATTTAGAATGACAACTCCTAGGAGCAACTGTAAATACATAACTGATGGTCAGACTTGAGAGAAGTTTGCCCTAGCAATAATATACACCTTCCAGGGCATTTCATAAAAATTACAGAACATTTTCAAATGCAGGTTATCCTGTGGAGACCTATTGTTGCAGCCGCAGGATGAAAGCTTGTGACCTCTATTTAAACCTCGAAGATAGGCTAGCAGAAAGGACAATACGTCCAGCTGGAACCTAGTTAATTAAAAGCGATCCTACCTACTTTAAACAAAAAGGAGGTATGGCTCTGTGGTTGGCACAGTTTTCATCATGATAGATCATTGGCCACAGGGCTTTCCATAGGGCAGACCTTTCTCTAGCCATAAACAGCTGCCTAAAGAAGTATTCTTTGACCCCTTTGCAGTCAGCTTCACAAATCCCATTTGGGATACTATATAAGTCTCTTCTGCCTAGATTCTAAAAGGAGTCCCTGATGTACTTAAGCCACAAAATAAGTAAGTAAGTAATCAAGGAGAAAAGTTACAAGTTGATACTTGGGGGGGAAGCTTACTTATTAGGAAGTAATGCCCTCACATCCCTGTGAAGGTGTCGTGCTTCATCATTGGTCGTTTTGCTCCTTGTGGGGTCATTGTTGTAATACTCCACGGTCCCTGCAAGAGGGCTCTTTAGTGGAGATCTTTTTGTAGAACACTGTAAAGGTGAGTGCAGGTGTGTGGAACAAGTGAATCGGTGGGTTAAAAATATCACGGAGGTACCCTGAGGTTGAGTTTAATTCCTGGATCCCCCTGGTAAGGTTAAAAGCAATATCTAAACTCTTAATTCTCAATAATGAGGAAACACAATTTAGTGGCGAGTGCAAGTGGTGTGGGTCGACATGTTTCACGTCCTAATGGTCAGGAAGAATCCATGGCGTTTCATAAGGACTGGGTGGTGGTTTACTGAAAAAGAAGAAAATCTATCCCTCCCCAGACTAAGGGATGAGAGAATCACCTTTGCCAACCAAGACCATATGTCCTTCATTGACCATTCCATCCCTTTATTGTGCTTCAATGACTCAGAGTCAATATAACTCTGCTCTTGCGGTTGTACTTTGTTAAAAAATAATTATTATTATTTAGAAGGCAAATCTGGCATCTAAAATGTACAATTTATTTTCTAGCCACACAGACCACCAGTGCCAGGGCATAGGAGGCAGCCCAAGAGGGGTTGTGAGGTGGGGTCCCAGTGGTGGCAGTGACGGATGGTGGTGAGTCACAATTTGCTTATTGAAAAATTAAGTATTATCTATTTGTTAATCAAGGTAGATATCCCATCCATCCATCCATCCAGCATTTCACCAACCGTGATCTAACTGCAGCATGCTTCAATTCGGCACACATTGTTAGCAGTGCAAGGTGCGTCTGCTCCAGTTAATGCAGCACTATGAAGTTTTCAATGCATTACAAACAAAAAACAAAGGACCAGATGTACGACCATTCTGTTTAGCGAGTCGCAAATTGCACAGAATTGCGACTCGCAATTTGCGACTCGCGACACTGAATGCACAATAGTGTCTCAGACACTGTTTGCGATTCCCAATGGGGTCGCAAATTTCATGCCTCATCAATATTCATGAGGCAAGCGCAATTTGTGACCCCATTAGAAATGGCTAGCACTCACAGGGATGGTGGCCTGCTGGGATCAGCAGACTACCATGTCTGTGACTGCTTTTTCAATGAAGCAGTTTTTTTCTAAATACAGCATGTTTTCCTTAAAGAAAACAGGATGCATTTAAAAAAGGAAAATTAAACTTTTCAGTTTAATTTTTTAGGGGGCAAGCAGTGGCCTGCTCCTAAAAAATATGTTCACACCCATTCACAAAGGGGAAGGGGTCCCCAGGGGACCCTTTCCCAGTTGCAAGGGGTTTACTGCCTACTTGAAGTAGGTGGTAAACTGCGATTGTTTTGCGACCGCATTTGCGGTCGCAAAACAATCATACATTGTTGTTAGACTCACTATCAGGAAGGGACGCCCTTTGAACGCCCCTTCCTAATACCAAGTCGCAAACCATATTTCGCAAGTCACTAATCGGTTAATGACTTGCAAAATATAGTTTGTGAATGGGGCAGACCAATTTTGCTGTCGCAAACGGACTGAATTCCCGTTTGTGACAAAAAAAGGTCATACATCTACCCCAAAGTGTGTTTCCCAGTGCCCACTCAGTCACCTCCTACTAGTACTTCACTCCCTTATGCCTTCCTAAGTTCTGTCCCAAAGTTATGTACCAAAAAAATTAAATATCCAGTCTTGACATCTGCATCACTTTTCGGGCAAAGTGATATATATGGCTTCAGTAACGGATTTATGCCTGTTCAAATTTTTCCCTTTTGTCATTCATCAACTACAGTGACTGACTAAGCCAAAGCTTAGCACATGAAGATCAGAGACGCCCTCCTTTTCTATAGCAAAAGCTCTACCTAGTCCAATCCCTCTAACTTACACTGCAGTTGAGTAACTTTCCCTATTGCCAAGTGAAGGTATTTCTTGAAAACAATTTGTGGTGGAGGGCGAGGCCAGGGAGTAAAGTGGGACTAAGTGCTTGATTTAGGGTTTAGTGGATGGGATACTCTGTGATGAATGTGCCAAATAAAATCTGTATCTTGTTCTTTTCCATAAACCGCAGTGCATCATTTTTTCTACTGTCTGCTTAAGGCAGACAGGATATATGCGTATCATATGTGACGTGTGTGACGTGGTATTACTATTATTGGTCTGCCTCTTTGGAGTCAGTTACTAACTAAATTAGTTCACTTCACTCCATAGGTTTTTTACATGAATAGACGAAGCGATGGCTGCGACCTCTCTCAATCTTCCAAAATCTTATTGCAGTGTTTCCCAAGGTACCTTCTTAATGGTGGTGGACGTAGTAGCAGGCTGCTGTGCTGACAGGGAATACATCACAAGCGAGGTCCCACTCCCACCTAAGTGAACTTCAACTGCAGAATTCATCAGGAGTATCCCTTACAGGCAACAAGAAAGAAAACACAGAGTAAGTGAGTTATTTATTTATATCATAACTTATCAAAGAATGAGACCAGACTACCACCATGACATAAACACCTGATAATATAACAACATCTAGCAGTGGTAACTTCTTCTGAGCAATGGGGAGCGAGTATTTAATTTTTTTAAATAACAAAAACTAAACTTAAGGAATCCTCAAGTCTGGATAAGTGAACTCAGGACAAGGTTAAGCATTTACACAACACACGGCCTGAATGGTATTATATAAGGAAATTGTGGTCACTTTTACGCGTGGGTCGATAAGTGGGGCTGGCGTGGGCTATTGCTCAGGTAACAGGAGATCCCGCAGCAAATTGGTGTCACTTTCACCACCACCCCTCCCGAAAGTGTACGATTCATTTATGGTGTAAATTCATAAGTCACACTTCAATCTACATCACACAGCCTGGGGAAGAGGGTTAGGGATTTGATGAATGGATAGGAACAGTTAGATGGGGAAAGGCGTGACAAAGATAACCACTAGACAACAACAATATTCATCAGGTAGATGAGCAGCACATCATCATAGTCAAATCTGTTGTGAAAGGAAATTAAGGAATGACAATTCAATTAAATTCATTGCAACCAGTCTTTTAGCCCCAGAGACCACAGTTATAATATGTCTAAATGTTCTGTCATCTAGGTTTGTTAAAAGAAAAATTATGCTGTATGTAAAAGCTAAATTGGGCAGTGCATCTTTATTATTCTCAGAAAGTCTATCTTCTTGGGTAACTAGCTGAATCGGTTTGGTAAGGTAACCAGGATTGTTATGGAGTTTTTGCCTTTCGTGTAGGAGAAGAGAAGGGCTGCGGATTGTAAAACAGAAATAATATTGTAGATTCAAGGAGGACAGAAGGTAAGCTTCATGAGGAGTGAACCAAGAGACAGAGCAATAGCATAGGCTGCTGCAATCATTCATTTGGAATCATGTGTGAATAACTGACAAGTGAGAGCTATTTTACAACCAATCCTAGACAAGTAGCTGCATGTACCCGGCTGTCTCAATCTCACAACTGCCATCATAACATTTAGATGAGTGGGTCCATCATGTGATGATGTGACATTACATGTCTGTCTCCAGTTACAACAGGACCCCCAACCACAACCACATAATAGTGGAGTTTCACATTTGAGCCAGCACACTATGCATTTCCTAAACCAACACATCTCTCTCCAGTCCACAGAGCTGAGTAGGCCTCTTAGAGTCATCATCATGTTAGCTTCACTTCGAAGTTAATAACTTACATGGTCTGGCTAGGTAGTCCCGCTCTGCATACAGACTCCGAGTAACAACTCAGTCTGACTCCATCCTGAACCAAATGAGATTGCGACAGATAGACCTATGTAGAGCACTGCTGTTGTTGAACAATGAAGAGTAAAAGAATGTGAGCATTTTGTGTAGTTTTCTGTTTGTTAACTATAATGAATGGTCTGGTCTCATAAGAACCAGAAAACAAAAATACAGCACGGGGTGGACCCTGCATGTAAATGTAGCTAAGTGTGAAAGGGCCATTCACCTTCAGGCAAAATTCACCCATAAGGCCCCAAACATTGCAAATTATCAAAATCAAGTTTACAAATTAGTTTCCGACCTTGCTTACTGTCTGCCACCACATGAGTCATCAATCCTCTCTCACAATCACTCAATAATATATCACTCTTTGGTGCAATAGTTACCTGCCCCAATCCAATCACAGTGCTATACAATTGTATCTCGTCTTTTGATGGAAGCAACACATAGGCAGTCTTGTAAATCAAGTGATCTTTACTGGAGCAGCCCTGCTAGGAAATGAAAAAAAGTATAATAGGCATGGGACGGAGCCAGGCATTGTCTCTAATGTCCTTGAAGGGAATGGAGAGACTTCTTCACTGCTCACTGGTCCAAATCCAATCCTACCATACATGTGCCCAAATTGGTGGTCTGATTAAGTCAGACACAAACAAAATATATAATGTTTATTGGAAATAGCCCTTTCTGCAGGGTTGTCCCAAATGTTTTGCCTTCCTCTTTTTTCTAACCTCTTTTTTTGGCTTTTAGATACTCTGGGTACTTTACACTGCTAACCAGTGCTAAATTGCATGCGCTCTCTGCTTAAAACATGGTAACATTGGCTTATTGATGGGGGTGCTAGGTGGCGCACAAGCAAGATGGCTGCACTGCAGTGAGGCTCTTGCAGTGCCTGAACTAAATCTGAACTTTTATCCTGCCCAGACAAAAACAAACAGATATCTAAAGGAAGAGACGGAGAGGAGATGTGCCTGACCTCCTAACTGACCATTTTATTGTGGCGGAGAGTGCCTGGTGTCACCGTGAGAGCAATTGAAAGAAAGAGCCCAGATTAGCTGCATACCGCTGGTGCTGGATACGGCAATGGGCGCTATGTGACTCCCGCAATGCGCACGTGGAGGCAGGGCCGCACTGACGACTTCACAAGGGCAGCGGCGTATGTGAATATCCTGCCAGCCCAGAGCTGACTAGACACCCATCTTGAAAATATCTGCCTACACTGCTGGTGAAGGTAGACGAAAGGTGGGCTGAAGGACAGTGCCGACTGGGAGTTTCACCTAGCCTGCACGAGCGCCGGCGGAGCTGTGGTGGCAAGCGCGCACCGTGATGACCTCCTGGAACGATCTCCTGGAGCGGCGTGATATTATCGACTGAAGCTGGCAGTATTGCGTTAAGAGGAAAGTCCATGTGTTCGCAGTTGGACGGTAGCGTTAGTGTGGCTGGGCTGTCATTACAAACGCTAATTTGGATATGCTGAACTTGATCATCAGTCCCAGAGAAGCCTGCCGCGGGAAGACAGCTGGAGAATTACAGAGAGCCACATACCGACACAAAAGTGGAGACGGGCACCTCAGAACTACTATACTACAAATGTATACATATCTTGCCCTACATAGTTTGCGAGTGTACCAAGGCGAAATCCCCACTGAGAAAGAGGACAAGTGATAAGAACAAAGTACAGTATTTATTGAAGTGTGAAGACAGGGCGCTGGGCCCATCTACACATGCTGCTGCTGTAAACTTTTCGTTCTACAGAGCTGCAACATGGCAGGGGCGCATTGGCGATTTGAGGTTACTCTGAGGCACCATCTATGGGGCCTGTGTAGTGTTTTGTTTTCATCCTTCTTGGCTATGTGGAGTGATTGAACCAGGGAGCCACGCGCCCTTCATAAGGCGAAACAAACTTTAGATCTTCTACCTACATTGTGTTGTTAAGGCATGAGAAGCCATGTTTCTATTATGGGGAAGACAGACGGGAAGCAGTCAAAGCTGCCCTTCAAAGCCAAAAAACAACCCGCTCGCATCAAGATGATCCTGAACATGCAGGTAAGGAACACGCACAAGAAACAACACATGCTCAAGATGATGAAGTTAAAGGACTCCTGCTTTGTATGCAGCAGAGCCTCACTTCTATAGAGAGCAAAATGGATTCAATGACGACCCACATGGATTCCATAGTACTCAAACTAGATAAGCACAATGAACGCATTGGGGAAGCAGAGCGACAAATTTCTGACACTGAAGATACTACGTCAAAAATGCAGAAACAGATTACACAGATGGACAAGATTCTTAAGGTCATCACCACTAAGAATGAAGATTTAGAAGCACACAGTAGGCGTAACAACATAGGCGTTATTGGTATACCAGAAAGTACAAATACAGGCCGTATGGAAGAATTCATTGAGCATCTACTGCGCGAAGCACTTAGGACTGACTACTTCTCCTCACAGATGGTAGTGGAGAGAGCACATCGCTCTCTGGGCCCCAGACCACCTCCAGGAAGCCTACCTCACCCGATCATCGCAAGGCTGCTTAGTTATCGAGATCGAGATGTGGACCTGAGAATGGCTCGAGAGAAAAGACATCTTCTGTTTGAAGGCAGCAAGTTCACAATATACCCCGACTTCACAACTACTATACAAGAAGCAAGGTGCAAGTTTATCCCGGCTAAACGCAAATTACGCCAGGCGCAAATGGACTACGTACTAATATACCCAGTGCACCTCTGAGTCACACACCAAGGTAAACAGTATTTTTCACCAACGCACAGCAAGTGGACGATTTCTTGAATTGCTTCAAATGTCACGATTCACCTTGCACTGCACAGGAGCGTCCATCGAGACCATCGTCTACAACATCGGAATAAATAGGAGAACAAAAAAGTCTGGCATAATTCCTGGTGACCGGTGCCTCCCCCCTCTTACAGTTCGAAGACTTCTCTCTCCTAAGGTTGAACAACTGTGGGAAGAAGTTGAAGGCAGAGCATCCAGACGAGATAGCGAAAAGACACAACAAACAGATAAGTGCACCAATAGGACTGAATAACAAACTGTACCGGGCATGCCTTCCCCTTCCCTGTACTAGACATTCCATCACTTGGAGGGGTAGGGAGGAATCTTGTGAGCCCCCTTGCGTACCCCCAAGGGCAATCTCCCCTACTGTGGGTAGCAATGCATCATAATTTTGTAGTTTGGGAAGGTTTGGGGGGAATGGAAATACCGGCATGTTTGGGATGCTGATGTGGGAGGGGTGGGATGGGGAACATTGTTTGGAACTGAGATAAGGCAAGATATGACATTCATAGACTCATCAATGTATGCACAGGAAAAAATTAATAGAAGTAGGTCTTGTAATTCCATTACACTCTGGTTGTTGATGTTTAAATGGCTCAAGTCACTGCCAAACAGAAGATACAGTTATTAACGTGGAATGTCAGTGTATTGGGGGATCCATGCAAACATAGACAGGTATTAGCATACCTAGATTGGCATCATGTTCAAATTGCGATGCTTCAGTAAACTGATTTGGACCCCCGGCGCTCTCCCTCCTTTGCTAGCAAGTGGGCAGAGCATAGTGTATTCTCCTCACATTCCTCGTATTCCAGAGGGACAGCGATTCTGATCAAGAGAAACACTCCATACACTTTGTGTGGCATGATTCATGATCACCTGGGGAGGTACTGTATTATGTCGGGCAGATTAGGCTCTGACTCAGCCACATTGTTGAGCTCCTACGGGCCTAATGTGGATGACCCAGACTTCTATGCTACACAGTGGGGGAAAATTCTTGAGATAGGGTCCACACATATAAATTGGGGAGGGGACTTCAATACAGCACTGAATCCAGCGAATGACAGGTCCAATCCACTCCGGCACCATTATACTAGAACGCATAAACTACTACAAGACATCATTTCTGCCAATAGTCTTCTGGACACATGGCGGCAGATACACGCTGAGACGAAGGAAGGTACACATTACTCAGCAATGCATTCAACATGGGCTAGGCTAGATTATTGGGTGGTAACCAGGGGCATAAGGCCATTGATTGATACAGTAGAACACTTAGCAAGGATGTACTCTGACCATTCACCGGTCCAACTGACATCCTCTTTGACGCTTAATACGATCACTAGAAGCTGGAGTCTTATGCTGCTTACATTATTAAACACAGTGTTCCAGACAGAGCGAGGACAGGAGATTACAGATTTTTTCCAGCAAAATGTAGGTTCAGTTGCACGTACGGAGACAGTATGGGAGGCCTTTAAGGGCACAATATGTGTGTTCGGCATTGCCAAAGGTTCTTGGGTCCTTCAAGACATATGGCAGACCCTGCAGAAATTGGAACTGACTTGAAGAGACTAGAAAGAGAAATGAGTGCTTGTACGAATGGAACACTTAAAAAAGAATTTAGGGACAAACTCTTGTTATGCAAAGATAGAGAGGTTCACTTCAGGGGTAAATATTTTGTGGCACGCAGATATGGAGAGGGGGTATGTCCGGGAAAAGCACTTGCGGAGGAAATTCGCAAACCCCGCTTCTCTACTATGTGTTGGAAATCTCGGATAATAAAGGTACGAGACACAGAGATAATATAGACATCCTCAAAACATTCACTACACATTATGCCACACTATATAGTGCCAATCGACAACAACCACTTGATCTGGCCAGCTGTTTGGATGATGTGGTAATAGGCCGGTTGGGGATTTCACAAAGAGAATTTTTGGCTGCCCCTCTTGAAGAGGATGAAATCCGGACCACAGTAAGGCAAATGAAGTCCGGTAAGGTTCCGGGCATAGATGGTCTCCCGATTGACTTTTATAACTTACACCTTTATTTAAAACAGTTCATGAGGAGGCCCAAGCATTTTTCCTCGATCAATGAGGGAAGCCCTTATAACTTCACTCCTAAAACCTGGGAAGCCTACGGATCACTGCAATTCCTATAGGCCATTATCTCTTATTAATAATGATGCAAAAATCCTTGCCAAAGTATTGTCTAATAGACTCAGCCTGTAGAGCAACATCCCATAATCTCTGCACTTTATTTTCCATTCTACAGAACGTGGACCCAGGATTGGCACTCGCGGCGGTCAGCTTAGATGCCACGAAGGCCTTTGACTAGGTAGAATGGTACTATTTGTTAGGGATACTACAACGCATGGGAATATCTGCGGGGTTTCTGTAATAGATAAGTCTTTTATATAATTCCAGAGCAGCGACAGTCCTTATTAATGGTCAGATATTGCTGCCTTTTTCTATTACGAGAGGTACGAGACAGGGATGTCCACTTTCCCCTTTACTCTTTGTGTTATCTATTGAACCCCTTGTGGCCAAACTGCGGCAACACCACCAGGAAAAGACTTTATGGTGTCACACGTGGCAAATACTCATCTCTCTTTATGCAGATGATATTACCCTATACCTCAGAGACCCACAACAGAATTTAAATCCCATTCTGTGAGAATTCATTATTTTTGGGGAACTCTCTGGGATACACATTAACTGGGGAAAGTCGCAGTTGTTCCCGCTCACAGAAGCCGCAACGCCAATTCCTCTTGACTTTCCAATAGAATGATGCGATTTGGAGGTAAAATACTTGGGAATATGTATCGCATCGGATCGTGCGTATGTAATGCATCTTAATTATAGAAGAGCTTTGGAGACTATCACGAGTTGTGTTACATGTTAGATCTCATTGCCCTTGTCTGTGACAGGGAGAACCTCTCTAATAAAAATGGTGATTCTCCCCAATTCATTATACTTATTTATGAATATCCCATATTTTCCCAGCAGACATTTATTTGTGGCTCTACGCACAAATTCATTAGACTGAACTGAGGAGGCAAACAACAGGGGTTAAAATGGGAAATAATCACCAGACCCTACTCCCAGGGGGGATTTGATGTTCCCAATTTAGAATTGTATTACATCTGTGCACAAGCCCACTTCGTACGTTATTGGTTTCACACACCCAAATCCATGCCACAATTGGCATTAGAACAATGGTTCATGCAACCAGTTCCCCTGACGGGAGTAATATTTAGCACTCCCAAGCTCTGAGAGAAGGACCCCATGATGGCCACGTGTACTGTGAATGGGTGTTGGTGCATAGGTGAACTATTACAAGCCCCAATGATATATTCACCTCTACTTCCCTTAGTGCATCACCCAAATATACAAGTGATCCAAGAAATAGCCTTCAAGAAAGTTATGCAGAAGACAAATATAACATGCTGGGGAGACTTATACCAAGGCAGGAAGTTCCGCACACTTGAACAGATGTTTGTAAACTTGACACCCACCCCTATGGATATATTCTTATATGTTAGGTTGCGCCAAGGCATCAAAGATAACACACCCTTGTATCCACCGGAACCACAGACTCTATCCCCACTTCATATGCTATTGCAAACTGAAACATCTGCACATGTGGTCTCCGTTCTATATCATAATATACATACCAATCAGGTGTTAGGCCAATGCCCTGCAAGGCAACAATGGGATAGGGATATTGGCAATGAAATGACAGACACACAGTGGGCATACCGTTGTACACAAACAGAACAGGTGTGTGCGAGCAGCCGTTTGTGGATCATTCACTTTAAATTTCTACACCGCACCTATTACACGCCTGTCAATATGTACTAATACAAGTTGAGGGATGACGGCCAATGTGACAGGTGTGGGACGGAAGGTGCAGATTTTTTGCACCTTGCTTAGAACTGCAATAGAATTGATGAATACTGGCAACAAGTGTTTACAGCAATGGAACAGATAACATCACAGACATTGACAGCATCTCCGACATTCGCTTTATTGGGGTATACAGAACACATTGATGTAGGATATCGAAGATATATGTCACTAGGGCTTCTAATAGCCAAACGCAGAATTGCGTGTAGATGGGGACGAGGAAGAGCCCCTAAGTTCAAGGAGTGGATCAGGGACTTATTATTCTGGCAGGAACAAACGCTCATCTATGCGGAATTGCTCCCGCTTACCTCACATCCAAAGGACATATGCAAACCTAATGTCACATCCAGCAGATATTGCTGCTGATCCTGTGTCAGTGTGAGAAGTTGGCCTGGTATAAGATATCCACTAATTAAAGTGGGCACCTTGCACCAGTCCAAACAATCCTTATGGTGATTTAAGAGGTAAAAGATAACCTTAGAAAGCTATCCAAGTGGTAGCTGTGGAGAGCAGCCTTCAGGCTTAGTCTTGAAGGAATGTTAAGCAGCTTGTCTTACCAGAATACAACCTTAATGTATTGTTTAAATGAAAGGAGAACCACAGAGTAGTTATAAAAATATGTACTTATTATTATCACACCTTAAATAACTCACAGTATCTGCTACACGCAGATAAACACAAAGCACACAATACTGTAGCACAGAAACAATCGTAAATAGCACCAATACACAGTTGGTTCCAGGGGTAGACCAAACCATTTACTAAAATAGTGGTATAAGAACCACGACTTGAGTCAAGACAGTGTCTAGAGGCTGTAGAATTGCTGGGACCCCAAGGAACCACCCACGGTGAGTAAGTCGGGACCCCACGGGGGACGGGTGCAGTGTGACAACACGACCGCGTGCTTCGTACAATTCAATGGGAGAGTCGCTGTTGAGGTTTTAAAGTTTAAGGACCCTTCCCAGTGGATTACAAAGAAATCCTTTGGAACCTAGAAGGTTGGAGAGCCACTCCACCCGTGGATTCTGAAGTACCAGAGATACCTATCCCAGGGAAGCTGGGTGCATAGGGTTGAAGTGGCGTCGGAAACCGCCGTCGATCTCAATGGGAGCCTTCAAAGAAATGGCACTGCTGGAAAGAAGAAAAGTGTCCGATGGAACCCACAGGTGGATTCTTGATGGAAGGAACTTGAAAGCAGAGTGGAAAGAGTCTGGGTCACTCATGGGTGCGCAGGAGCTCGGTAGATGAAAGTCCACTAATGTCGGGTGCTTCAGGTGTGATGATGGAGACCTTGACTCTACAACTGCACGCACCAGGAGATGTTGAGGATGACCAGGAGCCGGATACGAGCTGTCCCACAAAGGATGTCAAGGGCTGAGGGGTCGGTGTCCAGCGGGAGCACCAACAGCCTTGGTAGCTGCAACCCACAAATAAGGTCAAGGAAGGTTACGGTCTGGCACAGCAAGGACCAGGGCCCCACCGCAGCAAGGGGAGTCAGGGCAGGCCAGGAGCAACCAGGGGAACCCAAGAAAAGCAGTGTTGTCCCTCAAATGGACCCACAGACTGCAGGCACAGGAGTCATGAGGGGACCTCTTGCAGTTTCACAAAGTAACAGCTTACAGGGCTCAGAGTGCAAGGAGGCCAAATGCCTTTGTATGAAATGTGTGCAGAGGTTGGGGATATTGATAGCCCTTGGCACTTCAGTGGGGAATGCCAACAAGCATATGCACTTGCAAAAGTATGCGGTGTGCAGGGGTTTGGGGTTACGCGGTCCCCACGAGGGATACTGGCCTCAGACTTCGTGAGAGGGCAGCTTGACCTCAAGGAACATAGGAGCCCACCTCCTGTGTTGCTGGAGCCTTCAGAGGAGCTTAAGATCAGCAGACAAGCCAGTTGCGTTATGGTGCCTGCGAATGCAGGGGAGTCACTCCTTCACCGCAAGGGAGATAACTTCAGTTGACCTTGATGCTCCACAGGTCCTGCACAGAGCCTGTATGGTGCAAGGGCACAGATGATGCTTTGTACAGAGAGGGATATGAAGTTGGGCCCAGTTGCAGTCCAGTGAAGTCAACAGTGTCCAGACGGTCGAAGGTCAGTGGTTTCTTGATCATAATCTTGTCCACAGCCAGGTAAGCCCTTTCGTACCCACAGGAGAGGGTTGGACAGATTCAGGGGACTCTCCTAGAGGAGGTTCAGGACAGTGGGGAGGATACTCCCCTGTCCTTTGTCCAGTTTCGCACCAGAGCAGGAGCCAGTGGCTCCCAGGACTGGTTTGAACTGGACTATGCACAGGGACACCAAATGTGCCCCTCTTGTAGACTTTCAGGCACTTTGGAAGTACACCCACCCAGCCCCAATACAGTAAATCCTGTCTGGGAGGTGGTCACACCTCCCTGTGACAAGATGCCTATTGTGCTGCCTTCCCCTGCATGAGCTTGGCTCAGCAGCAGGAGGGCAGAAATGTGTCTCTGGTCAGCAGCAACCTTTGCGCTCTCTGGCTCGAGAAGGCTGGAACCGTGAAGACCAGGGACCCACGAAGCTTGCTTTGGAAGGGTGGAATCATACCTCCCACACCGGTTACCGGTGTGGAGGTATGATTGCAAGGTGTTTGATACCAAACACAACATGTTTTGTTGACAACCATTTTCGAGATAAAATTTTACGCGAGCATATAATGCACCTCTACCTATATGTCTGGGTGCGTCACCAACAACTCAGGAGAATGGTCTCTGAAGGCTGAATGTGTGCTCTGCTCATGCAGGGACACCCTATCACGTAAAACCCAGCACCCTGCCTTCAGGATTGTCAAGGCCTGCTAGAGGGGTGACCAAGTTACACAGGCTGCAATGGCATGCCTGTAGATCCATTTTCCATGGCCTCTCATGGGTGGTATAACACATGCTTCAGCCCATGGGAGGCCTCTGGGGTACCTATGCCCTGGGTACAGGTGTACCATATAATAGGGACTGACAAGGGTACTCCAGTACCCAATCTGGAGTGTACCTAAGTACATAACACAACCAATTTGGGGAGAAAGCAGATAGATTTTGATTAGCAAGATCCCAGTCAGATTAGTCAAAAACTAGCAAAACACCAGTCAAAAAGTGGGGGTGACCATGCAGTCAGATCCTACCTTCCTTCAGGATATTAAATACTATATAGAGAGAGGCCCTACGTTTCGATGGGGGAAGTTCATAGTTGCAAACCAACATAAAGACCCAACAATGGTTGAAAGCGTGGGTTGGAGTTGAGATCCTTTCTGAGTTGCATATGGGACTGCACTGATAGACTCTTCAGCAGTTTAGCAATGTTGTATATCAGCCTATTGATGTAAATGTTTAAATTTGAAAATATGTATGACTTACTGTATAATGTTACCATATTTGTATAGACAAAAGAAGACCTGCGAAGTATCAGATGTTGTAGATACTGAATGCATACGTGTAATGGACACCCATATATCTGCCCATATATTATATGTATCATCAGTGATTAATGTTTAATAAATAAAAAAATTATTTTAAAAAACATTCGCTTATCCACAATTGGCATCTTTGATTTACTTATAAGACCCTAATAAAGTGTACTACATGTACCCAGGGTCTGCAAATCAAATGCCACTAGTGGGCCTTCAGCACTGATTGTGCCACCCATTTAAGTACCACTGCAAGGCCTTTGTGTGCAGTTTCAAACCCACTTGCCAGGCCCAAACCTTCTTTTTTTATTATATATAGGTCATCCCTAAGGTGAGCCCCGGACAGCCCATGGGCAAGGTGCAGTGTATTTAAGAAGTAGGACTGATACTTTTAGGTTTTACGAGTCCTGGTAGTGAAAAACTTTTAAATTCATTTTTCACTACTGCAAGGCCTATCTCTACCATAGGATAGCGTTGGGATTACCTTGTCACAGTGTTTATGTGTAATTTCCAATTGGGAAAAGAGGGGACCCAAAATTTGGTGTCTCTGGAATCACAATTTAAAAACACAATTCATTGTGAAGTTGGTTTTTAAATTGCAATTCTGAAAATGCCACTTTCAGAAAGTAGGCATTTTCTTACTGTAACCATTTGGTGCCTTCTGTCTGTCTCTGGAATACATGTCTAGGGTGGGTGACGGCTGGCTTCCTGCATTCCCTCTAAACTGCCACACACAAAGGAGGGGTAGTTTTGACTGAGTGGCCATCTGCATGCTGACAGGTCATCCTGAGAAGGATGGGAGGGAGAAGCTGACACTTGCAATTGAAAGGGCTGTGTCCAGGCTCCACACAAAGGGTTGCATAGTTCCCTGTAGTGAGCCTGGAGCCAGGGCAGGGTGTTCAGGAACCAGGACTGCTTTGCTCCCAGGAGTGACTGGAGCAAGAAGGATTGGAACTGCTTTCAATATACCAGAACCAAAGTATCTCCAAGGGCTGTTGGCTTGCCTCCTGTTTCTGAAGTCTCACAGATATCTAAGACTTCACCCTAGAACCTACAACCAGCACCTGGACACTGCCTTCTATGAGTCCTGCGCTGCTAAGTGGTGCCAATCCAGTCCTGGGCCCTTGGAAGTGAGGTTTCAGTGCTGCAATCCAGAAAATCTATGCATCGATGATGCTGCAGCGATTGGAACCTGCACATTTCTTTCAACTTGATGCATCACCACAGCTGCACGCTCCATGAACATCATATTGCCGACGGTGCTCAAACCAACCCCTCTTTCAGACACATCTCCAACTTTGCATGGCTTGGCACCAACGCATCGCCTTGTTCTGCATGCGTTACCTACAGGCCAGTGATTCGAGGATTACTCAGCACCCCGATGTATTTTGCATCTTGACTTTTAATGCATCTCTGACTTTCGCAGCTTGGAACCAATGCATCACTCCATTCTTTGCTCCACGCATCACCTTCAACATTGATACATCCAAGGTACTGTTCAGGGGGCAAGGCTGGTCCCTGTTTCCAAACAGTGCTCCATCCTGAACTTTTGGATCTGCCTTAGTCAAGTGTCGCCAGATAGCCCCATTTAGCGCTATTTGTTTCTAAGCACTATAAAACAGTCTATTCTTTAAAAAGTCATATCTTCACTAATGCTAGCTGGATTTTTGTTGTTTTGTTGTTGCTTTATTTATAAAATCATAATCTATTTTTCTAACCTGGTGTGGAGGTTGTTTGTGGTGTGTACACTGTGTTACTGTTTGAAGCATTTCACAAAAACTTTACACATTGCCTCTTAAGCTAGGCCTGTGTGCTCTGTGACAAACTACCAGAGGGTAAGCACAAGATAACTTAGGGTGTGTTGTGACTTGCCCTGACTAGGATTTTAGTTCCTGCTTGGACATGGTGCATACCTCTGCCAACCAGAAACCCAATTTCTAACATTGTTCCACTAGCTATGTCCATTTTTGTTTTAGGGAAACGCAATTTAACGATAGTAAAAATGTTCTATGGTGGTCTACTAAGTACTCTGTCAGAGAAGTCATGTTTGTCCTCAAACTCAGGTGGTTCGCACAGAAGTTAGTCAGCTAACGCACTTGAGTCTGACCAATCACCTTCCTCCTCCTTCTGTGGTGTTTTAGGAACAGTATAATTCTGTGGTATTAAGTGTTGGTTCACTTTAATCATGGTGAATCTTTCCATGTGTTAAGGTGAGAGATCGGTACTTCTGATTGTGACAACTGCATCAGCTAGACTGAACACATGCTCAGCAGACACACTGGCTACCGGAAAAGCCAGATGCATTATTGCCAGCCTGCTGAGCTCTGAAAATTGGCACATCTTCCCATATGAATGGGTTTTTATCCAAGTAGACCTCTTTTGGGTCATCCAGATAGACCTGGAACATCCTCTGAATAATCATTGGTGCTGCCACTTGCTCAACCTCTTTTGCCGCCACCTTCGTACTTGACTTAAGCCCTGACACTTAACCAAGCCATTGTAGAGGTTGGGCTAGCTTCTTATGTTGCTGTTATTGTTTTTGTACTGGTGTTCTTGTTGCTAGTATTGCCTGCTATGAAACAACAGCACTGAGCTCTCAGAAGGTTGAAGGCTGCATGCCAGAACTTCTTCCCGGACTCTAATTTTTTGACGTTTTTCTTCAAGGTCCCTCGCTTAATCAACAATCTATGTCTTGTATAGTGAAAGAGGAAAAATGAAGAAAAATAAATGTCATTCTTCTCATTGAGCCTCCCCTGGGGAGGCATAAGGTTTTGGTGCATCCCCAGGTAGGTTTACATGGCCTTGTAAACCTAAGGATGCATCAAAATCCATGAGTGTTGCATATGAACACCCACCGCAGCCCCCATGGAACATTTCTCTAGAGCGGAGTAAGGCAAAGCAGCGATTTGCACTGCCTTCCTCCATATCTATGAGGTCATTCCAAGCCACACACAGTGGGTTTGCGGGGCCTCATAAATAGGATTTGGTGGTTTGACCCACTGTTGCATCACAAAAAGTGATACAACAGTGCCCCAAGGGGCTCATACATTTCCCCCCTGTGTGCAGTGATACACATGTAAACAGTTGCTTGACAACTGGTCCACATGTCTGTCATCTGGTGGCTAGCGTGAACAGCACTCTATTGCAAATCTTGCCCAACCAATGGCAGCACATCGCGATCAGCACTGGAATAGCAACTCTGGCAAAATAGGTCCAGCTGGGAACCTTCCAATTTGGGCAGTGGGCCACCACAAATTCCAAAAATTCCACTCCTTCCACAAAAGAAAAGGTAGATGGTCCAGTGCTAACATTTTAGCCAGCTTCCCATTGTACAAACGTGCCATTAGATGGTTGTGTTTGCAGTGTACATCCTGCTTAAACATGCCCATAATAGTAGCCTGTTTTTTTCCTTTTCTTGTGCCACTGACGCGGGCAAATTCCGGAGCGAACAAAGAGATAGTAGACTTAATGTGCGCCTTGGGGCAGTCACTCATTGCTGTGGTGTCTCCATCTGACTCTTGTGCCATTTTGAGAATACTGAGCTGGGTGCTGCTGGTGCACTGCTGGGGAAATGGCAGCTTTGAATAAAGCTGTCACCCTCTTTTTCCTCATCACCTCCCACCATGATTGGAGCTGATTCCCCCCTCTCACCACCACCTGCAGCAGTTTGTTTAGTGTTCCTACTGCCATGTCCTTTAGGATAGTCCAATCATCTACGTACCGATTATATACATTTTGTCCTATCCACATGACATAACAGTCCTACACAGGTTGCCTTTTACCTAGTAGATTACTTCTGTCTCTTCGACACCAGGCTCTCTGTACCCTATCTTAATCCCTGTACCTGCCGTACATTAAATGTCCCCAGGCACAGCAGATTTATTCTGTATGAGGGTACCGCTGAACTCTGTTGTGGGCTCTGACCTCTGCTAATGCCTGTCCTGGATGCTGCATCACGCTCCAACACCCTGTGGAGGACCACATCATCCAGGGTGCAACACGAGCCCACTCAGGTGTTTCGAGTCCTGCTGACAAGGGGGAGGCACCGGACCATCTTCGCGCATAAAGCACAGCCTCAGCCCCCACAGCGTGGGTCCCGTTGTTAAATCAACGCCTTCTCCTGGTGACACCGCTGATCTCTGTTGTGGGTGCTGAGCTTTGCCAACGCCTGTCCTGGACACTGCATCACACTCCAACACCCTGTGGAGGACCCCATCATCCAGGGTGCAACGCGAGCCCACTCACGTGTTTCGAGTCCTGTTGACAAGGGGGAGGCACCGGACCATCTTCGCGCATAAAGCGCAGCCTCTCCCTCCGCAGCGTGGGTCCCGTTGTTGAATCCACGCCTTCTCCTGGTGACACCGCTGATCTCTGTTGTGGGCGCTGACCTCTGCTAACACCTGTTCTGGACGCTGCATCACGCTCCAACACCCTGTGGAGGACCACATCATGCCACTGGAATCAAGCTATCCTGGCTGAGGAGGGGTGAAACCCCGAAACCGATCCTAAGATGCTTGTTTCCAGTCCAGGGAGGACCTGGCTTGGCAGTTCGGGCTGGACTGTTCCCATGAGGCACAGGGCCAAGACTGATTTGCATATGGCTGGGTTCAAACTGGAATGGCATGGTGAGCAAAAGAACGATGGATTTAGGCCCAGATCTGTGTACTGGGGTGAATGTATGACATTGTTCTGCATTCTGTCCATCAACTGTTGTTTTTGCATTTGTCACCCCGAGTGGGACGGGTATGCTCAGACGTGAGTCCCGTGCTCTCCATGCCACTGGAATCAAGCTATCCTGGCTGAAGAGGGGTGAAACCCCGAAACCGGTCCTAGGATGCTTGTTTCTAGTCCAGGGAGGACCTGGCTTGGCAGTTCGGGCTGGACTGTTCCCATGAGGCACAGGGTCAAGACTGATTTGCATATAGCTGGGTTCAAACTGGATTGGCATGGTGAGCAAAAATATGATGGATTTAGGCCCAGATCTCTGTACTGGGGTGAAGGTATGACATTGTTCTGCTTTCTGTCCATCAACTGTTGTTTTTGCATTTGGCACCCCGAGTGTGACGGGTATGCTCAGACTTGAGTCCTGTGCTCTCCATGCCACTGGAATCAAGCTATCCTGGCTGAAGGGGGGTGAAACCCCGAAACTGGTCCTAGGATGCTTGTTTCCAGTCCAGGGAGGACCTGGCTTGGCAGTTTGGGCTGGACTGTTCCCATGAGGCACAGGGTCAAGACTGATTTGCATATGGCTGGGTTCAAACTGGAATGGCATGGTGAGCAAAAAATCGATGGATTTAGGTCCAGATGTATGTATTGGGGTGAATGTATGACATTGTTCTGAATTCTGTCCAACAACTGTTGTTTTTGCATTTGTCACCCTGAGTGGGACGGGTATGCTCAGACGTGAGTCCCGTGCTCTCCATGCCACTGGAATCAAGCTATCCTGGCTGAAGAGGGGTGAAACCCCGAAACCGGTCCTAGGATGCTTGTTTCTAGTCCAGGGAGGACCTGGCTTGGCAGTTCGGGCTGGACTGTTCCCATGAGGCACAGGGTCAAGACTGATTTGCATATGGCTGGGTTCAAACTGGATTGGCATGGTGAGCAAAAATATGATGGATTTAGGCCCAGATCTCTGTACTGGGGTGAAGGTATGACATTGTTCTGCATTATGTCCATCAACTGTTGTTTTTGCATTTGGCACCCCGAGTGTGACGGGTATGCTCAGACTTGAGTCCTGTGCTCTCCATGCCACTGGAATCAAGCTATCCTGGCTGAAGGGGGGTGAAACCCTGAAACTGGTCCTAGGATGCTTGTTTCCAGTCCAGGGAGGACCTGGCTTGGCAGTTCGGGCTGGACTGTTCCCATGAGGCACAGGGTCAAGACTGATTTGCATATGGCTGGGTTCAAACTGGAATGGCATGGTGAGCAAAAAATTGATGGATTTAGGTCCAGATGTCTGTATTGGGGTGAATGTATGACATTGTTCTGAATTCTGTCCAACAACTGTTGTTTTTGCATTTGTCACCCTGAGTGGGACGGGTATGCTCAGACGTGAGTCCCGTGCTCTCCATGCCACTGGAATCAAGCTATCCTGGCTGATGAGGGGTGAAACCCCGAAGCCGGTCCTAGGATGCTTGTTTCCAGTCCAGGGAGGACCTGGCTTGGCAGTTCGGGCTGGACTGTTCCCATGAGGCACAGGGTCAAGACTGATTTGCATATGGGTGGGTTCAAACTGGAATGGCATGGTGAGCAAAAAAACGATGGATTTAGGCCCAGATCTCTGTACTGGGGTGAATGTATGACATTGTTCTGCATTCTGTCCATCAACTGTTGTTTTTGTATTTGTCACCCCGAGTGGGACGGGTATGCTCAGACGTGAGTCCCGTGCTCTCCATGCCACTGGAATCAAGCTATCCTGGCTGAAGAGGGGTGACACCCCGAAACCGGTCCTATGATGCTTGTTTCCAGTCCAGGGAGGACCTGGCTTGGCAGTTCGGGCTGGACTGTTCCCATGAGGCACAGGGCCAAGACTGATTTGCATATGGCTTGGTTCAAACTGGAATGGCATGGTGAGCAAAAGAACGATGGATTTAGACCCAGATCTGTGTACTGGGGTGAATGTATGACATTGTTCTGCATTCTGTCCATCAACTGTTGTTTTTGCATTTGTCACCCCGAGTGGGACGGGTATGCTCAGACGTGAGTCCCGTGCTCTCCATGCCACTGGAATCAAGCTATCCTGGCTGAAGAGGGGTGAAACCCCGAAACCGGTCCTAGGATGCTTGTTTCTAGTCCAGGGAGGACCTGGCTTGGCAGTTCGGGCTGGACTGTTCCCATGAGGCACAGGGTCAAGACTGATTTGCATATAGCTGGGTTCAAACTGGATTGGCATGGTGAGCAAAAATATGATGGATTTAGGCCCAGATCTCTGTACTGGGGTGAAGGTATGACATTGTTCTGCTTTCTGTCCATCAACTGTTGTTTTTGCATTTGGCACCCCGAGTGTGACGGGTATGCTCAGACTTGAGTCCTGTGCTCTCCATGCCACTGGAATCAAGCTATCCTGGCTGAAGGGGGGTGAAACCCCGAAACTGGTCCTAGGATGCTTGTTTCCAGTCCAGGGAGGACCTGGCTTGGCAGTTCGGGCTGGACTGTTCCCATGAGGCACAGGGTCAAGACTGATTTGCATATGGCTGGGTTCAAACTGGAATGGCATGGTGAGCAAAAAATCGATGGATTTAGGTCCATATGTATGTATTGGGGTGAATGTATGACATTGTTCTGAATTCTGTCCAACAACTGTTGTTTTTGCATTTGTCACCCTGAGTGGGACGGGTATGCTCAGACGTGAGTCCCGTGCTCTCCATGCCACTGGAATCAAGCTATCCTGGCTGAAGAGGGGTGAAACCCCGAAACCGGTCCTAGGATGCTTGTTTCTAGTCCAGGGAGGACCTGGCTTGGCAGTTCGGGCTGGACTGTTCCCATGAGGCACAGGGTCAATACTGATTTGCATATGGCTGGGTTCAAACTGGATTGGCATGGTGAGCAAAAATATGATGGATTTAGGCCCAGATCTCTGTACTGGGGTGAAGGTATGACATTGTTCTGCATTATGTCCATCAACTGTTGTTTTTGCATTTGGCACCCCGAGTGTGACGGGTATGCTCAGACTTGAGTCCTGTGCTCTCCATGCCACTGGAATCAAGCTATCCTGGCTGAAGGGGGGTGAAACCCTGAAACTGGTCCTAGGATGCTTGTTTCCAGTCCAGGGAGGACCTGGCTTGGCAGTTCGGGCTGGACTGTTCCCATGAGGCACAGGGTCAAGACTGATTTGCATATGGCTGGGTTCAAACTGGAATGGCATGGTGAGCAAAAAATTGATGGATTTAGGTGCAGATGTCTGTATTGGGGTGAATGTATGACATTGTTCTGAATTCTGTCCAACAACTGTTGTTTTTGCATTTGTCACCCTGAGTGGGACGGGTATGCTCAGACGTGAGTCCCGTGCTCTCCATGCCACTGGAATCAAGCTATCCTGGCTGATGAGGGGTGACACCCCGAAGCCGGTCCTAGGATGCTTGTTTCCAGTCCAGGGAGGACCTGGCTTGGCAGTTCGGGCTGGACTGTTCCCATGAGGCACAGGGTCAAGACTGATTTGCATATGGGTGGGTTCAAACTGGAATGGCAGGGTGAGCAAAAAAACGATGGATTTAGGCCCAGATCTCTGTACTGGGGTGAATGTATGACATTGTTCTGCATTCTGTCCATCAACTGTTGTTTTTGTATTTGTCACCCCGAGTGGGACGGGTATGCTCAGACGTGAGTCCCGTGCTCTCCATGCCACTGGAATCAAGCTATCCTGGCTGAAGAGGGGTGACACCCCGAAACCGGTCCTATGATGCTTGTTTCCAGTCCAGGGAGGACCTGGTTTGGCAGTTCGGGCTGGACTGTTCCCATGAGGCACAGGGTCAAGACTGATTTGCATATGGCTGGGTTCAAACTGGAATGGCATGGTGAGCAAAATAACAATGGATTTAGGCCCAGATCTCTGTACTGGGGTAAATGTATGACATTGTTCTGCATTCTGTCCATCAACTGTTGTTTTTGCATTTATTCTGGATTGTGCATCACGCTCCAACACCCTGTGGAGGACCACATCAACCAGGGTGCAACGCGAGCCCACTCAGGTGTTTCGAGTCCTGCTGATGAGGGGGAGGCACCGGACCATCTTTGCGCATAAAGTGCAGCCTCTACCCCCGGAGCGCGGGACGTGCCAGGCGAAGCCCGGGTCATGGGTGGGCCCGTCTGAGCCCGTCCGAGACTGACCAAGGCTGGGTTGGGCCACCACCGTTAATTTGATATATGTGAGTTCTTATGTTTGACGATTGCGTATTAGCTAATGTAGCGTGCTGTTGAACCAGGGTGAGTCTTTGGGGGCTTTTAAGAGTGAAGTTTAAGGATTAAATTACTTGAATTATAGTGGGGAGCATGCTGACTCTATTCAACTGATTAATACCTGCTACTCGTAATTTGGACCGAGGAGGCTTAGATACCAAATAAGTATGGGGAAAGGCACCTCCCGCCCACAAGGCCAAACACTAGGTAGAAAGCCCCTGTGCGAACCCCTACCATCAAACCTACAGCTATTGATAAAATGTTGCAGCAAGCAATAGGAGCCGTCTCCGGTGAAATAGAACGCACTGAGAGACACCTTTCTTTAACACCAACGATTCCAAGAACCTCACCATTTACGGAGTCAGGAGTACTTAACTCTTCCCAAACACTAGATCCCCCGACCACTCTAGATTTATCGTCTGTACAAGAAATCATAGCCCAGGAAACTCCCAGCAACATTGACACGGCACGGGGGGGGGCAAAAAGGAAAGGAGCTTATCGGAAACATAAAGATCATAAGGGAGGGAAACATGTGATCCACACTCTCGTGGTGGCGCCTAATCAACTGCCAGAGGGACATGTAGCTGGGGATAGTAACAAACCAGTGGAGCCATCGATATGGGCACTACACCTGGTAAAAGAGCTTAAAACCTATCTTGAATATCTTATAAAATCCGAGCTAGAAGTTGCAATGAGACGCATTAATAAGCTGTCCTCACTGGTAGACTCCTGGGGGTGTAAAATCGATACCATTTTGCATACAACTGAATCTATTAAATCCTTGGACCAGGCTATTGCACCCCAACAAAACCACATAATTCCACTTGCTTCCACTGTGCTATGCCTCCCTGAAGGGCAAAAACCACCAGCGCAAATGATTGCACCTGCCGGGATTATTCCCTTAACCCAAGAAAACCAGGCCCCAGTTACTCTCCAACACAGGGCAACACACACAGTAGATAACGCTCATGGCACTAGGGCTATGGGAATATCTTTAGATCTGCCAACGGAACATTACCCACCTAGATATGGCAAAGGAGAAAACAGGAATACATTTTAACCTAATTTAAGAGAAACTAATTCCACTTTGCCACGTATCGATTTGCCTCCAGCCTCTACTCCTTATGTTGTCATATTAGCTGGAGTACCAGAGTTGGAAGTAGGTCGTGTTGAGTCTTTCCCCGAATTGAAAAACAAAATCATTTATTGGTTAAATAAAAACAGACCTCTCCCCCCATCTGATACACAGCGAAATTCTATTTCCCATAAGGGTTAGCTGGTTGGGGCAGAGGCAGAAAGAAATTCCGGGGGACTGAGATCTGCTTAATTTTAGAGATAGTAGGGTGGTCCAACACATTCTCGTATGGCGACCGCCCAGGGAGACTAGTGGTATTCATACACTCCTCCTAGGCTATTTTTATCCCCCTAGTCCCTTGTTAGAGAGAATGGGAAGTGTGTACAAAAAGTGAGAAATGAGAGCACAGACTGGAAACTTGCTAAATATGGGCTGGGGCTCTGAAACCATCTCGCCATTTAACATTCCTGTCAGCAAAGATTTAGCCCTCTAGAACTGGTTGATTGACTAAACTCTACTGTTAAACATCTGATCCCTATAGATAATCAGCCAGATGAGTCCCAAAATTGTGAAAGATTTGAGCTTGTTGACCAACTCTCGAAGAAAATTCAAGAGGTTATACCAGTAGTTAGCACTCCAGGTGCCTCTATCAGAACATCTGGGGACTTTCACTGCACCACACAGGGACGAGTGGGGACCTCACTTCAAGCGCTACAACAGGAGGGGGTCCCCTCGCTCACACAGACTGTAAATGTAGAAAAACCTCAAAATACTAAGATCTTATCCTGGAACATAGCAGGTCTAATCTCTAAAATGGATCTCCCGGATTGGGGAGACTATATAGACACTCATGAGCTATGTCTTTTTCAAGAAACGTGGTCAACGATAGCACTGTATAGAGTAGGATATGTTGCATATTGCATTCCAGCCGTCCAGGGACCTAGAGGAAGACCCTCAGGGGGCCTTTGTATTTGGGTCGGTACACATCTGGGATGCTCCATCAAGACGATAGATACTTTTTTCCCTGATATC
This sequence comes from Triturus cristatus, assembly GCF_964204655.1. Lineage (NCBI taxonomy): Eukaryota > Metazoa > Chordata > Amphibia > Caudata > Salamandridae > Triturus > Triturus cristatus. The sequence goes on along the minus strand of NC_140593.1, from coordinate 786,602,680 downwards.
TTGTGTATCCTCCTCTCCTTTGACAACTCTCCAAAGATGGCTATTATCAACATTTACTCTCGTCCAGTGAGGCATGGGCAAACCTTGCAGGCTGTTTGGCTTCTTTTCTCCCCACTCTACCTGAGTCTATACATGTAATTATTGGAGGGGACTTTAATTGCCATTTTGAACCCCTCAATGGCATAACCACTACCATTACAAGTGAGGAAGATTCGGTCTGGGCAATTCCAGAATGTAACATCTACCCAATAAGGGGGTGGACCCCCTCATTCTTCAAATGAACTCACTCACACTTAGCCACTTGCCCAGGGCATGTAATGGTCGTTTCCCCTCTGACTGCCGGGTAATCCTACCTTTGATAAATTGGGACAGGCATCCACAATTGACTATATCCTGGTAGATGTTGAGTTATGGCACAGAATTACGGACTTTTTGGACCGACCTCGATGTGAAAGTGACCACAACCTACTGGTCCTAGCTATAGACTGGTCACCGTCTAAGGATGACCAGGGTATGCTAAAACGATCTCTCCCAAATTTAGTTGCAACTGAAGGAGGTAGAAGAGTACGATAGGGAACTTTTGAACAATCAACCAAAAAACTGGCCACCATGTACAAACAAATCATTCCCTTCTTAGAAACCGCATTCGCCGTTTCTGAAAATTGTCGAGGTTATGAATCACTGCTGGTGTTAGGCAAGAACCATCAAGATATGTTTTTGAAATTGGCGGAGTTTTTTACAATGGCAAAAATAATAACAGTTCTGACCCCGAGCTTAAACAGTCATGGTATAATAAAGCGTGTAGGGAAGCTAAACGCGCTTTGATACTAGGGATTAAGGATGGGGACAACCTATGTACCAAAGAAACCACAGCAAATTATAAACAAACCCTAGCTGAAGCTAAATCAGCGTGGGAGATTGATAAATGGGAAGCAATTAAGAAAGCTTTAGATGATAGAGATATGAGAGGCTTTTGGAACCTAGTAAAAACTGGAAAATCCGAAGGCAACTCAGTAATCGAACCATACTTGGGGGGGAAGAAGCTTGGAGATCCCATTTTAAAGTTTTATATTCAAGGCCTCTAGATGGAGATACGGATGATAGGGCATCAGATTTTGATCACATTCCCCCTCATACGGGTACACCACTCTGCACATTGGCAGAGGTCTCTTTGGCGTTGGGCAAATTGCTACCAAACAAGGCACCAGGGCTCGATAGGATCCCTGGAGACCTGTTTAGAAATGAACAAGTAGTATGGGCACCCTACCTATGGACCCAATTTAACTCTAACTTTCAAGGTACGGCGCTCCCTCCGAGCTGGGCTGGCACAGAAATTATTCCTATCTATATAAAAGGTTCCCCGCTCAATCCGGCAAATTATCGGCCAATAAGCCTCATTGATGTGACTCAAAAAATATTTGCCCGTGTGCTCCTGGGCCGATTGCAATCATGGATGGATGAGATGAGTGTACTAACTCCCCTACAAGCTGATTTTAGGTCTAAAACCTCAACCATCGACCCAATATTCAGATTGCAATTGATCCATTGGAAAACTGTAATCTTGGAGGGTGGCAGCCTTTACCTAACCTTTGTGGATCTCAAATCCGCATTTGATATGGTGCAGAGCGATCAGCTATGGGGTTTACTCCATGATATGGGAGCACCAGTATACCTTTGCCAGCAGCTGAAGCGCATACACGAAGGCACCTATGGAAGGACATGGTAAGAATGGGGAATTGACAGCTCCCTTCCCTGTTGAGAAGGGGGTGAGACAGGGATGTGTGCTAGCGCCGACTCTGTTCTTCCTCTTCCTAAATGGTCTACTTGAAACTCTCCTGGAAGTGAAGGACATAGATTCTCCAAGGTTAACGAAACGCAAAATACCAGCTTTAATGTTTGCGGACAATACGCTGCTTCTATCCAAGTCACCCATGGGTATGCAGCGGGTATTGGAAGAGATCAGCCTATTTTGCAGGAAAAGGGACCTGGAGATAAAACTCCAAAAAACTAAATATATGGTCTTCCATGCCAATACTAGTAATTGCCCACACCCACAAATGGAAGGCAGAACCCTAGAGAGGGTGCCCATTTTCGATTATCTGGGCCTTACACTTAACGAAAAGATGGATTGGGGGACTCAAGTAAAGAAAGCCAACCTAAAATTAACATAGTCCATATGGAGTATTTTAAAGGTACATAAAAATTGTACCCAAAAAGTGGTAGACCCACCAGCAGAAATCTATAAGACCCAAGCGTAGGGAGCTTCAATATATGGTGCTGAGCTTTGGGGCCACTGCCCGTCTAATACCCTATCTGTAACAGAGAACATTTTTATCAGGCAGCTGGTGGGTCTCCCAAAAAGCACCCCCTTAACTCCACTATGGATGGATTTGGGAATTTGCCCTATTGCCAACTTAATTGCCTCTCACCCACTTTTATATTGGCGCCGTCTATGGAGTATGCCTGAGCTAGAAACTTACAGGGAGGGAATTGAAGGACGTCATGTCCATTTTGGGAGCAGGGAACTTACCATGGCTGTCTTACATCGGGAATATATGCCGCGCATTGGGGAGGGCAAACATGTGGCTAACACCAGAAGATGCTTGCCCCTCTAATCCTAAAAAGTCTTTAACCCTTGCTTTTAAAGAACATAAATTTGCCCTACTGTCTCAGAGCATGAACTCATGCTGCTTGACCTCCAGGTTTTTGGATGTCAAACAGCAATACAAGTTAGAGTTGACCCTGGATAGTATCCAACCCTTTATGGTAAATAAACTGTTTTTATAATTCAGACACGGGACGCTCTCGCTCCGAGCATTTACAAATAAATGGAAGGGAGCTACTAAACTAGACTGCCCCGGATGTACTTCGACAGAAGAAACAGAACTTCATGTCATACTTTTCTGTCCTGCCTATAGAAAGTCTAGGTCAAAGTGGGTCCTCCAGCTCTGTAGAAATCTGGGGATTAGAAACTACATCGAGGTTTTTAGGCTACTAAAATATGAGATAAATCCATTATTTGTAGTCGCCACCTCTAGATTTCTATTTGCGATGTGGTGTACACGAAGAGGCATTATAAAGGAAAAAGAGCTGGGTGAAAATGCAACTGTGTTCTTTCATTAGATATGCTACTGATCTAAATTTGCACATATCTCCAATTGGGGAAATTCTTCTGAAATTTTTGTTTTGTTATGTATTTTAATGTTTTTCTTTTAAATTATTCTTGTAAATGCTCAGATTTCGATTGTTTTTAAAAGTTTTGCCTATAGAAAATCTGGTAACAGTTGATACATATGGTTGTCGATTATCGGGTGACTAGTATTATTGGGGCCAGTAAACACCTTACAAACTTGCAGCATAATATCGTTCTTGGCTCTAATGATATAACTTCCTGTAACATTTGTAATGTTATAAACAATTGTGCTTTTATGGCTTTATAGCCGAAGTAAAGTTTTTTGACTGACTGACTGACTATATGAGGGTCGCCACTTTTTTCATCCGTGGCCAACAGCCAGCTGTGCATGAGTATTTTTGTTTAGAAAATTTAAAGAATTAGTGAATGTTTTCAAAACATATAGATTCTAGAAGAAACCCTGGAGTGACCACTTTAGGATAAATGTCCTTCCAGGTTGGACCGAGACTCTGCAGGCTGATCCTTTGACAGGCAGAGACCTGACATCCCTTGCGAGGTGTCATCCTCGATGCAGAGAAGGGGTCCTTCATTCAGAACCATCAGGTGAGGGGTTAGGACTTTCCGGGGGATTCTTGGCTCCATTAGGATATATCCTAGCACTTACATATACATGCTTCACCTACATATCTAGGCTAGGTACATTCAGGTAGGCTCCGCATCGTAGGAGTACGCCAATGCTGTTGTTTTATATAATCTGCTTTTACTCATCTTATTAGCATTATGGTAAAAATGTATCTACTATTTACGATATTGGTGCTAGTGATCACATTTGTCTGCTCCTGTCTTTTGATTGTCGCAGCGAATATGTTTCATACTAGACTGATTCTTGATCAATAAATAATTATTGAAACCTTTCCAATCATCAGTCTATGTGTATTCTGAGAAAAGTAAGCACGAGTGACTGAGCGAAATATACAGTATTGTTTTCCATGATAACTGAGGAATCAGGGTTGCCATGTTCAGTGGTTGCCAGAAACTACCTATACCGCTGTAGAATACAGGCGGTGGTAGTGACACTGTAGAGCCAGCTGGTCTAATGGCTGACTCATCCTGTGGGGGTGTCCAGAGTCTGTCTGCACACCAAGCCCTGAGTTTAGGTCACCCAAAACATGCAGGTCCTGGGGGGTCCTAGGAACTACAGGGCCCTACCACAGCACTACCTGATGGTTTTTTTTTATCGGTCATTTGGCCTCCAGTACCATAGTGTGAAACAGGCTTACCTTGGTGAACACTTGTGTGGCAAATTGACAATGTTGTCCTCCTGCTTGCTAATTGTAAAGAAGTCCTAAACTGGGGAGGATAACATTTTTAGTGGGCCACTGGTGCCACTGCCAATGCCCGAAGAACTGGATGTAGGTGGGTGTGTTGACGATTGCCTCTCTGCAGTGCGTACTTTGACTGAGGTAGTGGTGGATGCCGGCCTCAGCAGGGGCCTCATAAATATGAAAACTGGAGGTGGAGGTAGTACTAGTACCATATCTCCCAGAGCAGGGTAAATAGGAGAGGTAATGTTGGTGTCCTCTGGGCCAGCTTCCATGACAGTGACTGGCTTGTCTCTTCATCCCCTTTGATTATTGTAAGGCTTTCATGAACTTTCCTTTCCCTTGTCTCTAGTGGCGGGTCTTGGACTCAGCTGGTGTCCATTACCTGTTCAGATCATTAGAAGGGGGCTTGGAGAAGATGGTAGAACACCCTTCCTTTTTCCCGCTGGACATCGGGAAGCCAATGGTTCAAGAAGAGGTGCATCTTGCTCAGCAGGAAGCTCAACCTCCTGTTCTGCTCCTACTTTAGGAAGATCTACTATTGCTGGTTGCTGCTCCTGTTGTCTGCTTTGTTCAGTTTGCTGCAAAGATTGGCTACTAATTTGCTACTGAGACAAATCCAGTTCATTCTTACTACTCATTGCTATGATTGCAGTGGTTGCCTCACTGAGAAACATGGCCTTGGGCTTAGGTTGGGTTACTAGGATACAAAAAATGGGTGCCGACCTGCACACCTGATTGTGGCTATGTTATCACGATGTAATAAGGTAATGTGTTTATGCCAATGCATGCTGCTGTGAGCTTAAGGACCTGCCTATTGGACCTGTGACCACAACTGTTAAGAAAAGGAAACGGAGAACCTCCGTTCCTGACTCACAGCGCACAGCAAAACGTCCCTAAGGTTTCACTGTTGTAAAGTAAACAATTAACATAATTTGTCTCAAACAATCAAAAACTTTATTCACAACTATAGTTGCAAACAATACTACATTCAAGGTTTCTTTGTTTGTCACAAAAAATTTACAAACACATGAACTTTCAGCTCAAAAATAATGATAATGTTCAAAGTTCAAAACTAAACACTGAAAGTGCATGAAACAGTGCACTCAAATCATCAGTTTAAACAACTTATGAAAAGGGGTCCCAATGCATTTCGGGTAGAACCCTTCATCAGGGGAAATTAATGTTGTTTCATTCTGACATGTAGTAATCTGTGGCCTCCTGCCGGAAAAATAAGACAAAGAAAAAGGAAAACAACGGGTAAGCATTAGTCAGAAGTACAATGTTATAATGACGTTATGCGATATCTGTGCTTGAAACCACTATGCGCATCTGTCGTTATAGAAAACGTTTTGCCAAAGTTGTGCAGTGAATGTGCAAATTTAATTCTACATGCAACTCAGTGGTCTCCCAAAGAAGTGAAGATCTCAGAACTGCTGGAAAAACAAAGTGTGCGATTTGTGCTTATCAAACAACCCATCTCGGCCTGAACAGGATAGGAAGAAATAGATAAATGCCATGTGATCATGTGAGAGCAGTAAACAGTTAAGTTTGACCAAAGGTCATGCTAAAGATTAATAACCTCCAGGCTCATAAACGTGAGTCTAGAAGGACTGAAAAAAACATTTGGCTTTGATAGCAAGCGTGTCTGTGTAGGAATCAAAAGCATGAGCATGAGCTGCATCCACGTTTAAAACTGCCTCTAACTTGCCCAATTATAGAAGTGCAAATCTTACCTATAGCCATCGCGAGATGACCTTGGTCTGAAAAAAGTAAAAATCCTAAATTACCCTCTATTCTATATAAGAACAAACGTGCATAGTCGACCCGTAAACATCCGACTGGTGATACGTCTTACCTTGGGAAAGTGTAAGTAGTGTTTGAGCGTGATATCTGAGGTGGAAAGACCTCCGGTTGAACTCCCATTCTAAACTGGAACCTCCCAATACTATGGTGTTCTAAGCGAGTTCACCCGCGTCTAAAGTAAGACGTGATTCCTAGCCGTCTGATTCTGTGGAAAGAGAATTGCAACTCTGCATCATTTGATTTAAAGACATACCCTCTGCGCTGATCTGAGTTCACATGACTGCGTGATTACATGAGATTTGACTGTGCGTCTGCGTTCCAAAACGCGGTACGCTTAGTGTTAGTCTGAATTCAAAGCGAGTCTAACTTTATGGAGAACCATGATTGTGAAGTGGCACGAACACAACGAACCGACGTGTCATGTCTGTGCGGACCCGAACAGTTAAAAGTAAGAAATGTAAAAAATAAGAAAATAAAAAATTAATGAAATAATTTAAGAAAAGAAGGGCCCTATTTGGAAAAATGTGACAGTATCGCGGCACTACGATCCAGAGAAGAGTGTGTGAACTACAATAGGTGAATTGAAAAGTATCTAAGAGAGTTAAGTAAACCATTCCCATGTGGTGATAATCGGTGCGATGTAATGATAGTGGGTGCAAGCACAGATGTACACTCATGATGTCACAATATGAGAACAGTACCAATACATTTTTGTCACAGAAAACATAGCAGTTCATAATGGTCATTAAGACCTTTTGGGATCAGAGTTCCAAGATACTTTATCCAAAAGGTTTCTCGTTGTGTTAGTAAAGTATGGGTTTCCTATACCAGCACGGTCATGTATTGTTTCAAGAATGGTGAATGGTATTTGGTGTATCGATCCACTGTGTAGCTAAACAAGAATTCTTGTTTCTGTTATGTGTCATACTCTTGTGTTCAATTATTCTTGTTTTTATTTTATGAGAGGTTCTGCTGACATATGTTAATCCACAAGGACAACATATGGCATATATTGCTCCCTCTGTATTGCAATCCGAGGTGTGTTAAAGCCTGATGTTTTTGCCGGTGCAGGTCTCTGGAAAAAGCACACTGGCTGGCTATACAAAATGGCCAACGGCCACTTGGTCAAACAACAAGCAAGGAGATATGGACAACACATGCATACCTATGGCAAAAAGCACACTGGGTGGCTCCACAAAATGCCTGCCAGCTACATGGTCCACCAACAACAACAAGCGAGGGGGCATGGACACAAAAAAGAACACACGAAGGTCTATTGGAAGAGCACACTGTCTGGCTACACAAACTGGCCACGTGCCACATGGTCAAACTAAAACAAGCAAGGAGGCATGCACAACAAAGAACACATGCATGCCTGTGTCAAAAGCCCACTGCTGGATGCACAAAATGGCCACCAGCCACATTGCCAACCAAAAACAACAAAGGAAGGAGGCATGGACACAACAAAGAACAGATTCAGGTCTATGGCAAAAGCACACTGGCTGGCTATACAAAATGGCCACTGGGTCAAACAACAAGAAGCAAGGAGGTATGATGGACACAACAAAGAATGCATGCAGATCTATGGCAAAAGCAAACTGACTGGCTTTACAAAGTGACCACTGGCAACATGGCCCAACAAAAACAACAAGCAAGGAGGCATTGCCACAATAAAGAACACATGCAGGCCTATGGCAAAAGCACACTGGCTGGCTACACAAAATGGCCACCAGCCACATGGTAAATCAAGAACAACAAGCAAGGTGGCATGGATGCAACAAAGAACACATGCAAGCCTAGGGCAAAAGCACACTGGCTGGCTACACAAAATGTTCGAGGTTGTATGACTTAACAACGCATTCCGTTGTAATGCATGCCTTTACCATGCATGCGTTACAATGCGAATCCCATCACTACGCATATCCTTTACCACGAAAATGCCTTTTACACGCATACTTTTACAACGATTTCTGTTGTTAAAATATGCATGTTAATGGCATTTTCATGTTAAAGGATATCACCCTAAAAATGTACCCTTTAAATTTACCCCTGCGCAACATCACCCCCTCATTCCCCCTTACCTCTCCTCTCCTTCATCTTCCGAGGTGACGTTGCACATCGTTAAGAGGAAGCGGAAGTGTCCTTCCGTTTCCTCTAAAGGCACCGATTGCCTCCACATCTTTTTGTTCAAACGACGGAAACAGGTGCGTTTTAAAAATAAATAAATTGGGGGGGTGCCCCCCCAGCCCCCTTTTTTAATCCCATGCTTTTTTGGGGGGGAGACCCCCCAAAACCCCCTTTTTTTCTTTTAACTTTAGCACACGCCTTTACTACATATCTCATAGTAGAGGTATGCGTGGTAAAGGCTATTCGTTGTAACCACGCATGCGTTGTAATGCATGCGTGGTTATGATTATGTGTGGAAACGGCTGCGTTATAGTGGCCATTTCCCAATGGTCACCTGCCACATGGTCAAACAAAAATTAAGAAAGCATGAACAGCAAAGAACATATGTGCAGGCCTATGGACACTAACTACACAAAATACCCCCCCGGCCACAAGGCATGGAGAACAAAGGCAAATGGTGGCTTCGGCAAACAAATACTGGCCAAACAAAGGAGGCATAGTAACAAGGAAGAAAACACTACCATTAATTCAGCAATGCCAAAAACAACAAGCATTTGCAATGCAAAAGGTTTCGCATTTGCGAGAGTTTGAGCTATTGTCATTGCAAATAACAATGCCTTTTGGTTATGTGTTTTGTTACGCACTTCGGACTTTTCAGGTTTTCTGAACACATGAATAAAGGCATTGTCATTTACAATAGAAAATACTCTAAGAATGCTCCCTCATGACCTATATTTCTTTTCAATATTGTAAATGTACATTCAACATGGGCCTTGCATAGAATATAACCATGACCAAATCCAAAAACATAAGAATCTTAACTCTTATTTATTTAATTTCTTTTATTTTATCAAAATTATTTTTTATTCATTGATTTTCTTTCTTTTATCAAAATCATTTTTATATCATCTTTATCATGTGTGTATATACAATAAATAGAATCAATAAGTACATGTAACTTCACGATACAATGGCAATTGTATACAACAACATCATATACCTCCGGTCGAGAGACAAACCAAAAAAGCATTCCCACCAACTCTCATACATTCATTTCTCTCAGTCCACATTCATACCCCATTCACAACTACATGTATCTGGGAAGTGGGAGACACCGTTGTTTTCAATCTCCACGACCATTTAGGACAACTGCATAGAGCAGGATCTGAATAGCTATGGTCAACGTGTTTCGGTGGTTTAAGAAGAGAACAGGCACCACCTTCATCAGGACCAGCCAGATAACAGACAAATATCTCAACAGGCTGGTGACACTACTGTTATCTTTCCAACAGTAGAAATATTCTTTATAGTCGTGAACCTAATGCCTAATACAATATTTACAATATCAATAGCTCAAATTGTCGTAAATGCAAGACCTATTGCATTTTAAATGCTTGTTTCCTTTGCTCCTTCTTAAAAAAAATGTTATAACTATGCCTTGCCAAACACTTACGGACTGTGGAAATTGGTCTATGTAGCAAAAACTAAAACGAGACTGAGGGAAGTCTCCCCTGCCAGCTTGTAAGTGAGAATATCAGAGTGTTCTCAGCAGGAAAAGAGGTGAATGCCTCTTGGAGTGAAGCCACCTGCTGCTGTTCTTTAAGTGTGCGGCCTTCATGCGCTCTCTAATGTAGGTCCTTATGGGTGAAGAGAGACTGCGAGAGTACAATACCGAGCTGAGTGCCCTCTCAGAAATGGACTAATTGATTCTGGGCATTAGAGATGCGCCGGCAGACAGTTTGGAATAGAAAAGAGCACACTTACGCAGATTCGACAACCCCACACCACTTGCTCCTTTCTGTTTATTTTGTATAACGTGGACACAAACACTGCTTCCGGCATGTTACACTGTGCTTGTTTCTTGTGTAGAACCACTGTTACGCTTCAGAAACCTTTCTGACAACTGCGGTAACACTGCATGTTTGCTTACACGAGAAGGATGTACAGAATTGTACTGCATGCGACCCGCGATTGACAACCCCAAATCCATTCACTAAGGATCCTTCGTCTGGATTCGTAGAGAGAGGTACATTTTCTGTTAGAGGGGAGCCTTTGTAAGGACATGTTTTATGTCTGTCATTCTAACTTCTCTGGCTGTTCGGCGGGGAGGTTTGTTTGCAACATGTGCTGCTGCTGCTTAAGGATGGCTGCGCGAGTCAGCAGGGTTTCTTCACTCGCAACCCCCGCCACCGCCCCCCAATATTCTGACCCCGCGAGGAGAAGGCATCCTATTCTATGGGGGAAATGACACGGGATGCGGTTCGCAGAAATTCACAACGGCGCTGTTGCAATGTCAAAGCTAGAAGCAGAGGCCTTCGAATGGAAGTAAAACTAGGAAAGTGAAAGCGCGCCAAAGCGCGTTGTGTGTGCCTAACTTCGGAAACATGATCCGTAACTACACGCCTCCCAAACATAAGAAATAGCCTGACGACAGCCGTGAAGCAACCAATCCAGTCCGGTTGGGCCGTCCCAAAAGGAGACAGGGCGGAAACAAAGAAGCCTTGTTTTCAATGGCAGGCCACCGTTTAAGATAAATGATGATGCCAGCCAATGAAAATGATGGGCTGGGCTTCAAGTCCCCTTCTGAAATTTCCTTGATCACAATAGCCCTCGCAGAGCAAGCAGCGCATGCGCGCTGCAACGCTAGGCAAGACCTAAAAATTAAGTGAGCTAAAAAAATTAACAACAACACACATCCTCCCAAGGTATCAAATATGACACCACAAAAATACACTTTTTGCTGAAAAAACGTGAAATACAAAAAGAAAGAAACACCACATTTTTAATTTAATTCAATGTCATCCTGGCCTAAATTATTTTTTAAAACAACATATACCACAATAACAGTTGTTTCATTTACCCGATGACTAGTACTGGCAGGATGGCCCATGGACAGACTAGGCCACATAATAAAATAAATGAATATTGCACATTTAACAAACATGGAGAAAATTCACTGAACTGTGCAATTTTTTTTCCCTTACAAAAGATAAAACATTAAATGCAAACAAATAACTGGCCCCCTACTGAAACTCCAGGCCTCCCACCACAGCCAAAATCAAATGTAAAATTAAAATAAAAGCACAAATAGATATAGGTGCATGCCATCTATCAAACAAACAACACCCTTACACATAAGTTTTTGAACTTACTTGCAATATCACAAAACAAAGTCCTGTAAAATCCAATGGTATATTTGCAGCAGGAATGGCATACAGTGAGTGATCCTTCCACCCCGAAATCCAAATGAAAAGTGACCTGAGATGGACAAGGCACTGAAAGGATCCTGCTGCACAGGAAGTTGGAATTTTCGCATTAAAAAAACTACTTTAACAGTCCATTAGAGTAGAATATTCACTAGAAAACATCTTTTAGAGTAGATTTTTTATGCTTTTACCACAGCCACACACCCTCGCCAGCATCATGAAAATGTTCCCAGGAGGCTCCATGGCAACTGGAAGACGTGCTAGTGGCTGGCAAATCTTGTTGTGCTGGCCAGCACATACCAAAACAAGTTTCATGCATACAAATGGAAATATAATTCCGCCATGCGCATGAAGGCAGAAGTTAGCAGCAACTCCACAGACTTCCCGAATTCCCGCCAATTCTGGAAGTGAAATTATATTTCCGCCAGGCAACCCTTCAGGTGTTCTGTGTGGCAGCAGCAGAGCACTGAGGCTTGGAAGCTGCCATTTTGCATAGGCTGACCTTGCGCTCTACCGCCATCCATCTCTTCTCACCATCCCTTGCCTCCTGGACCCCGTGAACAAGCAGATGAACATCCACAGCATACAGGAAAGGCATCAGAAGGTTTAGTCATCTGTGTCGGGGCAGCGGATGGTGAAGGATTCACAAGGAGGTCAGAAGCGATCTCAAACTGCTGACACTATCTTCGCCACCTTGGCCATGCCCCCTAAAACTAGATCTATGTAAATGATATTTGTTTCCTCACAACAACTAACTAAGGATGCAGAAGTCCTGATTTTATTATCAAAACTCCAATGCTGAAAACTCTCTGAGCTACAGGTACTAACCATAATATTTCTCAGACATTTAAGAGAGAAAACCTTTCCAATGTTGCCTCCAGGGTTTTCTTTCATTTTAAAAATGGAAATGGCAAGTCTGGTATGTGTAAAGTGTGTTACATTCTGGATTGCAATGACATTTTGAAGGTTGTTTCAAAGGATGGCATGTTCTTTGAGGCTGACCCTGGGCATATATGTCTAAAATATGCGTGCCTATCTTTATCATTTGTTATACTATGGAGAATATGAACATGTTGGCTCCTATCAGGACATAATCAAAAACTGTGTAAAATTGGCCAAAGTTCTTCAAATGTGTGTGCTGTAAATATTGAAAACACTGCTATAAAATGTACTGTCTCATATTCATATTGTCTCTCCTTGTATCGCCTAAACAAATTGTATTTTTATTTTTTACCATTTTGATTTCACCTAGACTCGGTGCACCACACTGTGATACATTCAACCGATTGGCCCAGATTTACTGTTGATTAAAATTTAGATTTTCCAAGTAATCATGATGGAAAGTCCTAATTTTATTAAGGACAGAGCCTCAAATATTATGCTTCACTCCCCTGCTTTATCACTCACAGCAGCCAGCGAAGAAAAGTGAAATGTTATTGCACAAACAAATAAAGAGATGGAAAAACTACAAAATGACACAATAAAGGTTCTCAAACAGTATATAGAGAAGGCATTGCCCTAGCCCTTCCTCTTTCTTGGTGCAACAAAAGTCTATTGAAGTTGTAACAGGAATGGAAATGAAACAAAGTACATCAACACTCCAACGTGAAGAAGAAAAGTATCCAATTGTTGAAGTCCGATGCCTCACTGTCCTGATTGAGGAACTGTAAATTGCGCCACTATAAAAAAGTGAGAGCAAATTTATTAAGAATGTTAAAATACTAAAGGATGGGATTGCATCAAATTCACATCACATTTATTTAAAGAAATAAATACAATAAATATGAAGGGAAATTAACCCCTCAAAAACAAGCGGTGCGATAATATCTGCCTCAATGTCCTTAATAAAATTAGAAATTTCCATCATGATTACTTAGAAAATCAAGATTTTATGCTATTTGAAAACAGATTAATAATTGGTAAAAAAACGTGGTCAATAGGATTATGCTAAAAAGTTGTATGCAAACATAGTATCGATGTTTAATATCGATGTGGCACTATATTGACCTGCAAGTATATCATCGACCAGAATATCAACATGCAGGTAAGAAATATTGTTTTACTTAATATCAAAGTTAGTAATATCGTTAGTAAAAATATCGTTGTTAATAATATCAAAATGTATTTTAGTGTCCTGTATTTTAGTATATGTGTTAAAAGTATGTGATTTAAATATTTTGCATAAGTATAGCTTATTTTTGTATTGATTGTTTGACATTTTTAGAAATAATTAATTTTATGATAATTTTTGCGTATGTTAGTTCCAGAGCGGGTTGTGGATTTATAGGAGAATAAGGTGGGAAGTAATTTTGTTATAATATATTTATTAATAATGTTTAGAAGTTATTAATTTTATAAAAATAAAGGGGTCTATTATGATGTCGGGCGGATCGCCACCGCCCGCATGGCGGTGGCAATCCGCCCGACATCATCTCCTGCCCGCCTCCAATTCCCCCGCCATATTATGATGGCGGGGGTACCGCGGCGGACGGGAATACTGCCTGCCGCTTTTCTGCCCGGTCGAGGAGTCGAGCGGGCGGAAAAGGGTTGAATATGATGGCGGTGTCTGCTAGTCACCGCCATCCATATTACAATGGGAGCAGGAGGCCGCCTTTCCATGGCCGCAATGAAAGGAATGCAGATTTTGCAGTTGGGGGCCTGTTGTGGGCCCCCGGGATGTTGGGGGGGGCACATGGGGGGTACCTATGGTACCCCCCTATTGGCGCGGACAAAGTGGCAGGAACCGCGCGGTGCCTGTCACCTTGTGCATGCCAATGCACAATGTGTATTCCCAGCATTGTGGTGCCACAATGCTGGGAATAGAGGCTGTCACTGCCACGGTGGCATCCTAATTGCCGGTGCGGTACTGCCGCACCACTGTCGGCCAGTCCCAGCACCGCCGCCATCCTAATAGGCCCCTAAATATTGCATTTTAGTTCCGCAGCAGGTTGTGGGTTTATAGGGCAATAGAGTGGGAAGTAATTTAATTATAATTAATTAATTAATAATTTTAATGAATTAGTATTTTTGTATTTAATAATTTATATTGTTAATTGTGTTAATTAATTTGTTCTTAATTAGTTAGGAATTATTAATTATTAATTGGTAAATATGTTAATTGTGTCATTTTTTTAGGAGCGGGTTGTGGGTTTATAGGGGAGTAAGATGGGAAGTAATTTAATTATAATTAATACATTAGTAATTTTATTAATTAATATTAATGTATTTACTATTTTATTTTGTTACATAATTTGTTATTAATTAGTTATTAATTGGATATTAATTATTAATTGGTAAATATGTTTGTTGTCTTATTTTTTTAGGAGCGGGTTGTGGGTTTATTAGGGAGTAGGGTGGGAAGTAATTTAATTATAAATAATAATTAATAATTTTTATTAGTCAATATTTGTGTATTTAATATGTTATAATGTTAATTGTGTTAGATAATGCATTATTAATTAATTATTATTTGGTTATTCATTATTAATAATTAATTGCTAAATATGTAATTGTGTCATGTTTTTTAGGAGCAGGTTATGGGTTTATAGGGGAGTAGTGTAGGAAGTAATTAAAATGTAATACATTTTTTAATATGTTTTATATAATATTTAGTTATTGCTGTTATATAGTCTTAATAGTGTGAATTAATTTATTACTACTTGTTTTTACTTTGAGTGTTCATTGTTATTAGTTAATTAATTCATTGTTAAGCAATTATGTTATTTGTGCCATATTTTACAATATTGGTGTTGTTATTTATAGGGGGATTTGGTGGAAGGTAAATTATTTTTTATTATTTAAGTATTTGTTAATTAATGTTTATTATTTTGCTGGAGTGGGAATACTAAATTATTCTACTCCGCTATCCAACACTTTCCCTACTGTTGCAATTGTTGGAGTGGGAATAGTAATTGTATCCCCTCTCCTATCCAACACTCCCTACTGTTGCACTCAGTGGAGTGGGAATAGTAAATTATTACCCTCCGCTATCCAACACTTTCACTACTGTTGCACTTGCTGGAGTGGGAATAGTAAATGATTCCCCTCCGCTATCCAACACTTTCTCTACTGTTGCACTCCCTGGAGTGGGAATAGTAATTTTATCCCCTCCGCTACCCAACACTTTCCCTACTCTTGCACTCCCTGGAGTGGGAATCTTAAATGTATCCCCTCTGCTATCCACCCCTTTCCCTACTGTTGCGCTTGCTGGAGTGGGAATAGTGAATTATTCCCCTCCGCTATGCAACACTTTTGTATAGTTGCACTTGCTGGAGTGGGAATAGTAGTTTTATCCCTTCCGCTATCCAACACTTTCTCTACTGTTGCACTTGTTGGAGTGGGAATAATAGTTGTATCCCCTACGCTATCCAACACTTTCTCTACTGTTGCACTTGTTGGAGTGGGAATAATAGTTGTATCCCCTACGCTATCCAACACTTTCCCTACTGTTGCACTCTGTGGAGTGAGAATAGTAAATTATACCCCTCCGCTATCCAACACTTTCCCTACTGTTGCAATTGCTGGAGTGGGAATAGTAAATTATTCCCCTCCGCTATCCAACACTTTCCTTACAGTTGCACTTGTTGGAGTGGGAAACGTAATTTTATCCCCTCCGCTATCCAACACTTTCCCTACTGTTGCACTTGCCAGAGTGGGAATATTAAATATTCCCCTCCATTATCCAACACTTTCCTATTGTTGCACTTGCTGGAGTGGGAATAGTAATGTTTTCCCCTCCGCTATCCTACACTTTCCCTACTGTTGCACTTGTTGGAGTGGGAAACGTAATTTTATCCCCTCCGCTATCCAACACTTTCCGTTATCCAACACTTTCCTATCGTTGCACTTGCTGGAGTGGGAATAGTAATGTTATCCCCTCCGCTATCCAACACTTTCCCTACTGTTGCATTTGCTGGAATGGGAATAGTAAATTATTCCCCTCCGCAATCCAACACTTTCCTACTTTTGCACTTCGCTGGAGTAGGAATAGTAATTTTATCCCCTCCTCTATCCAACACTTTCCCTATTGTTGCACTTGCTGGAGTGGGAATGGTAATGTTATCCCCTCCGCTATCCAACACTTTCCCTACTGTTGCACTTGCTGGAGTGGGAATAGTAATTTTATCCCCTCCGCTATCCATCACTTTCCCTACTCTTGCACTCCCTGGAGTGGGAATAGCAATTGTATCCCCTCCGCTATCCAACACTTTCCCTAGTGTTGCATTTGCCGGAGTGGGAATGTTAAATATTCCCCTCCGTTATCCAACACTTTCCTATTGTTGCACTTGCTGGAGTGGGAATAGTAATGTTATCCCCTCCGCTATCCAACACTTTCCTATTGTTGCACTCGCTGGAGTGGGAATTGTAAATTATTCCCCTCCGCAATCCAACACTTTCCTACTGTTGCACTCGCTGGAGTGGGAATAGTAATTTTATACCCTCCGCTATCCAACACTTTCCCTACTTTTACAATCCCTGGAATGGGAATAGTAATTTTATCCTCTACGCTATCCAACATTTTCCCTTCTGTTTTAGTTAATGTAGTGGAAAATGTTGTTTTAAAATTAAATAATTATTTTATTACAAGGTAATGGTGTAGTTGCGCTTCGCGCTGCGGTGATCGTTGTGCATTTTTAACTCTCCCGTTTTTTGTATTTAATTTTATTTATTTTATTACCCTTGGTTTTACTCTGGGATCAGGTAGGGGCTCCCCTCCCTCTTACCGCATTTAATCTGTACAAGCACCGCCGTTTGGTGGGTCCGGGTCACGGGTGGGTCCATAGTCCTGTTTGGGCGCCATCTTTGGTTGGGCTGGTTCCTCTTTCCCCCGGCGGGCGCCATTTGGAGCGCTACTGCACATGGACAGCCTCGGGGGACACCTATTTAAGGCGGTCCTCTTTTCACCGGTAACCTCGACAAGGTAATGGTGTAGTTGCGCTTCGCGCTGCGGTGATCGCTGTGCATTTTTAACTCTCCCGTTTTTTGTATTTAATTTTATTTATTTTATTACCCTTGGTTTTACTCTGGGATCAGGTAGGGGCTCCCCTCCCTCTTACCGCATTTAATCTGTACAAGCACCGCCGTTTGGTGGGTCCGGGTCACGGGTGGGTCCATAGTCCTGTTTGGGCGCCATCTTTGGTTGGGCTGGTTCCTCTTTCCCCCGGCGGGCGCCATTTGGAGCGCTACTGCACCTGGACAGCCTCGGGGGACACCTATTTAAAGACGTCCCCCCCGCGCAGCGGGGTCCCGCAGTGGGACGCCGTCGCTTAGCCGGAGTCGTGCCAGAGTCCTGCCCGTCTGCGCCCGTCCGTGCTGAGGACGCACTGGGCGCAACGGGTTTGTCTGAGGCTCATGCGTGTTAAGTGTCGGGATGATTACCTATTCAAATCTCACTTTGCGATCTATTGGTCACTCTATTCCGAAGTGTGATCAGCTTCAGATTCATCCGCTAAGTGGCCCTTGTCAGTGCGCCTGCAGAAGATGGGCACTTGGCTCTCCTGTTTGCATCCGTAAGGGAATTTCCTCTACTGCTCCTCGAGGTAAGGGCGTAACGCCTACACTTCGAATATTTAGTTTAAATGTTAGGTCTCTGGTTCAACATCATATAGCCTTTTATGACCTCATACAGGAGGAGTCTCCTGATATATTTGCGATCACGGAAACGTGGTTGCAGGAACACGATGCAGCCATTATTAACTTGGCTTTCCGCCCGGAGTATTCCATCTTTACACTAAATCGGTCAACTAGAGGCGGGGGTATCGCCTTGGCTGTTAAATCTAGTTTCTCCTGTAGTTGGAAGGTCTTAAATATTGCTGGATGTGAAAGTGCCTTTTTCAAGATCTCGATCAGCCCCCAGTTTACGATCTCGGGGATGGTGGTTTATCGACCCCCAGGCAGTGATGTTGCATTTAGAGAAGCCTTCCCTGATGCCGTTAGCTCTTTGGCAAGTGGCTGTGCCAATTTTTCTATTTTGGGAGACCTTAATCTCCACTTTGACAATAAGAGCATATCGGCAGTCAATAATATCTTAGCTGACCTTGAGGCCCTCCAATTGGATCAAAAGGTAGCTCAACCCAGTCATGTAGGAGGGCACACGCTAGATCACTTCTTTACTAATCTTTCGGAAACTTCAATCTCCTCCATAACACCCTTGGGGTGGACGGACCGTTTTCTAGTGCCCATTCGAGCTCCTTTGACTGAGACTCCTTCTATCCTTCCTCCCAGATTAGTCCTTAGAAGGCATTGGAATAAACTTAGATTAGAGGATTTACAGGAGGTCTTGGCTGCAGATCCGCTGGGACCCCTGGAGAATGTTGAACTGGGTTATGACCAGTTCTGCCAGTGGATCACTAGGGCGCTTGACTTATTGATTCCTATTATGGCTAGTAAATCTCGCGCTAGAGATTCGAGCTCCTGGTACAACAGCACCCTACGTGCTTTAAAGGGTACTTGTAGGCGGGCTGAGAGAGAGTGGCGGAGGCACTATGACGCGGCTAAGAAAGCGTTGTATCTGACCTCCGTCAAGGTTTACCATCGTGCCATATGTAGAGCCCGCGCGGCGTTCTACTCGGAAGAATTCCGCAACAGCTCTAATCCATCTAAATCAATATTCAAGGCCCTCAAAGATCTTTTGGCTAAAAGAACCTCCTCTCCGGTATTGGCTTCTACCTCTCATTGCGAGGCTTTGGCATCCTTCTTTTTGGAGAAAGTGCAAACTATTTACCGGGCGTTTTCTCTTACGGGGCCACCATTGGGGACTCTGGTGGCTATCCCGGGTCTCCCCACCTTGGAGTCTTTTCCTCTGCTTCTACCGGAGGAATTTGATGGAGTAACCCAAAAAATCAAGTCTGGATCACCTCTGGATCCATTAAGGCCTGTCTCCTTCAGAGATCAGTCCTTTGTGGGACGCCCTATAGTGCGTTCTCTTATTAACAGCTCGCTGGCGACGGGCATGGTCCCAGCTAAATGGAAGCGGGCAGTGGTCTCTCCTATTTTGAAGAAGCCTTCATTGGACCCTTCGAAACCGGAGAATTACCGGCCAATTTCTTTACTTCCCTGGCCGGCAAAAGTTATGGTGGCCCATGTTAACCAGGCTCTTTCTGACCATCTCATTCGAGCCAATATCCTGGATGATACTCAGCATGGGTTTCGTGCTGGGCATAGTACGGAGACAGCCCTTCTCGCCATGGTGGAACATCTGCGTAGGGTGTTGGATGGGGGACAGACGGCGGTGCTAATATTATTAGATCTGAGCGCCGCCTTCGACACTGTCTCGCACCACATCCTTCTACGTCGCCTGGAGGAGATAGGCATTGGTGGGTCCGCCTTACAGTGGTTCCGTTCCTTTCTTGACGACCGTTCCTTTTGCGTTGCTATACCACCTTGCCAGTCCAAATTCCATCCTCTGGGCTTGGGGGTGCCGCAAGGTTCCTCGCTGAGTCCTACGCTTTTCAATCTTTATGTGAGACCGCTGGCTGATGTCGTCAAGCAGTGGGGCATGACGATGGTCTCTTATGCCGACGACACTCAGCTAGCGGTCACTATCAGTGGGGATGCTGAGCATGATGCCCTCAGGTTCCAGAGTGGACTGAGGGCGGTGGCGAGTTGGATGAATGTAAATTGTCTCCAGCTCAACGCTAAAAAGACTGAGGTTATGGTCGTCGGGAAGGGGCGGGAGCTTTGGGGAGATAGATGGTGGCCACCGGAGCTTGGGCCGGTTCCAACTCCGGTCATGGAGTTGAGAAACTTGGGAGTATGGCTGGAGCCCGCTCTCAATTTCGTGGGGCATTCTAAGAAAACCGCGGCCTGCTGTTTTGGGGTTCTTCGTGGCCTGAGATCCGTCTTGAAGTTTTTCGACCCTCCAACGAGGCAGCTGGTGGTTCAGGCGACTGTAATCTCTCGCTTGGACTATGCCAGCTCCCTCCTGGTAGGGGCAAATCAGGCGGAAATTAGCCGCCTCCAACGCGTCCAAAACGCAGCAGCCAGAGCCATAGTTGGCTTGCCTTGGTCTTGCTCTGTTTCCATGACTCTCCGATCCTTGCATTGGCTACCGGTGAAAACTAGAATTAATTTTAAAGTTCTATGCATGGCCTTTAAGATCCTGAAGGGCTTAGCCCCTCGGATTCTTCAAAATCTTCTGTCTTTTTATGTACCAACTCGCTCTCTGAGATCAGTGGGCCAAGCACTTGCGGTGGTCCCGAGGTTCAAGCTTAGTCGTATGGGAGGTCGGTCCCTTCGGGTGTAAGCAGCAGTGCTGTGGAATTCTCTCCCGTTGGAGATTCGCCTGATGGACGACCTTCTGGCATTTCGTAAAGCTTTAAAAACCGTATTATTCTAATTTTTCCCCTTTAGTGTTCCCTGTTTTTTCTTTCTGTTGTTGTCAGGTGCGGCTATGTTTACCTTGTCATGCGCCAGGACGCCCCTTAGCTGGGGCAGCTGTGCGCAATACAAATGCCCCTAACATAACATAACATAACATATATATATTTTATTTTGGTATTTGTTACAGGTGTATATATATATATATATTACCTACTGGCGGTCGCCAGTAGGTAGTTATAGTTAGGACCCTCTTACCATAGGAAATCCGCAACATTCTATTTGGAATAACTTTGGCGCCGGTTGACGAATCCTCGCGAAATTTTCAAAACTAATGGGGCGCTACGCTCCGCTCCTACCCTGAAAGTCTCGGGGGGATTCGTCAAGCGGGGGCTGAGAAAAAAGGGGGGGCCCAAAATGCGTTTTTCCCATGCATTTTTCCATAGGACCTTTAGACACAGCTACAGCCCGAACGGCTGAACAGAGTTACTTGAAATTTGGCAGAGAGGTAGTCTACAGGTCAAGGAAGTGCCTTTTGTCGGTTTGGTGTAAATCTGTTCAGTAGATCCTGAGAAAATAGCATTTAAATCAATATATATATCTGTGGCAGCTTACGGTGCGCTTACGGTGCGCTTACGGTAAGCTTACCGTACGCGTACGGTGCCGTGCGCAAGCGCGATTCTGATTGGCTGTTAGATCTTAGTAAACATTCGAATCGGCCGAAACCAGGAAGCGGCGGCCGCCATTTTCTCTCTAGCACTCTGAGGGGGGGAGGAAAAACAAAGGCAAAAAACATGTAAAGGGGCTGTTTAGACAGCTCCTAACCACCTAGCCTTGATGAAGGTGTCCCCAAAGAACCCCCAAGGCCAAAAATTCAATATTTTTTTTTTTTCAAAAATCGCCGATTACGCTTACCGTACGCGTACGGTAAAAAATATTTTAAAAAAAAGAAATTATCCACACTCTCCCCAACCCGTGTGCAAATGGTGCCCGAAGTGCACTGTTTGTGCATGGCATCACTAACATTTGAAAATGTAAAAGATTACCTTTCACAACGAAGCGCATAATATGCCCTCCAAGTGCGCACGGTGCGCGAAGCGCATCGTGCGTACATGGCCCATCCAGCGTAACGTGGGCACGCGGTGCGCGTAGCGCACCGCGTGCCCACCGTGCGTGCACGGCACTAACTGCGTAAAGTGGGCGCGCGGTGCACGAAGCGCACCGCGTGCTCACTAATTGGGGGGTTACCTACCTGCTGTGCGAGTGCACCCTCGAAACAGGAAAACCCTTTGGAAACAAAAATTCACGGCTGTTTCCGGTCGTGGAGGGTTGCACCTCTCGGAGAATAATGGTGAGACTGCAGGATGGAAATTATGTCTAACCGAGTGCAGACACAGCAGCACGATGATTTTAAAAGCGGCATCCCATCACGAGGCCCACTGAAGGGCGAAATTTGTCCTTGCAAAGTCGTGCATATACACAGAACCCACCGGAGGGAGAACATTGATAAACATTCAACTACATTTCCCAGCATGCAATAGAGTGAAGCCACCATGGAAGGCACACCGGAGGCCTATAAATGAATGAGCAAGCAGGGGGAATTGGTTGACAAGCATTACTGTGGAATGACGAAATGCCTCTGAAGAAGAAGAAGGAATCTTCGAAACATGTCAGGCATGAGGACTCCAAGGTCGGAGTGGGACTGCGCTTTTGTGTACTAATTGGGGAGTTACCTACCTGCTGTGCGAGTGCGCCCTCGAAACAGGAAAACCCTTTGGAAACAAAAATTCACGGTTGTTTCCGGTCGTGGAGGGTTGCACCTCTCGAAGAATAATGGTGAGACTGCAGGATGGAAATTATGTCCAACCGAGTGCAGACACAGCAGCACGATGATTTTAAAAGCGGAATCCCATCCCGAGGCCCACTGAAGGGCGAAATTTGTCCTTGCAAAGTTGTGCATATACACAGAACCCACCGGAGGGAGAACATTGATAAGCATTCAACTACATTTCCCAGCATGCAATAGAGTGAAGCCACCATGGAAGGCACACCGGAGGCCTATAAATGAATTAGCAAGCAGGGGGAATTGGTTGACAAGCATTACTGTGGAATGACGAAATGCCTCTGAAGAAGAAGAAGAAGGAATCTTCGAAACATGTCAGGCATGAGGACTCCAAGGTCGGAGTGGGACTGCGCTTTTATGTACTAATTGGGGGGTTACCTACCTGCTGTGCGAGTGCGCCCTCGAAACAGGAAAACCCTTTGGAAACAAAAATTCACGGCTGTTTCCGGTCGTGGAGGGTTGCACCTCTCAAAGAATAATGGTGAGACTGCAGGATGGAAATTATGTCTAACCGAGTGCAGACACAGCAGCACGATGATTTTAAAAGCGGAATCCCATCCCGAGGCCCACTGAAGGGCGAAATTTGTCTTTGCAAAGTCGTGCATATACACAGAACTCACCGGAGGGAGAACATTGATAAACATTCAACTACATTTCCCAGCATGCAATAGAGTGAAGCCACCATGGAAGGCACACCGGAGGCCTATAAATGAATGAGCAAGCAGGGGGAATTGGTTGACAAGCATTACTGTGGAATGACGAAATGCCTCTGAAGAAGAAGAAGGAATCTTCAAAACGTGTCAGGCATGAGGACTCCAAGGTCGGAGTGGGACTGCGCTTTTATGTACTAATTGGGGGGTTACCTACCTGCTGTGCGAGTGCGCCCTCGAAACAGGAAAACCCTTTGGAAACATATATATATATATATATATATATATATTCTCCAAATACACGCACTCTCGAAGTGGTAGTGCTACAGAGAAAACTCTATATTGCTCGCTACGCGTTTCGACAACCTAATGCCTTGATCACACGAACGGAATGGCAACAAAGGCGTGCATATGTAAACAGAGAAAAGGATAAAGGACTACATTGATTTCATTTCGAAACCTGTCCCAAAATTTCAGCCATCTTGTAACATTTGAATAAAGCTTTTGAATATAAGCACATTACAGTCATATTGCATTTGACCAATGAAATTACATCTGATGCAAGCTTGTTGCCATTCCGTTCGTGTTATCAAGATATTAGGTTGTCGAAACGCGTAGCGAGCAATAAAGAGTTTTCTTTGTAGCACTACCACTTAGAGAGTGCGTGTATTTGGAGAATAATTGGGACTTTTTTTAGCCGGGAAGGGCATACCGGCTTTACGCACCACCTGACTATGGGCTCACTCCTGGAATGACCCAGTTTGTGGATTTAATACGATGGAAGGACTGTGAGCCGGCCACGGACTTCGCAATATAAGCAGATAAATATCGGAGTAGCACCGAGGATCAGCAAGGTTCCCGACTGCCAGCGGTAAGCCCGTCCCCGGTTGTGGTTCTCGGCAGGAGCGCACGCTTTGGCACTTGTGCTCGGGTGGCTTTTCCCTACGAGTGCAGCGGAGGGGACGGTTTACTTACGTCTCTGAAATGAGTTATGAATGGGGGCAACGTAAGATTGAGGCGAGGAATGCGAAATCACATTGAATCATGAAAATTGTGTTCCGAGTGTAATATGATCTCTGCATCACTCGAAGCGCCTCATATTTACTATCGAGAGTTAAAAATAACAGACGTTCCCCTTCCCTTGCATTAACGAGATTTAATACAATAGCATCAGGAACCGCTAATTATAAGCGGGAAGCATAGTGTCTACAGAGTAACTCCGTGTGGGATTACTAAAGGAGGCAGAAACGCTTTTTAATTCCTCACAGAACAAGACGTGCGTTGAACATTTGAATATAAGTCAATAGTACAAGTCTGCTAACAGTATCACAATGAAAGAAGAAAACGAGAGGCGTAAAGCTGCGCAATCTTTATTTGCATGTGCACCTGGTAAAGGGCGATCTATGATAATACCAGCCAAAGACAAAGACAATGCTTTGAGTAGTCAACTTAAGAAGTATGAGAAATTGAAGAGACAGGAAACCTCGAAGTGGTGGGAAGCGATTTCCCTTCAGGATTATGTCGACAAACAAATGGTTCCACGAGGCCTGAGGATATATATAACCCCTTCTCATGAGTCACCTAACCCGCATATGTTAGATGAGTGGGCTGAAAATTCAGCTGCTAGCTCAAGGAAAATGTTGAGCATATTAATTAAATATGCTTGGGAAGATAGGGACAGAATATTAAAAGAAATATTGGAGCTTGAAGATGACTTGAAGAAAAATGAAGATCAACAAAGCATCATCAAATTCAAAGAGGATCTTAAAGGTAGATTAAAGAAACATGAAGAAGAAATAAAACGTCGCAAACAAAGGAAGTTACATAGAGACTGCATAGATTACGAGACTGGCCGTATTTTGACGTATAGCCACAAGTATGACCATCTATATAATCAAACATCTATGCAAGTAGAACCAACGACTGCGAATGAAACAACAACTGTACAGAATGAAGCTAGTGATTCAGACACAGATGCTTCTATACAGACAGCGAGTTCATCATCTGAAGTGGAATTAATAACTCATCAAGCTACTTTTTTAGACGAGTTTCGAGTAATGAAAAAGAGTCGACAGCCTGGGAAAGGAACCCTTACTCCAACTCCACCAGCTCGGGGCCTTGGAAGGGGCCGTGGAAGAAGAGGCTCCAGGAAAATTCAGTAATGATGGATTTGAGAATGGTAAATCAAACCATTGTTAATCTTTCTTCACGTACTTTGTCTCATTCCGACAAAACAACCCTATGTTTGGGTTTATCCTTCTGTCCCACGGAACTTTTCAACTATACTAACACTCGTATAGACCTTTTTAAGTTTGTAAGGAAAATAAAATGTAAAAAATGGTATATGCTCAGGAACAGTATATCTCATTCGGAAATTACATCTACATCAGATAATCTGAGCAATGAGAGCCTCACAGCTGGTGATGCCAGCATTCTACATACAATATTATACCTGGGGATTAATACATATGAATTAGCCACCAAGAATGGTCAGACATTATCACGGATAGAGCTTCTTGTACTTCTTTTAAACCACGCTCTGTGTTTCATCCAAACTTACCTCAAGACTCTATTGATACCTTTCATGACGTGGTGGTCAAAGAGTTGAAGAAACAAAAACACAGTTTGAGTAACAAACATTGCATTAACTATAATTTATCATTTAAACAACGTAATGTGATTATGTCTTTGGCCAAGGATGACAGTATGGTTATACTTCCCTCCGACAAGGGAGGTAATATAGTGTTGTGCGACAAGCAATTGTATATAGAAGAGGCCAGAATACAACTAAATGATGCTAGATTTTATTGCATTTGTGATACTACTACCTACAATGCGAGTATAACCACTGCATGGGAAAAACTTTCAGAATGGCAAGAACTGGGTATTATTACCTGGCATGAATATTGTTTTCTTAAAAGAGATTATCCCAAGTTACCAGTGTTATATCTTTTGCCTAAGATTCACAAACACCCTACTATTCCTCAAGGGAGGCCAATAGTATCTTCAGTAGGAAATGTATTGGAGAATATTTCCAAATATGTTGATCAATTTCTGAAAGAATATGTTACTGAACTTCCATCGTATGTTAAGGATACGAAGGATTTTCTTAACAAAATTGAAGGCTTTGTTTGGGAAGAGGAATATTCATTTATTACCCTGGACGTGAATACACTTTATACCATCATTGATCACGCCCAGGGTATTGAAGCATGTTTACACTTCTTAAATTCGAGAAATATCATGTATTTGGAACATACACATATGTTAACAGACATGATATCATTATGCCTCAAAAATAACATATTTCTCTTTGATGGGGTACTGTACAAGCAGGTGCGAGGCACGGCAATGGGTATGTGCTTCGCACCGAGCTTTGCTAACCTCTTCCTAGGAAAGTGGGAAGAGGAAATCCGTTCTGACACAAATATGGCTGATGACTTCAAGTCGGTAATTAAATGGCTCAGATATATCGATGATTTACTGATAGTATGGAAAGGAAGTGAATCAGAAGCCTTAAAATTTATCGACAAACTTAATAACAACAAGTACAACTTTGTTTTAACCCATAAAATCAGCAGAATTTGTGTAGAATTCCTAACATTAGGATTGAAGTCGTGGAAGGCAAAATTGTCACCAGCCTATACCGAAAAGAGACAGCCAGAAATAGCCTCCTCCATGCCCTCAGTGAACACCCAGAGGCCCTTAAATGGAGCATTCCATACAGGGAATTACTGAGGGCAAAGAGAAATTGCAGTAAGATTGATAAATACATGCAGGAACAGGAAATATTACTCAAACGATTTAGAGAACGTGGCTACCCTGAATGGGTGTTGAACAAAGCATTAGAGAAGGTTGCTAATGTTAGCAGAGAAGAATCACTATATCAGACAGAAAAAATGGATACAACTAAACCAGTCACTAGAGTGATAACAACTTTTAATAGCCACTCCAAGAAAATACAAAAAATCTTGTCTGACAATTGGAATATTCTCCAGACTGACAACATCGTAGGTTCAGAAGTAGGGGAGAGCCCACTTATTACTTACAGAAAAGGGAGAAGTCTTAGAGATATCCTTGTTAAGGTGATATTACAGAAACAAAGAAAAATACTTTTCACGATCTTAAAGGATTTTTCCCGTGTGGACACTGTAGATCATGTAAATTTAGTCAGTCAGTTAAAGAATTTAGTATTCCAGGACGGGTACAAAAATGGAGAATACATCCGTTTCTTACCTGCAGAAGCACCTTCATAGTGTATGTTCTAGAATGTCCTTGCAAACTTAGGTATGTGGGAAGTACCACATGTATGGTTAAAAAAAGAGTTATGGAACATCTTAGAGCAATCACAAATGTGGATATACATTATCCCATTGCCAGACATTTTGAAAGATACCATCATTCTAATAGTTCTCTACTTCTCTTTTCTGCGATTGAACAGATCAATCTTAGCAATAGAGGAGGCAATAGGGAATTAGCTCTTAGAATGAAAGAATCCAAATGGATACTTGAGTTGGAAACTAAATTCCCTGGGGGCCACAACATAGATGATGAATTAGCAACACACCTCCATGAGGAATGAAATTTGTATTGTGAATCTGTTATGCAAACTAGACTATGTGTACTTTACTGTTTTTATGCTTTGATTATGAATTGAAAATAATATTCTCTTATGAAAAGTGAATTTATTCTCTTTTATCTTTTTTACTCTCACAGGAAGAAAGGAAGGGACCCACCTTTTCTTCCCCGGGCTCGGAAACACATTGAAACAAGATAAGAGACTTTTTAACCTTTTTCTTATGTTAAATAATTGTGGATTTTGATCCCTTTTCACCTTATTTCTCTTGAGTTTGGACGAGGACTTTTATGAGCAGGTACTTGTCGAATCTAGTAATCCTGTCGCCAGTACTTGTACTTATGTAGGTCTTTTTTCTTCGATTTTCGAGTGTAGTAGGTTTTTTCTGAGATTGATCTCAAATATTTGGGGACCATATAATCTTACTTGAATTTATATGGAAGTAATTCTAAATACTGATATGTAATTATGAATATACTATAGTGTCTTGGACACAAATTTGTATATAGTAAATGAAATTATCTGTAAGCCGATATTAATTTAATAAGTTTAAATGTCAACTTTGAATTATTAGGTGTATTTCAAATGCTGTGATTAAGCCACTAGTGCGATGAAAAACAGTTTATAATAACAGTTATGGAATAATAGTTTAATATAATTGAGTACCTACATGTTCTTGTGCAAATCTGATAGAAAATTCTGCTAAATAATCGCATTAGAAGACATTTACTAGTTGGTCAACTGCACTTCAAATATTGATGTTTTAGCCACTAGTGCGATATGAATTACACAGCATTTATTTTACATATTTAATGTAATATGAATAAGCTTGCATCTGATGTAATTTCATTGGTCAAATGCAATATGACTGTAATGTGCTTATATTCAAAAGCTTTATTCAAATGTTACAAGATGGCCAAAATTTTGGGACAGGTTTCGAAATGGAATCAATGTAGCCCTTTGTCCTTTTCTCTGTTTACATATGCACGCCTTTGTTGCCATTCTGTTTGTGTGATCGAGACATTAGGTTGTCGAAACGCGTAGCGAGCAATAAAGAGTTTTCTTTGTAGCACTACCACTTCAAGAGTGCGTGTATTTGGAGAATAATTGGGACTTTTTTAGCCGGGAAGGGCATACCGGCTTTACGCACCACGTGACTATGGGCTCACTCCTGGAATGACCCAGTTTGTGGGATATATATATATATATGCAGGAGCAGCCCATGCTGCAGCGCCAATCGACGAGGCAGCTAAGGAGCAAGAGGTGCTTGTGGCGTTATGAACGGAGGTGTTGGAACAAGCGTAACCGGCTCCACAACCCACTTGGGTAACACTTTCACATATTGAGGATCCAGCCGGCAACTCACTGTAGTTTAACCCAGCACTACATAGACCATCAGGTGACACGCTGGTGGCCACGCCCACCGAGGCGAAGAGAACATTAAGGGTGCAATCAATGCCGGAGGTTTCCTGTGCATGTCCGGTTTCCTTTGATAAAGTGCTGCTGAAGCACGAAACGCGTCAGGATTGGACTTTACCGCGTGAAGCGGTTCGCTGTTCTCACACTGCTTTCTCCACACAATAAAGCAGCAGAATACTTACCTTCTTGTGTGGGCTCTCCTCTCTCCA
The DNA here is from genome assembly GCF_964204655.1 of Triturus cristatus. Taxonomy (NCBI): domain Eukaryota; kingdom Metazoa; phylum Chordata; class Amphibia; order Caudata; family Salamandridae; genus Triturus; species Triturus cristatus. The sequence continues at coordinate 786,573,071 of NC_140593.1, read as the reverse complement.
GGCAAACTTTTGGTGATGGATGTATTGCGGCTTTTGCCTGAGCCGCGAGGTGAGCCCAGCTGCAGGAGCAGCCCATGCTGCAGCGCCAATCGACGAGGCAGCTAAGGAGCAAGAGGTGCTCGTGGCGTTATGAACGGAGGTGTTGGAACAAGCGTAACCGGCTCCACAACCCACTTGGGTAACACTTTCACATATTGAGGATCCAGCCGGCAACTCACTGTAGTTTAACCCAGCACTACATAGACCATCAGGCGACACGCTGGTGGCCACGCCCACCGAGGCGAAGAGAACATTAAGGGTGCAATCAATGCCGGAGGTTTCCTGTGCATGTCCGGTTTCCTTTGATAAAGTGCTGCTGAAGCACGAAACGCGTCAGGATTGGACTTTACCGCGTGAAGCGGTTCGCTGTCCTCACACTGCTTTCTCCACACAATAAAGCAGCAGAATACTTACCTTCTTGTGTGGGCTCTCCTCTCTCCAGGCAAACTTTTGGTGATGGATATATATATATATATATATATATATATATATATATATATATATATATATATATATATATATATATATATATATATATATTACCTACTGGCGGTCGGCAGTAGGTAGTTATAGTTAGGACCACGTTTCCATAGGAAAACCTCAACATTCTATTTTGAATAACTTTGGCGCCGGTCGACGAATCCTCGCGAATTTCTCAAAATAGGTGGGGCGCTACGCTCCGCTCCTACCCTGAAAGTCTCGGGGGGATTCATCAAGCGGGGGCTGAGATAAAAGGGGGGTCCCAAAACGCGTTTTTCCCATGCATTTTTCCATAGGACCTTTAGAACGAGCTACAGCCCGAATGGCTGAACAGAATTACTCAAAATTTGGCAGAGAGGTAGTCCCTAGGTCAAGGAAGTGCCTTTTGTAGGTTTGGTGTAAATCTGTTCAGTAGATTCTGAGAAAATAGCCTTTAAATCAATATATATATCTGAGCCCGCTTACGGTACGCTTACCGTACGCTTACGGTAAGCGTACGGTGGCGTGCGCGAGCGCGATTCTGATTGGCTCTTAGATCTTAGTAAACATTCGAATCGGCCGAAACCAGGAAGCGGCGGCCGCCATTTTGTGTATTTCACTCTGAAAAAAAAGAGTGAAAACAAGGAAAGGGGGCAATGAGGAGAGTTACAGACCCCCTAACATTTGTAAGGGGGTCAAAGAAGGACAGAAAAGTACAATAAAAACATTTATTGATTTTAAAAAAAATCACGGGGTACGCGTACGGTAAGCTTACGGTAAGCGTACGGTAAAAAAAATAAAAATAAATAAATGAAAAGCAGATTTAAGAGTTTAGAAATTAGGGAGCTCTAAAAAGAGCTGTTGTGTTTATGAAGTCATTTTTTTAGTGGTACCTACAAGTAAGTACCGATGCAGAGTCTAAGGTTCAAGAGGAAGACTCTGTTCCCTTCATCATTGAAGTGCACACCATCTCCTCTATAAATGTCTTGCATGTCATAACGCAAGTTGTTGTGGTAAATGGCACCCATACCATAGTCACGGAGGAAAGCAGAAACAGATTTGTTGACGTGCTTTCTTGCTTTGTCAATCTGCGGACAGAAATGATTGGACCAGTTCCATTTTTGCCTTTGGCATATGTTGGAAAACACAAAGGCAGTTTTAGGGAAAAGTGTAAACAGTTGTGCAAAGGTGTCCTTCATAAGCATTTCCAGACCTACCCCAGTCAAAGTGCCTAGGTCATTGCCACCACAGTGCACTATTATGAGGTCAGGGTGTTGGATTTGAATGAAGGATTTCACCAATGGCATCAATTGGTGCCACTTTAACCCTCTCTGACCAATCCATTTAATGTCTACATTTGGCAAAGCAAGGTCTCTCACCATATCTGTTTTCTCTGCAAACTTTTCACTCCAGAAGACATAGCTGTGCCCTACAATCCACACTGAGAACATCTTCAAAGGAGAACTGGATGCACTCAGGAGGTGTCTTTCAGTAGAATGGCAATATGAAAAGAAAGACAGTTTGGAAATGGAGGCATACATATTTTTTACAAAACAAAAAGAACTGATTGGCTGTTTCATACCATTCTAGAAAAAAAACTAGGCTGTATGTGAAAATTAATACAAGCATGTTTTGTATTGGTACAAAAAAATGTGTAACCAAAGAACAGTACTATGGATTTGCTGTTAGGTTTGAAAAGTCAAGCACTCTTGCTCTGTGGAATTGAAACATTGTGTGTCGAACTTCTGACCTAACTGAACACAGCAGTGTTCCATGAGCTGTTGCTATGGTAGCAGGCAAAAGTCAAGTTGGGGGAAGGGTACTAGGCAGAAGTCAAGTTGGGGGCAGGGTACTTTTGGAAAAGGGTTGGTTTTCAACCAATAGAAATGTGTGATTACATTTGAAAAAAAAGGGGGAAGCACTGAGATTTGAAACTTACATGTATATGTGTGGAAAATTAGAGGGAAAGTTTGCCATTATCTGGTTCTGCTGAGAGGAGACAGGTGAACACAACAGAGATCCTGGCTCTGATAATCTGCTGTTTGAGTGTCACATTTCTTTCAGAACTAACTAATTTTAAAGGTGAGTTTACAGTTTGAGAGGGTATGTATGTGGTAACTTAAGAAATGAATAATAGAAATGGGAATTGTTTTTGTTGTAGTTACACATGGTGGTTTCATAATGTGTCAGTGTGTAAAAGTGATTTACATTTGCCCCTGAAAAAATAAAAGAGCAGTAAGTGTGCTTTGAAATTGGCAAAGAAATTTCGTTTTGGCACTAATGTGAAAACATGACTCTGTGTGCATAGAAGAATTATAGACAGAGATTTATTGCGTCTTGCTCTGGTGATTTCACAGTTGCATTAGATGGAAAGGGGGAGCGAATTTTTGGGGGAAGAAGCAGAGGCTTAGCACACACCCATGTCCTTGCCGTGTATAGTCATGCACAGTATGTACAAGCCAGTGGGGTTTTCAGGTTTAAGTCTGTAATGCAAATACATTCAGCATCACTAAGGCTGGTTGCCCTTGGTGGAGTGTAGGCAGTCACAGAGAATGCACATGGTGGTGGTCTGAAAAAAAAACAGCTTGGACACGTGCAATTAAATAAAGCAAAAATAGTGGTTTCATAATGTGTCAGTCTGTAAAAGTGATTTCAAATTGTAAAAAGAGATTTTCACTTGCCCCTGAAAAAATAAAAGAGCAGTAAGTGTGCTTTGAAATTGGCAAAGAAATTTCGTTTTGGCACTAATGTGAAAACATGACTCTGTGTGCATAGAAGAATTATAGACAGAGATTTATTGCGTCTTGCTCTGGTGATTTCACAGTTGCATTAGATGGAAAGGGGGAGCGAATTTTTGGGGGAAGAAGCAGAGGCTTAGCACACACCCATGTCCTTGCCGTGTATAGTCATGCACAGTATGTACAAGCCAGTGGGGTTTTCAGGTTTAAGTCTGTAATGCAAATACATTCAGCATCACTAAGGCTGGTTGCCCTTGGTGGAGTGTAGGCAGTCACAGAGAATGCACATGGTGGTGGTCTGAAAAAAAAACAGCTTGGACACGTGCAATTAAATAAAGCAAAAATAGTGGTTTCATAATGTGTCACTCTGTAAAAGTGATTTCAAATTGTAAAAAGAGATTTTCACTTGGCCCGAAAAAAAAAGAGCAGTAAGTGTGCTTTGAAATTGGCAAAGAAATTTCGTTTTGGCACTAATGTGAAAACATGACTCTGTGTGCATAGAAGAATTATAGACAGAGATTTATTGCGTCTTGCTCTGGTGATTTCACAGTTGCATTAGATGGAAAGGGGGAGCGAATTTTTGGGGGAAGAAGCAGAGGCTTAGCACACACCCATGTCCTTGCCGTGTATAGTCATGCACAGTATGTACAAGCCAGTGGGGTTTTCAGGTTTAAGTCTGTAATGCAAATACATTCAGCATCACTAAGGCTGAATGCAATTGCTTTCACAATTAATAGTGAAATGCAATTTATTCTGAAAACAGCAAAAATAAGGCAAAAATATTTTTTGGTAAAAAATGTAAAAATGTGTACTGTATTATTAAATGGTTTAAAAATATTAATACTTTTTTCTTTATTTTCAGATCGATATAGAAAATTTTCGGAAACTACAACCATTTTAAAAACTATTTTTTAAAAAAACAAATGAATAAATTTTTTTTTGAGTGAGTATGGTAAGTCAATAATAAAAATTGTAGTCTCTCAAGGACTTTATAATGTGATAAATGATTTTTAGTGTTTTTTTTTAAAAAATAAAAAAAGGTACGCTTACCGTACGCGTACGGTAAAAAAAAAAAAAAAAAAAGTTTTTAAAAACAAGTAAAAAAAAGATGGAAGATAAGGTTGGCTCTTAAAAGAACCGTTGTGTTCATGCAGGGACAGAGGAAAGGAAGCATGGGAAAATCATTCAAAGCTACAAATGTGCTGATCTATTTTGTTGTTCACTAGGGAAACACTGGTCTCCCTATGACAAATTAGACCTTTACAAAATGTGCAATGAATATCAACCTTCCGAAATCGAAGGTTCATTTCCAGAGGGCCAGCAAAAGGAGATTCTCCCCCCACAGATGAAGGGCTCACCTGACCTGCAGAAGAAGGAGTAAGCCCTGCAGGTGATGGTCCAGGCTGAGCTGCTGTGGATGTACTGGCTCGTCTTTCTGAAGAGTTACCTCCAAAAAGATGACCATGTGTCCTTCTGTGTACTTCCTGGAGGTGTCTCTTCATGGTGTGATTCCCAAAGGAATACTTCCTGTTAGGATTACCTCTAGAAAGTACACGCTTACACAGCTTGCAAGTAACTAAGGGTGCATTCACCTTTTGCTGGCCTTCTGGAAAAGTAAAATACTCCCAAACGTAAGAAGGCTTTACTTTCCTCGCTCTCTGCCTCAAGACAGTGCTGCTGGTGCTAGCCTCACTCTCAGAAGAGCTCTGCTGTTCTGCCATCGTATCCCAAAGACAAACCAGCTCCTTCTCCCAAGGGATCACAAGCAGAAATGAGGGGAATGGGTGTGGTGTAGGAGAGTTCTAGAACTGAAAGTAGTTTCAACCAATCAAAAGTTCTGTTTCAAGATCACATGACCTACCGTACGCTTACGGTACGCTTACGGTACGCTTACGGCAAAAAGTACGCGTGCGCGTAAAAAAGACACGCGCTTGCGCGCATGCGCATAACAGTCATTTCCCGGCACTTCCGCGTAACGTGCGCGTGTTGCGTAAGCGCGCACGCGTCCCACGCGCAGTACGCGCGGCTACGCAAAGTACGTAACTATGCGCAAGCAGCGTAGATAGATTACGGACGTTGCGTAAACCGTACGCTTACCGTGAGCTTACGGTACGCGTACTATAAAAAAAAAAAAAAAAAAAAAAAAAAATCTGGAAATACATTTTACATGTTTATTTTAAAAAATATATATATTTAATATATTTAAGGATTTTAAAAATTTAAGCATAGTCTTTATAAAAGATAAGAAAATTAAAATAAAAATATGTTTGAAAAAAATGAAGAAAAAAAGAAAAAAATAGCATTTAAAAAACCTTGCAAATTCACTGAAAAAACCATGGGTTTCACACACGTTATAGTAAGGAATTAGCATTTAAAAAACCTTGCAAATTCACTGAAAAAACCATGGGTTTCACACACGTTATAGTTAGGAATTAGCATTTAAAAAACCTTAGAAATTCACTGAAAAAACCATAGGTTTCACACACGTTATAGTTAGGAATTAGCATTTAAAAAACCTTAGAAATTCAGTGAAAAAACCATAGGTTTCACACATGTTATAGTTAGCTGGACATTTTACTCGTAAAAAACCAATGAAATTGCCCCGTTATAGTTAGTTCAGCTAACTATAACTCGCGCGCCCGCAATGCACTGCTGATGACGTCACATATTACATCACTCATGACATGGTCAGTGACATCACTCATGACATCACTGATGACATCTCAAATGACATCACTGATGACATCACTGATGACATCATCCTTGTGATAGAGTGGCAGACCTCCTCTCACCTTAATATAAGCTTTGATACACACATTCAAAAATAGAGACTAAAAATTTCAAAACAATGGACATACCAATACCAGTTACAACAACCTCTTCAGTAATTCTAAGATCCACATACACATCCACTCATTCACCAACAGTCCTATACAGTCACTCATACATGTACTCACTCATCATATGTACTCATACATCTATACATCCTGTTACACAATGCCACTCATCCATAGAGTTACTCACACACATAGTCACTCATGCTAATAAAGAATAAAACATACATTTACTTGCATATACAGTAATACACACACCACCATACTTACTTCTACGGAAACTTACACATACTTAGTCTTTTAAACAATCACTTATAGAAACACATACTTATTCATACAGGAACTCTTTCAATCTCTCCCTCTCACATATACTCACATATATACACCAATAGTCACATATACTAGTTAAAAACATATGTAGTTACTCCTGAAGACACTATTGAGACAGTCATTCACTCAATAACACACCCATACACACACTCATCCACACATACAGTCCTGCACACATGCTGTCTTCAACACATACAAACAGTGAGTCACTCATTCATGCATCTATGCACTACGTAATACCCCCCACCGTACCATACAGACACTCAGACTGATACTCAAAAAAACAACTAATAACCTATATAGACACCCATGTAGCTACTCACCAACCCATGCAGCCACTTATACACAAAGTGAGAGATACACTTAATCAGTCAGTAACACAATCAATTTTTCAAAAACAAATCATCCATTTAGACACTTATATACCCATTTATTCTTCCATCGACCTTGAGATACACATATATAAAACATATTTAATTTTCAGAAAAACACACATTCACTGGATGATGTCATCAGTGATGTCATTTGAGATGTCATCAGTGATGTCATGAGTGATGTCACTGACCATGTCATGAGTGATGTAATATGTGACGTCATCAGCAGTGCATTGCGGGCGCGCGAGTTATAGTTAGCTGAACTAACTATAACGGGGCAATTTCATTGGTTTTTTACGAGTAAAATGTCCAGCTAACTATAACATGTGTGAAACCTATGGTTTTTTCACTGAATTTCTAAGGTTTTTTAAATGCTAATTCCTAACTATAACGTGTGTGAAACCTATGGTTTTTTCAGTGAATATATATATATATATTACCTACTGGCGGTCGCCAGTAGGTAGTTATAGTTAGGACCCCTTTTCCATAGGAAATCCGCAACATTCTATTTTGAATAACTTTGGCGCCGGTCGATGAATCCTCGCGAATTTCTCAAAATAGGTGGGGCGCTACGCTCCGCTCCTACCCTGAAAGTCTCGGGGGGATTCGTCAAGCGGGGGCTGAGATAAAAGGGGGGTCCCAAAACGCGTTTTTCCCATGCATTTTTCCATAGGACCTTTAGACAGAGCTACAGCCCGAACGGCTGAACAGAATTACTAGAAATTTGGCAGAGAGGTAGTCCCTATGTCAAGGAAGTGCCTTTTGTAGGTTTGGTGTAAATCTGTTCAGTAGATTCTGAGAAAATAGCCTTTAAATCAATATATATATCTGAGCCCGCTTACGGTACGCTTACCGTACGCTTACCGTACGCGTACGGTGGCGTGCGCGAGCGCGATTCTGATTGGCTCTTAGATCTTAGTAAACATTCGAATCGGCCGAAACCAGGAAGCGGCGTCCGCCATTTTGTCTCTCGCACTGAGTGTTATTTATCAAACATGATGCCCAAAAACATGTTACGGGGCTGTTTTGACAACTGAACTCCCTCCCACATAGTCATGTTGAGGGAGTCCCCAAACATCCCCCAAGAGCAAAAACGGTTTTATTTTTTTTTCGGCAATTTCGCCGAGTACGCTTACCGTACGCTTAAAAAATAGAAATAAAAAAAACACTATCCACACTTACCCCACCCCCTGTGCTTTTGGTGGCCGTAGGCCACCAAATGTACAGGGCTTATTACATCAGTAAAAAAACTATATTTTGGCAACATGAAATTATAAAATCGAAATAAAAAAAACACTATCCACATTGACCCCACCCCCTGTGCTTTTGGTGGCCGAAGGCCACCAAATGTACAGGGCTTATTAAAGTTGATAAAAACCGTGCACGGAACGCACTGCGTTAAGTGGGCGCGCACGCCTCGAATGGCGTAAAGTAACTTAGCATTTAAAAAACCGTACAAATTCACTGAAAAAACCATAGGTTTCACACACGTTATAGTTAGGAATTAGCATTTAAAAAACCTTGCAAATTCACTGAAAAAACCATAGGTTTCACACATGTTATAGTTAGCGGAAATTTTACTGATAAAAAACCAATGAAATTGCCCCGTTATAGTTAGTGCTGGCAACTATAACTCACGCGACCGCAATCTTCTGCTGATGACATATGTGTCTTTATAAAAAAAATATTTGTAATATATGTATAGCTAAAAATGTATGGAAGAAGACATGGGCAAATAAGTGTCTAAATACAGTATTAGCATCAGCAGAGGATTGCGGTCGCGTGAGTTATAGTTGCCAGCACTAACTATAACGGGGCAATTTCATTGGTTTTTTATCAGTAAAATTTCCGCTAACTATAACATGTGTGAAACCTATGGTTTTTTCAGTGAATATATATATATATATATAGATATATATATTACCTACTGGCGGTCGCCAGTAGGTAGTTATAGTTAGGACCACGTTTCCATAGGAAATCCGCAACATTCTATTTTGAATAACTTTGGCGCCGGTCGACGAATCCTCGCGAATTTTTCAAAATAGGTGGGGCGCTACGCTCCGCTCCTTCCCTGAAAGTCTCGGGGGGATTCGTCAAGCGGGGGCTGAGATAAAAGGGGGGTCCCAAAACGCGTTTTTCCTATGCATTTTTCCATAGGACCTTTAGACACAGCTACAGCCCGAACGGCTGAACAGAATTACTAGAAATTTGGCAGAGAGGTAGTCCTCAGGTCAAGGAAGTGCCTTTTGTAGGTTTGGTGTAAATCTGTTCAGTAGATTCTGAGAAAATAGCCTTTAAATCAATATATATATCTGAGCCAGCTTACGGTGCGCTTACGGTACGCTTACCGTACGCGTACGGTGGCGTGCGCGAGCGCGATTCTGATTGGCTCTTAGATCTTAGTAAACATTCGAATCGGTCGAAACCAGGAAGCGGCGGCCGCCATTTCGTGTGTTTCACTCAGAAAAAAAAGAGTGATAACAAGAAAAGGGGGCAAGGAGGAGAGTTACAGACCCCCTAACATTTGTAAGGGGGTCAAAGAAGGACAGAAAAGTACAAAGAAAACATTTATTGATTTTAAAAAAAATCACGGGGTACGCGTACGGTAAGCGTACGGTAGAAAAAAAAAAAAAAAAAGAAATGAAAATCAGATTTAAGTGTTTAGATATTAGGGGGCTCTAAAAAGAGCCGTTGTGTTTATTAAGTGATTTTTTAGTGGTACCTACAAGTAAGTACCGATGCAGAGTCTAAGGTTCAAGAGGAAGACTCTGTTCCCTTCATCATTGAAGTGTACACCATCTCCTCTATAAATGTCTTGCATGTCATAACGCAAGTTGTTGTGGTAAATGGAACCCATACCATACTCACGGAGGAAAGCAGAAACAGATTTGTTGACGTGCTTTCTTGCTTTGTCAATCTGCGGACAGAAATGATTGGACCAGTTCCATTTTTGCCTTTGGCATATGTTAGAAAACACAAAGGCAGTTTTAGGGAAAAGTGAAAACAGTTGTGCAAAGGTCTCCTTCATAAGCATTTCCAGACCTACCCCAGTCAAAGTGCCTAGGTCATTGCCACCACAGTGCACTATTATGAGGTCAGGGTGTTGGATGTGCATGAAGGATTTCACCAATGGCATCAATTGGTGCCACTTTAACCCTCTCTGACCAATCCATTTAATGTCTACATTTGGCAAAGCAAGGTCTCTCACCATATCTGTTTTCTCTGCATACTTTTCACTCCAGAAGACATAGCTGTACCCTACAATCCACACTGTGAACATCTTCAAAGGAGAACTGGATGCACTCAGGAGGTGTCTTTCAGTAGAATGGCAATATGAAAAGAAAGACAGTTTGGAAATGGAGGCATACATATTTTTTTTTTAAAAAAAAGAACTGATTGGCTGTTTCATACCATTCTAGAATAAAAACTAGGCTGTATGTGTAAATTAATAGAAGCATGTTTTGTATTGGTACAGAAAAATGTGTTACCAAAGAACAGTACTATGGATTTGCTGTTAGGTTTGAAAAGTCAAGCACTCTTGCTCTTTGGAATTGAAACATTGTTTGGCGAACTTCTGACCTGACTCCACACAGCAGTGTTCCATGAGCTGTTGCTATGGTAGCAGGCAGAAGTCAAGTTGGGGGAAGGGTACTAGGCAGAAGTCAAGTTGGGGGAAGGGTACTTTTGGAAAAGGGTTGGGTTTTCAACCAATAGAAATGTGTGATTACATTTGAAAAAAAGGGGCAAGCACTGAGATTTGAAACTAACATGTATATGTGTGGAAAAAGAGAGGGAAAGTTTGCCATTATCTGGTTCTGCTGAGAGGAGAGAGGTGTAGAGAACAGAGATCCTGGCTCTGATAATCTGCTGTTTGAGTGCCACATTTCTTTCACAACTAACTAATTTTAAAGGTGAGTTTAGAGTTTGAGAGGGGATGTATATGGTAAATTAAGAAATGAATAATAGAAATGCAATTCTTTTTGTTGAAGTTGTGTTTATTATTTTCTGTTTTGGGAGAAATTTAAATGTGAGGAACATGTAAAATAATATGGACTATGTTTTCACAATAAATTAAGGTGTACTGGTATAATAAAAGAATAGTTTAAGGGTTTGAGGTTGGACTCAGTAATGCAAATACATTCAGCATCACTAAGGCTGGTTGCCCTTGCTGGAGTGTAGGCAGACACCCAGGTTACAAATGATGCTGGTCTGAAAAAGCAGTTTGGACATGTGCTTTGTAAAAAATCTGAAAAGTGGATTCATAATGTGTCAGTCTGTAAAAGTGTTTATCACTTGCCAAAAAAAAGAGCAGTAAGTGTGCTTTCAAATTGGCAAAGAAATTTCGTTTTGTGACTAATGTGAAAACATGACTCTGTGTGCAAATAGGAATTACAGGCAGAGATTTATTGCGTATTGCTCTGGTGATTTCACAGTTGCATTAGATGGAAAGGGGGAGACATTTTTTGGTGCAGAAGCAGACTCTTAGCACACAGGTAGCTGCTTACCATGTGGAATCATGCACAGTATTCACAAGCGAGTGGGGTTTGAGGTTTCAGTCAGTAATGCAAATACATTCAGCATCACTAAGGCTGGTTGCCCTTGCTGGAGTGTAGGCAGACACCCAGGTTACAAATGATGCTGGTCTGAAAAAGCAGTTTGGACATGTGCTTTGTAAAAAATCTGAAAAGTGGATTCATAATGTGTCAGTCTGTAAAAGTGTTTATTACTTGCCAAAAATAAGAGCAGTAAGTGTGCTTTCAAATTGGCAAAGAAATTTCGTTTTGTGACTAATGTGAAAACATGACTCTGTGTGCAAATAGGAATTACAGGCAGAGATTTATTGCGTATTGCTCTGGTGATTTCACAGTTGCATTAGAAGGAAAGGGGGAGCCTTTTTTTGGTGCAGAAGCTGACTCTTAGCACACAGGTAGCTGCTTACCATGTGGAATCATGCACAGTATTCACAAGCGAGTGGGGTTTGAGGTTTCAGTCAGTAATGCAAATGCATTCAGCATCACTAAGGCTGGTTGCCCTTGCTGGAGTGTAGGCAGACACCCAGGTTACAAATGATGCTGGTCTGAAAAAGCAGTTTGGACATGTGCTTTGTAAAAAATCTGAAAAGTGGATTCATAATGTGTCAGTCTGTAAAAGTGTTTATCACTTGCCAAAAAAAAGAGCAGTAAGTGTGCTTTCAAATTGGCAAAGAAATTTCGTTTTGTGACTAATGTGAAAACATGACTCTGTGTGCAAATAGGAATTACAGGCAGAGATTTATTGCGTATTTCTCTGGTGATTTCACAGTTGCATTAGATGGAAAGGGGGAGACATTTTTTGGTGCAGAAGCAGACTCTTAGCACACAGGTAGCTGCTTACCATGTGGAATCATGCACAGTATTCACAAGCGAGTGGGGTTTGAGGTTTCAGTCAGTAATGCAAATACATTCAGCATCACTAAGGCTGGTTGCCCTTGCTGGAGTGTAGGCAGACACCCAGGTTACAAATGATGCTGGTCTGAAAAAGCAGTTTGGACATGTGCTTTGTAAAAAATCTGAAAAGTATGTATGTATGTATGTATGTGTCTTGTAAAGCGCACTGCTGCCCTGAGGCGTCCTGGCGCTGTAGACCGCTGGGGAACCTGTCCTGGCTATCCCTGTGAGATGGTCCCTCCAGGGTATCTCCAAGGTGAAACCAGGCATCCCCGGCAAATGTGGGGGGCCGTTGTGGAGATGAGGCAAGCTAATGCCCAGAGTTGCCGAGTGTGTTCCTGGTTAGAGTAGGTACCGAGGCGAGAATTATTGAGTCCGTTTTGACCCTGGTCCACGACCCTGCCGCGTTGGGAATTGAACCCTGGTCCCTGGCCGATTCTCTGCTTGCGGATCTGCCGCCTCTAACCAGTGAGCCACACCTCTCCACAGTGGATTCATAATGTGTCAGTCTGTAAAAGTGTTTATCACTTGCCAAAAAAAAGAGCAGTAAGTGTGCTTTCAAATTGGCAAAGAAATTTCGTTTTGTGACTAATGTGAAAACATGACTCTGTGTGCAAATAGGAATTACAGGCAGAGATTTATTGCGTATTGCTCTGGAGATTTCACAGTTGCATTAGATGGAAAGGGGGAGCCATTTTTTGGTGCAGAAGCAGACTCTTAGCACACAGGTAGCTGCTTACCATGTGGAATCATGCACAGTATTCACAAGCGAGTGGGGTTTGAGGTTTCAGTCAGTAATGCAAATACATTCAGCATCACTAAGGCTGGTTGCCCTTGCTGGAGTGTAGGCAGACACCCAGGTTACAAATGATGCTGGTCTGAAAAAGCAGTTTGGACATGTGCTTTGTAAAAAATCTGAAAAGTGGATTCATAATGTGTCAGTCTGTAAAAGTGTTTATCACTTGCCAAAAAAAAGAGCAGTAAGTGTGCTTTTAAATTGGCAAAGAAATTCCGTTTTGTGACTAATGTGAAAACAAATGTAGTAATATATTTAAATAAAATAAAGGAATTTTTTTTTAGTTTTTTTCAGGTATTGCTGAAGAGCAGTGAACAAAATTTAAGATGCCTACAAAATCCAGAGTAAAAAAAGAGCAGAAAAAAAACCTATATTTGAAGACAACTGGAGGACCTAAGTTAGTTGAAGATGCTCATGTTGGGAAGAAGAAAAAATCTTCTGGTAAGCAAAAAAAAGATTTTCTAAGGAACATATTCAAAAAAAGGAAAAATGTACAAAATGTCTGTACTGGAAAGAATGATTTGAATCGAAAAGGACAGGAAAAAATTGAGAATTTAGTTAATGCAAATATACCTTCTGCAACTAAAAAGATAAACTTAAACAGAAAAACAGCGTTTAAAGAGATACGTAGAAAAATGTTTCAGAGGAGAGTTATGTCCAATTTGATAAAGGATGTGAAGAAATATAAGCAAAAGGCAAAGTTTTTTAAGAGAAAAAAAGAAATTGAAGCCATTGCAGCTAAGGCATTAGAATTAAAAAGGAAACTATTCATTTTAATTTTGAATAGGATGCGTACATTAGACAAAATGGTTAATGTACTGAAATCACATAGCAAAAGGAAAAGAGTAGTGAACAGAACAAACTTTTGTAAAGTGTTTTTAGGAAAATGGATGCATAGTTCAAGTAGTGAACCTTTTTTTAATGAAGAGAGTTATTTTCAAAGTAATAGTTTGCTGTATGCAGTTGACACCAGAGGTCGTGCTTATGAAGTGAAAAATGGTTGCATAATGGAGAAGGAGATAATGGTTCCAAGAGATGAGGTACAAGTGATGGCGGATGAGGCTATGGGGAGACGTCCTAAAGCCCCAGTGTACACTTGGAATTGTAGTAGTATTTGCACTGTGCGTCAGGAATCTATTGATAAATATCGTGAGTTTCTAAGAGAATATAGCAAAAAAAGTGTGAAACAGAAGATTAAGGTGCTTCAAAGTCTAGATCCATGCAGAGTGAGAGAGAATACTGGTTTGCAGGGTCATTCTCTGGCTTGTCTATCTAGAAAAGTGTGTAATAGTGTTTTCCATCATTTTAGGATGCTGGCTGTTCATCATACTGAAATGAGAAAGTTTGTGAGACGGTTGTATTTTGCTAAAAGTCCAGCAATAAAGTTAGATGAATTGAATAGGGCTCTGTTCCGTGGAACGGTATCAGATGTAGAGAAGGTTGTTGATGAAATTCAGTTTTGTTACTTTGGTCCTGAACAAAACAGTGCAGAGAAGGACACAGTAAATGAGGAAGAAGTGGAAGAAAATGTAGAACCCTCTGTAAGTAAGACATTTAATGATCACATAACAAAATTTGCAATAATCTCTAATGAAAGACCAAATATAACTTGTATTTGTTGCCGCAGAACTCATTATAGAAAACAAACCAGGTATGTTGATCTCTACAGAAAGAGTGAAAATGAAGATAATTATAAGTGGAAGGATTTTGCCACCTATATATTTCTTGAAAATTGTTTTGAATTGGGTGAAGTTCAGCGTATTTGTAAATACTGTTACAACAAGTTAGAGGAAAATAGAATGCCGACCAGAGCTGTACATAATAATTTAGAATTGGATGCTATTCCTGCTGAACTTTCTGAATTAAATACATATGAGTCTATACTCATTCAATGTGTTCATCCGTTCCAGACCATAGTACGTATGGAGCCCAAAACTGGTAAATTACCTCCTTCAGATTTACTGAGAGGTTTAAAAGGTAGAGTGGTGTATTTGCCCTTGGATTTGAAAAAAAATATGGAAACTATTGATGCGGATACTTTGGAAACTGAACCATTAATTATTCTGGTTAATGGTGTACCTACAAAGAATAAGAAGATTTGGCAGGAGCTGGTAGATGTACGGAAAGTACAAAGAGCAAATTTGTATTTGAAAAGGAATAACAAATGGTATGAATCAATTTATATAGAAGAAGAAGAAGAAGAAGATTTACAAGAAGACACAGAAACACCAACTGGACAAATTGAAAAAGTGGACAAGTCAAAGGAAGAAGAAATTTATGAACATTTTAGCATACATCCTCTTCATTCAAAAGAAGTTATGGGAGACAATATTGATCTATTTCAGATGAAGAAAGCAAAAGGAACTCCCGTGAGTGTATGGGAGGAGAGCTTGGAAGCTCGATGTTTTCCCCAGCTGTTTCCTAAAGGAAAAGGAGGACGATACGATGAACGTCCGGAACAGATTCCAGCTTCTGAGTATCGGACTACAAGACTATATGCTGAAGATCCCAGATTTCGACAAAGTATTCCTTATTTGTTCCATCTTTTATTTGAAAGCGACTTGTCTGCACTGTCTTATGCAGTAAATCACATTTTAAAAAGTGGAGTACATTTACAAAATGTGTCTGCTAAGGATTTTATGGAGAAAGTGCAGCACCGAGATGATCATTTGGAAACACAACTGATCAATCTGATGGCTTGTCAGCGTGGGACAAATGAATATTGGTACCGACGCCATGGTGAATTAAAATGAATGTTACGGAATTTAGGAACACCAACATGGTTCCTTACCCTAAGCTGTGCTGAGTACGCTTGGGATGATTTACTGGATTTTCTACGAGAGGCAAATTCAAACATTAAAAACATCGAATACAAAACAGCAGGAGAACTGTGCTCATTGGATCCGGTTAATGTTTGCAGATATTTCAATCATAGATTTGAGGCTATGATATCCTTCATCTGCAATAAAAAAAATCCACCTCTAGGAGAAGTAGTGGATTTCTTTTGGAGAAAAGAGTACCAGGCAAGAGGTGCTCCTCATATTCATATGCTGTTGTGGATCAAGGATGCCCCAAAGTTTGGAACAGATACTGATGAAGCAGTGTTATCTTACATTGAAGAATATGCAACATGTGCTATACCAAAAAGCACAGAAGAGAAAAAGTTAAAGGAGCAAGTTTTACGTTTCCAAAGTCATCGGTGTGGAAAATACTGTCGACGGAAATACAAGAGCAAAGATAAATACTACACTAAATGTCGATTTGGATTTCCTAGACCTGTTCTTTCAAAAGGAAGAGTTAACAGTTTTATGTCAGCTGTGAGACATACTATCACAAGAAAATCACCTAAGAATACCTACAACCTTAAAAGAAAAGAAGAATCAAAAAATATAAATGACTACAACCCAGTGATTTTATCCATGTGGAACGCTAACATGGATATACAGTATGTAGCTGACAATTCCATTGCTGTTGCTCGATATGTAACGTCTTACATTACGAAATCAGAAAAAACAGAATTGAAGGAAATGTGGGAAGAGATTTCTCACGAGAAAACTGTCAGTAAGAAGCTGTACAGTTTCAGTTTGAAGATGTTATCGCATCGAGAAATTGGATCCTACGAATGTTCAGATAGGTTATCTTCTGCAAGTCTCTACTCGAAATCAAGAAGAATAATTTGGGCAAGTTTAGGCCTTGCAGCAATGAGAAATCGGGTACTGAAATCTGTTGGAGAAATTGAATATTTGGCCGAGAATGACCCAGAAAGTACAGATATTTTGAAATCAAACATGTTGGATACATATTACCCAAAGAGAAGTCATCATCTGGAGAACATGTGTCTCTATGAAGTGCTGCAGAACTACATTTATTCACGGAAAGCCGCAGAAGACATCAACAATGGAAAATATAAAGTTATTGGTGAGGAAGGATGTTTGGTGAAGCAAACAAAAGGAAGTTTGATAAATCACCGGAAGCTGAGTTGCGACACTACTGACAAAAAGGAATTTTACTACTTGGCTCTTTTACAGCTGTTTAAACCATGGCGTACAGAGGATGAACTACTGGGAGAATTTCAAAGCTATGAAGATTCATTTAATGCTTGCAAAGACAGCATACAATGCAGAACATTTACAACTTATCTGCAAATGTTAAATGAAGAAATTGAACAGGAAACTACAATTGCAGCAGAAATAGCTAGAGACAGTTCTCGGGACAGCCAAAGTTCAGGAACACTCAGTCAAGATCCCCTAGGACAACCAATCGTTGAAAATGAAGCATCAATAGCCATGAATGAAGTGGAAACAGCTATGAATCAAGCTCAAGAAGAATTTATAGACTTACAAAATTTGGAAAGACAACTGAATCAAGAGCAGCAACAAATTTATGAAGAGATCAGAAACAAAATTGATCACGGATTTCTACATGAAAAAAAAGAGTGCTCATGCACATCATTTCATCCAATCAGGATGTATGTAAGCGGACAAGCTGGAACTGGAAAAAGTTTCCTTATAAAAGTCATCAGAAGCTACCTACAGCAAAAAACGGATTCTACTTTGTCTTGTGTGGTTACTGCTCCAACTGGGTTAGCAGCCTATAACATAAAAGGAATCACTTTACATCGTTTGCCAATTTTACCAGTGGAGCATGAGAACAAAATACAATACAACAAGCTAACTGGAGAAGCATGCTTGGAAGTTTCAAGAGTATTGAAGAAGATGCAAGTTCTCATTATTAATGAGGTGAGCATGGTATCGAACTTAATGCTTGCCTTTGTGCATTTAAGAATGCAGCAAATTCTGAAGTCAGACTATGACGTGTTATTTGGAGGAAAACACGTCATAGTTTTTGGAGATCTTTTGCAACTTACTCCAGTTAAAGGACAACCAGTGTTTAATACTGTGACACATGAAGACACGAAGAAGTCATTGGGAAGCATCGGTAATGCAAATATTTGGTCCTTCTTTGAGTACAAGGAACTTACAACTAATATGAGGCAAGCAAACGATGAAGAATATGGAAGTATTCTGAAAGATATCAGGATTGGACTACTCACAGAAGCTGGCAAAAAAGCATTACAGACTCGGCTGCTACATAATTTATTTCCAAAGGAAGAAATAGTTGCAGAGAAGATATACAAGAACATTGCAGAAAACAAAAGTGTCATCTGCTTAATGCCAACTCTACGTGAATGCTCAATATTCAATGAGGAGCTTTTGAAATTGGAAAAGGAAGATATCAGGAAATTGGAAGCAGTGGGCAAAATTGAGGATGGAAGAATTACTGTCACATTAACAGGCAGACTGAAAAATAAATTGGATTCACTAGAGAAGAAGATTTCCAAAACAGCTGGATTAGAAAAAAATCTATATGTTTGCATGAACTGTAGAGTATTTTTAAGGAGAAATTTGGATGTTGAAAAAGGTTTAGTTAATGGAGCTATGGGAAGAGTTGTGGGTTTTATTAATTATCAGAAAAAAGATGGAATTGAATGTTTAAAAATAAAATTTGATCAGATAGAAGAAGTTAAAGATATTTGTCGTTGTACAGAAGGTATGGCATATGTTGCTTTGTCACGAGTGAAAACATTATCAGGTTTATTCATGATAGACTTTGATGATTCAAAAGTTAGTGCTGATACAAACTGTGTAAAGGAGTATAATAGATTAAGAAGAAGCTATGCTCCTCATTTAGGTCAGTATCCTGTGTTGGAGAAACGTGTAGTTTCTCGTAAAAGGAGAAATGAGAATATCTGTAATGAAGATGTAGAGAGGAGGAAAAAAAAGAGGAGTGATGTAATTGCAAGCAAAAAGAATAAGGAAAATGAAGAACAGGTTGTAGGATGTTATTTTGAAAATAGCTCTGGTGTCAACTGCTACGCTAATGTAGTGCTGAATGTTGCATTTTATCTGGAAAGTTTGCAAGAGCAGATAATAGTAAATCAGGGAAAAAGATTCTGTACTGTGCTGAGTCTCCTTTTTGAAAAGCTGAGTAATGATAAAACTCAAATAGAAAGTGCTACTGAAATTAGAAAACTTTTAGATGTATGTTCAGGACGAACACAGTTTTCTCAAAATGTACAGCAAGATGCACAGGAATTCTTGATGTATTTTCTTCAGGTACTGGAAGAGGAAGGGGTACAAATACAAAATATGTTTGGTCTCTCTTATAAATGGGAACATAGTTGTGAAAACTGTTATAATATATGTGGCTCTAATGTTGATTCTGAAAGGTTTATTTATTTAACATTGCCAGAGAGTAAAACAGTCACTTTTGCTAAATTAGTTAAAGATGCTAATCATAGCATGCAATGCAGTGAGTGTAAATCTGACATGTTTTCAACATTAATTTTAAAGGAATACAGACAGTATGTAATTTTAATGATGCAACGATGTAGAGCTGATGGTTCAAAATTGGATACTTTAATAAAGAAGTTTACAGGACAGCAATGATCAATTTCAGGAAAAACTTTTGTAACAGTTGCAATAATTTTCCATGATGGACCTACTGTAACTTCTGGTCATTACACAGTTTATCTTAAATGTGAAAAAGGCTGGACACTGTGTAATAATTCCCAATTGATTTTTAAGCAACGTTTGCCTTTTGATTTAGCAAATTCCTATCTAATCTTCCTGAAACCTAAATTTAGAGAGATTTGACAACATCTGGAGAAAACAATTTTACCATTTTATTGGATTACCATTTGGAATTTACAAATAAAAAGATTTAACAAATTATCATTTGGCCTAATGGAAAGGTAACCAATTGTAATGTGGAATTTTTCCATTTTTTAAGGAAACTTTGGAAAACCAAAAATTTAGAAAAAATCGGTAACATCTGCACAATTTAAATTTTGGAATGTTATTGGATTGCCATTGGAAATTTTCTCAAAAAAGATTTTTAAAATTACTATTTGGCCATGCGGAAAGTAAACAATTCTATTGTGGACTTATTTAATTATTAATTAATCTTTCGGAAACCAAAATGTTAGAGAAACGGTGACATCTGTACAATTTAAACTTTTTTTTTTTATTGGATTACCATTGGAAGTTAAACAAAAAAAAGAATTTTAAAATTACTATTTGGCCTAAAGGAAATGGAACCAGATGTATTGTGGAGTTATTTGACATATATTATTGTGATTATACTTCTGAAACAAAAATATCAGACGGTATTTTATAGAAATAAGTATAGATATTAGATGATATTTTTTTAGAATATTATGCATTTCTTTAAAGTTATGTTTATGAAAAAAGAGATTCTGGGCTTTTTTAAAAACAATCTTTGAGATTGTTAATTTTTTTTTGCCTGCTGTTAAATGATGAATGCAATTGCTTTCACAATTTATAGTGAAATGCAATATTTTCTGAAAACAGCAAAAAAAGGCAAAAATATTTTTTGAAAAATATGTAAATATGTGTACTGTATTATTAAATGTTTTATTAAATATTAATACTTTTTTCTTTTTTTTCAGATTGAGATAGAAAATTTTCGAAAACTATAACCATTTAAAAAGCAATTAAAAATAAATTAAATGAATAAATCTTTTTTTGAGTGGGTATGGTAAGTCAATAATGTCATGGTCCCTTTTTTCCACTTCTCTACAATCACATTTGCAGTTTTTAATTGTAGTCTCTCAAGGACCTTGTAATGTGATAATGATTTTTAGTGTTTTTTTAAAAAAAAAAAAAAAAATTTGCGTACCGTAAACGTTTTTTAAAAAATATATAAAAAATAGATGAAAGGTAAGGTTGGCTCTTAAAAGAGCCGTTGTGTTCATGCAGGGACAGAGGAAAGAAAGATTGGGAATATTAGACGGTACGACAAGTGTGCTGATCTATTTTACTGTTCACTAGGGAAACACTGGTCTCCCTATAAGTAATTAGATCGTGACAATGGGCGCACCGTACTTCAACCCTCGCAAACCGAGGGTTAATTTCCAGAGGACCAGAAAAAGGAGATGCTCCCCCCACAGATGAAGGGCTCACCTGACCTGCAGAAGAAGGACTCGGCTCTGCAGATGATGGTCCAGGCTGAGCTGCTGTGGATGTGCTTGGTTGATTTACTGAAGGGTTACCTTCAGTAAGTCGAGCATGTGTCCTTCTGTGTACATCCTTAAGGTGTCTCATCATGGTGTGATTCCCAAAGGAATACTTCCTGTCAGGATTACCTCTTGAAAGTACACGCTTACACAGCTTGCAAGTCACTAAGGGTGCATTTACCTTTTGCTGGCCTTCTGGAAAAGTAAAATAATCCCATACGTAAGAGGTCTTTTGTTTCCTCGCTCTCTGCCTCAAGGTAGTGCTGCTAGCCTCACTCTCAGAAGAGCTCTGCTGTTCTGCCATCGTATCACAAAGACAACCCAGCTCCTTCTCCTAAGGGATCACAAGCAGAAATGAGGGGAATGGGTGTGGTGTAGGAGAGTTCTAGAACTGAAAGTAGTTTCAACCAATCAAAAGTTGTGTTTCATGATCACATGACCTACCGTACGCTTACGGTACGCTTACGGTGCGCTTACGGCAAAAGTACGCATGCGCGTAAAAAAGACACGCGCTTGCGCGCATGGGCTTAACAGTCACTCCCCGACACTTCCGCGTAACGTGCGCGTGTAGCGTACACGCGTACGCGTCCCACGCGGAGTACGCGCGGCTACGCAAATTGCGTAACTATACGCAAACAGCGTAGATAAATTACGGACGTTGCGTAAACCGTACGCTTACCGTAAGCTTACGGTACGCGTACTAAAAAAAAAATTTAAAAAAAAGGAAAAAATGTATTGCTAATAAATTTTACATGTTTATTTTATAAAATATATTAAAAAAAACATATTATAGAATTTTAAAAATGTAACCATAGTCTTTAAAAAAGGATAGAAAATAAAAATAAAAATATGTAAAACAAAATAGAAGAAAAAAAAAAATTAGCATTTAAAAAACCTTGCAAATTCACTGAAAAAACCATGGGTTTCACACACGTTATAGTTAGGAATTAGCATTTAAAAAACCTTTGAAATTCACTGAAAAAACCATGGGTTTCACACACGTTATAGTTAGGAATTAGCATTTAAAAAACCTTAGAAATTTAATGAAAAAACCAAAGGTTTCACACATGTTATAGTTAGCTGGACATTTCACTCGTAAAAAACCAATGAAATTCCCCCGTTATAGTTAGTTCAGCTAACTATAACTCGCGCGCCGGCAATGCACTACTGATGACGTCACATATTACATCACTCATGACATGGTCAGTGACATCACTCATGACATCACTGATGACATCTCAAATGACATCACTGATGACATTATCCTTGTGACAGAGTGGTAGACCTCCTCTCACCCTAATATAACCTTTGATACAAACATTCAAAAATAGACACTAAAATTTTCAAAACAATGGACATACCAATAACAGTTACAACAACCTATTCAGTAATTCTAAGATCCACATACACATCCACTCATCCACCAACAATCCTATACAGTCACTCATACATGTACTCACACATCATATGTACTCATACACCTAAACATCCTGTAACACAATCCCACTCATCCATAGAGTTACTCACACACATAGTCACTCATGCTAATAAAGAAACAAACATCCATTTACTTGCATATACAGTTATACACACACCAGCACACTTACTTTAACAGAAACTTACACATACTTAGTCTTTTTAACAATCACTTATAGAAACACATACTTATTCATACAGGAACTCTTCCAATCTCTCACTCTCACATATACTCACTTATAAACAACAATAGTCACATATACTAGTTTAAAACATATGTAGTTACTTATGAAGACACTATTGAGACAGTCATTCACTCACTAACACACCCATGCACACACTCATCCACCCATACAGTCCTGCACACATGCTGTCTTCAACACATACAAACAGTGAGTCACTCATTCATGAATCTATGCACTACGTAATACCCCCCACCGCACCATGAAGACACTCAGACACTCATACTGATACTCAAAAAACCAACTATTAACCTATATAGACACTCATGTAGCTACTCACCAACCCATGCAGCCACTTATATACAAAGTGAGAGACTGATACAGGTATTTACACATTTAAACATTACTCACTAAGCCATGTATTCAAAAAGATACACTTAATCAGTCAGTTATACAATCAATTTTTCAGAAACAAATCATCAATTTAGACACTTATATACTCATTTATTCTTCCATCAACCTTGAGATATACATATATAAAACATATTTAATTTTCAGAAAAACACACATTCACTGGATGATGTCATCAGTGATGTCATTTGAGATGTCATCAGTGATGTCATGAGTGATGTCACTGACCATGTCATGAGTGATGTAATATGTGACGTCATCTGTAGTGCATTGCGGGCGCGCGAGTTATAGTTAGCTGAACTAACTATAACGGGGGAATTTCATTGGTTTTTTACGAGTGAAATGTCCAGCTAACTATAACATGTGTGAAACCTTTGGTTTTTTCATTAAATTTCTAAGGTTTTTTAAATGCTAATTCCTAACTATAACGTGTGTGAAACCCATGGTTTTTTCAGTGAATATATATATATATATATTCAATGAAAAAACCATAGGTTTCACACATGTTATAGTTAGTTGGACATTTCACTCGTAAAAAACCAATGAAATTCCCCCGTTATAGTTAGTTCAGCTAACTATAACTCGCGCACCCGCAATCCACTGCTGATGACGTCACATATTACATCACTCATGACATGGTCAGTGACATCACTCATGACATCACTGATGACATCTCAAATGATGTCATCAGTGATGTCATCAGTGATGTCATCAGTGATGTCATCTAGTGAATGTGTGTTTTTCTGAAAAATAAATATGTTTTATATATGTATATCTCAAGGTCGATGGAAGAATAAATGGGTATATAAATGTCTAAATTGATGTTTTTTTTATGAAAAATTGAATATGTGACTGATTCAGTGTATCATAGTGAATACATGGCTTTGTGAGTAATGTTTAAGTATGTAAATATCTGTATCAGTCTCTCACTTTGTGTATAGGTGGCTGCATGAGTTGGTGAGTAGCTACATGGGTGTCTATATAGGTTATTAGTTGGTTTTTGGAGTATCAGTCTGAGTGTCTGCATGGTTCGGTGGGGGGTATTACGTAGTGCATAGGTGCATGAATGAGTGACTCACTGTTTGTATGTGTTGAAGACAGCATGTGTGCAGGACTGTATGGGTGGATGAGTGTGTGTATGGGTGTGTTATTGAGTGAATGACTGTGTCAATAGTGTCTTTATGAGTAACTTCATATATTTTATAGTAGTATATGTGACTATTGGTGTTTTTAATTGAGTATATGTGAGAGTAAGAGATTGAAAGAGTTCCTGTATAAATAAGTATGTTTTTCTATAAGTGACTGTTTAAAAGACTAAGTATGTGTTAGTTTCCGTATAAGTAAGTGTGGTGGTGTGTGTATAACTGTATATGCATATAATTGTATGTTTTAATCTTTATTAGCATGAGTGACTATGTGTGTGAGTAACTCTATGGATGAGTGACATTATGAAACAGGATGTATAGGTGTATGAGTACATATGATGAGTGAGTACATGTATGAGTGACTGTATAGGACTGTTGGTGAATGAGTGGATTTGTATGTGGATCTTTGAATTATTGATTTGGTTGTTGTAACTGGTATTGGTATGTCCATTATTTTGAACATTGTAGTTTCTATTTTTGAATGTGTGTATCAAAGGTTATATTAGGGTGAGAGGAGGTCTGCTACACAATCACAAGGATGATGTCATCAGTGATGTCATCAGTGATGTCATTTGAGATGTCATCAGTGATGTCATGAGTGATGTCACTGACCATGTCATGAGTGATGTAATATGTGACGTCATCAGCAGTGGATTGCGGGTGCGCGAGTTATAGTTAGCTGAACTAACTATAACGGGGGAATTTCATTGGTTTTTTACGAGTGAAATGTAAAACTAACTATAACATGTGTGAAACCTATGGTTTTTTCATTGAATTTGCAAGGTTTTTTAAATGCTAATTCCTAACTATAACGTGTGTGAAACCTATGGTTTTTTCAGTGAATTTGCAAGGTTTTTTAAATGCTAATTCCTAACTATAACGTTTTTGAAACCTTTGGTTTTTTCAGTGAATTTGTACGGTTTTTTATATGCTAATTTTTGTATTTTTAATTAAAGATATTTTTTTTTAATAAAAATAAAATTACTATATATTCATTTATATATTATCTGTATCTTTTTTTTAATTTATTTTTTTAAAAAATTCAATTAGGATAGTTTTTTTTTTTTTTAATT
This sequence comes from Triturus cristatus, assembly GCF_964204655.1. Taxonomy (NCBI): domain Eukaryota; kingdom Metazoa; phylum Chordata; class Amphibia; order Caudata; family Salamandridae; genus Triturus; species Triturus cristatus. The sequence goes on along the minus strand of NC_140593.1, from coordinate 786,547,750 downwards.
TTTTAAATTATTTTTTGTCCACTTTTTTTTTTTTTATATATAAATTCTTGGGGTGCGCGCTCTGAGCGCGCTCCTAGTACTATTTCGTAAGTTTTTTATGAATTCCGGCGTACGTTATTTACGTACGCAAATATACTTCATGGTACGCGCTGGGAGCGCGCACCCAGTACGTATGCGTACGTACGTACGCATGCGTGCGTGCGTCCTACGCGCTCGACGCGGTTTACTTCCGCATACGCTAAAATTACGTGCAATAACGGTCGCGTATACGCGTGCTCAACGTATGCGCGCTAGGTACGCGCATATGACGTATGCACCTGCACGCTTACGCGTTCGTGCATACGTCATCACGGGGTGCGCGCTCGGAGCTTGCGCAGTGCGCGCACCTCGGGTTTATACATAATAAAACAACACTTCTTATTGGTTATCATTACTTTCAGTTTCTAATTGTTTCAATACCACACCCAATCCCCTCATGGCAAGTCATGTGATCAAGAATCATCACTTTTGATTGGTTTGAAGTACTTTCAGTTCTAGATTCTTCCCAAACCACACCTACTCCCCTCATTATTAGTTCTGATTCCTTTGGAGAAGGAGCTATTCTGTTGTTGAGAGACAATGGCTGAACAGCAACCATCTTCAGACAGTGACCAGGACACTCTTGAGAGGCAGAGGAACAGGAAGCAGAAAGACAGCTTTATATGGCAGTTTTTCACTTTTCCAGAAGGTCAGAAAAAGGTAAATGCACCGAAAGTTACTTGTGTACTTTGTCAAAAAGTCTTGTCACGTGGGAATCCTAACAAGAAATATTCTTTTAGCATTCACACTATGTTGAGGCATGTTGACAAAATGCATCCAGTGACTTTTCGTCGAGCTTCTGGAGAAAACCCTCCACCTGCTCAGCCGACGACATCAGCAGCAGCTCAGCCGAGCACATCTTCGGCAGCTCAGGGGAGCACTTCAGCTGCGATGGTGCCTTCACCTGTTTCTACACCTCTTGTTGGTCCACCTTGTTTGGCGAGGTTGTCTACACGGTGCACTGATTGCGGTTCTCTTATTTCTGTGGGGGAGACCAGTCTTGATCTCCTTCAGAGAAAATTTGATGCGCATCCGTGCACTAGGCCATAGATGTTTTTTCTTTTTTTGCGTTTTTCTCTTCCTGTTTCCCTCCATTAACTCAAGGGCTCTTTTAAGAGCCACTTATAAACTAAACCCCCCAAATGTTTTTTTGAGATATTTTTTTTGAAATTTTTTTGAGGTGCGCGCACCCAAGGTTTTTTTAAATTTTATTTATTTTTTTTTTTTTTTTAAATTAATATACAAAAAGAGGTGAAGAAATGGAAGCACACAGAGTCATGCCATCATTTTAAGCACATAACACAGGCTGCCCCTTTCATGGGCTGCATTTCTTTCAGAACAACAACTTCACAAATTAAATCTCTACTAATGCAACTGTGAAATCACCAGAGCAAAACGCAATAAATCTCTGCCTGTAATTCCTATTTACACACAGAGTCATGTTTTCACATTAGTCACAAAACGAAATTTCTTTGCCAATTTGAAAGCACACTTACTGCTCTTTTTTTTTGACAAGTAATAATCACTTTTACAGACTGACACATTATGAATCCACTTTTCAGATTTTTTAAAAAGCCCATGTCCAGACTGCTTTTTCAGACCACCACCATGTGTATCCTGGGTGACTGCCTAAACTCCAGCAAGGGCAACCAGCCTTAGTGATGCTGAATGTATTTGCATTACAGACTGAAACCTCAAACCCCACTCGCTTGTAAATACTGTGCATGATTATACATGGAAAGGAGCTGGGTGTGTGCTAAGAGTCTGCTTCTGCACCAAAAAATCGCTCCCCCTTTTTCCTACTAATGCAAATATAAAATTACCAGAGTTGTACACAATAAATCTCTGCCTATATTTCCCAACATGTGTAACCTGGGTGACTGCCTACATTCCACCAAGGGCAACCAGCCTTAGTGATGCTGAATGTATTTGCATTACTGAGTCCAACCTCAAACCCTTAAACTATTCTTTTTTTATACCAATACACCTTAATTTATCGTGAAAACATAGTCCATATTATTTTACATGTTCCTCACATTTAAATTTCTCCCAAAACAGAAAATAATAAACACAACTTCAACAAAAAGAATTACATTTCTATTATTCATTTCTTAATTTACCATATACATCTCCTCTCAAACTCTAACCTCACCTTTAAAATTAGTTAGTTGTGAAAGAAATGTGGCACTCAAACAGCAGATTATCAGAGCCAGGATCTCTGTTCTCTACACCTCTCTCCTCTCAGCAGAACCAGATAATGTCAAAGTTTCCCTCTATTTTTCCACACATATACATGTAAGTTTCAAATCTCAGTGCTTCCCCCTTTTTTTCAAATGTAATCACACATTTCTATTGGTTGAAAACCAACCCTTTTCCAAAAGTACCCTTCCCCCCAACTTGACTTCTGCCTAGTACCCTTCCCCCAACTTGACTTTTGCCTGCTACCATAGCAACAGCTCATGGAACACTGCTGTGTGGAGTTAGGTCAGAAGTTCGCCAAACAATGTTTCAATTCCACAGAGCAAGAGTGCTTGACTTTTCAAACCTTACAGCAAATCCATAGTACTGTTCTTTGGTAACACATTTTTCTGTACCAATACAAAACATGCTTCTATAAATTTACACATACAGCCTAGTTTTTAGTGTAGAATGGTATGAAACAGCCAATCAGTTCTTTTTTTTTTATAAAAAAATATGTATGCCTCCATTTCCAAACTGTCTTTCATTTCTTTTTCCCATTCTACTGAATTACACCTCCTGAGTGCATCCAGATCTCCTTTGAAGATGTTCACAGTGTGGATTGTAGGACACAGCTATGTCTTCTGGAGTGAACAATTTGCAGTAAAAAGAGGTATGGTGAGAGACCTTGCTTTGCCAAATGTAGACATCAAATGGATTGGTCAGAGAGGGTTAAAGTGGCACCAATTAATGCCTTTGGTGAAAACCTTTCTACATCTCCCACAGCCTAACCTTATTATTGTGCACTGTGGTGGTAATGATCTAGGCACTTTAACTGGGGTAGGTCTGGAAATGCTTATTAAGGACACCTTTGTGCAATTGATGTCGCTTTTTCCACAAACTGCCTTTGTATATTCTAATATATGCCAAAGGCAAAAGTGGAACTGGTCCAACCAATTTTGTCCGCAGATTGACAAAGCAAGGAAGCACGTCAACAAATCTATTTCTGCTTTCCTCCGTGACTATGGTATGGGTTCTATATACCACAACAACTTGCGTTACAACATGCAAGACATTTATAGAGGAGATGGTGTACACTTCACTGATGAAGGCAACAGAGTCTTCCTCTTGAACCTTAGACTCTGCATCGGTACTTACTTGTAGGTACCAAAAAACAAACAATAAACACAAGGGCTCTTTTTAGAGCCACCTTATATCTAAACACTTAAATGCGATTTTTTTTTAATTTGTTTAATAAAGTTTTTTTCCGGGTGCGCGCTGGGTGCGCGCACTCGGCGATATTTTTTAACAAAATATAAATCTTTTTTTTTGCCCTACAAGGTCCTACTGTGACCCCCTTACAATGCCTACTGGGTCAATTTCTCCCCACTCTGCCCCCTTTTCAAGTTCTCCCCCTTTGTTTATCACCCCCTCTTTATGCGATAGACAAAATGGCGGCCGCCGCTTCCTGATTTCCACCGATTCGAATGTTTACTAAGATCTAACAACCAATCAGAATTGCGCTCGCGCACGGCAAGGTGCGCGCACCCAGCGCGCACGCTGCGCGCTTACAGATATATATATTGATTTAAAGGCTATTTTCTCATAATCTACTGAACAGATTTACACCAAACCTACAAAAGGCACTTCCTTGACCTGAGGACTACCTCTCTGCCAAATTTCTAGTAATTCTGTTCAGCCGTTCGGGCTGTAGCCCTGTCTAAAGGTCCTATGGAAAAATGCATGGGAAAAACGCGTTTTGGGACCCCCCTTTTATCTCAGCCCCCGCTTGATGAATCCCCCCGAGACTTTCAGGGAAGGAGCGGAGCGTAGCGCCCCACCTATTTTGAGAAATTCGCGAGGATTCGTCGACCGGCGCCAAAGTTATTCAAAATAGAATGTTGCGGATTTCCTATGGAAACAGGGTCCTAACTATAACTACCTACTGGCAACCGCCAGTAGGTAATATATATATATATATATATATATATATATATATATATATATATATATATATATATATATATATATATATATATATATACATATATATATATATATATTACCTACTGGCGGTCGCCAGTAGGTAGATATAGTTAGGACCCTGTTTCCATAGGAAATCCGCAACATTCTATTTGGAATAACTTTGGCGCCGGTCGACGAATCCTCGCGAAATTTTCAAAATAGGTGGGGCGCTACGCTCCGCTCCTACCCTGAAAGTCTCGGGGGGATTCGTCAAGCAGGGGCCGAGAAAAAAGGGGGGTCCTAAAACGCGTTTTCCCCATGCATTTTTCCATAGGACCTTTAGACACAGCTACAGCCCGAACGGCTGAACAGAATTACTTGAAATTTGGCAGAGAGGTAGCCATAAGGTCAAGGAAGTGCCTTTTGCAGGTCTGGTGTAAATCTGTTCAGTATTTCCTGAGAAAATAGCATTTAAAAGCATATATATATGTGGGCGGAGCCTAACCACACATCTCATCCTGAGATCTGATTGGCTGTCAGCACTTCATCCAAGAAGTGTTGGCAGCCATCTTGGGACCAATATACATGATAGCACCTCATTAAAAAGCATTGCAGTTAATAGAAGGTTTTAAGACTTTAGTTACATTATAAATCATTTGTTGATGGTACCATACTCATTTTAGGAATTGTGGTCTGTTCTAAGGTGATTTCACCATGTGAAAAAGCCTTCTGCTGGGATATCATGATTGAGAGAAAAATATTTTCTCATGCTTTTACCACAGAGGTTTGGAAGGTGATCTATAGGCTAAACTGAGAGCTTATTTTCTGTAAATTCACATTATCTTTCTCAGTCATGTGAGAATGAAGTCTGACATTCTCAGTAAAACATGTACATCCAACAAGGGCAGAGACTGTCAGTTGATTCCTTTGTGTTCTACTGCAGCTTCCCAGAGTGTTCCAAAGAACTACTAGAGCGCTAACAGTCCTACTTATGATAAACGTATGGCACACCTGAAGCCATCTTGCTTGGATTAAAGTGGTGACTCTTAAAACATTTAATTTAAAAAGGAACAAAATGAGGGGGTTCATTTTTCCATAAAAAGTATGATTAGTGCTGCAGAATGAAAAATTAGGGCACATTTTGAGTGACTTCTCAAATCCTCTTCTATTTCATTAAAAAATTCTGACATGCAGACTGAAACATGCACTTTCAATACCAGCAGCAGTTTTCCCTGGTGAGCAGTAGCTTTACTACAGTGATCTAATGAGCAAAAAGAGTGCTAACATTCTGAATTAATGGCAAATGTGTGACATATCTGAATACCTTCATGATGGAATCAAAGTAAAAAACTGAAAGCATTTCCTACTGAGGAGACTGCAGTAAATGAGGAAATTAGGAAACTTCATAACAAATAAGTCTCCCAAGATGGCCACCAGAGACAAAAGAGCCCAAATGTAGCCCAAATATCACCCAGATGTAGCCCAAGTATAGCCCAATGACAGAATGTCCCAGAATGTTCTTAAAAACAACTAGAGCGCTTACTGTCTTCATTATGACAAAAGTATGGCACACCTGAAGCCATCTTGATTGGAATAAACTGGTAACACTTAAAACATTTAATTTAAAAAGGAACACAATGAGGAGGTTCATTTTGCCATAGAAATTATGATTAATGCTGAAGAAAGAAAATGAGGGCACATTTTGAGTGACTTCTCAAATCCTCTTCTATTTCATGAAAAAATTCTGACATGCAGACTGAAACATGCACTTTTAATACCAGGAGCAGACTTCCATGGTGCAGTAGTTTTACTACAGTGATCTAATGAGCAACTAGAGTGCTAACATTCAGAATTTATGGCAAATGTGTGACATATCTGAATACCTTCATGATGGAATCAAAGTAAAAAACTGAAAGCATTTCCTACTGAGGAGACTGCAGTACATGAGGAAATTAGGAAACTTCATAACAAATAAATCTCCCAAGATGGCCACCGGAGACAAAAGAGCCCAAATGTAGCCCAAAATCACCCAGATGTAGCACAAATATAGCCCAATGACAGAAGTGTGCAAAACACTTATTATTTTGTGTTTTTGCAGTGTTATATAGTGCAGACTTGTCAGGTATTGGAGTGCTTTACATGAGCATTGGTTACATCACACAAGAACAAATTCATTTTGGTTGTAGACATGGGGAGACTAAGTGATTTGACCAGAATCACAGAATGTCGAGCTGAAGCAGAAACTTCAACCTGGTTCCCCAGTTGCAAAGTCTGCAGTTCTGGAAGTAACACCACATCCTCTCCCCTAAGTGCAACATTTAATCAAGTGGTCAACTGGATAAAAAAACATAAAGATAACAAATAATTTAAAAGTGCTTTGTCGCTATTTGAAAACTCAGAAAATATGTCCTTATTTTAGTCTTTTAGAGCACTAACCATAATTTTGATGCCAATAAGACCCTCTCATATATGTAATTTCTAAAGGAAATGCTCTAGGTATTACAGTTTTGATTACATCAAGATGATGTCAGGCGTTCCACACTTTTGTAATAAATATAGAATGTTAGCAATCTAGTTGTTCATTAGGATACTGTTGAGAGGCAGAGGCCAGGGGCACGGACTCTGAAAATTGAAGGCAGGTAGGAGGGTGCAAAGGCAACAATTTAACCACACTGAGCAGGCAGGAAGGGCCGTGGAAGCACAACAGACTATGGAGGGCAGTGGAAAGGGGGGCAGGGGCAACAAACCAACAATACAGGACTTGCAAGAGAGGCTGTTGGAGGGAAGATCTATTACGGGTCAAGGAAGCTAGGGGCGGTCCCCAGATCCCCGGGAGCCACCACAGAACTGAGCAGGAGAGTGAGTCAGGGACAAAAGGGGCACCTTAATTTGAGCCGGGGTGCCTAGGAACGCTTGCTCCAAAAATGAAGAAAACAGACATATGAGACATGGAATTGGAGGCAGAATACAATGGCAGTTTAATGAGAAGATGCAACTTCAAAGAAACCGCAGAATAGAGACATAAAGTACAAAATACAGAATCCAGATAATCATACAGCTGTCATAATATTCTCTGTATCTCAATTAATGTACTGACAGAGAGAGAGAGAAAACACATCTATAAATGCATCATGAGAAACAAGTTACACCAAGGAAAATGTTACCTAGGAACACTCACGTTTACTCTTAGAGCAAGCATTCCTGCAATTACAATACAAAATCTTTTAAATGCAAAAGTAAAGAGAACAATGGTTAAACATAACATGACATTTCATATAGGTAAAATAGAATAAGATACTTCAAGCAAAGCAGAGCAAGACATTTTAAGCAAAGGAAGACAAGAGCTCCCAGCTCTTGGGGAAAACCTGCACTGCCTGTTAACCTACATACAGACGGCGAGGTAGTCCGTCGATATCTGTGGGTGCTCCCTTTTTATATCATTTTGTGGGCTCCTTTGCACGCTACATCTACCTACGTATGCTACCCAAAAGCTTTGTCTGCAGATTTTACCAGACATTTCGTCATTTACCCACTTAATGCTGACAATGGACTGGGTGAAAAGGTCAGTCTCTCAGGCCAATCGCTTATCGTAAGTTCCATAGAGCAAGCAGAAAATAATGGGTATTGTACGGGAATTCAATATATTCATGTATAAAATCTCCTCAGTTCTCCTAACTTGACGCTCTGCGGTTGCCACTTCCTTAAAAGCGGGAAACCTGCCCAGGAAGCAAGTACCAGTCCAGGATGCAGCCTACTGTATGTCGACAGCTTCAGGGGGATGTTGAACTTTGATACCGAGCACGGAGCACTCGGGTAGGGTGGGGGCTACTAGTTTGGATCAGAAGGCCTCGCAGACCTGCCTTCAGACTGCTATACACTAAAATTGCAGAGCTATGGTCAATTTAACAAAGAGGCCTACATATTGAACAGAAGGGCCTACACAGGGGTTTTATGCTGGCTGAGTGGTAAGGATGTCTCAGGATAATTATATAGCAACACAGGACCCGCTGGTCAATTTAATACGGCCTACAAATGCAGCTGGCAGGGCAAGGACAAGGGTCTCATACTTCAGGTGTGGACAGAACGGGCCAGGGGCCCCCTGTGATACAAAATCTACCCTCCTTCAAGGCTGTGGCAATGTAATAGACCATTGTGGGCAGAAGGAAGAGGCAATGGTAGTACAACCATACATGCCAACAGACCCGATTCAGCCAGGAAACGTCCAATGTTTTTAAGTTCAAATGGGCTTTATTTGATCTGTCTCCTGTCTACAATATCCTCTTTTTCAATGTAACTCAAAGGGGAAAATCAATACCCCAGTTTTTTTTCAAAATCTCCCTCTTACCAAGTTCAAAATGTTCGCAAGTATGGTACATTGGATCATGGAAGGAAATGGGAGAGGGACATGGACTTGGATAACAGAGGAGAGGAGGGACATGGAGAGGTGCACCAAACTGACCCTGCAGGGCAGGCATCAGGGTTTGCAGCAGCACAATACACCACACAGGGCATGCAGGACGGGAGTGCAGCACAACAATCCATAGAAAGCAAGAGGGAGGGGACAGGACCATGCACATGGACAACAGAGAACAGAGGGGCAAGAGGCAATGGTAGCTAGCTGACCATAATGGACAGACAGGAGAGAAAGCTGCAGCATAACAGACCATAAAGGGCAGGAGGGACGGATCAGGGGCATTACAATGGAACAGACAAGCCAGGAGGGAGGGAGTAGGGCTGGGGGCAAGGGGGCAGGGCAGGAGCAGCAAGATAGCCATGGAGGTCAGGCAGGATGGGCACTAGAAGCAAGACACCATGAGGAGCAACAGTGAGACTGTGATGGCATACACACAGACCATGGAGGGAAGGTGGGAGGGGGTCAGGGGCAGCTAACTGACCACACAGGGAAGGTGGGCGGGACCATGGCAGCACAGAAGACCATGCATGGCAAGTGGGAGGGTTAGTGGCAGCACAATGGCTATGATGGGCAAGAAGGAGGGTGGAGGGGCATGCACAAAGGACGATGGAGGATAGAAGGGAGGGTCAGGACCTGTGCACAGACAAGAAAGTTCAGGGGAAGGGACCTCACAACAGACCACACGGGGCAGGCAGGAGGAGCAGTTGCAGCACAACAGACCAAGGAGGGCAGAAGGATGTGGCAGTACAATGGACCATGTAGGACAGGAGGAAGAGGATAGGGGCATGGCATGTGGACAGGCAGGGTGGAGGTGGCAGGGACAGGTTACAGTAATCTGACAATGCTAGGCAGGTGGGAGGGGAGTGGCAGCTCAACAGAACACTCAGAGTAGATAGGAGTGGCAGGTCCATGGGACATGGTGGGCAAAAAGGATGGAGCAGGGGCATGCACAAAGACATCGGAGGGCAGGGGGAAGGAGAATAGGGGCAGCAAGCTAAGCACAGAGTTTAAGCAGGAGGTCAATGATGGGGCATAGAATTGGGCAATGGAGGGCAGGAGGAGTGGACTGGTACATCATACTAAATTGAGGGCAGTGGCAGCACATCAGACCATGCATGGCAGGAGGGAGGAGGCTAGTCCATGGATTCACACAACAGAGGATAGGGAGGAAGGGGATGGGGCAGCAAGCTAACTGTTCAGAGAAGGCGGGTATTAGGAACTTTATTGTTTTTAAAACATTGTGTCTGTGCGAGCTACTTAAAATATGAACAAGTATGCAGCATAATCTCACTTTTATTCAGGAAGAAGAGGACGTTTGTGACTGTGACTCCGGGCTCACTTGGCAGAAACACCCCCTGACCCTCCACCCCCTATCGCAAAATGTAATGCCCGTGAAAAGGGTAGGTGAACACAGTGTTATATAGAACATAGTCCTGAGAGCACGATTGAAAATGAAAACTAGATATAGTGTATGGTATAAACTATGCACCAAAAAGTGTGATATAAGATGAACTGGGCGTGAAATATAATATGCAATACATTGTGCGCAATGACAAATTCATTGGAGAGCGCGAGATAGCACAGGCATTAGCGCGTGCTATGCGATATGCGCCTTGGAGTGTAATATGCACAGGGCAGTGTTGTGTAACCTAACTAGTCTCTAAAGTTGTAATATAAAATATGTGCTGGGGAGTGTAACGTTGCATATGCACTGTGACAAAGATATGGATCCCAGATTGTAATATGTATGGCATAGCACTGTGCGTTATAACATAGGCATCGAGAAAGGCACGTTAGATGGGGCAATATAACCCGTGCGAAGACAAGTGTGGCATGACATATTCACGGGGTGGTGTTACAGTGCACATGGGCTAGAGAGTGTCATAGCATATGCACTAGCTAGTGGAATACAACACAGAGGTGTGTGGCACTCGGCAGGCAATGGTGGGTGTAACACAGCATTGGGCTCTGTCAGGAGCACGCTGTGACTCTCAAGTGATGTTCGTCCCCTTTCCAGAGAGTAAAATAAAAAGTATTACACATCCGGCAGTGGATGTGTGTTTTATTAACCGTGAGGGGGGTTTCTTGCATAGTTTTGGTCGAATTTTTGTCGAATCCCCTTTGAATGGCTTGGTGTGCATGTGTATTAAATGTGCCCGTCAATAGCTACCCATGTTTGTATAAATAAACGACAAGGGTGTCTACCAGGATTAGGCACGGTAGGGCATCAGACATGTCAGAGCTTCACTAGTGGTGTAAATACATTCCACGTGGATTCATTGCATGCATAGTCGCCTTTTAATGAATATCACGCAAATCGTCATGGTGATAGGTACGTACGGTTTGTCCAGCATGTCCTAGGTGTGTCTATAAATATATATTTTTTAAAAATAATAAAAAACAGTGGCCGGCCCTGGGGGATGGGGTCATCAGGGCCAATAAATTAGAATAAGAAGGGGAACCAAACAGCCCCCCTTCTTAAAAAACTAAAATAAATAAAAGACTGGCATCGTGCCGGAGGCCATGCCCCCTCCGTGCAGCACTCTGCAAACGCGCCCCCAACAGGCATCTCCAGTATGCGCCAGGGAGCTGCGCTGCAGCCAGGTGTTCTGAGGCCAAGCCCCTTTTTACACCTCTCTGCAACGCAGCTCTGTGGCGCTTACTGGAGGTACCTAGTGGTCTAGTTTGACCCTAGGGACCCTTAGGATTCAAGGGGACTTAATCTCTCAACTTAGAACAGCCACAGGGCGCGTTTACACAGTGGTGAATGGAGGGGACGGGGCCTGAGGTGACGTGTGCAAACACGCATTATGGCACGTTTTAAATTGGGGATATAATTTCCCTTCAATACTGAGGGCCCCTGGGGGCTAACTAGCCCACCAAGTGCTTCCAGTAAGCGCCACTGAGCTGCATTGCAGAGAGGTGGTCCAGGCCGTGCCACTTTTTACACCTCTCTGCAACGCAGCTCTGTGGCACTTACTGGAGGTACCTAGTGGGCTAGTTGGACCCTAGGGACCCTCAGGATTCAAATGAACTTAATCTCCCAACTAAAAATGGACACAGGGCGTGTTTACACAGTGGTGAATGGAGGGGACGGGGCCTGAGTTAACGTGTGCAAAAACGCCCTGTGGCCTGTTTTAAGAGGTAGTTTTAATCCCCATGCCCTATTATATACTAGGGGCTTACAGAGGAGGTCATGCTAATCACAGGGGGACCCCAACGCATAATGTTCCCTAGTGTATGTAGGTGTTTTCACTGTATTCTAAGTGTCTTTTAACATAGCACTGGCTCTAGGACTGGTTAGTCAGACTCAGTTACCACCAGTATCCGTCTGAAAAAGTTGAGGGTACAGGATGATTTTGCAACAAGGCTTCTTTCTGCTCTTCTTTTTGTTCTTTCTGCACGTTATCCTTCTTCCTGCACTTATCTTCGTATTTGAGGACTTCTGTTGCTTCTTTCTGCACTTCTTTTGTTTCTTTCTGTGCATTTTTTCTTCTTTCTTCACATGTCCTATCTCTGTAGGCATAGTTAGAAATTAGCATTTAAAAAACCTTTGAAATTCACAGAAAAAACCATAGGTTTCAGGCACGTTATAGTTAGGAATTAGCATTTAAAAAACCTCAGAAATTCACTGAAAAAACCATAGGTTTCAGGGGTGTTATAGTTAGCTGGACTTTTCACTTGTACAAAACCATTGAAATTCCCCCGTTATAGTTAGTTCAGCTAACTATAACTCGCGCGCCCGCAATGCACTGCTGATGACGTCACATATTACATCACTCATGACATGGTCAGTGACATCACTCATGACATCACTGATGACATCTCAAATGACATCACTGATGACATCACTGATGACATCATCCTTGTGATAGAGTGGCAGACCTCCTCTCACCCTAATATAACCTTTGATACACACATTCAAAAATAGAGACTAAAATTTTCAAAACAATGGACATACCAATACCAGTTACAACAACCTCTTCAGTAATTCTAAGATCCACATACACATCCACTCATTCACCAACAGTCCTATACAGTCACTCATACATGTACTCACTCATCATATGTACTCATACACCTATACATCCTGTTACACAATGCCACTCATCCATAGAGTTACTCACACACATAGTCACTCATGCTAATAAAGAATCAAACATACATTTACTTGCATATACAGTTATACACACACCACCATACTTACTTCTACGGAAACTTACACATACTTAGTCTTTTAAACAATCACTTATAGAAACACATACTTATTCATACAGGAACTCTTTCAATCTCTCACTCTCACATATACTCACATGTATACACCAATAGTCACATATACTAGTTTAAAACATATGTAGTTAGTCATAAAGACACTATTGAGACAGTCATTCACTCACTAACACACCCATACACACACTCATCCACCCATACAGTCCTGCACACATGCTGTGTTCAACACATACAAACAGTGAGTCACTCATTCATGCACCTATGCACTACGTAATACCCCCCACCGAACCATGCAGACACTCAGACTGATACTCAAAAAAACAACTAATAACCTATATAGACACCCATGTAGCTACTCACCAACCCATGCAGCCACTTATACACAAAGTGAGAGACTGATACAGATATTTACATATTTAAACATTACTCACTAAGCCATGTATTCACTATGATACACTTAATCAGTCAGTTACACAATCAATTTTTCAAAAACAAATCATCCATTTAGACACTTATATACCCATTTATTCTTCCATCGACCTTGAAATATACATATATAAAACATATTTAATTTTCAGAAAAACACACATTCACTGGATGATGTCATCAGTGATGTCATCAGTGATGTCATTTGAGATGTCATCAGTGATGTCATGAGTGATGTCACTGACCATGTCATGAGTGATGTAATATGTGACGTCATCAGCAGTGCATTGCGGGCGCGCGAGTTATAGTTAGCTGAACTAACTATAACGGGGGAATTTCAATGGTTTTGTACAAGTGAAAAGTCCAGCTAACTATAACACCCCTGAAACCTATGGTTTTTTCAGTGAATTTCTGAGGTTTTTTAAATGCTAATTCTTAACTATAACGTGCCTGAAACCTATGGTTTTGTCTGTGAATATATATATATATATATATATAGAGAGAGAGAGAGAGACAAAGTCCTGACCTCCCCAATACAACAAAGGGAGTTGAGAACAGGTATGGACCTCTCCACCATGCACAATGCTGACGTCCAAAAGTAAAACACCAAGCAGTTCCAAAGTTTCAATTCCGACGTTTATTTCATTATGTCAGACAAGTGTCCGCCTCAGACGCGTTTCGATCGCCTCCGCGATCTTGATCACCTGACGCGCTGATGCCGGACCTTCCATTATAAAATCAACTTCACCCAATCATATTGCTCAGTGGTAATAGACATAAATAAAATACTGCAAACCTAGAGTGTGTCCTCTTAAAGGTGTTATGAAAATAAATCAGAAACAGTAGTAACCAGGCTAATATATCAAATTGATACATAATATGCAGCGAAGCAAATCATAGCAAACAAACAAAATACAAGGCAAGTGCCCCTTGATGCTGAAATGCTAATAACAAATCATAGCCACGGTTTGCATGTTTCTGAAAAAAAGCAACAATTCATTGATGAAATCTAAACAATGCACACTCTTGATCACCGATTATCACATGAATAAGATAAAAAAAAACAAAAAAAAACAAAAAAAAGGGGGGGAAAAATAACAGAAGGGAAGGAAGGTAAGGGAAAAGAAAAATAAATTGGGAATTAATAAAAAGCATATACGGGAATGAAGAGAAATAAATACACAAAGGAAGTAAGAAAAAAGGTTGAGCAAGAAGCATTGGAGTGAATACTCAAACTTATAAAGAGACTGCCAGTTGCGAGAAAACGCTAGTAAGTGTTACAAATACTGTTAGATCAGCTACATTTAAAGGAAAAGAATCAGACCACAATAGAACAGACATTCACAAAAAGTTATGCAGATCCTCACTCGTATTCATCCCATTAGGCATTTTGGTGTCAAGTAATAGAATGAAGGAGGATTCTAACTGGCGAAGTTGTTTCTCTCTGTTGCCCCCCCGAATTGAAGGTGGTACCGCCCCAATCACAAAATATGTTAGGTCACTGATCTTGTTGGCATGAATTGCTTTGAAATGGCGAGCAACAGGATCTGTGGGATCCGAGTTGACAATCGCACGCAGATGTTGCAAAATGCGATTGAAAACCGGTAGTTTGGTACTGCCCACATATTTCAAATGGCAGGTACATTCCAACACATAAACCGCAAAATCAGTGCGGCACGTGAAATGTTGTTTGATTTGTACCGGAACATTGTTAAATGCAGTGTGATATTCGGAAACATTGATTCCGAATTTGCACGCACGGCATGAAGCACATTTGAAAAAGCCAAATCGTGATAACCACGTGGTCTTCTCCGTGACTTCAGGATTGGATTTAACTAACGCATCCCTCATTGAGGGTGCTCTCCTGAAAGTAATGTTAGGTAGATTGGGTAGCAAAAACTTGAGAGTCATATCAGTTAAAACAATGGGCCAGTGTTTGTAAATTATATTCCGCAAAGTTTTATGTTGTTTGCAAAAAGTGGTAATGAGTCTAATGGGTTGAATAACCTCTGTGTCCACCTCCCAACTAATGTTTGTAGTCTGAGGTTGTTTGGTAGAAAGGCAGATTTCCCGAGAACAAAGATTTGCTTTGTCAAGGGCTTTTTTCAGGTTGTCCGGTTTATACCCACGGGCACGGAACCGATTGGTAGCTTCCTGTTGGCACTGTTCTAAATCAGATTGACGGCTACATATCCGACGTAGGCGAAGATATTCCCCGTAGGGTATGCTGCGTATAAGGTGTGGTGGGTGTGCACTACTGGCATGTAAGATAGAATTGCCAGCAGTGATTTTCCTGTGTAATCTAGTTTCTATGTGTTGGTCTGAAATAAAGACTTCCACATCCAGAAACTCCACCCTCTCAGTGCTAATAGTGGCTGTGAATTGTAAGTTCATCGTGTTGTTATTGATGGATGCTACAAACAAAGAAGCCTCCTCTGTGGAACGTTCCCAGACGATAAAAATATAGTCTATATATCTGCCATAGTAACGGATATGTGCATCCCACATAGCCTTATGGTTGACTCTGAGGACATGTTCCTCCCACCAACCAACCAAAAGGCAGGCAAAGGTTGGAGAAAAACATGCCCCCATAGCCACACCCCTCAACTGTTTGTATAAAACTTTATCAAAAAGAAACAGATTGTTATTGAGGCAAAGATCAATCATTTGGAGGAGCATGGTGTTATGGTCTTTGAAATTGATAGAACGGGAGTCTAAAAAATGTTTAACAGCAGTTAACCCTTGTGGATGTAAAATACTAGTGTAAAGGGAAGCTATGTCAAGTGTGATAAGTATGAAGGTGGATTGCCAATCAATTGCCTGGATTTTATTTAAAAAATCACCAGTATCCTTAATAAAGGATGGCAAAGCGGTCATATGGGGTTGGAGAAAATAATCAACAGGCATAGGGTAAATGCCCTTGTGAACTTTAGGAATGAAATACAGGGTAGCTGTAGTTGGAAAATCATTTTTAAGAAACAGATATTCATTCTTTGACAAGAGTCCCATTCTTTTCCATTGTGCCAATAGGGAGGATACAGATTTCTTGATTTCACCCAAATGGTCGCGGCCTACTTTGCTGTAACAATTAGTGTCAGACAAGTGGCGTTGAGCCTCTTGAAGATAATCATTTTTGGGCCAAAGAACTATGTTACCGCCCTTATCAGCACCCATCACCACAATTTGACCATTCCCACGAATTTTCTTGATCAACGCCCAATAGTTTCTCAATTTTGCATTTATTTGACTACATTTGGAATAAGTGGACAAGTTTAGATTTTTTAGGTCATTAATTACCATGTCACTGAACACATCAACAGAGTCTTTGGGCATGATCGGATAAAAACTTGAAGGAGGACGAAATGGACTGGCAGCCGCCAATCCTGTGTTGATTCCTTCAAGATGTTCAGGTACAGTACCGGATACAGTAAAGTCCGAACTATATATATATATATATTCACTGAAAAAACCATAGGTTTCACACATGTTATAGTTAGCTGGACATTTTACTGATAAAAAACCAATGAAATTCCCCCGTTATAGTTATTGCAGGCAACTATAACTCACGCGACCGCAATCCTCTGCTGATGCTAATACTGTATTTAGACACTTATTTGCCCATGCCTTCTTCCATTAAATTTTAGCTATACATATATTACAAATATTTTTTTTTCATAAAGACATATATGTCATCAGCAGAGGATTGCGGTCGCGTGAGTTATAGTTGCCTGCAATAACTATAACGGGGGAATTTCATTGGTTTTTTATCAGTAAAATGTCCAGCTAACTATAACATGTGTGAAACCTATGGTTTTTTCAGTGAATTTGCAAGGTTTTTTAAATGCTAATTCCTAACTATAACGTGTGTGAAACCTATGGTTTTTTCAGTGAATTTGTACGTTTTTTTAAATGCTAAGTTACTTTACGCCATTCGTGGCGTGCGCGCCCAGTTAACGCAGTTCGTTCCGTGCGCCCACTTTACGCAGTTAGTGCCGTGCACGCATGGTGGTCACGCGGTGCGCTGTGCGCACCGCGTGCCCACGTTACGCGGGATGGGCCATGTACGCACGATGCGATACGCGCCCCGTGCGCACATGGGGGACATATTATGCGCTTCGTTGTGAAAGGGATTCTTAAGTAATTTCTAAAATAAATATGCCATGCTCAAATGGTGCACTTCGGGCACCATTTGCACACGGGGTGAGGAAAGAGTGGATAATTTAAAAAAAATATATATATATTTAACGTACGCATACGGTAAGCGAAATCGGCGATTTTTCGGAAGAAAATAAAATTGTTTTTTTGGCCGTGGGGGTTGTTTGGGGACACCTATATCGATGCTGGGTGGTTGAGAACTGAATATACTGCCCCTTTATATGTTTTTTGTCTTTGTTTTTGCTGCCCCACTCAGAGTGCGAGAGAGAAAATGGCGGCCGCCACTTCCTGGTTTCGACCGATTCGAATGTTTACTTAGATCGAACAGCCAATCAGAATCGCGCTCGCGCACGTCACCGTACGCGTACGGTAAGCGCACGGTAAGCGCACCGTAAGCTGGCTCAGATATATATATTGATTTAAAGGCTATTTTCTCAGAATCTACTGAACAGATTTACACCAAACCTACAAAAGGCACTTCCTTGACCTGTAGACTACCTCTCTGCCAAATTTCAAGGAACTCTGTTCAGCCGTTCGGGCTGTAGCTGTGTCTAAAGGTCCTATGGAAAAATGCATGGGAAAAATGTGTTTTGGGACCCCCCTTTTATCTCAGCCCCCACTTGACGAATCCCCCCGAGACTTTCAGGGTAGGAGCGGAGCGTAGCGCCCCATTAGTTTTGAAAATTTCACGAGGATTCGTCGACCAGTGCCAAAGTTATTCAAAATAGAATGTTGCGGTTTTCCTATGGAAACAGGGTCCTAACTATAACTACCTACTGGCGACCGCCAGTAGGTAATGTATGTATGTATATATATATATATATATATATATATATATCTATATATATATATATATATATATATATATATATATATATATATAATAACAGCACTATCAGCACAGATTCTATGCTGAATGAAGAGAGCACACTGGCATATCCTTTTTGTAAAGTGCTTTTAATCCGGACCCCTAAACCCCCCCCAACAGACACGTTTCGCCTCGCGGCTTTGCCAATGTCGGTTTGCTGTGCAAAACAAACGACACTTTCATATCGTGACGTTTCACGAGAACCATGTAAACAGCAAAGATGGACTACAGTGTATTGCTCAAATGGGGCGGCCATCTTATAACATGTTACATGAAGTGCAATTCCTTTCATTGTCGTTTCAAAAAGGTTCAATGTGCAATAATGTGAAAATTAATAAAATAAAATTAAGATAGGCTAACAACAGCGGGTTATACATTGCATGGAGATAAATATAAGTTTGTTGTCGATTTCATTCAACAAGGTATCGGATTATGATCTTTCTAGTGTAAACACATAGATTGGGGTTTATTTTCCTCTCTTTCCCCCAGCAAATTGATTGTTTTTAATACATTTTAATTTCATCTTCCTTGTATTTCCCCCGTGTTATTTGCTGTTGTTTGTTTATCTATTTTGCCCTGAATGGGCTGATGTCCCAGTATCAAAAAAAAAAAAATATATATATATATATATATTTATTATCTACTGGCGGTCGCCAGTAGATAGTTATAGTTAGGACCCTGTTTCCATAGGAAATCCGCAACATTCTATTTGGAATAACTTTGGCGCCGGTCGATGAATCCTCGCGAAATTTTCAAAATAGGTGGGGCGCTACGCTCCGCTCCTACCCTGAAAGTCTCGGGGGGATTCGTCAAGCGGGGGCTGAGAAAAAAGGGGGGTCCCAAAACGCGTTTTTCCCATGCATTTTTCCATAGGACCTTTAGACACAGCTACAGCCCGAACGGCTGAACAGAGTTACTTGAAATTTGGCAGAGAGGTAGTCCTCAGGTCAAGGAAGTGCCTTTTGTAGGTCTGGTGTAAATCTGTTCAGTAGTTCCTGAGAAAATAGCATTTAAATCAATATATATATGTGGGCGGAGCCTAACCACACATCTCATCCTGAGATCTGATTGGCTGTCAGCACTTCATCCAAGAAGTGTTGGCAGCCATCTTGGGACCAATATACATGATAGCACCTCATTAAAAAGCATTGCAGTTAATAGAAGATTTTAAGACTTTAGTTACATTATAAATCATTTGTTGATGGTACCATACTCATTTTAGGAATTGTGGTATGTTCTAAGGTGATTTCACCATGTGAAAAAGCCTTCTGCTGGGATATCATGATTGAGAGAAAAATATTTTCTCATGCTTTTACCACAGAGGTTTGGAAGGTGATCTATAAGCTAAACTGAGAGCTTATTTTCTGTAAATTCACATTATCTTTCTCAGTCATGTGAGAATGAAGTCTGACATTCTCAGTAAAACATGTACATCCAACAAGGGCAGAGACTGTCAGTTGATTCCTTTGTGTTCTACTGCAGCTTTCCAGAGTGTTCCAAAGAACTACTAGAGCGCTAACCGTCCTACTTATGATAAATGTATGGCACACCTGAAGCCATCTTGCTTGGATTAAAGTGGTAACTCTTAAAACATTTAATTTAAAAAGGAACAAAATGAGGTGGTTCATTTTTCCATAAAAAGTATGATTAGTGCTGCATAAAGAAAAATTAGGGCACATTTTGAGTGACTTCTCAAATCCTGGCATGCAGACTGAAACATGCACTTTCAATACCAGCAGCAGTTTTCCCTGGTGAGCAGTAGCTTTACTACAGTGATCTAATGAGCAAAAAGAGTGCTAACATTCTGATTTTATGGCAAATGTGTGACACATTTGAATGCCTTCTTGATGGAATCAAAGTAAAAAACTGAAAGTATTTCCTACTGAGGAGACTGCAGTAAATGAGGAAATTAGGAAACTTCATAACAAATAAGTCTCCCAAGATGGCCACCAGAGACAAAAGAGCCCAAATGTAGCCCAAATATCACCCAGATGTAGCCCAAGTATAGCCCAATGACAGAATGTCCAAGAATGTTCTTAAAAACAACTAGAGCACTTACTGTCTTCATTATGACAAAAGTATGGCACACCTGAAGCCATCTTGATTGGAATAAACTGGTAACACTTAAAACATTTAATTTAAAAAGGAACACAATGAGGGGGTTCATTTTGCCATAGAAATTATGATTAATGCTGAAGAAAGAAAATGAGGGCACATTTTGAGTGACTTCTCAAATCCTCTTCTATTTCATTAAAAAATTCTGACATGCAGACTGAAACATGCACTTTTAATACCAGGAGCAGAATTCCATGGTGAGCAGTAGTTTTACTACAGTGATCTAATGAGCAACTAGAGTGCTAACATTCAGAATTCATGGCAAATGTGTGACATATCTGAATACCTTCATGATGGAATCAAAGTAAAAAACTGAAAGCATTTCCGACTGAGGAGACTGCAGTACATGAGGAAATTAGGAAACTTCATAACAAATAAATCTCCCAAGATGGCCACCGGAGACAAAAGAGCCCAAATGTAGCCCAAAATCACCCAGATATAGCCCAAATATAGCCCAATGACAGAAGTGTGCAAAACACTTATTATTTTGTGTTTTTGCAGTGTTATATAGTGCAGACTTGTCAGGTATTGGAGTGCTTTACATGAGCATTGGTTACATCACACAAGAACAAATTCATTTTGGTTGTAGACATGGGGAGACTAAGTGATTTGACCAGAATCACAGAATGTCGAGCTGAAGCAGAAACTTCAACCTGGTTCCCCAGTTGCAAAGTCTGCAGTTCTGGAAGTAACACCACATCCTCTCCCCTAAGTGCAACATGTAATCAAGTTGTCAACTAGATAAAAAAACATAAAGATAACAAATAATTTAAAAGTGCTTTGTCGCTATTTGAAAACTCAGAAAATATCTCCTTATTTTAGTCTTTTAGAGCACTAACCATAATTTTGATGCCAATAAGACCCTCTCATATATGTAATTTCTAAAGGAATGCTCTAGGTATTACAGTTTTGATTACATCAAGATGATGTCAGGCGCTCCACACTTTTGTAATAAATATAGAATGTTAGCAATCTAGTTGTTCATTAGGATACTGTTGAGAGGCAGAGGCCAGGGGCACGGACTCTGAAAATTGAAGGCAGGTAGGAGGGTGCAAAGGCAACAATTTAACCACATTGAGCAGGCAGGAAGGGCCGTGGAAGCACAACAGACTATGGAGGGCAGTGGAAAGGGGGGCAGGGGCAACAAACCAACAATACAGGACTTGCAAGAGAGGCTGTTGGAGGGAAGATCTATTACGGGTCAAGGAAGCTAGGGGCGGTCCCCAGAGCCCCGGGAGCCACCACAGAACTGAGCAGGAGAGTGAGTCAGGGACAAAAGGGGCACCTTAATTTGAGCCGGGGTGCCTAGGAACGCTTGCTCCAAAAATGAAGAAAACAGACATATGAGACATGGAATTGGAGGCAGAATACAATGGCAGTTTAATGAGAAGATGCAACTTCAAAGAAACCGCAGAATAGAGACCTAAAGTACAAAATACAGAATCCAGATAATCATACAGCTGTCATGATATTCTCTGTATCTCAATTAATGGACTGACAGAGAGAGAGAGAAAACACATCTATAAATGCATCATGAGAAACAAGTTACACCAAGGAAAATGTTACCTAGGGACACTCACATTTACTCTTAGAGCAAGCATTCCTGCAATTACAATACAACATCTTTTAAATGCAAAAGTAAAGAGAACAATGGTTAAACATAACATGACATTTCATATAGGTAAAATAGAATAAGATACTTCAAGCAAAGCCGAGCAAGACATTTTAAGCAAACGAAGACAAGAGCTCCCAGTTCTTGGGGAAAACCTGCACAGCCTGTTAACCTACATACAGACGGCGAGGTTGTCCGTCGATATCTGTGGGTGCTCCCTTTTTATATCATTTTGTGGGCTCCTTTGCACGCTACATCTACCTACGTATGCTACCCAAAAGCTTCGTCTGCAGATTTTACCAGACATTTCGTCATTTACCCACTTAATGCTGACAATGGACTGGGTGAAAAGGTCAGTCTCTCAGGCCAATCGCTTATCGTAAGTTCCATAGAGCAAGCAGAAAATAATGGGTATTGTACAGGAATTCAATATATTCATGTATAAAATCTCCTCAGTTCTCCTAACTTGACGCTCTGCGGTTGCCACTTCCTTAAAAGCGGGAAACCTGCCCAGGAAGCAAGTACCAGTCCAGGATGCAGCCTACTGTATGTCGACAGCTTCAGGGGGATGTTGAACTTTGATACCGAGCACGGAGCACTCGGGTAGGGTGGGGGCTACTAGTTTGGAGCAGAAGGCCTCGCAGACCTGCCTTCAGACTGCTATACACTAAAATTGCAGAGCTATGGTCAATTTAACAAAGAGGCCTACATATTGAACAGAAGGGCCTACACAGGGGTTTTATGCTGGCTGAGTGGTAAGGATGTCTCAGGATAATTATATAGCAACACAGGACCCGCTGGTCAATTTAATACGGCCTACAAATGCGGCTGGCAGGGCAAGGACAAGGGTCTCATACTTCAGGTGTGGACAGAACGGGCCAGGGGCCCCCTGTGATACAAAATCTACCCTCCTTCAAGGCTGTGGCAATGTAATAGACCATTGTGGGCAGAAGGAAGAGGCAATGGTAGTACAACCATACATGCCAACAGACCCGATTCAGCCAGGAAACGTCCAATGTTTTTAAGCTCAAATGGGCTTTATTTGATCTGTCTCCTGTCTACAATATCCTCTTTTTCAATGTAACTCAAAGGGGAAAATCAATACCCCAGTTTTTTTTCAAAATCTCCCTCTTACCAAGTTCAAAATGTTCGCAAGTATGGTACATTGGATCATGGAAGGAAATGGGTTAGGGACATGGACTTGGATAACAGAGGACAGGAGAGACATGGAGAGGTGCACCAAACTGACCCTGCAGGGCAGGCATCCGGGTTTGCAGAAGCACAATACACCACACAGGGCATGCAGGACGGGAGTGCAGCACAACAATCCATAGAAAGCAAGAGGGAGGGGACAGGACCATGCACATGGACAACAGAGAACAGAGGGGCAAGAGGCAATGGTAGCTAGCTGACCATAATGGACAGACAGGAGAGAAGGCTGCAGCATAACAGACCATAAAGGGCAGGAGGGACGGATCAGGGGCATTACAATGGAACAGACAAGCCAGGAGGGAGGGAGTAGGGGTCTGCACATGTAAACAGAGGGCTGGGGGCAAGGGGGCAGGGCAGGAGCAGCAAGATGGCCATGGAGGTCAGGCAGGATGGGCACTAGAAGCAAGACACAACATGAAGAGCAACAGTGAGACTGTGATGGCATACACACAGACCATGGAGGGAAGGTGGGAGGGGGTCAGGGGCAGCTAACTGACCACACAGGGAAGGTGGGAGGGGCCATGGCAGCACAGAAGACCATGCATGGCAAGTGGGAGGGTTAGTGGCAGCACAATGGCTATGATGGGCAAGAAGGAGGGTGCAGGGGCATGCACAAAGGACGATGGAGGATAGAAGGGAGGGTCAGGACCTGTGCACAGACAAGAAAGTTCAGGGGAAGGGGCCTCACAACAGACCACACGGGGCAGGCAGGAGGAGCAGTTGCAGCACAACAGACCAGGGAGGGCAGAAGGGTGTGGCAGTACAATGGACCATGTAGGACAGGAGGAAGAGGATAGAGGCATGGCATGTGGACAGGCAGGGTGGAGGTGGCAGGGACAGGTTACAGTCATCTTACAATGCTGGGCAGGTGGGAGGGGAGTGGCAGCTCAACAGAACACTCAGAGTAGATAGGAGTGGCAGGTCCATGGGACATGGTGGGCAAAAAGGATGGAGCAGGGGCATGCACAAAGACATCGGAGGGCAGGGGGAAGGAGAATAGGGGCAGCAAGCTAAGCACAGAGTTTAAGCAGGAGGTCAATGATGGGGCATAGAATTGGGCAATGGAGGGCAGGAGGAGTGGACTGGTACATCATACTAAATTGAGGGCAGTGGCAGCACATCAGACCATGCATGGCAGGAGGGAGGAGGCTAGTCCATGGATTCACACAACAGAGGATAGGGAGGAGGGGGATGGGGCAGCAAGCTAACTGTTCAGAGAAGGAGGGTATTAGAAACTTTATTGTTTTTAAAACATTTTGTCTGTGCAAACTACTTAAAATATGAACAAGTATGCAGCATAATCTCACTTTTATTCAGGAAGAAGAAGACGTTAGTGACTGTGACTCCGGGCTCACTTGGCAAAAACACCCCCTGACCCTCCACCCCCTATCGCAAAATGTAATGCCCGTGAAAAGGGTAGGTGAACACAGTGTTATATAGAACATAGTCCTGAGAGCACGATTGAAAATGAAAACTAGATATAGTGTATGGTATAAACTATGCACCAAAAAGTGTGATATAAGATGAACCAGGCGTGAAATATAATATGCAATACATTGTGCGCAATGACAGATTCATTGGAGAGCGCGAGATAGCACAGGCACTAGTGTGTGCTATGCGATATGCGCCTTGGAGTGTAATATGCACAGGGCAGTGTTGTGTAACCTAACTAGTCTCTAAAGTTGTAATATAAAATATGTGCTGGGGAGTGTAACGTTGCATATGCACTGTGACAAAGATATGGATCCCAAATTGTAATATGTATGGCATAGCACTGTGCGTTATAACATAGGCATCGAGGAAGGCACGTTAGATGGGGCAATATAACCCGTGCGAAGACAAGTGTGGCATGACATTTTCACGGGGTGGTGTTACAGTGCACATGGGCTAGAGAGTGTCATAGCATATGCACTAGCTAGTGGAATACAATACAGAGGTGTGTGGCACTCGACAGGCAATGGTGGGTGTAACACAGCATTGGGCTCTGCCAGGAGCGTGCTGTGACTCGCAAGTGATGTTCGTCCCCTTTCCAGAGAGTAAAATAAAAAGTATTACACATCCGGCAGTGGATGTGTGTTTTATTAACTGTGAGGGGGGTTTCTTGCATAGTTTTGGTCGAATTTTTGTCGAATCCCCTTTGAATGGCTTGGTGTGCATGTGTATTAAATATGCCCGTCAATAGCTACCCATGTTTGTATAAATAAACGACAAGGGTGTCTACCGGGATTAGGCACGGTAGAGCATCAGACATGTCAGAGCTTCACTAGTGGTGTAAATACATTCCACGTGGATTAATTGCATGCATAGTCGCCTTTTAATGAATATCACGCAAATCGTCATGGTGATAGGTACGTACGGTTTGTCCAGCATGTCCTAGGTGTGTCTATAAATATATATTTTTTAAAAATAATAAAAAACAGTGGCCGGCCCTGGGGATTGGGGTCAAAAAAATATAATTAGGAGACAGGCCCTGGGGGATGGGGTCATCAGGGCCAATAAATTAGAATAAGAAGGGGAACCACACAGCACCCCTTCTTAAAAAAATAAAATAAATAAAAGACTGGCATCGTGCCGGAGGCCATGCCCCCTCCATGCAGCACTCTGCAAACGCGCCCCCAACAGGCATCTCCACTATGCGCCAGGGAGCTGCGCTGCAGACAGGTGTTCTGAGGCCAACCCCCTTTTTACACCTCTCTGCAACGCAGCTCTGTGGCGCTTACTGGAGGTACCTAGTGGTCTAGTGTGACCCTAGGGACCCTTAGGATTCAAGGGGACTTAATCTCTCAACTTAGAACAGCCACAGGGCGCGTTTACACAGTGGTGAAGGGAGGGGACGGGGCCTGAGGTGACGTGTGCAAACACGCACCATGGCACGTTTTAAATTGGGGATATAATTTCCCTTCAATACTGAGGGCCCCTGGGGGCTAACTAGCCCACCAAGTGCTTCCAGTAAGCGCCACTGAGCTGCATTGCAGAGAGGTGGTCCAGGCCGAGCCACTTTTTACACCTCTCTGCAACGCAGCTCTGTGGCACTTACTGGAGGTACCTAGTGGGCTAGTTGGACCCTAGGGACCCTCAGGACTCAAATGAACTTAATCTCCCAACTAAAAACGGACACAGGGCGTGTTTACACAATGGTGAAAGGAGGGGACGGGGCCTGAGTTAACGTGTGCAAAAACGCCCTGTGGCCTGTTTTAAGAGGTAGTTTTAATCCCCATGCCCTATTATATACTAGGGGCTTATAGAGGAGGTAAGGCTAATCACAGGGGGACCCCAACGCATAATGTTCCCTAGTGTATGTAGGTGTTTTCACTGTATTCTAAGTGTCTTTTAACATAGCACTGGCTCTAGGACTGGTTAGTCAGACTCAGTTACCACCAGTATCCGTCTGAAAAAGTTGAGGGTACAGGATGATTTTGCAACAAGGCTTCTTTCTGCTCTTCTTTTTGTTCTTTCTGCACGTTATCCTTCTTCCTGCACTTATCTTCGTATTTGAGGACTTCTGTTGCTTCTTTCTGCACTTCTTTTGTTTCTTTCTGTGCATTTTTTCTTCTTTCTTCACATGTCCTATCTCTGTAGGCATAGTTAGAAATTAGCATTTAAAAAACCTTTGAAATTAACAGAAAAAACCATAGGTTTCAGGCACGTTATAGTTAGGAATTAGCATTTAAAAAACCTCAGAAATTCACTGAAAAAACCATAGGTTTCAGGGGTGTTATAGTTAGCTGGACTTTTCACTTGTACAAAACCATTGAAATTCCCCCGTTATAGTTAGTTCAGCTAACTATAACTCGCGCGCCCGCAATGCACTGCTGATGACGTCACATATTACATCACTCATGACATGGTCAGTGACATCACTCATGACATCACTGATGACATCTCAAATGACATCACTGATGACATCACTGATGACATCATCCTTGTGATAGAGTGGCAGACCTCCTCTCACCCTAATATAACCTTTGATACACACATTCAAAAATAGAGACTAAAATTTTCAAAACAATGGACATACCAATACCAGTTACAACAACCTCTTCAGTAATTCTAAGATCCACATACACATCCACTCATTCACCAACAGTCCAATACAGTCACTCATACATGTACTCACTCATCATATGTACTCATACACCTATACATCCTGTTACACAATGCCACTCATCCATAGTTACTCACACACATAGTCACTCATGCTAATAAAGAATCAAACATACATTTACTTGCATATACAGTTATACACACACCACCACACTTACTTCTACGGAAACTTACACATACTTAGTCTTTTAATCATTCACTTATAGAAACACATACTTATTCATACAGGAACTCTTTCAATCTCTCACTCTCACATATACTCACATATATACACCAATAGTCACATATACTAGTTTAAAACATATGTAGTTACTTATAAAGACACTATTGAGACAGTCATTCACTCACTAACACACCCATACACACACTCATCCACCCATACAGTCCTGCACACATACTGTGTTCAACACATACAAACAGTGAGTCACTCATTCATGCACCTATGCACTACGTAATACCCCCACCGAACCATGCAGACACTCAGACTGATACTCAAAAAACCAACTAATAACCTATATAGACACCCATGTAGCTACTCACCAACCCATGCAGCCACTTATACACAAAGTGAGAGACTGATACAGATATTTACATATTTAATCATTACTCACTAAGCCATGTATTCACTATGATACACTTAATCAGTCAGTTACACAATCAATTTTTCAAAAACAAATCATCCATTTAGACACTTATATACCCATTTATTCTTCCATCGACCTTGAAATATACATATATAAAACATATTTAATTTTCAGAAAAACACACATTCACTGGATGATGTCATCAGTGATGTCATCAGTGATGTCATTTGAGATGTCATCAGTGATGTCATGAGTGATGTCACTGACCATGTCATGAGTGATGTAATATGTGACGTCATCAGCAGTGCATTGCGGGCGCGCGAGTTATAGTTAGCTGAACTAACTATAACGGGGGAATTTCAATGGTTTTGTACAAGTGAAAAGTCCAGCTAACTATAACACCCCTGAAACCTATGGTTTTTTCAGTGAATTTCTGAGGTTTTTTAAATGCTAATTCCTAACTATAACGTGCCTGAAACCTATGGTTTTTTCTGTTAATATATATATATATATATATTCAATGAAAAAACCAAAGGTTTCACACATGTTATAGTTAGCTGGACATTTCACTCGTAAAAAACCAATGAAATTCCCCCGTTATAGTTAGTTCAGCTAACTATAACTCGCGCGCCCGCAATGCACTACTGATGACGTCACATATTACATCACTCATGACATGGTCAGTGACATCACTCATGACATCACTGATGACATCTCAAATGACATCACTGATGACATCATCCAGTGAATGTGTGTTTTTCTGAAAATTAAATATGTTTTATATATGTATATCTCAAGGTCGATGGAAGAATAAATGAGTATATAAGTGTCTAAATTGATGATTTGTTTCTGAAAAATTGATTGTACAACTGACTGATTAAGTGTATCTTTTTGAATACATGGCTTAGTGAGTAATGTTTAAATGTGTAAATACCTGTATCAGTCTCTCACTTTGTATATAAGTGGCTGCATGGGTTGGTGAGTAGCTACATGAGTGTCTATATAGATTATTAGTTGGTTTTTTGAGTATCAGTCTGAGTGTATGCATGGTTCGGTGGGGGGTATTACGTAGTGCATAGGTGCATGAATAAGTGACTCACTGTTTGTATGTGTTGAAGACAGCATGTGTGCAGGACTGTATGGGTGGATGAGTGTGTGTATGGGTGTGTTAGTGAGTGAATGACTGTCTCAATAGTGTCTTCATAAGTAACTACATATGTTTTAAACTAGTATATGTGACTATTGTTGTTTATAAGTGAGTATATGTGAGAGTGAGAGATTGGAAGAGTTCCTGTATGAATAAGTATGTGTTTCTATAAGTGATTGTTAAAAAGACTAAGTATGTGTAAGTTTCTGTTAAAGTAAGTGTGCTGGTGTGTGTATAACTGTATATGCAAGTAAATGGATGTTTGTTTCTTTATTAGCATGAGTGACTATGTGTGTGAGTAACTCTATGGATGAGTGGGATTGTGTAACAGGATGTTTAGGTGTATGAGTACATATGATGTGTGAGTACATGTATGAGTGACTGTATAGGATTGTTGGTGGATGAGTGGATGTGTATGTGGATCTTAGAATTACTGAATAGGTTGTTGTAACTGGTATTGGTATGTCCATTTTTTTGAAAATTTCAGTCTCTATTTTTGAATGTGTGTATCAAAGGTTATATTAGGGTGAGAGGAGGTCTACCACTCTGTCACAAGGATGATGTCATCAGTGATGTCATTTGAGATGTCATCAGTGATGTCATGAGTGATGTCACTGACCATGTCATGAGTGATGTAATATGTGACGTCATCAGTAGTGCATTGCGGGCGCGCGAGTTATAGTTAGCTGAACTAACTATAACGGGGGAATTTCATTGGTTTTTTACGAGTGAAATGTCCAGCTAACTATAACATGTGTGAAACCTTTGGTTTTTTCAATGAATTTCTAAGGTTTTTTAAATGCTAATTCCTAACTATAACGTGTGTGAAACCCATGGTTTTTTCAGTGAATTTGCAAGGTTTTTTAAATGCTAATTCCTTACTATAACGTGAGTGAAACCCATGGTTTTATCAGTGAATTTGCAAGGTTTTTTAAATGCTAATTTTTTTTTTTCTTCTATTTTTTTTTACATATTTTTTTTTAATTTTCTATCCTTTTTTAAAGACTATGGTTAAATTTTTAAAATTCTATAATATGTTTTTTTTAATATATTTTATAAAATAAACGTAAAATTTATTAGCAATACATTTTTTCCTTTTTTTTTAATTTTTTTTTTAGTACGCGTACCGTAAGCTTACGGTAAGCGTACGGTTTACGCAACGTCCGTAATTTATCTACGCTGTTTGCGTATAGTTACGCAATTTGCGTAGCCGCGCGTACCCCGCGTGGGGCGCGAACGCGTGTACGCCACACGCGCACGTTACGCGGAAGTGTCGGGGAGTGACTGTTATGCGCATGCGCGCAAGCGCGTGTCTTTTTTACGCGCATGCGTACTTTTGCCGTAAGCGCACCGTAAGCGTACCGTAAGCGTACGGTAGGTCATGTGATCATGAAACACAACTTTTGATTGGTTGAAACTACTTTCAGTTCTAGAACTCTCCTACACCACACCCATTCCCCTCATTTCTGCTTGGGATCCCTTAGGAGAAGGAGCTGGGTTGTATTTGTGATACGATGGCAGAACAGCAGAGCTCTTCTGAGAGTGAGGCTAGCAGCACTACCTTGAGGCAGAGAGCGAGGAAACAAAAGACCTCTTACGTATGGGATTATTTTACTTTTCCAGAAGGCCAGCAAAAGGTAAATGCACCCTTAGTGACTTGCAAGCTGTGTAAGCGTGTACTTTCAAGAGGTAATCCTGACAGGAAGTATTCCTTTGGGAATCACACCATGATGAGACACCTTAAGGATGTACACAGAAGGACACATGCTCGACTTACTGAAGGTAACCCTTCAGTAAATCAACCAAGCACATCCACAGCAGCTCAGCCTGGACCATCATCTGCAGAGCCGACTCCTTCTTCTGCAGGTCAGGTGAGCCCTTCATCTGTGGGGGGAGCATCTCCTTTTTCTGGTCCTCTGGAAATTAACCCTCGGTTTGCGAGGGTTGAAGTACGGTGCGCCCATTGTCACAATCTAATTACTTATAGGGAGACCAGTGTTTCCCTAGTGAACAGTAAAATAGATCAGCACACTTGTCGTACCGTCTAATATTCCCAATCTTTCTTTCCTCTGTCCCTGCATGAACACAACGGCTCTTTTAAGAGCCAACCTTACCTTTCATCTATTTTTTATATATTTTTTTAAAACTTTTTTAATTTTTTTTTTTACCGTACGCGTAATTATTATTTTTTTTTTTTTAAAAACACTAAAAATCAATTATCACATTACAAGGTCCTTGAGAGACTACAATTAAAAACTGCAAATGTGATTGTAGAGAAGTGGAAAAAAGGGACCATGACATTATTGACTTACCATACCCACTCAAAAAAAGATTTATTCATTTAATTTATTTTTAATTGCTTTTAAAATGGTTATAGTTTTCGAAAATGTTCTATCTCAATCTGAAAAAAAAGAAAAAAGTATTAATATTTAATAAAACATTTAATAATACAGTACACATATTTACATATTTTTCAAAAAATATTTTTGCCTTTTGTTTGCTGTTTTCAGAAAATATTGCATTTCACTATAAATTGTGAAAGCAATTGCATTCATCATTTAACAGCAGGCAAAAAAAAATTAACAATCTCAAAGATTGTTTTTAAAAAAGCCCAGAATCTCTTTTTTCATAAACCTAACTCTAAAGAAATGCATAATATTCTAAAAAAATATCATCTAATATCTATACTTATTTCTTTAAAATACCGTCTGATATTTTTGTTTCAGAAGTATAATCACAATAATATATGTCAAATAACTCCACAATACATCTGGTTCCATTTCCTTTAGGCCAAATAGTAATTTTAAAATTCTTTTTTTGTTTAATTTCCAATGGTAATCCAATAAAAAACAAAAGTTTAAATTGTACAGATGTCACCGTTTCTCTGTAACATTTTGGTTTCCGAAAGATTAATTAATAATTAAATAAGTCCACAATAGAATTGTTTACTTTTCCGCATGGCCAAATAGTAATTTTAAAAATCTTTTTTGAAAAAATTTCCAATGGCAATCCAATAACATTCCAAAATTTAAATTGTGCAGATGTTACCGATTTTTTCTAAATTTTTGGTTTTCCAAAGTTTCCTTAAAAAATGGAAAAATTCCACATTACAATTGGTTACCTTTCCATTAGGCCAAATGATAATTTGTTAAATCTTTTTATTTGTAAATTCCAAATGGTAATCCAATAAAATGGTAAAATTGTTTTCTCCAGATGTTGCCAAATCTCTCTAAAATTTAGGTTTCAGGAAGATTAGATAGGAATTTGCTAAATCAAAAGGCAAACGTTGCTTAAAAATCAATTGGGAATCATTACACAGTGTCCAGCCTTTTTCACATTTAAGATAAACTGTGTAATGACCAGAAGTTACAGTAGGTCCATCATGGAAAATTATTGCAACTGTTACAAAAGTTTTTCCTGAAATTGATAATTGCTGTCCTGTAAACTTCTTTATTAAAGTATCCAATTTTGAACCATCAGCTCTACATCGTTGCATCATTAAAATTACATACTGTCTGTATTCCTTTAAAATTAATGTTGAAAACATGTCAGATTTACACTCACTGCATTGCATGCTATGATTAGCATCTTTAACTAATTTAGCAAAAGTGACTGTTTTACTCTCTGGCAATGTTAAATAAATAAACCTTTCAGAATCAACATTAGAGCCACATATATTATAACAGTTTTCACAACTATGTTCCCATTTATAAGAGAGACCAAACATATTTTGTATTTGTACCCCTTCCTCTTCCAGTACCTGAAGAAAATACATCAAGAATTCCTGTGCATCTTGCTGTACATTTTGAGAAAACTGTGTTCGTCCTGAACATACATCTAAAACTTTTCTAATATCAGTAGCACTTTCTATTTGAGTTTTATCATTACTCAGCTTCTCAAAAAGGAGACTCAGCACAGTACAGAATCTTTTTCCCTGATTTACTATTATCTGCTCTTGCAAACTCTCCAGATAAAATGCAACATTCAGCACTACATTAGCGTAGCAGTTGACACCAGAGCTGTTTTCAAAATAACATCCTACAACCTGTTCTTCATTTTCCTTATTCTTTTTGCTTGCAATTACATCACTCCTCTTTTTTTTCCTCCTCTCTACATCTTCATTACAGATATTCTCATTTCTCCTTTTACGAGAAACTACACGTTTCTCCAACACAGGATACTGACCTAAATGAGGAGCATAGCTTCTTCTTAATCTATTATACTCCTTTACACAGTTTGTATCAGCACTAACTTTTGAATCATCAAAGTCTATCATGAATAAACCTGATAATGTTTTCACTCGTGACAAAGCAACATATGCCATACCTTCTTTGAACACAGTTGAACCAATGTTCACAAATGCACAATCTACAGTCAATCCTTGAGACTTGTGAATAGTTACAGCATATGCTAGAGAAAACGGAAACTGCTTCCTACGTACATATAAGTCTTTCACAAGCATGAAACGAACTGTACAACGACAAATATCTTTAACTTCTTCTATCTGATCAAATTTTATTTTTAAACATTCAATTCCATCTTTTTTCTGATAATTAATAAAACCCACAACTCTTCCCATAGCTCCATTAACTAAACCTTTTTCAACATCCAAATTTCTCCTTAAAAATACTCTACAGTTCATGCAAACATATAGATTTTTTTCTAATCCAGCTGTTTTGGAAATCTTCTTCTCTAGTGAATCCAATTTATTTTTCAGTGTGCCTGTTAATGTGACAGTAATTCTTTCATCCTCAATTTTGTCCACTGCTTCCAATTTCCTGATATCTTCCTTTTCCAATTTCAAAAGCTCCTCATTGAATATTGAGCATTCACGTAGAGTTGGCATTAAGCAGATGACACTTTTGTTTTCTGCAATGTTCTTGTATATCTTCTCTGCAACTATTTCTTCCTTTGGAAATAAATTATGTAGCAGCCGAGTCTGTAATGCTTTTTTGCCAGCTTCTGTGAGTAGTCCAATCCTGATATCTTTCAGAATACTTCCATATTCTTCATCGTTTGCTTGCCTCATATTAGTTGTAAGTTCCTTGTACTCAGAGAAGGACCAAATATTTGCATTACCGATGCTTCCCAATGACTTCTTCGTGTCTTCATGTGTCACAGTATTAAACACTGGTTGTCCTTTAACTGGAGTAAGTTGCAAAAGATCTCCAAAAACTATGACGTGTTTTCCGCCAAATAACACGTCATAGTCTGACTTCAGAATTTGCTGCATTCTTAAATGCACAAAGGCAAGCATTAAGTTCGATACCATGCTCACCTCATCAATAATGAGAACTTGCATCTTCTTCAATACTCTTGAAACTTCCAAGCATGCTTCTCCAGTTAGCTTGTTGTATTGTATTTTGTTCTCATGCTCCACTGGTAACATTAGCAAACGATGTAAAGTGATTCCTTTTATGTTATATGCTGCTAACCCAGTTGGAGCAGTAACCACACAAGACAAAGTAGAATCCGTTTTTTGCTGTAGGTAGCTTCTGATGACTTTTATAAGGAAACTTTTTCCAGTTCCAGCTTGTCCGCTTACATACATCCTGATTGGATGAAATGATGTGCATGAGCACTCTTTTTTTTCATGTAGAAATCCGTGATCAATTTTGTTTCTGATCTCTTCATAAATTTGTTGCTGCTCTTGATTCAGTTGTCTTTCCAAATTTTGTAAGTCTATAAATTCTTCTTGAGCTTGATTCATAGCCGTTTCCACTTCATTCATGGCTATTGATGCTTCATTTTCAACGATTGGTTGTCCTAGGGGATCTTGACTGAGTGTTCCTGAACTTTGGCTGTCCTGAGAACTGTCTCTAGCTATTTCTGCTGCAATTGTAGTTTCCTGTTCAATTTCTTCATTTAACATTTGCAGATAAGTTGTGAATGTTCAGCATTGTATGCTGTCTTTGCAAGCATTAAATGAATCTTCATAGCTTTGAAATTCTCCCAGTAGTTCATCCTCTGTACGCCATGGTTTAAACAGCTGTAAAAGAGCCAAGTAGTAAAATTCCTTTTTGTCAGTAGTGTCACAACTCAGCTTCCGGTGATTTATCAAACTTCCTTTTGTTTGCTTCACCAAACATCCTTCCTCACCAATAACTTTATATTTTCCATTGTTGATGTCTTCTGCGGCTTTCCGTGAATAAATGTAGTTCTGCAGCACTTCATAGAGACACATGTTCTCCAGATGATGACTTCTCTTTGGGTAATATGTATCCAACATGTTTGATTTCAAAATATCTGTACTTTCTGGGTCATTCTCGGCCAAATATTCAATTTCTCCAACAGATTTCAGTACCCGATTTCTCATTGCTGCAAGGCCTAAACTTGCCCAAATTATTCTTCTTGATTTCGAGTAGAGACTTGCAGAAGATAACCTATCTGAACATTCGTAGGATCCAATTTCTCGATGCGATAACATCTTCAAACTGAAACTGTACAGCTTCTTACTGACAGTTTTCTCGTGAGAAATCTCTTCCCACATTTCCTTCAATTCTGTTTTTTCTGATTTCGTAATGTAAGACGTTACATATCGAGCAACAGCAATGGAATTGTCAGCTACATACTGTATATCCATGTTAGCGTTCCACATGGATAAAATCACTGGGTTGTAGTCATTTATATTTTTTGATTCTTCTTTTCTTTTAAGGTTGTAGGTATTCTTAGGTGATTTTCTTGTGATAGTATGTCTCACAGCTGACATAAAACTGTTAACTCTTCCTTTTGAAAGAACAGGTCTAGGAAATCCAAATCGACATTTAGTGTAGTATTTATCTTTGCTCTTGTATTTCCGTCGACAGTATTTTCCACACCGATGACTTTGGAAACGTAAAACTTGCTCCTTTAACTTTTTCTCTTCTGTGCTTTTTGGTATAGCACATGTTGCATATTCTTCAATGTAAGATAACACTGCTTCATCAGTATCTGTTCCAAACTTTGGGGCATCCTTGATCCACAACAGCATATGAATATGAGGAGCACCTCTTGCCTGGTACTCTTTTCTCCAAAAGAAATCCACTACATCTCCTAGAGGTGGATTTTTTTTATTGCAGATGAAGGACATCATAGCCTCAAATCTATGATTGAAATATCTGCAAACATTAACCGGATCCAATGAGCACAGTTCTCCTGCTGTTTTGTATTCGATGTTTTTAATGTTTGAATTTGCCTCTCGTAGAAAATCCAGTAAATCATCCCAAGCGTACTCAGCACAGCTTAGGGTAAGGAACCATGTTGGTGTTCCTAAATTCCGTAACATGCATTTTAATTCACCATGGCGTCGGTACCAATATTCATTTGTCCCACGCTGACAAGCCATCAGATTGATCAGTTGTGTTTCCAAATGATCATCTCGGTGCTGCACTTTCTCCATAAAATCCTTAGCAGACACATTTTGTAAATGTACTCCACTTTTTAAAATGTGATTTACTGCATAAGACAGTGCAGACAAGTCGCTTTCAAATAAAAGATGGAACAAATAAGGAATACTTTGTCGAAATCTGGGATCTTCAGCATATAGTCTTGTAGTCCGATACTCAGAAGCTGGAATCTGTTCCGGACGTTCATCGTATCGTCCTCCTTTTCCTTTAGGAAACAGCTGGGGAAAACATCGAGCTTCCAAGCTCTCCTCCCATACACTCACGGGAGTTCCTTTTGCTTTCTTCATCTGAAATAGATCAATATTGTCTCCCATAACTTCTTTTGAATGAAGAGGATGTATGCTAAAATGTTCATAAATTTCTTCTTCCTTTGACTTGTCCACTTTTTCAATTTGTCCAGTTGGTGTTTCTGTGTCTTCTTGTAAATCTTCTTCTTCTTCTTCTTCTATATAAATTGATTCATACCATTTGTTATTCCTTTTCAAATACAAATTTGCTCTTTGTACTTTCCGTACATCTACCAGCTCCTGCCAAATCTTCTTATTCTTTGTAGGTACACCATTAACCAGAATAATTAATGGTTCAGTTTCCAAAGTATCCGCATCAATAGTTTCCATATTTTTTTTCAAATCCAAGGGCAAATACACCACTCTACCTTTTAAACCTCTCAGTAAATCTGAAGGAGGTAATTTACCAGTTTTGGGCTCCATACGTACTATGGTCTGGAACGGATGAACACATTGAATGAGTATAGACTCATATGTATTTAATTCAGAAAGTTCAGCAGGAATAGCATCCAATTCTAAATTATTATGTACAGCTCTGGTCGGCATTCTATTTTCCTCTAACTTGTTGTAACAGTATTTACAAATACGCTGAACTTCACCCAATTCAAAACAATTTTCAAGAAATATATAGGTGGCAAAATCCTTCCACTTATAATTATCTTCATTTTCACTCTTTCTGTAGAGATCAACATACCTGGTTTGTTTTCTATAATGAGTTCTGCGGCAACAAATACAAGTTATATTTTGTCTTTCATTAGAGATTATTGCAAATTTTGTTATGTGATCATTAAATGTCTTACTTACAGAGGGTTCTACATTCTCTTCCACTTCTTCCTCATTTACTGTGTCCTTTTCTGCACTGTTTTGTTCAGGACCAAAGTAACAAAACTGAATTTCATCAACAACCTTCTCTACATCTAATACCGTTCCACGGAACAGAGCCCTATTCAATTCATCTAACTTTATTGCTGGACTTTTAGCAAAATACAACCGTCTCACAAACTTTCTCATTTCAGTATGATGAACAGCCAGCATCCTAAAATGATGGAAAACACTATTACACACTTTTCTAGATAGACAAGCCAGAGAATGACCCTGCAAACCAGTATTCTCTCTCACTCTGCATGGATCCAGACTTTGAAGCACCTTAATCTTCTGTTTCACACTTTTTTTGCTATATTCTCTTAGAAACTCACAAAATGTATCAATAGATTCCTGACGCACAGTGCAAATACTACTACAATTCCAAGTGTACACTGGGGCTTTAGGACGTCTCCCCATAGCCTCATCCGCCATCACTTGTACCTCATCTCTTGGAACCATTATCTCCTTCTCCATTATGCAACCATTTTTCACTTCATAAGCACGACCTCTGGTGTCAACTGCATGCAGCAAACTATTACTTTGAAAATAACTCTCTTCATTAAAAAAAGGTTCACTACTTGAACTATGCATCCATTTTCCTAAAAACACTTTACAAAAGTTTGTTCTGTTCACTACTCTTTTCCTTTTGCTATGTGATTTCAGTACATTAACCATTTTGTCTAATGTACGCATCCTATTCAAAATTAAAATGAATAGTTTCCTTTTTAATTCTAATGCCTTAGCTGCAATGGCTCCAATTTCTTTTTTTCTCTTAAAAAACTTTGCCTTTTGCTTATATTTCTTCACATCCTTTATCAAATTGGACATAACTCTCCTCTGAAACATTTTTCTACGTATCTCTTTAAACGCTGTTTTTCTGTTTAAGTTTATCTTTTTAGTTGCATAAGGTATATTTGCATTAACTAAATTCTCAATTTTTTCCTGTCCTTTTCGATTCAAATCATTCTTTCCAGTACAGACATTTTGTACATTTTTCCTTTTTTTGAATATGTTCCTTAGAAAATCTTTTTTTTGCTTACCAGAAGATTTTTTCTTCTTCCCAACATGAGCATCTTCAACTAACTTAGGTCCTCCAGTTGTCTCCAAATATAGGTTTTTTTTCTGCTCTTTTTTTACTCTGGATTTTGTAGGCATCTTAAATTTTGTTCACTGCTCTTCAGCAATACCTGAAAAAAACTAAAAAAAAATTCCTTTATTTTATTTAAATATATTACTACATTTGTTTTCACATTAGTCACAAAACGTAATTTCTTTGCCAATTTGAAAGCACACTTACTGCTCTTTTTTTTGGCAAGTGATAAACACTTTTACAGACTGACACATTATGAATCCACTTTTCAGATTTTTTACAAAGCACATGTCCAAACTGCTTTTTCAGACCAGCATCATTTGTAACCTGGGTGTCTGCCTACACTCCAGCAAGGGCAACCAGCCTTAGTGATGCTGAATGTATTTGCATTACTGACTGAAACCTCAAACCCCACTCGCTTGTGAATACTGTGCATGATTCCACATGGTAAGCAGCTACCTGTGTGCTAAGAGTCTGCTTCTGCACCAAAAAATGGCTCCCCCTTTCCATCTAATGCAACTGTGAAATCTCCAGAGCAATACGCAATAAATCTCTGCCTGTAATTCCTATTTGCACACAGAGTCATGTTTTCACATTAGTCACAAAACGAAATTTATTTGCCAATTTGAAAGCACACTTACTGCTCTTTTTTTTGGCAAGTGATAAACACTTTTACAGACTGACACATTATGAATCCACTTTTCAGAATTTTTACAAAGCACATGTCCAAACTGCTTTTTCAGACCAGCAGCATTTGTAACCTGGGTGTCTGCCTACACTCCAGCAAGGGCAACCAGCCTTAGTGATGCTGAATGTATTTGCATTACTGACTGAAACCTCAAACCGCACTCGCTTGTGAATACTGTGCATGATTCCACATGGTAAGCAGGCACCTGTGTGTTAAGAGTCTGCTTCTGCACCAAAAAAAGGCTCCCCCTTTCCATTCAATGCAACTGTGAAATCACCAGAGCAATACGCAATAAATCTCTGCCTGTAATTCCTATTTGGACACAGAGTCATGTTTTCACATTAGTCACAAAACGAAATTTCTTTGCCAATTTGAAAGCACACTTACTGCTCTTTTTTTTGGCAAGTAATAAACACTTTTACAGACTGACACATTATGAATCCACTTTTCAGATTTTTTACAAAGCACATGTCCAAACTGCTTTTTCAAACCAGCATCATTTGTAACCTGGGTGTCTGCCTACACTCCAGCAAGGGCAACCAGCCTTAGTGATGCTGAATGTGTTTGCATTACTGACTGAAACCTCAAACCCCACTCGCTTGTGAATACTGTGCATGATTCCACATGGTAAGCAGCTACCTGTGTGCTAAGAGTCTGCTTCTGCACCAAAAGAAGGCTCCCCCTTTCCTTCTAATGCAACTGTGAAATCACCAGAGCAATACGCAATAAATCTCTGCCTGTAATTCCTATTTGCACACAGAGTCATGTTTTCACATTAGTCACAAAACGAAATTTCTTTGCCAATTTGAAAGCACACTTACTGCTCTTTTTTTTTGGCAAGTGATAAACACTTTTACAGACTGACACATTATGAATCCACTTTTCAGATTTTTTACAAAGCACATGTCCAAACTGCTTTTTCAGACCAGCATCATTTGTAACCTGGGTGTCTGCCTACACTCCAGCAAGGGCAACCAGCCTTAGTGATGCTGAATGTATTTGCATTACTGACTGAAACCTCAAACCCCACTCGCTTATGAATACTATGCATGATTCC
Source organism: Triturus cristatus (assembly GCF_964204655.1). NCBI lineage: Eukaryota > Metazoa > Chordata > Amphibia > Caudata > Salamandridae > Triturus > Triturus cristatus. The sequence continues at coordinate 786,507,291 of NC_140593.1, read as the reverse complement.
ACATGGTAAGCAGCTACCTGTGTGCTAAGAGTCTGCTTCTGCACCAAAAAATGTCTCCCCCTTTCCATCTAATGCAACTGTGAAATCACCAGAGCAATACGCAATAAATCTCTGCCTGTAATTCCTATTTGCACACAGAGTCATGTTTTCACATTAGTCACAAAACGAAATTTCTTTGCCAATTTGAAAGCACACTTACTGCTCTTTTTTTTGGCAAGTGATAAACACTTTTACAGACTGACACATTATGAATCCACTTTTCAGATTTTTTACAAAGCACATGTCCAAACTGCTTTTTCAGACCAGCATCATTTGTAACCTGGGTGTCTACCTACCCTCCAGCAAGGGCAACCAGCCTTAGTGATGCTGAATGTATTTGCATTACTGACTGAAACCTCAAACCCCACTCGCTTGTGAATACTGTGCATGATTGCACATGGTAAAAACACTTTTACAGACTGACACATTATGAATCCACTTTTCAGATTTTTTACAAAGCACATGTCCAAACTGCTTTTTCAGACCAGCATCATTTGTAACCTGGGTGTCTGCCTACACTCCAGCAAGGGCAACCAGCCTTAGTGATGCTGAATGTATTTGCATTACTGACTGAAACCTCAAACCCCACTCGCTTGTGAATACTGTGCATGATTCCACATGGTAAGCAGCTACCTGTGTGCTAAGAGTCTGCTTCTGCACCAAAAAATGTCTCCCCCTTTCCATCTAATGCAACTGTGAAATCACCAGAGCAATACGCAATAAATCTCTGCCTGTAATTCCTATTTGCACACAGAGTCATGTTTTCACATTAGTCACAAAACGAAATTTCTTTGCCAATTTGAAAGCACACTTACTGCTCTTTTTTTTGGCAAGTGATAAACACTTTTACAGACTGACACATTATGAATCCACTTTTCAGATTTTTTACAAAGCACATGTCCAAACTGCTTTTTCAGACCAGCATCATTTGTAACCTGGGTGTCTGCCTACACTCCAGCAAGGGCAACCAGCCTTAGTGATGCTGAATGTATTTGCATTACTGACTGAAACCTCAAACCCCACTCGCTTGTGAATACTGTGCATGATTCCACATGGTAAGCAGCTACCTGTGTGCTAAGAGTCTGCTTCTGCACCAAAAAATGTCTCCCCCTTTCCATCTAATGCAACTGTGAAATCACCAGATCAATACGCAATAAATCTCTGCCTGTAATTCCTATTTGCACACAGAGTCATGTTTTCACATTAGTCACAAAACGAAATTTCTTTGCCAATTTGAAAGCACACTTACTGCTCTTTTTTTTGGCAAGTGATAAACACTTTTACAGACTGACACATTATGAATCCACTTTTCAGATTTTTTACAAAGCACATGTCCAAACTGCTTTTTCAGACCAGCATCATTTGTAACCTGGGTGTCTGCCTACACTCCAGCAAGGGCAACCAGCCTTAGTGATGCTGAATGTATTTGCATTACTGAGTCCAACCTCAAACCCTTAAACTATTCTTTTATTATACCAGTACACCTTAATTTATTGTGAAAACATAGTCCATATTATTTTACATGTTCCTCACATTTAAATTTCTCCCAAAACAGAAAATAATAAACACAACTTCAACAAAAAGAATTGCATTTCTATTATTCATTTCTTAATTTACCATATACATCCCCTCTCAGACTCTAAACTCACCTTTAAAATTAGTTAGTTGTGAAAGAAATGTGGCACTCAAACAGCAGATTATCAGAGCCAGGATCTCTGTTCTCTACACCTCTCTCCTCTCAGCAGAACCAGATAATGGCAAACTTTCCCTCTCTTTTTCCACACATATACATGTTAGTTTCAAATCTCAGTGCTTGCCCCTTTTTTTCAAATGTAATCACACATTTCTATTGGTTGAAAACCAACCCTTTTCCAAAAGTACCCTTCCCCCAACTTGACTTCTGCCTAGTACCCTTCCCCCAACTTGACTTCTGCCTGCTACCATAGCAACAGCTCATGGAACACTGCTGTGTGGAGTCAGGTCAGAAGTTCGCCAAACAATGTTTCAATTCCAAAGAGCAAGAGTGCTTGACTTTTCAAACCTAACAGCAAATCCATAGTACTGTTCTTTGGTAACACATTTTTCTGTACCAATACAAAACATGCTTCTATTAATTTACACATACAGCCTAGTTTTTATTCTAGAATGGTATGAAACAGCCAATCAGTTCTTTTTTTTTTGAAAAAAATATGTATGCCTCCATTTCCAAACTGTCTTTCTTTTCATATTGCCATTCTACTGAAAGACACCTCCTGAGTGCATCCAGTTCTCCTTTGAAGATGTTCACAGTGTGGATTGTTGGGCACAGCTATGTCTTCTGGAGTGAAAAGTATGCAGAGAAAACAGATATGGTGAGAGACCTTGCTTTGCCAAATGTAGACATTAAATGGATTGGTCAGAGAGGGTTAAAGTGGCACCAATTGATGCCATTGGTGAAATCCTTCATGCACATCCAACACCCTGACCTCATAATAGTGCACTGTGGTGGCAATGACCTAGGCACTTTGACTGGGGTAGGTCTGGAAATGCTTATGAAGGAGACCTTTGCACAACTGTTTTCACTTTTTCCTAAAACTGCCTTTGTGTTTTCTAACATATGCCAAAGGCAAAAATGGAACTGGTCCAATCATTTCTGTCCGCAGATTGACAAAGCAAGAAAGCACGTCAACAAATGTGTTTCTGCTTTCCTCCGTGACTATGGTATGGGTTCCATTTACCACAACAACTTGCGTTATGACATGCAAGACATTTATAGAGGAGATGGTGTACACTTCAATGATGAAGGGAACAGAGTCTTCCTCTTGAACCTAAGACTCTGCATCGGTACTTACTTGTAGGTACCACTAAAAAATCACTTAATAAACACAACGGCTCTTTTTAGAGCCCCCTAATATCTAAACACTTAAATCTGATTTTCATTTCTTTTTTTATTTTTTTTTTCTACCGTACGCTTACCGTACGCGTACCCCGTGATTTTTTTTAAAATCAATAAATGTTTTCTTTGTACTTTTCTGTCCTTCTTTGACCCCCTTACAAATGTTAGGGGGTCTGTAACTCTCCTCCTTGCCCCCTTTTCTTGTTATCACTCTTTTTTTTCTGAGTGAAACACACGAAATGGCGGCCGCCGCTTCCTGGTTTCGACCGATTCGAATGTTTACTAAGATATAAGAGCCAATCAGAATCGCGCTCGCGCACGCCACCGTACGCGTACGGTAAGCGTACCGTAAGCGCACCGTAAGCTGGCTCAGATATATATATTGATTTAAAGGCTATTTTCTCAGAATCTACTGAACAGATTTACACCAAACCTACAAAAGGCACTTCCTTGACCTGAGGACTACCTCTCTGCCAAATTTCTAGTAATTCTGTTCAGCCGTTCGGGCTGTAGCTGTGTCTAAAGGTCCTATGGAAAAATGCATGGGAAAAACGCGTTTTGGGACCCCCCTTTTATCTCAGCCCCCGCTTGACGAATCCCCCCGAGACTTTCAGGGAAGGAGCGGAGCGTAGCGCCCCACCTATTTTGAAAAATTCGCGAGGATTCATCGACCGGCGCCAAAGTTATTCAAAATAGAATGTTGCGGATTTCCTATGGAAACGTGGTCCTAACTATAACTACCTACTGGCGACCGCCAGTAGGTAATATATATATATATATATATATATCGTCAAAGTACAAAGATACGTGCGCTCTCAGGTAAGTAAACGACACATCCGAGTTGTAGTAGTGATCAGGTTTATTCCATAACGCGTTTCGACTGCGTCCGCAGCCTTGCTCACATGGAACCGTGTACTGGAAAACTAGATGCAAATGTATACAAAGGACACAACTAAGAGGGCAGTGGAGTCAAAATAGGACTAAGAGAAAGAAGGCGTCCGCCATCTTGGAAAGGTCAACATTGGTAAACATAGTGAAAGGCAAAATGCAAAGCAAATTCACAATAACGTAATGCAAAAACGACCAACAGTACATTTGTACAAAAGAACATACTCCACTGTTACATATGTGATAGGTCAAACGTGTATGGCTCGAAAAACAATAATATGTCGGAGCACTTGTAGATGACTCACAGTAAACTAAACGAAAATGAATACCTGGTGGACTGCGAGCATCGTGATACTGCGTCTTACAAAATTGGAAACGCTAGCCCAGAGTGGAAGCACTGCAAAGTAATAAACTTCCGCTCTGCATGGGATGGTGGCTGAGTAGCCAGAAAAAGGGGGGGGGGAGAGCTGGACCCCTTACGAGTTATTACAATAAAGGATGGTGTGGTGATAAGAAAGAGTCAGTGATGGTATAGTCAACTGAGCAGTGGTTGCATAGTGCAGACCAATGTCATGTCAGTGCGCGTTGCACGAAGTGCAAAGTTTGACCCTAACATGGTTCATGGGGAAGTGAGTCCATGATCTGACGTACATGCATAGTGCTCATACAGTGCAAGACATCTGGTCTTTCAAATCATGAGGATTAAATTAAGCAGTGTGCCAAGATAAGAAACAAGTTAAGAAACATGTTAGAAAGACAGTGATGAGCAAGTGCCCTGGGTCAAACGATAACCAAAAACCACTTATCCTGTTGCTCTCAAAGCCCTTCTTGAAGTGTCCAGTTGTGAATCAAGTGCCCCAATTCTCTAAGTGAAGGTGAAGACGTGACTCCGAAGAGAAGGTTAGGCACCTGTGTGGTGATTAGGTGCCTTCCTTATCTCCTGCAATTAAAAACATGAGATAAACATTAGCTGACAAGTAAGAGAAATATGCAAAATACCAAGACAAAATAAAACACAAGAAGGTACATCCTAGAAAATACAAGACATCCCCTGTAAACTGTCGGAACGTGAATGATTACTCTTTTTTCAGATGTATTGACAGTTCCTCGTCCTGGTTCATCCCGCCAGGGGCCTTGGTTTGGAGATCTACAATGTATTTGGACTCTCTCTGTCTGAGTTTGAGTGTCCTGTTACCCCCTCTGTGATCTAACCGGACTTGTTCCAAAATAAAATACTTCAGTAGTGAGGAGTCAGAATAGTGTCGCTCTTGGAAATGTCTCGCCACCGGGTGTTTGGGGTCTTTATTAGTGATGGCCCGCTTATGTTCGAGTACCCTTTTCTTGGCCATCAGGGTAGTGCTGCCTATATAGTAAAGTACACATGTGCATTCTATCACATATATAACGAATGTGGTACTGCATGTGAGGAACTGGGTTATTGCTCTCTGATTGTGACCTTGTTCGTATGTTTTACGTGAAGTACTGGCCGAACAAGCCTTGCAGTGACCACATGGGAAGAAACCTCTGAGGTTCTGGATACCTCTGTCTTGAGTCAGAGTGATGTCACTGTGTACTAGTATATCCCTAAGGTTTCTTCCTCGCCTATATGTGATATTGGGTCTGTCCTTGAAAGTGTGTCCTATGCTGTTGTCATTCTTAAGTGTGTTCCAATTTTTTGACAAAATATGTCTGATGCCATCAGACTCCGTATTGTAGGTCATGATCACCCTGGTTTCTGCATCCCCAGTTTCCTCCATTGCTGTGGTCTTATCCCTGAGTATGTCTGTTCTATCCACGGACTCTACTCTGCAGATCGCTTTCTTAAGGACCCAATTGGGGTAGCCTCGAAGTTTAAATCTTTCAATCATGACTTTGCTTTCTTTCTCGAATGCTTCTCTGCTGCTACAATTTCTTTTTGCCCTCAGCAGTTCACCAAAGGGGATACTCCATTTGAGGGTGTCCGGGTGGCTGCTGAGGGCATGTAGGATACTGTTGCCTGCTGTACTCTTGCGGTATAATGAGGTATGTAGTGTGTTGGATCTTACCTCTACCTTCACATCTAAATATTCGACCATGTTGTCACTAATGCACCCAGTGAGATGTATGTTGCGGTCATTGCAGTTGAGTTCTTGTATGAGATCTAGGGCCTCTGTCCGACTGCCTTTCCATATAATGAAAAGGTCGTCAATGTATCTGAGCCAAAGAGCTACTTTGCTCAAATTCTTGATGGCAATCTTTTCTGAAAAAATCTCCTCCTCCCAGAGGCCCATGAAGAGGTTGGCAAAACTCGGTGCCAGACAAGAACCCATCGCGGTACCAATCAGCTGTTTATGGATGGTACCGTTGAAGATGAAGATGTTATTGCATCGCGGTCGATCCAGGCGTACTTTATCAGTATCTCCAGCATGCGTCTGGAGCTGAGTGCCGAGTTCTGGGACCATTCTTTGAGCATTTCGGGGTTTGGTTTTTCATACGAGGGTGTAATGAAAATCCTCAGGCCTCTCGGAGCCATCTCTTGTTCCACGTAGTTTTGTAGTGAGATGGCCTCCCACCATTTCGATATCTCTGCTCTCTTGTTTTTCTCCAGTTTCCTCAGTTTGTCCTCTGTTGTGCGTGTTTCAGGATTGGTGGCCTCTTTCTGATTCTTTGGTCCCGGTTTCCTCGTGAATAAAGTAAGAGCAGCAGAGATCACTAGGGAGGTGTACAATGAAAGTGTCATTCTGATATGGGACAAACTCATCACTTGGAGAGACAAAGGGATCCTTGAGTGGGAAGAGTACTGTTATCTCAAGAGGGATTTTCCCAAGATACCGGTGCTCTACCTTCTACCCAAGGTCCACAAGAGTGCCACATCCCCACCTGGCCGTCCCATAGTGTCCTCCATAGGAAGTGTAGCAGAGCACATATCCAAATATGTGGACCATTTTCTCAGGGAATTTGTCACCAAGCTCCCAAGTTACGTGAGGGATACTAAAGATTTCCTGGGTAAACTAGAAAAGATCAAATGGGAGAATGGCCTACTACTCATCACACTAGACGTACAATCACTGTACACCATAATCGACCATCAACAGGGATTAGATGCATGCAGGCACTTCCTTAACCAAAGAGAGATCAAATATTTGGAACACAATGACATGATCATTGAAATGACGGAATTCTGCCTCACCAATAACATCTTCATCTTCAACGGTACCATCCATAAACAGCTGATTGGTACCGCGATGGGTTCTTGTCTGGCACCGAGTTTTGCCAACCTCTTCATGGGCCTCTGGGAGGAGGAGATTTTTTCAGAAAAGATTGCCATCAAGAATTTGAGCAAAGTAGCTCTTTGGCTCAGATACATTGACGACCTTTTCATTATATGGAAAGGCAGTCGGACAGAGGCCCTAGATCTCATACAAGAACTCAACTGCAATGACCGCAACATACATCTCACTGGGTGCATTAGTGACAACATGGTCGAATATTTAGATGTGAAGGTAGAGGTAAGATCCAACACACTACATACCTCATTATACCGCAAGAGTACAGCAGGCAACAGTATCCTACATGCCCTCAGCAGCCACCCGGACACCCTCAAATGGAGTATCCCCTTTGGTGAACTGCTGAGGGCAAAAAGAAATTGTAGCAGCAGAGAAGCATTCGAGAAAGAAAGCAAAGTCATGATTGAAAGATTTAAACTTCGAGGCTACCCCAATTGGGTCCTTAAGAAAGCGATCTGCAGAGTAGAGTCCGTGGATAGAACAGACATACTCAGGGATAAGACCACAGCAATGGAGGAAACTGGGGATGCAGAAACCAGGGTGATCATGACCTACAATACGGAGTCTGATGGCATCAGACATATTTTGTCAAAAAATTGGAACACACTTAAGAATGACAACAGCATAGGACACACTTTCAAGGACAGACCCAATATCACATATAGGCGAGGAAGAAACCTTAGGGATATACTAGTACACAGTGACATCACTCTGACTCAAGACAGAGGTATCCAGAACCTCAGAGGTTTCTTCCCATGTGGTCACTGCAAGGCTTGTTCGGCCAGTACTTCACGTAAAACATACGAACAAGGTCACAATCAGAGAGCAATAACCCAGTTCCTCACATGCAGTACCACATTCGTTATATATGTGATAGAATGCACATGTGTACTTTACTATATAGGCAGCACTACCCTGATGGCCAAGAAAAGGGTACTCGAACATAAGCGGGCCATCACTAATAAAGACCCCAAACACCCGGTGGCGAGACATTTCCAAGAGCGACACTATTCTGACTCCTCACTACTGAAGTATTTTATTTTGGAACAAGTCCGGTTAGATCACAGAGGGGGTAACAGGACACTCAAACTCAGACAGAGAGAGTCCAAATACATTGTAGATCTCCAAACCAAGGCCCCTGGCGGGATGAACCAGGACGAGGAACTGTCAATACATCTGAAAAAAGAGTAATCATTCACGTTCCGACAGTTTACAGGGGATGTCTTGTATTTTCTAGGATGTACCTTCTTGTGTTTTATTTTGTCTTGGTATTTTGCATATTTCTCTTACTTGTCAGCTAATGTTTATCTCATGTTTTTAATTGCAGGAGATAAGGAAGGCACCTAATCACCACACAGGTGCCTAACCTTCTCTTCGGAGTCACGTCTTCACCTTCACTTAGAGAATTGGGGCACTTGATTCACAACTGGACACTTCAAGAAGGGCTTTGAGAGCAACAGGATAAGTGGTTTTTGGTTATCGTTTGACCCAGGGCACTTGCTCATCACTGTCTTTCTAACATGTTTCTTAACTTGTTTCTTATCTTGGCACACTGCTTAATTTAATCCTCATGATTTGAAAGACCAGATGTCTTGCACTGTATGAGCACTATGCATGTACGTCAGATCATGGACTCACTTCCCCATGAACCATGTTAGGGTCAAACTTTGCACTTCGTGCAACGCGCACTGACATGACATTGGTCTGCACTATGCAACCACTGCTCAGTTGACTATACCATCACTGACTCTTTCTTATCACCACACCATCCTTTATTGTAATAACTCGTAAGGGGTCCAGCTCTCCCCCCCCCCTTTTTCTGGCTACTCAGCCACCATCCCATGCAGAGCGGAAGTTTATTACTTTGCAGTGCTTCCACTCTGGGCTAGCGTTTCCAATTTTGTAAGACGCAGTATCACGATGCTCGCAGTCCACCAGGTATTCATTTTCGTTTAGTTTACTGTGAGTCATCTACAAGTGCTCCGACATATTATTGTTTTTCGAGCCATACACGTTTGACCTATCACATATGTAACAGTGGAGTATGTTCTTTTGTACAAATGTACTGTTGGTTGTTTTTGCATTACGTTATTGTGAATTTGCTTTGCATTTTGCCTTTCACTATGTTTACCAATGTTGACCTTTCCAAGATGGCGGACGCCTTCTTTCTCTTAGTCCTATTTTGACTCCACTGCCCTCTTAGTTGTGTCCTTTGTATACATTTGCATCTAGTTTTCCAGTACACGGTTCCATGTGAGCAAGGCTGCGGACGCAGTCGAAACGCGTTATGGAATAAACCTGATCACTACTACAACTCGGATGTGTCGTTTACTTACCTGAGAGCGCACGTATCTTTGTACTTTGACGATAGTCTTGCCGGTTGCTTCGCCGGCGTGTACGCCACTTTCCAAGGGTGCCAGCTGTCCGGAAGAAGCGTTTGTGGATTTTGGATATATATATATATATATATATATATATATATATATATATATATATATATATATATATATATATATATATATGAAGGCTCCCAAAGTTGCACCAGCAGCCGGGTCACTCGCAGGCGGGTGCTATGGTGTGGCGGTGCCCCACAAGAAATTGCAGCTCCCAAAAACTCTAGTTACTCGCACAGAGTTAAGCACTCACAGGAGGGGTTCTGTATCAGTTATTGCTTTATTTCGGCAGAAATCAAGATAGCAGCAAGACAGACGCGTTTCGAATCAATCTTCGTCAGTGTCTCAGCGGCAAGACCGCGCGCTTAGATTTAAATACAGATTACGTCATGTATTGCGCGACAGCGTGAGACATAATCGACTGACAGCCACTAAAAACAGAAGATGGCTCAAATCCCACTATTTACAACATTCTGGGGCGGCCATCTTAGAGTGATAAATTCACTGATCATGTCCATACAACTAAAGTTTTATGATCAAAGGAGCCATGATGAAGTTAGCAGTCATGTAAAGCATAATTCATTAAATAATACTGCATATTTAAATAAATCAACAGAACGCCATAACAAGGTATATACCGTTATCATGCGAAAAGCCATATAACGCCATGTATTGGCCATAGCTCCCTATACATTCAAAGAGACAGGTGATGGACAGAAATAAAAAGAGAAAGAAACTGGAGAGAAGGGATGGGAAACATGGGAGACACTGTACGGGAAGGACAAGGAAAATCCAACAATATAATAGTACTAAGCATTGCATGTTGGGATTTAAACTTATTTCATACTTCATACGAATATGAGATCCAATTATCTCCAGTGTTAAGACTGATCAGCGAGAGACAATATATGGTTCCCCGCCCTTAAAGTGTGCTCATCTACCCAGGTGTACACTCAATTCTTCCCCACTGTTAAGACCGTGTGGGGCCTTTGTGTATAGATCTATAATGTAGCGGGATTCCAGTCTACGCAATCTTTGGACTCGGTCACCTCCCCTAATGTTTGCGGGTACCTGATCTAGACCGAAGTACTGTAGAAGGTCCCGGTTGCTCTGGTGCATGATGGCAAAATGCCTAGCTACAGGGTAGTTTGCATCATTTCTATTGATGGCACGTTGGTGTTCCAAAATGCGCATTTTAACACTATTAATAGTGCTACCAATGTATTTAAGCCCGCACGGGCAGGTGAGGCAGTACACTACATGGGTGGTCGAGCAAGTGATGAATTTGTCTATGCGCCTTGGTTGCCTGACCCCTGGGATGTTAAATGTGAGAACTCTTTTACAGTTTTTGCAGGCTCTACACTTCCCACAGGGGAAAAATCCGTGCAGGTCCGTGAGAGTACCCGTAGGTTGTGGCAAGGGTGATAGATGGCTTTGTACCAATTTATCACGGAGTGATCTTGATTTTCTGAAAGTGATCATTGGTTCTTTGGGGATGTCCTTACCGATGACTGTATCGGTTTTAAGGATGTGCCAACTTTTTCTGACTATCCTCCTCAGTAAATTTGCGTCATCTGAGAAAGTGGTTATGAGGCGAAATTTGCCCTCATGTTCAGCTGTATCCCTATTGGCTGCATCTTTATATGTCAGAAGTTGTTGTCTGGGTATTTTTCTCACTTTATTAAGTATAGAGATCAGGTCTGTATAATTGTAGCCTCTAACTTGGAACCTTTTTATGCTTTGAATTGCTGCTTGTTCAAAGTCAACTTCCCTAGAGCAGTTCCGTTTCAGGCGAAGCAGCTCGCCGTACGGAATGCTACGAATCGGTGTAGGTGGATGATTGCTATGGGCGTGCAAGATGGAGTTGCCCGCAGTGGGCTTCCTGTATAACTCGGTTTCGAGGGCACCCTCTCTAGCAAACACCTTCAAATCCAAGTAATTCACCGTTAGGGAACTAATCTCAGATGTAAACCTGAGATTAAGTTGATTGTCATTGAGCTCAGATATGAAAGTCTGAGCCTCATCTGATGACCCCCCCCATACCAAGAAGAGGTCATCTATGTACCTGTGCCAGGCTATCACATAGTTGGTCCATTTGCTCCTATGGTCGCTGAGGGCGACCTGCTCCTCCCACCAGCCCACGAAAAGATTCGCATAGCTGGGGGCGAAGCAGGTCCCCATGGCAGTCCCAGACAGTTGTCTGTACAGTTGTTCTTGAAATAGAAAAATATTATTGGACAGACAAAATTCGATAAATTCAAGGAGCATAATATTGTGCTCGGAAAATTTCAAAGGTCTTTTCGCCAGGAAGTATGCAGCTGCCTCGAGACCTTGACTATGTTCAATGCATGTGTACAGGCTAGTGATGTCCAAAGCAATTAGTTGGTATGTAGGTTCCCAATTGATCTTCTTAATCTGCATAATGAAGTCGGTAGTGTCCTTAATGTATGATTTCAACTGCAAAACCAGTGGAAAAAGAAAGGAGTCAATATATACAGACATGTTCTCGGTGAGGCTTCCTATCGAGGAAACAATGGGTCTCCCAGGCGGGTCATTGGTGTCTTTATGAATTTTTGGCAACTGGTAAAAGGTTGGTGTAATGGGGTCCAAATTACGTAGAAAGAGAAATTCGTTAGTTCCCAGCATGCCTCTTTTGCGCCATTTCTCTAGTAGATTTTGATATTGTAGAATGCTTGTATTGTACTGTGCAGTGTTGGTTGCTTCATAAACCTTCACATCATTCAATTGACGGTAAGCCTCGCGACAGTACTGTTCTCTTGTCAGTAGTACGATGTTTCCTCCTTTATCGGAGGGTTTGCACACTATTTGTGCATCCTGTGATAAGTCTTTCAATATGGAACGTTGTTCTTCGGTAAGGTTGTTAACTCGATCTCTTGTACTGGAAGCTTTCATTCTAAATTTCACGAGGTCCTGCATTACCGCATCAGAAAATGCGTCAATCGCATCAAATGGCATTTGCGGAATAAAGACTGAGGGGGGCTTGAAACTCGTAGTCGGTGTTCTTTGGTGTATACCCACTCGTATGGCTCTGGTTGCCACATCATCTGTCAGGGTACCAGCAGTTTCTTCCTCATTCCGTAGGGCCTCCAGCATTTCTAGCATATCAAGATCACCAGTGGTCAATAGATCGGTTCCATGTAATTGTCCTTGTTGTTGTAGTTGTCTGGCTTCCTTCACCATGGGTTTTAACTTGAAGAATTTGTGAAGCTTCATTTTCCGTGTGAATTTGAATAAATCAATACGTGTTTGCGTATATTCCATATGATTGTTGGGGCAAAAGGAAAGTCCCAGTTTGAGGGCGGACTCTTCGGCATTCGGGATAAGGCGTTTGGAGGGGTAGTATCGACAGGGCAAGAATACGCTTGGCCCTTGGCAGATGCAGCGAACATGTTCGATGAAGCAGACCGACATGAAGCAGCGCGTGACATTTTCAAGACAACCACCGATAGAGGTGCCAACCTTTTACCAGTTGCCAAAAATTCATAAAGACACCAATGACCCGCCTGGGAGACCCATTGTTTCCTCGATAGGAAGCCTCACCGAGAACATGTCTGTATATATTGACTCCTTTCTTTTTCCACTGGTTTTGCAGTTGAAATCATACATTAAGGACACTACCGACTTCATTATGCAGATTAAGAAGATCAATTGGGAACCTACATACCAACTAATTGCTTTGGACATCACTAGCCTGTACACATGCATTGAACATAGTCAAGGTCTCGAGGCAGCTGCATACTTCCTGGCGAAAAGACCTTTGAAATTTTCCGAGCACAATATTATGCTCCTTGAATTTATCGAATTTTGTCTGTCCAATAATATTTTTCTATTTCAAGAACAACTGTACAGACAACTGTCTGGGACTGCCATGGGGACCTGCTTCGCCCCCAGCTATGCGAATCTTTTCGTGGGCTGGTGGGAGGAGCAGGTCGCCCTCAGCGACCATAGGAGCAAATGGACCAACTATGTGATAGCCTGGCACAGGTACATAGATGACCTCTTCTTGGTATGGGGGGGGTCATCAGATGAGGCTCAGACTTTCATATCTGAGCTCAATGACAATCAACTTAATCTCAGGTTTACATCTGAGATTAGTTCCCTAACGGTGAATTACTTGGATTTGAAGGTGTTTGCTAGAGAGGGTGCCCTCGAAACCGAGTTATACAGGAAGCCCACTGCGGGCAACTCCATCTTGCACGCCCATAGCAATCATCCACCTACACCGATTCGTAGCATTCCGTACGGCGAGCTGCTTCGCCTGAAACGGAACTGCTCTAGGGAAGTTGACTTTGAACAAGCAGCAATTCAAAGCATAAAAAGGTTCCAAGTTAGAGGCTACAATTATACAGACCTGATCTGTATACTTAATAAAGTGAGAAAAATACCCAGACAACAACTTCTGACATATAAAGATGCAGCCAATAGGGATACAGCTGAACATGAGGGCAAATTTCGCCTCATAACCACTTTCTCAGATGACGCAAATTTACTGAGGAGGATAGTCAGAAAAAGTTGGCACATCCTTAAAACCGATACAGTCATCGGTAAGGACATCCCCAAAGAACCAATGATCACTTTCAGAAAATCAAGATCACTCCGTGATAAATTGGTACAAAGCCATCTATCACCCTTGCCACAACCTACGGGTACTCTCACGGCCCTGCACGGATTTTTCCCCTGTGGGAAGTGTAGAGCCTGCAAAAACTGTAAAAGAGTTCTCACATTTAACATCCCAGGGGTCAGGCAACCAAGGCGCATAGACAAATTCATCACTTGCTCGACCACCCATGTAGTGTACTGCCTCACCTGCCCGTGCGGGCTTAAATACATTGGTAGCACTATTAATAGTGTTAAAATGCGCATTTTGGAACACCAACGTGCCATCAATAGAAATGATGCAAACTACCCTGTAGCTAGGCATTTTGCCATCATGCACCAGAGCAACCGGGACCTTCTACAGTACTTCGGTCTAGATCAGGTACCCGCAAACATTAGGGGAGGTGACCGAGTCCAAAGATTGCGTAGACTGGAATCCCGCTACATTATAGATCTATACACAAAGGCCCCACACGGTCTTAACAGTGGGGAAGAATTGAGTGTACACCTGGGTAGATGAGCACACTTTAAGGGCGGGGAACCATATATTGTCTCTCGCTGATCAGTCTTAACACTGGAGATAATTGGATCTCATATTCGTATGAAGTATGAAATAAGTTTAAATCCCAACATGCAATGCTTAGTACTATTATATTGTTGGATTCCTTTATTTTCCTTGTCCTTCCCGTACAGTGTCTCCCATGTTTCCCATCCCTTCTCTCCAGTTTCTTTCTCTTTTTATTTCTGTCCATCACCTGACTCTTTGAATGTATAGGGAGCTATGGCCAATACATGGCGTTATATGGCTTTTCGCATGATAACGGTATATACCTTGTTATGGCGTTCTGTTGATTTATTTAAATATGCAGTATTATTTAATGAATTATGCTTTACATGGCTCCTAACTTCATCATGGCTCCTTTGATCATAAAACTTTAGTTGTATGGACATGATCAGTGAATTTATCACTCTAAGATGGCCGCCCCAGAATGTTGTAAATAGTGGGATTTGAGCCATCTTCTGTTTTTAGTGGCTGTCAGTCGATTATGTCTCACGCTGTCGCGCAATACATGACGTAATCTGTATTTAAATCTAAGCGCGCGGTCTTGCCGCTGAGACACTGACGAAGATTGATTCGAAACGCGTCTGTCTTGCTGCTATCTTGATTTCTGCCGAAATAAAGCAATAACTGATACAGAACCCCTCCTGTGAGTGCTTAACTCTGTGCGAGTAACTAGAGTTTTTGGGAGCTGCAATATATATATATATATATATCATCCAGTGAACACAAAAAGTGAGGCCCAAAACTGGTAACCAGGCTTTTATTCCGGCATATTTTAAGCAGCACAGCATACTTCCATTCGCTAACGTTTCGGCGGTTGCCTTGTTCACAGCTGGAAGTTCCACCAAATAATTTGCATAGTGCGTCAGTGCGTGCTTTTAAATTGTTAATCACATGACTGGATGCTCGAAATACAAATCCCAAATAGTTGTTTGAATATGACACAATGCTTTCATTTTGTGACATGATTAAAATATCTTCTAGATAAATTAAAGTTTGTGTTCCCTAGAATCTCATATTGTACATGAGTGGTTTCAGTAGTTTGGTTAAGCACCAAGGTGCTAAAGAAAGACCAAATGGAAGAGATGTGAATTGATAGGTTACATCTGACCAATTGAATTGAAGATAAAGGCGAGTTGCGCCTGGTAAAGTGCCAAAGCATAATGTTCCACTGAGGGAAGACCCAGTCTGCCATATTTCTGATGGACGGCCAGTTTGGAGTATGCCAGCTACGCAGTACCATAAATGTAGCCTTTGATGAGGCTATTCATGGAGCGAAGGAGGCAGATCAGGACCTAAAAGGGCAACATACACAGAACATACATAAACCTAAGGAGGGTGACCATCTTAACATCCTGGGTGTGCCCCCAAAGAATGAGACTGAGGCGCGTCCATTTGACAAAGACCACCTGAGTCCGCTTTAGAAGGGGCTCAAGATTGTCTGATGTCATGCATTCCAACACCCTGTTGACAAGAATCCCCAGATACTTGAGGTGTGATGGCGTCCAGCAGAATTGGTAGCCCCAGACCATGGCTGCCATCATAGAGGAAGAGAGCGGGAGGGTCTCACTCTTCCCCAACTGATCCTGTGTCCCGTTAGCTTTGCAAAATCATCTATGAGGGTAAAAAAAGCTGGACATTGATTGAGGGCCATCCGTAAGTTTGAGCAGAATTTCATCCATGTGAAGGAGGATGGAGAAGGGACCTCCCAGGGTCGGGATGCCCACAATCCTCAGAGATTGACGGACGGCCACAGCAAAGGGCTCCAGGGCCAGAAGGAAGAGGAGCCATGAGAGAGGGGAACCCTGACGTGTCCTGTGCCTGATCTGGAAGGGAGCAGATGTGAAACCCCCGCAATTCACATGCACCGAGGGGTCATCATACAAAAGCTGGACCATGGAAATAAAGTCATTTCCCAAAATGAACCAGCAGAGAATTGCAAAGAGATATCCCCACTCTATGTAGTCAACCACCATCTTAGTGTCGCCAGAGAGGAACAGCTCCTCTTCCTTTAGGTCCTTCACCAGCCATAGGGTGTGAGCTAGGGTTCATAGGTACTTGCAAAGGACCGGCCGGGAACAAAGCCAACCTCAGTTTGGTGTATCAGCGTGGGTATAACCTTTTTGAGCCTAGCGGCCAGGACACTACCCAGGATCTTATCATCCCCATTCTGGAGGATGATGGGGTGACAGCTGTCATAGGACAGTGGGTCCTTTCCCAATTTGGGGAGCACTGTGATGAAGGCCTTGTTGGAAATCGGGCTAAGTCTGCCCAACTCCTCCGCCTCAGCAAAGGGTGGCGCGAGTGACTCCACCACATCTCTAGATGACCATTTATAAAATTCTGCAGGTTAGTCATCCTCCCAAGGAACCTTACTGTAAGAGCGGCAGAGATCGCCTGCCAATCTCCTCCTTGGTGATCTGTCCTGAAAGCAGGGCCCTGCACTCTCCGTGCAGCCAAGCGAGAGTGACCGCATTCAGGAAGTGGTGGATGTGTGGTACACTAATTACCATCTACAATGCATAGAAGCAGCAGTGAAGGCATCTGCAATCCCTTGAGGGTACATGAGGAGGGGACCCATGGGGTTCCTAATGGCTGGGACAGTGAAGGCCACCTTGCATTGGTGGAGCTGGGATGCATGCAGCCGGCCAACCACCTTGTCCGGCTCATAGTGTCAATATCAAAGTTTGTGAAAGGAATGTTCCATTTGAACAGGCGTAGACCCACGGGGCAAGAGGGGGGACAGGGGTGGTTCGAGAGAGAAGCGCAGGTCCACCACAAGCTCTGCCATCCCCCATGCTCTCCAGATGAAGCCCCCAAGTTTAAAGAATGGGTCCCCACCACCCATGTAGTCTCTGCTGGGCAGGCTCACAGTCCTCCTAGTTGGGCCCCCACAACCACCAGAGAGGAAGGAGGAGGAGAGCGAGTGTAGATGTGGGGGACCCCAGCTTCTAGGCTGGGCCCCCACAACAGAGATGGAAGAGAGGCCCGGAAATTATGCAGCCTGGTCTAAGGCAGCTGATATTTAGGGTCGTAGCAGGCTACACACAGCCCTCTGTGGGGCACATGGGCCAGGGGAGCCCCAACAGTCCAGGACAGGCCCCCACCGCAGCTGGCTGTGAAAGGCCTGGTAATGGACTCAGGAACAGTATGGCCCAGGCCGATGCATCCAGTTGCTGGGGCCACAAGAATTCCTCCACTGGGTGCGGGCACCACCCGGGCCCAGTGCCAATTCCAAGATGTGGAAGCCAGGGGTTGGCAACAGTCCTGCACAAGCCCCCACCTCAGCTGGCTGTAGAAGGCCTGGAATTGGGCATGGTTCATTGGCAGTGACATTGGCAGGAGGGATTTCATCTGTGCAAGCAAACCTTCAGGGGTGGGAGTGAGGGGGGTTTAAGGTCCCCATACAGTGCAAGCATGGAAACCCCTGGTTCAGAGGGGCAAAGGCCATAATTGCCCTGGGCCACTACTTTGGGCAACCAGGGGGTGAAGAGATTTCAGTAAAAGACGGGGGTCCCCATGGTGTATAATGCAACCCCTCCCCACACAATAAGGAAAATAGAAGAACAAACAAAAGCATAGTAACACCCAATAGAAAAGCACATAGCAGCAGAATAGCCCAAATAAACAACCAGCAATAATATAAGACAATGGACAATAGAAACAACATGTGCTGGCCAGAGTTATCAGCGGAGTCACCCCTAACAACAGAAACAAGGGTGAACTAGAAACAGCTCAGTGTACTCATCCAGTCTGCAGTACCGTTGGCCACGAGAGCTCCCGGTAGTCCTTCTCGTCTGGGTAGATGTCTCAGAAGCCTTCAGTGGTTAACGGGACATGCCCCTTCCCTTCTCCTGCATAAGTTCAATCAATAGATTTGTCCTTCTCGCTGCAGGAGTAGAAAGTGAGAAGCCACTCCTGCAACCTGTCCGACCAGTGCTGCTGTCTTGGGGTCTTGTGGCAGGGCTGATCCCCATCGAAGACAGAAGGCAGGGCAGTATCCTTGTCAGAGTCCTGCAGAGAGTCAAGAGAGGTCTTTAGATTATCTGGTTCCAGGAAGTCTTTGGACCAGCCATCCATGGTGATCCACACACATGCCGGCTCCAGAGTCCGTATTTTATGTCCCCCTTGCGCAGGGCTGGGGGTCATAAAATCACAGAGCTTGTCATTCGTCTCCTTAAAGAAGTCCCCCGAGATCCATATCTCATTGCCCCCATAGTTGTAAGGACCCTGGATGCGCACCATGGTCAGAGTCTGTCAGACTTAGGTAAGATCAGAAAACAAGCGGTGAGCGGACGACGCTCTTTAGCAGTCACCGGCCAGCGGGCATGGATGCGATGTGCATGCTGTACCTCCAGCAGAGCCCTGAAGGAAAGCCACAAAAGGTGTGGTAGAAGGTCACATAGGAAAGTACCCCGTGTCATCCTGCTCCACTTTTACCTGAAAGCCAAAGAAGCAAATGTTATCCCACTGTCTTCTGTCTTCTAGGCCCTTGATCTTGTGGGTTAGGCACCAAAGCTCAGCCTCCTGCCTCAAGGTACTGGCAACCTGTGCCTTCAACGTAGTGAGGCGGTACTACACACTATCCAAGCAGCCCTGGAACACACCAATACCCATGCGGATCGATTTGTATCTGTGATCTTGGCATCCATCAGTTGAAGCTTGTCGTCCATCATCGTGATTTCCTGCAGGATACGATCCATTGAGTCGTTCAAATGACCCAGTGGGGCTGGCTTGAGGACTTTGTGAAATGCAACAGCCTCAGCAAAGAGCAGCTGATGAGACACCTTCCTGGTGACCATGTACAGCGGCAGGTGGGAGCAATAGAGAAACTATCCTGGCACAGCTGGAAGACACGCTAGGAGCCGGCTTCTGTGAGAAGGCTGGTGAGCAGAGAACAGGATGCTCACATATTGCTTGTCAACGGGGGTCCCCTGAGGGCAGCAGAACAGCCAGCAGAGGCCAGAGGAGGAGCCAGGGGCAACCAAAAGCCAGGTGGTGAAAAGTTCAGCTGGACAGTCGAAGTCAGTCAGCACGCCGCCCCATGGTCAGAAGGAGAGGGAGTACACTCGGCCCAGCCAATTGTCCAGATCAGGACAGGACGCCAGGGCAAATCTACCCAGGTGGGCAACTGTAGATGACAGATGGGACCAGGACAGGCCAGGCGTAGACCCAAGGGGCAAAAGGGAGGACATGGGTGGTTCAAGAGAGAAGCCCAGGTCTACCAGGACGAACAAAGCGATACCAAAGGGGATGATGGACGGAGCGTTAGAGCAAATCAAACACTCACCCCCAGTCAACTGATCTGGGTTTAATCCATCATCATTCTTTAGCTCACTCCACCACCCCAGTTCAGACATGGTCATATGCAAATCAGTCTGACCCTGTGCCTTATGGGAACAGTCCAGCCCAAACTGCCAAGCCATGTCTTACCTGGACCGGAAACAAGCATCCTGGGACCGGTTTCTGGTTCATAACCCTCGTCAGCCAGGCTATCTTGAATCCAGTGGCAAAGTGAGCAAGGGACCCACGTCTGGGCATACCCTGCCAACTTAGGCCGAACAAAGCGATACCAAAGGGGATGATGGAACTTAGTGTTAGAGCAAATCAAACACTCACCCCCAGTCAACTGCTCCCCTTTGGTATCGCCCCAGGTCTACCAGGAGCTCTGCCATCCCCCACACTCTCCAGAGGAAGCCCCCAAGGTTAAAGAGTGGGTCCCCACCACATGTGTAGTCTTCGTAGGGCAGGCTCACAGTCCTCTTAGCTGGGCCCCCACACCCACCAGAGGGGAAGAAGGTGGGGAGCGAGTGTAGATGTGGGTGAGCCCCAGCATCTAGGCCGGGACCCCACAACAGAGATGGAATGGAGGCCCGTAAATGCTGCTGCCTGGTGCAAGGCAGCCGATCTTTGGTGTCAAAGCAGGCTGCACACAGCCCTCTGTGGTGTACAGGGGCCAGTGGAGCCCCAACTGTCCAGCACAGGTCCCCACTGCAGCCGGCCGGTAGAGGCCCAATAATGGACCCTGGAACAGCATGGCCCAGGCCGATGCAGCCAGTTGCCGGGACCACAAGAATTCCTCCACTGGGTGCGGGCACCACCCGGGCCCAGTGCCAATTTCAAGAAGTGGAAGCTGGGGGGCAACAGTCCTGCACAAGCCCCCACCTCAACTGGCTATAGAAGGCGTGGAAGTGGGTCCTGGGACGGTGCGCTGGGCCCAATGCAGACAAACACAAAGGCTTTTTTTTTTTTTGAGTTAGACCCGGAGGTATCAAAGCGCTCTACATAAGGTTCCACAAAATTACATCAGTTACAAGTTACAGCAGTTATTAGCAAAACAATTAAGGAGCGTAGAAGACAAAATAAATGGAGCTTAGAAGGGTAAGGGGGTGGTGTAAAGGGGTAGGAGGGAGATAGGATGGAGAGACGAAGGAGGGTTTGCCCAAACTCCGGCTGGGTATGTGACGGCCGAGGGAGAAGTCCACAGCCCATCTCCTCTAAAGCTATAAGGTAGCTCCACCGGGCATCAGCCAAATAGCTAGGTCTCAACGGGAAAACATTTAAAGAGCATAGAGGATGGGATAAATGAACCATAGAGGTGAAAGGGGGCGGGGTAAGGGGTAGGAGGGAGAATACAACGGAGAGACAAAGTAAGGTCTGCCCAAAGTCCGGCTGGGTAGGTGACGGCCGAGGGGGTAGACCACAGCTCATCTCCTCTATAGCAATCAGGTAGCTCCATCGGGGATCGGCCAAAAAGCTATGGCTCCACGGTCAGAGGTAAGTTCATAGATTCAGTATTCTGATGGGTGGGCCAGATGGGGGATGGGTTTGAGGTCTGGCCAATTTCCGGTTATTTCTCAGGAGTAGTAGCACAATGTGATAAGGACGACAGAAGAATCCAAATTGGTTCTTTATAAAGCCCTCATTCACCAACCTGGTTGGTGACAAGCTTCATCATTGGGCCCCACCAGGAGAGGCCGAGTGCCACCCTGGTGTGCTACAATGCCAGAATTACTGCGGAGCTGGTTATTCGTGTGTAGCGAATAGTGAAGGAGTGGATGCTAAAAGTATCACGATTGTGTCAAAAAAATATTTTATTAGAAGCCAATCAGACACAGTAAAAACAAGGTGTGGGACAAAAAGCTGAATAAATTGTTCAGCAGAGTCCGCTTAAGAGGTGGTCAACATGTTTCTGCCTATGTGTTGTGATTTTAGCAGGCATTCGTCAGGACCATTAAGTGTAAACCCCGGCGGTGTGGGCGTGCTAAGGCCCACCCTGACCTGAGGTTCTAAGTGTGAAAAAGATAAAAAAGTGTAAAAATATATACACGTCACATCTGGTATCCCTCGTGTGTTGGAGGAACCGAGTTTATTCTGGTTGAACATAACATACACAGACATACATGAAAAGAAAAAGACAAACATAATCGTTAGCCGGGATTCGATCAGTAACTCATAGTTGAACATACAAATACTGGTGCTCTACGCAGTGCACATAAGCAGTAACACTTATCAGTGCGTGCTGCTTTTGAGGAACAGTGTGCACTAAAGTTTGTAAACCAAAATGAATTCGGTGGTAGAATCTCACAAGCGAGTCGAATAGTATGCCCATCGTGAGTTGTATCGATAAGCACAAACTATGCGTAAAGCTTTTATACATAGCGCAATTGGGCATTGGATATTTACAAAGAAAAAAGAAAGAGAAGTCTCACATAAGATGCAGTCACCAACTACATCATGGGTCTTGGTAGGTGGGTGGTAGCAGCAATGGCACACCCTAAAGAGTTAAAAGGAAAGACCAAAGTACTGCGTTACTTATCTTATCATGCCAGCATGGAGGACTCACGCCTGCAGTGCTTAACACCCGCTTGGTGCCTGCAAATTCCCTCTTGAACCGGACCCCGATGACAAAGTAGCGGGGAAACCGGCTTGTATTTTAAGCAGAATTACCGGAGGCTCACAAGGAGGCGGAGTGGCGTTACGCGGGGCGTGGTCACGTGGGCGCCGAAGGCATCATGTGCCTTGTACCAATCCGAAGTCAGAAGACTCTGAAGGCCATCGTTAGACGAATCATAAGGTAAATAACAGAGAGTTAGTTGTCAGGGCAACATCGCGCTAAATGTACGAGCTGAAAGACTTAGCTTGGTATTAGCGTCTGGACGAGAAAACTCTATTAGGCCTTTACGGAGAACAAAGGAGCAGATTAATTCTGTTAAATGTCTCCGTGAATAGCACTGGAAGAGACAAATATTCAAGGGAACCCACAATGGAGTAATAGTTACAACTAGTTATATGGGACGAAAAAGAATAAAAACAGAGTATGAATGTAAGAAAAACGGAAGAGGGGACTATACAAGTGAAAGTTGTCAATGGGGCTAAGAGAAAGGCCTTTGTAAATCTATTGGTTATGGGGCCAGGACCAGCATCTCACGTTATGCAAATCGGGTAGGAAAAAGTTACCTTATCCAGAATATTGGTCATCCTTCTTATTTAGGGATACGTGCCCAAGGGAGAAACGGTTACAAAAGAGGGGTGTAGATAGGATGTTTTATATAAGGCCCAGAGATGGGCATTTGACTAACGTTTAAACACTGAAGCCCAGGGAATGTTATTGTTTAACCCATTGTTATGAGTGCCCAGCCGGTACACCCACCTTTGTTCTTTTTCAAAAAGGATTTCTTGGGTTTTGCGTTGTGTTTGCACATGTTCGATGACTGTCCATCTGAGATCATTTGCAGTGTGATTGTGCTATATAAAGTGTTCACTTAACTTGGTGGTGATTCTACCACAGCGGATATAACTACGATGTTCACCAACTCGTAATTTCACTTTACGTGTCGTCATGCCCACATAACGTAACTCACGCGGACACGTTATCAAATAAACCACATTGGTGGAGTTACAGTTAGTGTGGGCTCGCTGTGTCCACGTCTTGCCTTGTTCCAAATTTAGCACCTTTGTATGATTAGGCAGATGACAGACGCTGCAGTTAGTGCAAGGGAAATGGCCCATGATTTTAGGTAAACCCCATGCCTCAGTAATAGTTGTATCTCTTCTGAGGTTTTCTCTAGGGCGTGTATGGACTATGGTGTCTTTAAGGCTACGTCCTTTTTTGAATGAGAAAAGCGGTTTATCCCAATTGCGATTGTTGCTTGTGAGGATACCCCAATGTTTGTTAACAGCTGTTTTTTACTGAATTCGAAGCGCTGCTGTAAGTTGTTACGCATGTTAAAGGTAGTTCTTTTATTTTCCTTGGGCTTATCTTCAAGAAGCGCCTCTCTGGGCTGGTTCCGTGCTCTTTTATAGCCTTTGTGAAGGATTTTATCTGGGTAACCCCTATGTTTTAACTTGGTGGTGAGATCGGTGGACTGCTTACGGAAGTCTTCCAAATTACTACAGTTTCTCCTTACCCCGAGATATTGGCCATAGGGTAAGTTTTCTCGTAAAGGTCTTGGGTGGAAACTTGAGAATTCTAGAAGGTTGCTCCTGGCGGTGGGTTTGTAGTGAGTTTTGGTTGTTAGACACCCATTGGACTTAGAAATCACAACGTCCAGGAACACGACTGATTGTGAGTTACAGGTGTGAGTGAATCTTAAATTAAGATCCAAGGTATTTAACCATTGCAAAAAAGTCATTAGTTCATTCTCCGCACCTTGCCAGATATGGAGGATATCGTCTATGTATCTCTTCCAAAAAATAATGAGGTTGGTAGCACTTTGGATGTGTCTACGTTCAAAGTCATGGACGTAGAGGCCCGCTACACTAGGGGCGAAAGTGATACCCATAGAAGTACCAGTTGACTGTAAGTAGATGTCCCCCTTATCTTCAAAAAAGTTTTTTTTGAGTGCCAAAGTGGCACATTCCAGAATAAATTCCTTGGATGTTTGGTAGTCCCAGTTTATACTATCGTGGGCCTCACCCAGGACTCTGATGGTCTCGTCCTGGGGAATGCTAGTATAATGGCTCTCAATGTCTAGGGTCACTAATGTGGTGGCCTCAGTGTCAATTGATAGTTCTTGAAGTAAGTTAAGGAGGGTCTTAGTGTCCTTAAGGTAGGTGGGAGTCTTCTGGATTAAAGGTTTGAGAAAGTAGTCGCAAAAACGGAACAGAGGCTCAAGAAGAGAGCCAATCCCCGAGACAATAGGGCGACCTGGAGGAGGCATTTTATTTTTGTGTATTTTTGGCAGGGTATAGAAATAGGGCATTACACTGTCCCCTGCTGTCAAAAAATCTGCCTCATGTTTAGTGATGTGACCATTATCCTCTGCCTCTCTCACAAGGTTAGTAATGCGAGCCTTGAGTTCTTTGGAGGTGTCCGTCGTGAGTGGTTGGTAGTTTGCCCTGTCACTCAGCAGGCGTTTGAACTCATTGTCATAATCAACTGTGTTTTGTATCACAATACCACCGCCTTTATCAGCAGGTTTGATTGTGATGGTAGAATTAGTTTTTAAGCTATCAACTGCCCTGTATTCTAGCACACTCAGATTCTTGAATTCTCTAGGTTCATCAAGGGTCTCGATTTCAAGAAAGACCGCCTACTCAAAAGCAGGGATTTCTGCTGGTATTGTATGAGGGGGCGGTATGAAAGTTGATTTATTTCTCAAGCCGGTGTCTCCTTTAACAGTGTTAAATGCTCCTTCTTCTTTTCCTTCAATAAAGGCCTTTAATTTCAGCTTTCTGAAAAAATTGGCGAGTTCGCAGTGAAGACTGAACTTGTCCAGACAGTCAGTTGGCACAAAGCCTAAACCTTTTTCAAGGACATGTGTCTCTAAAGGGCAAAGAGTTAAATTGGAGAGGTTGACAATTAGACTCCCTGGGCACTCGTGCTCGCCTGTTGGGACTTGCTGCGAGTATTGTTGCCCACTGGGTCGTCCTGTTCCCATCGGACTTGGTTGTATCCTCTCCTCTTGCCTCTTCCTCTCCGGCCTCTGTCTAAAAAAGGTGGGCGGTAGGTGTTTTGTTGGAAATGGGGTGCCTGCATGTAGCCAGGATTCCATCCCATCATCAGGACATGAGGGTGTTGGAAATGCATTGGATGTATCCCTCCTCCAGGCATCTGATATGGATGCCATATTGGTTGTGGGAAGTTTGGTCTTGTCATCCCTCTGGCTCCTCCCCTCCCCTGTCTTTGTTTGTAACTGCCATTGCTGGAACCACTTGATATTGAGGAGTTATCATCAGAGAGATCGGAGTTTGAACTATTTCTGCTTGTCGGAGTATATGTAGGATAGGCATATGGATAGGCCTTGGTGAAGGTAAATGTTTTCAGATCTTTCTGAAACTTGGTTACTTTTGCCTGCGTCAGACCCTCCTTGTACTCTGTGATGTCCTTGTTGATTTCATCCAATCTCTTTTTATAACCTGTAAGGGTGGTTTTAAAGTGGTTCACTGTTTGTTGAATCTCGATCATAAGTGTTTCCGAAAGTCTCACTGCTGTTTTTATAATTAGCACCAGCCAATCGCGTGTGCAGTGCCACGCGATCATTGCCCATTCTTTCCTAAAGGTGGCATCCTCTAGGAAGATACGTGGGGCGTTAGTAACTAGAAGACCCTTCGGCGCGGTATTAGTGCGTAGATATTCAGTTAAGATTGTCCCGTGTAAGATAGTCCGAATCCTATTTTTCTTCTGCTCTGATAATTTTTCCCATTCACTATTGTGGATTATAGCCTGTGAGATTGCAGGATCAGCAAAAAGGGAAGGGCGTGCCAGAATAGCATCCACCTCTGAATCGGGATGGGTGAGACCCAGGTTTTCCATCATGAAACAAAGGTGAGGAAAACAAAAAAGTAAAGAAGAAAAGGTAAGGAGGGTAAGGAGGTATTTAGGGACCTCCTAGGAAAAAAGGACTCTCACAGCTGTGCGCTGCTAAATATGTTGAAAACAACAAGAGAGGGAGGGAAATAAATCAGGAACCCTCTCAGTCCCCCAGGATAAATCTAATCATAACAACAAAAGAGTGTGCCTTGCA
This sequence comes from Triturus cristatus, assembly GCF_964204655.1. Classification (NCBI taxonomy): domain Eukaryota; kingdom Metazoa; phylum Chordata; class Amphibia; order Caudata; family Salamandridae; genus Triturus; species Triturus cristatus. The sequence goes on along the minus strand of NC_140593.1, from coordinate 786,480,682 downwards.
AACAATGAATGTAGAGCATGACAGAAGAATCCAAATTGGTTCTTTATAAAGCCCTCACTCACTAACCTGGTTGGTGACATGCTTCATCATTGGACCCCACGAGGAGAGGCCGAGTGCCACCCTGGTGTGCTACATCGCCAGAATTACTGCGGAGCTGGTTATTCGTGTGTAATGAATAGTGAAGGAGTGGGTGTTAAAAGTATCACGATTCTGTCAAAAAAAATATTTTATTAGAAGCCAATCGGTCACAGTAAAAACAAGGTGTGGGACAAAAAGCTGAATAAATTGTTCAGCAGAGTCCGCTTAAGAGGTGGTCAACATGTTTCTGCCTATGTGTTGTGATTTTAACAGGCATTCGTCAGGACCATTAAGTGTAAACCCCGGCGGTATGGGCGCGCTAAGGCTCACCCTAACCTGAGGTTCTAAGAGTGAAAAAGATAAAAAAGTGTAAAAATATATACACGTGACATCTGGTATCCCTCGTGTGTGGGAGGAACCGAGTTTATTCTGGTTGAACATAACATACACAGACATACATGAAAAGAAAAAGGCAAACATAATCGTTAGCCGTGATTCGATCAATAACTCATAGTTGAACACAGAAATACTGGTGCTCTACGCAGTGCACATAAGCAGAAACACTTATCAGTACGTGCTGCTTTTGAGGAACAGTGTGCACTAAAGATGGCAAACCAAACTCAATTCGGTGGTAGAATCTCACAAGAGTGTCGAATAGTATGCCCATCGTGAGTTGTGTCGATAAGCACGAACTTGTGTGAGAAACACTATGCGTAAAGCTTTTATACATAGCGCAATTGGGCATTGAATATTTACAAAGAAAAAGGAAAGAGAAGTCTCACATAAGATGCAGTCACTAACTACATCATGGGTCTCGGGAGGGGGGTGGTAGCAACAATGGCACACCCTAAAGAGTTAAAAGGAAAGAAAACGAAAAATGGAGGGTGATCGGTTACTAAGGAAAGACCAAAGTACCGCGTTACTTATCTTACCATGCCAGCATGGAGGACTCACGCCCGCAGTGCTTAACACCCACTTGGTGCCTGCAAATTTCCTCTTGAACCGGACCCCGATGACAAAGTAGCGGGGAAACCGGCTTGTATTTTAAGCAGATTTTCCAGAGGCTCGCAAAGAGGCGGAGTGGCGTTACACAGGGCGTGGACACGTGGGCGCCGAAGGCGTCATGTGCCGTGTACCAATCCGGAGTCAGAAGACTCTGAAGGCCATCTTTAGAAGAATCGTAAGGTAAATAACAGAGAGTTAGTTGTCAGGGCAACATCGCGCTTAATGTACGCGCTGAAAGACTAGCTTGGTATTAGCGTCTAGACGAGGAAACTTTATTAGGCCTTTACGGAGAACAAAGGAGCAGATTCATTCTGCTAAATGTCTCAGTGAATAGCACTGGAAGAGACAAATGTTCAAGGGAACCCACAATGGAGTAATAGTTACAACTAGTTATATGGGAATAAAAAGAATAAAAACAGAGTATGAATGTAAGAAAAATGGAAGAGGGGACTATACAAGTGAAAGTTGTCAATGTGGCTGTGGCCCAAGTCAACATATCAGTAACAGATCGTACTAAATATGAAGAGAAAGGCCTTTGTAAATCTATTGGTTACGGGGCCAGGACCAGCATCTCACGTTATGCAAATCGGGGTAGGAAAAACTACCTTATCCTGAATATTGGTCATCCTTCTTATTTAGGGATAATTTCCCAAGGGAGGAACGGTTACAAAAGAGGGGTGTAGATTGGATGTTTTATATAAGGCCCAGAGATGGGCATTTGACTAACGTTTAACACTGAAGCCCAGGGAATGTTAACGTTTAACCCTTTGTTAGGAGTGCCCAGCCGGTACACCCACCTTTGTTCTTTTTCAAAAAGGATTTCTTGGGTGTTGCGTTGTGTTTGCACATGTTCGAAGACTGTCCATCTGAGATAATTTGCAGTGTGATTGTGCTGTATAAAGTGTTCACTTAACTTGGTGGTGATTCTACCACAGCGGATATTACTACGATGTTCACCAACTCGTAATTTCACTTTACGTGTCGTCATGCCCACATAACATAACTCACACAGACACGTTATCAAATAAACCACATTGGTGGAGTTACAGTTAGTGTGGGCTCGCTGTGTCCACGTCTTGCCTTGTTCCAAATTTAGCACCTTTGTATGCTTAGTCAGATGACAGACGCTGCAGTTAGTGCAAGGGAAATGGCCCATGATTTTAGGTAAACCCCATGTCTCAGTAATAGTTGGATCTCTTGTGGGGTTTTCTCTAGGGCGTGTATGGACTAGGGTGTCTTTAAGGCTACATCCTTTTTTGAATGAGAAAAGTGGCTTATCCCAATTGCGATTGCTGCTGGTGAGGATACCCCAATGTTTGTTAACAGCTTTTTTTACTGAATTCGAAGCGCTGCTGTAAGTTGTTACGCATGTTAAAGGTAGTTCTTTATTTTCCTTGGAGTTATCTTCAAGAAGCGCCTCTCTGGGCTGGTTCCGTGCTCTTTTATAGCCTTTGTTAAGGATTTTATCTGGGTAATGCTTGCACTACAACTGAGGCAACTGTGCGGCAACTGTGCAGAGAGGTGGCGGTGGCTCACCATTACAACACTGCAACAGCGCGTGAGGTGGTGGTGCTGTCCAAGTACAAGCACTGCAACTGCGCAGAGAGGTGGTGGTGCTGTCCAAGTAAAAGCACTGCAACTGCCAAGAGAGGTGGCGGTGCCATCCAAGTAAAAGCACTGCAACTGCGCAGAGAGGTGGCAGTGCCCCACCATTACAAGCACTGCAACAGCGCGTGAGGTGGTGGTGCCGTCCAAGTGTAAGCACTGCAACTGCGCGGGAGGTGGCGGTGCCCCACCATTACAAGCACTGCAACAGCGTGTTAGGTGGTAGTGCCATCCAAGTACAAGCACTGCATCTGCATGGGAGGTGGTGGTGCCATCCAAGTACAGGCACTGCAACTGCGCAGAGAGGTGGTGGTGCTGTCCAAGTAAAAGCACTGCAACTACGCAGAGAGGTGGTGGTGCCATCCAAGTACAAGCACTGCAACTGCGCAGAGAGGTGGTGGTGCTATCCAAGTAAAAGCACTGCAACTGCCCAGAGAGTTGGCGGTGCCGTCCAAGTAAAAGCACTGCAACTGTGCAGAGAGGTGGCGGTGCCCACCATTACAAGCACTGCAACAGCGTGTGAGGTGGTGGTGCCGTCCAAATACAAGCACAGCAACTGAGCGGTAGGTGGTGGTGCCGTCCAAGTAAAAGCACTGCAACTGTGCAGAGAGGTGGTGGTGCCCCACCATTACAAGCACTGCAACAGCACGTGAGGTGGTGGTGTCGTCCAAGTACAAGCACTGCACCTGCGTGGGAGGTGGTGGTGCCGTCCAAGTACAAGCACTGCAACTGCGCAGAGAGGTAGTGGCACCCTCCCATTACATGCACTGCAACTGTGTGGAGAAGTAGTGGTACTCTCATATGTGAGAAGTAGTAGTAGTACCTTCCCATTACAAGTCCTGCAATCATACTTACAGATGACTAGACTCTCCCACTGAATGTACTGCAGACATGCTGAGATGTGCCAGTACTCTCCCATCACAACCACTGCAACCATGCTGAGACGTGCCAGTACCACTCCACTGACGTCCTGCTCACAAGCACCGGTACTCTCCATTTCAAACTAAGCAAGTGCAGGTACCCAGCACCTGACAATGTAAATCACTGGATGGCTCACTTGCAAACACCCTTCAAGATGGATGTGCAAGGAAGAGGGTCCCTTTAAACAAAGCCATCTCAGAGCCCCCACCGCTCCATCACATCGTTGTAGTGGCCAGTAAGCTGCGACATTTCAGTGCGCTACAAAATATCACAAATAACCTATATTTTTCTCCTTTTGACTTTGCTTGCAGAAATGTTGTTTAAAATGTCTTTGGATTATTGCTATTGTATTTATGAATACCTTTCTTAAGGTATAGTAATTTTCATAAATTTTATTTTAGTGATGTGCAAATTTGATGAACAGCATTTCATGTGTTTTTCTTTTAAAATGAAATAAAATCCTGCCACCTTAAGCAAATGGACAGCGAGGAGTGAACGTGTAGTTGACCCCCCCAACCCAACCCCCTCCAAACACACTCATGCACACAACTAAAAGCACAGTCCATCATGGTTAACACACACGCCCCAATGGCTCTAGACAACTCGTATTCCCAACGAAGGTGTGTGCCCTGCTCCTGTCAGGACCGGACTGAAAACAATAAACAAGCATTGGTAAATATGTTCCCGCAGCCCCGCACTGGGACACCTTCAGTCTAGACTGGCTCTTTAACTTGTGCTGCTTTGCATGCTGGGACTCGAGCCCGGGCGGGCAATGCTTACAGTCAAAGCATCAAAAGCTCAGAACCATTGCACTTGCTGGTGTAAGACCGAGATGCCAGGAGAGTTTACACATAGATGTTTTTCATGTCAGTTTTGGTAACTCATACGGATACTTGCTATCAGGTTCAGTGAAGGCTTTAGCATAAAAAGTATTTTAGGTGAAAGCAAGTGGACGAATGGGAGGATGGCGGGAGCGGAATGGGGAAAGTCACTGGGTGGTGAGGTGTCAAGCAGTGACGAGAAGGTGGTGGGAGGGACAGGTCAAGCAACAAAGGTATGTGTGTGGGGTGGAAGGGGCATACTTTAAAACAAAGTGCTAAATAGGAGCATAGACGGAAGCAATGACGGGCAGAGGTGACAGTGAAAGTGGCCAGATGGCGCCGGGAGCAGCAGCAGCCAGCGGGAGGAGCGGGACACGCTCTGTGGTGGGGGTGGGGGAGGAGCGTTGAAGCACGCGCTTGGGAGAGCAAGTGAGAGGAAAGCCAGATGGTGCCTGATCGAGGGATGCGAGGAATGCGTGTTACTGTGTGCGTAACAGCACGCTCTAGGCCAGCAAAACCTTGTGGTCGGATTTCTAAAGCCCACTCACTAAATGTTTAGCCAGTGCAGCGCATGCGCTGGCTCAGGCGAGACCTAAAAACATCACAAGCATTTCACCAGTGTAAATATTGCTTTATATTGAGCACCAATAGTGAACGCCCAACCCCTGCTTCCTGTTCTGTGAACCAAATCCACAGTTGATGTCCTTGTGAGCAGTTTGATATTTCCCTTTTGGTGGGATCTTAGACAGCTGCTTTATATTACGTTAATGCAGTGGTGCCCAAACTTTTCCACCTGTGGCTCCCACGACCCACTGGTTATTGGTCGCTGCTCTCCATCATCCCACATCTTCCTTGGTGGGTGGGGGGATGCAAGTCCTGCCCTGGGAGTATCTACTTCCTTCTCCCAGAAAACAACCAGGATGAAAATGGTGAAGGTATTACAATCAATATGCAGTGCAACATCAGTGAGACAGCCCAGTCCCTCCTCCTATCTGTGAGGGATTGCTGAACACCGTGGCCCTTCCAAGGTGGACCTTGGCAAAACTTGGAGTCTCTGTCCTTGTCTGAACTCCACCATCCTTTAACGTCCACCTTCTCCTCCTAAAATAAGTATTTGCCCAGTGTTTCTCCTTCCCTGTATTGTCTTTCATCACTACTGCCCCCAGAATCACCCTCAGAAAAAAGCTCTTCAAGTATTGGAAATATGCATGTGTGTGTGAGTGACACTCCATTGCCGAGTGACACCCTCCTGCAGGTAAACCAAAGCAGCAAGCAGCGCCCAAGCGCTCTTGGTGATCCCTCCACTATCATATCTAGACACATCACAAAAAATGAACACACTCTCAAAACAAGCCAGACCCATTGGCACTGCCAATCCCTGTCAACAGCATCTGCCAAAAGAGCAAGGACATGGAACTGTTTGATGTCAGAAACATTGTTGATCAACTGGATAGCACATCATTGTCCTTGACAGCACAAACACTGTTAGAAGAGGCAGAGACAACACTGCACATAAACGTTCTTAAGCTCGAGGTTAATGTCAAAGCACAAATGTAGCATCTGTGACAAGCATTAAACAGATTTAGAGAACAAAAACTATGTAGTGAATTTGGAAGCAATGGTATAGGAAATCTAAAGTAAGGTTTCTCCAGGTTGGTGCAGAATCTCTAGTTTTGGGCTTTCAAAAATGATGTATTTCTTATAGACGGTTGATTTAGTCAGGTAAAAGCACAGCTGTCCACTTTAGTCACCTGGAAATAAAGACTGCTGTCTGCAGTAGCGGCTGGTGTGAGGGTGGAGTGGCGCAGCAGGGGGGGCGACGGGGAGGGGGGCAAACAAAAAAAATATAAATTTAAAATAAAATACAAAGAACTTCCCTGCCGCTAGACTCTCTTTTCTGTGTCCTCTCTGCCGCAGGCTCTGGATGCGGTCTCCTTCCTCCAAGCTCTCTCCTCGGCTCTGGCAGAAAGGAAAGGACTTCCGCCCTAGAACGTGAAACCAGCCAATCCTGGAGCTGTGCTGCATCTCCAGGATTGGCTGGAGCAGTCTGACCCATCGCTCACTTGAGGCTGGGGGCCTGTGGCTACAATTCTATGTCAGGACCGGAGGCTCCGATTATGCTTCTCATTTCTTTACTAAGAAATTGCTCAGCAGCCAATCATATTACAACAAACAAAAACCAAGACTACAATACCCATGAACCCACTGGGTATGACGCAACAACCATAGAGTGTCTTCGTATAAAAGGTCACCAAGAGAATACCACATCCTCTTTCTTTGCTGCTCCGCAGCCAGTTAAGTGCATTTTTATTATTATTCCAATACTATTTCTCTGTATTTCCTTGCTGCAGCGCGACATTGCTAGCATTGTATTCAGCGTTGTGTTTTTGGCTTTAATAGCGCTGTGCGCATTCAGGTTTACTTTGTGGTCGCGTGTTCAGCAAGTTTTGCATTCTTCGTTTCAACGTTGCAGGGAGCGTGTGTCTGCCTGCCCGGTTCGGGCGCGGTGCGCCCACGCCTCTTTAATTACGTGGAGCGGGAGAAAACGGGGCCGAAAGGCTACACGCGTGTCGCCTAGTCCTTTCCTTTTGATGAATTCAGGCGGCCATTTTCTTTGTTGGTAAACACTGTTTTTACCTCAGAAACTCAGCGCGAGAGCAGCGCTTCATTTGCTCGTATGCCCACAGCCTGTTTTCTTGCCCCTATTGACGTCCTGCTGTACATTGACACAGTTGAGGCTGGATAATCTTGCATAGGCACTGCCTAGAGTGGCTTATAATTATTGGCAAGCCCTCCCTCCACATTTAAATATTTCAGGTTATTTCACCTGTTGTTTGGTCTTGCCAACGGGGTTCTGCCGCTCCCCCTTTATTGTGCTTTGGCATATTGATTTTCCTGTTATTATTCCTTCCTCTTGTGGGCTTTATTAACGCCAGGTACTGCCATGGCTGAATATTTTGAGGAAGATGAATATTATTATTATGATGATGAGGAAGCCTCTGGCTCTATGGAACAGGATTTAGTAGAGGCTTTTGACGCGGGTGTTCAAAAGTCTGTGAATAAGGCGCTGGTTCGCGCTATTACACCCTTAAATCGTCATTTGTCCCAATATGCGGTGCAGCAGGGTTGGCTGCCTAAGTCTTCTAAATCTTCAAAATCTTCACAGTCCTCCAGGTCTTCTAAATCTTCCAAAATTGCTAATCCGCATAAGTGTGATTTTGCCAAGCTTGCTAAGGCCCTCTCTTCTGAGCATTCCTATGGTCAGCCTTCCAGGGATCCTTCGCCTCCTCCGGCTCGCCAGACAGACGATGATGCTACCTCTCCTTCTTCCTCCTCTGACCATGACGTTGCTTCCCCTCCTCCTTGTAAGAGGGCTCGGAAGGAGCATTTTGTTGATGCTCCGTCGCATCCCCAAGTCCTTACCTTTGAACCTTCCGACATCATGCATCCTAATTCTTCTTCTTGGCTCCCGTCTCAGGAGGTGGCGGAGTACGTCCAGATACACATTCGTCAACCTTTTGACAAGGATGTGCGTACCCGTCTCCGATCTGAGTGTCCACAGCCTGATTTAGCAGACAAATTACCTGAGGTGGATCCCACTATGGTGACATATCTTAAAAAATATGCCAAGGACCCAAAAAGAGGCATTGATAGAGCATGGCGCTCTTGTCAAGATAAGTTATTAGACTTACTGGGACCCCCCACAAAAATATTGGACTTAGGCTTTCGGGCCAAGGAGTCTTCCTCCACCATTGACCCAGATGACCTGATTGGTTGGACTCAAAGGGCTATTTGCCAATTGGGAAACGCCAATTGTGCCATGTCCTGTGAGCGCAGATGTTCTATATTATTGAAGTTGGACCCAAAACTGGCTGAACTCTCCACTTCGGAATCTGGTCCTTTGGCGCAGGGTTCATTGTTCGGGCATCCTTTCCTTAAGGAACTAACTAAATTTGTGGCCACTTTCAGTGGCCTTGACAAGGCTCAAGCTTCTATTAGATGGGCTTTTCGCCCAGTTTTTGGACGGGCCGGACGATATAGGGGACGATCGTTCAGCCGCGGTTTTAACCAATCCACCCAGCGTGGTTTCCAGTCCCACCGTGGAGGAGGTCAAGATCCCAACTACACCACCCACAAGCCTTCCTTCTACCCATCCCGTAAAGGTCGACACCAATTCCGGAAAGGACGCTATGGCGGTAATCAAGGAGGACATCACGATTCCTCCGCTTCAGGTGAGCTTGCTCTCGGCTACAGAAGTCGTGTTGGGGGGCAGGATTCAGTTTTTTCTTCCCAATTGGCTTTTGATCTCCAGCGATGCATGGGTGTTAGAGACTGTCAAAGGTTTCAGAATAGAGTTTTTCAGTTGCCCAAGTCAACACTTCCCTCCTTCTCCCCTAATTTTTTCCCTTCACGATCAAGCGATTATTTCTGCAGAAATAGACTCCCTCCTGCGGAAAGGGGCTATTGTCCGGTCTTCCCGTCATCCTCAGGGTTTTTCCAGCAACGTCTTTCTAGTTCAGAAAAAAGGAGGCGGTTCCAGGTTAGTTCTCAACCTAAAAGAGTTCAACGGCTGGATTGTCTATCGCCACTTCAAGATAGAGGGCATCCATCTTTTGAGGGATCTTCTTCAGGAAGGGGACTGGATGGTTTGTCTCGATCTGAAGGATGCGTATTTGTCGATTCCCATTTACGGTCCTCATCGCCGGTTTCTCCAATTCCAATGGCAGGGTGTCTGGTTCGAGTTCAAGGTTCTCCCGTTAGGCCTCTCGCCAGCACCTTGGTGCTTCACGAAGCTTCTGAGGCCCGTGGTGGAGTCACTGCGAGCTCGGGGTGTTCGTCTGATAATCTATCTGGACGACATTCTCATCATGGCTCACTGTCCTCGTCTGTTAATGCGCCATTTGGAATGGTCAATAGATCTCTTACAGGCACTTGGATTTCTAGTGAATCCTCAGAAGTCTATTTTCCGTCCCTCGCAGTCGATTGAATTTCTGGGTTTTCTGATCAATTCCCTCTCTTGCCAACTGCTCTTGCCCCTTCAGAAGATCAGAATGATCAAACGGGAGTTGAGATTGATTTTACACAAACAGCTTGTGTCGTTGAGATCTATAGCTCGGATTGTCGGTCTGTTAGCTTCATCAATTCAGGCCATCTTCCCGGGTCCTCTCCATTATCGGGCGCTCCAGCGACTCAAAATCCGTCATCTCCAGAAAGGCCTCCGGTATTCGGATCAGATTCCTCTTTCGGAGGAAGCGAGGTGGGAGATGTTGTGGTGGTTGGAACACATGGAGTCCTGGAATGGCCGAGCCCTATTCGAAGTGTCCCCGGAGGTGGTAATAGAATCCGATGCCAGTCGGTGGGGATGGGGAGCCCGTTGCGGTCCAATGTCCACGGGAGGCCGGTGGTCTTCGGAGAAATTATCTCTCCATATCAATTGTCTGGAGCTTCTGGCGGGGTCTTTTGCGATCCGTTGTCTGTCTCCACGCATGACGAACTGTTGCATTCTCCTGCGAATGGACAATGTCTCAGCGGTTCGATATGTCAACAAGTTATGGGGGACACGTTCCAAGATTCTGGCAGAGATAGCCAAGGATTTTTGGCACTTCTGTCTTCAGAGAAACATCACGGTGATTGCAGAGCACCTGCCGGGTCACAGCAATCTGGTGGCGGACTGGAATTCTTGTTATCTTCGGGATTTCAGGCACTGGAGACTTCACCCTTCGGGTGTTCAGATACCTGTCTCGGATATGGGGCCCCTGCCAGATCGATCTTTTTGCCTCTCGACTCAACACTCAACTTCCTCAGTTTTTCAGTTGGCGTCCGGATCCGGAGGCTCTGGCCACGGATGCATTTCTACAGACATGGCCGTCTCTTCTGTGTTATGCCTTTCCCCCGTTTCTCATGATATCCAGGGTTCTGGCATGCATGAAATTTTATCAGATGGAGTTGATTCTGATCACCCCTCTCTGGAGGGCTCAGGCTTGGTTCCCACTTCTTCTGCAGATGTCTTGTGCAGTGCCACTTCTTCTTCCCCAGCTGTGGAATCTGTTATTGGATCCTCTCAGCAATCCTCATCCGCTAATAGAGTCGGATCAACTCTTTCTTGTGGCATGGCGGGTTTCGGGGATCGCTGGCAAATCCCAGGCCTTTCGCGAGACGCTTCCAGATTTATCAACGAAGCTTGGTCTCCCAACACACACAAACGTTATGCCGCAGCATGGAAACGTTGGTGTGATTGGTACAATCAACGGGAAGTGGATCCCGCTTCAGCAGATGTCTCTTTGATTGTAAATTTTTTAGCATCTATTGCCTCCTCCGGGCTTGCATATAGGACTGTCAATAATTTCCACTCTGCCATCTCTGCAGGACATATTCCTATTAATGGTAAACCTGCCGGTGAGCATCCTTTGGTTTCTAAATTACTCAGGGGTATCAGATTGGTTAAACCGCCTTGTCCGAAATATGTTGCTTTATGGGATGTGTCTATTAACTTACGTTTTTTGGAGGCTTGGCCCTCCAACGCTTCTTTATCCCGCAAACAGTTGTCTGCAAAGTTGACTATGTTGTTATGTCTGGTCTCTTGCAAACGTGTTTCTGATGTTCGCGCGCTAGATCTTGCAGGTCGTACCTTTTCACCTGAAGGGGTTACTTTTTCTATTTCCAGACGTACTAAGTGTAATACTGCCTCAGTCACTTACCCGAGTTTTCCCAATAACCCAAAACTTTGTGTAGTGCAATGTATTAAGGATTATGAGGTAAGTACTGCTCAATTTCGACAAGATATGCATCGCCAATTGTTGATTGCGTTGCAGAAACCTTTTCGCCCTGTGACCCCGGCTACCTTAGCAAGATGGGTCAGATGGCTCATGGGTGAGGCAGGTATTGATGTTACAGTTTTTGGTGCGCATTCAACTCGTGGAGCAATGGCTTCCAAAGCTTTTTCTATGGGAGTGACCTTAATGGATATTATGAAAGCAGCTGATTGGTCAACTGACTCTATGTTTAAAACTTTTTATTAAAAACCTATTTTGGATATTGCTTCTGTTGTGGTGGCGCAGCTTTGAACAAGCATAATCGGAGCCTCCGGTCCTGACATTGAATTCAAAATTTGCGAACATACGTGACAAGAATTTTCAATTCTATTAAGGACACCGAGGCGAGGATTATCCCACCCATTTTTTCTGTCATGTACTTTTCATATATATCTTTGCATATGGTAATTTTCCATTCTATATTTCTTGTGTAATGCTATGGTGTAATTTGGATGAATTCCTTGTTTTTTCTTCCCTCCCCTTAGTATCTATACCTTTTTTCCTTCATTTGGGAATGGTATATTACGACTTTATATCTTTTTCAGGTTCTGATCCGAAGTGAGTTGCGCTCTTCTACTTTTCTTCGATTATTTTGGTTACCTGCTGGTTCCGGTTTTGGGATGTCGACTCAAGCATCAAGACAGCTGTTCCAACCTGTTGGTCTCTTGTTGCAGTGATCGAGCTACGTTGTTCTTCCATGCTCTTCCTGAACTGTTTTCTTCCTCTAACTGTTCTAACTACCAAAGAAAGAGGAAGTCGTATTCTCTTGGTGACCTTTTATACGAAGACACTCTATGGTTGTTGCGTCATACCCAGTGGGTTCATGGGTATTGTAGTCTTGGTTTTTGTTTGTTGTAATATGATTGGCTGCTGAGCAATTTCTTAGTAAAGAAATGAGAAGCATAATCCTCGCCTCCGTGTCCTTAATAGAATTGAAAATTCTTGTCACGTATGTTCGCAAAATTTGAATCCCTCTGCTGTTTCCCTGCTTTGTGATTGCAGGCTTTGAAGTACACAGGTGAGATTGGTCGGCTGTAAGCAGCCGCACAATCTGACCTGTGCACTGGGCGGGCTGCATTACTAGTACACTCGCACTGATCAGCCTCACCCCCGGCCATCGAGCTGAGCCTTGGACAAATTAATAAAATGGTATTTAATACCATTTTATTAATGTGTATGCCTGCTGCACTCACAGTAGGCGGGGCGACGCTCCTCAGCCATAATGGGGGAGCCACCCCTGGCCGTCTGTGAACAGTGGTCTTACAATGACCGAATGAGACTCCAGGTGTTGCCTCTCTCCATACTACAAAGCGTACCCATGCAGGTAAAAACTGGAATCCTTTGGACAATGTACTTTCTTTCTGCAAGGCGTTCCTACATTTATCTTGGTGTTGCTACGTTTCACACACAAAAAGTTTTCCAAAGGTCAAATAGTGTTAATGTTTTGGGCACTCCCGGTGCCCATTTCTTTACATTGGGGCAGACGTAGAGTAGCGAGGCTGCATCCTATGTGTCCGAAATCACTCTAGAGTCTATCGCATAACGAGTTTCACCTGTTAAGTATTTTCTTTATATCGCAATACCGAAAGCACGGTACTAATGCAACCTGTACCACCGTCTCAAAAGTATAACATCTTATCTTTGCCGTGGGCTTTTTATCATTTCTCTCTCTACACACAAATATTAACATCATTTTCCACGCTCATATCAGTTTGCCCACGTTCATATCACCCAATATTAACTCAAAGATGCCCCAGGATGAGGAAGCGTGCACTTTAACTGCACATGTCATACCGAACAGTATTTCTTCTATGCACACTTTGAAAAAGATGAAGAACGTGCATGTAATGAGAACAAAACATGATTCTTTGTGTAAGTAACATTGCCATATAGCGGTGCAGCTTCAAAATGAACTTAATAAACTGCTGTGTATTTCTATATCCGAGCTTACTTATACAGTGCCTCCCAAACTCTGTGCTTAGTGTGTGTTGCCCTTGGCTAGCCCTGAAGGTGCAAAACACACTAGATGATGGACGGAATGTTGCACATTGGCAAAACATTCACCCCCAGTCACAGATCTGGGTTTAATCCATCGTTATTTTGCTCACCACACCACCCCAGTTCAGACATGGCCATATGCAAATCAGTCTTGACCCTGTGCCTCATGGGAACAGTCCAGCCCGAACTGCCAAGCCATGTCTTCCCTGGACCGGAATCAAGCATCCTAGGACCGGTTTCTGGCTATCAGCCGTCTTCAGCCAGGATAGCTTGACTCCAGTGGCGTAGTGAGCACGGGACCCACGTCTGGGCATACCCTTCCCACATAGGGCGAACAGCAAAACACACTAGATGATGGACGGAATGTTGCACATTGGCAAAACCTTCACCCCAGTCACAGATCTGGGTTTAATCCATCGTTATTTTGCTCACCACACCACCCCAGTTCAGACATGGCCATATGCAAATCAGTCTTGACCCTGTGCCTCATGGGAACAGTCCAGCCCGAACTGCCAAGCCATGTCTTCCCTGGACCGGAATCAAGCATCCTAGGACCGGTTTCTGGCTATCAGCCATCATCAGCCAGGATAGCTTGACTCCAGTGGCGTAGTGAGCACGGGACCCACGTCTGGGCATACCCTTCCCACATAGGGCGAACAGCAAAACACACTAGATGATGGACGGAATGTTGCACATTGGCAAAACATTCACCCCCAGTCACAGATCTGGGTTTAATCCATCGTTATTTTTCTCACCACACCACCCCAGTTCAGACATGGCCATATGCAAATCAGTCTTGACCCTGTGCCTCATGGGAACAGTCCAGCCCGAACTGCCAAGCCATGTCTTCCCTGGACCGGAATCAAGCATCCTAGGACCGGTTTCTGGCTATCAGCCATCACCAGCCAGGCTTGCTTGAATCCAGTGGCAAAGTGAGCAAGGGACTCACTTCTGAGCATACCCTGCCAACTTATGGCGAACAAAGCGGTACAAAAGGGGGTGGTGATGGACGGAGCATCAGAACCAATCAAACATTCACACCCAGTCGACAGATCTGGGTTTGATCCATCACCGTTCTTTAGCCCACTCTGCCACCCCAGATCAGACATGGCCATATGCAAATCAGTCTGACCCTGTGCCTCATGGGAACAGTCCAGCCCGAACTGCCAAGCCAGGCCTTCCCTGGACCGGAAACAAACTTCCTAGGACTGGTTTCTGGCATTTCAGCCGTCTTCAGCCAGGCTTGCTTGAATCCAGTGGCAAAGTGAGCAATGGACTGACGTCTGAGCATACCCTGCCAACTTATGGCGAACAAAGTGGTACAAAAGGGGGTGGTGATGGACGTAGCATCAGAACCAATCAAACACTCCCACCCAGTCGACAGATCTGGGTTTGATCCATCACCGTTCTTTAGCCCGCTCTGCCACCCCAGTTCAGACATGGCCATATGCAAATCAGTCTGACCCTGTGCCTCATGGGAACAGTCCAGCCCGAACTGCCAAGCCAGGCCTTCCCTGGACCGGAAACAAGCTTCCTAGGACCGGTTTCTGCAATGTTTTTGCTTTGTTCGCCATAAGTTGGCAGGGTATGCTCAGACGTGAGTCCCTTGCTCACTTTGCCACTGGATTCAAGCAAGCCTGGCTGAAGACGGCTGAAATGCCAGAAACCAGTCCTAGGAAGCTTGTTTCCGGTCCAGGGAAGACATGGCTTGGCAGTTCGGGCTGGACTGTTCCCATGAGGCACAGGGTCAGACTGATTTGCATATGGCCATGTCTGAACTGGGGTGGCAGAGTGGGCTAAAGAACGGTGATGGATTAAACCCAGATCAGTTGACTGGGGGTGAGTGCTAGCAATGTTCAACACTCCATCCATCATTTCCTTTGGTTTTTGCTTAGGGCTAATGATACCAGATAACCGGCAGAACTATAAAAACCGCCACAACAGCATCCAAATACCTTTCAAAAACTAAGTAGTCAAGATGATGTACTGCATGGCTAAACACTTATTAGGTCCCAAAGGGAAGACCTATTGGCTATGCTAATGCTTGTTTGTTTCATGTAGAAAATTTTTCAAAATGAAAGGTATGAACTGCTCTCATTGCTAATAGACACTGCAAGTTTTTTATGACTGTTCGAGTAGTGGCAGTCTTTTGTGGCCAACCATTAATGAACCTAGGACATGAGTCAACCGAAACCAATATACATTTATATTGATTCATACACATGAGTGGGCCAGTATAGCTAAGAAAACATACTAGGGGTGGGCATATTTTGCATAATTTGCTGTAGTGTAATTAAGTTGAATTACAGCAAAATTATTAAGAGTACGTGGAGTTATGCGAGAAGTAAAAGTTTGCATTTAACACAATTTTCTTAGCTCAGAATGCACCCTTACATAACAAATGGACCCAGGCATGCATTTTGAGGTAAGAATATACGGCTAAATGCACCATAACAGGAACAGCAGTAGCCAGCATCCACTCATCCTCTATTACTCTGCTCTTCATATTTGCTTGAATTAGGCAAATGTAGGAGTAACACAAATGAATGAAATTATTCTGGTTACTCCAGTGTAGTTACATTTTGACCAGGGATAACATTTACACTGAAAAGTTTATCAGAGATACTAAAGGAAATCTGTGCCAGTCGTACAACAGTCAAATCTTTTATTTGTTGACAAAGATTTCATTGCTGTATATATTTTTTGTAAACTTTAGAAAATGTAGTATTAATCCAGCAGCACTGATGACAGCATGAGCTGAAGCTATTCTCTCATGAGCCAACCTGTTTAGATCTAATCTATCTTGCTAATTAGGGATGTGTATATCTCCTGCTCCAGGTATAAAAACCATAGGATTATTATATATAATAACTGATTAAAAATATTGAAAGGGAAAACCCATCAGAGGATTCCCCTTATAATGTTGCTTGTATCACTACTCAAATGAATGCATTGATCTTAGTATGAGATTGAGTTACAGTAACTACCTTAAAGATCTGTACTGATGTCCTTGCAGCTAAGTGTGCCACACAGGTCCCTGGAGAAAGAATTCATTCACTTTTATGGACCATGTAGTGCTGCACATGCAACAAAGGAAGTGTGTTCAGTAGAAGAGACAACTGTCCCCAAAGTTGTTTACATTTTATTGATTTACCTTTTAAATTTCTGTTGATTTACCTTTTGAATTTCTGAATGAATTTACACACCAAAAAGGTAAATCTACATCTTGCATACAGAAGGCTGAATCTAACTAAATAAGTGTAGGAACTGACAGATCACACTACCAAAGGGCAAG
This sequence comes from Triturus cristatus, assembly GCF_964204655.1. Classification (NCBI taxonomy): domain Eukaryota; kingdom Metazoa; phylum Chordata; class Amphibia; order Caudata; family Salamandridae; genus Triturus; species Triturus cristatus. Next base: position 786,464,147 of record NC_140593.1, on the reverse strand, counting down.
TGGCAGGGTGTTTAGTTCTACTAACTGTCCAGTGGAATTATCCATAATTGTAGTGTGTGTAGCGCATTGAAGTAGCCATCATTGAAAATGCCCTGCACTGCAGCACAAGCTGTGGAGTACTTATTTTAAGAGCCAACTGCAGGTTGTGCAGAGCTGTCTGTGTACAACACGCACTTAAACTCATGTATGGGTAAAACATTTAGAGTTTGCAAAACTTAGGGGGTATATTGCAAGAATTCCTGAGTGCAAAGTGTAGGGTTATAGTACAATTTTATACGGGTATCATTTAAAAAATTGGCCTACTGCTTCCAATACAGGTGTAGAGCATGCACATTAGGAATATTGGTCCAGATGTATGACCATGACAATTTGCGACTCGCAAATTGCACTCGATTGCAAGTAGCAATTTGGGAGTCGCAAATTGCCATGTACAACAGTATCGGAGACACTGTTTGCAATTCCTAATGGGGTCGCAAATTGCCTGCTTCATCAATGTTCATGAGGCACTCGCAATTTGCGACCCTATTGGGAATGGCTAGCCCTGCCAGGGATGGTGGCCTGCTGGCAACAGACCCCCATGTCTGGGACTGCTTTTGAATAAAGCAGTTTTTTTTAAATGCAGCCGGTTTCTGTAAAGCAAAACGGGATGCATTTAAAAAATAAAAATGAAACTTTTCAGTTTCATTTTTAAAATGAGCAAGCAGTGGTAACAAATGGGAAGGGGTCTGTGAAGGGTGGTAAACTGCGACTGTTCTGTGACCGCAATTGTGGTTGTAAAACACTCATACATGGCATTTGGGATTGCTATGAGGAAGGGAACGGCCCTTCCTAATACGAATTGCAAAACACTTTTTTTGTGACTTGCAAAATAGGGTTTGTACATGGCCCACATGAATTTTGCATGCGCAAACGGGTCGCAAACGGGTAGCAAACCCGTTTGCACATGCAAAATAGGGTTGTATATCTGGCCCATAAGCTTTTATTACTGCTTCTAGTCTAAGTATGGGAGAAACTGTAATAATGTGATTGCCTGAGCTAGAGGATGTTCCTTCTGCATAGCTCTTTTACACTATGGAAAGCAAGAGAAAGTCAGGTTAGTTACACTCTCCCATTTACAATGCTATCACACACAAGCAACTGTTGCCTTAGAAGTTCTCCCAAGGAACTCTGGGCTTCTTACTCAGTCAGGATGTTGTGTTCTCCCTCTGCCTTATGGTTGAGTCGACCCGGGTAGAAACAAGCTATCCTGGCTGAAGAGGGGTGAAACCCCGAAATAGGTCCTAGGATGCTTGTTTCCAGTCCAGGGAGGACCTGGCTTGGCATTTCGGGCTGGACTGTACCCATGAGGCAAACGGTCAAGACTGATTTGCATATGGCTGGGTTCAAACTGGAACGGCATGGTGAGCAAAAAAACGATGGATTTTTGCCCAGATCTCTGTACTGGGGTGAATGTATGACATTGTTCTGCATTCTGTCCATCAACTGTTGTTTTTGCATTCGTCACCCTGAGTGTTAAGGGTATGCCCAGACGTGGGTCCCGTGCGCTCCATGCCACTAGAACCAAGCTATCCTGGCTGAAGAGGGGTGAAACCCCGAAACCGGTCCTAGGATGCGTGTTTCCAGTCCAGGGAGGACCTGGCCTGGCAGTTCAGGCTGGACTGTACCCATGAGGCACAGGGCCAAGACTGATTTGCATATGGCTGGGTTCAAACTGGAACGGCATGGTGAGCAAAAAAAACGATGGATTTAGGCCCAGATCTCTGTACTGGGGTGAATGCGTGACATTGTTCTGCATTCTGTTCATCAACTGTTGTTTTTGTATTTGTCACCCCGAGTGGGAAGGATATGCCCAGACGTGGGTCCCGTGGTCTCCATGCCACTGGAATCAAGCTATCCTGGCTGAAGAGGGGTAAAACCCCGAAACCGGTCCTAGGATGCTTGTTTCCAGTCCAGGGAGGACCTGGATTGGCAGTTAGGGCTGGACTGTACCCATGAGGCACAGGGTCAAGACTGATTTGCATATGGCTGGGTTCAAACTGGAACGGCATGGTGAGCAAAAAAACAAAGGATTTAGGCCCAGATCTTTGTACTGGGGTGATTGTATGACATTGTTCTGCATTCTGTCCATCAACATTTGTTTTTGCATTTGTCACTCCGAGTGGGAAGGGTATGCCCAGACAAGGGTCCCGTGCTCTCCATGCCACTGGAATCAAGCTTTCCTGGTTGAAGAGGTGTGAAACCCCGAAACCGGTCCTAGGATGCTTGTTTCCAGTCCAGGGAGGACCTGGCTTGGCAGTTTAGGCTGGACTGTACCCATTAGGTACAGGGTAAAGACTGATTTGCATATGACTGGGTTCAAACTGGAACGGCATTGTGAGCAAAAAAATAATGGATTTAGGCCCAGATCTCTGTACTGGGGTGAAAGTATGACATTGTTCTGCATTCTGTCCATCAACTCTTGTTTTTGCATTTGTCACCCCGAGTGGGAAGGGTATGCCCAGACGTGGGTCCCGTGCTCTCCATGCCACTGGAATCAAGCTATCCTGGCTGAAGAGGGGTGAAACCCTGAAACCGGTCCTAGGATGCTTGTTTCCAGTCCAGGGAGGACCTGGCTTGGCAGTTCGGGCTGGACTGTACCCATGAGGCACAGGGTCAAGACTGACTTGCATATGGCTGGGTTCAAACTGGAACGGCATGGTGAGCAAAAAAACAATGGATTTAGGCCCAGATCTCCCTACTGGGGTGAATGTATGACATTGTTCTGCATTCTGTCCATCAACTGTTGTTTTTGCATTTGTCACCCCGAGTGGGAAGGGTATGCCCAGACGTGGGTCCCGTGCTCTCCATGCCACTGGAATCAAGCTATCCTGGCTGAAGAGGGGTGAAACCATGAAACCGGTCCTAGGATGCTTGTTTCCAGTTCACGGAGGACCTGGCTTGGCAGTTCAGGCTGGACTGTACCCACGAGGCACAGGGTCAAGACTGATTTTCAAATGGCTGGGTTCAAACTGGAACGGCATGGTGGGCAAGAAAACGATGGATTTAGGCCCAGATCTCTGTACTGGGGTGAATGTATGACATTGTTCTGCATTCTGTCCATCAGCTGTTGTTTTTGCATTTGTCCGCCCGGGTAGTATCACCTTACCCGGGTGTGGATAGGCGCCAATGATGAAGCATGTCACGCTAAGTGAGCAAGGCGTCTACTTCAATATCTTTGAATACCTCCATCTTTCAGGATAGGTCAGAGGGAGAACACAACATCCTGACCGAGTAAGAAGCCCAGAGTTCCCTGGGAGAACTTCTAAGGCAGCAGTTGCTTGAGTGTGATACCCCTTGCATAGCTGTCTGAGGTGTGGTGAGAAATTTCTCACAAGCAGTAAATCATTTCTCGGCAGAGAAATACAGACATTATCTTTATGCTATGGGAGTTGTCTGCCCCTCATTGTACACAGCACATTTTGCACTCCAAGTAAGGTAGCTGTCAGTGCTTTTGTTCAATTCTTTTCAGAGAATGTTGGAGTGATTAAGTCATACAAAGGCCTAACTCGCTCAGCATAATGTGGCAAATAAGCACCACCAAATTTTAGAAACCCCATCAGGGGCTTGTAACTTCCTCAATGAGTTTGGAGGTTGTAAGGTAGCACACTCCTGTAGGAAGTCAGGTGCCTATCCTTTAGGCTCATTGAACAGCTCATATGCAAAAAGAATTTAAAAAATGCAATTTTAGATTTCTTAAAAATAATTTTATATCTGTGACATGCTAAAAGTTTCACTATCTTGTCCACCCTAGCTAGGTGTTCAGTTAAATCATCATCTAGAATATATATGTCGTCAATATACAATAATCTTATAATATCACCAAATTTCTTGCTGCAAAGAGAGATGGGCTATTATACCACTTTAGCAATTGTGTATACATATATTAGAAACTGAATGAAATTGAGGCATTATACTGGGAATCAGGGACTATATTTTGACTAAAGAAACAAATATATAATATATATATATATATATATATATATATATATATATATATATATATATATATATATATATATATATATATATATATATATGTTCCACCAAAGTGCCCTGAAGCATTGGAAGGTCACTCGACGGCGCTGATTACCATCCGGTTATTTTTGCCTTGAACTGCTCACATTGACCTCCCCATTCAAATTCTGCCATATTTGCCGACGCGTTTCAAGGCATATCCGCCTCTTCTTCATGGGCTCATTTTCAAAAACACCACACTGATGCCTCATCTTCATTTCAGTATTGCGATCTTTTATTGGCACGAAAAGCCCCCAGTGGGCGTTTCTCAGGTAAAATATCCCGTATTGAATGCTGGGACATCTAGTCCTTGAACGAGAGGAAAAATAAATCCCTTTAGTAGGTTCAGTGTGCGTTCGTCTTAATGTATATATTTTCCTGTAGTAGGTAGGAGAGAGTCTTTGCGAGCAAATTAAGTTCCAAACGCCGTGCTGACAGGTCAGAAAGGAGTTCTAACCTCAGCCATTCATTTGATAGAACTGGTGCTCCTTCCCACGGCCAGGCTGCCGTGTGCAAATATGTTCCACCAAAGTGCCCTGAAGCATTGGAAGGTCACTCGACGGCGCTGATTACCATCCGGTTATTTTTGCCTTGAACTGCTCACATTGACCTCCCCATTCAAATTCTGCCATATTTGCCGACGCGTTTCAAGGCATATCCGCCTCTTCTTCATGGGCTCATTTTCAAAAACACCACACTGATGCCTCACCTTCATTTCAGTATTGCGATCTTTTATTGGCACGAAAATCCCCCAGTGGGCGTTTCTCAGGTAAAATATCCCGTATTGAATGCTGGGACATCTAGTCCTTGAACGAGAGGAAAAATAAATCCCTTTAGTAGGTTCAGTGTGCGTTCGTCTTAATGTATATATTTTCCTGTAGTAGGTAGGAGAGAGTCTTTGCGAGCAAATTAAGTTCCAAACGCCGTGCTGACAGGTGAGAAAGGAGTTCTAACCTCAGCCATTCATTTGATAGAACTGGTGCTCCTTCCCACGGCCAGGCTGCCGTGTGCAAATATGTTCCACCAAAGTGCCCTGAAGCATTGGAAGGTCACTCGACGGCGCTGATTACCATCCGGTTATTTTTGCCTTGAACTGCTCACATTGACCTCCCCATTCACCTTCATTTCAGTATTGCGAACGCACACTGAACCTACTAAAGGGATTTATTTTTCCTCACGTTCAAGGACTAGATGTCCCAGCATTCAATACGGGATATTTTACCTGAGAAACGCCCACTGGGGGCTTTTCGTGCCAATAAAAGATCGCAATACTGAAATGAAGGTGAGGCATCAGTGTGGTGTTTTTGAAAATGAGCCCATGAAGAAGAGGCGGATATGCCTTGAAACGCGTCGGCAAATATGGCAGAATTTGAATGGGGAGGTCAATGTGAGCAGTTCAAGGCAAAAATAACCGGATGGTAATCAGCGCCGTCGAGTGACCTTCCAATGCTTCAGGGCACTTTGGTGGAACATATTTGCACACGGCAGCCTGGCCGTGGGAAGGAGCACCAGTTCTATCAAATGAATGGCTGAGGTTAGAACTCCTTTCTGACCTGTCAGCACGGCGTTTGGAACTTAATTTGCTCGTAAAGACTCTCTCCTACCTACTACAGGAAAATATATACATTAAGACGAACGCACACTGAACCTACTAAAGGGATTTATTTTTCCTCACGTTCAAGGACTAGATGTTCCAGCATTCAATACGGGATATTTTACCTGAGAAACGCCCACTGGGGGCTTTTCGTGCCAATAAAAGATCGCAATACTGAAATGAAGGTGAGGCATCAGTGTGGTGTTTTTGAAAATGAGCCCATGAAGAAGAGGCGGATATGCCTTGAAACGCGTCGGCAAATATGGCAGAATTTGAATGGGGAGGTCAATGTGAGCAGTTCAAGGCAAAAATAACCGGATGGTAATCAGCGCCGTCGAGTGACCTTCCAATGCTTCAGGGCACTTTGGTGGAACATATATATATATATATATAGATATATATATAAATAGATATATATATAGATATATATATATATATGCAGAAAGCTGACTTTAGTCAACACGAGCGCTGCAGCATTTCAACACACTTAAATAGTCCTGACGCATTTCAGCGTTACTCCGCCTTGTTCACAGGTGGGTGTGTTGTTAATTAACTCCAAGTGGACATGTGCCCGCAGCCTTTCAACTACGGGACCCAGAATGCACCAGGTAGGTATTCTCAGTTGTGCATTGGAACTCATACCTTTCTGCTAAAATAGCGTATTTTTATTCCAATGTCCCATTTCCATTTCGCCTTACTCAAAGTGCATATTTAGTGTTCGTTGCCAAGTGCCTGCACGTTGCTGCAATGTTCCCAATATGTGCTTGCGCAGCGAAGTTGTAGGAGAGAGGAAGACACCTCTCTCCTCTCCCTTTCTTCAACAATCTGCCACATTGCCATTGGAAATCATTTTCCGGCTGGCAGCGTTGTAAGTGGGTCATCCCCCTCCATCGTATAATTGAACCAGTTAAATTTACCGGGGGCTCCGACCCATCAGGGCGGGCTCTTAAAGCAGGAATGGAGATCCTGCCACTTTGCAATAACTCACAGACATCACCAGAGCCCAACTCCATCTTAATGCAGAAAGCTGACTTTATTCGTCACGAGCGCTGCAGCATTTCAACACACTTAAATAGTCCTGACGCGTTTCAGAGTTATTCCGCCTTGTTCACAGGTGGGTGTGTTGTTAATTAACTCCAAGTGGACATGTGCCCGCAGCCTGTCAACTACGGGACCAAGAATGCACCAGGTAGGTATTCTCAGTTGTGCATTGGAACTCATACCTTTCTGCTAAAATTGCATATTTTTATTCCAAAGTCACATTTCCATTTCGCCTTACTCAGAGTGCATATTTAGTGTTCGTTGCTAAGTGCCTGCACGATGCTGCAATGTTCCCAATATGTACTTGCGCAGCGAAGTTGTAGGAGATAGGAAGACACCTCTCTCCTCTACCCTTTCTCCCACAATCTGCCACATTGCCAATAGAAATCCTTTTGCGGCTGGCAGCGTTGTAAGCAGGTCAACCCCTTCCATCGTATAACTGAACCAGTTCCATTCACCGGGGGCTCCGACCCAGCAGAGCGGGCTCTTAAAGCAGGAATGGAGATGCTGCCACTTTGCAATAACTCACAGACATCACCAGAGCCCAACTACGCCTTAATGCAGAAAGCTGACTTTATTCGTCACGAGCGCTGCAGCATTTCAACACACTTAAATAGTCCTGATGCGTTTCAGCGTTACTCCGTCTTGTTCACAGGTGGGTGTGTTGTTAATTAACTCCAAGTGGACATGTGCCCGCAGCCTGTCAACTATGGGACCCAGAATGCACCAGGTAGGTATTCTCAGTTGTGCATTGGAACTCATACCTTTCTGCTACAATAGCGTATTTTTATTCCAATGTCACATTTCCATTTCGCCTTACTCAAAGTGCATATTTAGTGTTCGTTGCCAAGTGCCTGCACGATGCTGCAATGTTCCCAATATATGCTTGCACAGTGAAGTTGTAGGAGAGAGGAAGACACCTCTCTCCTCTCCCTTTCTCCAACAATGTGCAACATTGCCAATGGAAATCCTTTTCTGGCTGGCAGCGTTGTAAGCGGGTCATCCCCGTCCATCGTATAATTGAACCAGTTCCATTTACCGGGGGCTCCGAGGTGGAGTAACGTTGAAACGCGTCAGGACTATTTAAGTGTGTTGAAATGCTGCAGCACTCGTGACGAATAAAGTCAGCTTTCTGCATTAAGACGGAGTTGGGCTCTGGTGATGTCTGTGAGTTATTGCAAAGCGGCAGGATCTCCATTCCTGCTTTAAGAGCCCACCCTGCAGGGTCGAGCCCCCGGTAAATGGAACTGGTTCAAATATACGATGGAGGGGGATGACCCACTTACAACGCTGCCAGCCGCAAAAGGATTTCCATTGGCAATGTGGCTGATTTTTGGAGAAAGGGAGAGGTGTTGTAGTATGGGTTAACCACTCCCTATGTACAACGCTAAGTTAGCATAACCTCGATGGCTGTTAGAAAGCCAGCTTGCCGCTTTTGCTGCTTTTGCACGCGACACTGTTGTTACATGTTATTCATTCGAGAACTGCTGACTCGACTTTGCTTCACATGAGAACCGTCTGTTGTTTAACATCCTTAACAGCGAGCAGTGACCTTGGTCTGTACACCGTGTAAAGAACGAGTCTGGGTCACTAGACGGTGCAGGTTGTTGTGTTCAGGTTGATTGTACCACTTCTTAGCCATAACATACATACAGCTGCCAATACCTGAAAGACGAGCCCTTTAATATTACAGAGCAGCATGTTTTCTGTTACATTCGAAACGAAGAGCTGTTGCAGGAGAGAGCCTAGCTGATCCTGTGATGTGATTCCACTAAGCTGATCTATAAGGTATGGGGTCCCCCATGCAAGCCTAAGAGACCTTCTATTAGTCTAATAATACCTTATTAGTTGCTAGAGAAAGGAGGGTGGTCGCTTTCCACTGTCATTATTATTATGATTGCTCCTTTCATTTTCTATGGTATTGTAACAATGCTGATGGTGCTGATCCTAACCATTTGTCTGCTTGTGTTAGCCAAAGTACTGCATCTTAGGACGCGAGGTTTATAAAATAAACTCTTTAAACTTTACCGTGTCTTTGTTATTCTGTTGTGGACTGATATATAGCTACCAACGGGTATTTCGGATTCCCACCACTCCTGAGAGTATCCAAGTCGCTTGTTCTGGGTTGTCTATACATTGGGATCGCCGAGCTAAATCTCGGATAATGAATGTGACACTAAGCTAGTCGGATATGGGTTCTTGGTTCTGAGGGGAGTTTCTGGTACACCACAATTCTCTGAGGTCCTGGTTTCCTGCGCATAGTTCTGTGCATAAGCAGAATCCCTGCAACATGGCGCACCTAACGTTTGGTCTTTTGATCTGAGACGCCTTAGTAGTGCTTTGATTAGTCCACAACGCCCTCACTCTGGTTTCCGGACAACGGGAGTGACGGCTTAACCTACCTAGGTTTCGACTAAAGGTTCATTCAAGCTTGATAATTAAAAAGGTTTTCTTTTTCTGAACCCCAGTGCTACAGTATAGCTTTTTGTTGTTCTTCTGAGTGTCCCAATGGCGGTCAATGTTGCCGCGCATAGTCGGGTTCCCCTGACCGCACATTTGAGGGTCTATGGGGTCCCGGATGATGGCTTGGCTGTTATTTTAGTCGTAGGCGCTGATGCGGCGTTCCCGTATGAGTTGTTTTACTCTTGGGTGACGTTTGAGAAGGTGGATGCAAACGACAATTTGTTTCACGAATATACTCACACAGCGGTGCCTGCAGCCTATGCCCCTTATCGGACACTTGAGATTCCCCTCACTGCCTGGCAGCATACTATTTGGTTTAATGGCGCCCTTCCCCATGCGGTAGTACCAGCGAGAATGGGCCCGTTGTCTATTGCAGGGGCCACATGGCCGGTGCTGGCCGGTTATACTCCCCATCCCCGCTACATGACTGTGGCGGTGGCGGAGTTACGAGTGCTACACACTGCCCTGATTACGGTCCATAGGGCGTTAGTGCAGTACGTGTCTCGCAATGTACAGGTGGGGGCACCTGCAGTTGCGGGCCACACGACTGACCATCACGCGATGGTCATCAGTCCTGTTATGGTTAATGCAGTTGTCGGCAAGCGCCCCCAGAATAGGGATGAATTTCCTTACTGGCTTGCTGAAAAATGTGATCAATTAGAAGCCGTGTTTCCACATACTTCTCCTGTGGATAAACACAGGATACTCACTATTACTTTGCCGAAGGATCTGGTCCCGTATATGGTCGACTGTGACAATTGGGGCAAGGTCTTTGCTGCGACCTATGCGAAGTGCTATGGCACTCCGTCTATGTCTGTGCTGCCCTCAGTCATCAAGAAGGTCCAAGACAATCATGGTGCAGAGGCAGCAATTGAGTTGGGAATGAGGCTTGTCGATAGCTTCGATATTGTTTGTTCCATGGTTATGGGCAACCTCAAGGGAGATGCCATGCAATTCCAAGTGTGTAATATGTTGGCACTTGTGGATCCGGGTGACAGGCCAAAGGAATTTGCTAAAATTATAGCGAAAGCCTACAGAATGGTGGGACGTAGCGCCTTGGGTGTGAAACCCACCGTGATCATTCCTACTGTGGTGCAGCAGCCTAAAGTGAGTTCGTCTACCAAAGACGAGAAGCCCAACTTTCCAAAACAAAGTTGGCGAGCTAAAAAACAGGGGAAGCAGCAAGAGAAATGGAGGTCTCGTTCTGCGTCGCCGGTGCAGATACAAAGTGAACACACTTATGATTTGTGCGATTGTTCTAATATTAAGTCACCTGATAGATTTCAGGTTCCTGAACAACGCTCTCCTCGTTCTTCACAGGAAACATTGGCTTTTCAATCCGGTGGCGGAGATCGTGGGAAAGGAAGGGGTGCTCAAGGTCGTGAGCAGCCCCGTCAGACTGACGGTAAAGGCAAGCAGGACGAGTCTGCACGTCAAAGACCCCCGTTTCAGAAGAAAAAAGTTGTTGCTCTGACTGCGAGATATACCTCAGATGGTACGGACACAGCTTCTGAACCAGACATGGGCGCTAACGCTGCTAGACAGCGCGGCGGAAGTTACAGTAGTGCGACAAGCGCTGCGTCCGTTTCTGGCGGCGACAGCAACTGATACATTTGTAAGTGTTGAAACACCTGATACTCGCGTAGCTCCCCCTGAACGGATGTTTGAAATTGTCCTTTTAATTGAGGGTGACATACAACGTAAAATTAAAGTGGTATTCTGGGATAATCTAACCACCACCTATGATATCCTTTTGGCGGAGGCAGATTGGCCCCCGGCTTTCGTTTTAGAGGCTCCTAGAGGGGAGGTAGTAATCCTCCCGTCCTTTGGGCACACAGTGCCACTGGAACATTCTAACAGGTTAGCCGGGGAGTGGGCGCAGGTGCTCGCACCTGCGTTGTACCATACTCAGGTGGGCTGGGACAAATTTTCTCCCAATCATACGATTCCGTTGCGGCCGGAACCCCAGCCACAACCCCAATACCCCATGCGTCGCGAGGCTCGATCTCACGTCGCGTCCATCCTTGAACAATTGGAATATCAGGGAGTAATTGAAACATGTGTCACCCATGTATAATCCTTTATTCACTGTGACGAAGCCTAACGGATCGTACCGCCTAGTTTTGGATTACCGGCACTGCCGGACATGTGCGGTACAGAATACACACAGATCCGCTCTCGTCGATAGTCTCGTGAGAAAACGATTTAAAACTACTCTTGACATCTCCAATGGCTTTTATAGCCACAACCTGTCTCCTCATAGCTATGAGTGGACAGCTTTCACCTCGGGTGGCAAACAAAAGAGGTTCAAAAGGCTCCCGATGGGCTATAAAAATAGCCCCGGGGTCTTTGCTGCTCGTGTGGTCTCTCTCTTGGAGATGATTGACCTGGAAGCATATTCGTATGTAGATGACATCTACCTGACGGACGACGAGTTGCTTCCACACCTTGCTCGCGTGGATAACATAATAACTATGTTTGCTGACTTCGGTTACAAGTTCAACTTTGCGAAGTCCCACATTGCCGAGTTCACAGTGTTGTTCTTGGGGTACGAACTCAATCATGAGGGTCGAGGCTTGGCTCCGCACTTCCTTGAGAAATGCGCACGCCTTAGTACTCCTACGACACTGAAGAAATTACAATCTCTGCTGGGTTTTCTGAATTTCAGTCGTACCTACATTCCTGATTATGCCCAGCGTATCAAATCGCTTTATGCCTTGGTATAACCTACTTTTACCAAATCTTGCTGGCTGCCTGAGCATTCGGCTGCATTGCAATCTTTGCAGTCTGATCTTCTTGCTTCAAAATTCTTGCAAACTTGTGATAACCACACTAACCTGGTCATTAGAATCGTACCGGGTGCAGTGGGTTTCACCTACTTGACGTTCAATGAGGGCGACACCGTCCCCATTGCATACAAATCTCATCTGTACACTTCGGCTGAGCTGCGCTTCTCCGCTGTCGAAAAAGGACTGACAGCAGTTCAGATGGCGATGCTGAAAGAGCGAGCGCTATTACAGGGGAAGCACATGCTGGTGGTCACACCGTACCCTGCCCTTGAGGCGGTCACTAAAGCCAGTGTACCGAATTCTAAGGTTTTGCATCCAAGGTGGATACAATGTGCAACCTCCTTGATGTCGCCTGACGTCATATATATCTTTGACGCGGCATTACAGACACAGGAGTTCTTGGAGTATGAATTTGTTCATCCGGCTCCTCTGACTTTGCGCCCGCTCGAGGAGTACCATTGTGTCATTTACACTGATGGGTCTGCGCAACCCGCAACTGGATCAAAGCACGCCTATTCAGCGGCCTGCGCAATTGTAGTAGGTACTTTCGTGAACGGTGAGTTCCAGTCTGATGTCGTGCATACGCAGTCATTGGGTGATTGTACCACGCAGTTGGCGGAACTGAAAGCTCTGGTGCTTGCACTGGAGTTTGCTGATCCTCGAGTCACCACTCTTATAGTGAGTGACTCGTACTATTGTGTTCAATCATACAACGAGAATCTACACTTTTGGAGTCACAATGACTTTCGTGATTCGAAAGGTAGCACAGTAAAGCACAAAACGCTTTGGGTTCGAGTGGCAGAACTTAAAGAAGGTCTGCCCCTCGTGAATGTAATTCACACTCTTGGTCACCAACGAGTTGGTGTCCATGCTGTCGGTAACAGTTTGGCTGACGAGGCAGCAAAAACCGCAGTGGCGACATATTTAGTAGCAGCAGTTACAAGATCCAAAACTAGGATTGATGATGACATCTTGGCAGCTATTGCTGCGTCCGAGACAGGGACGGGTGTTTCCGAAAGGATTCCCTTCCCGCTACCATTATCGTTTAAGTCCTGATAACGTCCCGTTAGTGAGGATTAACGACGTTGGTGACAGATTGATTCCCAACGAGGACTGCAGACCATGTCTGATTACAGCTGCCCACGAAGGTGTTGCGTCTGCGCATGCCGGCGTTTTGGCGACTGTATCTCTTTTACAGCAACTTTACTAGTGGTACGGTTTATACAAGCAAGCGCGAGCTTATGTCCTTTTATGTGACATTTGCCAGCAGATTAAACCTTCTTCTGTCGCGCGTCCACCACAAACGCAGCTGTATATATCTAATCAACCACTTGCGTGTGTTTATTTAGATCACTGCGGTCCTTTTTCCTCTGATACTGCGTACAAGTACATCTTGGTTGCAGTGGATTCGTGCACATGTTTTCTGTGGGTGTGGCCGCAAAGGAGTACTGATGCCCGGACGGTCATCAAGGATTTGCGTGTCTTTATTGGGAGTTTTGCATGTGGTACCCTTCATTCTGACCAGGGCCCTGCGTTTGCCTCTAGGGCTTACAAAGAAGCCATGAGAAGTTTGGGGGTCCAAGTCAAATTTTCGTCTCCATACCGGCCTGAGGGCAATAGTGTTGTGGAGCGAATGAACCGTGACCTAAAGCAATCTTTGACAGCAAGTCGAGTGGGTGTGATGATAGATTAAAGATGGGTATTATGTTCCCTGTTTCCAATATTGTCGGTTCCTTGTCTCTAATAGATATTGGGGATCCGGTTGGTAGTGCGGTCCCTGATAATTTCCTCTGAATTGAGGTTGAGGTTGAAACCTGACTTTTTGTCTGCCTCTGCGAGCTCCTCGGTGACCTAAAAAAGGCTGGTGTGAGTTTTTTGTGGAATTAAAGGAATTATATGTATCGCTTGGTTCATGTTGGTGTATACCATTTTCACTGTCTGTATCAGACGTGTCTGAAAAGGTCATGACTTTTTGATGTCTAGCTGTATGGTCATTAATATATTGGTTGTGTTTATAGAAATCTTCATGAAGATATGGATACGTTCTATCTGGTGTACAGTATCTTTTATCTTTAAGTAGTTTGTCAGATTTTCTTTTATTTAAATATTCTGCAAAGGAAGCTAGTTCTTTGTTTGATTCTTCCAATTTTTTTATGGCGTCTTCTACACTATTGTTTTTCTTGATTTGGTCTTCTAGTTCAGTCAATTCTATTTTGAGTACTGCTGCTAGCTCTTTGGCAGTTTCAATGATTAATATCATTAAATCTCTGGAGCATCTGTTGGCAATCATGCTCCATTTGTGTAAAAATTCTTTGTATTGGACAAAAAGTCCTGGGATATTGCGTACTCTTAGGCCTTGAGGTATTATGCCGGCTTTTAGGTATTCTAACATGAATTCACCGTGCGCTTCCATCCTTTTTAGTTTCTTCTTAAGGTCTATTAGTTTGTTGATATCATCATTGGTATGGATGCTAGTTTTTGAACTGTTACCAAACGAACTACTGGTTCCTATGAGGGTGGCAAACTCCTCATCTGAAAACCCAAAGCATTTAAGTTGGGCCATGACTTAAATCACAAACATAGGGGAGATTTAATTCTTTATGGCAAATGAATTCGGAGGCGGAGAAAGGTGCACCCAATATTTTTCTGCAAAAACGGTTTTCCTCACGCTGAATCCCTAAGTTTCTCCCAGAGCCCCATACCTCAGCCCCATACGTGGCTACAGGGATGCACTGTAGTTTAAAAAATTTTAAAATAGCTCTAGTGGCACCTATTTTCTTTGGGCGTGGGAGGCTCAATATAGAATTGGTGGCTTTCGAGAACTTGCCCATGGCGTGGGCACAATGCCCGCTCCATGAGCCGTTCGCAGCGAAAACCATCCCTAAGTATGGAAAGGAGGTTACGGATTCTAGTTTATCCGAACCTACGTTTAAGATATTGAGCTTCCTTTTCCCGGGTCCACAAGACATGATAAAAGATTTTTTTTAATTTACACGCAGATCCAATGTCTCCATATGTTGGGCGAATGCTCCAACAAGCAAACGAAGAGCATTAGGAGTGCGGCCCATAAGGACCGCATCATCTGCGTATAATAAGACTGGTAATGAATTCCCCTGAATAATTGGGACATCTCTCGTCACTTGTTTCAGAGCTTTGGCAAGACCGTTAATAGAGATAATAAATAGCAGGGGTGCTAAAACGCACCCCTGCCTGACCCCCCTGCCTATTTTTATGGGTCCGGACACATCACCACCGGACCCGATCCTGACTTGTGCTTTGAGGTCAGTGTGAAGATAAGCCAGAAAATTTACAAGAGCTTCGTCCAGACCATAGTTAGAAAGCATAAGCCATAGTTTGGATCTATTAACTAGGTCAAAAGCGGATGAAAGGTCCATGAATGCGAGATAAATTGGGCTTGATCGAGCAACATTATACTTATCAACTATCAATTTTAAGTTTAAACATTGCTCCACCGTGCCCACACCGCTCCTGAATCCCATCTGGCACGAGTCCAATAATTCAGTGTCTTCAGTCCACTCTATCATCCTATTATAAATAACTCGTCCAAGGATTTTTAAAGTGTTATCCAAGAGCGAGATCGGACGGTAGTTAGCTGGGTTTGACCTATCGCCCTTTTTAAAAATGGGAACTATGGTACTAGTGGCCCACGTTTCAGGCATAGGCACCATGGGTAAACTGTTAAAAACGTTAAGAAGAATTGGTGCCCATAAGTCCGTGTTATACTTAATAATATCTATAGGAAGTCCATCAGGACCGGGAGCCTTATTACCAAGGCTCTCTTTGATGGCTATAACTACCTCAGAGAGATCAATCTTAAGACTGCTTAACTCTTCCGAGGTAGAAATGAATACTTCATTGAGAGGAGTCGCATATATTTTAGCAAAGTGAGCCTCCCAGCTGCTGCTAGTTATGTTACAGCTGATTGGGGATAAATGTTTCCCCGTGTCTCGCGTCTTCCTAACAGCTGACCAGAAGGGGCCACTGCTCTTCAGGTTGGCGCTTTCAACCAGAGTTTCCCACTGTTCTGTCAGCAGGGCAGCCTTCCTTTCAGTTGTTTTTAATTTGTAATTTTTTCTTGCCAACTGTACCTCTAGTATACACCTTGGTTTGGAGGACAATGCCTTACGTAGTTCCCTATTCGCCGTAGAGCAAGTAGAATCAAACCATCTTGGTTCCTTCGCTATCTTTGGTAATGGGACTGACAACAGTTTTTTAATTACTAAACACAGTTTGCCAAAATCGGTGATTATTCTATTATTATTTCCATTTAAAAGTAGACAAGAATTGATTAGTTCAGGATAATCATTCCGCACAGTTTCTAAAATAGCTCCGCTATCAATTCCCCTCCATTTTAGCCGCAGGCCATCACCTGATGGTGTAATGTCTCTTGCGCCGTTGGATTTCGCATATACAGGGCCAGAGCCTAAATGCAAAGTGACTATGAGGGGATTATGATCGCCAAATGATGTTTCCATTACCTTTGATTCCAACACACGGTCCACTAGATCAGGGGACATAAAAATAAAGTCAATAGTTGAGCAGCAGTCTCTCCCCCTAAACGTAGGGACATAATCCATGCCAGATGATTGGGACACTTCCACGGCATTGCTGAGGGTGTGCTCACTTAATAACTTTGCTAGTTCGAGCCCCCTTTTTTCAGCTTGGTCTGTAATGTTGTTAATGTCCTTTGCCCAACAATTCTTTATAAGTTTAGCATTAAAATCTCCCCCGATTAAAATCCCTAACTCCTCCTCTGATTCCAGATTTATTTCCAGTTTCTGTAAAGTCTTGGAGAGTGCTATGAAATTTGTGTTAGGTGTAGAATGAAAATCATTGTTATAAAAATTAATTATATAAATCCTGGATTTTTGTTTCAACTCGAGAACTTGGATATTCGGATTTCCTTCTGATAGATCTTTAATGGTACCTCCCATCAATGTACTAATACCTATAAATAAACCTCCCACTGCACGGCCAAAAATAGGCTTGCTTGAAGTTACACTAAAGCAGTGGTAACCCTCAATAAATAAGTTGCTAACAGCCCACGTCTCCTGGAACATAATGATATCTTTATCGTCCAATAGCTTGATCCATTGAGGGTCAAGCAATCTTGGTTCCAACCCGGCGAAGTTCCAACTAAGAATAGACAATTTGGAACGTCTTGAAGCACGAGAGATATTATACCCACTAAACTGCTTAGGTTGGGTTGGTAAAGTAATTGTGTTCTCATGTGTTGCTGGATATACAACCGGAGCAGCATATGGTGCCATTATCATGATTTAATTGGTTTGTGTATAGTGGGGATTTTCCCTAAAGGTGGTAGGTACATCCTCGCTCCCTCTATCTTTATTCCCCAGTCAGTCCTGACATTCCAAGTTGGAGAAAGCATGTTCAAAACGATTATGGGTTGGTATGTTGTATATATACCTAGGCTCATTCAGGGGCATATTAAAATTTTGCTTGGGCCTTTCGTAGAGTCTTTCCCTTGGATTAAAATAAGAGGGAGTGGGGAAAGATAAATATTGCATTGAGTTCGATGGTGGTATGATTCGATGGTCCGTTGAGCGGCCATTCCTCAGATTACAATTAAGATCCTGATGAGGGTATCCATAACCATTAGTAATGTTATAGTTCATACCGGGTTGATCTACTGGGAAATTAGACCCAGGATTGGGATTAAAATCAATTAAATGTCTATAAAAATACCCAAGGGGAAGAAGAGTGGTGTTAAGTTCCCAGGGTGAGGGTGGTGGGGCTTTTGAGAGTGTAGATTGTACCCATTGTGGGGATCTAAAATTTATGATTATACAATCCCCCTCAAACCTTTTTCTCAATGGGCCCACCCACCCTACTCTTTGAGTGTGAATTATCTCCCCTGCTCCATCCATTGGAAAATTGCAATTTGCAGAGAGCCAATGGAGGGTTCTATTCCTTAAACTTACATGATTTTCCTCTTGGGTTTCCCTCAATTTTGGGACATTGACTAAAACCAAGACATATGCTCCACATTCTGGGGGTAGACTGTTACGAGCCGGGATCTGTCTCGTGTTAGTCGCTTCAATTATATCCTGCTTAGCGGTCGCGGGTTGTTGGTCAACATCAATCACTTGTGTTGTTGATGCCCTATTAGTTCTAGCAGTGATTTGGTCCCCTCCTCCAGAACTAGCTGTCTTAGTTGTTTTAAATACCTGTTTAGATGGAAGTTCCGCGCTTGATGGGTCTTTACTAGTGCTCGGTTTAGGTATTAAAGGAGGGGCATTGATGTGCGCTATACCTTTCTTGTTGGCCTTAATAGGTTGTGATTTAACTGTGTTAGTGTTAGTTGTACCGAGGTGTGGTGTAATTGTAGGGTTACGCTCTGTACTTAATTTTAACACATGATCATCCAGTGCCCTCAACCTCTTGTCAATATTGAGGACTTGTTGGTTAATAGGTCCTAAGAGGGTAGTTAACAAAGTCTCCATTCTCCCCCAGAACCCTTCATTCCCCAACATTACATTAGTTAATATTATTTGTTCATCCTTGTTGGTAGGGTAGGCTTCACTATTACCATCATTTAGCTCTACAGAAGCGGGGGGCCTCCGCAGTTGGGGGCGCCCAACTACTAGTGGCTCAAATTGTTTCACTTTTCGTTTTGTTTTTTGCTTTCTTGCTTTTTGTCCCCTTGTTCGCATAGATATGCTATCACTTTTTCCCCTATCTGTGATCGACACATCGGTATCTGAACATAGTTCTATTCCGTCCGAATATGCCTGCTCATGAACTAGGGATAAAATGGAATCAGCACTCTTGTTAGTACTTAATCTTAGCATAGTCGGGGTTAGCGAAAGTCTGTTATCCGTCAAACATAGGTTAGGGGATACTATGTCCACAATTCTGTGGTTCTCATTAAGTTCTGTGCCTGGTAGCCCCGCATGGGATGTTATATCCGATGTAGCAAGCAGGGATTCCATTGAGTTCTCCTGCAGCAAAGGTGGTGGCAGGCTTGACGGAAGTGATAAACGTCTTTCAGTGTTTTGAATCGCAGAGGCCACAACACCAATTGTCTTCTGGAGCATTTTGTCAATAGCGGTCAAACTAGGTAATGGAGTGGGGTTTATGGCAGTAGATGATGAAGTTGGCTGCTTACGATTAGATTTAGGCACAGGAGGTGGTCTTTTCCCCATTTTTCAATATGTATCTCAGTATACTACACAACGCTAGATAATTCCCTGGCACAGTATATAATGTACTCACACGACTGACGATCTCTTGCAGCTAGGCCCACACCTCGTTTGAGCCAGGGGGGGTGGCCCGACCCGACCTCCTTCGACCCCGGACGGCCACAGACGGCCCGCCCTTTGCCCGGGCTTAGCCCGGCGCCCGCCCGCGCGCGTCCCGCTCCACCGAGGGAGCGCCGATCTTAAATGCGCCTCCGGGCGCGTATGTTGCGTCAAAGGAGCGCCGGGGCACCTGGGAAATGCAGTTCTGGCCGCTTCCAGGCCGCACGGTGAAGCAGCGGCGGCGGCAGGCTTGGATGCTGCGTAGGGGGCCGAGGGAGCACCAGCAGGGCCAGCAGCAGGAAGAGGAGAGCAGCGCGTCCACGAAGCAGGTCTCACCCGGTCTGCAGAGGTTTAATTTCAAACTTCCCGCTCCACCGAGGGAGCGCCGATCTTAAATGCGCCTCCGGGCGCGTATGTTGCGTCAAAGGAGCTCCGGGGCACCTGGGAAATGCAGTTCTGGCTGCTTCCAGGCCGCACGGTGAAGCAGCGGCGGCGGCAGGCTTGGATGCTGCGTAGGGGGCCGAGGGAGCACCAGCAGGGCCAGCAGCAGGAAGAGGAGAGCAGCGCGTCCACGAAGCAGGTCTCACCCGGTCTGCAGAGGTTTAATTTCAAACTTCCCGCTCCAACGAGGGAGCGCCGATCTTAAATGCGCCTCCGGGCACGTATGTTGCGTCAAAGGAGCGCCGGGGCACCTGGGAAATGCAGTTCTGGCCGCTTCCAGGCCGCACGGTGAAGCAGCGGCGGCAGCAGGCTTGAATGCTGCGTAGGGGGCCGAGGGAGCACCAGCAGGGCCAGCAGCAGGAAGAGGAGAGCAGCGCGTCCACGAAGCAGGTCTCACCCGGTCTCCAGAGGTTTAATTTCAAACTTCCCGCTCCACCAAGGGAGCGCCGATCTTAAATGCGCCTCCGGGCGCATATGTTGCGTCAAAGGAGTGCCGGGGCACCTGGGAAATGCAGTTCTGGCCGCTTCCAGGCCGCACGGTGAAGCAGCGGCGGCGGCAGGCTTGGATGCTGCGTAGGGGGCCGAGGGAGCACCAGCAGGGCCAGCAGCAGGAAGAGGAGAGCAGCGCGTCCACGAAGCAGGTCTCACCCGGTCTGCAGAGGTTTAATTTCAAACTTCCCCAAGTGTGCCCAATCTAAGGATATTAGATGCTTCCGTAATCCCCCATATTCTTCCCGCTATAGCGCCTCCCTTTCTCCTGTCGCACAACGGAGGAACTCTTCTCTCCATTTACCCACGCGTGGTGGCGTGCGGGATTTCCAGCACTGTGTAATCAGCCTTTTTGCAATCATCAGGGCTAAGCCTGCGAAGTGGCGCAGCAGCTTTGATTTTTTGGGGGAGTGGGAAAAGGCCTAACAGACAGGCCTCTACAGTGTCCCAGGACGTGCGTTCTGTTAATGTGGACAGGTGCTGTATGATCTCACTCCAAAACTCATGTAACGCCGGGCAAGACCACAACATATGTATGAAATTAGCATCTGGAGCAGGGCATCTGGGGCAGTTCGGGGAGGTGGCTGTTTACAATTTGTGTAGCGTTTTCGGGGTGAGGTAGCCCTATGCAGAACAAATAATTGTATCACTTTCAATCGGCAATTGTGAGACACCTTTCTTGGATGTTCCAACATTAGGGTCCATTCCCTATCTTCTAAGTCTTGTGACAATACTGTTTTCCATTTTTCTCTGAGTGGGCCCAACAGGACATTCAGGTGTTCCCTCAGCCCACGATACAACCACTGAACAAGGTGACGGCCATGCCCCATTATGTGAAGGGATTTCAGCAGATGGAAGGTGGGAGGTTCTCTTTGGTCCACCAGCCAGTATCTGTGAATATACAGTGTAATAGCAGTGTGGGTAAGGAAAAGAGTGTCAGGCACTGCATTGGTGCGTACAAATTCTTCATGTGGCATCAGGTTGCCATCGTGAAAACAATATCCAACTGTCTCCACCCCTTGCTGTGCCCAAGTTCGAAAGTGTTGCAGGAAACAGTGGTCCCTGAAACCAAACGATAGAGCAAAAAATGAATATAGTCAAAATTGGAACTATATTATAGCCAATGTCCAGCCGGGCATGGCAACTTTAATAAGTAGAAATTCTTGACAGTAAACAAGGAAATGTAAGTAGAAATTCGGTGGGACACAAGCCTGTATCCTCTGACTTACATACCAAGTAGACAGAAAATGACAAAACACATTCAGGCAATTACAGTGATGTTTCTTTGAGAAATAATGAATAGCGAAACATCTGATATTCAGATTGCCACCTTCACACTATATTACATACAGCAATATTTAAGGTGTAGGGTGGGCAAAAGAGTCGACGGCGTTTCGATCCTTATGAGAAAGATACAGGATCATCATCAGGACTAATTTAGTTAAATTGCCCTTATTTTGAATGCCTCATGTTGCCATGGAGGCAACGGAAAAGATGCCGATTCATGAAAAGGTAACGTTGAGTTAAGGTTTACGGTAGGACAATGCCTACGCACAATTCTTCCGGGAGGAAGGACACGGATAGGTCTCAATCAACTTGCAGAAATGGGTTCCGTGGCCATGCAGTGTGTACGGACGATGCCGGATCAACTAGGCATCGTCCGTACACACTGCATGGCCACGGAACCCATTTCTGCAAGTTGATTGAGACCTATCCGTGTCCTTCCTCCCGGAAGAATTGTGCGTAGGCATTGTCCTACCGTAAACCTTAACTCAACGTTACCTTTTCATGAATCGGCATCTTTTCCGTTGCCTCCATGGCAACATGAGGCATTCAAAATAAGGGCAATTTAACTAAATTAGTCCTGATGATGATCCTGTATCTTTCTCATAAGGATCGAAACGCCGTCGACTCTTTTGCCCACCCTACACCTTAAATATTGCTGTATGTAATATAGTGTGAAGGTGGCAATCTGAATATCAGATGTTTCGCTATTCATTATTTCTCAAAGAAACATCACTGTAATTGCCTGAATGTGTTTTGTCATTTTCTGTCTACTTGGTATGTAAGTCAGAGGATACAGGCTTGTGTCCCACCGAATTTCTACTTACATTTCCTTGTTTACTGTCAAGAATTTCTACTTATTAAAGTTGCCATGCCCGGCTGGACATTGGCTATAATATAGTTCCAATTTTGACTATATTCATTTTTTGCTCTATCGTTTGGTTTCAGGGACCACTGTTTCCTGCAATACGTATCTACCCAAGGTCCCTGTCTAATTCCTTTGGGTGCCCTTGTTCCTCCTTTGATCAAGTTCGAAAGTGTGTCGCTCATATTATTCCACGCATTGTGGGTAAGCCACAGAGTGGGATATTCAGGGAATAGGGAGAAGATATTTTCGCATATTTATGACCTGTTTCCAATAATGAAGCGCTATGTGTAAAAGATGAGGAGGGTTGCACAATTTGTCTGCTCCAGGGCACAGCAACATCTGTAGAGTACCACGTCTAAGTTCGTCCAGGTAAAACGCTATCTCAAATAAATTTCGGCCCGCTAGCCAATATGCCAGCCATTGCAGTTGCCCAACCATACAGTGTACTTTAAAATCGGACGCTCCCATCCCACCTGCACTGCTTGGAAGCCGCATCTTGGCGAGTGCCAATCTATGTCTGCTCGAGCCCCAAACTAAGGAGGTTAATAGGGTGTCTAGTGTTTGAAATATCCTTGCTGGGCGGATAACCGGAAGATTTACAAATTGATAATGGAGCCTGGGCAGCATAACCATTTTGGACACAGCGAGACGGCCTGCTACTGTGAGCGGCAAAGTATTCCAGAAGGAGACTTGGGACTGAAGGAAATTGATGGTCTGTACTACGTTTCCAGCTATTGTGTCGGCAGTGATTCTGTATATGTAAATCCCTAGGTATTTAAAGGTCACTGGCTCTACTCTAAATTGCGATGGACCAAATCCCAAAAGGGGGGCGTCATACGTATTATTGAAAGAATATGCAATGGATTTGGAGGCATTAAGGTGCAACCTCAATAGTTCCTCAAACTGTAAAAACACATCCGCTACTACACGCATGTCCTCATGTAAGTCCCGTAAATATAATAACATGTCGTCTGCGTAAAGCGACACAGAATGAATTGTACTCTGTATGGGAATACCATAGGGGGCCATAACCTGCCGCAAATATTGGGCTAGACGCTAGAGCGCTAGGACGAACAATAAAGGCGACAGGGGGAAACCCTGTTGCGTGCCTCAAGAAATAAAATACGCTGGCGATGTAATCTAGCTGGTTTTTGCACAGGCTGTAGGATTGGTTTAGAGTAATTTTATCAAGTCACAGTATTCGGAAGGTAGACCGAACTTGGTCAAGACTGCCAGCATATAAGACCAACTCAGAGTATCGAAGACTTGATGTATATCCAGGGATAGACACCCGGCATGCGGGACCTGTGTCATAGTCGCATGTAGGATAGCATGTAATCGGCGAATGTTTAAAGAGGTGCTATGTCCGGGGACAAATCCACACTGATCTACATGTATGAGCTGGGGGAGCAAGGGAATAAGCCTAGATGCCAGGAGTTTACTGAGTATTTTATACTCAGTATTACGAATAGAAAGAGGCCTATAGGATGTAAGCTCGAGGGAATCCTTATCAGGCCTCAGTTAAGAGGTGAATAATGCCTCTCTAGTTGTGAGGGATAGTGTACCATCAGCAAGCGAGTTAGTGTAGAGCTGTAAGAGTTTAGCGACCAGTGCTGTCGAAAAGGTGGAATAAAATTCAATAGGGAGCCCGTCAGAGCCCGGTGTTTGATTACGAGCTAACGCTTAAATTGCCATCTTTATTTCCATCGGTGTAATCGGAGCTTTCAGGTCTTGGACATCAGCATCAGAGATTACTGGGAGGTCTACCTCCGCAAGGAAGCGAGTAGTAGCATTGAGCACATCTAGATGAGGAGCGGTATATAAAGTAGTATAGTAGGCGTGGAAGGCAGAGTTTATCCCAGCCTGTGTAGTGACCCGCATATGCTGAACAGTATTAATCGGTAACATGGGAGTGGGGGTTGTCGGAGGCGCAATGAGTCTTGCCAATAAGGTGCCAGACCGATCTGCCTCAGAGTGTGTGCGAAGTGTGTATGCATTAAAATCAATCAATCGTTAACGTTCTAGGAATTCTGCTTATTGGATCCTAGTTGATTGCAAGCGCTCCACCCCATCCACATCCGCTTGGGCCTCCACTTCCAGTGCTTGTATTTTGCCCTCCAACTCTGCGAGGTCCCTGACCGCTTCCCTCCTAATTCCCACCAAGGAACACAAGGATACGCACCAGACTGACACTTTGAATGCCTCTCATTCTATGGATCGGGTTGTAGCTGTGCCTTCATTAACTGTAAAATATGTTGTTATGGCAGCGGCTAACGTGGCCCTATACACCTGGTCCTCCAATTGCAGCGGTTGCATATGCCAGGTCGAAATAGGCGCAGGAAGACGTCCCCATTTAAGATTTAGCTCAATAGGATTGTGATCCGAGATCGTCTTGCCTAGGTAAGTACAGTGCGAAATAGTCGAAGAGATTTCACAAAAAATAATCCAGGCGGGTATGCAACATGTGGGAGTAAGAGTAAAAAGAGTATTCCCGCATGTTTACATGTTGGGACCTCCAGACATCTATTAGATTCCAGTCCTGTGCCCAGCGTGACAGTGCCGCAGCCTGGGAGTGGGCGGTAGTGTTCGGCAAGGGAGGGTGAGAGCGGTCCAGGGATACATCAAAAACTGCATTCAGGTCCCCTCCCAGTAACCATGGGTAGCAGGACCAATCCGCGAGAGCCAGTGATACACGGGACAGGAAAGTATCTTGGTCTACATTTGGCGCATAAAGGGACCCCAAAACCATTTGCGTACCATCTAAGGTCCCTCGTAAAAATACATACCTCCCCTGTTCATCTATCCTACTCTCAGTGAGGGAAAAGGGAATTCCCGCCCGGATCCATATTGCAGTCCCTCTTGAAAAGGCAGAGTATGCTGTAGCATAAAGATGACCCCTCCAATGTCATTGCAATTTCGAAGTTTCGGAGGGCATAAGATGTATCTCCCGCAAATATACTATTTGGGCCTTACGGCGGTGCAGTTGTGCTACTATACGAAGGTGCTTCGGAATTGATCCCAGTCCTCTAAAATTCCAAGATATGAGAGTATAAGATTTGGGAGTAGACATCATCAGGGTCAATTAAGGAAACCCTCCCATCCCACCCTCACCTCAACCCAACCCTCACCCAACCCTCCACACCTCAGAGCATGCAGCAAAAATTTAAATATTAAAACCATAACCCAATACTGGGTCCAACGATCTAACTTCGTTCGACCAAACTGCGCAAGAAACATCAACACAATTCACATCAACCTGTTGCTGTCGCCTATGGGGGAGGTTGCAAACAGTACTGTTCCTTAAAAAAGGAAGAAAAAGGAGAGAAAAGAACACAATGCATGGAATCGCCCAGGACAGGCCGGGCCAGGGGGACATACCATAACGTCCTTAGTTACATAGTGATACAACTGTAGTACTAATTCACAGGCTGCCGCAGAATCCAGCACCCATAACTGCGGGAATAATGACATCACTTATGATACAATTTTGTAGTGCACAGGCAGTCTAGGCAGAGAAACAAGCTTATAAGCATCACAGAAACGTATGATTCCAAAGGATCGTAACTCAGCTGCGTAGACACCCACTGATTCAGATTCCGAGTTGGCCTCAACTGAAGAACTGGGGCTGATAGGCGGCCGAGGTGGGCGGAAGGCCGTGGCAGATCGAAGAGCCTCTTGCCTACCTTCCAATACTTGTTGCTGAGGTGGAGAACCGGAGCCCATGCTCTGCATCATGAGGCCCTTTCTATGTCTCCAGGGAGCACACTGTGATCTCGGCTCTCTGGAGTCCATCCGCATTGCGGGTAAAACATCCGGAAAGGTTTTGTCGAGCCAGTCCCAAGCATCGTCGGGTGAATCAAAAAATAGCGATCGCTGACTGTATATAACCTTCAGTTTTGCCGGGAATAGCAATTCAAAGGTGAGACCCGCGAAGCGGACTCGGGCCTTAACTTCCATAAATGAGAAGCGTTTACGCTGTACAGCTTCAGGGAAGATGAATATTTTCACATTCTCAATTTGCAGTGGTCTGTTGTCACGAGCTGCTTGCAGCAGATGATCCCTGTCCCTGTAGTTTAAAATTCTGGCCAACACTGGATGGGGGTTTGCTCCAGGGATTGGACAGCGCGCAGGTACTCGGTGGGCTCATTTAACAGTAAAATGTGTGGACAGGCCAGTTGGAGCTACAGTTGTTTTCAGCCAGTGTTCGATATAAGTCGTCGGGTCAGGGCCTTCTGTTCCTTCAAGCAGTCCAACAATTCTAAGATTATTACGCCGGGCCCGACCTTCCGCATCATCTGCACGGGCCTGGAGGGAGTCAATCTGCAGGCGTATTTGACTAAGTTGTTCATCATGAGCAGCTACCTGTGGCACCACTGTTTACAGAGTTTGTTCTGCAGACTTAACTTCATCCGCTAACTATCCCTGGTTGGCCTTGAGGAGATTGAGCTCTACAGAGATCGTGCTCAAACGGTTCTCCACTGCTGTTCGGGAATCATGAATTTCTTTTAAAGTCACATCTAGGGGGCGGAGCCAAGATGGCGGAGTGAGCAGACGTCCTGCTCCTGAGCTCCCGCCGTTGATCTGTAAAGCACCGGCCGGTGGGCCGTCATTGGCACCAACGGTACTTGCTTAGCAGCTGCCAGAGCCCCAGAGCCGGGAGAGCTCAACGTGGCGGCGAGAGCGGCGGCCGAAGTCTGTTTTCAGCACCGGTGAGGAGCGGACAGCCCGCGGTGGCGCCAGGGCTGCGTGGGAGTGGCCGGAACCAGAAGTAGCGGCGGAGGCCTGCGGAGCTGGGGCCGGGACCTCTCACGCCCGGAGATGACGGCGACCGGTGGGGACCCCCAGGTGTTGCGGCAACGGAGAAGGTGAGAGACGGCAGGCGAGCACAGCACGGAGCCGCGACCGGTTCTGGCCCGCCATCTTGAAGAGCGGAGATCTGCGCTGGGGCCGAGGCGGCGTAGCCTGGGGGCCTATTGTGTGCCGCTTGGACATACCCAGGGCCCGAAATACCGGCGAGTGCCTGCTGGGCTGGGAGCCGAGCGCCCTCCCATGATGTGGCACTGAGCGAGAAATTGAGGAGCGACGGAGGGGGTCAGAGCAGAGCAACGCTAAGGAGCGGCCTGCCATTTTGAAGGAATGAGCGGGGGCCGGGGCGGCGGTGACTGGGGGCTTGTTGCGTGCACTCCCCCCCCCCTAGCAGCTGAGCCATCGTCTGGGAACTCATCGTGGCCTGACCGGGGCTTTGGATGTTTGGGGCCTGGAAACCGGCGACCCCCCTGGAGCTGGGCGCCGTGCCCGACCCTTGCCGCACAACGGAGAGCGCAGCCTAGTGTGCCATGAAGGCGACGGGCGGACGGCGCACCAGCCATTAGTAAAGGAGAGGATACCGGCCGGCCTGGTGCGACGGGGAGGCCTACACCCAGAATAGTGGTACAGAAGCTGATAGAGGGCAACAGTGCTATCCCTGCAGGAGCGGGAGGTTAGCCCGAGTTGTACAGCCCGGTTGCAAGGGGTCAGGGGCAGTAGTGTTTCAGGCAAGAAAGGGGCGCTGGAGAAGCCTGCTGGGAGGTCAGTGATCCTGGGCCTTACACCCTCTGTTTGAGATTCCTCTGGGTCCTATTCCCTGACGGAGGGCTGGTGAGGGGGGATAGGAACCTTGCACGAAGTTCTTCGGGCCCCTTGAGGAGCGCTATGTCCACCTCCAGGAAGCGGCAAGACAAGTCCCTTAAAGACCTGTTCTCCAGGACTCCAACTGGACAGATGGCCTCTGGTGCGGAAGCGGAGGCCCCGGGACAGGGGTCGTCGGGGGCTGGGGGATCGGAGCCCATCACCAAGGCCTTTCTGGAGTCGATGTTTGTCGTGTTGCGGGACAACATTCACACTCTCAAGCAAGAGTTTACGTCTGAGCTCAAAGAGGTCCGTCGCGACATGGTTGGCATCGGAGAACGAGTTGCAGACCTGGAGGGCAAGACCGACGGAAGGGACATGGAGATAGCGAGCTTACAGCTGGAGATCATCAGACTTCACGATCAACAGGTCAGTCTCCAGGTCCACCTTGAGGACCTGGAAAATCGCTTCCGCCGCCACAACATTCGGATCAGGGGGGTAAAAATAGATGACACCTTGAGGGACCTTTTCACTTACACGAGGGAACTCTTAAATCACATCCTGGGGTGGCCTCTGGAAACGGATCTATGTATAGATAGGGCACATAGGGTGGGTCCTCCCAGGGCGCCAACGGCTCCCCCGTCGGACATTTTAGTGTGTGTGCAGGACTACCGCACTAAGGAATCGATACTGCCAAAAGCGCGTCAAATGCACCCCCTGCAGTTCCGTGTTCAAAGACCGGTGTTGTACCAGGACTTATCCGCTCTCACGTTGCAAAAAAGGCGCCTTTTCGAACCCATTACTGCGCACCTTCAGCAACACAACATTCCTTATAGCTGGGGCCATCCCTTTCGTTTGGTATTCCGTAAGGATGACGAACTGTACCAGTTGCGCTCTCTGTCCGAGGTCAGCAAATTATTGGGGGTGGACCTCCCGGAGGAGGAGGGCTGAGAGGGGGAATCCAAGAATGAACCGGAGAACACTGGGCCTCGTTGGTGTCAGCAGGGTTGTAAACGCCGTTCTAGGAAACCACCGGCTGCGGAGATTACGAAGGGCCGACAATCGGCGCTGGAGGCTGTGTATGCGGACCTTTCTGGTCCCAATCTTGGCTGAACGTGATCAATACGCTGTACCCGAGGGATTTCTTTCCTATTGTTCAGATTGTTGGCAGGAGGGGGGCTTTCTTCCACTGTTGGTGGACACACCCCAATGACTTTTCACTGATCACCGACGAGTGATGGACTATGTGTTCTCAGTTATTATGGTAGTCTGTTCCTTTTTTCAGGGTTTTTTGGGGAGGGCTGGGGAGGGAACTTAGTGCTCCACGTCCACCTTTCCTTTAGGGTTAGTGCAACCCCCTGTGACCACGCATCCCTGGTCCGCCTGCACACCGGACTTTCCGGTGCCACATTGCACGCCTCCTCCCTAATGCAGTGTCTCCTATCCAATACATATCATGTCCCCCACCACACTTAAGATATTGACCCTAAATGTACGGGGTCTTAACAATCCAGTCAAGCGTAGGGCTGTTCTGTCATGTTTAGAGAATTCACAAGCAGATCTCTGTCTTTTGCAGGAAACCCACCTCCTGCTACGCAACTGTCACCGTCTTAGAACCCAAAAGGTCCCCACCCAGCTCTTCTCCTCTGGGCCTACTAAAACAGCGGGAGTGGCGATTCTGGTGGCTCAGAGGTTTCGGGGGGAGGTACTGCATAAGGTGGCCGAGATTAAGGGACGACTATTGACATATCGCTTTGCACTAGGGGGAATGACGTTCACTATTAGTTCCCTATACGCTCCAAATGAGGGGTCCGAGCAGTTCTTACATTCCGCTCTTACAGAGGCCACAGCTATGCCTGATCGCAACATTATTTTAGGGGGTGATCTCAACCTGGTTTTCGATAATGTTCAGGACAGATCCAGTCAGCACACTCACCAGGCGGGGGCACTTTCTGCTGAGGGGCTTGCGCGATTGCAGGACTTGGGGCTATGTGACCTCTGGCGCAGCATTCACCCTCGGGACAGGGAATACTCCTTTTACTCCAATGCACACAAGACCTATGCTAGACAAGATCATTTCTTAGTGTCCGCTCCGGTACGGGCACTCACGACCGCGGTCGACATAGGGGTGGCCTCTCTATCAGACCATGCTCCGGTACTGGCAACCCTCACCCTTCCACCCATGTCACGACCGGCCAGGGTGTGGCGCCTTAGGGACGCTCTCCTGCACCGGGAGGATGTGGTTAAACGCATCCAGCACTCCATTTGCAATTATCTCAGACACAACGCAAATCCGGACACCACACTTGCCACGCAATGGGCAGCATTGAAAGCAGTTATTAGGGGGGAGTTCATCTCGATTTCAGTGGCAGATAATAGGGAACGAGGGTGCAAAAGGGAAGTGCTTACACAGCATGTCCGGGAGCTGGAGCGGATGCACCAGCGGACGGGAGCTCCGAGAGTGTGGCGGCAACTTAAAGCTGCTCGCCAACAGCTAACGGCGCTCGACCAGGATAGGGCAGAATTTGCGGCACTGAGGCTGCGGCATGCCTATTATGCAGGTGGGGACAGATGTCGGTGCCTCTTAGCTACGATCACTAGGGAGGACGGCACATGCTCTACGGATGATGGTGCTATCGTAGAGGTATTCCGAGATTTCTACGCCACTCTTTACGCGGGGGCCCCCTTGGAGTGTTCTGCTGGGACGGCTCTTTTATATCCTGTCACCTTGCCAGCTTTGACCGTGGCACAAGCCGAATATGTAGACAGAAACATTCAACTGGAGGAGGTAGTATCCGCCATATCTCGTCTCAAACTGGGGAAGGCCCCCGGTCCGGACGGCTTTCCAGCTATTTTTTACAAGACGTTTTGCTCCTTGCTCGCTCCGATTCTCACTCGGTTGTTTAACTCCTTTGCTGATCAGGGGGCGATCCCGAGTGATCTCCTGGAGGCCTATATAGCGGTCATTCCCAAACCCGGGAAAGATAGTTCACATTGCGGAGCTTACCGCCCAATATCCCTCCTTAACATAGATTTTAAATTATACACAGGGATACTGGCCGCCCGTCTTAGCCCCCATATGCCATGCCTCATTGACCCGGACCAAGTGGGTTTCATCCCTGAACGCCAAACATTGGATAATACGAAACGGATTTTGCATCTTATCGAGAAGGCTGCCCGTGTTCCGGGGGTATTTATTATGCTGGCCATCGATGCCGAAAAGGCGTTTGACCGCGTGCACTGGCCCTATTTGGAACAGGTGCTAGAGAGGGTAGGGATAGGAGATCGGTTCTGCACATACATCCTTAATTGTTACCAGTTTCCTACAGCTACGGTCCGGGTGAATGGCTACACATCCTCTCGCTTTCACATTGAGAGGGGCACGAGGCAGGGGTGTCCGCTGTCCCCCCTTCTCTTTTCCCTTTACATGGAACCTTTAGCTCAGAGGATGCGGCAAAACCCGGAGATCACGGGGATACAATTTGGGGGCTTTGTCCACATGATTAGTCTGTACGCGGACGACGTGTTAATATCGTTGTCTGACCCTACGTCCGCTCTTCCGGCTTGCTGGGCGGAATTGGATGTCTATGCTCGGGCCGCCGGGTTCAAAGTGAATGCAGGGAAATCCTTAGTTCTGGACCTATCGTTGTCACGTCCCACCCAGGACTATTTGCAAACCAGGCTTCCCATTCGTTGGGCGACAGACACGATACCGTATCTAGGGATTCAACTGGCCCCATCTCTTCCTAAGGTGGTTCACACAAATTATACACTGCTGCGGTAAATAGACATAATATCGAAAAAAATATATCGAATGGACAGAATATAGAGTTTTTAATATAGAATGGACAGAATATCGAATTGCCAAAATATAGTGGTGAAGTATATCAAAAATCAGGTAAGAAATATTGATTTAAATAATATAGAAGTAAGTAATATCGACAGTCATAATATAGTAGTTAAAAATATCGATTTTTTTTATAGTGTTGTAAGTGTTAGTATATGTGTTAAAAGTATGTATTAATATTGGAATGTATGTTAAAATATTTTTAAAGTAATGAATTTTATGTTATTTCATTTTTGTGTAATATAATTCCGTAGCGGGTTGTGGGTTTATAGGGGCGTAGGGTGGGAAGTAATTTAATTATAGTACATTAAATAATAATTTATAGGAATCATTAATTATTTTTATTTTAATTTTGCGTTTTACTTTTGTAGCGGGTTGTGGGTTTATAGGGGAATAGGGTGGGAAGTAATTTAATTGTTATTAGTTAATTATTAATTAGTATTGAAAATTAATTAGTTGTTGATTAATTATTAATTGGTAAATAATTTGTATTAATTGGTAATTAATTTGTATTAATTGTTTAATTGATAATTATGTTAATTGTATTCATTTAATATTTGTAGCGGGTAGTGGGTTTATAGGGGAATATGGTGGAAAGTAATATAATTCTAAAAAATGTATTATTTAAATAATTTGTGTATATTGATAATTAATATATTATTAACTAATTATTAATTGGTATTATTTGCATTTATTAATGTTTGTTATAGAAAAATAATTGGTTGTTAATTAATTATTAATAGGTAATTAATTATTCAAAAATGTATTGGTATTTATAATTAATTAATAATTAAATATTGTGTGATTGGTGATTAATTTTAATACTTTTTTTGGTATTAATAATTCATTTATATATAATAAAATATTAATTTATTATTTTCCCTACTATTGCACTCACTGGAGTGGGAATAGTAATTTTTACCCCTACGCTATCCAACGCTTTCCCTACTGTTGCACTCTCTGGAGTGGGAATAGTAATTTTTACCCCTACGCTATCCAACGCTTTCCCTACTGTTGCACTCTCTGGAGTGGGAGTAGTAATTTTTAGCCCTACTCTATCCAATGCTTTCCCTACTGTTGCACTCTTTGGAGTGGGAATAGTAATTTTTACCCCTACGCTATCCAACACTTTCGCTACTGTTGCACTCACTGGAGTGGGAATAGTAAATTTTACCCTCCCGCTATCCAACGCTTTCCCTACTGTTGCACTCTCTGGAGTGGGAATAGTAATTTTTACCCCTACGCTATCCAATGCTTTCCCTACTGTTGCACTCACTGGAGTGGGAATAGTAATTTTTACCCCTACGCTATCCAATGCTTTCCCTATTATTGCACTCTCTGGAGTGGGAATAGTAAGTTTTACCCTCCCGCTATCCAACGCTTTCCCTACTGTTGCATTCTCTGGAGTGGGAATAGTAATTTTTACCCTCCCACTATCCAACGCTTTCCCTACCGTTGCACTCTCTGGAGTGGGAATAGTAATTTTTATCCCTACGCTATCCAACGCTTTCCCTACTGTTGCACTCTTTGGAGTGGGATTAGTAATTTTTACCCCTACACCATCTAACATTTTCTCTACTGTTGTAATCACTGGAGTGGGAATATTAAATTTTGCCCTCCCGCTATCCAACGCTTTCCCTACTGTTGCACTCTCTGGAGTGGGAATAGTAATTTTTACCCCTACGCTATCCAACGCTTTCCCTACTGTTGCACTCTCTGGAGTGGGATTAGTAATTTTTAGCCCTACTCTATCCAATGCTTTCCCTACTGTTGCACTCTTTGGCGTGGGAATAGTAATTTTTACCCCTATGCTATCCAACGCTTTCCCTACTGTTGCACTCACTGGAGTGGGAATAGTAAATTTTAACTTCCCGCTATCCAACGCTTTCCCTACTGTTGCACTCTCTGGAGTGGGAATAGTAATTTTTTATCCCTACACTATCCAATGCTTTCCCTACTGTTGCACTCACTGGAGTGGGAATAGTAATTTTTACCCCTTCGCTATCCAACGCTTTCCCTATTGTTGCACTCACTGGAGTGGAAATAGTAAATTTTACCCTCCCGCTATCCAACGCTTTCCCTACTGTTGCACTCTCTGGAGTGGGAATAGTAATTTTTACCCCTACGCTATCCAATGCTTTCCCTGTTATTGCACTCTCTGGATATATATGTATACATTTTTTTTTTACTTACATTAATTATTTATTATTTTTAATGTTATTTAAGTATTTTTAAGTATGTGTCAGTTAATTATATGTATTATTTCATTCATTTTACATTACTTTTAAGACATTTAAAAAATTCGATATTTTGACTAACTATATTTTTAACCACGATATTTTGGATTCTATATTTTTGTACTTACCTGTTTGGAGATAGGGATTCGATATTTTGGCATTCTATATTTTGGCATTGATATTTTTGTATGTCTATATTTTGGTAGTCGATATTATGTCAGTGATCCCACTGCTGCGCGGCAGAGTCCGACGGGAACTCGACCGGTGGCAGCACTACCCCCTCTCCTGGTTAGGCAGGGTTGCGGCGGTCAAGATGACCATCCTCCCACAGATCCTCTACCTCTTTCGCACTATACCACTCCGACCGCCTGTCGGATGGATTCGAAAGATGCAAACCAACTTGGCCCGGTTTATCTGGAACGGTCGGAAGCCGAGAATGCGTCGAACACTGGTGTCATTAGCGCCGGAAGATGGAGGACTTGGGGTTCCGGATCTTGGACTCTACTTTCAGGCAGCTCAACTGAGATATCTGGTGGAATGGAGCAGATGGGAATCGGAGAAACACTGGTTGTTTCAAGACCAGGTGGTGGCGGCGCGACCCTTGCAAGAAATCCCTTTCTTGTGTAAACCCCACAGGCCTCCTAATCTGTATGCCTCTTATATTACGCGAGTCCCTTTAGAAGTGTGGGATGCCACTAACCTCACCCACGAGCTCACATCTTTCCCATCTCCACTTACCCCGTTGATTGGCAATCCTGACTTCACTCCTGGGATGGAGGACGCCACCTTCGCAGGCTGGAGGGCGGCTGGCTGTCGGTTTCTGTATCATATTTATGGGGCGGAGGGGGTAAATTCGTTCACCCAGATGCGGAGAGACTTTGGGCTGCCGGAGACAGAGAGGTTGAGGTATCTGCAGGTGAGGCACTGGGCGCTTCAGCCGCAGGTTCGCTCTGGGGCGAATAGACGCTTCTCCCCCTATGAACGATGGCTCATCACACGCACGTCAGACAAAAATCTCATCTCTGATCTCTAAAAGCAGCTGCAGCTTAAACACAAGCACTCATACAACCCTAGCAGGGAGCGGTGGGAACAGGAATTAGGAAGAACACTGAGTCACAAAGAATGGGAGGGTATTTATTATAGGGCTCGGCACTCTGAATACCACATGGGGCTTACGGAGACATTTACGAAGATTGTGACATATTGGTACTATACCCCGGAGCGCTTACATGCGATGGATCGCTCTCGGGAGGCGACGTGCTGGAGGGGTTGCGGCCGGGTAGGAAGTTTAGTCCATTTGCTTTGGGAATGCACACATCTCCAATCCTATTGGACCCAGGTGCTTGATGAAGTGGACAAACCCTTTGAGACTGAGATACCGCGCTTTCCAGCCTATGTACTGTTGGGACTTCCCAATCCTCTGACTTACCCACTGCGATCTAGTAGGGGCAGACAGATGGCCATCCCATTAGGGTCAGCTACACAAAACATACTCACTCACTGGCGCACCCTTCAACTGCCGACCTTCACAGGCTGGTTGCATCGTTTGTGGTATGTCCTGGGTATGGAAAAATTAGCACTGACTATGGCAGGGGAGGGGGACAAATATGGTGAGTTGTGGCAACCCTTTTTATCACTTTTGGCCTCTGAATTTAGGGAAGTCACATGCCCCAGATATCTCCGGCTGTTGCGTATCACAGAGGTCCGGAGGGAGGGTTGGCGATAGGGGTTCGGCAAGGCTTTGGGAAGGACATGGAGCACGGGGAGGGGGAGGGGTGAGGGCAGGGGACAGGGTTTGTTAGGGTTTCTGTTTTTCCTTTTCATTTAAGAGTTTCTCCTGGTCGAGGTTACTATTCAGCTATGCGCACACTGTTCATACAATGCTTAACAACGACTCGATCTAGGGTTATATCACTGCAGTGTATGATGATCGCTACGTGTACGTAATCTTGTTTGATGCCTGCAAACTAATAAAAACATTTAAACCATAAAATCACGTCTATCTTATCCTCCAGGGTGTTGCACAAGACTCTGTCCTCGGAGTAGCAGGAGCAACCGGAGGAATGTTCAGAGTTTGGTGAGAGTCACCCGGTCCTCCCGGATCTGGAGGTAGATTTCGTCTTAGCCCTGCCTATTATGGTTGGCGTGTTGGGCTGGAGCAGACCAGGTCACGGGTTATTCCAAAACCAGAGGGGATTCCCCTGAGTAGTGCAGGATCCACCACCGCTGGCCCCAAGGCATTCCCCAGGAAAGGAATTATTTGACCAGAGCGGGTTATATAGGCAGGCACCGCAGATCAGCAGTCGTAGGTTCAGATATCACGGGTCGTTGGGTAAGCATGAGAACCCAGGGTCCACAGCTACGCCATCCCATGCAGCTATACCAGCCCTCGCCAGCTCCAGAGCGGGAGATGCAGGCCACCAGATGTGAGGGATCCCCCAGCACCTCACAGAAAATCAGTCCAGGCTATAGAGCCAGCCAGTCAGAGAAAAGCCCAGATCCAGGAGGGCCCAAGCCAAGACCCCAGTCAGTGTCAAGGCAGTGCAGTCCGGTAAACCAGCGTGGGCCAATCCGCTGCAGTGGAGATCCCACATCTCTGCTAGGTCCAGCACCGCCACCAAGACTCTGCCAATCCACGCCGTAGGTCTGCGAGCCCTCCAAGCTCAGGAGACCCCAACAGCACTGCTCCCTGCGATCCCCTCCAGGGGGCCCTCCCACTGTCACCGATCAGGGCGTCACTGTGTGCCATGAAGGGAGCGCCCTGCCAGTGGGAGACAGGCCACTGTCGCTGAGAAAGTGCAGTCCGCGGCCCCCTCAGGACAACAATGACGAGGGTCCCAGGTCTCCGCAGGGCAGAGAGGAGCAGCACCACATTCACCAGGGATTCCCAGACCAACAGTCGACCCAGGTAACTGACGGAGGGCCCCCCGGCCTGTGGGTACGAAATCTCTTCGGGTGACACTAAGGGAGCCCCAGGGGATGCCGCAGCACAACAAGAAACAGTGCTCCACCAACAGGAGCCACAGCCAGGCAGAAGAATGGTAAAGCTGTTGTAAGGCCCCGGTCCAGGGGGGGCGAGCTCACACACTGGTCGATCCCAGAGGCATGCAGTTTGGCAGTAGATATATGCCTGGTGGCTGGCGGAAGGCCTCTGTACGGGGCCCGAGGTTGTCCACGGCAATGGCACTGGGTACCCTTCAGAGCACAATAGGGCAGGAAGGAGCAGCGTCACACCTACCAGGGGCTATCTGGTTGTCAATTGCAGGAAACCTCTTCAAGACCCCCCGCCCAGGGCCTCAAGTCGGGACGTCGCAGGCCCCAGGGGCACACAGCACTGCAGCAGATGTATGCAAGGTCTCGGCACTGCAGGCTACACGTCGCAGCCAGGCCCAGAAGCACTCTGGATTCCTCCCAGGCCAGTGTCACAGGATCACGAGCCTCTGAGAGTCGCAAATCGCTTGTTGCAGCTCGCAGGTAGGAGACAGCAGCAGTCCGTGCGTCGCAGTGTCCTCGGAGCAAGCTGGGGAGTTCATATTATGGTCGGATCAATGCCCCCAGCCCAGGACACGTCGCTCAGGCGACCACCATCTTGGGCTGCAAAACCTAGGTGGGTTCTATTGTTATGGAACGTTTGAGGTGATCCATGCAGTGGGGACCGAGAAATTGGGGCTCGAAATAAGCTTGTATTTGTCATTTTAATTCCCATAGGAACATTTAGCCACACCTACAGCCCGAAAGCTGAACAGACATACACCAAATGTGGCAGGGAGGTAGCTGGTTCAAAGAAGTGCCTTTTGCTTATTTGGTGTAAACCCGTTCAGTAGTTTTTGATAAATGTAAGTTAAAAATTACAGTGATATCTCTGGTCGCGAAGTCTCCGTGAACAAAGATAACTCATGCAGGGAAATTCACTGCTCTGGTAGTCTGCCAACACTTCAACCAGGAAGTGTTGGCATCCATCTAGGGACTTAGCTTCAAGCCGAGTTCCAAAAAAGAGAGTGAAAATAAAGAATAGGGGGCAGCTTAGGAATACTCTGACCCCAAAGCCATGGTCTTGGGGTCCCCCTGGGATCCTGCCATGGCATAAAAGCGTTTTTTTTAAAAGCAAGCACAGGCTCCCGTGCTTGTTTCAAAATAACTCCTGGGTGGGCCAGGTCCCTGGGGCATATGATTAATATAGGAGGGGGTGCCCGGGGGCCCACTCCTAGGACTTAACAAAGCTCCAGGGACCGCCACCTCTCCAGGGCACTTTACATTATTAATGCGGGTGGGTCTGTCCGGAGACCTGGGGACCGCCACCTCCCCGGGCCTAACTTCAATAGTATGTGGGGCCTCATGGGCCTCTGTGCCCTGGGGACCGCCACATTACCAGCACACAAGCACATTATGACCACCACCTCCCCGGGGCTAATATAAATAAATAATGATAAGTGGTGGGTCTTTGCCCCCCCCAACGCAGCCCCGGGGACCGCCACCTCTCCTGGGCACCAATACACTAGTGATAGGGCTATATACAAGATGGGAGGGGGCTGCACAGTTCTCCTCCCGGAGCCATACATGGACTGCCATCCCCCAGGGTCGGCTTCAGCAATGTCCCGAGGTGCCACCCCTGGGACATTGCAGTTTGCTATGGGATGGTGGGAGCACTGCTCCAGCAATCCCATAGCAAAAGTGTGCTCCATTTTCAACAAGCGAAAGCAGTATGCTCTCGCTTGCTCAAAGCAGAGCACACTTTGCTTTTTACACCCATGGAGCTGCATGTTAGTAGCTCACTGGGGGTAAAAAGCAGCTCACTGGGTGTAAAACGCAATACCGGCTCCTGCAGGAGGTGGGTGCCGGCCGTGACCGTGGTGGCCTTCAGGATCTCCCTACGGTCCCCAACGAGATGGCCATGCTCCAGAGGATGGGGTCCCCAGAGCCCAAAATGGCCCCAGTGGGCGCAGCTCAGCCCCCTTCCCTGTTAAGATTTTAAAGAGTTTTTGTTAAATGGCCAATTCCGGAGAATGGGGTCCCTGGGGCCAAAATTGGCCTCAGGAGGGCGGCCCCTTCCTTTTAGAAAAAAATATATAAAAAGGGGCATGCCCCGGGGATGGGATCGAAATTGGCCCAAGGAAGGGGGGCAACACGGTCCCCCTTCCTTTGATTAATTTTTTTGAATGAAAGACCGGGCCAGGGGATAGGGTTCCTGGGGCTGTAAATGGTTTAGAAAGGGGCACCACGCAGCCCTGCTTTCATTAAATATAGCATAAAAAAAGCTACTAAATCACCAAGACCCCGCCCCCTTTCTCCACTACTCTGAAAATGCGCATCTTGGTGCATTCCTGGTTGGGGAATGAAGTCCCCTTTGCTGCTGTGGGACCTTGTTAGTCCTATACCACGGGATTCCTGAGAGTTGGTCAGAGGCCCAGCCCCCTATCTCCACCACTCTGCAAACACGACTACTAGTTAAAATACCATAGAAATTCACTGAAAAAACCAAAGGGTATAGGGATGTTATAGTTAGGAATTAGTATTTAAAGTGGTTCTGTGGATGATGTCATCAGTGATGTCATCAGTGATATCACTGACCATGTCATAAATGATGTAATATGTGAGGTCATAAACAGTGCATTGTGGGGGCGTAAGTTATAGTTAGCTCAGGTAACTATAACTGCTTAATTCCACTGGCTTTGTATGAGTCAAATCTGACCCTAACTATAACATCCCCATAACCTTTGGTTTTTTCAGTGAATTTCTTAGGTTTTTACATTCTATTTCCTAACTATAGCATCCGTGTAACCTTTTTTTTTCAGTGAATATATATAAACATTAGACTGTTCCTACACTGCTTAAATTGAAATGTTCCTATTTTGAAAATGGCGATAATACTGTGCACATAATAATTATATTAGGCACCATTTGAGGTAAACAATTAGGAA
Source organism: Triturus cristatus (assembly GCF_964204655.1). Taxonomy (NCBI): domain Eukaryota; kingdom Metazoa; phylum Chordata; class Amphibia; order Caudata; family Salamandridae; genus Triturus; species Triturus cristatus. The sequence goes on along the minus strand of NC_140593.1, from coordinate 786,424,233 downwards.
AGGATTATGGACATCAGCACAGTATTATGCATATATTTATTGAAGAAACATTTTGTTATTATAAATGATTTTGGCAGGGAATGAGAAGTATTTCTTCTATTTTTAGTGCTGAACATGCGTTTAAAGAGCTCCCAAGATGGCGATCTATTTGGATTGATAAAGGCTGTTTAATCAGCCGGAACGCGTCTCCTATATCCTACAGCCATTTCGTTGCTGCTGAGAGATTGGAAACTAATGGATTTCATTTTTAACTATGTGCAACTTTGTACATTAAAAATTATGGACAGCTTCTGGTCTTCAAGTGTGGGCTTTCTTATATTCAAGTAGGTTTTTTGCATGTGAAAAAGGCACTTGCAGTTACGTCTTTTACCTGTACCAACTGCGTTCAGGCAGCAAGCCGCAAAGTGCAACAGTACGGATGTTTAATGATGGCTTGCCCCCTGACCTGGAAAAAGATTGAAGCTCTTGTGAAGGCGGAGGTGGAGAGAGAGGTTTGGCGCTAAGAGCCGCATGGCTCTCTTGGCGGGGACTTTGCCTGTCTGCACACTTCCCGTAACGTCGCTCTCGGAAATGGATCCAGAAGATGGGTGCAGGGCACCATATTTTGTGGGGAAGATTGGAATCCATACATTCTTTGAAGGATTGACAGTGCATGAAGCTGAAAATGATATAAGAGCAGCATGAACTTCATTTGGTAACGTTGCTCTTTATAAAAATTAATGAGACTGTTCCTATGCTGCTTAAATTGAAATGTTGCTATTTTGAAAATGGCGATAATACTGTGCACATAATAATTATATTAGGCACCATCTGAGGTGAACAATTATACACATATTGATTGAAGAAACACTTTGTTATTATAAACAATTTCGTCGGGAAATGAGAAGTATTTCTTCTGTTTTTAGTGCTGAAAATACATTTAAAGAGCTCCCAAGATGGCGATCTATTTGGATTGATAAAGGCTTTCTAATCAGCCAAAAAGCGTCTCCTGTAACCTACAGCCATTTGTTGCTGCTGAGAGATTGGAAACTAATGGATTTCGTTTTTAACTTTGTGCAACTTGGTACTTTAAAGATTATGGACAGCGCCTGGTCTTCGAGTGCAAGCTTTCTTATATTCAAGAAAGTTTTATGCATATATACATATATCGCTCAAGACTTGAATCTACTTACGTGTAAAACCATTACCACGCATATGCCTTTATCATTCATGCCTTTAGAACGAAATTTGTTGTAAAGGCATGCATGGTAAAGGCATACATGATAAAGACCACTTGTGGTTCTGATCACCTTGTAATGGCTGTTTGCCCATGGAACTAGGAATTTGCAATCCATGGGAATTATGGCAGCACACAAATTGCAATAATGCCAAATGCATCTATGCAAAAACAACAGTTGATGGACAGAATGCAGAACAATGTCATACATTCATCCCAGTACAGAGATCTGAGCCTAAATCCATAATTTTTTTTGCTCACCATGCCATTCCAGTTTGAACCCAGCCATATGCAAATCAGTCTTGACGCTGTCCCTCATAGGAAAAATCCAGCCCGAACTGCCAAGCCAGGTCCTCCCTGGACTGGAAACAAGCATCCTAGGACCGGTTTCGGGGTTTCACCCCTCCCCAGCCAGGATAGCTTAATTCCAGTGGCATGGAGAGCACGGGACCCACGTCTGGGCATACCCGTCCCACTCGGGGTGACAAATGCAAAAACAACAGTTGATGGACAGAATGCAGAACAATGTCATACATTCACCCCAGTACAGAGATCTGGGACTAAATCCATCTATCTGATCACATTTCACTGTGACCTCAGGTATGTAGGGATAACAACCAGGAAAGTCAGGGTACGGATCATGGAACACCAGAGCACCATTAGGTGGAAAAGGAACACAACCAGGTTGACAAGACATTTCCTAGAAAAAGGACACAGAATAGATTAATTTTTTTGCACTGTACTGGACAAACTGACTATATCAACGAATGCCTGGAATTCGTCACAGTTTTTTATGTCAATGAGCAGTGCTGGGTGTTCCATTTAAAGAGGTATGATGCTGGTCTAAAGGGTGACATCTCATGGAATGCATTGCCCTAGACAGGTCAAACCCCCAACTAAGCTAATGGGGTTTACACAGGCTAGGTAAATAATATTTGGTTGAAATAGAATTCTATTACTTAATCAATATATATTGTAATTAAACAGAATTTTCTTATATACACCAGCAAGGACATACTACTGACTGACTTTTTTATCGCTGTTAATACACTTTGTAGTGAAAATTCAATTTTGTTAAATGTTTTCTTCTATGTCAGAAGGCCCCTTATTAACATCCTCTTTATAACCACCTTGAAATTTGGTAAGGTGGTCTTGAAATTGTGGTTCAGATAAATGAACATAGAGATTAAATTATTCAGTGATATTGTCTAGACATGGTTGTTAGGAACAAATTATTCGTTCTGTTTATACATGTGGAAGGATAAAAAAAAACATTAGATGCCATTCACAAGCAGTATTAATATGTTTCATTTGTACTCTTATGTTTGAGAAACATGATAATAGTATCTCTGTCTTTATAGAAAAAAAATATTATGACTAGCCTCATGCAATCACAAAATTACAAAGCTGCATTACACTTTAAAGAACTTTACAAGTCAACTGCTTACCATCTACAAGAAGCTAATGTCCTGTGTGCTGGGGAACTACACTTCCCAGTGTCCCATACAATACTTGTGGAGAATGAGCATCTCACTGATGTTATTAGAGCGCACGCCGCGTTGCTTGTTAATGAGAATCACCGCTAGAGTTTTGCGTACTCAATTCCGGCAAGCTGCAAACTGTTGGGGGCCAAAATCGGGTAAATGGCATGCCGCTACATTCTCATTGGCAATAGTGACTTTCATGTTCCCTCGCTGATATCAACATTAAGGTGCCGATTCCGATCCGTTAAAAATAATTTGCGTACGACCCGTATCCGTATTTTTTTAAGTCCGAGTCGTACAAGTACCGTACAAACGGCCAAGTACGATTCGTACGTGAAAAATAACTAGGAATAGCATCGGGAAAAGTGTACGAGAGGGCGTCGGAAAGTTTTTACGTCCGAATATCGTCAGGAAAAGTGTACGAGAGTGAGCCGGACATTTTTACATGCAAATCGTAAAACACAAGTCCGAGCGCGCAAGTACGATCCTGGCCGTCCGTCCGAATACACAATCGCACGTAAAATGGCCCGTACGGAGGCAACGCAGTAGCACACATGCACATGGGTAAACTTATGCCCGTGTACGACCCATACAGCCCCCCCACCCCCCAATATGTCAGCACCGTACACCACCCTGTCCGCACTGTACCCCAGCCCCGCAACTGTACGTGCCGTACCCCCCCATGTACGCGCCTGATGATGAGGTGCTGTGCGCATGTGATGGTGGAGAGGGGGGTCCTGGACACTCTGTAGATTGACATGCTGAGAGATGATACCTGTGCCATGTCCCAGACTACATGCTGAAGCCTTGAGTCCCACTCCCATGCCCTTGCTGGGCTACAGAGCCGGTGGGGAGTATTAGGTTGGTGTGACAGGGCCTGGAAGGTGGGGCAGCGCAGTGTAGGCAGTTGGAGTTGCACACTCAGGATGCAAAGGTGTCGTGTGTGTGCCCAGGGTATGTCTGACAGCAGGCGTTAGATGTGCGGATGGACATAGCTCGGAGTGTGGCTGCTACATCAGACTGTAGTGTGATGTGGGTTATGCAAGGACAGGATGGTGGTGCAATGTGCACCTTGCATGTGCTGATGGTCCAGCCTTTGGCACCGCGTGGCGGCAACAGTGGTATAGACAAGCTGAGGACAGCCAAATGAATGGGTGGAGGGAGGAAGTGAGGAGCATCTTGGAGGCGTGTGTGTTGCCAAATCTGGATACTCTGTGGCCCCTTGCTGCAGGGGCCGCAGCAGCAGGCGGCATCTCCTTGCAAAATGCCAGAATTTGCACACAAAGACTAGGATGTCAGAAGGACAACTGCAACAGGCGCGTGTGTAAAGTAAGGAGTGTCCAGTGTCACATGGCACACCCAGAGACAATGCATGCACAATCACCAAAAAAGCATGACACCAGATCAGGAAACTGAAGGCCGACCTGTGCACAGGAGACACACCCTCAGCAGGTGTTGATGGCCCATTGTGTGGACCAACATGCCAAAACACATACACAACCATGTACGTCATGCCCAATAGGGAGCCTAATCCAAGAGCAACTGCATGCATGTTGCTAAACTACACATGGACTCCTATGCATAATCTTCCACAACTATGCCAGATATGCTGCATGCAAAGTGGCAAGAGACCTGCATTGACAGAGATGAGGCACCTTGGAGTGTGACGAACACCTTTATTACTCAGCCTCACACTAAGGGAAATGCATCAATTGGAACAGACTCACAGGTCATTTGGCTGACCATGTGTGACCTACACTGGACACCCCCTTCAACACACAGATGTGGTAAATCCTACTGAGCTGGCACACAAGTGAAGGGGTTGAGCCTAACACCCCTTGCTGCACACGGAGAGTCTGCAATTCCCCATTGAGCCTCATATGGGGATGTCCCACACTATGTCCACCATTAGCATCCCGTATGTTCCTGAGGGACGTTATACACACATTGATGCCTTCATCAGAATCCACAAACCATTACAGATGACTGTCAGAAAGGGTGACTATCAATTCATGGGAGCCATGCAACACGTCATGTGCCCCATGGTGAGTCGACATGTATGCATGGTAACACAACATGCACAGGAGCAGTCCCCACATATCACAAACACGTACCACCCACAAAATGCCTTGCTGCACTCCTTACCCAAAATGACTGTTCACCATGTCTGTGCATGTAACTCTGATCCAGCACATGTTGCAATACTCATGAGGAATAGCAGGAGGGCAATGATGACATGAGCAGACGACATGAGCAGACGACAGCCGCAAGAACCTGGGGAGGACAGACACACAACAAGTCAGCGAAGAGCTAGTAATCCGCAGACATGTACATGTACTCTACAGGAATGATGTTGTCACCATGCTCTTAAAAAATGTAGTGTCCCAGTTAAAATGTTTTTTGGAATGACATCATCACTTGAATGACACATCAGAACACACCTCCAAGTCACTTAGCACACAGTCAGCTGGACACACACATTGCAACACATGCCACACAAGGCTCAAAACGTGCACACTCAGACACAGGGACTCACCATTATGAGAAGAAGTTGTGGATAAGCTGACTCCGGATGTCCTCATCCTCATCCTCATCCTCACTTGCCCCGTGCCCAAGCCCTTCATCCTCCACGGGTAGATGATCCTGCTCATCCGGATCAAGGATGAGTGGCACGGCCTTCTCCACTGCCATGTTGTGCAGCATGCAGCACACAATGAAGATTTTGCAGACCTTCACTGGGGCATATGGGAGGGCGCCGCCGGTCTTGTGGAGGCACCGGAATCTGCTCTTCAGGAGTCCAAACGTCCTCTCAATCACTCGCCTCGTCTGCCCATGGGTGTCGTTGTACCGGTGTTCTGCGGCTGTTCTGGGGTTGCGGAGAGGCGTCATCAGCCATGGTATGTTGGGATAGCCAGAGTCCCCTACATGAAAACATCATGTGAAGAAGTGGGTCAGGAGATGCCGTACGATACAAAGATAGCGCTAAACACAGGACTAACAGAGTATACCCACCAACAAGACATGCTCGTTCCACGTGCAGCTGCAGCATCATTTCTGGCACCCTGCTACGTCTCATGATGTAGGCATCGTGTGCGGACCCTGGAAAACGGGCACAGACATGGGAAATGGACATTTTAGGCAGACACACCACAAGGGCATTGATAGAGTGATAATGTTTGCGGTTCCGAAAGGCTACCTCCTGTGCCTGTGGTGGTACCAAAGCCACATGTGTCCCATCAATGGCCCAATTACGTGAGGCATCCCTCCCAGGGCATAGAACTCACCCTTGACATGTGTCAACTGCTCACGAGTGGGAAAATGGATGAATTCATCCAGGTGCACCAACATGGCTTCTAAAACATCATGCAGGACACGGCTGAACATTGTCTGGGACATGCCACCAACATCAGCTATGGTCAATTGAAACGTGCCGGTGGCAAAAAAATGTAGGGCTGCCATCACCTTCATCTTGGGGGTCAGAGCTGTAGGAAACCTGTGTTGTGGTTGGAGGTGTGGTTCAAGCCGGCGGGTCAAGTCCTCTATCAACTCTTGCGAGAAGCGGTATCTGCGTATGCAGTCATGTTCACGCATGGCATCCAGGTCTGGAATTCGTCTGGGGAGAGGCGGTGCCCTGCAGAGATTTGGAAGGAATAACGAAGAGTGAGTACATTACCACACCAATGTCACTGAGGTGAGCACATGTTCAACAGCTAATACACATCTGCTGAATACAGAGTCTGGTCTGTGCAATACATCCAGGACACGTAGGCCAGCCAGGTGACACTCCTATGAAGAGCCAGCCACAATAGTTGCATGGCAATGTTGACGTGACATGCCATTGAAATAGCTGTGGGCCAGTGTAAGTGACCAGCCAGACACATTACATGAGTGACAGACATCCACATATCAGCATTTGAAGGATGTTATCTCATACAGACAGCTGGCGAGAGTCTAGACGCACAGGTCACATGTCATCTGAAAAAGGACAGATAACACACATTTCCATGAAGGGGTACATGTCAAAAACTGATGACACAGACATTGAGACAACGCAGATATTGCCTCATGTCAGGAAGTCATCTTCGAACCATCATGACACATGTAACGTGTGAGTCCACATGTGGCATGGAGTGCGTATATGTGTGTCATGCACATATGCACACAGACACATGTTGGATGCTGCAACAGCAGATGGAGTTGACGGAACACCAACAGCAAGCTCATGGGAACACATGACACACACATGACATAGTCACATCGTGGCACGCTGGTAGTCACATGTCAGGTGTAATTATCCGTGTACCTGGCATCAGGGGACAGTTGCGGGTGTTGGTGACTGTGCCATACCAGTGATGCAGTGCTTGACACGTGTGTCCTACATGCACACATGTGCAAAGTGTGAAGGGGAAGTGTGCCACATAGTGCCCCATCACACATGACATATGTAAACAGCTCATCACACATCTATTGTGCCACAGCATGATGAGACATGTGCCACATCACTGCCTGACAAACCTAGGCCCTGCACATGAAGGACTGCACTGACAATGACTTGATGTCCAGCCTTGTGCGAGTCTGACACCTCCATTCCTTTCGTGTGCGCCTCCTATCACCAGTGTAAGCTGTGAAACGCAGTACACATGCTCTGAGGGCGTGTGTACGGGCCATACTCACGCGTGAGTACGCGCCGTACATGCGTGTGTACGTGCCTATCACTATAGTTGTGTTACTGTAGGTCCGAGTGATACGGCACGTACTCACGTGTGTACGGCCCGTACACGCGTGAGTACGTGCCTATCACTATAGTTGTGTTACTGTAGGTCCGAGTGATACGGCACATACTCACGAGTGTACGGCCCATACACGCGTGAGTACGTGCCTATCACTATAGTTGTGTTACTGTAGGTCCGAGTGATACGGCACGTACTCACACATGTACGGCCCATACACGCGTGAGTACGTGCCTGTCACTATAGTTGGGGTACCTTAGGCCCTAGTGATACGGCACGTACTCATGCATGTACGGTTCGTACACGCGTGAGTACATGCCTATCACTATAGTTGTGTTACTGTAGGTCTGAGTGATACGGCACGTACTCACGCGTGTACGGCCCATACACGCGTGAGTACGTGCCAATCACTATAGTTGTGTTACCGTGGGCCCTAGTGATACGGCACGTACTCACGCGTGTACGGCCCGTACACGCGTGAGTATGTGCCTATCACTATAGTTGTGTTACTGTAGGTCTGAGTGATACGGCACATACTCACGTGTGTACGGCCCATACACGCATGAGTACGTGCCTATCACTATAGTTGTGTTACCGTAGGCCCTAGTGATACGGCACGTACTCACGCATGTATGGCACGTACACGCGTGAGTACGGCCTGTATCACTGTAGTGATGGTGCCCTAGGGGTACGTGTGAAACGTACCTGTGTGGGGATTTAAGAATTACAATGGGGACACATGAGGGACAAGTATTAGGGCCTAAATGCATGCTGGTTGTCATGGATACCAAGTTTCAAGTTCAAAATTTAACATCATGTGGTCTGGAAAAAGCAGTTGGCCACATTATACATTGTTGCAAAGTGGTTGTTGACTTGAAACGATGCTGCAAATTCGAAAGATGCTAAGGCTGTCACTGGTGTATGTTTAAAGGGATTGGAGGAAACGTAGGATGCAAATGAGTCTGACCAATCACTCTGTACTCCTGTAATTGAAATAGGCCAGCAAGGCAGTTATAAGGCAGGCAGAACCCATGGGAGGGCACTTGCCTGCACAACATGTCAGTCGATACCACTGCTGCTGTATTGTCTCCCTCTGGCACCATGTCAAGGACTGTGGAGAGGGCCCAGCCTTTCACCCAGGAGGAGAATGAGGCCCTGCTGGATGTGATCCTCCCACGGTACCCCATGCTGTATGGTCGACCAGGAGAGCAGGTGAGTGCTAAATCCACTACCGTTGCCTGTGCACCTTTTTTGTGTATGTCACTTCTGGCATTGTGTCCAGGTGTGACAGACATGCAATGTTGGTTGGAGTGGGTCCCAGGGGGGGTCGATGGCTTATGTCTCTCAAGCAGGGCTTGATGTAGTTCATGGTGGCACTCCTCACTTGCATTGTGCCTACTGTGACATTCACTGCATAGTGCATAGCACATTCAGCCAGCCTGATCCTCTTGGGCATTCTTGTTCTATTGTCCTGCGGTGATTCAGTGGTCACCCCGGTGTGACAGGTGACTGCACCCACAGATGTGTGTGAGAGATGAGTGGAGCTGTGGTGAGAGTGGTGAGAGCGTCCAAATGATGTGTACGCCCCCTGGACATTGATGTGTGTGAATGTTTCTTGTCATGTGGGTGAGTGTCTATGTGGAGTGTTGCACCACAGCTGCATGGAGGAGGCAACTGCTCAATCCATCTGATGTGAGAAGTAAGCCGTGCTGCGTGTCTGACTTGCTGAGCTAGCCCCACACCTGTGACCCTCCCCTGGCAAGTGGCACATGTGCAGAGTGAGGTTTGCATCCGCTGTTGCCAATGGCAGATGATTGATGTGTGCCTGTGTGTGTCTGTGTACTCTGCTGAGGTTTCGTCAGTGGTCTGGGGCATGTGACTGCTTTGCGGTGCTGTCCATCAGCCTTGTGTTGCTTGGGATGCACAGTGTGTGCCATGATCAGGGATTGTTTCGCACACCTCATGCCACCTGTGTACTTACTATGCCATGTAGTGCATTGGTGCGTCCACAGTGGAAAAAGTCCCTATGACTAAGGTGCTATTATTTGCCACCATACTATGCCCTGTTCAACAAATCAAAGATGTTCAAATGTGTGTCTCTGTGACATGGTGCAGGTGCAGTGATGTTGTCCCACTTTGTCATCCACACAGGTAACCGCCTACCACAAGGGGAAGATCTGGAAGGATGCCGTCAAGGCCGTGCAATCGGTGGAGGGTCGCAGTCGGCTCCTGCCACAAGTGAGGAAGAGATGGCAGGACATCCGGTGCTGGACCCGGAGGATCGCCCGGGTCATGCTGAAGGAGGAGGCTCCTTGCAAGCATGGCGGGCGCCGGCGCCTGACCCACCAGATGAAGCGTGTCCTGGCGGTGGTCTTCCCTGACCTGGATAGGCGGATACAGGAGTTACAGCAGCAGGAAGGGGGTAGGTACATTTGTGTTTGTTTTGTGTCACCAGCTTTTGTAGCTGCTCAGTCGCCTGGATACACTGCCAGGGTATATATGTGTAGTGCATATCCTGTTCCCCCAAGTCAACCTGTGCTGTTCTTCCTCCCTTCCCCTCCTTGACATGTGTTACCTGGTCTGTGTGTTATCACTATTGCACATGGTCATCTAGGCTGCCAGTTAATCAAGGTGCACACTGCTTTCAGCATCATGTGTGGGGGTGGTCTGCCTGTGCCCTGTCCTGTTCAGTCATTTGGGGGTGCATAATTGTTGACACTGATGCTGAGTCTCAACATAGGAGTGTGAGGTTTCAAATGAACAGACTTGCAGCATGCATTACCAATGTTGTGGCCTCAGACATGATGTGCATGAGTGGGATATATGCATAGTGCCAGGACAGTTGCTCCTGTTACAGTCAGCTCATTCCTGGACCATGGAGCAGTGTGCCCACTACAGTCCCCTAACACAGCCTGCCCTCCTACTCATGTGTGTCATCCAACACTGTGCACATTCACTGTGGGTTCAGCATGGCTCTGCCTCTGTGGCATTGTTCCCTGGCCTAGGTAGTATTTTTCACATGTGTGATACATTTGTCCACTGGACAGGGATACACCAGTTTGCTTGTGCATACTCACACTGGGCAGTGCCTGTGTGGCTATTCACAACAATCTGTTGATGTTTGTTTGTGACCAATATGTTTTGGCAGCCCTACAAGGTGATGTCATGTTAATGAAGCTAGTTTTCAAACACAGTTATTGTAACCCTGAATAAGAGGTGTCACTTCTTGATCGGTATCAGTCACATTGACTTAGGTATGGGTGGGTGTGTGCGGGAGGGGCGTACATGTTCAACCCTGATGTTTCATTGCCAGTTCTGACTTGTGTGTGATGATTCGCAGTACAGAAAGTCATCGTGCAGTGCACCCGTGATGTTGGCCAGTGCTTAATGTTCGTGCTTCGTAGCCTGTGTCAGTTTTTGACAATCATGTATCCTGCTTGTACATTTTTGGCACCTGTGTGTGGTTCAGATGCTACACAGTTGTGACTTTGTGTGCTGACATCTGTGGGTACATTCTGGCTTGCCATGAGGGGGAACCCACAGTACAGCTAGGCTTTTTTGCTAAACAATTGCAGGCCCATTAGCTTATGCATTGTCCTGGGTGTGGACATGTGTGCCACTCCAGATGACAGTCAGTAGGTCATATGTGTAGCCAACTGTGTGATCAGGTGATGAATAGCCATGTGACAAATTACATTATTCAAGTAGTTACTCAGAGAAAATGTCCATTGGCACTCAGTACACCTATCAACATGTCTCAATGTTTCATATGCTTGACCTTGTTGTTTTGTTGTGTAGGACAATGATGTGCCTGCATGACAGATGTCTCCCAAGGAAGTGCACAAGACACCACCTTTACACTTTCCAGGGACACGCTGGCACATTTTAAAGTAAGGCACAGTTTGAACAAAACTTGTTTGGAGTTCATACATATACATGTTCCCACAGTGTGGAAGCATTTGGGTTAGTCCTTGGTTGTTGCTGATACCAACTTACGAGTGTCAAGTCATCCAGACCACCATGGTGCCATGTGTATGTACTTACTGATACACCATTTCTGCCTAACAGTGGCTGATTTGAATGAGTCTGGCAGCTCAGACAATGACTGTGTACATGTAGTTTGGTGTGCACCTCCTTGTGTGACTTCTGCTATACAGACACATGTGTGTTGTGTTCACAGAGTGCCACATTCACACATTCTAGACATGTCCATTGTGTATAGGGTTGTGATTCTCCAGGAGTCACAATGTATTTCTTTGGGGTGTCAAAAGTACTCACAGGTCTCTGAGTGTGGGGACACCTTCTGCATTGGCATGTGGTATTTGGCCTTGGGTGCGACAATGCTGTTTGGTTCACAGTAAACAAGAGGTGGCATGCCTTCATAGTCTTGCTGTGCTCAACTGATCCCAGACACTAGCTTCTCATGATCTTGTGATTTCAAGTTATTTGCTGTTGTGTCCTAATTTTCATTGTTTCCAAGTGGCATGGTGGGTCAACCAACTGGGGAGTGCAGGGCTTACATATGTGGGGAGTATTCTAGATGATACTCATGTTGCCTTTCCTGATATGCACTGTTGCCTATTTTGTTTGGAATCATGTGTCAGATGTATACAGGTGACGATTTTTTCCTGTCTCTTCACCTTGCCCACAGCATCATCGGAGGACACCGAGGGAGACACCGGCACGGATGTGGAGGAGGGATCGAGCAGTGGTGCCACCACTGCTGAGGAGTCGGCGGACCCAAGTGGCACCGAGGGCCAGGGGAGTGAGGCGGAGGACCTGCCCAGTACCAACACTGACTACGAGGCTGATGGGTCCGAGGCTGAACTCCCTGAGGGGGCGGAGGCTGCTCCAACAGCTGGCAGCAGCACTCCATCCGTACCCGCCCCCTCCATTCCCATCACCGCCCTCCCACTTGCTCTGGTCCCTTCTGTCCATGCTAGGCCACACCGTGTCTCCTTCGTGCCAGGCACTGCACCCCCTGCCCAGTCCCCCCTGCTGCCCTCACTGCCGAGTCTGTGGACATTCAGCGGCAGTTGCAAGTTGGGCAGACATCGATCCTGACTGTCCTCCATGGCCACACCAGACTGCTGACCCAGATGGTGTCGTACATGGAGGGCATGTCATCAGCGATGTCTGACCAACGGATGTTGCTGAGGTCCCTGGACTCGTCACCGACGGCAGTAGTGAGTCACCTGCAGCGCTGCGTCTCCCACCTACCCCTGCCCCATCCACAAGTCCCACACCCATGCCTGTCCCAAGCACACCAAGACATCCACACACACGCACCCCACCAGACACAAGCAGCACACCACCACGTAAGGGCAAGCGCACACCTCCTGACACGCACACTCAGGGGGAAGCAGGCACACCCACTGGGTCTGGGGCACACAGGCAGGCACGCAGCCACAGTCCTCGTCCACATGACTCACCCCCCAGTCCCTCCGATGTCACTCCCCTTGGCTCCCCTGCCCCAGATTCGGAAAAGGAGGCCTACTTTGCTGGGCTGGGCCTCAGCCCCACTAGTTCACCTGGCTGGAAACGGTCAAGGCACTCCACGGGTAGGGGAGTTAAGTCCCCCAGCCTGCCCACCACCTCCCCCAGTAGCGCTGCAACCCATCCCTCCGAACCCCCCCTCCTTGGGGCCTGTTGTTTCTCCGGGTACAGGGGAGACGCTCGAAGAACTGGCAGAAGTGTGCAGCGCCGAGCTCACCTCCACCTTTGGGGCTGCCCCACCCCCTGTGGTGGAGTCGTCCGTCCCCACACCCACCACACCTCCCCTTCCCCCTCCTGTCCCTGCGGTGCCTGGTCCTTCCCCACATGATGCCCCCCCCCCCCCAGTCGATGACACAGAGTCTCCTGATGTGCAGACAAGCTAGGGGACACGCATGGCCATGTGTCCCCCCCCAAGGACTGATGATATGGACTGGCCATTGGCCTTTGTGAATAGTCTCGTTTACACATTATTATTCTCATGCTGAATAAAGCATTTTCTATTTTCGTTAGAAAAGTCTTGCATTTCAGGTATTGATGTTGATGCTGATGCTACAGAGTTGGAGTTGTGGGCATGTGTTTCAGGGAAATGTTGTAGTCTGCTGCTCATGGGGTGGAACCTGGTATCTGCGTGCCATCACAAGGTCTCTGCATAGATTCTTTGTCGTGTATGCACTTTGTGTTTGGAGACATTGTCCCAAGGAGTGTTCCTTCCTCTGTGGCACCTGACATCTTCCCTGCAGAGAGTTGCACAATTGTTGTGTTGACCTGTGTCTATATTTCCTTTGTTGGTGATGGATCCCTTCAACTCTGGCCATGCATGCTCAGCAATGTCTCCGGCTGCATCGTCTGTGCCATCCTTGGTACTCACTGTACTTGTGTATAGAGTATTTTGCCATGCCTTCATGGAGAAATTGTCCCTTTTCCTCACAATGCATGTGTGTAATCCCAGCCTAGCACACATATGGTACTTGTTCTGCTGGGTATTTGAACACCTGACTCCCAATTGTGGGCATTGTATCTGTGGGAACTCCACCCTATTCCTATCAGTCCTGGGATGTGCGTGACAGTGTGTGTTCTCTTTGGCTCTCTTAGTTTAGTAGACAGTGACATGACTATACAGTCTTGTGGCATGATCTCAGTGTGTATATTGTGCTGCATCTGCCAGGAGTGGGTATGCATGTGTTATTTGTCCTCACTCCCACATGTGGTGTGTCATGCAGTGGGGCAAAGACATCCATCCTCTTGGGAGTGGGACACTGCTGTCAGTGATGTGTTGTTATGGCACTATCATCATTGTCCAAAGTTAGGGATGCGTACATACACCCATGGAGTTGTGGTCATCTGATAATGATGTACACCCCCCCATGTCTCTGTCCACTGCTGGGAGTCCTCTGCACCCACTCATATATGTCTGCCCACTGTTGGGAGTCCTCTGCACACACACCCATGTCTCTGTCTACTGCTGGGAGTCCTCTGCACCCACCCCCATGTCTGTGTCCACTGCTGGTGTTGATATGCACCCACCCCCATGTCTCTGTCCACTGTTGGGAGTCCTCTGCACCCACCCCCATGTCTCTGTCCACTGCTGGGAGTCCTCTGCACCCACCCCCATGTCTCTGTCCACTGCTGGTAGTCTTCTGCACCCACCCCCATGTCTGTGTCCACTGCTGGTATTCCTCTGCACCCACCCCCATGTCTCTGTCCACTGCTGGGAGTCCTCTGAACCCACCCCCATGTCTCTGTCCACTGCTGGGAGTCCTCTGCACCCCCCCCTGTCTCTGTCCACTGCTGGTGTTGATATACACCCACCCCTATGTCTCTGTCCACTGCTGGGAGTCCTCTGCACCCACCCCCATGTCTCTGTCCACTTCTGGTAGTCCTCTGCACCCACCCCATGTCTCTGTCCACTGCTGGGAGTCCTCTGCACCCACCCCCATGTCTCTGTCCACTGCTGGAGTTGATATGCACCAACCCCCATGTCTCTGTCCACTGCTGGGAGTCCTCTGCACCCACCCCCATGTCTGTGTCCACTGCTGGTATTCCTCTGCACCCACCCCCATGTCTCTGTCCACTGCTGGGAGTCCTCTGCACCCACCCCCACGTCTCTGTCCACTGCTGGGAGTACTCTGCACCCACCCCCATGTCTCTGTCCACTTCTGGGAGTCCTCTGCACCCACCCCCATGACTCTGTCCACTGCTGGGAGTCCTCTGCACCCACCCCCATGTCTGTGTCCACTGCTGGTATTCCTCTGCACCCACCCCCATGTCTCTGTCCACTGCTGGGAGTGATGGGCACCCACCCCTCACATGTCCCTGTCCACTGCTGGTATTCCTCTGCACCCACCCCCATGTCTGTGTCCACTGCTGGTATTCCTCTGCACCCACCCCATGTATCTGTCCACTGCTGGGAGTGATGGGCACCCACCCCTCACATGTCCCTGTCCACTGCTGGTATTCCTCTGCACCCACCCCCATGTCTGTGTCCACTGCTGGTATTCCTCTGCACCCAGCCCCATGTCTTTGTCCACTGCTGGTATTCCTCTGCACCCACCCCCATGTCCCTGTCCACTGCTGGGAGTCCTCTGCACCCACCCACCCACCCACTTGCGCCCTTGCTGTGGTACACTGCTGTTCTGGGCATACACCACCCCCAATTTACAGCTGATGTGCTGCACCAAGCCGTACACCTACATCCGTGGCGTGTGTACGCCTTGTATCCATCATGTAATGGGGCTGAAGGGGTACGGGTGGTACGGCCCATACCCATGCTCTGAGGGCGTGGGTACGGGCCGTACCACCATTGTGGCGGTGCCGTAGGGGTACGCGTGGTACAGCCCGTACCCATGCTCTGGGGGCGTTGGTACGGGCCGTACCACCATTGTTGCGGTGCCGTAGGGATACGCGTGGTACGGCCCATACCCATGCTCTGGGGGTGTGGTTACGGGCCATACCACCATAGTGGTGGTGCCATAGGGGTACGTGTGGTATGGCCCGTACCCAGGCTCTGGGAGGCGTGGGTATGGGCCGTACCACCATTGTGGCGGTGACGTAGGGGTACGCGTGGTACGGCCGGTACCCACGCCCCCCAGAGTGTGGGTACTGGCAGTACCACCATTGTGGCGGTGACGTAGGGGTACGCGTGGTACGGGCCATACCCATGCTCTGGGGGCGTGGGTATGGGCTGTACCACCATTGTAGTGGTGACAGGTACAAGTCGACGTCCACTTCCGTTGTGGAGGTAGGTAGGGATTGGTGGACACGCCCCCCCCAGTGACCAGAGCCTGGAGGTCATTTCTGTGCAGGACATATGTATATTTGTAATTGGGTGGGGGTAATGTTTCCTGCCCCAGCCCCCCCACCCCCCTTTACCCCTGGGTGTTGTTCTGACCTTCTGCGGCGTCTGCGGTGGTTTCTGAACACGAGGTCATAGGCTATGAGGGCCGGGATGACGCGTAGGTTGGGGTCCAACGCTGTCCGTCACGTACCGGTGCTCCTTCTTTGCGTCGTCCTCAATTTCCCAGGAGTTTTTGGCTGCCGTAAAAAAATAGCGGTGCGGAGTGACGTAGGCACGGATCGTACTTGCTGGTCCGTAAAACGCTGCCTGACTCCGTCCGGACATCGCGTACGCGCTGTCCAGATTCAGATTTGTATGTATTTTTTTGCCGGTCGGTCTTTTGTACGACTCGTACGGAAATGGCATTTCTGTGCGAATCGTACTTGCGACTTTGTAAGGTGTTTTTTCCGGGTACGAGTCGGACGGAGAAAACGCTCCTTACGACCATTTGTACCCGGGTTTTACAGGATCGGAATCGGCACCTAAATGTTTTTCTGCTCCTGATGGTAGACACCTGTCTCACACTGCAGATTTTTTGATGCCATATTAACTAAATCATGCAGCATTGGAGTAAATATGCAGCAATTTTGTAGCAATCTGGTTTTAGCCAAAACATTTCTTATAATTTTTCTTGCAGTTTAATCTTCTTTTTGGAATCTGGACATATCCTCTTTTGGGTCACAAATGTAATAAAAATTAAGTTTCCTATTCTTTGTTTGACCTTGGTGTCTTTCCTATAGTATTGTCCTAGGGGCATTTCGAATAGAGACACTAGACCCGACTATTGTGGCTAAGGTTGATCATCTTTTCTGATGCTAATAACTTAATAGCATGTGGACACCACATAGGAGGAATTAATTGATTTCCATGTGGTTTGATGGTGGCACTTACAACTGTCAGGTGACATAGCTGTATTTGTTGTTATGACCCAAGATGTTTTGACCATATTATATTTATTTACAGGTCTTGGAAAAGTGGATTTCCTTAGCAATTTTGGTGACCACTTTTATTGCATGTTTATCATTTATTTTTGCACTAGTTAGCACTACGGCAGTGCATAGGATAGTGATTGAGTGTCGGTTTTGATGAATGACACCACACCTTTGACAAAGGTAACTTGAAGGCAGAAACAAGTTAACCAAAGACCACTGGGTTTTCAGTGTTGGGCAAACTTTTCCCTGATCACTCGCTTTGCGTATTTTTAATCCTACCCCAACAGACAGAAATAAGGACTAATATCTGTCATGGCGCTAGTTTTAACTCACTTTCTTTCATTTCATTACACTTTATTTTTCTACCCTCTGCACCACGCAGCCAGCCTATTGACTCACATAGGGTTGCATCAAAAAATCAAAGAGCTCCTCCTAATTATTTTAAGAGTTGTAGCCCACACCACAACTTTTTGTTGTGGTGTGAGAAGAAACTCTATGATGAAGCATGCCACCATTGGTGGGTGAGGGTTTTCATCCTAAAAAGGAAATAATCCTCTACATCTTTGAAAACATACCATTCCTTTAGTCTCCTATTCAGACCCTGTTATTTAAGTGTGGTGCTGATTTTTTGTTTTGGGAGAAAATACCAATGGTCTTAAAATCTCTCTCCGTCCTTTTTGTGTTTTTGATTTGGTCTTAAAGTAAGCCTGCAGCTTGGTCTCTACATAGTCAGAGCTGTCCCTTTCAGACAAGTGCCATGTATTAAGGCACCACATGGGTCGCCTACCAGACTCTGAGAATCCCATATGCAAAAGAAGGGGTGCATGGTCGTATATCCACCGTGGAAGGATGTCGATCAGGGACATCTGCAGAACATCTGTGGCCAGAAGGAGCAGATGGCCAATGCACGACTATGTCTTATGGGATGCTGAGGCGTGGGTAAGTAATGTGAGGGTGCCACATCCTCCATGCATCGCACATCCCAAGTGAGTCAATACATGCCCTAAGCTGGTGGGAGCAAGACTGACGCCCCACCCTCGTGGAGCCTGTAGTGTCAAGCGCTGAAACAGGGACCGCATTGAAATCCTCCCCAATAATGGTGGTGCCTGGTGGTTAGCCTAGCAGAATTGGTGGTTTGGTACGTAGATCTACATAAAGGTGAATTATTTACCTTTGACAAGCTCCTCCACCCGTATGTATCTCTCATGGGGGCCCAAGTGGGGACTGGTCACCAAAAGAGGGAAACCCCTGTTGAGGAGAATTGCCACACCATGTGACCCCCTGGTGAACCCAGAGTGGTAAACCCTGGCGTAGCTATAGTGCCAAAGGAATTGAAAGTGTTCCACCAGCAAGTGGTCTCATGACACAGGAGAACGACAAGCTCGAAGTGCCTAGTGTACCGGAATATGGGCGTGCGCTTGACACAGTCCAACAGGCTATTTATATTCCAGGACAGAATCCTAACCTTCATGACAGAAATGACTGGTTAATTGCAGGACAGCCAGCGCCAGAAAGGCACCATGGGGATACACCAACAACATGGTGGTCCCGGTTTCACGTACTCTTATTGCCTGTTTTTTGGGTGTCCTCCCTCTTAGATTGTTTGTCTGGTGAATTCTGGAATGAGTATCAGTATACTGATACTTAGCAGGTTGTTAAATAGTATCATGGTTACATAAACTGTAACATTTCTCAGTGGGCTCCGGTTCCCAAGATCCACCCCATGTTTTTGGTCTTTCATTATTTTTTTGTTTACCCAAGAATTTTTGTAGAAGACTCTGCCGGTTTGGTATTATTCCTTGTTAATTACCCTCAAGCTGTGGGTTATTTGGTCTGGCTGCCAAATAATCTCGACCTATAGAAGTATAGGTTTCAGCAATAAAGGTAGTACGCACTCCTGATCAGAACTAGCGCATGGTGCTGGCATACCACCAGTGCTGCTGCTTCCCCTTTTAGGTTCCTTTAAATAATTGAGGAAACTGTTGCAAAGTTGCCAGATAATTGTATCCCCAAGTCCAGGACAGGGGCTACCCCTTATTCATTTTGTATCTGTTTTAGCACTTCAGGTAAATTACAAATTAATGGTGTCCATGTGTGATGGTATATATTGCAGCAAAGACTGCGTACCAAATAGCACAATCCTCCACTGGGCACACCATATCAAGTGGTTGGCACATTGTGAGAATTCTGTGTGGGTCTTGAGGTTATGTTTAGGTAAACACTGCTTCAAGTTGATTTTTATTTTACGTCCAATCCAAAACAGAATTAGCTCTCATCTGGAGAGAACCTTACCCATAATTGTGCTATTTGATATAGGATTTATTGCAGGCACAGCTAACTGCGGTTGCACAGCTTGATCAGCCCTTGCTGGGGTTGCCGTTATTGTGTGCATTACAAATTGTGCTAAGCGACTATAGCATCTAATTAGGCCATTATACAAAACACTTAGGTCTGTAAGAGTTAATGGTTGTAAATTCTGCATGGTATACAGCCTGCTAAGACTGGCCATGTTGCCCCTCACTGATGAGCGGACCCAGTCATACATCATTTAGTGTATGTCATCTTGGAACCAATTGTGATGTTCCTAAAATGTTAATGGTATTTCTAAATCTTGATATGCTCTGTATGCACTGGGTATAGCAACTGGTGCATAGTTGTGAAATGTTTGTGTATTTCTATTAAGTTCATGTTGAATGACCCTTGAGTAAGTTACCTCTGTTTTGTATGCTTCGTGGGCCTCAAGCACAAAGGGAACATCTCCCCCTGTGGAAGGGAGTCCCTGTTGTTCTAATAATGCTGTGAGAGCAGATCAGTAGTTAACGGGAATGTTAACTACCTGTGTCATTTTAGTGAATCGAATTCAGAGAAAGTAAATACATATAAAGGGGTAACCCTTTTAAAGGTTCAAGCTTGAACAGCCTACAGACAATTATAGGAATTTCCTAAAAAAGCTGAGGCGGATTTATAATTCCCGAATATCACGGATGTCTCTGTACAAGATGATTAGGGGACTTTGGGCACACAAAAGTACTACTCAGGAGACCCATGCAATAAGTACCTGACCTAGAACATTAATGGAGCCATGCTATACGGTCCCTACGAATCCAGTAGAACTGTGAATCTAGACCACATAGACTTCAAATATTGGAACTCGGGACACGAGTAAAAGAGAATTTTGGCCAGGTTCCTAGCTAGCTCATAGTGCCCCATATAGGCTCCTAACCATACCAGGGTGACAGATGGTATCAGCAACCTCAAATATGAACAATCTATAATTCTCCAAGGAATCCTGGAAACAGATCAACCTTTCACTGGTTCATTCCTTCATGACTAGGGTAACAAAAGAAAGGTACGAATTGAAGTTTTAAAACATTTATTAAAATAATCACATTTTACAGAAAAAGAGTGTGCTGTAATTATCAGGCAGAAGAAACATAGCATTGCAATCAACGGTACAAGAATGGTGAAAAAGATGAACAGTTCAATCATTATAGCGTTACTATGATTATAGTGTGTTATACTCCTACCTAGCGCTACTTACACAATCAAGAGCATAGTGAGAGTACCCTTTTGCCAGATCCCCTGGGATAGCCTAACCCCCTCATACTTGAGTGTGATAAATATGGAAGCCAGCCTATGTAGAACAGTGTTTTGTTCATAGCAGGGTATGGGTAAAAGTCAGTAGGACTGCATTTCAGTCACAGCGGGTTCCATCCAGGAATCTAAGCCAAAGTGCTCCTCTTCTAATCATCTTACACAGCTGGTTTATACAATCAATGCACTGGTCTAATTGCACTGTGTCAGAGGTGCAATGCTGATGCAATGGTAAGTCTAGAGCAGAAGAGATGTCTCTAGCCAGACAAGGGTATTTCGCTCCATGTGTTTCTAGCCTTGAACAGAGTGGACAAATAAACATTATACTGGTGCTTGCAAAGAAATGAACAACAAGTATAATGAATCTCAATGCAAATGCAAAGCATGTTTAAAGTCACAAACAGAAAAACGATGCAAAGCAAAAAACGTCGAGCAAAAATGAAGACTGGGCATGGGCCCTGTCATGCCTTACAACAAGTGGACTCCAATAAGCACAAAGGTAGGGTAGATGGACTGGGCAGCTGTGACTTGAAGACTGTAGAGAAAACCAAATATAATACAACATAGCTCCCTGAACCCCCAACTCCCCCCCAAACTTCTACTCCAAAGTATCTGTTGCCCTATGCCAAAGCATAAGAACAGCCTCAACAAAACACACAACTGAACATAAAAGACCTCCTTGATTGCAGAATCATAGACCAACCGAACATGTGTGACAATGTATCAGTCAATCAACCAATCAATCAAAGTAAGCTTTATTCTGTTTTTGAAAGTCAAATTCATAAAAGCAAAGCACCATAAAGTAAAAGATAAGTTAAAATCCAGTCATTGACAAATACAGATAAAAATGTACATACAATAGAAAAGCATAAAATAAAAATCAAGATGAGTAGACACAATAATACAGTACATCTTAAAAAGAGGTTACCACCTCTAATCTCATGGAGTGCCTACTAACAACCATTTCTCCGAATTACAGTGACTTTCAGAAAGCTAAGTACATTTAGAATGACAACTCCTAGGAGCAACTGTAAATACATAACTGATGGTCAGACTTGAGAGAAGTTTGCCCTAGCAATAATATACACCTTCCAGGGCATTTCATAAAAATTACAGAACATTTTCAAATGCAGGTTATCCTGTGGAGACCTATTGTTGCAGCCGCAGGATGAAAGCTTGTGACCTCTATTTAAACCTCGAAGATAGGCTAGCAGAAAGGACAATACGTCCAGCTGGAACCTAGTTAATTAAAAGCGATCCTACCTACTTTAAACAAAAAGGAGGTATGGCTCTGTGGTTGGCACAGTTTTCATCATGATAGATCATTGGCCACAGGGCTTTCCATAGGGCAGACCTTTCTCTAGCCATAAACAGCTGCCTAAAGAAGTATTCTTTGACCCCTTTGCAGTCAGCTTCACAAATCCCATTTGGGATACTATATAAGTCTCTTCTGCCTAGATTCTAAAAGGAGTCCCTGATGTACTTAAGCCACAAAATAAGTAAGTAAGTAATCAAGGAGAAAAGTTACAAGTTGATACTTGGGGGGGAAGCTTACTTATTAGGAAGTAATGCCCTCACATCCCTGTGAAGGTGTCGTGCTTCATCATTGGTCGTTTTGCTCCTTGTGGGGTCATTGTTGTAATACTCCACGGTCCCTGCAAGAGGGCTCTTTAGTGGAGATCTTTTTGTAGAACACTGTAAAGGTGAGTGCAGGTGTGTGGAACAAGTGAATCGGTGGGTTAAAAATATCACGGAGGTACCCTGAGGTTGAGTTTAATTCCTGGATCCCCCTGGTAAGGTTAAAAGCAATATCTAAACTCTTAATTCTCAATAATGAGGAAACACAATTTAGTGGCGAGTGCAAGTGGTGTGGGTCGACATGTTTCACGTCCTAATGGTCAGGAAGAATCCATGGCGTTTCATAAGGACTGGGTGGTGGTTTACTGAAAAAGAAGAAAATCTATCCCTCCCCAGACTAAGGGATGAGAGAATCACCTTTGCCAACCAAGACCATATGTCCTTCATTGACCATTCCATCCCTTTATTGTGCTTCAATGACTCAGAGTCAATATAACTCTGCTCTTGCGGTTGTACTTTGTTAAAAAATAATTATTATTATTTAGAAGGCAAATCTGGCATCTAAAATGTACAATTTATTTTCTAGCCACACAGACCACCAGTGCCAGGGCATAGGAGGCAGCCCAAGAGGGGTTGTGAGGTGGGGTCCCAGTGGTGGCAGTGACGGATGGTGGTGAGTCACAATTTGCTTATTGAAAAATTAAGTATTATCTATTTGTTAATCAAGGTAGATATCCCATCCATCCATCCATCCAGCATTTCACCAACCGTGATCTAACTGCAGCATGCTTCAATTCGGCACACATTGTTAGCAGTGCAAGGTGCGTCTGCTCCAGTTAATGCAGCACTATGAAGTTTTCAATGCATTACAAACAAAAAACAAAGGACCAGATGTACGACCATTCTGTTTAGCGAGTCGCAAATTGCACAGAATTGCGACTCGCAATTTGCGACTCGCGACACTGAATGCACAATAGTGTCTCAGACACTGTTTGCGATTCCCAATGGGGTCGCAAATTTCATGCCTCATCAATATTCATGAGGCAAGCGCAATTTGTGACCCCATTAGAAATGGCTAGCACTCACAGGGATGGTGGCCTGCTGGGATCAGCAGACTACCATGTCTGTGACTGCTTTTTCAATGAAGCAGTTTTTTTCTAAATACAGCATGTTTTCCTTAAAGAAAACAGGATGCATTTAAAAAAGGAAAATTAAACTTTTCAGTTTAATTTTTTAGGGGGCAAGCAGTGGCCTGCTCCTAAAAAATATGTTCACACCCATTCACAAAGGGGAAGGGGTCCCCAGGGGACCCTTTCCCAGTTGCAAGGGGTTTACTGCCTACTTGAAGTAGGTGGTAAACTGCGATTGTTTTGCGACCGCATTTGCGGTCGCAAAACAATCATACATTGTTGTTAGACTCACTATCAGGAAGGGACGCCCTTTGAACGCCCCTTCCTAATACCAAGTCGCAAACCATATTTCGCAAGTCACTAATCGGTTAATGACTTGCAAAATATAGTTTGTGAATGGGGCAGACCAATTTTGCTGTCGCAAACGGACTGAATTCCCGTTTGTGACAAAAAAAGGTCATACATCTACCCCAAAGTGTGTTTCCCAGTGCCCACTCAGTCACCTCCTACTAGTACTTCACTCCATTATGCCTTCCTAAGTTCTGTCCCAAAGTTATGTACCAAAAAAATTAAATATCCAGTCTTGACATCTGCATCACTTTTCGGGCAAAGTGATATATATGGCTTCAGTAACGGATTTATGCCTGTTCAAATTTTTCCCTTTTGTCATTCATCAACTACAGTGACTGACTAAGCCAAAGCTTAGCACATGAAGATCAGAGACGCCCTCCTTTTCTATAGCAAAAGCTCTACCTAGTCCAATCCCTCTAACTTACACTGCAGTTGAGTAACTTTCCCTATTGCCAAGTGAAGGTATTTCTTGAAAACAATTTGTGGTGGAGGGCGAGGCCAGGGAGTAAAGTGGGACTAAGTGCTTGATTTAGGGTTTAGTGGATGGGATACTCTGTGATGAATGTGCCAAATAAAATCTGTATCTTGTTCTTTTCCATAAACCGCAGTGCATCATTTTTTCTACTGTCTGCTTAAGGCAGACAGGATATATGCGTATCATATGTGACGTGTGTGACGTGGTATTACTATTATTGGTCTGCCTCTTTGGAGTCAGTTACTAACTAAATTAGTTCACTTCACTCCATAGGTTTTTTACATGAATAGACGAAGCGATGGCTGCGACCTCTCTCAATCTTCCAAAATCTTATTGCAGTGTTTCCCAAGGTACCTTCTTAATGGTGGTGGACGTAGTAGCAGGCTGCTGTGCTGACAGGGAATACATCACAAGCGAGGTCCCACTCCCACCTAAGTGAACTTCAACTGCAGAATTCATCAGGAGTATCCCTTACAGGCAACAAGAAAGAAAACACAGAGTAAGTGAGTTATTTATTTATATCATAACTTATCAAAGAATGAGACCAGACTACCACCATGACATAAACACCTGATAATATAACAACATCTAGCAGTGGTAACTTCTTCTGAGCAATGGGGAGCGAGTATTTAATTTTTTTAAATAACAAAAACTAAACTTAAGGAATCCTCAAGTCTGGATAAGTGAACTCAGGACAAGGTTAAGCATTTACACAACACACGGCCTGAATGGTATTATATAAGGAAATTGTGGTCACTTTTACGCGTGGGTCGATAAGTGGGGCTGGCGTGGGCTATTGCTCAGGTAACAGGAGATCCCGCAGCAAATTGGTGTCACTTTCACCACCACCCCTCCCGAAAGTGTACGATTCATTTATGGTGTAAATTCATAAGTCACACTTCAATCTACATCACACAGCCTGGGGAAGAGGGTTAGGGATTTGATGAATGGATAGGAACAGTTAGATGGGGAAAGGCGTGACAAAGATAACCACTAGACAACAACAATATTCATCAGGTAGATGAGCAGCACATCATCATAGTCAAATCTGTTGTGAAAGGAAATTAAGGAATGACAATTCAATTAAATTCATTGCAACCAGTCTTTTAGCCCCAGAGACCACAGTTATAATATGTCTAAATGTTCTGTCATCTAGGTTTGTTAAAAGAAAAATTATGCTGTATGTAAAAGCTAAATTGGGCAGTGCATCTTTATTATTCTCAGAAAGTCTATCTTCTTGGGTAACTAGCTGAATCGGTTTGGTAAGGTAACCAGGATTGTTATGGAGTTTTTGCCTTTCGTGTAGGAGAAGAGAAGGGCTGCGGATTGTAAAACAGAAATAATATTGTAGATTCAAGGAGGACAGAAGGTAAGCTTCATGAGGAGTGAACCAAGAGACAGAGCAATAGCATAGGCTGCTGCAATCATTCATTTGGAATCATGTGTGAATAACTGACAAGTGAGAGCTATTTTACAACCAATCCTAGACAAGTAGCTGCATGTACCCGGCTGTCTCAATCTCACAACTGCCATCATAACATTTAGATGAGTGGGTCCATCATGTGATGATGTGACATTACATGTCTGTCTCCAGTTACAACAGGACCCCCAACCACAACCACATAATAGTGGAGTTTCACATTTGAGCCAGCACACTATGCATTTCCTAAACCAACACATCTCTCTCCAGTCCACAGAGCTGAGTAGGCCTCTTAGAGTCATCATCATGTTAGCTTCACTTCGAAGTTAATAACTTACATGGTCTGGCTAGGTAGTCCCGCTCTGCATACAGACTCCGAGTAACAACTCAGTCTGACTCCATCCTGAACCAAATGAGATTGCGACAGATAGACCTATGTAGAGCACTGCTGTTGTTGAACAATGAAGAGTAAAAGAATGTGAGCATTTTGTGTAGTTTTCTGTTTGTTAACTATAATGAATGGTCTGGTCTCATAAGAACCAGAAAACAAAAATACAGCACGGGGTGGACCCTGCATGTAAATGTAGCTAAGTGTGAAAGGGCCATTCACCTTCAGGCAAAATTCACCCATAAGGCCCCAAACATTGCAAATTATCAAAATCAAGTTTACAAATTAGTTTCCGACCTTGCTTACTGTCTGCCACCACATGAGTCATCAATCCTCTCTCACAATCACTCAATAATATATCACTCTTTGGTGCAATAGTTACCTGCCCCAATCCAATCACAGTGCTATACAATTGTATCTCGTCTTTTGATGGAAGCAACACATAGGCAGTCTTGTAAATCAAGTGATCTTTACTGGAGCAGCCCTGCTAGGAAATGAAAAAAAGTATAATAGGCATGGGACGGAGCCAGGCATTGTCTCTAATGTCCTTGAAGGGAATGGAGAGACTTCTTCACTGCTCACTGGTCCAAATCCAATCCTACCATACATGTGCCCAAATTGGTGGTCTGATTAAGTCAGACACAAACAAAATATATAATGTTTATTGGAAATAGCCCTTTCTGCAGGGTTGTCCCAAATGTTTTGCCTTCCTCTTTTTTCTAACCTCTTTTTTTGGCTTTTAGATACTCTGGGTACTTTACACTGCTAACCAGTGCTAAATTGCATGCGCTCTCTGCTTAAAACATGGTAACATTGGCTTATTGATGGGGGTGCTAGGTGGCGCACAAGCAAGATGGCTGCACTGCAGTGAGGCTCTTGCAGTGCCTGAACTAAATCTGAACTTTTATCCTGCCCAGACAAAAACAAACAGATATCTAAAGGAAGAGACGGAGAGGAGATGTGCCTGACCTCCTAACTGACCATTTTATTGTGGCGGAGAGTGCCTGGTGTCACCGTGAGAGCAATTGAAAGAAAGAGCCCAGATTAGCTGCATACCGCTGGTGCTGGATACGGCAATGGGCGCTATGTGACTCCCGCAATGCGCACGTGGAGGCAGGGCCGCACTGACGACTTCACAAGGGCAGCGGCGTATGTGAATATCCTGCCAGCCCAGAGCTGACTAGACACCCATCTTGAAAATATCTGCCTACACTGCTGGTGAAGGTAGACGAAAGGTGGGCTGAAGGACAGTGCCGACTGGGAGTTTCACCTAGCCTGCACGAGCGCCGGCGGAGCTGTGGTGGCAAGCGCGCACCGTGATGACCTCCTGGAACGATCTCCTGGAGCGGCGTGATATTATCGACTGAAGCTGGCAGTATTGCGTTAAGAGGAAAGTCCATGTGTTCGCAGTTGGACGGTAGCGTTAGTGTGGCTGGGCTGTCATTACAAACGCTAATTTGGATATGCTGAACTTGATCATCAGTCCCAGAGAAGCCTGCCGCGGGAAGACAGCTGGAGAATTACAGAGAGCCACATACCGACACAAAAGTGGAGACGGGCACCTCAGAACTACTATACTACAAATGTATACATATCTTGCCCTACATAGTTTGCGAGTGTACCAAGGCGAAATCCCCACTGAGAAAGAGGACAAGTGATAAGAACAAAGTACAGTATTTATTGAAGTGTGAAGACAGGGCGCTGGGCCCATCTACACATGCTGCTGGTGTAAACTTTTCGTTCTACAGAGCTGCAACATGGCAGGGGCGCATTGGCGATTTGAGGTTACTCTGAGGCACCATCTATGGGGCCTGTGTAGTGTTTTGTTTTCATCCTTCTTGGCTATGTGGAGTGATTGAACCAGGGAGCCACGCGCCCTTCATAAGGCGAAACAAACTTTAGATCTTCTACCTACATTGTGTTGTTAAGGCATGAGAAGCCATGTTTCTATTATGGGGAAGACAGACGGGAAGCAGTCAAAGCTGCCCTTCAAAGCCAAAAAACAACCCGCTCGCATCAAGATGATCCTGAACATGCAGGTAAGGAACACGCACAAGAAACAACACATGCTCAAGATGATGAAGTTAAAGGACTCCTGCTTTGTATGCAGCAGAGCCTCACTTCTATAGAGAGCAAAATGGATTCAATGACGACCCACATGGATTCCATAGTACTCAAACTAGATAAGCACAATGAACGCATTGGGGAAGCAGAGCGACAAATTTCTGACACTGAAGATACTACGTCAAAAATGCAGAAACAGATTACACAGATGGACAAGATTCTTAAGGTCATCACCACTAAGAATGAAGATTTAGAAGCACACAGTAGGCGTAACAACATAGGCGTTATTGGTATACCAGAAAGTACAAATACAGGCCGTATGGAAGAATTCATTGAGCATCTACTGCGCGAAGCACTTAGGACTGACTACTTCTCCTCACAGATGGTAGTGGAGAGAGCACATCGCTCTCTGGGCCCCAGACCACCTCCAGGAAGCCTACCTCACCCGATCATCGCAAGGCTGCTTAGTTATCGAGATCGAGATGTGGACCTGAGAATGGCTCGAGAGAAAAGACATCTTCTGTTTGAAGGCAGCAAGTTCACAATATACCCCGACTTCACAACTACTATACAAGAAGCAAGGTGCAAGTTTATCCCGGCTAAACGCAAATTACGCCAGGCGCAAATGGACTACGTACTAATATACCCAGTGCACCTCTGAGTCACACACCAAGGTAAACAGTATTTTTCACCAACGCACAGCAAGTGGACGATTTCTTGAATTGCTTCAAATGTCACGATTCACCTTGCACTGCACAGGAGCGTCCATCGAGACCATCGTCTACAACATCGGAATAAATAGGAGAACAAAAAAGTCTGGCATAATTCCTGGTGACCGGTGCCTCCCCCCTCTTACAGTTCGAAGACTTCTCTCTCCTAAGGTTGAACAACTGTGGGAAGAAGTTGAAGGCAGAGCATCCAGACGAGATAGCGAAAAGACACAACAAACAGATAAGTGCACCAATAGGACTGAATAACAAACTGTACCGGGCATGCCTTCCCCTTCCCTGTACTAGACATTCCATCACTTGGAGGGGTAGGGAGGAATCTTGTGAGCCCCCTTGCGTACCCCCAAGGGCAATCTCCCCTACTGTGGGTAGCAATGCATCATAATTTTGTAGTTTGGGAAGGTTTGGGGGGAATGGAAATACCGGCATGTTTGGGATGCTGATGTGGGAGGGGTGGGATGGGGAACATTGTTTGGAACTGAGATAAGGCAAGATATGACATTCATAGACTCATCAATGTATGCACAGGAAAAAATTAATAGAAGTAGGTCTTGTAATTCCATTACACTCTGGTTGTTGATGTTTAAATGGCTCAAGTCACTGCCAAACAGAAGATACAGTTATTAACGTGGAATGTCAGTGTATTGGGGGATCCATGCAAACATAGACAGGTATTAGCATACCTAGATTGGCATCATGTTCAAATTGCGATGCTTCAGTAAACTGATTTGGACCCCCGGCGCTCTCCCTCCTTTGCTAGCAAGTGGGCAGAGCATAGTGTATTCTCCTCACATTCCTCGTATTCCAGAGGGACAGCGATTCTGATCAAGAGAAACACTCCATACACTTTGTGTGGCATGATTCATGATCACCTGGGGAGGTACTGTATTATGTCGGGCAGATTAGGCTCTGACTCAGCCACATTGTTGAGCTCCTACGGGCCTAATGTGGATGACCCAGACTTCTATGCTACACAGTGGGGGAAAATTCTTGAGATAGGGTCCACACATATAAATTGGGGAGGGGACTTCAATACAGCACTGAATCCAGCGAATGACAGGTCCAATCCACTCCGGCACCATTATACTAGAACGCATAAACTACTACAAGACATCATTTCTGCCAATAGTCTTCTGGACACATGGCGGCAGATACACGCTGAGACGAAGGAAGGTACACATTACTCAGCAATGCATTCAACATGGGCTAGGCTAGATTATTGGGTGGTAACCAGGGGCATAAGGCCATTGATTGATACAGTAGAACACTTAGCAAGGATGTACTCTGACCATTCACCGGTCCAACTGACATCCTCTTTGGCGCTTAATACGATCACTAGAAGCTGGAGTCTTATGCTGCTTACATTATTAAACACAGTGTTCCAGACAGAGCGAGGACAGGAGATTACAGATTTTTTCCAGCAAAATGTAGGTTCAGTTGCACGTACGGAGACAGTATGGGAGGCCTTTAAGGGCACAATATGTGTGTTCGGCATTGCCAAAGGTTCTTGGGTCCTTCAAGACATATGGCAGACCCTGCAGAAATTGGAACTGACTTGAAGAGACTAGAAAGAGAAATGAGTGCTTGTACGAATGGAACACTTAAAAAAGAATTTAGGGACAAACTCTTGTTATGCAAAGATAGAGAGGTTCACTTCAGGGGTAAATATTTTGTGGCACGCAGATATGGAGAGGGGGTATGTCCGGGAAAAGCACTTGCGGAGGAAATTCGCAAACCCCGCTTCTCTACTATGTGTTGGAAATCTCGGATAATAAAGGTACGAGACACAGAGATAATATAGACATCCTCAAAACATTCACTACACATTATGCCACACTATATAGTGCCAATCGACAACAACCACTTGATCTGGCCAGCTGTTTGGATGATGTGGTAATAGGCCGGTTGGGGATTTCACAAAGAGAATTTTTGGCTGCCCCTCTTGAAGAGGATGAAATCCGGACCACAGTAAGGCAAATGAAGTCCGGTAAGGTTCCGGGCATAGATGGTCTCCCGATTGACTTTTATAACTTACACCTTTATTTAAAACAGTTCATGAGGAGGCCCAAGCATTTTTCCTCGATCAATGAGGGAAGCCCTTATAACTTCACTCCTAAAACCTGGGAAGCCTACGGATCACTGCAATTCCTATAGGCCATTATCTCTTATTAATAATGATGCAAAAATCCTTGCCAAAGTATTGTCTAATAGACTCAGCCTGTAGAGCAACATCCCATAATCTCTGCACTTTATTTTCCATTCTACAGAACGTGGACCCAGGATTGGCACTCGCGGCGGTCAGCTTAGATGCCACGAAGGCCTTTGACTAGGTAGAATGGTACTATTTGTTAGGGATACTACAACGCATGGGAATATCTGCGGGGTTTCTGTAATAGATAAGTCTTTTATATAATTCCAGAGCAGCGACAGTCCTTATTAATGGTCAGATATTGCTGCCTTTTTCTATTACGAGAGGTACGAGACAGGGATGTCCACTTTCCCCTTTACTCTTTGTGTTATCTATTGAACCCCTTGTGGCCAAACTGCGGCAACACCACCAGGAAAAGACTTTATGGTGTCACACGTGGCAAATACTCATCTCTCTTTATGCAGATGATATTACCCTATACCTCAGAGACCCACAACAGAATTTAAATCCCATTCTGTGAGAATTCATTATTTTTGGGGAACTCTCTGGGATACACATTAACTGGGGAAAGTCGCAGTTGTTCCCGCTCACAGAAGCCGCAACGCCAATTCCTCTTGACTTTCCAATAGAATGATGCGATTTGGAGGTAAAATACTTGGGAATATGTATCGCATCGGATCGTGCGTATGTAATGCATCTTAATTATAGAAGAGCTTTGGAGACTATCACGAGTTGTGTTACATGTTAGATCTCATTGCCCTTGTCTGTGACAGGGAGAACCTCTCTAATAAAAATGGTGATTCTCCCCAATTCATTATACTTATTTATGAATATCCCATATTTTCCCAGCAGACATTTATTTGTGGCTCTACGCACAAATTCATTAGACTGAACTGAGGAGGCAAACAACAGGGGTTAAAATGGGAAATAATCACCAGACCCTACTCCCAGGGGGGATTTGATGTTCCCAATTTAGAATTGTATTACATCTGTGCACAAGCCCACTTCGTACGTTATTGGTTTCACACACCCAAATCCATGCCACAATTGGCATTAGAACAATGGTTCATGCAACCAGTTCCCCTGACGGGAGTAATATTTAGCACTCCCAAGCTCTGAGAGAAGGACCCCATGATGGCCACGTGTACTGTGAATGGGTGTTGGTGCATAGGTGAACTATTACAAGCCCCAATGATATATTCACCTCTACTTCCCTTAGTGCATCACCCAAATATACAAGTGATCCAAGAAATAGCCTTCAAGAAAGTTATGCAGAAGACAAATATAACATGCTGGGGAGACTTATACCAAGGCAGGAAGTTCCGCACACTTGAACAGATGTTTGTAAACTTGACACCCACCCCTATGGATATATTCTTATATGTTAGGTTGCGCCAAGGCATCAAAGATAACACACCCTTGTATCCACCGGAACCACAGACTCTATCCCCACTTCATATGCTATTGCAAACTGAAACATCTGCACATGTGGTCTCCGTTCTATATCATAATATACATACCAATCAGGTGTTAGGCCAATGCCCTGCAAGGCAACAATGGGATAGGGATATTGGCAATGAAATGACAGACACACAGTGGGCATACCGTTGTACACAAACAGAACAGGTGTGTGCGAGCAGCCGTTTGTGGATCATTCACTTTAAATTTCTACACCGCACCTATTACACGCCTGTCAATATGTACTAATACAAGTTGAGGGATGACGGCCAATGTGACAGGTGTGGGACGGAAGGTGCAGATTTTTTGCACCTTGCTTAGAACTGCAATAGAATTGATGAATACTGGCAACAAGTGTTTACAGCAATGGAACAGATAACATCACAGACATTGACAGCATCTCCGACATTCGCTTTATTGGGGTATACAGAACACATTGATGTAGGATATCGAAGATATATGTCACTAGGGCTTCTAATAGCCAAACGCAGAATTGCGTGTAGATGGGGACGAGGAAGAGCCCCTAAGTTCAAGGAGTGGATCAGGGACTTATTATTCTGGCAGGAACAAACGCTCATCTATGCGGAATTGCTCCCGCTTACCTCACATCCAAAGGACATATGCAAACCTAATGTCACATCCAGCAGATATTGCTGCTGATCCTGTGTCAGTGTGAGAAGTTGGCCTGGTATAAGATATCCACTAATTAAAGTGGGCACCTTGCACCAGTCCAAACAATCCTTATGGTGATTTAAGAGGTAAAAGATAACCTTAGAAAGCTATCCAAGTGGTAGCTGTGGAGAGCAGCCTTCAGGCTTAGTCTTGAAGGAATGTTAAGCAGCTTGTCTTACCAGAATACAACCTTAATGTATTGTTTAAATGAAAGGAGAACCACAGAGTAGTTATAAAAATATGTACTTATTATTATCACACCTTAAATAACTCACAGTATCTGCTACACGCAGATAAACACAAAGCACACAATACTGTAGCACAGAAACAATCGTAAATAGCACCAATACACAGTTGGTTCCAGGGGTAGACCAAACCATTTACTAAAATAGTGGTATAAGAACCACGACTTGAGTCAAGACAGTGTCTAGAGGCTGTAGAATTGCTGGGACCCCAAGGAACCACCCACGGTGAGTAAGTCGGGACCCCACGGGGGACGGGTGCAGTGTGACAACACGACCGCGTGCTTCGTACAATTCAATGGGAGAGTCGCTGTTGAGGTTTTAAAGTTTAAGGACCCTTCCCAGTGGATTACAAAGAAATCCTTTGGAACCTAGAAGGTTGGAGAGCCACTCCACCCGTGGATTCTGAAGTACCAGAGATACCTATCCCAGGGAAGCTGGGTGCATAGGGTTGAAGTGGCGTCGGAAACCGCCGTCGATCTCAATGGGAGCCTTCAAAGAAATGGCACTGCTGGAAAGAAGAAAAGTGTCCGATGGAACCCACAGGTGGATTCTTGATGGAAGGAACTTGAAAGCAGAGTGGAAAGAGTCTGGGTCACTCATGGGTGCGCAGGAGCTCGGTAGATGAAAGTCCACTAATGTCGGGTGCTTCAGGTGTGATGATGGAGACCTTGACTCTACAACTGCACGCACCAGGAGATGTTGAGGATGACCAGGAGCCGGATACGAGCTGTCCCACAAAGGATGTCAAGGGCTGAGGGGTCGGTGTCCAGCGGGAGCACCAACAGCCTTGGTAGCTGCAACCCACAAATAAGGTCAAGGAAGGTTACGGTCTGGCACAGCAAGGACCAGGGCCCCACCGCAGCAAGGGGAGTCAGGGCAGGCCAGGAGCAACCAGGGGAACCCAAGAAAAGCAGTGTTGTCCCTCAAATGGACCCACAGACTGCAGGCACAGGAGTCATGAGGGGACCTCTTGCAGTTTCACAAAGTAACAGCTTACAGGGCTCAGAGTGCAAGGAGGCCAAATGCCTTTGTATGAAATGTGTGCAGAGGTTGGGGATATTGATAGCCCTTGGCACTTCAGTGGGGAATGCCAACAAGCATATGCACTTGCAAAAGTATGCGGTGTGCAGGGGTTTGGGGTTACGCGGTCCCCACGAGGGATACTGGCCTCAGACTTCGTGAGAGGGCAGCTTGACCTCAAGGAACATAGGAGCCCACCTCCTGTGTTGCTGGAGCCTTCAGAGGAGCTTAAGATCAGCAGACAAGCCAGTTGCGTTATGGTGCCTGCGAATGCAGGGGAGTCACTCCTTCACCGCAAGGGAGATAACTTCAGTTGACCTTGATGCTCCACAGGTCCTGCACAGAGCCTGTATGGTGCAAGGGCACAGATGATGCTTTGTACAGAGAGGGATATGAAGTTGGGCCCAGTTGCAGTCCAGTGAAGTCAACAGTGTCCAGACGGTCGAAGGTCAGTGGTTTCTTGATCATAATCTTGTCCACAGCCAGGTAAGCCCTTTCGTACCCACAGGAGAGGGTTGGACAGATTCAGGGGACTCTCCTAGAGGAGGTTCAGGACAGTGGGGAGGATACTCCCCTGTCCTTTGTCCAGTTTCGCACCAGAGCAGGAGCCAGTGGCTCCCAGGACTGGTTTGAACTGGACTATGCACAGGGACACCAAATGTGCCCCTCTTGTAGACTTTCAGGCACTTTGGAAGTACACCCACCCAGCCCCAATACAGTAAATCCTGTCTGGGAGGTGGTCACACCTCCCTGTGACAAGATGCCTATTGTGCTGCCTTCCCCTGCATGAGCTTGGCTCAGCAGCAGGAGGGCAGAAATGTGTCTCTGGTCAGCAGCAACCTTTGCGCTCTCTGGCTCGAGAAGGCTGGAACCGTGAAGACCAGGGACCCACGAAGCTTGCTTTGGAAGGGTGGAATCATACCTCCCACACCGGTTACCGGTGTGGAGGTATGATTGCAAGGTGTTTGATACCAAACACAACATGTTTTGTTGACAACCATTTTCGAGATAAAATTTTACGCGAGCATATAATGCACCTCTACCTATATGTCTGGGTGCGTCACCAACAACTCAGGAGAATGGTCTCTGAAGGCTGAATGTGTGCTCTGCTCATGCAGGGACACCCTATCACGTAAAACCCAGCACCCTGCCTTCAGGATTGTCAAGGCCTGCTAGAGGGGTGACCAAGTTACACAGGCTGCAATGGCATGCCTGTAGATCCATTTTCCATGGCCTCTCATGGGTGGTATAACACATGCTTCAGCCCATGGGAGGCCTCTGGGGTACCTATGCCCTGGGTACAGGTGTACCATATAATAGGGACTGACAAGGGTACTCCAGTACCCAATCTGGAGTGTACCTAAGTACATAACACAACCAATTTGGGGAGAAAGCAGATAGATTTTGATTAGCAAGATCCCAGTCAGATTAGTCAAAAACTAGCAAAACACCAGTCAAAAAGTGGGGGTGACCATGCAGTCAGATCCTACCTTCCTTCAGGATATTAAATACTATATAGAGAGAGGCCCTACGTTTCGATGGGGGAAGTTCATAGTTGCAAACCAACATAAAGACCCAACAATGGTTGAAAGCGTGGGTTGGAGTTGAGATCCTTTCTGAGTTGCATATGGGACTGCACTGATAGACTCTTCAGCAGTTTAGCAATGTTGTATATCAGCCTATTGATGTAAATGTTTAAATTTGAAAATATGTATGACTTACTGTATAATGTTACCATATTTGTATAGACAAAAGAAGACCTGCGAAGTATCAGATGTTGTAGATACTGAATGCATACGTGTAATGGACACCCATATATCTGCCCATATATTATATGTATCATCAGTGATTAATGTTTAATAAATAAAAAAATTATTTTAAAAAACATTCGCTTATCCACAATTGGCATCTTTGATTTACTTATAAGACCCTAATAAAGTGTACTACATGTACCCAGGGTCTGCAAATCAAATGCCACTAGTGGGCCTTCAGCACTGATTGTGCCACCCATTTAAGTACCACTGCAAGGCCTTTGTGTGCAGTTTCAAACCCACTTGCCAGGCCCAAACCTTCTTTTTTTATTATATATAGGTCATCCCTAAGGTGAGCCCCGGACAGCCCATGGGCAAGGTGCAGTGTATTTAAGAAGTAGGACTGATACTTTTAGGTTTTACGAGTCCTGGTAGTGAAAAACTTTTAAATTCATTTTTCACTACTGCAAGGCCTATCTCTACCATAGGATAGCGTTGGGATTACCTTGTCACAGTGTTTATGTGTAATTTCCAATTGGGAAAAGAGGGGACCCAAAATTTGGTGTCTCTGGAATCACAATTTAAAAACACAATTCATTGTGAAGTTGGTTTTTAAATTGCAATTCTGAAAATGCCACTTTCAGAAAGTAGGCATTTTCTTACTGTAACCATTTGGTGCCTTCTGTCTGTCTCTGGAATACATGTCTAGGGTGGGTGACGGCTGGCTTCCTGCATTCCCTCTAAACTGCCACACACAAAGGAGGGGTAGTTTTGACTGAGTGGCCATCTGCATGCTGACAGGTCATCCTGAGAAGGATGGGAGGGAGAAGCTGACACTTGCAATTGAAAGGGCTGTGTCCAGGCTCCACACAAAGGGTTGCATAGTTCCCTGTAGTGAGCCTGGAGCCAGGGCAGGGTGTTCAGGAACCAGGACTGCTTTGCTCCCAGGAGTGACTGGAGCAAGAAGGATTGGAACTGCTTTCAATATACCAGAACCAAAGTATCTCCAAGGGCTGTTGGCTTGCCTCCTGTTTCTGAAGTCTCACAGATATCTAAGACTTCACCCTAGAACCTACAACCAGCACCTGGACACTGCCTTCTATGAGTCCTGCGCTGCTAAGTGGTGCCAATCCAGTCCTGGGCCCTTGGAAGTGAGGTTTCAGTGCTGCAATCCAGAAAATCTATGCATCGATGATGCTGCAGCGATTGGAACCTGCACATTTCTTTCAACTTGATGCATCACCACAGCTGCACGCTCCATGAACATCATATTGCCGACGGTGCTCAAACCAACCCCTCTTTCAGACACATCTCCAACTTTGCATGGCTTGGCACCAACGCATCGCCTTGTTCTGCATGCGTTACCTACAGGCCAGTGATTCGAGGATTACTCAGCACCCCGATGTATTTTGCATCTTGACTTTTAATGCATCTCTGACTTTCGCAGCTTGGAACCAATGCATCACTCCATTCTTTGCTCCACGCATCACCTTCAACATTGATACATCCAAGGTACTGTTCAGGGGGCAAGGCTGGTCCCTGTTTCCAAACAGTGCTCCATCCTGAACTTTTGGATCTGCCTTAGTCAAGTGTCGCCAGATAGCCCCATTTAGCGCTATTTGTTTCTAAGCACTATAAAACAGTCTATTCTTTAAAAAGTCATATCTTCACTAATGCTAGCTGGATTTTTGTTGTTTTGTTGTTGCTTTATTTATAAAATCATAATCTATTTTTCTAACCTGGTGTGGAGGTTGTTTGTGGTGTGTACACTGTGTTACTGTTTGAAGCATTTCACAAAAACTTTACACATTGCCTCTTAAGCTAGGCCTGTGTGCTCTGTGACAAACTACCAGAGGGTAAGCACAAGATAACTTAGGGTGTGTTGTGACTTGCCCTGACTAGGATTTTAGTTCCTGCTTGGACATGGTGCATACCTCTGCCAACCAGAAACCCAATTTCTAACATTGTTCCACTAGCTATGTCCATTTTTGTTTTAGGGAAACGCAATTTAACGATAGTAAAAATGTTCTATGGTGGTCTACTAAGTACTCTGTCAGAGAAGTCATGTTTGTCCTCAAACTCAGGTGGTTCGCACAGAAGTTAGTCAGCTAACGCACTTGAGTCTGACCAATCACCTTCCTCCTCCTTCTGTGGTGTTTTAGGAACAGTATAATTCTGTGGTATTAAGTGTTGGTTCACTTTAATCATGGTGAATCTTTCCATGTGTTAAGGTGAGAGATCGGTACTTCTGATTGTGACAACTGCATCAGCTAGACTGAACACATGCTCAGCAGACACACTGGCTACCGGAAAAGCCAGATGCATTATTGCCAGCCTGCTGAGCTCTGAAAATTGGCACATCTTCCCATATGAATGGGTTTTTATCCAAGTAGACCTCTTTTGGGTCATCCAGATAGACCTGGAACATCCTCTGAATAATCATTGGTGCTGCCACTTGCTCAACCTCTTTTGCCGCCACCTTCGTACTTGACTTAAGCCCTGACACTTAACCAAGCCATTGTAGAGGTTGGGCTAGCTTCTTATGTTGCTGTTATTGTTTTTGTACTGGTGTTCTTGTTGCTAGTATTGCCTGCTATGAAACAACAGCACTGAGCTCTCAGAAGGTTGAAGGCTGCATGCCAGAACTTCTTCCCGGACTCTAATTTTTTGACGTTTTTCTTCAAGGTCCCTCGCTTAATCAACAATCTATGTCTTGTATAGTGAAAGAGGAAAAATGAAGAAAAATAAATGTCATTCTTCTCATTGAGCCTCCCCTGGGGAGGCATAAGGTTTTGGTGCATCCCCAGGTAGGTTTACATGGCCTTGTAAACCTAAGGATGCATCAAAATCCATGAGTGTTGCATATGAACACCCACCGCAGCCCCCATGGAACATTTCTCTAGAGCGGAGTAAGGCAAAGCAGCGATTTGCACTGCCTTCCTCCATATCTATGAGGTCATTCCAAGCCACACACAGTGGGTTTGCGGGGCCTCATAAATAGGATTTGGTGGTTTGACCCACTGTTGCATCACAAAAAGTGATACAACAGTGCCCCAAGGGGCTCATACATTTCCCCCCTGTGTGCAGTGATACACATGTAAACAGTTGCTTGACAACTGGTCCACATGTCTGTCATCTGGTGGCTAGCGTGAACAGCACTCTATTGCAAATCTTGCCCAACCAATGGCAGCACATCGCGATCAGCACTGGAATAGCAACTCTGGCAAAATAGGTCCAGCTGGGAACCTTCCAATTTGGGCAGTGGGCCACCACAAATTCCAAAAATTCCACTCCTTCCACAAAAGAAAAGGTAGATGGTCCAGTGCTAACATTTTAGCCAGCTTCCCATTGTACAAACGTGCCATTAGATGGTTGTGTTTGCAGTGTACATCCTGCTTAAACATGCCCATAATAGTAGCCTGTTTTTTTCCTTTTCTTGTGCCACTGACGCGGGCAAATTCCGGAGCGAACAAAGAGATAGTAGACTTAATGTGCGCCTTGGGGCAGTCACTCATTGCTGTGGTGTCTCCATCTGACTCTTGTGCCATTTTGAGAATACTGAGCTGGGTGCTGCTGGTGCACTGCTGGGGAAATGGCAGCTTTGAATAAAGCTGTCACCCTCTTTTTCCTCATCACCTCCCACCATGATTGGAGCTGATTCCCCCCTCTCACCACCACCTGCAGCAGTTTGTTTAGTGTTCCTACTGCCATGTCCTTTAGGATAGTCCAATCATCTACGTACCGATTATATACATTTTGTCCTATCCACATGACATAACAGTCCTACACAGGTTGCCTTTTACCTAGTAGATTACTTCTGTCTCTTCGACACCAGGCTCTCTGTACCCTATCTTAATCCCTGTACCTGCCGTACATTAAATGTCCCCAGGCACAGCAGATTTATTCTGTATGAGGGTACCGCTGAACTCTGTTGTGGGCTCTGACCTCTGCTAATGCCTGTCCTGGATGCTGCATCACGCTCCAACACCCTGTGGAGGACCACATCATCCAGGGTGCAACACGAGCCCACTCAGGTGTTTCGAGTCCTGCTGACAAGGGGGAGGCACCGGACCATCTTCGCGCATAAAGCACAGCCTCAGCCCCCACAGCGTGGGTCCCGTTGTTAAATCAACGCCTTCTCCTGGTGACACCGCTGATCTCTGTTGTGGGTGCTGAGCTTTGCCAACGCCTGTCCTGGACACTGCATCACACTCCAACACCCTGTGGAGGACCCCATCATCCAGGGTGCAACGCAAGCCCACTCACGTGTTTCGAGTCCTGTTGACAAGGGGGAGGCACCGGACCATCTTCGCGCATAAAGCGCAGCCTCTCCCTCCGCAGCGTGGGTCCCGTTGTTGAATCCACGCCTTCTCCTGGTGACACCGCTGATCTCTGTTGTGGGCGCTGACCTCTGCTAACACCTGTTCTGGACGCTGCATCACGCTCCAACACCCTGTGGAGGACCACATCATGCCACTGGAATCAAGCTATCCTGGCTGAGGAGGGGTGAAACCCCGAAACCGATCCTAAGATGCTTGTTTCCAGTCCAGGGAGGACCTGGCTTGGCAGTTCGGGCTGGACTGTTCCCATGAGGCACAGGGCCAAGACTGATTTGCATATGGCTGGGTTCAAACTGGAATGGCATGGTGAGCAAAAGAACGATGGATTTAGGCCCAGATCTGTGTACTGGGGTGAATGTATGACATTGTTCTGCATTCTGTCCATCAACTGTTGTTTTTGCATTTGTCACCCCGAGTGGGACGGGTATGCTCAGACGTGAGTCCCGTGCTCTCCATGCCACTGGAATCAAGCTATCCTGGCTGAAGAGGGGTGAAACCCCGAAACCGGTCCTAGGATGCTTGTTTCTAGTCCAGGGAGGACCTGGCTTGGCAGTTCGGGCTGGACTGTTCCCATGAGGCACAGGGTCAAGACTGATTTGCATATAGCTGGGTTCAAACTGGATTGGCATGGTGAGCAAAAATATGATGGATTTAGGCCCAGATCTCTGTACTGGGGTGAAGGTATGACATTGTTCTGCTTTCTGTCCATCAACTGTTGTTTTTGCATTTGGCACCCCGAGTGTGACGGGTATGCTCAGACTTGAGTCCTGTGCTCTCCATGCCACTGGAATCAAGCTATCCTGGCTGAAGGGGGGTGAAACCCCGAAACTGGTCCTAGGATGCTTGTTTCCAGTCCAGGGAGGACCTGGCTTGGCAGTTTGGGCTGGACTGTTCCCATGAGGCACAGGGTCAAGACTGATTTGCATATGGCTGGGTTCAAACTGGAATGGCATGGTGAGCAAAAAATCGATGGATTTAGGTCCAGATGTATGTATTGGGGTGAATGTATGACATTGTTCTGAATTCTGTCCAACAACTGTTGTTTTTGCATTTGTCACCCTGAGTGGGACGGGTATGCTCAGACGTGAGTCCCGTGCTCTCCATGCCACTGGAATCAAGCTATCCTGGCTGAAGAGGGGTGAAACCCCGAAACCGGTCCTAGGATGCTTGTTTCTAGTCCAGGGAGGACCTGGCTTGGCAGTTCGGGCTGGACTGTTCCCATGAGGCACAGGGTCAAGACTGATTTGCATATGGCTGGGTTCAAACTGGATTGGCATGGTGAGCAAAAATATGATGGATTTAGGCCCAGATCTCTGTACTGGGGTGAAGGTATGACATTGTTCTGCATTATGTCCATCAACTGTTGTTTTTGCATTTGGCACCCCGAGTGTGACGGGTATGCTCAGACTTGAGTCCTGTGCTCTCCATGCCACTGGAATCAAGCTATCCTGGCTGAAGGGGGGTGAAACCCTGAAACTGGTCCTAGGATGCTTGTTTCCAGTCCAGGGAGGACCTGGCTTGGCAGTTCGGGCTGGACTGTTCCCATGAGGCACAGGGTCAAGACTGATTTGCATATGGCTGGGTTCAAACTGGAATGGCATGGTGAGCAAAAAATTGATGGATTTAGGTCCAGATGTCTGTATTGGGGTGAATGTATGACATTGTTCTGAATTCTGTCCAACAACTGTTGTTTTTGCATTTGTCACCCTGAGTGGGACGGGTATGCTCAGACGTGAGTCCCGTGCTCTCCATGCCACTGGAATCAAGCTATCCTGGCTGATGAGGGGTGAAACCCCGAAGCCGGTCCTAGGATGCTTGTTTCCAGTCCAGGGAGGACCTGGCTTGGCAGTTCGGGCTGGACTGTTCCCATGAGGCACAGGGTCAAGACTGATTTGCATATGGGTGGGTTCAAACTGGAATGGCATGGTGAGCAAAAAAACGATGGATTTAGGCCCAGATCTCTGTACTGGGGTGAATGTATGACATTGTTCTGCATTCTGTCCATCAACTGTTGTTTTTGTATTTGTCACCCCGAGTGGGACGGGTATGCTCAGACGTGAGTCCCGTGCTCTCCATGCCACTGGAATCAAGCTATCCTGGCTGAAGAGGGGTGACACCCCGAAACCGGTCCTATGATGCTTGTTTCCAGTCCAGGGAGGACCTGGCTTGGCAGTTCGGGCTGGACTGTTCCCATGAGGCACAGGGCCAAGACTGATTTGCATATGGCTTGGTTCAAACTGGAATGGCATGGTGAGCAAAAGAACGATGGATTTAGACCCAGATCTGTGTACTGGGGTGAATGTATGACATTGTTCTGCATTCTGTCCATCAACTGTTGTTTTTGCATTTGTCACCCCGAGTGGGACGGGTATGCTCAGACGTGAGTCCCGTGCTCTCCATGCCACTGGAATCAAGCTATCCTGGCTGAAGAGGGGTGAAACCCCGAAACCGGTCCTAGGATGCTTGTTTCTAGTCCAGGGAGGACCTGGCTTGGCAGTTCGGGCTGGACTGTTCCCATGAGGCACAGGGTCAAGACTGATTTGCATATAGCTGGGTTCAAACTGGATTGGCATGGTGAGCAAAAATATGATGGATTTAGGCCCAGATCTCTGTACTGGGGTGAAGGTATGACATTGTTCTGCTTTCTGTCCATCAACTGTTGTTTTTGCATTTGGCACCCCGAGTGTGACGGGTATGCTCAGACTTGAGTCCTGTGCTCTCCATGCCACTGGAATCAAGCTATCCTGGCTGAAGGGGGGTGAAACCCCGAAACTGGTCCTAGGATGCTTGTTTCCAGTCCAGGGAGGACCTGGCTTGGCAGTTCGGGCTGGACTGTTCCCATGAGGCACAGGGTCAAGACTGATTTGCATATGGCTGGGTTCAAACTGGAATGGCATGGTGAGCAAAAAATCGATGGATTTAGGTCCATATGTATGTATTGGGGTGAATGTATGACATTGTTCTGAATTCTGTCCAACAACTGTTGTTTTTGCATTTGTCACCCTGAGTGGGACGGGTATGCTCAGACGTGAGTCCCGTGCTCTCCATGCCACTGGAATCAAGCTATCCTGGCTGAAGAGGGGTGAAACCCCGAAACCGGTCCTAGGATGCTTGTTTCTAGTCCAGGGAGGACCTGGCTTGGCAGTTCGGGCTGGACTGTTCCCATGAGGCACAGGGTCAATACTGATTTGCATATGGCTGGGTTCAAACTGGATTGGCATGGTGAGCAAAAATATGATGGATTTAGGCCCAGATCTCTGTACTGGGGTGAAGGTATGACATTGTTCTGCATTATGTCCATCAACTGTTGTTTTTGCATTTGGCACCCCGAGTGTGACGGGTATGCTCAGACTTGAGTCCTGTGCTCTCCATGCCACTGGAATCAAGCTATCCTGGCTGAAGGGGGGTGAAACCCTGAAACTGGTCCTAGGATGCTTGTTTCCAGTCCAGGGAGGACCTGGCTTGGCAGTTCGGGCTGGACTGTTCCCATGAGGCACAGGGTCAAGACTGATTTGCATATGGCTGGGTTCAAACTGGAATGGCATGGTGAGCAAAAAATTGATGGATTTAGGTGCAGATGTCTGTATTGGGGTGAATGTATGACATTGTTCTGAATTCTGTCCAACAACTGTTGTTTTTGCATTTGTCACCCTGAGTGGGACGGGTATGCTCAGACGTGAGTCCCGTGCTCTCCATGCCACTGGAATCAAGCTATCCTGGCTGATGAGGGGTGACACCCCGAAGCCGGTCCTAGGATGCTTGTTTCCAGTCCAGGGAGGACCTGGCTTGGCAGTTCGGGCTGGACTGTTCCCATGAGGCACAGGGTCAAGACTGATTTGCATATGGGTGGGTTCAAACTGGAATGGCAGGGTGAGCAAAAAAACGATGGATTTAGGCCCAGATCTCTGTACTGGGGTGAATGTATGACATTGTTCTGCATTCTGTCCATCAACTGTTGTTTTTGTATTTGTCACCCCGAGTGGGACGGGTATGCTCAGACGTGAGTCCCGTGCTCTCCATGCCACTGGAATCAAGCTATCCTGGCTGAAGAGGGGTGACACCCCGAAACCGGTCCTATGATGCTTGTTTCCAGTCCAGGGAGGACCTGGTTTGGCAGTTCGGGCTGGACTGTTCCCATGAGGCACAGGGTCAAGACTGATTTGCATATGGCTGGGTTCAAACTGGAATGGCATGGTGAGCAAAATAACAATGGATTTAGGCCCAGATCTCTGTACTGGGGTAAATGTATGACATTGTTCTGCATTCTGTCCATCAACTGTTGTTTTTGCATTTATTCTGGATTGTGCATCACGCTCCAACACCCTGTGGAGGACC
Organism: Triturus cristatus; assembly: GCF_964204655.1. Classification (NCBI taxonomy): domain Eukaryota; kingdom Metazoa; phylum Chordata; class Amphibia; order Caudata; family Salamandridae; genus Triturus; species Triturus cristatus. The sequence goes on along the minus strand of NC_140593.1, from coordinate 786,379,343 downwards.
ACATCAACCAGGGTGCAACGCGAGCCCACTCAGGTGTTTCGAGTCCTGCTGATGAGGGGGAGGCACCGGACCATCTTTGCGCATAAAGTGCAGCCTCTACCCCCGGAGCGCGGGACGTGCCAGGCGAAGCCCGGGTCATGGGTGGGCCCGTCTGAGCCCGTCCGAGACTGACCAAGGCTGGGTTGGGCCACCACCGTTAATTTGATATATGTGAGTTCTTATGTTTGACGATTGCGTATTAGCTAATGTAGCGTGCTGTTGAACCAGGGTGAGTCTTTGGGGGCTTTTAAGAGTGAAGTTTAAGGATTAAATTACTTGAATTATAGTGGGGAGCATGCTGACTCTATTCAACTGATTAATACCTGCTACTCGTAATTTGGACCGAGGAGGCTTAGATACCAAATAAGTATGGGGAAAGGCACCTCCCGCCCACAAGGCCAAACACTAGGTAGAAAGCCCCTGTGCGAACCCCTACCATCAAACCTACAGCTATTGATAAAATGTTGCAGCAAGCAATAGGAGCCGTCTCCGGTGAAATAGAACGCACTGAGAGACACCTTTCTTTAACACCAACGATTCCAAGAACCTCACCATTTACGGAGTCAGGAGTACTTAACTCTTCCCAAACACTAGATCCCCCGACCACTCTAGATTTATCGTCTGTACAAGAAATCATAGCCCAGGAAACTCCCAGCAACATTGACACGGCACGGGGGGGGGCAAAAAGGAAAGGAGCTTATCGGAAACATAAAGATCATAAGGGAGGGAAACATGTGATCCACACTCTCGTGGTGGCGCCTAATCAACTGCCAGAGGGACATGTAGCTGGGGATAGTAACAAACCAGTGGAGCCATCGATATGGGCACTACACCTGGTAAAAGAGCTTAAAACCTATCTTGAATATCTTATAAAATCCGAGCTAGAAGTTGCAATGAGACGCATTAATAAGCTGTCCTCACTGGTAGACTCCTGGGGGTGTAAAATCGATACCATTTTGCATACAACTGAATCTATTAAATCCTTGGACCAGGCTATTGCACCCCAACAAAACCACATAATTCCACTTGCTTCCACTGTGCTATGCCTCCCTGAAGGGCAAAAACCACCAGCGCAAATGATTGCACCTGCCGGGATTATTCCCTTAACCCAAGAAAACCAGGCCCCAGTTACTCTCCAACACAGGGCAACACACACAGTAGATAACGCTCATGGCACTAGGGCTATGGGAATATCTTTAGATCTGCCAACGGAACATTACCCACCTAGATATGGCAAAGGAGAAAACAGGAATACATTTTAACCTAATTTAAGAGAAACTAATTCCACTTTGCCACGTATCGATTTGCCTCCAGCCTCTACTCCTTATGTTGTCATATTAGCTGGAGTACCAGAGTTGGAAGTAGGTCGTGTTGAGTCTTTCCCCGAATTGAAAAACAAAATCATTTATTGGTTAAATAAAAACAGACCTCTCCCCCCATCTGATACACAGCGAAATTCTATTTCCCATAAGGGTTAGCTGGTTGGGGCAGAGGCAGAAAGAAATTCCGGGGGACTGAGATCTGCTTAATTTTAGAGATAGTAGGGTGGTCCAACACATTCTCGTATGGCGACCGCCCAGGGAGACTAGTGGTATTCATACACTCCTCCTAGGCTATTTTTATCCCCCTAGTCCCTTGTTAGAGAGAATGGGAAGTGTGTACAAAAAGTGAGAAATGAGAGCACAGACTGGAAACTTGCTAAATATGGGCTGGGGCTCTGAAACCATCTCGCCATTTAACATTCCTGTCAGCAAAGATTTAGCCCTCTAGAACTGGTTGATTGACTAAACTCTACTGTTAAACATCTGATCCCTATAGATAATCAGCCAGATGAGTCCCAAAATTGTGAAAGATTTGAGCTTGTTGACCAACTCTCGAAGAAAATTCAAGAGGTTATACCAGTAGTTAGCACTCCAGGTGCCTCTATCAGAACATCTGGGGACTTTCACTGCACCACACAGGGACGAGTGGGGACCTCACTTCAAGCGCTACAACAGGAGGGGGTCCCCTCGCTCACACAGACTGTAAATGTAGAAAAACCTCAAAATACTAAGATCTTATCCTGGAACATAGCAGGTCTAATCTCTAAAATGGATCTCCCGGATTGGGGAGACTATATAGACACTCATGAGCTATGTCTTTTTCAAGAAACGTGGTCAACGATAGCACTGTATAGAGTAGGATATGTTGCATATTGCATTCCAGCCGTCCAGGGACCTAGAGGAAGACCCTCAGGGGGCCTTTGTATTTGGGTCGGTACACATCTGGGATGCTCCATCAAGACGATAGATACTTTTTTCCCTGATATCTTGTGTATCCTCCTCTCCTTTGACAACTCTCCAAAGATGGCTATTATCAACATTTACTCTCGTCCAGTGAGGCATGGGCAAACCTTGCAGGCTGTTTGGCTTCTTTTCTCCCCACTCTACCTGAGTCTATACATGTAATTATTGGAGGGGACTTTAATTGCCATTTTGAACCCCTCAATGGCATAACCACTACCATTACAAGTGAGGAAGATTCGGTCTGGGCAATTCCAGAATGTAACATCTACCCAATAAGGGGGTGGACCCCCTCATTCTTCAAATGAACTCACTCACACTTAGCCACTTGCCCAGGGCATGTAATGGTCGTTTCCCCTCTGACTGCCGGGTAATCCTACCTTTGATAAATTGGGACAGGCATCCACAATTGACTATATCCTGGTAGATGTTGAGTTATGGCACAGAATTACGGACTTTTTGGACCGACCTCGATGTGAAAGTGACCACAACCTACTGGTCCTAGCTATAGACTGGTCACCGTCTAAGGATGACCAGGGTATGCTAAAACGATCTCTCCCAAATTTAGTTGCAACTGAAGGAGGTAGAAGAGTACGATAGGGAACTTTTGAACAATCAACCAAAAAACTGGCCACCATGTACAAACAAATCATTCCCTTCTTAGAAACCGCATTCGCCGTTTCTGAAAATTGTCGAGGTTATGAATCACTGCTGGTGTTAGGCAAGAACCATCAAGATATGTTTTTGAAATTGGCGGAGTTTTTTACAATGGCAAAAATAATAACAGTTCTGACCCCGAGCTTAAACAGTCATGGTATAATAAAGCGTGTAGGGAAGCTAAACGCGCTTTGATACTAGGGATTAAGGATGGGGACAACCTATGTACCAAAGAAACCACAGCAAATTATAAACAAACCCTAGCTGAAGCTAAATCAGCGTGGGAGATTGATAAATGGGAAGCAATTAAGAAAGCTTTAGATGATAGAGATATGAGAGGCTTTTGGAACCTAGTAAAAACTGGAAAATCCGAAGGCAACTCAGTAATCGAACCATACTTGGGGGGGAAGAAGCTTGGAGATCCCATTTTAAAGTTTTATATTCAAGGCCTCTAGATGGAGATACGGATGATAGGGCATCAGATTTTGATCACATTCCCCCTCATACGGGTACACCACTCTGCACATTGGCAGAGGTCTCTTTGGCGTTGGGCAAATTGCTACCAAACAAGGCACCAGGGCTCGATAGGATCCCTGGAGACCTGTTTAGAAATGAACAAGTAGTATGGGCACCCTACCTATGGACCCAATTTAACTCTAACTTTCAAGGTACGGCGCTCCCTCCGAGCTGGGCTGGCACAGAAATTATTCCTATCTATATAAAAGGTTCCCCGCTCAATCCGGCAAATTATCGGCCAATAAGCCTCATTGATGTGACTCAAAAAATATTTGCCCGTGTGCTCCTGGGCCGATTGCAATCATGGATGGATGAGATGAGTGTACTAACTCCCCTACAAGCTGATTTTAGGTCTAAAACCTCAACCATCGACCCAATATTCAGATTGCAATTGATCCATTGGAAAACTGTAATCTTGGAGGGTGGCAGCCTTTACCTAACCTTTGTGGATCTCAAATCCGCATTTGATATGGTGCAGAGCGATCAGCTATGGGGTTTACTCCATGATATGGGAGCACCAGTATACCCTTGCCAGCAGCTGAAGCGCATACACGAAGGCACCTATGGAAGGACATGGTAAGAATGGGGAATTGACAGCTCCCTTCCCTGTTGAGAAGGGGGTGAGACAGGGATGTGTGCTAGCGCCGACTCTGTTCTTCCTCTTCCTAAATGGTCTACTTGAAACTCTCCTGGAAGTGAAGGACATAGATTCTCCAAGGTTAACGAAACGCAAAATACCAGCTTTAATGTTTGCGGACAATACGCTGCTTCTATCCAAGTCACCCATGGGTATGCAGCGGGTATTGGAAGAGATCAGCCTATTTTGCAGGAAAAGGGACCTGGAGATAAAACTCCAAAAAACTAAATATATGGTCTTCCATGCCAATACTAGTAATTGCCCACACCCACAAATGGAAGGCAGAACCCTAGAGAGGGTGCCCATTTTCGATTATCTGGGCCTTACACTTAACGAAAAGATGGATTGGGGGACTCAAGTAAAGAAAGCCAACCTAAAATTAACATAGTCCATATGGAGTATTTTAAAGGTACATAAAAATTGTACCCAAAAAGTGGTAGACCCACCAGCAGAAATCTATAAGACCCAAGCGTAGGGAGCTTCAATATATGGTGCTGAGCTTTGGGGCCACTGCCCGTCTAATACCCTATCTGTAACAGAGAACATTTTTATCAGGCAGCTGGTGGGTCTCCCAAAAAGCACCCCCTTAACTCCACTATGGATGGATTTGGGAATTTGCCCTATTGCCAACTTAATTGCCTCTCACCCACTTTTATATTGGCGCCGTCTATGGAGTATGCCTGAGCTAGAAACTTACAGGGAGGGAATTGAAGGACGTCATGTCCATTTTGGGAGCAGGGAACTTACCATGGCTGTCTTACATCGGGAATATATGCCGCGCATTGGGGAGGGCAAACATGTGGCTAACACCAGAAGATGCTTGCCCCTCTAATCCTAAAAAGTCTTTAACCCTTGCTTTTAAAGAACATAAATTTGCCCTACTGTCTCAGAGCATGAACTCATGCTGCTTGACCTCCAGGTTTTTGGATGTCAAACAGCAATACAAGTTAGAGTTGACCCTGGATAGTATCCAACCCTTTATGGTAAATAAACTGTTTTTATAATTCAGACACGGGACGCTCTCGCTCCGAGCATTTACAAATAAATGGAAGGGAGCTACTAAACTAGACTGCCCCGGATGTACTTCGACAGAAGAAACAGAACTTCATGTCATACTTTTCTGTCCTGCCTATAGAAAGTCTAGGTCAAAGTGGGTCCTCCAGCTCTGTAGAAATCTGGGGATTAGAAACTACATCGAGGTTTTTAGGCTACTAAAATATGAGATAAATCCATTATTTGTAGTCGCCACCTCTAGATTTCTATTTGCGATGTGGTGTACACGAAGAGGCATTATAAAGGAAAAAGAGCTGGGTGAAAATGCAACTGTGTTCTTTCATTAGATATGCTACTGATCTAAATTTGCACATATCTCCAATTGGGGAAATTCTTCTGAAATTTTTGTTTTGTTATGTATTTTAATGTTTTTCTTTTAAATTATTCTTGTAAATGCTCAGATTTCGATTGTTTTTAAAAGTTTTGCCTATAGAAAATCTGGTAACAGTTGATACATATGGTTGTCGATTATCGGGTGACTAGTATTATTGGGGCCAGTAAACACCTTACAAACTTGCAGCATAATATCGTTCTTGGCTCTAATGATATAACTTCCTGTAACATTTGTAATGTTATAAACAATTGTGCTTTTATGGCTTTATAGCCGAAGTAAAGTTTTTTGACTGACTGACTGACTATATGAGGGTCGCCACTTTTTTCATCCGTGGCCAACAGCCAGCTGTGCATGAGTATTTTTGTTTAGAAAATTTAAAGAATTAGTGAATGTTTTCAAAACATATAGATTCTAGAAGAAACCCTGGAGTGACCACTTTAGGATAAATGTCCTTCCAGGTTGGACCGAGACTCTGCAGGCTGATCCTTTGACAGGCAGAGACCTGACATCCCTTGCGAGGTGTCATCCTCGATGCAGAGAAGGGGTCCTTCATTCAGAACCATCAGGTGAGGGGTTAGGACTTTCCGGGGGATTCTTGGCTCCATTAGGATATATCCTAGCACTTACATATACATGCTTCACCTACATATCTAGGCTAGGTACATTCAGGTAGGCTCCGCATCGTAGGAGTACGCCAATGCTGTTGTTTTATATAATCTGCTTTTACTCATCTTATTAGCATTATGGTAAAAATGTATCTACTATTTACGATATTGGTGCTAGTGATCACATTTGTCTGCTCCTGTCTTTTGATTGTCGCAGCGAATATGTTTCATACTAGACTGATTCTTGATCAATAAATAATTATTGAAACCTTTCCAATCATCAGTCTATGTGTATTCTGAGAAAAGTAAGCACGAGTGACTGAGCGAAATATACAGTATTGTTTTCCATGATAACTGAGGAATCAGGGTTGCCATGTTCAGTGGTTGCCAGAAACTACCTATACCGCTGTAGAATACAGGCGGTGGTAGTGACACTGTAGAGCCAGCTGGTCTAATGGCTGACTCATCCTGTGGGGGTGTCCAGAGTCTGTCTGCACACCAAGCCCTGAGTTTAGGTCACCCAAAACATGCAGGTCCTGGGGGGTCCTAGGAACTACAGGGCCCTACCACAGCACTACATGATGGTTTTTTTTTATCGGTCATTTGGCCTCCAGTACCATAGTGTGAAACAGGCTTACCTTGGTGAACACTTGTGTGGCAAATTGACAATGTTGTCCTCCTGCTTGCTAATTGTAAAGAAGTCCTAAACTGGGGAGGATAACATTTTTAGTGGGCCACTGGTGCCACTGCCAATGCCCGAAGAACTGGATGTAGGTGGGTGTGTTGACGATTGCCTCTCTGCAGTGCGTACTTTGACTGAGGTAGTGGTGGATGCCGGCCTCAGCAGGGGCCTCATAAATATGAAAACTGGAGGTGGAGGTAGTACTAGTGCCATATCTCCCAGAGCAGGGTAAATAGGAGAGGTAATGTTGGTGTCCTCTGGGCCAGCTTCCATGACAGTGACTGGCTTGTCTCTTCATCCCCTTTGATTATTGTAAGGCTTTCATGAACTTTCCTTTCCCTTGTCTCTAGTGGCGGGTCTTGGACTCAGCTGGTGTCCATTACCTGTTCAGATCATTAGAAGGGGGCTTGGAGAAGATGGTAGAACACCCTTCCTTTTTCCCGCTGGACATCGGGAAGCCAATGGTTCAAGAAGAGGTGCATCTTGCTCAGCAGGAAGCTCAACCTCCTGTTCTGCTCCTACTTTAGGAAGATCTACTATTGCTGGTTGCTGCTCCTGTTGTCTGCTTTGTTCAGTTTGCTGCAAAGATTGGCTACTAATTTGCTACTGAGACAAATCCAGTTCATTCTTACTACTCATTGCTATGATTGCAGTGGTTGCCTCACTGAGAAACATGGCCTTGGGCTTAGGTTGGGTTACTAGGATACAAAAAATGGGTGCCGACCTGCACACCTGATTGTGGCTATGTTATCACGATGTAATAAGGTAATGTGTTTATGCCAATGCATGCTGCTGTGAGCTTAAGGACCTGCCTATTGGACCTGTGACCACAACTGTTAAGAAAAGGAAACGGAGAACCTCCGTTCCTGACTCACAGCGCACAGCAAAACGTCCCTAAGGTTTCACTGTTGTAAAGTAAACAATTAACATAATTTGTCTCAAACAATCAAAAACTTTATTCACAACTATAGTTGCAAACAATACTACATTCAAGGTTTCTTTGTTTGTCACAAAAAATTTACAAACACATGAACTTTCAGCTCAAAAATAATGATAATGTTCAAAGTTCAAAACTAAACACTGAAAGTGCATGAAACAGTGCACTCAAATCATCAGTTTAAACAACTTATGAAAAGGGGTCCCAATGCATTTCGGGTAGAACCCTTCATCAGGGGAAATTAATGTTGTTTCATTCTGACATGTAGTAATCTGTGGCCTCCTGCCGGAAAAATAAGACAAAGAAAAAGGAAAACAACGGGTAAGCATTAGTCAGAAGTACAATGTTATAATGACGTTATGCGATATCTGTGCTTGAAACCACTATGCGCATCTGTCGTTATAGAAAACGTTTTGCCAAAGTTGTGCAGTGAATGTGCAAATTTAATTCTACATGCAACTCAGTGGTCTCCCAAAGAAGTGAAGATCTCAGAACTGCTGGAAAAACAAAGTGTGCGATTTGTGCTTATCAAACAACCCATCTCGGCCTGAACAGGATAGGAAGAAATAGATAAATGCCATGTGATCATGTGAGAGCAGTAAACAGTTAAGTTTGACCAAAGGTCATGCTAAAGATTAATAACCTCCAGGCTCATAAACGTGAGTCTAGAAGGACTGAAAAAAACATTTGGCTTTGATAGCAAGCGTGTCTGTGTAGGAATCAAAAGCATGAGCATGAGCTGCATCCACGTTTAAAACTGCCTCTAACTTGCCCAATTATAGAAGTGCAAATCTTACCTATAGCCATCGCGAGATGACCTTGGTCTGAAAAAAGTAAAAATCCTAAATTACCCTCTATTCTATATAAGAACAAACGTGCATAGTCGACCCGTAAACATCCGACTGGTGATACGTCTTACCTTGGGAAAGTGTAAGTAGTGTTTGAGCGTGATATCTGAGGTGGAAAGACCTCCGGTTGAACTCCCATTCTAAACTGGAACCTCCCAATACTATGGTGTTCTAAGCGAGTTCACCCGCGTCTAAAGTAAGACGTGATTCCTAGCCGTCTGATTCTGTGGAAAGAGAATTGCAACTCTGCATCATTTGATTTAAAGACATACCCTCTGCGCTGATCTGAGTTCACATGACTGCGTGATTACATGAGATTTGACTGTGCGTCTGCGTTCCAAAACGCGGTACGCTTAGTGTTAGTCTGAATTCAAAGCGAGTCTAACTTTATGGAGAACCATGATTGTGAAGTGGCACGAACACAACGAACCGACGTGTCATGTCTGTGCGGACCCGAACAGTTAAAAGTAAGAAATGTAAAAAATAAGAAAATAAAAAATTAATGAAATAATTTAAGAAAAGAAGGGCCCTATTTGGAAAAATGTGACAGTATCGCGGCACTACGATCCAGAGAAGAGTGTGTGAACTACAATAGGTGAATTGAAAAGTATCTAAGAGAGTTAAGTAAACCATTCCCATGTGGTGATAATCGGTGCGATGTAATGATAGTGGGTGCAAGCACAGATGTACACTCATGATGTCACAATATGAGAACAGTACCAATACATTTTTGTCACAGAAAACATAGCAGTTCATAATGGTCATTAAGACCTTTTGGGATCAGAGTTCCAAGATACTTTATCCAAAAGGTTTCTCGTTGTGTTAGTAAAGTATGGGTTTCCTATACCAGCACGGTCATGTATTGTTTCAAGAATGGTGAATGGTATTTGGTGTATCGATCCACTGTGTAGCTAAACAAGAATTCTTGTTTCTGTTATGTGTCATACTCTTGTGTTCAATTATTCTTGTTTTTATTTTATGAGAGGTTCTGCTGACATATGTTAATCCACAAGGACAACATATGGCATATATTGCTCCCTCTGTATTGCAATCCGAGGTGTGTTAAAGCCTGATGTTTTTGCCGGTGCAGGTCTCTGGAAAAAGCACACTGGCTGGCTATACAAAATGGCCAACGGCCACTTGGTCAAACAACAAGCAAGGAGATATGGACAACACATGCATACCTATGGCAAAAAGCACACTGGGTGGCTCCACAAAATGCCTGCCAGCTACATGGTCCACCAACAACAACAAGCGAGGGGGCATGGACACAAAAAAGAACACACGAAGGTCTATTGGAAGAGCACACTGTCTGGCTACACAAACTGGCCACGTGCCACATGGTCAAACTAAAACAAGCAAGGAGGCATGCACAACAAAGAACACATGCATGCCTGTGTCAAAAGCCCACTGCTGGATGCACAAAATGGCCACCAGCCACATTGCCAACCAAAAACAACAAAGGAAGGAGGCATGGACACAACAAAGAACAGATTCAGGTCTATGGCAAAAGCACACTGGCTGGCTATACAAAATGGCCACTGGGTCAAACAACAAGAAGCAAGGAGGTATGATGGACACAACAAAGAATGCATGCAGATCTATGGCAAAAGCAAACTGACTGGCTTTACAAAGTGACCACTGGCAACATGGCCCAACAAAAACAACAAGCAAGGAGGCATTGCCACAATAAAGAACACATGCAGGCCTATGGCAAAAGCACACTGGCTGGCTACACAAAATGGCCACCAGCCACATGGTAAATCAAGAACAACAAGCAAGGTGGCATGGATGCAACAAAGAACACATGCAAGCCTAGGGCAAAAGCACACTGGCTGGCTACACAAAATGTTCGAGGTTGTATGACTTAACAACGCATTCCGTTGTAATGCATGCCTTTACCATGCATGCGTTACAATGCGAATCCCATCACTACGCATATCCTTTACCACGAAAATGCCTTTTACACGCATACTTTTACAACGATTTCTGTTGTTAAAATATGCATGTTAATGGCATTTTCATGTTAAAGGATATCACCCTAAAAATGTACCCTTTAAATTTACCCCTGCGCAACATCACCCCCTCATTCCCCCTTACCTCTCCTCTCCTTCATCTTCCGAGGTGACGTTGCACATCGTTAAGAGGAAGCGGAAGTGTCCTTCCGTTTCCTCTAAAGGCACCGATTGCCTCCACATCTTTTTGTTCAAACGACGGAAACAGGTGCGTTTTAAAAATAAATAAATTGGGGGGGTGCCCCCCCAGCCCCCTTTTTTAATCCCATGCTTTTTTGGGGGGGAGACCCCCCAAAACCCCCTTTTTTTCTTTTAACTTTAGCACACGCCTTTACTACATATCTCATAGTAGAGGTATGCGTGGTAAAGGCTATTCGTTGTAACCACGCATGCGTTGTAATGCATGCGTGGTTATGATTATGTGTGGAAACGGCTGCGTTATAGTGGCCATTTCCCAATGGTCACCTGCCACATGGTCAAACAAAAATTAAGAAAGCATGAACAGCAAAGAACATATGTGCAGGCCTATGGACACTAACTACACAAAATACCCCCCCGGCCACAAGGCATGGAGAACAAAGGCAAATGGTGGCTTCGGCAAACAAATACTGGCCAAACAAAGGAGGCATAGTAACAAGGAAGAAAACACTACCATTAATTCAGCAATGCCAAAAACAACAAGCATTTGCAATGCAAAAGGTTTCGCATTTGCGAGAGTTTGAGCTATTGTCATTGCAAATAACAATGCCTTTTGGTTATGTGTTTTGTTACGCACTTCGGACTTTTCAGGTTTTCTGAACACATGAATAAAGGCATTGTCATTTACAATAGAAAATACTCTAAGAATGCTCCCTCATGACCTATATTTCTTTTCAATATTGTAAATGTACATTCAACATGGGCCTTGCATAGAATATAACCATGACCAAATCCAAAAACATAAGAATCTTAACTCTTATTTATTTAATTTCTTTTATTTTATCAAAATTATTTTTTATTCATTGATTTTCTTTCTTTTATCAAAATCATTTTTATATCATCTTTATCATGTGTGTATATACAATAAATAGAATCAATAAGTACATGTAACTTCACGATACAATGGCAATTGTATACAACAACATCATATACCTCCGGTCGAGAGACAAACCAAAAAAGCATTCCCACCAACTCTCATACATTCATTTCTCTCAGTCCACATTCATACCCCATTCACAACTACATGTATCTGGGAAGTGGGAGACACCGTTGTTTTCAATCTCCACGACCATTTAGGACAACTGCATAGAGCAGGATCTGAATAGCTATGGTCAACGTGTTTCGGTGGTTTAAGAAGAGAACAGGCACCACCTTCATCAGGACCAGCCAGATAACAGACAAATATCTCAACAGGCTGGTGACACTACTGTTATCTTTCCAACAGTAGAAATATTCTTTATAGTCGTGAACCTAATGCCTAATACAATATTTACAATATCAATAGCTCAAATTGTCGTAAATGCAAGACCTATTGCATTTTAAATGCTTGTTTCCTTTGCTCCTTCTTAAAAAAAATGTTATAACTATGCCTTGCCAAACACTTACGGACTGTGGAAATTGGTCTATGTAGCAAAAACTAAAACGAGACTGAGGGAAGTCTCCCCTGCCAGCTTGTAAGTGAGAATATCAGAGGGTTCTCAGCAGGAAAAGAGGTGAATGCCTCTTGGAGTGAAGCCACCTGCTGCTGTTCTTTAAGTGTGCGGCCTTCATGCGCTCTCTAATGTAGGTCCTTATGGGTGAAGAGAGACTGCGAGAGTACAATACCGAGCTGAGTGCCCTCTCAGAAATGGACTAATTGATTCTGGGCATTAGAGATGCGCCGGCAGACAGTTTGGAATAGAAAAGAGCACACTTACGCAGATTCGACAACCCCACACCACTTGCTCCTTTCTGTTTATTTTGTATAACGTGGACACAAACACTGCTTCCGGCATGTTACACTGTGCTTGTTTCTTGTGTAGAACCACTGTTACGCTTCAGAAACCTTTCTGACAACTGCGGTAACACTGCATGTTTGCTTACACGAGAAGGATGTACAGAATTGTACTGCATGCGACCCGCGATTGACAACCCCAAATCCATTCACTAAGGATCCTTCGTCTGGATTCGTAGAGAGAGGTACATTTTCTGTTAGAGGGGAGCCTTTGTAAGGACATGTTTTATGTCTGTCATTCTAACTTCTCTGGCTGTTCGGCGGGGAGGTTTGTTTGCAACATGTGCTGCTGCTGCTTAAGGATGGCTGCGCGAGTCAGCAGGGTTTCTTCACTCGCAACCCCCGCCACCGCCCCCCAATATTCTGACCCCGCGAGGAGAAGGCATCCTATTCTATGGGGGAAATGACACGGGATGCGGTTCGCAGAAATTCACAACGGCGCTGTTGCAATGTCAAAGCTAGAAGCAGAGGCCTTCGAATGGAAGTAAAACTAGGAAAGTGAAAGCGCGCCAAAGCGCGTTGTGTGTGCCTAACTTCGGAAACATGATCCGTAACTACACGCCTCCCAAACATAAGAAATAGCCTGACGACAGCCGTGAAGCAACCAATCCAGTCCGGTTGGGCCGTCCCAAAAGGAGACAGGGCGGAAACAAAGAAGCCTTGTTTTCAATGGCAGGCCACCGTTTAAGATAAATGATGATGCCAGCCAATGAAAATGATGGGCTGGGCTTCAAGTCCCCTTCTGAAATTTCCTTGATCACAATAGCCCTCGCAGAGCAAGCAGCGCATGCGCGCTGCAACGCTAGGCAAGACCTAAAAATTAAGTGAGCTAAAAAAATTAACAACAACACACATCCTCCCAAGGTATCAAATATGACACCACAAAAATACACTTTTTGCTGAAAAAACGTGAAATACAAAAAGAAAGAAACACCACATTTTTAATTTAATTCAATGTCATCCTGGCCTAAATTATTTTTTAAAACAACATATACCACAATAACAGTTGTTTCATTTACCCGATGACTAGTACTGGCAGGATGGCCCATGGACAGACTAGGCCACATAATAAAATAAATGAATATTGCACATTTAACAAACATGGAGAAAATTCACTGAACTGTGCAATTTTTTTTCCCTTACAAAAGATAAAACATTAAATGCAAACAAATAACTGGCCCCCTACTGAAACTCCAGGCCTCCCACCACAGCCAAAATCAAATGTAAAATTAAAATAAAAGCACAAATAGATATAGGTGCATGCCATCTATCAAACAAACAACACCCTTACACATAAGTTTTTGAACTTACTTGCAATATCACAAAACAAAGTCCTGTAAAATCCAATGGTATATTTGCAGCAGGAATGGCATACAGTGAGTGATCCTTCCACCCCGAAATCCAAATGAAAAGTGACCTGAGATGGACAAGGCACTGAAAGGATCCTGCTGCACAGGAAGTTGGAATTTTCGCATTAAAAAAACTACTTTAACAGTCCATTAGAGTAGAATATTCACTAGAAAACATCTTTTAGAGTAGATTTTTTATGCTTTTACCACAGCCACACACCCTCGCCAGCATCATGAAAATGTTCCCAGGAGGCTCCATGGCAACTGGAAGACGTGCTAGTGGCTGGCAAATCTTGTTGTGCTGGCCAGCACATACCAAAACAAGTTTCATGCATACAAATGGAAATATAATTCCGCCATGCGCATGAAGGCAGAAGTTAGCAGCAACTCCACAGACTTCCCGAATTCCCGCCAATTCTGGAAGTGAAATTATATTTCCGCCAGGCAACCCTTCAGGTGTTCTGTGTGGCAGCAGCAGAGCACTGAGGCTTGGAAGCTGCCATTTTGCATAGGCTGACCTTGCGCTCTACCGCCATCCATCTCTTCTCACCATCCCTTGCCTCCTGGACCCCGTGAACAAGCAGATGAACATCCACAGCATACAGGAAAGGCATCAGAAGGTTTAGTCATCTGTGTCGGGGCAGCGGATGGTGAAGGATTCACAAGGAGGTCAGAAGCGATCTCAAACTGCTGACACTATCTTCGCCACCTTGGCCATGCCCCCTAAAACTAGATCTATGTAAATGATATTTGTTTCCTCACAACAACTAACTAAGGATGCAGAAGTCCTGATTTTATTATCAAAACTCCAATGCTGAAAACTCTCTGAGCTACAGGTACTAACCATAATATTTCTCAGACATTTAAGAGAGAAAACCTTTCCAATGTTGCCTCCAGGGTTTTCTTTCATTTTAAAAATGGAAATGGCAAGTCTGGTATGTGTAAAGTGTGTTACATTCTGGATTGCAATGACATTTTGAAGGTTGTTTCAAAGGATGGCATGTTCTTTGAGGCTGACCCTGGGCATATATGTCTAAAATATGCGTGCCTATCTTTATCATTTGTTATACTATGGAGAATATGAACATGTTGGCTCCTATCAGGACATAATCAAAAACTGTGTAAAATTGGCCAAAGTTCTTCAAATGTGTGTGCTGTAAATATTGAAAACACTGCTATAAAATGTACTGTCTCATATTCATATTGTCTCTCCTTGTATCGCCTAAACAAATTGTATTTTGATTTTTTACCATTTTGATTTCACCTAGACTCGGTGCACCACACTGTGATACATTCAACCGATTGGCCCAGATTTACTGTTGATTAAAATTTAGATTTTCCAAGTAATCATGATGGAAAGTCCTAATTTTATTAAGGACAGAGCCTCAAATATTATGCTTCACTCCCCTGCTTTATCACTCACAGCAGCCAGCGAAGAAAAGTGAAATGTTATTGCACAAACAAATAAAGAGATGGAAAAACTACAAAATGACACAATAAAGGTTCTCAAACAGTATATAGAGAAGGCATTGCCCTAGCCCTTCCTCTTTCTTGGTGCAACAAAAGTCTATTGAAGTTGTAACAGGAATGGAAATGAAACAAAGTACATCAACACTCCAACGTGAAGAAGAAAAGTATCCAATTGTTGAAGTCCGATGCCTCACTGTCCTGATTGAGGAACTGTAAATTGCGCCACTATAAAAAAGTGAGAGCAAATTTATTAAGAATGTTAAAATACTAAAGGATGGGATTGCATCAAATTCACATCACATTTATTTAAAGAAATAAATACAATAAATATGAAGGGAAATTAACCCCTCAAAAACAAGCGGTGCGATAATATCTGCCTCAATGTCCTTAATAAAATTAGAAATTTCCATCATGATTACTTAGAAAATCAAGATTTTATGCTATTTGAAAACAGATTAATAATTGGTAAAAAAACGTGGTCAATAGGATTATGCTAAAAAGTTGTATGCAAACATAGTATCGATGTTTAATATCGATGTGGCACTATATTGACCTGCAAGTATATCATCGACCAGAATATCAACATGCAGGTAAGAAATATTGTTTTACTTAATATCAAAGTTAGTAATATCGTTAGTAAAAATATCGTTGTTAATAATATCAAAATGTATTTTAGTGTCCTGTATTTTAGTATATGTGTTAAAAGTATGTGATTTAAATATTTTGCATAAGTATAGCTTATTTTTGTATTGATTGTTTGACATTTTTAGAAATAATTAATTTTATGATAATTTTTGCGTATGTTAGTTCCAGAGCGGGTTGTGGATTTATAGGAGAATAAGGTGGGAAGTAATTTTGTTATAATATATTTATTAATAATGTTTAGAAGTTATTAATTTTATAAAAATAAAGGGGTCTATTATGATGTCGGGCGGATCGCCACCGCCCGCATGGCGGTGGCAATCCGCCCGACATCATCTCCTGCCCGCCTCCAATTCCCCCGCCATATTATGATGGCGGGGGTACCGCGGCGGACGGGAATACTGCCTGCCGCTTTTCTGCCCGGTCGATGAGTCGAGCGGGCGGAAAAGGGTTGAATATGATGGCGGTGTCTGCTAGTCACCGCCATCCATATTACAATGGGAGCAGGAGGCCGCCTTTCCATGGCCGCAATGAAAGGAATGCAGATTTTGCAGTTGGGGGCCTGTTGTGGGCCCCCGGGATGTTGGGGGGGGCACATGGGGGGTACCTATGGTACCCCCCTATTGGCGCGGACAAAGTGGCAGGAACCGCGCGGTGCCTGTCACCTTGTGCATGCCAATGCACAATGTGTATTCCCAGCATTGTGGTGCCACAATGCTGGGAATAGAGGCTGTCACTGCCACGGTGGCATCCTAATTGCCGGTGCGGTACTGCCGCACCACTGTCGGCCAGTCCCAGCACCGCCGCCATCCTAATAGGCCCCTAAATATTGCATTTTAGTTCCGCAGCAGGTTGTGGGTTTATAGGGCAATAGAGTGGGAAGTAATTTAATTATAATTAATTAATTAATAATTTTAATGAATTAGTATTTTTGTATTTAATAATTTATATTGTTAATTGTGTTAATTAATTTGTTCTTAATTAGTTAGGAATTATTAATTATTAATTGGTAAATATGTTAATTGTGTCATTTTTTTAGGAGCGGGTTGTGGGTTTATAGGGGAGTAAGATGGGAAGTAATTTAATTATAATTAATACATTAGTAATTTTATTAATTAATATTAATGTATTTACTATTTTATTTTGTTACATAATTTGTTATTAATTAGTTATTAATTGGATATTAATTATTAATTGGTAAATATGTTTGTTGTCTTATTTTTTTAGGAGCGGGTTGTGGGTTTATTAGGGAGTAGGGTGGGAAGTAATTTAATTATAAATAATAATTAATAATTTTTATTAGTCAATATTTGTGTATTTAATATGTTATAATGTTAATTGTGTTAGATAATGCATTATTAATTAATTATTATTTGGTTATTCATTATTAATAATTAATTGCTAAATATGTAATTGTGTCATGTTTTTTAGGAGCAGGTTATGGGTTTATAGGGGAGTAGTGTAGGAAGTAATTAAAATGTAATACATTTTTTAATATGTTTTATATAATATTTAGTTATTGCTGTTATATAGTCTTAATAGTGTGAATTAATTTATTACTACTTGTTTTTACTTTGAGTGTTCATTGTTATTAGTTAATTAATTCATTGTTAAGCAATTATGTTATTTGTGCCATATTTTACAATATTGGTGTTGTTATTTATAGGGGGATTTGGTGGAAGGTAAATTATTTTTTATTATTTAAGTATTTGTTAATTAATGTTTATTATTTTGCTGGAGTGGGAATACTAAATTATTCTACTCCGCTATCCAACACTTTCCCTACTGTTGCAATTGTTGGAGTGGGAATAGTAATTGTATCCCCTCTCCTATCCAACACTCCCTACTGTTGCACTCAGTGGAGTGGGAATAGTAAATTATTACCCTCCGCTATCCAACACTTTCACTACTGTTGCACTTGCTGGAGTGGGAATAGTAAATGATTCCCCTCCGCTATCCAACACTTTCTCTACTGTTGCACTCCCTGGAGTGGGAATAGTAATTTTATCCCCTCCGCTACCCAACACTTTCCCTACTCTTGCACTCCCTGGAGTGGGAATCTTAAATGTATCCCCTCTGCTATCCACCCCTTTCCCTACTGTTGCGCTTGCTGGAGTGGGAATAGTGAATTATTCCCCTCCGCTATGCAACACTTTTGTATAGTTGCACTTGCTGGAGTGGGAATAGTAGTTTTATCCCTTCCGCTATCCAACACTTTCTCTACTGTTGCACTTGTTGGAGTGGGAATAATAGTTGTATCCCCTACGCTATCCAACACTTTCTCTACTGTTGCACTTGTTGGAGTGGGAATAATAGTTGTATCCCCTACGCTATCCAACACTTTCCCTACTGTTGCACTCTGTGGAGTGAGAATAGTAAATTATACCCCTCCGCTATCCAACACTTTCCCTACTGTTGCAATTGCTGGAGTGGGAATAGTAAATTATTCCCCTCCGCTATCCAACACTTTCCTTACAGTTGCACTTGTTGGAGTGGGAAACGTAATTTTATCCCCTCCGCTATCCAACACTTTCCCTACTGTTGCACTTGCCAGAGTGGGAATATTAAATATTCCCCTCCATTATCCAACACTTTCCTATTGTTGCACTTGCTGGAGTGGGAATAGTAATGTTTTCCCCTCCGCTATCCTACACTTTCCCTACTGTTGCACTTGTTGGAGTGGGAAACGTAATTTTATCCCCTCCGCTATCCAACACTTTCCGTTATCCAACACTTTCCTATCGTTGCACTTGCTGGAGTGGGAATAGTAATGTTATCCCCTCCGCTATCCAACACTTTCCCTACTGTTGCATTTGCTGGAATGGGAATAGTAAATTATTCCCCTCCGCAATCCAACACTTTCCTACTTTTGCACTTCGCTGGAGTAGGAATAGTAATTTTATCCCCTCCTCTATCCAACACTTTCCCTATTGTTGCACTTGCTGGAGTGGGAATGGTAATGTTATCCCCTCCGCTATCCAACACTTTCCCTACTGTTGCACTTGCTGGAGTGGGAATAGTAATTTTATCCCCTCCGCTATCCATCACTTTCCCTACTCTTGCACTCCCTGGAGTGGGAATAGCAATTGTATCCCCTCCGCTATCCAACACTTTCCCTAGTGTTGCATTTGCCGGAGTGGGAATGTTAAATATTCCCCTCCGTTATCCAACACTTTCCTATTGTTGCACTTGCTGGAGTGGGAATAGTAATGTTATCCCCTCCGCTATCCAACACTTTCCTATTGTTGCACTCGCTGGAGTGGGAATTGTAAATTATTCCCCTCCGCAATCCAACACTTTCCTACTGTTGCACTCGCTGGAGTGGGAATAGTAATTTTATACCCTCCGCTATCCAACACTTTCCCTACTTTTACAATCCCTGGAATGGGAATAGTAATTTTATCCTCTACGCTATCCAACATTTTCCCTTCTGTTTTAGTTAATGTAGTGGAAAATGTTGTTTTAAAATTAAATAATTATTTTATTACAAGGTAATGGTGTAGTTGCGCTTCGCGCTGCGGTGATCGTTGTGCATTTTTAACTCTCCCGTTTTTTGTATTTAATTTTATTTATTTTATTACCCTTGGTTTTACTCTGGGATCAGGTAGGGGCTCCCCTCCCTCTTACCGCATTTAATCTGTACAAGCACCGCCGTTTGGTGGGTCCGGGTCACGGGTGGGTCCATAGTCCTGTTTGGGCGCCATCTTTGGTTGGGCTGGTTCCTCTTTCCCCCGGCGGGCGCCATTTGGAGCGCTACTGCACATGGACAGCCTCGGGGGACACCTATTTAAGGCGGTCCTCTTTTCACCGGTAACCTCGACAAGGTAATGGTGTAGTTGCGCTTCGCGCTGCGGTGATCGCTGTGCATTTTTAACTCTCCCGTTTTTTGTATTTAATTTTATTTATTTTATTACCCTTGGTTTTACTCTGGGATCAGGTAGGGGCTCCCCTCCCTCTTACCGCATTTAATCTGTACAAGCACCGCCGTTTGGTGGGTCCGGGTCACGGGTGGGTCCATAGTCCTGTTTGGGCGCCATCTTTGGTTGGGCTGGTTCCTCTTTCCCCCGGCGGGCGCCATTTGGAGCGCTACTGCACCTGGACAGCCTCGGGGGACACCTATTTAAAGACGTCCCCCCCGCGCAGCGGGGTCCCGCAGTGGGACGCCGTCGCTTAGCCGGAGTCGTGCCAGAGTCCTGCCCGTCTGCGCCCGTCCGTGCTGAGGACGCACTGGGCGCAACGGGTTTGTCTGAGGCTCATGCGTGTTAAGTGTCGGGATGATTACCTATTCAAATCTCACTTTGCGATCTATTGGTCACTCTATTCCGAAGTGTGATCAGCTTCAGATTCATCCGCTAAGTGGCCCTTGTCAGTGCGCCTGCAGAAGATGGGCACTTGGCTCTCCTGTTTGCATCCGTAAGGGAATTTCCTCTACTGCTCCTCGAGGTAAGGGCGTAACGCCTACACTTCGAATATTTAGTTTAAATGTTAGGTCTCTGGTTCAACATCATATAGCCTTTTATGACCTCATACAGGAGGAGTCTCCTGATATATTTGCGATCACGGAAACGTGGTTGCAGGAACACGATGCAGCCATTATTAACTTGGCTTTCCGCCCGGAGTATTCCATCTTTACACTAAATCGGTCAACTAGAGGCGGGGGTATCGCCTTGGCTGTTAAATCTAGTTTCTCCTGTAGTTGGAAGGTCTTAAATATTGCTGGATGTGAAAGTGCCTTTTTCAAGATCTCGATCAGCCCCCAGTTTACGATCTCGGGGATGGTGGTTTATCGACCCCCAGGCAGTGATGTTGCATTTAGAGAAGCCTTCCCTGATGCCGTTAGCTCTTTGGCAAGTGGCTGTGCCAATTTTTCTATTTTGGGAGACCTTAATCTCCACTTTGACAATAAGAGCATATCGGCAGTCAATAATATCTTAGCTGACCTTGAGGCCCTCCAATTGGATCAAAAGGTAGCTCAACCCAGTCATGTAGGAGGGCACACGCTAGATCACTTCTTTACTAATCTTTCGGAAACTTCAATCTCCTCCATAACACCCTTGGGGTGGACGGACCGTTTTCTAGTGCCCATTCGAGCTCCTTTGACTGAGACTCCTTCTATCCTTCCTCCCAGATTAGTCCTTAGAAGGCATTGGAATAAACTTAGATTAGAGGATTTACAGGAGGTCTTGGCTGCAGATCCGCTGGGACCCCTGGAGAATGTTGAACTGGGTTATGACCAGTTCTGCCAGTGGATCACTAGGGCGCTTGACTTATTGATTCCTATTATGGCTAGTAAATCTCGCGCTAGAGATTCGAGCTCCTGGTACAACAGCACCCTACGTGCTTTAAAGGGTACTTGTAGGCGGGCTGAGAGAGAGTGGCGGAGGCACTATGACGCGGCTAAGAAAGCGTTGTATCTGACCTCCGTCAAGGTTTACCATCGTGCCATATGTAGAGCCCGCGCGGCGTTCTACTCGGAAGAATTCCGCAACAGCTCTAATCCATCTAAATCAATATTCAAGGCCCTCAAAGATCTTTTGGCTAAAAGAACCTCCTCTCCGGTATTGGCTTCTACCTCTCATTGCGAGGCTTTGGCATCCTTCTTTTTGGAGAAAGTGCAAACTATTTACCGGGCGTTTTCTCTTACGGGGCCACCATTGGGGACTCTGGTGGCTATCCCGGGTCTCCCCACCTTGGAGTCTTTTCCTCTGCTTCTACCGGAGGAATTTGATGGAGTAACCCAAAAAATCAAGTCTGGATCACCTCTGGATCCATTAAGGCCTGTCTCCTTCAGAGATCAGTCCTTTGTGGGACGCCCTATAGTGCGTTCTCTTATTAACAGCTCGCTGGCGACGGGCATGGTCCCAGCTAAATGGAAGCGGGCAGTGGTCTCTCCTATTTTGAAGAAGCCTTCATTGGACCCTTCGAAACCGGAGAATTACCGGCCAATTTCTTTACTTCCCTGGCCGGCAAAAGTTATGGTGGCCCATGTTAACCAGGCTCTTTCTGACCATCTCATTCGAGCCAATATCCTGGATGATACTCAGCATGGGTTTCGTGCTGGGCATAGTACGGAGACAGCCCTTCTCGCCATGGTGGAACATCTGCGTAGGGTGTTGGATGGGGGACAGACGGCGGTGCTAATATTATTAGATCTGAGCGCCGCCTTCGACACTGTCTCGCACCACATCCTTCTACGTCGCCTGGAGGAGATAGGCATTGGTGGGTCCGCCTTACAGTGGTTCCATTCCTTTCTTGACGACCGTTCCTTTTGCGTTGCTATACCACCTTGCCAGTCCAAATTCCATCCTCTGGGCTTGGGGGTGCCGCAAGGTTCCTCGCTGAGTCCTACGCTTTTCAATCTTTATGTGAGACCGCTGGCTGATGTCGTCAAGCAGTGGGGCATGACGATGGTCTCTTATGCCGACGACACTCAGCTAGCGGTCACTATCAGTGGGGATGCTGAGCATGATGCCCTCAGGTTCCAGAGTGGACTGAGGGCGGTGGCGAGTTGGATGAATGTAAATTGTCTCCAGCTCAACGCTAAAAAGACTGAGGTTATGGTCGTCGGGAAGGGGCGGGAGCTTTGGGGAGATAGATGGTGGCCACCGGAGCTTGGGCCGGTTCCAACTCCGGTCATGGAGTTGAGAAACTTGGGAGTATGGCTGGAGCCCGCTCTCAATTTCGTGGGGCATTCTAAGAAAACCGCGGCCTGCTGTTTTGGGGTTCTTCGTGGCCTGAGATCCGTCTTGAAGTTTTTCGACCCTCCAACGAGGCAGCTGGTGGTTCAGGCGACTGTAATCTCTCGCTTGGACTATGCCAGCTCCCTCCTGGTAGGGGCAAATCAGGCGGAAATTAGCCGCCTCCAACGCGTCCAAAACGCAGCAGCCAGAGCCATAGTTGGCTTGCCTTGGTCTTGCTCTGTTTCCATGACTCTCCGATCCTTGCATTGGCTACCGGTGAAAACTAGAATTAATTTTAAAGTTCTATGCATGGCCTTTAAGATCCTGAAGGGCTTAGCCCCTCGGATTCTTCAAAATCTTCTGTCTTTTTATGTACCAACTCGCTCTCTGAGATCAGTGGGCCAAGCACTTGCGGTGGTCCCGAGGTTCAAGCTTAGTCGTATGGGAGGTCGGTCCCTTCGGGTGTAAGCAGCAGTGCTGTGGAATTCTCTCCCGTTGGAGATTCGCCTGATGGACGACCTTCTGGCATTTCGTAAAGCTTTAAAAACCGTATTATTCTAATTTTTCCCCTTTAGTGTTCCCTGTTTTTTCTTTCTGTTGTTGTCAGGTGCGGCTATGTTTACCTTGTCATGCGCCAGGACGCCCCTTAGCTGGGGCAGCTGTGCGCAATACAAATGCCCCTAACATAACATAACATAACATATATATATTTTATTTTGGTATTTGTTACAGGTGTATATATATATATATATTACCTACTGGCGGTCGCCAGTAGGTAGTTATAGTTAGGACCCTCTTACCATAGGAAATCCGCAACATTCTATTTGGAATAACTTTGGCGCCGGTTGACGAATCCTCACGAAATTTTCAAAACTAATGGGGCGCTACGCTCCGCTCCTACCCTGAAAGTCTCGGGGGGATTCGTCAAGCGGGGGCTGAGAAAAAAGGGGGGGCCCAAAATGCGTTTTTCCCATGCATTTTTCCATAGGACCTTTAGACACAGCTACAGCCCGAACGGCTGAACAGAGTTACTTGAAATTTGGCAGAGAGGTAGTCTACAGGTCAAGGAAGTGCCTTTTGTCGGTTTGGTGTAAATCTGTTCAGTAGATCCTGAGAAAATAGCATTTAAATCAATATATATATCTGTGGCAGCTTACGGTGCGCTTACGGTGCGCTTACGGTAAGCTTACCGTACGCGTACGGTGCCGTGCGCAAGCGCGATTCTGATTGGCTGTTAGATCTTAGTAAACATTCGAATCGGCCGAAACCAGGAAGCGGCGGCCGCCATTTTCTCTCTAGCACTCTGAGGGGGGGAGGAAAAACAAAGGCAAAAAACATGTAAAGGGGCTGTTTAGACAGCTCCTAACCACCTAGCCTTGATGAAGGTGTCCCCAAAGAACCCCCAAGGCCAAAAATTCAATATTTTTTTTTTTTCAAAAATCGCCGATTACGCTTACCGTACGCGTACGGTAAAAAATATTTTAAAAAAAAGAAATTATCCACACTCTCCCCAACCCGTGTGCAAATGGTGCCCGAAGTGCACTGTTTGTGCATGGCATCACTAACATTTGAAAATGTAAAAGATTACCTTTCACAACGAAGCGCATAATATGCCCTCCAAGTGCGCACGGTGCGCGAAGCGCATCGTGCGTACATGGCCCATCCAGCGTAACGTGGGCACGCGGTGCGCGTAGCGCACCGCGTGCCCACCGTGCATGCACGGCACTAACTGCGTAAAGTGGGCGCGCGGTGCACGAAGCGCACCGCGTGCTCACTAATTGGGGGGTTACCTACCTGCTGTGCGAGTGCACCCTCGAAACAGGAAAACCCTTTGGAAACAAAAATTCACGGCTGTTTCCGGTCGTGGAGGGTTGCACCTCTCGGAGAATAATGGTGAGACTGCAGGATGGAAATTATGTCTAACCGAGTGCAGACACAGCAGCACGATGATTTTAAAAGCGGCATCCCATCACGAGGCCCACTGAAGGGCGAAATTTGTCCTTGCAAAGTCGTGCATATACACAGAACCCACCGGAGGGAGAACATTGATAAACATTCAACTACATTTCCCAGCATGCAATAGAGTGAAGCCACCATGGAAGGCACACCGGAGGCCTATAAATGAATGAGCAAGCAGGGGGAATTGGTTGACAAGCATTACTGTGGAATGACGAAATGCCTCTGAAGAAGAAGAAGGAATCTTCGAAACATGTCAGGCATGAGGACTCCAAGGTCGGAGTGGGACTGCGCTTTTGTGTACTAATTGGGGAGTTACCTACCTGCTGTGCGAGTGCGCCCTCGAAACAGGAAAACCCTTTGGAAACAAAAATTCACGGTTGTTTCCGGTCGTGGAGGGTTGCACCTCTCGAAGAATAATGGTGAGACTGCAGGATGGAAATTATGTCCAACCGAGTGCAGACACAGCAGCACGATGATTTTAAAAGCGGAATCCCATCCCGAGGCCCACTGAAGGGCGAAATTTGTCCTTGCAAAGTTGTGCATATACACAGAACCCACCGGAGGGAGAACATTGATAAGCATTCAACTACATTTCCCAGCATGCAATAGAGTGAAGCCACCATGGAAGGCACACCGGAGGCCTATAAATGAATTAGCAAGCAGGGGGAATTGGTTGACAAGCATTACTGTGGAATGACGAAATGCCTCTGAAGAAGAAGAAGAAGGAATCTTCGAAACATGTCAGGCATGAGGACTCCAAGGTCGGAGTGGGACTGCGCTTTTATGTACTAATTGGGGGGTTACCTACCTGCTGTGCGAGTGCGCCCTCGAAACAGGAAAACCCTTTGGAAACAAAAATTCACGGCTGTTTCCGGTCGTGGAGGGTTGCACCTCTCAAAGAATAATGGTGAGACTGCAGGATGGAAATTATGTCTAACCGAGTGCAGACACAGCAGCACGATGATTTTAAAAGCGGAATCCCATCCCGAGGCCCACTGAAGGGCGAAATTTGTCTTTGCAAAGTCGTGCATATACACAGAACTCACCGGAGGGAGAACATTGATAAACATTCAACTACATTTCCCAGCATGCAATAGAGTGAAGCCACCATGGAAGGCACACCGGAGGCCTATAAATGAATGAGCAAGCAGGGGGAATTGGTTGACAAGCATTACTGTGGAATGACGAAATGCCTCTGAAGAAGAAGAAGGAATCTTCAAAACGTGTCAGGCATGAGGACTCCAAGGTCGGAGTGGGACTGCGCTTTTATGTACTAATTGGGGGGTTACCTACCTGCTGTGCGAGTGCGCCCTCGAAACAGGAAAACCCTTTGGAAACATATATATATATATATATATATATATATTCTCCAAATACACGCACTCTCGAAGTGGTAGTGCTACAGAGAAAACTCTATATTGCTCGCTACGCGTTTCGACAACCTAATGCCTTGATCACACGAACGGAATGGCAACAAAGGCGTGCATATGTAAACAGAGAAAAGGATAAAGGACTACATTGATTTCATTTCGAAACCTGTCCCAAAATTTCAGCCATCTTGTAACATTTGAATAAAGCTTTTGAATATAAGCACATTACAGTCATATTGCATTTGACCAATGAAATTACATCTGATGCAAGCTTGTTGCCATTCCGTTCGTGTTATCAAGATATTAGGTTGTCGAAACGCGTAGCGAGCAATAAAGAGTTTTCTTTGTAGCACTACCACTTAGAGAGTGCGTGTATTTGGAGAATAATTGGGACTTTTTTTAGCCGGGAAGGGCATACCGGCTTTACGCACCACCTGACTATGGGCTCACTCCTGGAATGACCCAGTTTGTGGATTTAATACGATGGAAGGACTGTGAGCCGGCCACGGACTTCGCAATATAAGCAGATAAATATCGGAGTAGCACCGAGGATCAGCAAGGTTCCCGACTGCCAGCGGTAAGCCCGTCCCCGGTTGTGGTTCTCGGCAGGAGCGCACGCTTTGGCACTTGTGCTCGGGTGGCTTTTCCCTACGAGTGCAGCGGAGGGGACGGTTTACTTACGTCTCTGAAATGAGTTATGAATGGGGGCAACGTAAGATTGAGGCGAGGAATGCGAAATCACATTGAATCATGAAAATTGTGTTCCGAGTGTAATATGATCTCTGCATCACTCGAAGCGCCTCATATTTACTATCGAGAGTTAAAAATAACAGACGTTCCCCTTCCCTTGCATTAACGAGATTTAATACAATAGCATCAGGAACCGCTAATTATAAGCGGGAAGCATAGTGTCTACAGAGTAACTCCGTGTGGGATTACTAAAGGAGGCAGAAACGCTTTTTAATTCCTCACAGAACAAGACGTGCGTTGAACATTTGAATATAAGTCAATAGTACAAGTCTGCTAACAGTATCACAATGAAAGAAGAAAACGAGAGGCGTAAAGCTGCGCAATCTTTATTTGCATGTGCACCTGGTAAAGGGCGATCTATGATAATACCAGCCAAAGACAAAGACAATGCTTTGAGTAGTCAACTTAAGAAGTATGAGAAATTGAAGAGACAGGAAACCTCGAAGTGGTGGGAAGCGATTTCCCTTCAGGATTATGTCGACAAACAAATGGTTCCACGAGGCCTGAGGATATATATAACCCCTTCTCATGAGTCACCTAACCCGCATATGTTAGATGAGTGGGCTGAAAATTCAGCTGCTAGCTCAAGGAAAATGTTGAGCATATTAATTAAATATGCTTGGGAAGATAGGGACAGAATATTAAAAGAAATATTGGAGCTTGAAGATGACTTGAAGAAAAATGAAGATCAACAAAGCATCATCAAATTCAAAGAGGATCTTAAAGGTAGATTAAAGAAACATGAAGAAGAAATAAAACGTCGCAAACAAAGGAAGTTACATAGAGACTGCATAGATTACGAGACTGGCCGTATTTTGACGTATAGCCACAAGTATGACCATCTATATAATCAAACATCTATGCAAGTAGAACCAACGACTGCGAATGAAACAACAACTGTACAGAATGAAGCTAGTGATTCAGACACAGATGCTTCTATACAGACAGCGAGTTCATCATCTGAAGTGGAATTAATAACTCATCAAGCTACTTTTTTAGACGAGTTTCGAGTAATGAAAAAGAGTCGACAGCCTGGGAAAGGAACCCTTACTCCAACTCCACCAGCTCGGGGCCTTGGAAGGGGCCGTGGAAGAAGAGGCTCCAGGAAAATTCAGTAATGATGGATTTGAGAATGGTAAATCAAACCATTGTTAATCTTTCTTCACGTACTTTGTCTCATTCCGACAAAACAACCCTATGTTTGGGTTTATCCTTCTGTCCCACGGAACTTTTCAACTATACTAACACTCGTATAGACCTTTTTAAGTTTGTAAGGAAAATAAAATGTAAAAAATGGTATATGCTCAGGAACAGTATATCTCATTCGGAAATTACATCTACATCAGATAATCTGAGCAATGAGAGCCTCACAGCTGGTGATGCCAGCATTCTACATACAATATTATACCTGGGGATTAATACATATGAATTAGCCACCAAGAATGGTCAGACATTATCACGGATAGAGCTTCTTGTACTTCTTTTAAACCACGCTCTGTGTTTCATCCAAACTTACCTCAAGACTCTATTGATACCTTTCATGACGTGGTGGTCAAAGAGTTGAAGAAACAAAAACACAGTTTGAGTAACAAACATTGCATTAACTATAATTTATCATTTAAACAACGTAATGTGATTATGTCTTTGGCCAAGGATGACAGTATGGTTATACTTCCCTCCGACAAGGGAGGTAATATAGTGTTGTGCGACAAGCAATTGTATATAGAAGAGGCCAGAATACAACTAAATGATGCTAGATTTTATTGCATTTGTGATACTACTACCTACAATGCGAGTATAACCACTGCATGGGAAAAACTTTCAGAATGGCAAGAACTGGGTATTATTACCTGGCATGAATATTGTTTTCTTAAAAGAGATTATCCCAAGTTACCAGTGTTATATCTTTTGCCTAAGATTCACAAACACCCTACTATTCCTCAAGGGAGGCCAATAGTATCTTCAGTAGGAAATGTATTGGAGAATATTTCCAAATATGTTGATCAATTTCTGAAAGAATATGTTACTGAACTTCCATCGTATGTTAAGGATACGAAGGATTTTCTTAACAAAATTGAAGGCTTTGTTTGGGAAGAGGAATATTCATTTATTACCCTGGACGTGAATACACTTTATACCATCATTGATCACGCCCAGGGTATTGAAGCATGTTTACACTTCTTAAATTCGAGAAATATCATGTATTTGGAACATACACATATGTTAACAGACATGATATCATTATGCCTCAAAAATAACATATTTCTCTTTGATGGGGTACTGTACAAGCAGGTGCGAGGCACGGCAATGGGTATGTGCTTCGCACCGAGCTTTGCTAACCTCTTCCTAGGAAAGTGGGAAGAGGAAATCCGTTCTGACACAAATATGGCTGATGACTTCAAGTCGGTAATTAAATGGCTCAGATATATCGATGATTTACTGATAGTATGGAAAGGAAGTGAATCAGAAGCCTTAAAATTTATCGACAAACTTAATAACAACAAGTACAACTTTGTTTTAACCCATAAAATCAGCAGAATTTGTGTAGAATTCCTAACATTAGGATTGAAGTCGTGGAAGGCAAAATTGTCACCAGCCTATACCGAAAAGAGACAGCCAGAAATAGCCTCCTCCATGCCCTCAGTGAACACCCAGAGGCCCTTAAATGGAGCATTCCATACAGGGAATTACTGAGGGCAAAGAGAAATTGCAGTAAGATTGATAAATACATGCAGGAACAGGAAATATTACTCAAACGATTTAGAGAACGTGGCTACCCTGAATGGGTGTTGAACAAAGCATTAGAGAAGGTTGCTAATGTTAGCAGAGAAGAATCACTATATCAGACAGAAAAAATGGATACAACTAAACCAGTCACTAGAGTGATAACAACTTTTAATAGCCACTCCAAGAAAATACAAAAAATCTTGTCTGACAATTGGAATATTCTCCAGACTGACAACATCGTAGGTTCAGAAGTAGGGGAGAGCCCACTTATTACTTACAGAAAAGGGAGAAGTCTTAGAGATATCCTTGTTAAGGTGATATTACAGAAACAAAGAAAAATACTTTTCACGATCTTAAAGGATTTTTCCCGTGTGGACACTGTAGATCATGTAAATTTAGTCAGTCAGTTAAAGAATTTAGTATTCCAGGACGGGTACAAAAATGGAGAATACATCCGTTTCTTACCTGCAGAAGCACCTTCATAGTGTATGTTCTAGAATGTCCTTGCAAACTTAGGTATGTGGGAAGTACCACATGTATGGTTAAAAAAAGAGTTATGGAACATCTTAGAGCAATCACAAATGTGGATATACATTATCCCATTGCCAGACATTTTGAAAGATACCATCATTCTAATAGTTCTCTACTTCTCTTTTCTGCGATTGAACAGATCAATCTTAGCAATAGAGGAGGCAATAGGGAATTAGCTCTTAGAATGAAAGAATCCAAATGGATACTTGAGTTGGAAACTAAATTCCCTGGGGGCCACAACATAGATGATGAATTAGCAACACACCTCCATGAGGAATGAAATTTGTATTGTGAATCTGTTATGCAAACTAGACTATGTGTACTTTACTGTTTTTATGCTTTGATTATGAATTGAAAATAATATTCTCTTATGAAAAGTGAATTTATTCTCTTTTATCTTTTTTACTCTCACAGGAAGAAAGGAAGGGACCCACCTTTTCTTCCCCGGGCTCGGAAACACATTGAAACAAGATAAGAGACTTTTTAACCTTTTTCTTATGTTAAATAATTGTGGATTTTGATCCCTTTTCACCTTATTTCTCTTGAGTTTGGACGAGGACTTTTATGAGCAGGTACTTGTCGAATCTAGTAATCCTGTCGCCAGTACTTGTACTTATGTAGGTCTTTTTTCTTCGATTTTCGAGTGTAGTAGGTTTTTTCTGAGATTGATCTCAAATATTTGGGGACCATATAATCTTACTTGAATTTATATGGAAGTAATTCTAAATACTGATATGTAATTATGAATATACTATAGTGTCTTGGACACAAATTTGTATATAGTAAATGAAATTATCTGTAAGCCGATATTAATTTAATAAGTTTAAATGTCAACTTTGAATTATTAGGTGTATTTCAAATGCTGTGATTAAGCCACTAGTGCGATGAAAAACAGTTTATAATAACAGTTATGGAATAATAGTTTAATATAATTGAGTACCTACATGTTCTTGTGCAAATCTGATAGAAAATTCTGCTAAATAATCGCATTAGAAGACATTTACTAGTTGGTCAACTGCACTTCAAATATTGATGTTTTAGCCACTAGTGCGATATGAATTACACAGCATTTATTTTACATATTTAATGTAATATGAATAAGCTTGCATCTGATGTAATTTCATTGGTCAAATGCAATATGACTGTAATGTGCTTATATTCAAAAGCTTTATTCAAATGTTACAAGATGGCCAAAATTTTGGGACAGGTTTCGAAATGGAATCAATGTAGCCCTTTGTCCTTTTCTCTGTTTACATATGCACGCCTTTGTTGCCATTCTGTTTGTGTGATCGAGACATTAGGTTGTCGAAACGCGTAGCGAGCAATAAAGAGTTTTCTTTGTAGCACTACCACTTCAAGAGTGCGTGTATTTGGAGAATAATTGGGACTTTTTTAGCCGGGAAGGGCATACCGGCTTTACGCACCACGTGACTATGGGCTCACTCCTGGAATGACCCAGTTTGTGGGATATATATATATATATGCAGGAGCAGCCCATGCTGCAGCGCCAATCGACGAGGCAGCTAAGGAGCAAGAGGTGCTTGTGGCGTTATGAACGGAGGTGTTGGAACAAGCGTAACCGGCTCCACAACCCACTTGGGTAACACTTTCACATATTGAGGATCCAGCCGGCAACTCACTGTAGTTTAACCCAGCACTACATAGACCATCAGGTGACACGCTGGTGGCCACGCCCACCGAGGCGAAGAGAACATTAAGGGTGCAATCAATGCCGGAGGTTTCCTGTGCATGTCCGGTTTCCTTTGATAAAGTGCTGCTGAAGCACGAAACGCGTCAGGATTGGACTTTACCGCGTGAAGCGGTTCGCTGTTCTCACACTGCTTTCTCCACACAATAAAGCAGCAGAATACTTACCTTCTTGTGTGGGCTCTCCTCTCTCCAGGCAAACTTTTGGTGATGGATGTATTGCGGCTTTTGCCTGAGCCGCGAGGTGAGCCCAGCTGCAGGAGCAGCCCATGCTGCAGCGCCAATCGACGAGGCAGCTAAGGAGCAAGAGGTGCTCGTGGCGTTATGAACGGAGGTGTTGGAACAAGCGTAACCGGCTCCACAACCCACTTGGGTAACACTTTCACATATTGAGGATCCAGCCGGCAACTCACTGTAGTTTAACCCAGCACTACATAGACCATCAGGCGACACGCTGGTGGCCACGCCCACCGAGGCGAAGAGAACATTAAGGGTGCAATCAATGCCGGAGGTTTCCTGTGCATGTCCGGTTTCCTTTGATAAAGTGCTGCTGAAGCACGAAACGCGTCAGGATTGGACTTTACCGCGTGAAGCGGTTCGCTGTCCTCACACTGCTTTCTCCACACAATAAAGCAGCAGAATACTTACCTTCTTGTGTGGGCTCTCCTCTCTCCAGGCAAACTTTTGGTGATGGATATATATATATATATATATATATATATATATATATATATATATATATATATATATATATATATATATATATATATATATATATATATATATATATATATTACCTACTGGCGGTCGCCAGTAGGTAGTTATAGTTAGGACCACGTTTCCATAGGAAAACCTCAACATTCTATTTTGAATAACTTTGGCGCCGGTCGACGAATCCTCGCGAATTTCTCAAAATAGGTGGGGCGCTACGCTCCGCTCCTACCCTGAAAGTCTCGGGGGGATTCATCAAGCGGGGGCTGAGATAAAAGGGGGGTCCCAAAACGCGTTTTTCCCATGCATTTTTCCATAGGACCTTTAGAACGAGCTACAGCCCGAATGGCTGAACAGAATTACTCAAAATTTGGCAGAGAGGTAGTCCCTAGGTCAAGGAAGTGCCTTTTGTAGGTTTGGTGTAAATCTGTTCAGTAGATTCTGAGAAAATAGCCTTTAAATCAATATATATATCTGAGCCCGCTTACGGTACGCTTACCGTACGCTTACGGTAAGCGTACGGTGGCGTGCGCGAGCGCGATTCTGATTGGCTCTTAGATCTTAGTAAACATTCGAATCGGCCGAAACCAGGAAGCGGCGGCCGCCATTTTGTGTATTTCACTCTGAAAAAAAAGAGTGAAAACAAGGAAAGGGGGCAATGAGGAGAGTTACAGACCCCCTAACATTTGTAAGGGGGTCAAAGAAGGATAGAAAAGTACAATAAAAACATTTATTGATTTTAAAAAAAATCACGGGGTACGCGTACGGTAAGCTTACGGTAAGCGTACGGTAAAAAAAATAAAAATAAATAAATGAAAAGCAGATTTAAGAGTTTAGAAATTAGGGAGCTCTAAAAAGAGCTGTTGTGTTTATGAAGTCATTTTTTTAGTGGTACCTACAAGTAAGTACCGATGCAGAGTCTAAGGTTCAAGAGGAAGACTCTGTTCCCTTCATCATTGAAGTGCACACCATCTCCTCTATAAATGTCTTGCATGTCATAACGCAAGTTGTTGTGGTAAATGGCACCCATACCATAGTCACGGAGGAAAGCAGAAACAGATTTGTTGACGTGCTTTCTTGCTTTGTCAATCTGCGGACAGAAATGATTGGACCAGTTCCATTTTTGCCTTTGGCATATGTTGGAAAACACAAAGGCAGTTTTAGGGAAAAGTGTAAACAGTTGTGCAAAGGTGTCCTTCATAAGCATTTCCAGACCTACCCCAGTCAAAGTGCCTAGGTCATTGCCACCACAGTGCACTATTATGAGGTCAGGGTGTTGGATTTGAATGAAGGATTTCACCAATGGCATCAATTGGTGCCACTTTAACCCTCTCTGACCAATCCATTTAATGTCTACATTTGGCAAAGCAAGGTCTCTCACCATATCTGTTTTCTCTGCAAACTTTTCACTCCAGAAGACATAGCTGTGCCCTACAATCCACACTGAGAACATCTTCAAAGGAGAACTGGATGCACTCAGGAGGTGTCTTTCAGTAGAATGGCAATATGAAAAGAAAGACAGTTTGGAAATGGAGGCATACATATTTTTTACAAAACAAAAAGAACTGATTGGCTGTTTCATACCATTCTAGAAAAAAAACTAGGCTGTATGTGAAAATTAATACAAGCATGTTTTGTATTGGTACAAAAAAATGTGTAACCAAAGAACAGTACTATGGATTTGCTGTTAGGTTTGAAAAGTCAAGCACTCTTGCTCTGTGGAATTGAAACATTGTGTGTCGAACTTCTGACCTAACTGAACACAGCAGTGTTCCATGAGCTGTTGCTATGGTAGCAGGCAAAAGTCAAGTTGGGGGAAGGGTACTAGGCAGAAGTCAAGTTGGGGGCAGGGTACTTTTGGAAAAGGGTTGGTTTTCAACCAATAGAAATGTGTGATTACATTTGAAAAAAAAGGGGGAAGCACTGAGATTTGAAACTTACATGTATATGTGTGGAAAATTAGAGGGAAAGTTTGCCATTATCTGGTTCTGCTGAGAGGAGACAGGTGAACACAACAGAGATCCTGGCTCTGATAATCTGCTGTTTGAGTGTCACATTTCTTTCAGAACTAACTAATTTTAAAGGTGAGTTTACAGTTTGAGAGGGTATGTATGTGGTAACTTAAGAAATGAATAATAGAAATGGGAATTGTTTTTGTTGTAGTTACACATGGTGGTTTCATAATGTGTCAGTGTGTAAAAGTGATTTACATTTGCCCCTGAAAAAATAAAAGAGCAGTAAGTGTGCTTTGAAATTGGCAAAGAAATTTCGTTTTGGCACTAATGTGAAAACATGACTCTGTGTGCATAGAAGAATTATAGACAGAGATTTATTGCGTCTTGCTCTGGTGATTTCACAGTTGCATTAGATGGAAAGGGGGAGCGAATTTTTGGGGGAAGAAGCAGAGGCTTAGCACACACCCATGTCCTTGCCGTGTATAGTCATGCACAGTATGTACAAGCCAGTGGGGTTTTCAGGTTTAAGTCTGTAATGCAAATACATTCAGCATCACTAAGGCTGGTTGCCCTTGGTGGAGTGTAGGCAGTCACAGAGAATGCACATGGTGGTGGTCTGAAAAAAAAACAGCTTGGACACGTGCAATTAAATAAAGCAAAAATAGTGGTTTCATAATGTGTCAGTCTGTAAAAGTGATTTCAAATTGTAAAAAGAGATTTTCACTTGCCCCTGAAAAAATAAAAGAGCAGTAAGTGTGCTTTGAAATTGGCAAAGAAATTTCGTTTTGGCACTAATGTGAAAACATGACTCTGTGTGCATAGAAGAATTATAGACAGAGATTTATTGCGTCTTGCTCTGGTGATTTCACAGTTGCATTAGATGGAAAGGGGGAGCGAATTTTTGGGGGAAGAAGCAGAGGCTTAGCACACACCCATGTCCTTGCCGTGTATAGTCATGCACAGTATGTACAAGCCAGTGGGGTTTTCAGGTTTAAGTCTGTAATGCAAATACATTCAGCATCACTAAGGCTGGTTGCCCTTGGTGGAGTGTAGGCAGTCACAGAGAATGCACATGGTGGTGGTCTGAAAAAAAAACAGCTTGGACACGTGCAATTAAATAAAGCAAAAATAGTGGTTTCATAATGTGTCAGTCTGTAAAAGTGATTTCAAATTGTAAAAAGAGATTTTCACTTGCCCCTGAAAAAATAAAAGAGCAGTAAGTGTGCTTTGAAATTGGCAAAGAAATTTCGTTTTGGCACTAATGTGAAAACATGACTCTGTGTGCATAGAAGAATTATAGACAGAGATTTATTGCGTCTTGCTCTGGTGATTTCACAGTTGCATTAGATGGAAAGGGGGAGCGAATTTTTGGGGGAAGAAGCAGAGGCTTAGCACACACCCATGTCCTTGCCGTGTATAGTCATGCACAGTATGTACAAGCCAGTGGGGTTTTCAGGTTTAAGTCTGTAATGCAAATACATTCAGCATCACTAAGGCTGGTTGCCCTTGGTGGAGTGTAGGCAGTCACAGAGAATGCACATGGTGGTGGTCTGAAAAAAAAACAGCTTGGACACGTGCAATTAAATAAAGCAAAAATAGTGGTTTCATAATGTGTCACTCTGTAAAAGTGATTTCAAATTGTAAAAAGAGATTTTCACTTGGCCCGAAAAAAAAAGAGCAGTAAGTGTGCTTTGAAATTGGCAAAGAAATTTCGTTTTGGCACTAATGTGAAAACATGACTCTGTGTGCATAGAAGAATTATAGACAGAGATTTATTGCGTCTTGCTCTGGTGATTTCACAGTTGCATTAGATGGAAAGGGGGAGCGAATTTTTGGGGGAAGAAGCAGAGGCTTAGCACACACCCATGTCCTTGCCGTGTATAGTCATGCACAGTATGTACAAGCCAGTGGGGTTTTCAGGTTTAAGTCTGTAATGCAAATACATTCAGCATCACTAAGGCTGAATGCAATTGCTTTCACAATTAATAGTGAAATGCAATTTATTCTGAAAACAGCAAAAATAAGGCAAAAATATTTTTTGGTAAAAAATGTAAAAATGTGTACTGTATTATTAAATGGTTTAAAAATATTAATACTTTTTTCTTTATTTTCAGATCGATATAGAAAATTTTCGGAAACTACAACCATTTTAAAAACTATTTTTTAAAAAAACAAATGAATAAATTTTTTTTTGAGTGAGTATGGTAAGTCAATAATAAAAATTGTAGTCTCTCAAGGACTTTATAATGTGATAAATGATTTTTAGTGTTTTTTTTTAAAAAATAAAAAAAGGTACGCTTACCGTACGCGTACGGTAAAAAAAAAAAAAAAAAAAGTTTTTAAAAACAAGTAAAAAAAAGATGGAAGATAAGGTTGGCTCTTAAAAGAACCGTTGTGTTCATGCAGGGACAGAGGAAAGGAAGCATGGGAAAATCATTCAAAGCTACAAATGTGCTGATCTATTTTGTTGTTCACTAGGGAAACACTGGTCTCCCTATGACAAATTAGACCTTTACAAAATGTGCAATGAATATCAACCTTCCGAAATCGAAGGTTCATTTCCAGAGGGCCAGCAAAAGGAGATTCTCCCCCCACAGATGAAGGGCTCACCTGACCTGCAGAAGAAGGAGTAAGCCCTGCAGGTGATGGTCCAGGCTGAGCTGCTGTGGATGTACTGGCTCGTCTTTCTGAAGAGTTACCTCCAAAAAGATGACCATGTGTCCTTCTGTGTACTTCCTGGAGGTGTCTCTTCATGGTGTGATTCCCAAAGGAATACTTCCTGTTAGGATTACCTCTAGAAAGTACACGCTTACACAGCTTGCAAGTAACTAAGGGTGCATTCACCTTTTGCTGGCCTTCTGGAAAAGTAAAATACTCCCAAACGTAAGAAGGCTTTACTTTCCTCGCTCTCTGCCTCAAGACAGTGCTGCTGGTGCTAGCCTCACTCTCAGAAGAGCTCTGCTGTTCTGCCATCGTATCCCAAAGACAAACCAGCTCCTTCTCCCAAGGGATCACAAGCAGAAATGAGGGGAATGGGTGTGGTGTAGGAGAGTTCTAGAACTGAAAGTAGTTTCAACCAATCAAAAGTTCTGTTTCAAGATCACATGACCTACCGTACGCTTACGGTACGCTTACGGTACGCTTACGGCAAAAAGTACGCGTGCGCGTAAAAAAGACACGCGCTTGCGCGCATGCGCATAACAGTCATTTCCCGGCACTTCCGCGTAACGTGCGCGTGTTGCGTAAGCGCGCACGCGTCCCACGCGCAGTACGCGCGGCTACGCAAAGTACGTAACTATGCGCAAGCAGCGTAGATAGATTACGGACGTTGCGTAAACCGTACGCTTACCGTGAGCTTACGGTACGCGTACTATAAAAAAAAAAAAAAAAAAAAAAAAAAATCTGGAAATACATTTTACATGTTTATTTTAAAAAATATATATATTTAATATATTTAAGGATTTTAAAAATTTAAGCATAGTCTTTATAAAAGATAAGAAAATTAAAATAAAAATATGTTTGAAAAAAATGAAGAAAAAAAGAAAAAAATAGCATTTAAAAAACCTTGCAAATTCACTGAAAAAACCATGGGTTTCACACACGTTATAGTAAGGAATTAGCATTTAAAAAACCTTGCAAATTCACTGAAAAAACCATGGGTTTCACACACGTTATAGTTAGGAATTAGCATTTAAAAAACCTTAGAAATTCACTGAAAAAACCATAGGTTTCACACACGTTATAGTTAGGAATTAGCATTTAAAAAACCTTAGAAATTCAGTGAAAAAACCATAGGTTTCACACATGTTATAGTTAGCTGGACATTTTACTCGTAAAAAACCAATGAAATTGCCCCGTTATAGTTAGTTCAGCTAACTATAACTCGCGCGCCCGCAATGCACTGCTGATGATGTCACATATTACATCACTCATGACATGGTCAGTGACATCACTCATGACATCACTGATGACATCTCAAATGACATCACTGATGACATCACTGATGACATCATCCTTGTGATAGAGTGGCAGACCTCCTCTCACCTTAATATAAGCTTTGATACACACATTCAAAAATAGAGACTAAAAATTTCAAAACAATGGACATACCAATACCAGTTACAACAACCTCTTCAGTAATTCTAAGATCCACATACACATCCACTCATTCACCAACAGTCCTATACAGTCACTCATACATGTACTCACTCATCATATGTACTCATACATCTATACATCCTGTTACACAATGCCACTCATCCATAGAGTTACTCACACACATAGTCACTCATGCTAATAAAGAATAAAACATACATTTACTTGCATATACAGTAATACACACACCACCATACTTACTTCTACGGAAACTTACACATACTTAGTCTTTTAAACAATCACTTATAGAAACACATACTTATTCATACAGGAACTCTTTCAATCTCTCCCTCTCACATATACTCACATATATACACCAATAGTCACATATACTAGTTAAAAACATATGTAGTTACTCCTGAAGACACTATTGAGACAGTCATTCACTCAATAACACACCCATACACACACTCATCCACACATACAGTCCTGCACACATGCTGTCTTCAACACATACAAACAGTGAGTCACTCATTCATGCATCTATGCACTACGTAATACCCCCCACCGTACCATACAGACACTCAGACTGATACTCAAAAAAACAACTAATAACCTATATAGACACCCATGTAGCTACTCACCAACCCATGCAGCCACTTATACACAAAGTGAGAGATACACTTAATCAGTCAGTAACACAATCAATTTTTCAAAAACAAATCATCCATTTAGACACTTATATACCCATTTATTCTTCCATCGACCTTGAGATACACATATATAAAACATATTTAATTTTCAGAAAAACACACATTCACTGGATGATGTCATCAGTGATGTCATTTGAGATGTCATCAGTGATGTCATGAGTGATGTCACTGACCATGTCATGAGTGATGTAATATGTGACGTCATCAGCAGTGCATTGCGGGCGCGCGAGTTATAGTTAGCTGAACTAACTATAACGGGGCAATTTCATTGGTTTTTTACGAGTAAAATGTCCAGCTAACTATAACATGTGTGAAACCTATGGTTTTTTCACTGAATTTCTAAGGTTTTTTAAATGCTAATTCCTAACTATAACGTGTGTGAAACCTATGGTTTTTTCAGTGAATATATATATATATATTACCTACTGGCGGTCGCCAGTAGGTAGTTATAGTTAGGACCCCTTTTCCATAGGAAATCCGCAACATTCTATTTTGAATAACTTTGGCGCCGGTCGATGAATCCTCGCGAATTTCTCAAAATAGGTGGGGCGCTACGCTCCGCTCCTACCCTGAAAGTCTCGGGGGGATTCGTCAAGCGGGGGCTGAGATAAAAGGGGGGTCCCAAAACGCGTTTTTCCCATGCATTTTTCCATAGGACCTTTAGACAGAGCTACAGCCCGAACGGCTGAACAGAATTACTAGAAATTTGGCAGAGAGGTAGTCCCTATGTCAAGGAAGTGCCTTTTGTAGGTTTGGTGTAAATCTGTTCAGTAGATTCTGAGAAAATAGCCTTTAAATCAATATATATATCTGAGCCCGCTTACGGTACGCTTACCGTACGCTTACCGTACGCGTACGGTGGCGTGCGCGAGCGCGATTCTGATTGGCTCTTAGATCTTAGTAAACATTCGAATCGGCCGAAACCAGGAAGCGGCGTCCGCCATTTTGTCTCTCGCACTGAGTGTTATTTATCAAACATGATGCCCAAAAACATGTTACGGGGCTGTTTTGACAACTGAACTCCCTCCCACATAGTCATGTTGAGGGAGTCCCCAAACATCCCCCAAGAGCAAAAACGGTTTTATTTTTTTTTCGGCAATTTCGCCGAGTACGCTTACCGTACGCTTAAAAAATAGAAATAAAAAAAACACTATCCACACTTACCCCACCCCCTGTGCTTTTGGTGGCCGTAGGCCACCAAATGTACAGGGCTTATTACATCAGTAAAAAAACTATATTTTGGCAACATGAAATTATAAAATCGAAATAAAAAAAACACTATCCACATTGACCCCACCCCCTGTGCTTTTGGTGGCCGAAGGCCACCAAATGTACAGGGCTTATTAAAGTTGATAAAAACCGTGCACGGAACGCACTGCGTTAAGTGGGCGCGCACGCCTCGAATGGCGTAAAGTAACTTAGCATTTAAAAAACCGTACAAATTCACTGAAAAAACCATAGGTTTCACACACGTTATAGTTAGGAATTAGCATTTAAAAAACCTTGCAAATTCACTGAAAAAACCATAGGTTTCACACATGTTATAGTTAGCGGAAATTTTACTGATAAAAAACCAATGAAATTGCCCCGTTATAGTTAGTGCTGGCAACTATAACTCACGCGACCGCAATCTTCTGCTGATGACATATGTGTCTTTATAAAAAAAATATTTGTAATATATGTATAGCTAAAAATGTATGGAAGAAGACATGGGCAAATAAGTGTCTAAATACAGTATTAGCATCAGCAGAGGATTGCGGTCGCGTGAGTTATAGTTGCCAGCACTAACTATAACGGGGCAATTTCATTGGTTTTTTATCAGTAAAATTTCCGCTAACTATAACATGTGTGAAACCTATGGTTTTTTCAGTGAATATATATATATATATATAGATATATATATTACCTACTGGCGGTCGCCAGTAGGTAGTTATAGTTAGGACCACGTTTCCATAGGAAATCCGCAACATTCTATTTTGAATAACTTTGGCGCCGGTCGACGAATCCTCGCGAATTTTTCAAAATAGGTGGGGCGCTACGCTCCGCTCCTTCCCTGAAAGTCTCGGGGGGATTCGTCAAGCGGGGGCTGAGATAAAAGGGGGGTCCCAAAACGCGTTTTTCCTATGCATTTTTCCATAGGACCTTTAGACACAGCTACAGCCCGAACGGCTGAACAGAATTACTAGAAATTTGGCAGAGAGGTAGTCCTCAGGTCAAGGAAGTGCCTTTTGTAGGTTTGGTGTAAATCTGTTCAGTAGATTCTGAGAAAATAGCCTTTAAATCAATATATATATCTGAGCCAGCTTACGGTGCGCTTACGGTACGCTTACCGTACGCGTACGGTGGCGTGCGCGAGCGCGATTCTGATTGGCTCTTAGATCTTAGTAAACATTCGAATCGGTCGAAACCAGGAAGCGGCGGCCGCCATTTCGTGTGTTTCACTCAGAAAAAAAAGAGTGATAACAAGAAAAGGGGGCAAGGAGGAGAGTTACAGACCCCCTAACATTTGTAAGGGGGTCAAAGAAGGACAGAAAAGTACAAAGAAAACATTTATTGATTTTAAAAAAAATCACGGGGTACGCGTACGGTAAGCGTACGGTAGAAAAAAAAAAAAAAAAAGAAATGAAAATCAGATTTAAGTGTTTAGATATTAGGGGGCTCTAAAAAGAGCCGTTGTGTTTATTAAGTGATTTTTTAGTGGTACCTACAAGTAAGTACCGATGCAGAGTCTAAGGTTCAAGAGGAAGACTCTGTTCCCTTCATCATTGAAGTGTACACCATCTCCTCTATAAATGTCTTGCATGTCATAACGCAAGTTGTTGTGGTAAATGGAACCCATACCATACTCACGGAGGAAAGCAGAAACAGATTTGTTGACGTGCTTTCTTGCTTTGTCAATCTGCGGACAGAAATGATTGGACCAGTTCCATTTTTGCCTTTGGCATATGTTAGAAAACACAAAGGCAGTTTTAGGGAAAAGTGAAAACAGTTGTGCAAAGGTCTCCTTCATAAGCATTTCCAGACCTACCCCAGTCAAAGTGCCTAGGTCATTGCCACCACAGTGCACTATTATGAGGTCAGGGTGTTGGATGTGCATGAAGGATTTCACCAATGGCATCAATTGGTGCCACTTTAACCCTCTCTGACCAATCCATTTAATGTCTACATTTGGCAAAGCAAGGTCTCTCACCATATCTGTTTTCTCTGCATACTTTTCACTCCAGAAGACATAGCTGTGCCCTACAATCCACACTGTGAACATCTTCAAAGGAGAACTGGATGCACTCAGGAGGTGTCTTTCAGTAGAATGGCAATATGAAAAGAAAGACAGTTTGGAAATGGAGGCATACATATTTTTTTTTTAAAAAAAAGAACTGATTGGCTGTTTCATACCATTCTAGAATAAAAACTAGGCTGTATGTGTAAATTAATAGAAGCATGTTTTGTATTGGTACAGAAAAATGTGTTACCAAAGAACAGTACTATGGATTTGCTGTTAGGTTTGAAAAGTCAAGCACTCTTGCTCTTTGGAATTGAAACATTGTTTGGCGAACTTCTGACCTGACTCCACACAGCAGTGTTCCATGAGCTGTTGCTATGGTAGCAGGCAGAAGTCAAGTTGGGGGAAGGGTACTAGGCAGAAGTCAAGTTGGGGGAAGGGTACTTTTGGAAAAGGGTTGGGTTTTCAACCAATAGAAATGTGTGATTACATTTGAAAAAAAGGGGCAAGCACTGAGATTTGAAACTAACATGTATATGTGTGGAAAAAGAGAGGGAAAGTTTGCCATTATCTGGTTCTGCTGAGAGGAGAGAGGTGTAGAGAACAGAGATCCTGGCTCTGATAATCTGCTGTTTGAGTGCCACATTTCTTTCACAACTAACTAATTTTAAAGGTGAGTTTAGAGTTTGAGAGGGGATGTATATGGTAAATTAAGAAATGAATAATAGAAATGCAATTCTTTTTGTTGAAGTTGTGTTTATTATTTTCTGTTTTGGGAGAAATTTAAATGTGAGGAACATGTAAAATAATATGGACTATGTTTTCACAATAAATTAAGGTGTACTGGTATAATAAAAGAATAGTTTAAGGGTTTGAGGTTGGACTCAGTAATGCAAATACATTCAGCATCACTAAGGCTGGTTGCCCTTGCTGGAGTGTAGGCAGACACCCAGGTTACAAATGATGCTGGTCTGAAAAAGCAGTTTGGACATGTGCTTTGTAAAAAATCTGAAAAGTGGATTCATAATGTGTCAGTCTGTAAAAGTGTTTATCACTTGCCAAAAAAAAGAGCAGTAAGTGTGCTTTCAAATTGGCAAAGAAATTTCGTTTTGTGACTAATGTGAAAACATGACTCTGTGTGCAAATAGGAATTACAGGCAGAGATTTATTGCGTATTGCTCTGGTGATTTCACAGTTGCATTAGATGGAAAGGGGGAGACATTTTTTGGTGCAGAAGCAGACTCTTAGCACACAGGTAGCTGCTTACCATGTGGAATCATGCACAGTATTCACAAGCGAGTGGGGTTTGAGGTTTCAGTCAGTAATGCAAATACATTCAGCATCACTAAGGCTGGTTGCCCTTGCTGGAGTGTAGGCAGACACCCAGGTTACAAATGATGCTGGTCTGAAAAAGCAGTT
The DNA here is from genome assembly GCF_964204655.1 of Triturus cristatus. Lineage (NCBI taxonomy): Eukaryota > Metazoa > Chordata > Amphibia > Caudata > Salamandridae > Triturus > Triturus cristatus. The sequence goes on along the minus strand of NC_140593.1, from coordinate 786,335,468 downwards.
TGGACATGTGCTTTGTAAAAAATCTGAAAAGTGGATTCATAATGTGTCAGTCTGTAAAAGTGTTTATTACTTGCCAAAAATAAGAGCAGTAAGTGTGCTTTCAAATTGGCAAAGAAATTTCGTTTTGTGACTAATGTGAAAACATGACTCTGTGTGCAAATAGGAATTACAGGCAGAGATTTATTGCGTATTGCTCTGGTGATTTCACAGTTGCATTAGAAGGAAAGGGGGAGCCTTTTTTTGGTGCAGAAGCTGACTCTTAGCACACAGGTAGCTGCTTACCATGTGGAATCATGCACAGTATTCACAAGCGAGTGGGGTTTGAGGTTTCAGTCAGTAATGCAAATGCATTCAGCATCACTAAGGCTGGTTGCCCTTGCTGGAGTGTAGGCAGACACCCAGGTTACAAATGATGCTGGTCTGAAAAAGCAGTTTGGACATGTGCTTTGTAAAAAATCTGAAAAGTGGATTCATAATGTGTCAGTCTGTAAAAGTGTTTATCACTTGCCAAAAAAAAGAGCAGTAAGTGTGCTTTCAAATTGGCAAAGAAATTTCGTTTTGTGACTAATGTGAAAACATGACTCTGTGTGCAAATAGGAATTACAGGCAGAGATTTATTGCGTATTTCTCTGGTGATTTCACAGTTGCATTAGATGGAAAGGGGGAGACATTTTTTGGTGCAGAAGCAGACTCTTAGCACACAGGTAGCTGCTTACCATGTGGAATCATGCACAGTATTCACAAGCGAGTGGGGTTTGAGGTTTCAGTCAGTAATGCAAATACATTCAGCATCACTAAGGCTGGTTGCCCTTGCTGGAGTGTAGGCAGACACCCAGGTTACAAATGATGCTGGTCTGAAAAAGCAGTTTGGACATGTGCTTTGTAAAAAATCTGAAAAGTATGTATGTATGTATGTATGTGTCTTGTAAAGCGCACTGCTGCCCTGAGGCGTCCTGGCGCTGTAGACCGCTGGGGAACCTGTCCTGGCTATCCCTGTGAGATGGTCCCTCCAGGGTATCTCCAAGGTGAAACCAGGCATCCCCGGCAAATGTGGGGGGCCGTTGTGGAGATGAGGCAAGCTAATGCCCAGAGTTGCCGAGTGTGTTCCTGGTTAGAGTAGGTACCGAGGCGAGAATTATTGAGTCCGTTTTGACCCTGGTCCACGACCCTGCCGCGTTGGGAATTGAACCCTGGTCCCTGGCCGATTCTCTGCTTGCGGATCTGCCGCCTCTAACCAGTGAGCCACACCTCTCCACAGTGGATTCATAATGTGTCAGTCTGTAAAAGTGTTTATCACTTGCCAAAAAAAAGAGCAGTAAGTGTGCTTTCAAATTGGCAAAGAAATTTCGTTTTGTGACTAATGTGAAAACATGACTCTGTGTGCAAATAGGAATTACAGGCAGAGATTTATTGCGTATTGCTCTGGAGATTTCACAGTTGCATTAGATGGAAAGGGGGAGCCATTTTTTGGTGCAGAAGCAGACTCTTAGCACACAGGTAGCTGCTTACCATGTGGAATCATGCACAGTATTCACAAGCGAGTGGGGTTTGAGGTTTCAGTCAGTAATGCAAATACATTCAGCATCACTAAGGCTGGTTGCCCTTGCTGGAGTGTAGGCAGACACCCAGGTTACAAATGATGCTGGTCTGAAAAAGCAGTTTGGACATGTGCTTTGTAAAAAATCTGAAAAGTGGATTCATAATGTGTCAGTCTGTAAAAGTGTTTATCACTTGCCAAAAAAAAGAGCAGTAAGTGTGCTTTTAAATTGGCAAAGAAATTCCGTTTTGTGACTAATGTGAAAACAAATGTAGTAATATATTTAAATAAAATAAAGGAATTTTTTTTTAGTTTTTTTCAGGTATTGCTGAAGAGCAGTGAACAAAATTTAAGATGCCTACAAAATCCAGAGTAAAAAAAGAGCAGAAAAAAAACCTATATTTGAAGACAACTGGAGGACCTAAGTTAGTTGAAGATGCTCATGTTGGGAAGAAGAAAAAATCTTCTGGTAAGCAAAAAAAAGATTTTCTAAGGAACATATTCAAAAAAAGGAAAAATGTACAAAATGTCTGTACTGGAAAGAATGATTTGAATCGAAAAGGACAGGAAAAAATTGAGAATTTAGTTAATGCAAATATACCTTCTGCAACTAAAAAGATAAACTTAAACAGAAAAACAGCGTTTAAAGAGATACGTAGAAAAATGTTTCAGAGGAGAGTTATGTCCAATTTGATAAAGGATGTGAAGAAATATAAGCAAAAGGCAAAGTTTTTTAAGAGAAAAAAAGAAATTGAAGCCATTGCAGCTAAGGCATTAGAATTAAAAAGGAAACTATTCATTTTAATTTTGAATAGGATGCGTACATTAGACAAAATGGTTAATGTACTGAAATCACATAGCAAAAGGAAAAGAGTAGTGAACAGAACAAACTTTTGTAAAGTGTTTTTAGGAAAATGGATGCATAGTTCAAGTAGTGAACCTTTTTTTAATGAAGAGAGTTATTTTCAAAGTAATAGTTTGCTGTATGCAGTTGACACCAGAGGTCGTGCTTATGAAGTGAAAAATGGTTGCATAATGGAGAAGGAGATAATGGTTCCAAGAGATGAGGTACAAGTGATGGCGGATGAGGCTATGGGGAGACGTCCTAAAGCCCCAGTGTACACTTGGAATTGTAGTAGTATTTGCACTGTGCGTCAGGAATCTATTGATAAATATCGTGAGTTTCTAAGAGAATATAGCAAAAAAAGTGTGAAACAGAAGATTAAGGTGCTTCAAAGTCTAGATCCATGCAGAGTGAGAGAGAATACTGGTTTGCAGGGTCATTCTCTGGCTTGTCTATCTAGAAAAGTGTGTAATAGTGTTTTCCATCATTTTAGGATGCTGGCTGTTCATCATACTGAAATGAGAAAGTTTGTGAGACGGTTGTATTTTGCTAAAAGTCCAGCAATAAAGTTAGATGAATTGAATAGGGCTCTGTTCCGTGGAACGGTATCAGATGTAGAGAAGGTTGTTGATGAAATTCAGTTTTGTTACTTTGGTCCTGAACAAAACAGTGCAGAGAAGGACACAGTAAATGAGGAAGAAGTGGAAGAAAATGTAGAACCCTCTGTAAGTAAGACATTTAATGATCACATAACAAAATTTGCAATAATCTCTAATGAAAGACCAAATATAACTTGTATTTGTTGCCGCAGAACTCATTATAGAAAACAAACCAGGTATGTTGATCTCTACAGAAAGAGTGAAAATGAAGATAATTATAAGTGGAAGGATTTTGCCACCTATATATTTCTTGAAAATTGTTTTGAATTGGGTGAAGTTCAGCGTATTTGTAAATACTGTTACAACAAGTTAGAGGAAAATAGAATGCCGACCAGAGCTGTACATAATAATTTAGAATTGGATGCTATTCCTGCTGAACTTTCTGAATTAAATACATATGAGTCTATACTCATTCAATGTGTTCATCCGTTCCAGACCATAGTACGTATGGAGCCCAAAACTGGTAAATTACCTCCTTCAGATTTACTGAGAGGTTTAAAAGGTAGAGTGGTGTATTTGCCCTTGGATTTGAAAAAAAATATGGAAACTATTGATGCGGATACTTTGGAAACTGAACCATTAATTATTCTGGTTAATGGTGTACCTACAAAGAATAAGAAGATTTGGCAGGAGCTGGTAGATGTACGGAAAGTACAAAGAGCAAATTTGTATTTGAAAAGGAATAACAAATGGTATGAATCAATTTATATAGAAGAAGAAGAAGAAGAAGATTTACAAGAAGACACAGAAACACCAACTGGACAAATTGAAAAAGTGGACAAGTCAAAGGAAGAAGAAATTTATGAACATTTTAGCATACATCCTCTTCATTCAAAAGAAGTTATGGGAGACAATATTGATCTATTTCAGATGAAGAAAGCAAAAGGAACTCCCGTGAGTGTATGGGAGGAGAGCTTGGAAGCTCGATGTTTTCCCCAGCTGTTTCCTAAAGGAAAAGGAGGACGATACGATGAACGTCCGGAACAGATTCCAGCTTCTGAGTATCGGACTACAAGACTATATGCTGAAGATCCCAGATTTCGACAAAGTATTCCTTATTTGTTCCATCTTTTATTTGAAAGCGACTTGTCTGCACTGTCTTATGCAGTAAATCACATTTTAAAAAGTGGAGTACATTTACAAAATGTGTCTGCTAAGGATTTTATGGAGAAAGTGCAGCACCGAGATGATCATTTGGAAACACAACTGATCAATCTGATGGCTTGTCAGCGTGGGACAAATGAATATTGGTACCGACGCCATGGTGAATTAAAATGAATGTTACGGAATTTAGGAACACCAACATGGTTCCTTACCCTAAGCTGTGCTGAGTACGCTTGGGATGATTTACTGGATTTTCTACGAGAGGCAAATTCAAACATTAAAAACATCGAATACAAAACAGCAGGAGAACTGTGCTCATTGGATCCGGTTAATGTTTGCAGATATTTCAATCATAGATTTGAGGCTATGATATCCTTCATCTGCAATAAAAAAAATCCACCTCTAGGAGAAGTAGTGGATTTCTTTTGGAGAAAAGAGTACCAGGCAAGAGGTGCTCCTCATATTCATATGCTGTTGTGGATCAAGGATGCCCCAAAGTTTGGAACAGATACTGATGAAGCAGTGTTATCTTACATTGAAGAATATGCAACATGTGCTATACCAAAAAGCACAGAAGAGAAAAAGTTAAAGGAGCAAGTTTTACGTTTCCAAAGTCATCGGTGTGGAAAATACTGTCGACGGAAATACAAGAGCAAAGATAAATACTACACTAAATGTCGATTTGGATTTCCTAGACCTGTTCTTTCAAAAGGAAGAGTTAACAGTTTTATGTCAGCTGTGAGACATACTATCACAAGAAAATCACCTAAGAATACCTACAACCTTAAAAGAAAAGAAGAATCAAAAAATATAAATGACTACAACCCAGTGATTTTATCCATGTGGAACGCTAACATGGATATACAGTATGTAGCTGACAATTCCATTGCTGTTGCTCGATATGTAACGTCTTACATTACGAAATCAGAAAAAACAGAATTGAAGGAAATGTGGGAAGAGATTTCTCACGAGAAAACTGTCAGTAAGAAGCTGTACAGTTTCAGTTTGAAGATGTTATCGCATCGAGAAATTGGATCCTACGAATGTTCAGATAGGTTATCTTCTGCAAGTCTCTACTCGAAATCAAGAAGAATAATTTGGGCAAGTTTAGGCCTTGCAGCAATGAGAAATCGGGTACTGAAATCTGTTGGAGAAATTGAATATTTGGCCGAGAATGACCCAGAAAGTACAGATATTTTGAAATCAAACATGTTGGATACATATTACCCAAAGAGAAGTCATCATCTGGAGAACATGTGTCTCTATGAAGTGCTGCAGAACTACATTTATTCACGGAAAGCCGCAGAAGACATCAACAATGGAAAATATAAAGTTATTGGTGAGGAAGGATGTTTGGTGAAGCAAACAAAAGGAAGTTTGATAAATCACCGGAAGCTGAGTTGCGACACTACTGACAAAAAGGAATTTTACTACTTGGCTCTTTTACAGCTGTTTAAACCATGGCGTACAGAGGATGAACTACTGGGAGAATTTCAAAGCTATGAAGATTCATTTAATGCTTGCAAAGACAGCATACAATGCAGAACATTTACAACTTATCTGCAAATGTTAAATGAAGAAATTGAACAGGAAACTACAATTGCAGCAGAAATAGCTAGAGACAGTTCTCGGGACAGCCAAAGTTCAGGAACACTCAGTCAAGATCCCCTAGGACAACCAATCGTTGAAAATGAAGCATCAATAGCCATGAATGAAGTGGAAACAGCTATGAATCAAGCTCAAGAAGAATTTATAGACTTACAAAATTTGGAAAGACAACTGAATCAAGAGCAGCAACAAATTTATGAAGAGATCAGAAACAAAATTGATCACGGATTTCTACATGAAAAAAAAGAGTGCTCATGCACATCATTTCATCCAATCAGGATGTATGTAAGCGGACAAGCTGGAACTGGAAAAAGTTTCCTTATAAAAGTCATCAGAAGCTACCTACAGCAAAAAACGGATTCTACTTTGTCTTGTGTGGTTACTGCTCCAACTGGGTTAGCAGCCTATAACATAAAAGGAATCACTTTACATCGTTTGCCAATTTTACCAGTGGAGCATGAGAACAAAATACAATACAACAAGCTAACTGGAGAAGCATGCTTGGAAGTTTCAAGAGTATTGAAGAAGATGCAAGTTCTCATTATTAATGAGGTGAGCATGGTATCGAACTTAATGCTTGCCTTTGTGCATTTAAGAATGCAGCAAATTCTGAAGTCAGACTATGACGTGTTATTTGGAGGAAAACACGTCATAGTTCTTGGAGATCTTTTGCAACTTACTCCAGTTAAAGGACAACCAGTGTTTAATACTGTGACACATGAAGACACGAAGAAGTCATTGGGAAGCATCGGTAATGCAAATATTTGGTCCTTCTTTGAGTACAAGGAACTTACAACTAATATGAGGCAAGCAAACGATGAAGAATATGGAAGTATTCTGAAAGATATCAGGATTGGACTACTCACAGAAGCTGGCAAAAAAGCATTACAGACTCGGCTGCTACATAATTTATTTCCAAAGGAAGAAATAGTTGCAGAGAAGATATACAAGAACATTGCAGAAAACAAAAGTGTCATCTGCTTAATGCCAACTCTACGTGAATGCTCAATATTCAATGAGGAGCTTTTGAAATTGGAAAAGGAAGATATCAGGAAATTGGAAGCAGTGGGCAAAATTGAGGATGGAAGAATTACTGTCACATTAACAGGCAGACTGAAAAATAAATTGGATTCACTAGAGAAGAAGATTTCCAAAACAGCTGGATTAGAAAAAAATCTATATGTTTGCATGAACTGTAGAGTATTTTTAAGGAGAAATTTGGATGTTGAAAAAGGTTTAGTTAATGGAGCTATGGGAAGAGTTGTGGGTTTTATTAATTATCAGAAAAAAGATGGAATTGAATGTTTAAAAATAAAATTTGATCAGATAGAAGAAGTTAAAGATATTTGTCGTTGTACAGTTCGTTTCATGCTTGTGAAAGACTTATATGTACGTAGGAAGCAGTTTCCGTTTTCTCTAGCATATGCTGTAACTATTCACAAGTCTCAAGGATTGACTGTAGATTGTGCATTTGTGAACATTGGTTCAACTGTGTTCAAAGAAGGTATGGCATATGTTGCTTTGTCACGAGTGAAAACATTATCAGGTTTATTCATGATAGACTTTGATGATTCAAAAGTTAGTGCTGATACAAACTGTGTAAAGGAGTATAATAGATTAAGAAGAAGCTATGCTCCTCATTTAGGTCAGTATCCTGTGTTGGAGAAACGTGTAGTTTCTCGTAAAAGGAGAAATGAGAATATCTGTAATGAAGATGTAGAGAGGAGGAAAAAAAAGAGGAGTGATGTAATTGCAAGCAAAAAGAATAAGGAAAATGAAGAACAGGTTGTAGGATGTTATTTTGAAAATAGCTCTGGTGTCAACTGCTACGCTAATGTAGTGCTGAATGTTGCATTTTATCTGGAAAGTTTGCAAGAGCAGATAATAGTAAATCAGGGAAAAAGATTCTGTACTGTGCTGAGTCTCCTTTTTGAAAAGCTGAGTAATGATAAAACTCAAATAGAAAGTGCTACTGAAATTAGAAAACTTTTAGATGTATGTTCAGGACGAACACAGTTTTCTCAAAATGTACAGCAAGATGCACAGGAATTCTTGATGTATTTTCTTCAGGTACTGGAAGAGGAAGGGGTACAAATACAAAATATGTTTGGTCTCTCTTATAAATGGGAACATAGTTGTGAAAACTGTTATAATATATGTGGCTCTAATGTTGATTCTGAAAGGTTTATTTATTTAACATTGCCAGAGAGTAAAACAGTCACTTTTGCTAAATTAGTTAAAGATGCTAATCATAGCATGCAATGCAGTGAGTGTAAATCTGACATGTTTTCAACATTAATTTTAAAGGAATACAGACAGTATGTAATTTTAATGATGCAACGATGTAGAGCTGATGGTTCAAAATTGGATACTTTAATAAAGAAGTTTACAGGACAGCAATGATCAATTTCAGGAAAAACTTTTGTAACAGTTGCAATAATTTTCCATGATGGACCTACTGTAACTTCTGGTCATTACACAGTTTATCTTAAATGTGAAAAAGGCTGGACACTGTGTAATGATTCCCAATTGATTTTTAAGCAACGTTTGCCTTTTGATTTAGCAAATTCCTATCTAATCTTCCTGAAACCTAAATTTAGAGAGATTTGACAACATCTGGAGAAAACAATTTTACCATTTTATTGGATTACCATTTGGAATTTACAAATAAAAAGATTTAACAAATTATCATTTGGCCTAATGGAAAGGTAACCAATTGTAATGTGGAATTTTTCCATTTTTTAAGGAAACTTTGGAAAACCAAAAATTTAGAAAAAATCGGTAACATCTGCACAATTTAAATTTTGGAATGTTATTGGATTGCCATTGGAAATTTTCTCAAAAAAGATTTTTAAAATTACTATTTGGCCATGCGGAAAGTAAACAATTCTATTGTGGACTTATTTAATTATTAATTAATCTTTCGGAAACCAAAATGTTAGAGAAACGGTGACATCTGTACAATTTAAACTTTTTTTTTTTATTGGATTACCATTGGAAGTTAAACAAAAAAAAGAATTTTAAAATTACTATTTGGCCTAAAGGAAATGGAACCAGATGTATTGTGGAGTTATTTGACATATATTATTGTGATTATACTTCTGAAACAAAAATATCAGACGGTATTTTATAGAAATAAGTATAGATATTAGATGATATTTTTTTAGAATATTATGCATTTCTTTAAAGTTATGTTTATGAAAAAAGAGATTCTGGGCTTTTTTTTTTGCCTGCTGTTAAATGATGAATGCAATTGCTTTCACAATTTATAGTGAAATGCAATATTTTCTGAAAACAGCAAAAAAAGGCAAAAATATTTTTTGAAAAATATGTAAATATGTGTACTGTATTATTAAATGTTTTATTAAATATTAATACTTTTTTCTTTTTTTTCAGATTGAGATAGAAAATTTTCGAAAACTATAACCATTTAAAAAGCAATTAAAAATAAATTAAATGAATAAATCTTTTTTTGAGTGGGTATGGTAAGTCAATAATGTCATGGTCCCTTTTTTCCACTTCTCTACAATCACATTTGCAGTTTTTAATTGTAGTCTCTCAAGGACCTTGTAATGTGATAATGATTTTTAGTGTTTTTTTAAAAAAAAAAAAAAAATTTGCGTACCGTAAACGTTTTTTAAAAAATATATAAAAAATAGATGAAAGGTAAGGTTGGCTCTTAAAAGAGCCGTTGTGTTCATGCAGGGACAGAGGAAAGAAAGATTGGGAATATTAGACGGTACGACAAGTGTGCTGATCTATTTTACTGTTCACTAGGGAAACACTGGTCTCCCTATAAGTAATTAGATCGTGACAATGGGCGCACCGTACTTCAACCCTCGCAAACCGAGGGTTAATTTCCAGAGGACCAGAAAAAGGAGATGCTCCCCCCACAGATGAAGGGCTCACCTGACCTGCAGAAGAAGGACTCGGCTCTGCAGATGATGGTCCAGGCTGAGCTGCTGTGGATGTGCTTGGTTGATTTACAGAAGGGTTACCTTCAGTAAGTCGAGCATGTGTCCTTCTGTGTACATCCTTAAGGTGTCTCATCATGGTGTGATTCCCAAAGGAATACTTCCTGTCAGGATTACCTCTTGAAAGTACACGCTTACACAGCTTGCAAGTCACTAAGGGTGCATTTACCTTTTGCTGGCCTTCTGGAAAAGTAAAATAATCCCATACGTAAGAGGTCTTTTGTTTCCTCGCTCTCTGCCTCAAGGTAGTGCTGCTAGCCTCACTCTCAGAAGAGCTCTGCTGTTCTGCCATCGTATCACAAAGACAACCCAGCTCCTTCTCCTAAGGGATCACAAGCAGAAATGAGGGGAATGGGTGTGGTGTAGGAGAGTTCTAGAACTGAAAGTAGTTTCAACCAATCAAAAGTTGTGTTTCATGATCACATGACCTACCGTACGCTTACGGTACGCTTACGGTGCGCTTACGGCAAAAGTACGCATGCGCGTAAAAAAGACACGCGCTTGCGCGCATGGGCTTAACAGTCACTCCCCGACACTTCCGCGTAACGTGCGCGTGTAGCGTACACGCGTACGCGTCCCACGCGGAGTACGCGCGGCTACGCAAATTGCGTAACTATACGCAAACAGCGTAGATAAATTACGGACGTTGCGTAAACCGTACGCTTACCGTAAGCTTACGGTACGCGTACTAAAAAAAAAATTTAAAAAAAAGGAAAAAATGTATTGCTAATAAATTTTACATGTTTATTTTATAAAATATATTAAAAAAAACATATTATAGAATTTTAAAAATTTAACCATAGTCTTTAAAAAAGGATAGAAAATAAAAATAAAAATATGTAAAACAAAATAGAAGAAAAAAAAAAATTAGCATTTAAAAAACCTTGCAAATTCACTGAAAAAACCATGGGTTTCACACACGTTATAGTTAGGAATTAGCATTTAAAAAACCTTTGAAATTCACTGAAAAAACCATGGGTTTCACACACGTTATAGTTAGGAATTAGCATTTAAAAAACCTTAGAAATTTAATGAAAAAACCAAAGGTTTCACACATGTTATAGTTAGCTGGACATTTCACTCGTAAAAAACCAATGAAATTCCCCCGTTATAGTTAGTTCAGCTAACTATAACTCGCGCGCCGGCAATGCACTACTGATGACGTCACATATTACATCACTCATGACATGGTCAGTGACATCACTCATGACATCACTGATGACATCTCAAATGACATCACTGATGACATTATCCTTGTGACAGAGTGGTAGACCTCCTCTCACCCTAATATAACCTTTGATACAAACATTCAAAAATAGACACTAAAATTTTCAAAACAATGGACATACCAATAACAGTTACAACAACCTATTCAGTAATTCTAAGATCCACATACACATCCACTCATCCACCAACAATCCTATACAGTCACTCATACATGTACTCACACATCATATGTACTCATACACCTAAACATCCTGTAACACAATCCCACTCATCCATAGAGTTACTCACACACATAGTCACTCATGCTAATAAAGAAACAAACATCCATTTACTTGCATATACAGTTATACACACACCAGCACACTTACTTTAACAGAAACTTACACATACTTAGTCTTTTTAACAATCACTTATAGAAACACATACTTATTCATACAGGAACTCTTCCAATCTCTCACTCTCACATATACTCACTTATAAACAACAATAGTCACATATACTAGTTTAAAACATATGTAGTTACTTATGAAGACACTATTGAGACAGTCATTCACTCACTAACACACCCATGCACACACTCATCCACCCATACAGTCCTGCACACATGCTGTCTTCAACACATACAAACAGTGAGTCACTCATTCATGAATCTATGCACTACGTAATACCCCCCACCGCACCATGAAGACACTCAGACACTCATACTGATACTCAAAAAACCAACTATTAACCTATATAGACACTCATGTAGCTACTCACCAACCCATGCAGCCACTTATATACAAAGTGAGAGACTGATACAGGTATTTACACATTTAAACATTACTCACTAAGCCATGTATTCAAAAAGATACACTTAATCAGTCAGTTATACAATCAATTTTTCAGAAACAAATCATCAATTTAGACACTTATATACTCATTTATTCTTCCATCAACCTTGAGATATACATATATAAAACATATTTAATTTTCAGAAAAACACACATTCACTGGATGATGTCATCAGTGATGTCATTTGAGATGTCATCAGTGATGTCATGAGTGATGTCACTGACCATGTCATGAGTGATGTAATATGTGACGTCATCTGTAGTGCATTGCGGGCGCGCGAGTTATAGTTAGCTGAACTAACTATAACGGGGGAATTTCATTGGTTTTTTACGAGTGAAATGTCCAGCTAACTATAACATGTGTGAAACCTTTGGTTTTTTCATTAAATTTCTAAGGTTTTTTAAATGCTAATTCCTAACTATAACGTGTGTGAAACCCATGGTTTTTTCAGTGAATATATATATATATATATTCAATGAAAAAACCATAGGTTTCACACATGTTATAGTTAGTTGGACATTTCACTCGTAAAAAACCAATGAAATTCCCCCGTTATAGTTAGTTCAGCTAACTATAACTCGCGCACCCGCAATCCACTGCTGATGACGTCACATATTACATCACTCATGACATGGTCAGTGACATCACTCATGACATCACTGATGACATCTCAAATGATGTCATCAGTGATGTCATCAGTGATGTCATCAGTGATGTCATCTAGTGAATGTGTGTTTTTCTGAAAAATAAATATGTTTTATATATGTATATCTCAAGGTCGATGGAAGAATAAATGGGTATATAAATGTCTAAATTGATGTTTTTTTTATGAAAAATTGAATATGTGACTGATTCAGTGTATCATAGTGAATACATGGCTTTGTGAGTAATGTTTAAGTATGTAAATATCTGTATCAGTCTCTCACTTTGTGTATAGGTGGCTGCATGAGTTGGTGAGTAGCTACATGGGTGTCTATATAGGTTATTAGTTGGTTTTTGGAGTATCAGTCTGAGTGTCTGCATGGTTCGGTGGGGGGTATTACGTAGTGCATAGGTGCATGAATGAGTGACTCACTGTTTGTATGTGTTGAAGACAGCATGTGTGCAGGACTGTATGGGTGGATGAGTGTGTGTATGGGTGTGTTATTGAGTGAATGACTGTGTCAATAGTGTCTTTATGAGTAACTTCATATATTTTATAGTAGTATATGTGACTATTGGTGTTTTTAATTGAGTATATGTGAGAGTAAGAGATTGAAAGAGTTCCTGTATAAATAAGTATGTTTTTCTATAAGTGACTGTTTAAAAGACTAAGTATGTGTTAGTTTCCGTATAAGTAAGTGTGGTGGTGTGTGTATAACTGTATATGCATATAATTGTATGTTTTAATCTTTATTAGCATGAGTGACTATGTGTGTGAGTAACTCTATGGATGAGTGACATTATGAAACAGGATGTATAGGTGTATGAGTACATATGATGAGTGAGTACATGTATGAGTGACTGTATAGGACTGTTGGTGAATGAGTGGATTTGTATGTGGATCTTTGAATTATTGATTTGGTTGTTGTAACTGGTATTGGTATGTCCATTATTTTGAACATTGTAGTTTCTATTTTTGAATGTGTGTATCAAAGGTTATATTAGGGTGAGAGGAGGTCTGCTACACAATCACAAGGATGATGTCATCAGTGATGTCATCAGTGATGTCATTTGAGATGTCATCAGTGATGTCATGAGTGATGTCACTGACCATGTCATGAGTGATGTAATATGTGACGTCATCAGCAGTGGATTGCGGGTGCGCGAGTTATAGTTAGCTGAACTAACTATAACGGGGGAATTTCATTGGTTTTTTACGAGTGAAATGTAAAACTAACTATAACATGTGTGAAACCTATGGTTTTTTCATTGAATTTGCAAGGTTTTTTTAAATGCTAATTCCTAACTATAACGTGTGTGAAACCTATGGTTTTTTCAGTGAATTTGCAAGGTTTTTTAAATGCTAATTCCTAACTATAACGTTTTTGAAACCTTTGGTTTTTTCAGTGAATTTGTACGGTTTTTTATATGCTAATTTTTGTATTTTTAATTAAAGATATTTTTTTTTAATAAAAATAAAATTACTATATATTCATTTATATATTATCTGTATCTTTTTTTTAATTTATTTTTTTTAAAAATTCAATTAGGATAGTTTTTTTTTTTTTAAATTTTTTAAATTATTTTTTGTCCACTTTTTTTTTTTTATATATAAATTCTTGGGGTGCGCGCTCTGAGCGCGCTCCTAGTACTATTTCGTAAGTTTTTTATGAATTCCGGCGTACGTTATTTACGTACGCAAATATACTTCATGGTACGCGCTGGGAGCGCGCACCCAGTACGTATGCGTACGTACGTACGCATGCGTGCGTGCGTCCTACGCGCTCGACGCGGTTTACTTCCGCATACGCTAAAATTACGTGCAATAACGGTCGCGTATACGCGTGCTCAACGTATGCGCGCTAGGTACGCGCATATGACGTATGCACCTGCACGCTTACGCGTTCGTGCATACGTCATCACGGGGTGCGCGCTCGGAGCTTGCGCAGTGCGCGCACCTCGGGTTTATACATAATAAAACAACACTTCTTATTGGTTATCATTACTTTCAGTTTCTAATTGTTTCAATACCACACCCAATCCCCTCATGGCAAGTCATGTGATCAAGAATCATCACTTTTGATTGGTTTGAAGTACTTTCAGTTCTAGATTCTTCCCAAACCACACCTACTCCCCTCATTATTAGTTCTGATTCCTTTGGAGAAGGAGCTATTCTGTTGTTGAGAGACAATGGCTGAACAGCAACCATCTTCAGACAGTGACCAGGACACTCTTGAGAGGCAGAGGAACAGGAAGCAGAAAGACAGCTTTATATGGCAGTTTTTCACTTTTCCAGAAGGTCAGAAAAAGGTAAATGCACCGAAAGTTACTTGTGTACTTTGTCAAAAAGTCTTGTCACGTGGGAATCCTAACAAGAAATATTCTTTTAGCATTCACACTATGTTGAGGCATGTTGACAAAATGCATCCAGTGACTTTTCGTCGAGCTTCTGGAGAAAACCCTCCACCTGCTCAGCCGACGACATCAGCAGCAGCTCAGCCGAGCACATCTTCGGCAGCTCAGGGGAGCACTTCAGCTGCGATGGTGCCTTCACCTGTTTCTACACCTCTTGTTGGTCCACCTTGTTTGGCGAGGTTGTCTACACGGTGCACTGATTGCGGTTCTCTTATTTCTGTGGGGGAGACCAGTCTTGATCTCCTTCAGAGAAAATTTGATGCGCATCCGTGCACTAGGCCATAGATGTTTTTTCTTTTTTTGCGTTTTTCTCTTCCTGTTTCCCTCCATTAACTCAAGGGCTCTTTTAAGAGCCACTTATAAACTAAACCCCCCAAATGTTTTTTTGAGATATTTTTTTTGAAATTTTTTTGAGGTGCGCGCACCCAAGGTTTTTTTAAATTTTTTTTTTTTTTTTTTTTTTTTTTAAATTAATATACAAAAAGAGGTGAAGAAATGGAAGCACACAGAGTCATGCCATCATTTTAAGCACATAACACAGGCTGCCCCTTTCATGGGCTGCATTTCTTTCAGAACAACAACTTCACAAATTAAATCTCTACTAATGCAACTGTGAAATCACCAGAGCAAAACGCAATAAATCTCTGCCTGTAATTCCTATTTACACACAGAGTCATGTTTTCACATTAGTCACAAAACGAAATTTCTTTGCCAATTTGAAAGCACACTTACTGCTCTTTTTTTTTGACAAGTAATAATCACTTTTACAGACTGACACATTATGAATCCACTTTTCAGATTTTTTAAAAAGCCCATGTCCAGACTGCTTTTTCAGACCACCACCATGTGTATCCTGGGTGACTGCCTAAACTCCAGCAAGGGCAACCAGCCTTAGTGATGCTGAATGTATTTGCATTACAGACTGAAACCTCAAACCCCACTCGCTTGTAAATACTGTGCATGATTATACATGGAAAGGAGCTGGGTGTGTGCTAAGAGTCTGCTTCTGCACCAAAAAATCGCTCCCCCTTTTTCCTACTAATGCAAATATAAAATTACCAGAGTTGTACACAATAAATCTCTGCCTATATTTCCCAACATGTGTAACCTGGGTGACTGCCTACATTCCACCAAGGGCAACCAGCCTTAGTGATGCTGAATGTATTTGCATTACTGAGTCCAACCTCAAACCCTTAAACTATTCTTTTTTTATACCAATACACCTTAATTTATCGTGAAAACATAGTCCATATTATTTTACATGTTCCTCACATTTAAATTTCTCCCAAAACAGAAAATAATAAACACAACTTCAACAAAAAGAATTACATTTCTATTATTCATTTCTTAATTTACCATATACATCTCCTCTCAAACTCTAACCTCACCTTTAAAATTAGTTAGTTGTGAAAGAAATGTGGCACTCAAACAGCAGATTATCAGAGCCAGGATCTCTGTTCTCTACACCTCTCTCCTCTCAGCAGAACCAGATAATGTCAAAGTTTCCCTCTATTTTTCCACACATATACATGTAAGTTTCAAATCTCAGTGCTTCCCCCTTTTTTTCAAATGTAATCACACATTTCTATTGGTTGAAAACCAACCCTTTTCCAAAAGTACCCTTCCCCCCAACTTGACTTCTGCCTAGTACCCTTCCCCCAACTTGACTTTTGCCTGCTACCATAGCAACAGCTCATGGAACACTGCTGTGTGGAGTTAGGTCAGAAGTTCGCCAAACAATGTTTCAATTCCACAGAGCAAGAGTGCTTGACTTTTCAAACCTTACAGCAAATCCATAGTACTGTTCTTTGGTAACACATTTTTCTGTACCAATACAAAACATGCTTCTATAAATTTACACATACAGCCTAGTTTTTAGTGTAGAATGGTATGAAACAGCCAATCAGTTCTTTTTTTTTTATAAAAAAATATGTATGCCTCCATTTCCAAACTGTCTTTCATTTCTTTTTCCCATTCTACTGAATTACACCTCCTGAGTGCATCCAGATCTCCTTTGAAGATGTTCACAGTGTGGATTGTAGGACACAGCTATGTCTTCTGGAGTGAACAATTTGCAGTAAAAAGAGGTATGGTGAGAGACCTTGCTTTGCCAAATGTAGACATCAAATGGATTGGTCAGAGAGGGTTAAAGTGGCACCAATTAATGCCTTTGGTGAAAACCTTTCTACATCTCCCACAGCCTAACCTTATTATTGTGCACTGTGGTGGTAATGATCTAGGCACTTTAACTGGGGTAGGTCTGGAAATGCTTATTAAGGACACCTTTGTGCAATTGATGTCGCTTTTTCCACAAACTGCCTTTGTATATTCTAATATATGCCAAAGGCAAAAGTGGAACTGGTCCAACCAATTTTGTCCGCAGATTGACAAAGCAAGGAAGCACGTCAACAAATCTATTTCTGCTTTCCTCCGTGACTATGGTATGGGTTCTATATACCACAACAACTTGCGTTACAACATGCAAGACATTTATAGAGGAGATGGTGTACACTTCACTGATGAAGGCAACAGAGTCTTCCTCTTGAACCTTAGACTCTGCATCGGTACTTACTTGTAGGTACCAAAAAACAAACAATAAACACAAGGGCTCTTTTTAGAGCCACCTTATATCTAAACACTTAAATGCGATTTTTTTTTAATTTGTTTAATAAAGTTTTTTTCCGGGTGCGCGCTGGGTGCGCGCACTCGGCGATATTTTTTAACAAAATATAAATCTTTTTTTTTGCCCTACAAGGTCCTACTGTGACCCCCTTACAATGCCTACTGGGTCAATTTCTCCCCACTCTGCCCCCTTTTCAAGTTCTCCCCCTTTGTTTATCACCCCCTCTTTATGCGATAGACAAAATGGCGGCCGCCGCTTCCTGATTTCCACCGATTCGAATGTTTACTAAGATCTAACAACCAATCAGAATTGCGCTCGCGCACGGCAAGGTGCGCGCACCCAGCGCGCACGCTGCGCGCTTACAGATATATATATTGATTTAAAGGCTATTTTCTCATAATCTACTGAACAGATTTACACCAAACCTACAAAAGGCACTTCCTTGACCTGAGGACTACCTCTCTGCCAAATTTCTAGTAATTCTGTTCAGCCGTTCGGGCTGTAGCCCTGTCTAAAGGTCCTATGGAAAAATGCATGGGAAAAACGCGTTTTGGGACCCCCCTTTTATCTCAGCCCCCGCTTGATGAATCCCCCCGAGACTTTCAGGGAAGGAGCGGAGCGTAGCGCCCCACCTATTTTGAGAAATTCGCGAGGATTCGTCGACCGGCGCCAAAGTTATTCAAAATAGAATGTTGCGGATTTCCTATGGAAACAGGGTCCTAACTATAACTACCTACTGGCAACCGCCAGTAGGTAATATATATATATATATATATATATATATATATATATATATATATATATATATATATATATATATATATATATATATATATATATATATATATACATATATATATATATATATTACCTACTGGCGGTCGCCAGTAGGTAGATATAGTTAGGACCCTGTTTCCATAGGAAATCCGCAACATTCTATTTGGAATAACTTTGGCGCCGGTCGACGAATCCTCGCGAAATTTTCAAAATAGGTGGGGCGCTACGCTCCGCTCCTACCCTGAAAGTCTCGGGGGGATTCGTCAAGCAGGGGCCGAGAAAAAAGGGGGGTCCCAAAACGCGTTTTCCCCATGCATTTTTCCATAGGACCTTTAGACACAGCTACAGCCCGAACGGCTGAACAGAATTACTTGAAATTTGGCAGAGAGGTAGCCATAAGGTCAAGGAAGTGCCTTTTGCAGGTCTGGTGTAAATCTGTTCAGTATTTCCTGAGAAAATAGCATTTAAAAGCATATATATATGTGGGCGGAGCCTAACCACACATCTCATCCTGAGATCTGATTGGCTGTCAGCACTTCATCCAAGAAGTGTTGGCAGCCATCTTGGGACCAATATACATGATAGCACCTCATTAAAAAGCATTGCAGTTAATAGAAGGTTTTAAGACTTTAGTTACATTATAAATCATTTGTTGATGGTACCATACTCATTTTAGGAATTGTGGTCTGTTCTAAGGTGATTTCACCATGTGAAAAAGCCTTCTGCTGGGATATCATGATTGAGAGAAAAATATTTTCTCATGCTTTTACCACAGAGGTTTGGAAGGTGATCTATAGGCTAAACTGAGAGCTTATTTTCTGTAAATTCACATTATCTTTCTCAGTCATGTGAGAATGAAGTCTGACATTCTCAGTAAAACATGTACATCCAACAAGGGCAGAGACTGTCAGTTGATTCCTTTGTGTTCTACTGCAGCTTCCCAGAGTGTTCCAAAGAACTACTAGAGCGCTAACAGTCCTACTTATGATAAACGTATGGCACACCTGAAGCCATCTTGCTTGGATTAAAGTGGTGACTCTTAAAACATTTAATTTAAAAAGGAACAAAATGAGGGGGTTCATTTTTCCATAAAAAGTATGATTAGTGCTGCAGAATGAAAAATTAGGGCACATTTTGAGTGACTTCTCAAATCCTCTTCTATTTCATTAAAAAATTCTGACATGCAGACTGAAACATGCACTTTCAATACCAGCAGCAGTTTTCCCTGGTGAGCAGTAGCTTTACTACAGTGATCTAATGAGCAAAAAGAGTGCTAACATTCTGAATTAATGGCAAATGTGTGACATATCTGAATACCTTCATGATGGAATCAAAGTAAAAAACTGAAAGCATTTCCTACTGAGGAGACTGCAGTAAATGAGGAAATTAGGAAACTTCATAACAAATAAGTCTCCCAAGATGGCCACCAGAGACAAAAGAGCCCAAATGTAGCCCAAATATCACCCAGATGTAGCCCAAGTATAGCCCAATGACAGAATGTCCCAGAATGTTCTTAAAAACAACTAGAGCGCTTACTGTCTTCATTATGACAAAAGTATGGCACACCTGAAGCCATCTTGATTGGAATAAACTGGTAACACTTAAAACATTTAATTTAAAAAGGAACACAATGAGGAGGTTCATTTTGCCATAGAAATTATGATTAATGCTGAAGAAAGAAAATGAGGGCACATTTTGAGTGACTTCTCAAATCCTCTTCTATTTCATGAAAAAATTCTGACATGCAGACTGAAACATGCACTTTTAATACCAGGAGCAGACTTCCATGGTGCAGTAGTTTTACTACAGTGATCTAATGAGCAACTAGAGTGCTAACATTCAGAATTTATGGCAAATGTGTGACATATCTGAATACCTTCATGATGGAATCAAAGTAAAAAACTGAAAGCATTTCCTACTGAGGAGACTGCAGTACATGAGGAAATTAGGAAACTTCATAACAAATAAATCTCCCAAGATGGCCACCGGAGACAAAAGAGCCCAAATGTAGCCCAAAATCACCCAGATGTAGCACAAATATAGCCCAATGACAGAAGTGTGCAAAACACTTATTATTTTGTGTTTTTGCAGTGTTATATAGTGCAGACTTGTCAGGTATTGGAGTGCTTTACATGAGCATTGGTTACATCACACAAGAACAAATTCATTTTGGTTGTAGACATGGGGAGACTAAGTGATTTGACCAGAATCACAGAATGTCGAGCTGAAGCAGAAACTTCAACCTGGTTCCCCAGTTGCAAAGTCTGCAGTTCTGGAAGTAACACCACATCCTCTCCCCTAAGTGCAACATTTAATCAAGTGGTCAACTGGATAAAAAAACATAAAGATAACAAATAATTTAAAAGTGCTTTGTCGCTATTTGAAAACTCAGAAAATATGTCCTTATTTTAGTCTTTTAGAGCACTAACCATAATTTTGATGCCAATAAGACCCTCTCATATATGTAATTTCTAAAGGAAATGCTCTAGGTATTACAGTTTTGATTACATCAAGATGATGTCAGGCGTTCCACACTTTTGTAATAAATATAGAATGTTAGCAATCTAGTTGTTCATTAGGATACTGTTGAGAGGCAGAGGCCAGGGGCACGGACTCTGAAAATTGAAGGCAGGTAGGAGGGTGCAAAGGCAACAATTTAACCACACTGAGCAGGCAGGAAGGGCCGTGGAAGCACAACAGACTATGGAGGGCAGTGGAAAGGGGGGCAGGGGCAACAAACCAACAATACAGGACTTGCAAGAGAGGCTGTTGGAGGGAAGATCTATTACGGGTCAAGGAAGCTAGGGGCGGTCCCCAGATCCCCGGGAGCCACCACAGAACTGAGCAGGAGAGTGAGTCAGGGACAAAAGGGGCACCTTAATTTGAGCCGGGGTGCCTAGGAACGCTTGCTCCAAAAATGAAGAAAACAGACATATGAGACATGGAATTGGAGGCAGAATACAATGGCAGTTTAATGAGAAGATGCAACTTCAAAGAAACCGCAGAATAGAGACATAAAGTACAAAATACAGAATCCAGATAATCATACAGCTGTCATAATATTCTCTGTATCTCAATTAATGTACTGACAGAGAGAGAGAGAAAACACATCTATAAATGCATCATGAGAAACAAGTTACACCAAGGAAAATGTTACCTAGGAACACTCACGTTTACTCTTAGAGCAAGCATTCCTGCAATTACAATACAAAATCTTTTAAATGCAAAAGTAAAGAGAACAATGGTTAAACATAACATGACATTTCATATAGGTAAAATAGAATAAGATACTTCAAGCAAAGCAGAGCAAGACATTTTAAGCAAAGGAAGACAAGAGCTCCCAGCTCTTGGGGAAAACCTGCACTGCCTGTTAACCTACATACAGACGGCGAGGTAGTCCGTCGATATCTGTGGGTGCTCCCTTTTTATATCATTTTGTGGGCTCCTTTGCACGCTACATCTACCTACGTATGCTACCCAAAAGCTTTGTCTGCAGATTTTACCAGACATTTCGTCATTTACCCACTTAATGCTGACAATGGACTGGGTGAAAAGGTCAGTCTCTCAGGCCAATCGCTTATCGTAAGTTCCATAGAGCAAGCAGAAAATAATGGGTATTGTACGGGAATTCAATATATTCATGTATAAAATCTCCTCAGTTCTCCTAACTTGACGCTCTGCGGTTGCCACTTCCTTAAAAGCGGGAAACCTGCCCAGGAAGCAAGTACCAGTCCAGGATGCAGCCTACTGTATGTCGACAGCTTCAGGGGGATGTTGAACTTTGATACCGAGCACGGAGCACTCGGGTAGGGTGGGGGCTACTAGTTTGGATCAGAAGGCCTCGCAGACCTGCCTTCAGACTGCTATACACTAAAATTGCAGAGCTATGGTCAATTTAACAAAGAGGCCTACATATTGAACAGAAGGGCCTACACAGGGGTTTTATGCTGGCTGAGTGGTAAGGATGTCTCAGGATAATTATATAGCAACACAGGACCCGCTGGTCAATTTAATACGGCCTACAAATGCAGCTGGCAGGGCAAGGACAAGGGTCTCATACTTCAGGTGTGGACAGAACGGGCCAGGGGCCCCCTGTGATACAAAATCTACCCTCCTTCAAGGCTGTGGCAATGTAATAGACCATTGTGGGCAGAAGGAAGAGGCAATGGTAGTACAACCATACATGCCAACAGACCCGATTCAGCCAGGAAACGTCCAATGTTTTTAAGTTCAAATGGGCTTTATTTGATCTGTCTCCTGTCTACAATATCCTCTTTTTCAATGTAACTCAAAGGGGAAAATCAATACCCCAGTTTTTTTTCAAAATCTCCCTCTTACCAAGTTCAAAATGTTCGCAAGTATGGTACATTGGATCATGGAAGGAAATGGGAGAGGGACATGGACTTGGATAACAGAGGAGAGGAGGGACATGGAGAGGTGCACCAAACTGACCCTGCAGGGCAGGCATCAGGGTTTGCAGCAGCACAATACACCACACAGGGCATGCAGGACGGGAGTGCAGCACAACAATCCATAGAAAGCAAGAGGGAGGGGACAGGACCATGCACATGGACAACAGAGAACAGAGGGGCAAGAGGCAATGGTAGCTAGCTGACCATAATGGACAGACAGGAGAGAAAGCTGCAGCATAACAGACCATAAAGGGCAGGAGGGACGGATCAGGGGCATTACAATGGAACAGACAAGCCAGGAGGGAGGGAGTAGGGCTGGGGGCAAGGGGGCAGGGCAGGAGCAGCAAGATAGCCATGGAGGTCAGGCAGGATGGGCACTAGAAGCAAGACACCATGAGGAGCAACAGTGAGACTGTGATGGCATACACACAGACCATGGAGGGAAGGTGGGAGGGGGTCAGGGGCAGCTAACTGACCACACAGGGAAGGTGGGCGGGACCATGGCAGCACAGAAGACCATGCATGGCAAGTGGGAGGGTTAGTGGCAGCACAATGGCTATGATGGGCAAGAAGGAGGGTGGAGGGGCATGCACAAAGGACGATGGAGGATAGAAGGGAGGGTCAGGACCTGTGCACAGACAAGAAAGTTCAGGGGAAGGGACCTCACAACAGACCACACGGGGCAGGCAGGAGGAGCAGTTGCAGCACAACAGACCAAGGAGGGCAGAAGGATGTGGCAGTACAATGGACCATGTAGGACAGGAGGAAGAGGATAGGGGCATGGCATGTGGACAGGCAGGGTGGAGGTGGCAGGGACAGGTTACAGTAATCTGACAATGCTAGGCAGGTGGGAGGGGAGTGGCAGCTCAACAGAACACTCAGAGTAGATAGGAGTGGCAGGTCCATGGGACATGGTGGGCAAAAAGGATGGAGCAGGGGCATGCACAAAGACATCGGAGGGCAGGGGGAAGGAGAATAGGGGCAGCAAGCTAAGCACAGAGTTTAAGCAGGAGGTCAATGATGGGGCATAGAATTGGGCAATGGAGGGCAGGAGGAGTGGACTGGTACATCATACTAAATTGAGGGCAGTGGCAGCACATCAGACCATGCATGGCAGGAGGGAGGAGGCTAGTCCATGGATTCACACAACAGAGGATAGGGAGGAAGGGGATGGGGCAGCAAGCTAACTGTTCAGAGAAGGCGGGTATTAGGAACTTTATTGTTTTTAAAACATTGTGTCTGTGCGAGCTACTTAAAATATGAACAAGTATGCAGCATAATCTCACTTTTATTCAGGAAGAAGAGGACGTTTGTGACTGTGACTCCGGGCTCACTTGGCAGAAACACCCCCTGACCCTCCACCCCCTATCGCAAAATGTAATGCCCGTGAAAAGGGTAGGTGAACACAGTGTTATATAGAACATAGTCCTGAGAGCACGATTGAAAATGAAAACTAGATATAGTGTATGGTATAAACTATGCACCAAAAAGTGTGATATAAGATGAACTGGGCGTGAAATATAATATGCAATACATTGTGCGCAATGACAAATTCATTGGAGAGCGCGAGATAGCACAGGCATTAGCGCGTGCTATGCGATATGCGCCTTGGAGTGTAATATGCACAGGGCAGTGTTGTGTAACCTAACTAGTCTCTAAAGTTGTAATATAAAATATGTGCTGGGGAGTGTAACGTTGCATATGCACTGTGACAAAGATATGGATCCCAGATTGTAATATGTATGGCATAGCACTGTGCGTTATAACATAGGCATCGAGAAAGGCACGTTAGATGGGGCAATATAACCCGTGCGAAGACAAGTGTGGCATGACATATTCACGGGGTGGTGTTACAGTGCACATGGGCTAGAGAGTGTCATAGCATATGCACTAGCTAGTGGAATACAACACAGAGGTGTGTGGCACTCGGCAGGCAATGGTGGGTGTAACACAGCATTGGGCTCTGTCAGGAGCACGCTGTGACTCTCAAGTGATGTTCGTCCCCTTTCCAGAGAGTAAAATAAAAAGTATTACACATCCGGCAGTGGATGTGTGTTTTATTAACCGTGAGGGGGGTTTCTTGCATAGTTTTGGTCGAATTTTTGTCGAATCCCCTTTGAATGGCTTGGTGTGCATGTGTATTAAATGTGCCCGTCAATAGCTACCCATGTTTGTATAAATAAACGACAAGGGTGTCTACCAGGATTAGGCACGGTAGGGCATCAGACATGTCAGAGCTTCACTAGTGGTGTAAATACATTCCACGTGGATTCATTGCATGCATAGTCGCCTTTTAATGAATATCACGCAAATCGTCATGGTGATAGGTACGTACGGTTTGTCCAGCATGTCCTAGGTGTGTCTATAAATATATATTTTTTAAAAATAATAAAAAACAGTGGCCGGCCCTGGGGGATGGGGTCATCAGGGCCAATAAATTAGAATAAGAAGGGGAACCAAACAGCCCCCCTTCTTAAAAAACTAAAATAAATAAAAGACTGGCATCGTGCCGGAGGCCATGCCCCCTCCGTGCAGCACTCTGCAAACGCGCCCCCAACAGGCATCTCCAGTATGCGCCAGGGAGCTGCGCTGCAGCCAGGTGTTCTGAGGCCAAGCCCCTTTTTACACCTCTCTGCAACGCAGCTCTGTGGCGCTTACTGGAGGTACCTAGTGGTCTAGTTTGACCCTAGGGACCCTTAGGATTCAAGGGGACTTAATCTCTCAACTTAGAACAGCCACAGGGCGCGTTTACACAGTGGTGAATGGAGGGGACGGGGCCTGAGGTGACGTGTGCAAACACGCATTATGGCACGTTTTAAATTGGGGATATAATTTCCCTTCAATACTGAGGGCCCCTGGGGGCTAACTAGCCCACCAAGTGCTTCCAGTAAGCGCCACTGAGCTGCATTGCAGAGAGGTGGTCCAGGCCGTGCCACTTTTTACACCTCTCTGCAACGCAGCTCTGTGGCACTTACTGGAGGTACCTAGTGGGCTAGTTGGACCCTAGGGACCCTCAGGATTCAAATGAACTTAATCTCCCAACTAAAAATGGACACAGGGCGTGTTTACACAGTGGTGAATGGAGGGGACGGGGCCTGAGTTAACGTGTGCAAAAACGCCCTGTGGCCTGTTTTAAGAGGTAGTTTTAATCCCCATGCCCTATTATATACTAGGGGCTTACAGAGGAGGTCATGCTAATCACAGGGGGACCCCAACGCATAATGTTCCCTAGTGTATGTAGGTGTTTTCACTGTATTCTAAGTGTCTTTTAACATAGCACTGGCTCTAGGACTGGTTAGTCAGACTCAGTTACCACCAGTATCCGTCTGAAAAAGTTGAGGGTACAGGATGATTTTGCAACAAGGCTTCTTTCTGCTCTTCTTTTTGTTCTTTCTGCACGTTATCCTTCTTCCTGCACTTATCTTCGTATTTGAGGACTTCTGTTGCTTCTTTCTGCACTTCTTTTGTTTCTTTCTGTGCATTTTTTCTTCTTTCTTCACATGTCCTATCTCTGTAGGCATAGTTAGAAATTAGCATTTAAAAAACCTTTGAAATTCACAGAAAAAACCATAGGTTTCAGGCACGTTATAGTTAGGAATTAGCATTTAAAAAACCTCAGAAATTCACTGAAAAAACCATAGGTTTCAGGGGTGTTATAGTTAGCTGGACTTTTCACTTGTACAAAACCATTGAAATTCCCCCGTTATAGTTAGTTCAGCTAACTATAACTCGCGCGCCCGCAATGCACTGCTGATGACGTCACATATTACATCACTCATGACATGGTCAGTGACATCACTCATGACATCACTGATGACATCTCAAATGACATCACTGATGACATCACTGATGACATCATCCTTGTGATAGAGTGGCAGACCTCCTCTCACCCTAATATAACCTTTGATACACACATTCAAAAATAGAGACTAAAATTTTCAAAACAATGGACATACCAATACCAGTTACAACAACCTCTTCAGTAATTCTAAGATCCACATACACATCCACTCATTCACCAACAGTCCTATACAGTCACTCATACATGTACTCACTCATCATATGTACTCATACACCTATACATCCTGTTACACAATGCCACTCATCCATAGAGTTACTCACACACATAGTCACTCATGCTAATAAAGAATCAAACATACATTTACTTGCATATACAGTTATACACACACCACCATACTTACTTCTACGGAAACTTACACATACTTAGTCTTTTAAACAATCACTTATAGAAACACATACTTATTCATACAGGAACTCTTTCAATCTCTCACTCTCACATATACTCACATGTATACACCAATAGTCACATATACTAGTTTAAAACATATGTAGTTAGTCATAAAGACACTATTGAGACAGTCATTCACTCACTAACACACCCATACACACACTCATCCACCCATACAGTCCTGCACACATGCTGTGTTCAACACATACAAACAGTGAGTCACTCATTCATGCACCTATGCACTACGTAATACCCCCCACCGAACCATGCAGACACTCAGACTGATACTCAAAAAAACAACTAATAACCTATATAGACACCCATGTAGCTACTCACCAACCCATGCAGCCACTTATACACAAAGTGAGAGACTGATACAGATATTTACATATTTAAACATTACTCACTAAGCCATGTATTCACTATGATACACTTAATCAGTCAGTTACACAATCAATTTTTCAAAAACAAATCATCCATTTAGACACTTATATACCCATTTATTCTTCCATCGACCTTGAAATATACATATATAAAACATATTTAATTTTCAGAAAAACACACATTCACTGGATGATGTCATCAGTGATGTCATCAGTGATGTCATTTGAGATGTCATCAGTGATGTCATGAGTGATGTCACTGACCATGTCATGAGTGATGTAATATGTGACGTCATCAGCAGTGCATTGCGGGCGCGCGAGTTATAGTTAGCTGAACTAACTATAACGGGGGAATTTCAATGGTTTTGTACAAGTGAAAAGTCCAGCTAACTATAACACCCCTGAAACCTATGGTTTTTTCAGTGAATTTCTGAGGTTTTTTAAATGCTAATTCCTAACTATAACGTGCCTGAAACCTATGGTTTTGTCTGTGAATATATATATATATATATATATATAGAGAGAGAGAGAGACAAAGTCCTGACCTCCCCAATACAACAAAGGGAGTTGAGAACAGGTATGGACCTCTCCACCATGCACAATGCTGACGTCCAAAAGTAAAACACCAAGCAGTTCCAAAGTTTCAATTCCGACGTTTATTTCATTATGTCAGACAAGTGTCCGCCTCAGACGCGTTTCGATCGCCTCCGCGATCTTGATCACCTGACGCGCTGATGCCGGACCTTCCATTATAAAATCAACTTCACCCAATCATATTGCTCAGTGGTAATAGACATAAATAAAATACTGCAAACCTAGAGTGTGTCCTCTTAAAGGTGTTATGAAAATAAATCAGAAACAGTAGTAACCAGGCTAATATATCAAATTGATACATAATATGCAGCGAAGCAAATCATAGCAAACAAACAAAATACAAGGCAAGTGCCCCTTGATGCTGAAATGCTAATAACAAATCATAGCCACGGTTTGCATGTTTCTGAAAAAAAGCAACAATTCATTGATGAAATCTAAACAATGCACACTCTTGATCACCGATTATCACATGAATAAGATAAAAAAAAACAAAAAAAAGGGGGGGAAAAATAACAGAAGGGAAGGAAGGTAAGGGAAAAGAAAAATAAATTGGGAATTAATAAAAAGCATATACGGGAATGAAGAGAAATAAATACACAAAGGAAGTAAGAAAAAAGGTTGAGCAAGAAGCATTGGAGTGAATACTCAAACTTATAAAGAGACTGCCAGTTGCGAGAAAACGCTAGTAAGTGTTACAAATACTGTTAGATCAGCTACATTTAAAGGAAAAGAATCAGACCACAATAGAACAGACATTCACAAAAAGTTATGCAGATCCTCACTCGTATTCATCCCATTAGGCATTTTGGTGTCAAGTAATAGAATGAAGGAGGATTCTAACTGGCGAAGTTGTTTCTCTCTGTTGCCCCCCCGAATTGAAGGTGGTACCGCCCCAATCACAAAATATGTTAGGTCACTGATCTTGTTGGCATGAATTGCTTTGAAATGGCGAGCAACAGGATCTGTGGGATCCGAGTTGACAATCGCACGCAGATGTTGCAAAATGCGATTGAAAACCGGTAGTTTGGTACTGCCCACATATTTCAAATGGCAGGTACATTCCAACACATAAACCGCAAAATCAGTGCGGCACGTGAAATGTTGTTTGATTTGTACCGGAACATTGTTAAATGCAGTGTGATATTCGGAAACATTGATTCCGAATTTGCACGCACGGCATGAAGCACATTTGAAAAAGCCAAATCGTGATAACCACGTGGTCTTCTCCGTGACTTCAGGATTGGATTTAACTAACGCATCCCTCATTGAGGGTGCTCTCCTGAAAGTAATGTTAGGTAGATTGGGTAGCAAAAACTTGAGAGTCATATCAGTTAAAACAATGGGCCAGTGTTTGTAAATTATATTCCGCAAAGTTTTATGTTGTTTGCAAAAAGTGGTAATGAGTCTAATGGGTTGAATAACCTCTGTGTCCACCTCCCAACTAATGTTTGTAGTCTGAGGTTGTTTGGTAGAAAGGCAGATTTCCCGAGAACAAAGATTTGCTTTGTCAAGGGCTTTTTTCAGGTTGTCCGGTTTATACCCACGGGCACGGAACCGATTGGTAGCTTCCTGTTGGCACTGTTCTAAATCAGATTGACGGCTACATATCCGACGTAGGCGAAGATATTCCCCGTAGGGTATGCTGCGTATAAGGTGTGGTGGGTGTGCACTACTGGCATGTAAGATAGAATTGCCAGCAGTGATTTTCCTGTGTAATCTAGTTTCTATGTGTTGGTCTGAAATAAAGACTTCCACATCCAGAAACTCCACCCTCTCAGTGCTAATAGTGGCTGTGAATTGTAAGTTCATCGTGTTGTTATTGATGGATGCTACAAACAAAGAAGCCTCCTCTGTGGAACGTTCCCAGACGATAAAAATATAGTCTATATATCTGCCATAGTAACGGATATGTGCATCCCACATAGCCTTATGGTTGACTCTGAGGACATGTTCCTCCCACCAACCAACCAAAAGGCAGGCAAAGGTTGGAGAAAAACATGCCCCCATAGCCACACCCCTCAACTGTTTGTATAAAACTTTATCAAAAAGAAACAGATTGTTATTGAGGCAAAGATCAATCATTTGGAGGAGCATGGTGTTATGGTCTTTGAAATTGATAGAACGGGAGTCTAAAAAATGTTTAACAGCAGTTAACCCTTGTGGATGTAAAATACTAGTGTAAAGGGAAGCTATGTCAAGTGTGATAAGTATGAAGGTGGATTGCCAATCAATTGCCTGGATTTTATTTAAAAAATCACCAGTATCCTTAATAAAGGATGGCAAAGCGGTCATATGGGGTTGGAGAAAATAATCAACAGGCATAGGGTAAATGCCCTTGTGAACTTTAGGAATGAAATACAGGGTAGCTGTAGTTGGAAAATCATTTTTAAGAAACAGATATTCATTCTTTGACAAGAGTCCCATTCTTTTCCATTGTGCCAATAGGGAGGATACAGATTTCTTGATTTCACCCAAATGGTCGCGGCCTACTTTGCTGTAACAATTAGTGTCAGACAAGTGGCGTTGAGCCTCTTGAAGATAATCATTTTTGGGCCAAAGAACTATGTTACCGCCCTTATCAGCACCCATCACCACAATTTGACCATTCCCACGAATTTTCTTGATCAACGCCCAATAGTTTCTCAATTTTGCATTTATTTGACTACATTTGGAATAAGTGGACAAGTTTAGATTTTTTAGGTCATTAATTACCATGTCACTGAACACATCAACAGAGTCTTTGGGCATGATCGGATAAAAACTTGAAGGAGGACGAAATGGACTGGCAGCCGCCAATCCTGTGTTGATTCCTTCAAGATGTTCAGGTACAGTACCGGATACAGTAAAGTCCGAACTATATATATATATATATTCACTGAAAAAACCATAGGTTTCACACATGTTATAGTTAGCTGGACATTTTACTGATAAAAAACCAATGAAATTCCCCCGTTATAGTTATTGCAGGCAACTATAACTCACGCGACCGCAATCCTCTGCTGATGCTAATACTGTATTTAGACACTTATTTGCCCATGCCTTCTTCCATTAAATTTTAGCTATACATATATTACAAATATTTTTTTTTCATAAAGACATATATGTCATCAGCAGAGGATTGCGGTCGCGTGAGTTATAGTTGCCTGCAATAACTATAACGGGGGAATTTCATTGGTTTTTTATCAGTAAAATGTCCAGCTAACTATAACATGTGTGAAACCTATGGTTTTTTCAGTGAATTTGCAAGGTTTTTTAAATGCTAATTCCTAACTATAACGTGTGTGAAACCTATGGTTTTTTCAGTGAATTTGTACGTTTTTTTAAATGCTAAGTTACTTTACGCCATTCGTGGCGTGCGCGCCCAGTTAACGCAGTTCGTTCCGTGCGCCCACTTTACGCAGTTAGTGCCGTGCACGCATGGTGGTCACGCGGTGCGCTGTGCGCACCGCGTGCCCACGTTACGCGGGATGGGCCATGTACGCACGATGCGATACGCGCCCCGTGCGCACATGGGGGACATATTATGCGCTTCGTTGTGAAAGGGATTCTTAAGTAATTTCTAAAATAAATATGCCATGCTCAAATGGTGCACTTCGGGCACCATTTGCACACGGGGTGAGGAAAGAGTGGATAATTTAAAAAAAATATATATATATTTAACGTACGCATACGGTAAGCGAAATCGGCGATTTTTCGGAAGAAAATAAAATTGTTTTTTTGGCCGTGGGGGTTGTTTGGGGACACCTATATCGATGCTGGGTGGTTGAGAACTGAATATACTGCCCCTTTATATGTTTTTTGTCTTTGTTTTTGCTGCCCCACTCAGAGTGCGAGAGAGAAAATGGCGGCCGCCACTTCCTGGTTTCGACCGATTCGAATGTTTACTTAGATCGAACAGCCAATCAGAATCGCGCTCGCGCACGTCACCGTACGCGTACGGTAAGCGCACGGTAAGCGCACCGTAAGCTGGCTCAGATATATATATTGATTTAAAGGCTATTTTCTCAGAATCTACTGAACAGATTTACACCAAACCTACAAAAGGCACTTCCTTGACCTGTAGACTACCTCTCTGCCAAATTTCAAGGAACTCTGTTCAGCCGTTCGGGCTGTAGCTGTGTCTAAAGGTCCTATGGAAAAATGCATGGGAAAAATGTGTTTTGGGACCCCCCTTTTATCTCAGCCCCCACTTGACGAATCCCCCCGAGACTTTCAGGGTAGGAGCGGAGCGTAGCGCCCCATTAGTTTTGAAAATTTCACGAGGATTCGTCGACCAGTGCCAAAGTTATTCAAAATAGAATGTTGCGGTTTTCCTATGGAAACAGGGTCCTAACTATAACTACCTACTGGCGACCGCCAGTAGGTAATGTATGTATGTATATATATATATATATATATATATATATCTATATATATATATATATATATATATATATATATATATATATATAATAACAGCACTATCAGCACAGATTCTATGCTGAATGAAGAGAGCACACTGGCATATCCTTTTTGTAAAGTGCTTTTAATCCGGACCCCTAAACCCCCCCCAACAGACACGTTTCGCCTCGCGGCTTTGCCAATGTCGGTTTGCTGTGCAAAACAAACGACACTTTCATATCGTGACGTTTCACGAGAACCATGTAAACAGCAAAGATGGACTACAGTGTATTGCTCAAATGGGGCGGCCATCTTATAACATGTTACATGAAGTGCAATTCCTTTCATTGTCGTTTCAAAAAGGTTCAATGTGCAATAATGTGAAAATTAATAAAATAAAATTAAGATAGGCTAACAACAGCGGGTTATACATTGCATGGAGATAAATATAAGTTTGTTGTCGATTTCATTCAACAAGGTATCGGATTATGATCTTTCTAGTGTAAACACATAGATTGGGGTTTATTTTCCTCTCTTTCCCCCAGCAAATTGATTGTTTTTAATACATTTTAATTTCATCTTCCTTGTATTTCCCCCGTGTTATTTGCTGTTGTTTGTTTATCTATTTTGCCCTGAATGGGCTGATGTCCCAGTATCAAAAAAAAAAAAATATATATATATATATATATTTATTATCTACTGGCGGTCGCCAGTAGATAGTTATAGTTAGGACCCTGTTTCCATAGGAAATCTGCAACATTCTATTTGGAATAACTTTGGCGCCGGTCGATGAATCCTCGCGAAATTTTCAAAATAGGTGGGGCGCTACGCTCCGCTCCTACCCTGAAAGTCTCGGGGCGATTCGTCAAGCGGGGGCTGAGAAAAAAGGGGGGTCCCAAAACGCGTTTTTCCCATGCATTTTTCCATAGGACCTTTAGACACAGCTACAGCCCGAACGGCTGAACAGAGTTACTTGAAATTTGGCAGAGAGGTAGTCCTCAGGTCAAGGAAGTGCCTTTTGTAGGTCTGGTGTAAATCTGTTCAGTAGTTCCTGAGAAAATAGCATTTAAATCAATATATATATGTGGGCGGAGCCTAACCACACATCTCATCCTGAGATCTGATTGGCTGTCAGCACTTCATCCAAGAAGTGTTGGCAGCCATCTTGGGACCAATATACATGATAGCACCTCATTAAAAAGCATTGCAGTTAATAGAAGATTTTAAGACTTTAGTTACATTATAAATCATTTGTTGATGGTACCATACTCATTTTAGGAATTGTGGTATGTTCTAAGGTGATTTCACCATGTGAAAAAGCCTTCTGCTGGGATATCATGATTGAGAGAAAAATATTTTCTCATGCTTTTACCACAGAGGTTTGGAAGGTGATCTATAAGCTAAACTGAGAGCTTATTTTCTGTAAATTCACATTATCTTTCTCAGTCATGTGAGAATGAAGTCTGACATTCTCAGTAAAACATGTACATCCAACAAGGGCAGAGACTGTCAGTTGATTCCTTTGTGTTCTACTGCAGCTTTCCAGAGTGTTCCAAAGAACTACTAGAGCGCTAACCGTCCTACTTATGATAAATGTATGGCACACCTGAAGCCATCTTGCTTGGATTAAAGTGGTAACTCTTAAAACATTTAATTTAAAAAGGAACAAAATGAGGTGGTTCATTTTTCCATAAAAAGTATGATTAGTGCTGCATAAAGAAAAATTAGGGCACATTTTGAGTGACTTCTCAAATCCTGGCATGCAGACTGAAACATGCACTTTCAATACCAGCAGCAGTTTTCCCTGGTGAGCAGTAGCTTTACTACAGTGATCTAATGAGCAAAAAGAGTGCTAACATTCTGATTTTATGGCAAATGTGTGACACATTTGAATGCCTTCTTGATGGAATCAAAGTAAAAAACTGAAAGTATTTCCTACTGAGGAGACTGCAGTAAATGAGGAAATTAGGAAACTTCATAACAAATAAGTCTCCCAAGATGGCCACCAGAGACAAAAGAGCCCAAATGTAGCCCAAATATCACCCAGATGTAGCCCAAGTATAGCCCAATGACAGAATGTCCAAGAATGTTCTTAAAAACAACTAGAGCACTTACTGTCTTCATTATGACAAAAGTATGGCACACCTGAAGCCATCTTGATTGGAATAAACTGGTAACACTTAAAACATTTAATTTAAAAAGGAACACAATGAGGGGGTTCATTTTGCCATAGAAATTATGATTAATGCTGAAGAAAGAAAATGAGGGCACATTTTGAGTGACTTCTCAAATCCTCTTCTATTTCATTAAAAAATTCTGACATGCAGACTGAAACATGCACTTTTAATACCAGGAGCAGAATTCCATGGTGAGCAGTAGTTTTACTACAGTGATCTAATGAGCAACTAGAGTGCTAACATTCAGAATTCATGGCAAATGTGTGACATATCTGAATACCTTCATGATGGAATCAAAGTAAAAAACTGAAAGCATTTCCGACTGAGGAGACTGCAGTACATGAGGAAATTAGGAAACTTCATAACAAATAAATCTCCCAAGATGGCCACCGGAGACAAAAGAGCCCAAATGTAGCCCAAAATCACCCAGATATAGCCCAAATATAGCCCAATGACAGAAGTGTGCAAAACACTTATTATTTTGTGTTTTTGCAGTGTTATATAGTGCAGACTTGTCAGGTATTGGAGTGCTTTACATGAGCATTGGTTACATCACACAAGAACAAATTCATTTTGGTTGTAGACATGGGGAGACTAAGTGATTTGACCAGAATCACAGAATGTCGAGCTGAAGCAGAAACTTCAACCTGGTTCCCCAGTTGCAAAGTCTGCAGTTCTGGAAGTAACACCACATCCTCTCCCCTAAGTGCAACATGTAATCAAGTTGTCAACTAGATAAAAAAACATAAAGATAACAAATAATTTAAAAGTGCTTTGTCGCTATTTGAAAACTCAGAAAATATCTCCTTATTTTAGTCTTTTAGAGCACTAACCATAATTTTGATGCCAATAAGACCCTCTCATATATGTAATTTCTAAAGGAATGCTCTAGGTATTACAGTTTTGATTACATCAAGATGATGTCAGGCGCTCCACACTTTTGTAATAAATATAGAATGTTAGCAATCTAGTTGTTCATTAGGATACTGTTGAGAGGCAGAGGCCAGGGGCACGGACTCTGAAAATTGAAGGCAGGTAGGAGGGTGCAAAGGCAACAATTTAACCACACTGAGCAGGCAGGAAGGGCCGTGGAAGCACAACAGACTATGGAGGGCAGTGGAAAGGGGGGCAGGGGCAACAAACCAACAATACAGGACTTGCAAGAGAGGCTGTTGGAGGGAAGATCTATTACGGGTCAAGGAAGCTAAGGGCGGTCCCCAGAGCCCCGGGAGCCACCACAGAACTGAGCAGGAGAGTGAGTCAGGGACAAAAGGGGCACCTTAATTTGAGCCGGGGTGCCTAGGAACGCTTGCTCCAAAAATGAAGAAAACAGACATATGAGACATGGAATTGGAGGCAGAATACAATGGCAGTTTAATGAGAAGATGCAACTTCAAAGAAACCGCAGAATAGAGACCTAAAGTACAAAATACAGAATCCAGATAATCATACAGCTGTCATGATATTCTCTGTATCTCAATTAATGGACTGACAGAGAGAGAGAGAAAACACATCTATAAATGCATCATGAGAAACAAGTTACACCAAGGAAAATGTTACCTAGGGACACTCACATTTACTCTTAGAGCAAGCATTCCTGCAATTACAATACAACATCTTTTAAATGCAAAAGTAAAGAGAACAATGGTTAAACATAACATGACATTTCATATAGGTAAAATAGAATAAGATACTTCAAGCAAAGCCGAGCAAGACATTTTAAGCAAACGAAGACAAGAGCTCCCAGTTCTTGGGGAAAACCTGCACAGCCTGTTAACCTACATACAGACGGCGAGGTTGTCCGTCGATATCTGTGGGTGCTCCCTTTTTATATCATTTTGTGGGCTCCTTTGCACGCTACATCTACCTACGTATGCTACCCAAAAGCTTCGTCTGCAGATTTTACCAGACATTTCGTCATTTACCCACTTAATGCTGACAATGGACTGGGTGAAAAGGTCAGTCTCTCAGGCCAATCGCTTATCGTAAGTTCCATAGAGCAAGCAGAAAATAATGGGTATTGTACAGGAATTCAATATATTCATGTATAAAATCTCCTCAGTTCTCCTAACTTGACGCTCTGCGGTTGCCACTTCCTTAAAAGCGGGAAACCTGCCCAGGAAGCAAGTACCAGTCCAGGATGCAGCCTACTGTATGTCGACAGCTTCAGGGGGATGTTGAACTTTGATACCGAGCACGGAGCACTCGGGTAGGGTGGGGGCTACTAGTTTGGAGCAGAAGGCCTCGCAGACCTGCCTTCAGACTGCTATACACTAAAATTGCAGAGCTATGGTCAATTTAACAAAGAGGCCTACATATTGAACAGAAGGGCCTACACAGGGGTTTTATGCTGGCTGAGTGGTAAGGATGTCTCAGGATAATTATATAGCAACACAGGACCCGCTGGTCAATTTAATACGGCCTACAAATGCGGCTGGCAGGGCAAGGACAAGGGTCTCATACTTCAGGTGTGGACAGAACGGGCCAGGGGCCCCCTGTGATACAAAATCTACCCTCCTTCAAGGCTGTGGCAATGTAATAGACCATTGTGGGCAGAAGGAAGAGGCAATGGTAGTACAACCATACATGCCAACAGACCCGATTCAGCCAGGAAACGTCCAATGTTTTTAAGCTCAAATGGGCTTTATTTGATCTGTCTCCTGTCTACAATATCCTCTTTTTCAATGTAACTCAAAGGGGAAAATCAATACCCCAGTTTTTTTTCAAAATCTCCCTCTTACCAAGTTCAAAATGTTCGCAAGTATGGTACATTGGATCATGGAAGGAAATGGGTTAGGGACATGGACTTGGATAACAGAGGACAGGAGAGACATGGAGAGGTGCACCAAACTGACCCTGCAGGGCAGGCATCCGGGTTTGCAGAAGCACAATACACCACACAGGGCATGCAGGACGGGAGTGCAGCACAACAATCCATAGAAAGCAAGAGGGAGGGGACAGGACCATGCACATGGACAACAGAGAACAGAGGGGCAAGAGGCAATGGTAGCTAGCTGACCATAATGGACAGACAGGAGAGAAGGCTGCAGCATAACAGACCATAAAGGGCAGGAGGGACGGATCAGGGGCATTACAATGGAACAGACAAGCCAGGAGGGAGGGAGTAGGGGTCTGCACATGTAAACAGAGGGCTGGGGGCAAGGGGGCAGGGCAGGAGCAGCAAGATGGCCATGGAGGTCAGGCAGGATGGGCACTAGAAGCAAGACACAACATGAAGAGCAACAGTGAGACTGTGATGGCATACACACAGACCATGGAGGGAAGGTGGGAGGGGGTCAGGGGCAGCTAACTGACCACACAGGGAAGGTGGGAGGGGCCATGGCAGCACAGAAGACCATGCATGGCAAGTGGGAGGGTTAGTGGCAGCACAATGGCTATGATGGGCAAGAAGGAGGGTGCAGGGGCATGCACAAAGGACGATGGAGGATAGAAGGGAGGGTCAGGACCTGTGCACAGACAAGAAAGTTCAGGGGAAGGGGCCTCACAACAGACCACACGGGGCAGGCAGGAGGAGCAGTTGCAGCACAACAGACCAGGGAGGGCAGAAGGGTGTGGCAGTACAATGGACCATGTAGGACAGGAGGAAGAGGATAGAGGCATGGCATGTGGACAGGCAGGGTGGAGGTGGCAGGGACAGGTTACAGTCATCTTACAATGCTGGGCAGGTGGGAGGGGAGTGGCAGCTCAACAGAACACTCAGAGTAGATAGGAGTGGCAGGTCCATGGGACATGGTGGGCAAAAAGGATGGAGCAGGGGCATGCACAAAGACATCGGAGGGCAGGGGGAAGGAGAATAGGGGCAGCAAGCTAAGCACAGAGTTTAAGCAGGAGGTCAATGATGGGGCATAGAATTGGGCAATGGAGGGCAGGAGGAGTGGACTGGTACATCATACTAAATTGAGGGCAGTGGCAGCACATCAGACCATGCATGGCAGGAGGGAGGAGGCTAGTCCATGGATTCACACAACAGAGGATAGGGAGGAGGGGGATGGGGCAGCAAGCTAACTGTTCAGAGAAGGAGGGTATTAGAAACTTTATTGTTTTTAAAACATTTTGTCTGTGCAAACTACTTAAAATATGAACAAGTATGCAGCATAATCTCACTTTTATTCAGGAAGAAGAAGACGTTAGTGACTGTGACTCCGGGCTCACTTGGCAAAAACACCCCCTGACCCTCCACCCCCTATCGCAAAATGTAATGCCCGTGAAAAGGGTAGGTGAACACAGTGTTATATAGAACATAGTCCTGAGAGCACGATTGAAAATGAAAACTAGATATAGTGTATGGTATAAACTATGCACCAAAAAGTGTGATATAAGATGAACCAGGCGTGAAATATAATATGCAATACATTGTGCGCAATGACAGATTCATTGGAGAGCGCGAGATAGCACAGGCACTAGTGTGTGCTATGCGATATGCGCCTTGGAGTGTAATATGCACAGGGCAGTGTTGTGTAACCTAACTAGTCTCTAAAGTTGTAATATAAAATATGTGCTGGGGAGTGTAACGTTGCATATGCACTGTGACAAAGATATGGATCCCAAATTGTAATATGTATGGCATAGCACTGTGCGTTATAACATAGGCATCGAGGAAGGCACGTTAGATGGGGCAATATAACCCGTGCGAAGACAAGTGTGGCATGACATTTTCACGGGGTGGTGTTACAGTGCACATGGGCTAGAGAGTGTCATAGCATATGCACTAGCTAGTGGAATACAATACAGAGGTGTGTGGCACTCGACAGGCAATGGTGGGTGTAACACAGCATTGGGCTCTGCCAGGAGCGTGCTGTGACTCGCAAGTGATGTTCGTCCCCTTTCCAGAGAGTAAAATAAAAAGTATTACACATCCGGCAGTGGATGTGTGTTTTATTAACTGTGAGGGGGGTTTCTTGCATAGTTTTGGTCGAATTTTTGTCGAATCCCCTTTGAATGGCTTGGTGTGCATGTGTATTAAATATGCCCGTCAATAGCTACCCATGTTTGTATAAATAAACGACAAGGGTGTCTACCGGGATTAGGCACGGTAGAGCATCAGACATGTCAGAGCTTCACTAGTGGTGTAAATACATTCCACGTGGATTAATTGCATGCATAGTCGCCTTTTAATGAATATCACGCAAATCGTCATGGTGATAGGTACGTACGGTTTGTCCAGCATGTCCTAGGTGTGTCTATAAATATATATTTTTTAAAAATAATAAAAAACAGTGGCCGGCCCTGGGGATTGGGGTCAAAAAAATATAATTAGGAGACAGGCCCTGGGGGATGGGGTCATCAGGGCCAATAAATTAGAATAAGAAGGGGAACCACACAGCACCCCTTCTTAAAAAAATAAAATAAATAAAAGACTGGCATCGTGCCGGAGGCCATGCCCCCTCCATGCAGCACTCTGCAAACGCGCCCCCAACAGGCATCTCCACTATGCGCCAGGGAGCTGCGCTGCAGACAGGTGTTCTGAGGCCAACCCCCTTTTTACACCTCTCTGCAACGCAGCTCTGTGGCGCTTACTGGAGGTACCTAGTGGTCTAGTGTGACCCTAGGGACCCTTAGGATTCAAGGGGACTTAATCTCTCAACTTAGAACAGCCACAGGGCGCGTTTACACAGTGGTGAAGGGAGGGGACGGGGCCTGAGGTGACGTGTGCAAACACGCACCATGGCACGTTTTAAATTGGGGATATAATTTCCCTTCAATACTGAGGGCCCCTGGGGGCTAACTAGCCCACCAAGTGCTTCCAGTAAGCGCCACTGAGCTGCATTGCAGAGAG
The DNA here is from genome assembly GCF_964204655.1 of Triturus cristatus. Lineage (NCBI taxonomy): Eukaryota > Metazoa > Chordata > Amphibia > Caudata > Salamandridae > Triturus > Triturus cristatus. The sequence goes on along the minus strand of NC_140593.1, from coordinate 786,295,232 downwards.
GTGGTCCAGGCCGAGCCACTTTTTACACCTCTCTGCAACGCAGCTCTGTGGCACTTACTGGAGGTACCTAGTGGGCTAGTTGGACCCTAGGGACCCTCAGGACTCAAATGAACTTAATCTCCCAACTAAAAACGGACACAGGGCGTGTTTACACAATGGTGAAAGGAGGGGACGGGGCCTGAGTTAACGTGTGCAAAAACGCCCTGTGGCCTGTTTTAAGAGGTAGTTTTAATCCCCATGCCCTATTATATACTAGGGGCTTATAGAGGAGGTAAGGCTAATCACAGGGGGACCCCAACGCATAATGTTCCCTAGTGTATGTAGGTGTTTTCACTGTATTCTAAGTGTCTTTTAACATAGCACTGGCTCTAGGACTGGTTAGTCAGACTCAGTTACCACCAGTATCCGTCTGAAAAAGTTGAGGGTACAGGATGATTTTGCAACAAGGCTTCTTTCTGCTCTTCTTTTTGTTCTTTCTGCACGTTATCCTTCTTCCTGCACTTATCTTCGTATTTGAGGACTTCTGTTGCTTCTTTCTGCACTTCTTTTGTTTCTTTCTGTGCATTTTTTCTTCTTTCTTCACATGTCCTATCTCTGTAGGCATAGTTAGAAATTAGCATTTAAAAAACCTTTGAAATTAACAGAAAAAACCATAGGTTTCAGGCACGTTATAGTTAGGAATTAGCATTTAAAAAACCTCAGAAATTCACTGAAAAAACCATAGGTTTCAGGGGTGTTATAGTTAGCTGGACTTTTCACTTGTACAAAACCATTGAAATTCCCCCGTTATAGTTAGTTCAGCTAACTATAACTCGCGCGCCCGCAATGCACTGCTGATGACGTCACATATTACATCACTCATGACATGGTCAGTGACATCACTCATGACATCACTGATGACATCTCAAATGACATCACTGATGACATCACTGATGACATCATCCTTGTGATAGAGTGGCAGACCTCCTCTCACCCTAATATAACCTTTGATACACACATTCAAAAATAGAGACTAAAATTTTCAAAACAATGGACATACCAATACCAGTTACAACAACCTCTTCAGTAATTCTAAGATCCACATACACATCCACTCATTCACCAACAGTCCAATACAGTCACTCATACATGTACTCACTCATCATATGTACTCATACACCTATACATCCTGTTACACAATGCCACTCATCCATAGTTACTCACACACATAGTCACTCATGCTAATAAAGAATCAAACATACATTTACTTGCATATACAGTTATACACACACCACCACACTTACTTCTACGGAAACTTACACATACTTAGTCTTTTAATCATTCACTTATAGAAACACATACTTATTCATACAGGAACTCTTTCAATCTCTCACTCTCACATATACTCACATATATACACCAATAGTCACATATACTAGTTTAAAACATATGTAGTTACTTATAAAGACACTATTGAGACAGTCATTCACTCACTAACACACCCATACACACACTCATCCACCCATACAGTCCTGCACACATACTGTGTTCAACACATACAAACAGTGAGTCACTCATTCATGCACCTATGCACTACGTAATACCCCCACCGAACCATGCAGACACTCAGACTGATACTCAAAAAACCAACTAATAACCTATATAGACACCCATGTAGCTACTCACCAACCCATGCAGCCACTTATACACAAAGTGAGAGACTGATACAGATATTTACATATTTAATCATTACTCACTAAGCCATGTATTCACTATGATACACTTAATCAGTCAGTTACACAATCAATTTTTCAAAAACAAATCATCCATTTAGACACTTATATACCCATTTATTCTTCCATCGACCTTGAGATATACATATATAAAACATATTTAATTTTCAGAATAACACACATTCACTGGATGATGTCATCAGTGATGTCATCAGTGATGTCATTTGAGATGTCATCAGTGATGTCATGAGTGATGTCACTGACCATGTCATGAGTGATGTAATATGTGACGTCATCAGCAGTGCATTGCGGGCGCGCGAGTTATAGTTAGCTGAACTAACTATAACGGGGGAATTTCAATGGTTTTGTACAAGTGAAAAGTCCAGCTAACTATAACACCCCTGAAACCTATGGTTTTTTCAGTGAATTTCTGAGGTTTTTTAAATGCTAATTCCTAACTATAACGTGCCTGAAACCTATGGTTTTTTCTGTTAATATATATATATATATATATTCAATGAAAAAACCAAAGGTTTCACACATGTTATAGTTAGCTGGACATTTCACTCGTAAAAAACCAATGAAATTCCCCCGTTATAGTTAGTTCAGCTAACTATAACTCGCGCGCCCGCAATGCACTACTGATGACGTCACATATTACATCACTCATGACATGGTCAGTGACATCACTCATGACATCACTGATGACATCTCAAATGACATCACTGATGACATCATCCAGTGAATGTGTGTTTTTCTGAAAATTAAATATGTTTTATATATGTATATCTCAAGGTCGATGGAAGAATAAATGAGTATATAAGTGTCTAAATTGATGATTTGTTTCTGAAAAATTGATTGTACAACTGACTGATTAAGTGTATCTTTTTGAATACATGGCTTAGTGAGTAATGTTTAAATGTGTAAATACCTGTATCAGTCTCTCACTTTGTATATAAGTGGCTGCATGGGTTGGTGAGTAGCTACATGAGTGTCTATATAGATTATTAGTTGGTTTTTTGAGTATCAGTCTGAGTGTATGCATGGTTCGGTGGGGGGTATTACGTAGTGCATAGGTGCATGAATAAGTGACTCACTGTTTGTATGTGTTGAAGACAGCATGTGTGCAGGACTGTATGGGTGGATGAGTGTGTGTATGGGTGTGTTAGTGAGTGAATGACTGTCTCAATAGTGTCTTCATAAGTAACTACATATGTTTTAAACTAGTATATGTGACTATTGTTGTTTATAAGTGAGTATATGTGAGAGTGAGAGATTGGAAGAGTTCCTGTATGAATAAGTATGTGTTTCTATAAGTGATTGTTAAAAAGACTAAGTATGTGTAAGTTTCTGTTAAAGTAAGTGTGCTGGTGTGTGTATAACTGTATATGCAAGTAAATGGATGTTTGTTTCTTTATTAGCATGAGTGACTATGTGTGTGAGTAACTCTATGGATGAGTGGGATTGTGTAACAGGATGTTTAGGTGTATGAGTACATATGATGTGTGAGTACATGTATGAGTGACTGTATAGGATTGTTGGTGGATGAGTGGATGTGTATGTGGATCTTAGAATTACTGAATAGGTTGTTGTAACTGGTATTGGTATGTCCATTTTTTTGAAAATTTCAGTCTCTATTTTTGAATGTGTGTATCAAAGGTTATATTAGGGTGAGAGGAGGTCTACCACTCTGTCACAAGGATGATGTCATCAGTGATGTCATTTGAGATGTCATCAGTGATGTCATGAGTGATGTCACTGACCATGTCATGAGTGATGTAATATGTGACGTCATCAGTAGTGCATTGCGGGCGCGCGAGTTATAGTTAGCTGAACTAACTATAACGGGGGAATTTCATTGGTTTTTTACGAGTGAAATGTCCAGCTAACTATAACATGTGTGAAACCTTTGGTTTTTTCATTGAATTTCTAAGGTTTTTTAAATGCTAATTCCTAACTATAACGTGTGTGAAACCCATGGTTTTTTCAGTGAATTTGCAAGGTTTTTTAAATGCTAATTCCTTACTATAACGTGAGTGAAACCCATGGTTTTATCAGTGAATTTGCAAGGTTTTTTAAATGCTAATTTTTTTTTTTCTTCTATTTTTTTTTACATATTTTTTTTTAATTTTCTATCCTTTTTTAAAGACTATGGTTAAATTTTTAAAATTCTATAATATGTTTTTTTTAATATATTTTATAAAATAAACGTAAAATTTATTAGCAATACATTTTTTCCTTTTTTTTTAATTTTTTTTTTAGTACGCGTACCGTAAGCTTACGGTAAGCGTACGGTTTACGCAACGTCCGTAATTTATCTACGCTGTTTGCGTATAGTTACGCAATTTGCGTAGCCGCGCGTACCCCGCGTGGGGCGCGAACGCGTGTACGCCACACGCGCACGTTACGCGGAAGTGTCGGGGAGTGACTGTTATGCGCATGCGCGCAAGCGCGTGTCTTTTTTACGCGCATGCGTACTTTTGCCGTAAGCGCACCGTAAGCGTACCGTAAGCGTACGGTAGGTCATGTGATCATGAAACACAACTTTTGATTGGTTGAAACTACTTTCAGTTCTAGAACTCTCCTACACCACACCCATTCCCCTCATTTCTGCTTGGGATCCCTTAGGAGAAGGAGCTGGGTTGTATTTGTGATACGATGGCAGAACAGCAGAGCTCTTCTGAGAGTGAGGCTAGCAGCACTACCTTGAGGCAGAGAGCGAGGAAACAAAACACCTCTTACGTATGGGATTATTTTACTTTTCCAGAAGGCCAGCAAAAGGTAAATGCACCCTTAGTGACTTGCAAGCTGTGTAAGCGTGTACTTTCAAGAGGTAATCCTGACAGGAAGTATTCCTTTGGGAATCACACCATGATGAGACACCTTAAGGATGTACACAGAAGGACACATGCTCGACTTACTGAAGGTAACCCTTCAGTAAATCAACCAAGCACATCCACAGCAGCTCAGCCTGGACCATCATCTGCAGAGCCGACTCCTTCTTCTGCAGGTCAGGTGAGCCCTTCATCTGTGGGGGGAGCATCTCCTTTTTCTGGTCCTCTGGAAATTAACCCTCGGTTTGCGAGGGTTGAAGTACGGTGCGCCCATTGTCACAATCTAATTACTTATAGGGAGACCAGTGTTTCCCTAGTGAACAGTAAAATAGATCAGCACACTTGTCGTACCGTCTAATATTCCCAATCTTTCTTTCCTCTGTCCCTGCATGAACACAACGGCTCTTTTAAGAGCCAACCTTACCTTTCATCTATTTTTTATATATTTTTTTAAAACTTTTTTAATTTTTTTTTTTACCGTACGCGTAATTATTATTTTTTTTTTTTTAAAAACACTAAAAATCAATTATCACATTACAAGGTCCTTGAGAGACTACAATTAAAAACTGCAAATGTGATTGTAGAGAAGTGGAAAAAAGGGACCATGACATTATTGACTTACCATACCCACTCAAAAAAAGATTTATTCATTTAATTTATTTTTAATTGCTTTTAAAATGGTTATAGTTTTCGAAAATGTTCTATCTCAATCTGAAAAAAAAGAAAAAAGTATTAATATTTAATAAAACATTTAATAATACAGTACACATATTTACATATTTTTCAAAAAATATTTTTGCCTTTTGTTTGCTGTTTTCAGAAAATATTGCATTTCACTATAAATTGTGAAAGCAATTGCATTCATCATTTAACAGCAGGCAAAAAAAAATTAACAATCTCAAAGATTGTTTTTAAAAAAGCCCAGAATCTCTTTTTTCATAAACCTAACTCTAAAGAAATGCATAATATTCTAAAAAAATATCATCTAATATCTATACTTATTTCTTTAAAATACCGTCTGATATTTTTGTTTCAGAAGTATAATCACAATAATATATGTCAAATAACTCCACAATACATCTGGTTCCATTTCCTTTAGGCCAAATAGTAATTTTAAAATTCTTTTTTTGTTTAATTTCCAATGGTAATCCAATAAAAAACAAAAGTTTAAATTGTACAGATGTCACCGTTTCTCTGTAACATTTTGGTTTCCGAAAGATTAATTAATAATTAAATAAGTCCACAATAGAATTGTTTACTTTTCCGCATGGCCAAATAGTAATTTTAAAAATCTTTTTTGAAAAAATTTCCAATGGCAATCCAATAACATTCCAAAATTTAAATTGTGCAGATGTTACCGATTTTTTCTAAATTTTTGGTTTTCCAAAGTTTCCTTAAAAAATGGAAAAATTCCACATTACAATTGGTTACCTTTCCATTAGGCCAAATGATAATTTGTTAAATCTTTTTATTTGTAAATTCCAAATGGTAATCCAATAAAATGGTAAAATTGTTTTCTCCAGATGTTGCCAAATCTCTCTAAAATTTAGGTTTCAGGAAGATTAGATAGGAATTTGCTAAATCAAAAGGCAAACGTTGCTTAAAAATCAATTGGGAATCATTACACAGTGTCCAGCCTTTTTCACATTTAAGATAAACTGTGTAATGACCAGAAGTTACAGTAGGTCCATCATGGAAAATTATTGCAACTGTTACAAAAGTTTTTCCTGAAATTGATAATTGCTGTCCTGTAAACTTCTTTATTAAAGTATCCAATTTTGAACCATCAGCTCTACATCGTTGCATCATTAAAATTACATACTGTCTGTATTCCTTTAAAATTAATGTTGAAAACATGTCAGATTTACACTCACTGCATTGCATGCTATGATTAGCATCTTTAACTAATTTAGCAAAAGTGACTGTTTTACTCTCTGGCAATGTTAAATAAATAAACCTTTCAGAATCAACATTAGAGCCACATATATTATAACAGTTTTCACAACTATGTTCCCATTTATAAGAGAGACCAAACATATTTTGTATTTGTACCCCTTCCTCTTCCAGTACCTGAAGAAAATACATCAAGAATTCCTGTGCATCTTGCTGTACATTTTGAGAAAACTGTGTTCGTCCTGAACATACATCTAAAACTTTTCTAATATCAGTAGCACTTTCTATTTGAGTTTTATCATTACTCAGCTTCTCAAAAAGGAGACTCAGCACAGTACAGAATCTTTTTCCCTGATTTACTATTATCTGCTCTTGCAAACTCTCCAGATAAAATGCAACATTCAGCACTACATTAGCGTAGCAGTTGACACCAGAGCTGTTTTCAAAATAACATCCTACAACCTGTTCTTCATTTTCCTTATTCTTTTTGCTTGCAATTACATCACTCCTCTTTTTTTTCCTCCTCTCTACATCTTCATTACAGATATTCTCATTTCTCCTTTTACGAGAAACTACACGTTTCTCCAACACAGGATACTGACCTAAATGAGGAGCATAGCTTCTTCTTAATCTATTATACTCCTTTACACAGTTTGTATCAGCACTAACTTTTGAATCATCAAAGTCTATCATGAATAAACCTGATAATGTTTTCACTCGTGACAAAGCAACATATGCCATACCTTCTTTGAACACAGTTGAACCAATGTTCACAAATGCACAATCTACAGTCAATCCTTGAGACTTGTGAATAGTTACAGCATATGCTAGAGAAAACGGAAACTGCTTCCTACGTACATATAAGTCTTTCACAAGCATGAAACGAACTGTACAACGACAAATATCTTTAACTTCTTCTATCTGATCAAATTTTATTTTTAAACATTCAATTCCATCTTTTTTCTGATAATTAATAAAACCCACAACTCTTCCCATAGCTCCATTAACTAAACCTTTTTCAACATCCAAATTTCTCCTTAAAAATACTCTACAGTTCATGCAAACATATAGATTTTTTTCTAATCCAGCTGTTTTGGAAATCTTCTTCTCTAGTGAATCCAATTTATTTTTCAGTGTGCCTGTTAATGTGACAGTAATTCTTTCATCCTCAATTTTGTCCACTGCTTCCAATTTCCTGATATCTTCCTTTTCCAATTTCAAAAGCTCCTCATTGAATATTGAGCATTCACGTAGAGTTGGCATTAAGCAGATGACACTTTTGTTTTCTGCAATGTTCTTGTATATCTTCTCTGCAACTATTTCTTCCTTTGGAAATAAATTATGTAGCAGCCGAGTCTGTAATGCTTTTTTGCCAGCTTCTGTGAGTAGTCCAATCCTGATATCTTTCAGAATACTTCCATATTCTTCATCGTTTGCTTGCCTCATATTAGTTGTAAGTTCCTTGTACTCAGAGAAGGACCAAATATTTGCATTACCGATGCTTCCCAATGACTTCTTCGTGTCTTCATGTGTCACAGTATTAAACACTGGTTGTCCTTTAACTGGAGTAAGTTGCAAAAGATCTCCAAAAACTATGACGTGTTTTCCGCCAAATAACACGTCATAGTCTGACTTCAGAATTTGCTGCATTCTTAAATGCACAAAGGCAAGCATTAAGTTCGATACCATGCTCACCTCATCAATAATGAGAACTTGCATCTTCTTCAATACTCTTGAAACTTCCAAGCATGCTTCTCCAGTTAGCTTGTTGTATTGTATTTTGTTCTCATGCTCCACTGGTAACATTAGCAAACGATGTAAAGTGATTCCTTTTATGTTATATGCTGCTAACCCAGTTGGAGCAGTAACCACACAAGACAAAGTAGAATCCGTTTTTTGCTGTAGGTAGCTTCTGATGACTTTTATAAGGAAACTTTTTCCAGTTCCAGCTTGTCCGCTTACATACATCCTGATTGGATGAAATGATGTGCATGAGCACTCTTTTTTTTCATGTAGAAATCCGTGATCAATTTTGTTTCTGATCTCTTCATAAATTTGTTGCTGCTCTTGATTCAGTTGTCTTTCCAAATTTTGTAAGTCTATAAATTCTTCTTGAGCTTGATTCATAGCCGTTTCCACTTCATTCATGGCTATTGATGCTTCATTTTCAACGATTGGTTGTCCTAGGGGATCTTGACTGAGTGTTCCTGAACTTTGGCTGTCCTGAGAACTGTCTCTAGCTATTTCTGCTGCAATTGTAGTTTCCTGTTCAATTTCTTCATTTAACATTTGCAGATAAGTTGTGAATGTTCAGCATTGTATGCTGTCTTTGCAAGCATTAAATGAATCTTCATAGCTTTGAAATTCTCCCAGTAGTTCATCCTCTGTACGCCATGGTTTAAACAGCTGTAAAAGAGCCAAGTAGTAAAATTCCTTTTTGTCAGTAGTGTCACAACTCAGCTTCCGGTGATTTATCAAACTTCCTTTTGTTTGCTTCACCAAACATCCTTCCTCACCAATAACTTTATATTTTCCATTGTTGATGTCTTCTGCGGCTTTCCGTGAATAAATGTAGTTCTGCAGCACTTCATAGAGACACATGTTCTCCAGATGATGACTTCTCTTTGGGTAATATGTATCCAACATGTTTGATTTCAAAATATCTGTACTTTCTGGGTCATTCTCGGCCAAATATTCAATTTCTCCAACAGATTTCAGTACCCGATTTCTCATTGCTGCAAGGCCTAAACTTGCCCAAATTATTCTTCTTGATTTCGAGTAGAGACTTGCAGAAGATAACCTATCTGAACATTCGTAGGATCCAATTTCTCGATGCGATAACATCTTCAAACTGAAACTGTACAGCTTCTTACTGACAGTTTTCTCGTGAGAAATCTCTTCCCACATTTCCTTCAATTCTGTTTTTTCTGATTTCGTAATGTAAGACGTTACATATCGAGCAACAGCAATGGAATTGTCAGCTACATACTGTATATCCATGTTAGCGTTCCACATGGATAAAATCACTGGGTTGTAGTCATTTATATTTTTTGATTCTTCTTTTCTTTTAAGGTTGTAGGTATTCTTAGGTGATTTTCTTGTGATAGTATGTCTCACAGCTGACATAAAACTGTTAACTCTTCCTTTTGAAAGAACAGGTCTAGGAAATCCAAATCGACATTTAGTGTAGTATTTATCTTTGCTCTTGTATTTCCGTCGACAGTATTTTCCACACCGATGACTTTGGAAACGTAAAACTTGCTCCTTTAACTTTTTCTCTTCTGTGCTTTTTGGTATAGCACATGTTGCATATTCTTCAATGTAAGATAACACTGCTTCATCAGTATCTGTTCCAAACTTTGGGGCATCCTTGATCCACAACAGCATATGAATATGAGGAGCACCTCTTGCCTGGTACTCTTTTCTCCAAAAGAAATCCACTACATCTCCTAGAGGTGGATTTTTTTTATTGCAGATGAAGGACATCATAGCCTCAAATCTATGATTGAAATATCTGCAAACATTAACCGGATCCAATGAGCACAGTTCTCCTGCTGTTTTGTATTCGATGTTTTTAATGTTTGAATTTGCCTCTCGTAGAAAATCCAGTAAATCATCCCAAGCGTACTCAGCACAGCTTAGGGTAAGGAACCATGTTGGTGTTCCTAAATTCCGTAACATGCATTTTAATTCACCATGGCGTCGGTACCAATATTCATTTGTCCCACGCTGACAAGCCATCAGATTGATCAGTTGTGTTTCCAAATGATCATCTCGGTGCTGCACTTTCTCCATAAAATCCTTAGCAGACACATTTTGTAAATGTACTCCACTTTTTAAAATGTGATTTACTGCATAAGACAGTGCAGACAAGTCGCTTTCAAATAAAAGATGGAACAAATAAGGAATACTTTGTCGAAATCTGGGATCTTCAGCATATAGTCTTGTAGTCCGATACTCAGAAGCTGGAATCTGTTCCGGACGTTCATCGTATCGTCCTCCTTTTCCTTTAGGAAACAGCTGGGGAAAACATCGAGCTTCCAAGCTCTCCTCCCATACACTCACGGGAGTTCCTTTTGCTTTCTTCATCTGAAATAGATCAATATTGTCTCCCATAACTTCTTTTGAATGAAGAGGATGTATGCTAAAATGTTCATAAATTTCTTCTTCCTTTGACTTGTCCACTTTTTCAATTTGTCCAGTTGGTGTTTCTGTGTCTTCTTGTAAATCTTCTTCTTCTTCTTCTTCTATATAAATTGATTCATACCATTTGTTATTCCTTTTCAAATACAAATTTGCTCTTTGTACTTTCCGTACATCTACCAGCTCCTGCCAAATCTTCTTATTCTTTGTAGGTACACCATTAACCAGAATAATTAATGGTTCAGTTTCCAAAGTATCCGCATCAATAGTTTCCATATTTTTTTTCAAATCCAAGGGCAAATACACCACTCTACCTTTTAAACCTCTCAGTAAATCTGAAGGAGGTAATTTACCAGTTTTGGGCTCCATACGTACTATGGTCTGGAACGGATGAACACATTGAATGAGTATAGACTCATATGTATTTAATTCAGAAAGTTCAGCAGGAATAGCATCCAATTCTAAATTATTATGTACAGCTCTGGTCGGCATTCTATTTTCCTCTAACTTGTTGTAACAGTATTTACAAATACGCTGAACTTCACCCAATTCAAAACAATTTTCAAGAAATATATAGGTGGCAAAATCCTTCCACTTATAATTATCTTCATTTTCACTCTTTCTGTAGAGATCAACATACCTGGTTTGTTTTCTATAATGAGTTCTGCGGCAACAAATACAAGTTATATTTTGTCTTTCATTAGAGATTATTGCAAATTTTGTTATGTGATCATTAAATGTCTTACTTACAGAGGGTTCTACATTCTCTTCCACTTCTTCCTCATTTACTGTGTCCTTTTCTGCACTGTTTTGTTCAGGACCAAAGTAACAAAACTGAATTTCATCAACAACCTTCTCTACATCTAATACCGTTCCACGGAACAGAGCCCTATTCAATTCATCTAACTTTATTGCTGGACTTTTAGCAAAATACAACCGTCTCACAAACTTTCTCATTTCAGTATGATGAACAGCCAGCATCCTAAAATGATGGAAAACACTATTACACACTTTTCTAGATAGACAAGCCAGAGAATGACCCTGCAAACCAGTATTCTCTCTCACTCTGCATGGATCCAGACTTTGAAGCACCTTAATCTTCTGTTTCACACTTTTTTTGCTATATTCTCTTAGAAACTCACAAAATGTATCAATAGATTCCTGACGCACAGTGCAAATACTACTACAATTCCAAGTGTACACTGGGGCTTTAGGACGTCTCCCCATAGCCTCATCCGCCATCACTTGTACCTCATCTCTTGGAACCATTATCTCCTTCTCCATTATGCAACCATTTTTCACTTCATAAGCACGACCTCTGGTGTCAACTGCATGCAGCAAACTATTACTTTGAAAATAACTCTCTTCATTAAAAAAAGGTTCACTACTTGAACTATGCATCCATTTTCCTAAAAACACTTTACAAAAGTTTGTTCTGTTCACTACTCTTTTCCTTTTGCTATGTGATTTCAGTACATTAACCATTTTGTCTAATGTACGCATCCTATTCAAAATTAAAATGAATAGTTTCCTTTTTAATTCTAATGCCTTAGCTGCAATGGCTCCAATTTCTTTTTTTCTCTTAAAAAACTTTGCCTTTTGCTTATATTTCTTCACATCCTTTATCAAATTGGACATAACTCTCCTCTGAAACATTTTTCTACGTATCTCTTTAAACGCTGTTTTTCTGTTTAAGTTTATCTTTTTAGTTGCATAAGGTATATTTGCATTAACTAAATTCTCAATTTTTTCCTGTCCTTTTCGATTCAAATCATTCTTTCCAGTACAGACATTTTGTACATTTTTCCTTTTTTTGAATATGTTCCTTAGAAAATCTTTTTTTTGCTTACCAGAAGATTTTTTCTTCTTCCCAACATGAGCATCTTCAACTAACTTAGGTCCTCCAGTTGTCTCCAAATATAGGTTTTTTTTCTGCTCTTTTTTTACTCTGGATTTTGTAGGCATCTTAAATTTTGTTCACTGCTCTTCAGCAATACCTGAAAAAAACTAAAAAAAAATTCCTTTATTTTATTTAAATATATTACTACATTTGTTTTCACATTAGTCACAAAACGTAATTTCTTTGCCAATTTGAAAGCACACTTACTGCTCTTTTTTTTGGCAAGTGATAAACACTTTTACAGACTGACACATTATGAATCCACTTTTCAGATTTTTTACAAAGCACATGTCCAAACTGCTTTTTCAGACCAGCATCATTTGTAACCTGGGTGTCTGCCTACACTCCAGCAAGGGCAACCAGCCTTAGTGATGCTGAATGTATTTGCATTACTGACTGAAACCTCAAACCCCACTCGCTTGTGAATACTGTGCATGATTCCACATGGTAAGCAGCTACCTGTGTGCTAAGAGTCTGCTTCTGCACCAAAAAATGGCTCCCCCTTTCCATCTAATGCAACTGTGAAATCTCCAGAGCAATACGCAATAAATCTCTGCCTGTAATTCCTATTTGCACACAGAGTCATGTTTTCACATTAGTCACAAAACGAAATTTATTTGCCAATTTGAAAGCACACTTACTGCTCTTTTTTTTGGCAAGTGATAAACACTTTTACAGACTGACACATTATGAATCCACTTTTCAGAATTTTTACAAAGCACATGTCCAAACTGCTTTTTCAGACCAGCAGCATTTGTAACCTGGGTGTCTGCCTACACTCCAGCAAGGGCAACCAGCCTTAGTGATGCTGAATGTATTTGCATTACTGACTGAAACCTCAAACCGCACTCGCTTGTGAATACTGTGCATGATTCCACATGGTAAGCAGGCACCTGTGTGTTAAGAGTCTGCTTCTGCACCAAAAAAAGGCTCCCCCTTTCCATTCAATGCAACTGTGAAATCACCAGAGCAATACGCAATAAATCTCTGCCTGTAATTCCTATTTGGACACAGAGTCATGTTTTCACATTAGTCACAAAACGAAATTTCTTTGCCAATTTGAAAGCACACTTACTGCTCTTTTTTTTGGCAAGTAATAAACACTTTTACAGACTGACACATTATGAATCCACTTTTCAGATTTTTTACAAAGCACATGTCCAAACTGCTTTTTCAAACCAGCATCATTTGTAACCTGGGTGTCTGCCTACACTCCAGCAAGGGCAACCAGCCTTAGTGATGCTGAATGTGTTTGCATTACTGACTGAAACCTCAAACCCCACTCGCTTGTGAATACTGTGCATGATTCCACATGGTAAGCAGCTACCTGTGTGCTAAGAGTCTGCTTCTGCACCAAAAGAAGGCTCCCCCTTTCCTTCTAATGCAACTGTGAAATCACCAGAGCAATACGCAATAAATCTCTGCCTGTAATTCCTATTTGCACACAGAGTCATGTTTTCACATTAGTCACAAAACGAAATTTCTTTGCCAATTTGAAAGCACACTTACTGCTCTTTTTTTTTGGCAAGTGATAAACACTTTTACAGACTGACACATTATGAATCCACTTTTCAGATTTTTTACAAAGCACATGTCCAAACTGCTTTTTCAGACCAGCATCATTTGTAACCTGGGTGTCTGCCTACACTCCAGCAAGGGCAACCAGCCTTAGTGATGCTGAATGTATTTGCATTACTGACTGAAACCTCAAACCCCACTCGCTTATGAATACTATGCATGATTCCACATGGTAAGCAGCTACCTGTGTGCTAAGAGTCTGCTTCTGCACCAAAAAATGTCTCCCCCTTTCCATCTAATGCAACTGTGAAATCACCAGAGCAATACGCAATAAATCTCTGCCTGTAATTCCTATTTGCACACAGAGTCATGTTTTCACATTAGTCACAAAACGAAATTTCTTTGCCAATTTGAAAGCACACTTACTGCTCTTTTTTTTGGCAAGTGATAAACACTTTTACAGACTGACACATTATGAATCCACTTTTCAGATTTTTTACAAAGCACATGTCCAAACTGCTTTTTCAGACCAGCATCATTTGTAACCTGGGTGTCTACCTACCCTCCAGCAAGGGCAACCAGCCTTAGTGATGCTGAATGTATTTGCATTACTGACTGAAACCTCAAACCCCACTCGCTTGTGAATACTGTGCATGATTGCACATGGTAAAAACACTTTTACAGACTGACACATTATGAATCCACTTTTCAGATTTTTTACAAAGCACATGTCCAAACTGCTTTTTCAGACCAGCATCATTTGTAACCTGGGTGTCTGCCTACACTCCAGCAAGGGCAACCAGCCTTAGTGATGCTGAATGTATTTGCATTACTGACTGAAACCTCAAACCCCACTCGCTTGTGAATACTGTGCATGATTCCACATGGTAAGCAGCTACCTGTGTGCTAAGAGTCTGCTTCTGCACCAAAAAATGTCTCCCCCTTTCCATCTAATGCAACTGTGAAATCACCAGAGCAATACGCAATAAATCTCTGCCTGTAATTCCTATTTGCACACAGAGTCATGTTTTCACATTAGTCACAAAACGAAATTTCTTTGCCAATTTGAAAGCACACTTACTGCTCTTTTTTTTGGCAAGTGATAAACACTTTTACAGACTGACACATTATGAATCCACTTTTCAGATTTTTTACAAAGCACATGTCCAAACTGCTTTTTCAGACCAGCATCATTTGTAACCTGGGTGTCTGCCTACACTCCAGCAAGGGCAACCAGCCTTAGTGATGCTGAATGTATTTGCATTACTGACTGAAACCTCAAACCCCACTCGCTTGTGAATACTGTGCATGATTCCACATGGTAAGCAGCTACCTGTGTGCTAAGAGTCTGCTTCTGCACCAAAAAATGTCTCCCCCTTTCCATCTAATGCAACTGTGAAATCACCAGATCAATACGCAATAAATCTCTGCCTGTAATTCCTATTTGCACACAGAGTCATGTTTTCACATTAGTCACAAAACGAAATTTCTTTGCCAATTTGAAAGCACACTTACTGCTCTTTTTTTTGGCAAGTGATAAACACTTTTACAGACTGACACATTATGAATCCACTTTTCAGATTTTTTACAAAGCACATGTCCAAACTGCTTTTTCAGACCAGCATCATTTGTAACCTGGGTGTCTGCCTACACTCCAGCAAGGGCAACCAGCCTTAGTGATGCTGAATGTATTTGCATTACTGAGTCCAACCTCAAACCCTTAAACTATTCTTTTATTATACCAGTACACCTTAATTTATTGTGAAAACATAGTCCATATTATTTTACATGTTCCTCACATTTAAATTTCTCCCAAAACAGAAAATAATAAACACAACTTCAACAAAAAGAATTGCATTTCTATTATTCATTTCTTAATTTACCATATACATCCCCTCTCAGACTCTAAACTCACCTTTAAAATTAGTTAGTTGTGAAAGAAATGTGGCACTCAAACAGCAGATTATCAGAGCCAGGATCTCTGTTCTCTACACCTCTCTCCTCTCAGCAGAACCAGATAATGGCAAACTTTCCCTCTCTTTTTCCACACATATACATGTTAGTTTCAAATCTCAGTGCTTGCCCCTTTTTTTCAAATGTAATCACACATTTCTATTGGTTGAAAACCAACCCTTTTCCAAAAGTACCCTTCCCCCAACTTGACTTCTGCCTAGTACCCTTCCCCCAACTTGACTTCTGCCTGCTACCATAGCAACAGCTCATGGAACACTGCTGTGTGGAGTCAGGTCAGAAGTTCGCCAAACAATGTTTCAATTCCAAAGAGCAAGAGTGCTTGACTTTTCAAACCTAACAGCAAATCCATAGTACTGTTCTTTGGTAACACATTTTTCTGTACCAATACAAAACATGCTTCTATTAATTTACACATACAGCCTAGTTTTTATTCTAGAATGGTATGAAACAGCCAATCAGTTCTTTTTTTTTTGAAAAAAATATGTATGCCTCCATTTCCAAACTGTCTTTCTTTTCATATTGCCATTCTACTGAAAGACACCTCCTGAGTGCATCCAGTTCTCCTTTGAAGATGTTCACAGTGTGGATTGTTGGGCACAGCTATGTCTTCTGGAGTGAAAAGTATGCAGAGAAAACAGATATGGTGAGAGACCTTGCTTTGCCAAATGTAGACATTAAATGGATTGGTCAGAGAGGGTTAAAGTGGCACCAATTGATGCCATTGGTGAAATCCTTCATGCACATCCAACACCCTGACCTCATAATAGTGCACTGTGGTGGCAATGACCTAGGCACTTTGACTGGGGTAGGTCTGGAAATGCTTATGAAGGAGACCTTTGCACAACTGTTTTCACTTTTTCCTAAAACTGCCTTTGTGTTTTCTAACATATGCCAAAGGCAAAAATGGAACTGGTCCAATCATTTCTGTCCGCAGATTGACAAAGCAAGAAAGCACGTCAACAAATGTGTTTCTGCTTTCCTCCGTGACTATGGTATGGGTTCCATTTACCACAACAACTTGCGTTATGACATGCAAGACATTTATAGAGGAGATGGTGTACACTTCAATGATGAAGGGAACAGAGTCTTCCTCTTGAACCTAAGACTCTGCATCGGTACTTACTTGTAGGTACCACTAAAAAATCACTTAATAAACACAACGGCTCTTTTTAGAGCCCCCTAATATCTAAACACTTAAATCTGATTTTCATTTCTTTTTTTATTTTTTTTTTCTACCGTACGCTTACCGTACGCGTACCCCGTGATTTTTTTTAAAATCAATAAATGTTTTCTTTGTACTTTTCTGTCCTTCTTTGACCCCCTTACAAATGTTAGGGGGTCTGTAACTCTCCTCCTTGCCCCCTTTTCTTGTTATCACTCTTTTTTTTCTGAGTGAAACACACGAAATGGCGGCCGCCGCTTCCTGGTTTCGACCGATTCGAATGTTTACTAAGATATAAGAGCCAATCAGAATCGCGCTCGCGCACGCCACCGTACGCGTACGGTAAGCGTACCGTAAGCGCACCGTAAGCTGGCTCAGATATATATATTGATTTAAAGGCTATTTTCTCAGAATCTACTGAACAGATTTACACCAAACCTACAAAAGGCACTTCCTTGACCTGAGGACTACCTCTCTGCCAAATTTCTAGTAATTCTGTTCAGCCGTTCGGGCTGTAGCTGTGTCTAAAGGTCCTATGGAAAAATGCATGGGAAAAACGCGTTTTGGGACCCCCCTTTTATCTCAGCCCCCGCTTGACGAATCCCCCCGAGACTTTCAGGGAAGGAGCGGAGCGTAGCGCCCCACCTATTTTGAAAAATTCGCGAGGATTCATCGACCGGCGCCAAAGTTATTCAAAATAGAATGTTGCGGATTTCCTATGGAAACGTGGTCCTAACTATAACTACCTACTGGCGACCGCCAGTAGGTAATATATATATATATATATATATATCGTCAAAGTACAAAGATACGTGCGCTCTCAGGTAAGTAAACGACACATCCGAGTTGTAGTAGTGATCAGGTTTATTCCATAACGCGTTTCGACTGCGTCCGCAGCCTTGCTCACATGGAACCGTGTACTGGAAAACTAGATGCAAATGTATACAAAGGACACAACTAAGAGGGCAGTGGAGTCAAAATAGGACTAAGAGAAAGAAGGCGTCCGCCATCTTGGAAAGGTCAACATTGGTAAACATAGTGAAAGGCAAAATGCAAAGCAAATTCACAATAACGTAATGCAAAAACGACCAACAGTACATTTGTACAAAAGAACATACTCCACTGTTACATATGTGATAGGTCAAACGTGTATGGC
This sequence comes from Triturus cristatus, assembly GCF_964204655.1. Lineage (NCBI taxonomy): Eukaryota > Metazoa > Chordata > Amphibia > Caudata > Salamandridae > Triturus > Triturus cristatus. The sequence continues at coordinate 786,276,940 of NC_140593.1, read as the reverse complement.
TCGAAAAACAATAATATGTCGGAGCACTTGTAGATGACTCACAGTAAACTAAACGAAAATGAATACCTGGTGGACTGCGAGCATCGTGATACTGCGTCTTACAAAATTGGAAACGCTAGCCCAGAGTGGAAGCACTGCAAAGTAATAAACTTCCGCTCTGCATGGGATGGTGGCTGAGTAGCCAGAAAAAGGGGGGGGGGAGAGCTGGACCCCTTACGAGTTATTACAATAAAGGATGGTGTGGTGATAAGAAAGAGTCAGTGATGGTATAGTCAACTGAGCAGTGGTTGCATAGTGCAGACCAATGTCATGTCAGTGCGCGTTGCACGAAGTGCAAAGTTTGACCCTAACATGGTTCATGGGGAAGTGAGTCCATGATCTGACGTACATGCATAGTGCTCATACAGTGCAAGACATCTGGTCTTTCAAATCATGAGGATTAAATTAAGCAGTGTGCCAAGATAAGAAACAAGTTAAGAAACATGTTAGAAAGACAGTGATGAGCAAGTGCCCTGGGTCAAACGATAACCAAAAACCACTTATCCTGTTGCTCTCAAAGCCCTTCTTGAAGTGTCCAGTTGTGAATCAAGTGCCCCAATTCTCTAAGTGAAGGTGAAGACGTGACTCCGAAGAGAAGGTTAGGCACCTGTGTGGTGATTAGGTGCCTTCCTTATCTCCTGCAATTAAAAACATGAGATAAACATTAGCTGACAAGTAAGAGAAATATGCAAAATACCAAGACAAAATAAAACACAAGAAGGTACATCCTAGAAAATACAAGACATCCCCTGTAAACTGTCGGAACGTGAATGATTACTCTTTTTTCAGATGTATTGACAGTTCCTCGTCCTGGTTCATCCCGCCAGGGGCCTTGGTTTGGAGATCTACAATGTATTTGGACTCTCTCTGTCTGAGTTTGAGTGTCCTGTTACCCCCTCTGTGATCTAACCGGACTTGTTCCAAAATAAAATACTTCAGTAGTGAGGAGTCAGAATAGTGTCGCTCTTGGAAATGTCTCGCCACCGGGTGTTTGGGGTCTTTATTAGTGATGGCCCGCTTATGTTCGAGTACCCTTTTCTTGGCCATCAGGGTAGTGCTGCCTATATAGTAAAGTACACATGTGCATTCTATCACATATATAACGAATGTGGTACTGCATGTGAGGAACTGGGTTATTGCTCTCTGATTGTGACCTTGTTCGTATGTTTTACGTGAAGTACTGGCCGAACAAGCCTTGCAGTGACCACATGGGAAGAAACCTCTGAGGTTCTGGATACCTCTGTCTTGAGTCAGAGTGATGTCACTGTGTACTAGTATATCCCTAAGGTTTCTTCCTCGCCTATATGTGATATTGGGTCTGTCCTTGAAAGTGTGTCCTATGCTGTTGTCATTCTTAAGTGTGTTCCAATTTTTTGACAAAATATGTCTGATGCCATCAGACTCCGTATTGTAGGTCATGATCACCCTGGTTTCTGCATCCCCAGTTTCCTCCATTGCTGTGGTCTTATCCCTGAGTATGTCTGTTCTATCCACGGACTCTACTCTGCAGATCGCTTTCTTAAGGACCCAATTGGGGTAGCCTCGAAGTTTAAATCTTTCAATCATGACTTTGCTTTCTTTCTCGAATGCTTCTCTGCTGCTACAATTTCTTTTTGCCCTCAGCAGTTCACCAAAGGGGATACTCCATTTGAGGGTGTCCGGGTGGCTGCTGAGGGCATGTAGGATACTGTTGCCTGCTGTACTCTTGCGGTATAATGAGGTATGTAGTGTGTTGGATCTTACCTCTACCTTCACATCTAAATATTCGACCATGTTGTCACTAATGCACCCAGTGAGATGTATGTTGCGGTCATTGCAGTTGAGTTCTTGTATGAGATCTAGGGCCTCTGTCCGACTGCCTTTCCATATAATGAAAAGGTCGTCAATGTATCTGAGCCAAAGAGCTACTTTGCTCAAATTCTTGATGGCAATCTTTTCTGAAAAAATCTCCTCCTCCCAGAGGCCCATGAAGAGGTTGGCAAAACTCGGTGCCAGACAAGAACCCATCGCGGTACCAATCAGCTGTTTATGGATGGTACCGTTGAAGATGAAGATGTTATTGCATCGCGGTCGATCCAGGCGTACTTTATCAGTATCTCCAGCATGCGTCTGGAGCTGAGTGCCGAGTTCTGGGACCATTCTTTGAGCATTTCGGGGTTTGGTTTTTCATACGAGGGTGTAATGAAAATCCTCAGGCCTCTCGGAGCCATCTCTTGTTCCACGTAGTTTTGTAGTGAGATGGCCTCCCACCATTTCGATATCTCTGCTCTCTTGTTTTTCTCCAGTTTCCTCAGTTTGTCCTCTGTTGTGCGTGTTTCAGGATTGGTGGCCTCTTTCTGATTCTTTGGTCCCGGTTTCCTCGTGAATAAAGTAAGAGCAGCAGAGATCACTAGGGAGGTGTACAATGAAAGTGTCATTCTGATATGAGACAAACTCATCACTTGGAGAGACAAAGGGATCCTTGAGTGGGAAGAGTACTGTTATCTCAAGAGGGATTTTCCCAAGATACCGGTGCTCTACCTTCTACCCAAGGTCCACAAGAGTGCCACATCCCCACCTGGCCGTCCCATAGTGTCCTCCATAGGAAGTGTAGCAGAGCACATATCCAAATATGTGGACCATTTTCTCAGGGAATTTGTCACCAAGCTCCCAAGTTACGTGAGGGATACTAAAGATTTCCTGGGTAAACTAGAAAAGATCAAATGGGAGAATGGCCTACTACTCATCACACTAGACGTACAATCACTGTACACCATAATCGACCATCAACAGGGATTAGATGCATGCAGGCACTTCCTTAACCAAAGAGAGATCAAATATTTGGAACACAATGACATGATCATTGAAATGACGGAATTCTGCCTCACCAATAACATCTTCATCTTCAACGGTACCATCCATAAACAGCTGATTGGTACCGCGATGGGTTCTTGTCTGGCACCGAGTTTTGCCAACCTCTTCATGGGCCTCTGGGAGGAGGAGATTTTTTCAGAAAAGATTGCCATCAAGAATTTGAGCAAAGTAGCTCTTTGGCTCAGATACATTGACGACCTTTTCATTATATGGAAAGGCAGTCGGACAGAGGCCCTAGATCTCATACAAGAACTCAACTGCAATGACCGCAACATACATCTCACTGGGTGCATTAGTGACAACATGGTCGAATATTTAGATGTGAAGGTAGAGGTAAGATCCAACACACTACATACCTCATTATACCGCAAGAGTACAGCAGGCAACAGTATCCTACATGCCCTCAGCAGCCACCCGGACACCCTCAAATGGAGTATCCCCTTTGGTGAACTGCTGAGGGCAAAAAGAAATTGTAGCAGCAGAGAAGCATTCGAGAAAGAAAGCAAAGTCATGATTGAAAGATTTAAACTTCGAGGCTACCCCAATTGGGTCCTTAAGAAAGCGATCTGCAGAGTAGAGTCCGTGGATAGAACAGACATACTCAGGGATAAGACCACAGCAATGGAGGAAACTGGGGATGCAGAAACCAGGGTGATCATGACCTACAATACGGAGTCTGATGGCATCAGACATATTTTGTCAAAAAATTGGAACACACTTAAGAATGACAACAGCATAGGACACACTTTCAAGGACAGACCCAATATCACATATAGGCGAGGAAGAAACCTTAGGGATATACTAGTACACAGTGACATCACTCTGACTCAAGACAGAGGTATCCAGAACCTCAGAGGTTTCTTCCCATGTGGTCACTGCAAGGCTTGTTCGGCCAGTACTTCACGTAAAACATACGAACAAGGTCACAATCAGAGAGCAATAACCCAGTTCCTCACATGCAGTACCACATTCGTTATATATGTGATAGAATGCACATGTGTACTTTACTATATAGGCAGCACTACCCTGATGGCCAAGAAAAGGGTACTCGAACATAAGCGGGCCATCACTAATAAAGACCCCAAACACCCGGTGGCGAGACATTTCCAAGAGCGACACTATTCTGACTCCTCACTACTGAAGTATTTTATTTTGGAACAAGTCCGGTTAGATCACAGAGGGGGTAACAGGACACTCAAACTCAGACAGAGAGAGTCCAAATACATTGTAGATCTCCAAACCAAGGCCCCTGGCGGGATGAACCAGGACGAGGAACTGTCAATACATCTGAAAAAAGAGTAATCATTCACGTTCCGACAGTTTACAGGGGATGTCTTGTATTTTCTAGGATGTACCTTCTTGTGTTTTATTTTGTCTTGGTATTTTGCATATTTCTCTTACTTGTCAGCTAATGTTTATCTCATGTTTTTAATTGCAGGAGATAAGGAAGGCACCTAATCACCACACAGGTGCCTAACCTTCTCTTCGGAGTCACGTCTTCACCTTCACTTAGAGAATTGGGGCACTTGATTCACAACTGGACACTTCAAGAAGGGCTTTGAGAGCAACAGGATAAGTGGTTTTTGGTTATCGTTTGACCCAGGGCACTTGCTCATCACTGTCTTTCTAACATGTTTCTTAACTTGTTTCTTATCTTGGCACACTGCTTAATTTAATCCTCATGATTTGAAAGACCAGATGTCTTGCACTGTATGAGCACTATGCATGTACGTCAGATCATGGACTCACTTCCCCATGAACCATGTTAGGGTCAAACTTTGCACTTCGTGCAACGCGCACTGACATGACATTGGTCTGCACTATGCAACCACTGCTCAGTTGACTATACCATCACTGACTCTTTCTTATCACCACACCATCCTTTATTGTAATAACTCGTAAGGGGTCCAGCTCTCCCCCCCCCCTTTTTCTGGCTACTCAGCCACCATCCCATGCAGAGCGGAAGTTTATTACTTTGCAGTGCTTCCACTCTGGGCTAGCGTTTCCAATTTTGTAAGACGCAGTATCACGATGCTCGCAGTCCACCAGGTATTCATTTTCGTTTAGTTTACTGTGAGTCATCTACAAGTGCTCCGACATATTATTGTTTTTCGAGCCATACACGTTTGACCTATCACATATGTAACAGTGGAGTATGTTCTTTTGTACAAATGTACTGTTGGTCGTTTTTGCATTACGTTATTGTGAATTTGCTTTGCATTTTGCCTTTCACTATGTTTACCAATGTTGACCTTTCCAAGATGGCGGACGCCTTCTTTCTCTTAGTCCTATTTTGACTCCACTGCCCTCTTAGTTGTGTCCTTTGTATACATTTGCATCTAGTTTTCCAGTACACGGTTCCATGTGAGCAAGGCTGCGGACGCAGTCGAAACGCGTTATGGAATAAACCTGATCACTACTACAACTCGGATGTGTCGTTTACTTACCTGAGAGCGCACGTATCTTTGTACTTTGACGATAGTCTTGCCGGTTGCTTCGCCGGCGTGTACGCCACTTTCCAAGGGTGCCAGCTGTCCGGAAGAAGCGTTTGTGGATTTTGGATATATATATATATATATATATATATATATATATATATATATATATATATATATATATATATATGAAGGCTCCCAAAGTTGCACCAGCAGCCGGGTCACTCGCAGGCGGGTGCTATGGTGTGGCGGTGCCCCACAAGAAATTGCAGCTCCCAAAAACTCTAGTTACTCGCACAGAGTTAAGCACTCACAGGAGGGGTTCTGTATCAGTTATTGCTTTATTTCGGCAGAAATCAAGATAGCAGCAAGACAGACGCGTTTCGAATCAATCTTCGTCAGTGTCTCAGCGGCAAGACCGCGCGCTTAGATTTAAATACAGATTACGTCATGTATTGCGCGACAGCGTGAGACATAATCGACTGACAGCCACTAAAAACAGAAGATGGCTCAAATCCCACTATTTACAACATTCTGGGGCGGCCATCTTAGAGTGATAAATTCACTGATCATGTCCATACAACTAAAGTTTTATGATCAAAGGAGCCATGATGAAGTTAGCAGTCATGTAAAGCATAATTCATTAAATAATACTGCATATTTAAATAAATCAACAGAACGCCATAACAAGGTATATACCGTTATCATGCGAAAAGCCATATAACGCCATGTATTGGCCATAGCTCCCTATACATTCAAAGAGACAGGTGATGGACAGAAATAAAAAGAGAAAGAAACTGGAGAGAAGGGATGGGAAACATGGGAGACACTGTACGGGAAGGACAAGGAAAATAGAGGAATCCAACAATATAATAGTACTAAGCATTGCATGTTGGGATTTAAACTTATTTCATACTTCATACGAATATGAGATCCAATTATCTCCAGTGTTAAGACTGATCAGCGAGAGACAATATATGGTTCCCCGCCCTTAAAGTGTGCTCATCTACCCAGGTGTACACTCAATTCTTCCCCACTGTTAAGACCGTGTGGGGCCTTTGTGTATAGATCTATAATGTAGCGGGATTCCAGTCTACGCAATCTTTGGACTCGGTCACCTCCCCTAATGTTTGCGGGTACCTGATCTAGACCGAAGTACTGTAGAAGGTCCCAGTTGCTCTGGTGCATGATGGCAAAATGCCTAGCTACAGGGTAGTTTGCATCATTTCTATTGATGGCACGTTGGTGTTCCAAAATGCGCATTTTAACACTATTAATAGTGCTACCAATGTATTTAAGCCCGCACGGGCAGGTGAGGCAGTACACTACATGGGTGGTCGAGCAAGTGATGAATTTGTCTATGCGCCTTGGTTGCCTGACCCCTGGGATGTTAAATGTGAGAACTCTTTTACAGTTTTTGCAGGCTCTACACTTCCCACAGGGGAAAAATCCGTGCAGGGCCGTGAGAGTACCCGTAGGTTGTGGCAAGGGTGATAGATGGCTTTGTACCAATTTATCACGGAGTGATCTTGATTTTCTGAAAGTGATCATTGGTTCTTTGGGGATGTCCTTACCGATGACTGTATCGGTTTTAAGGATGTGCCAACTTTTTCTGACTATCCTCCTCAGTAAATTTGCGTCATCTGAGAAAGTGGTTATGAGGCGAAATTTGCCCTCATGTTCAGCTGTATCCCTATTGGCTGCATCTTTATATGTCAGAAGTTGTTGTCTGGGTATTTTTCTCACTTTATTAAGTATAGAGATCAGGTCTGTATAATTGTAGCCTCTAACTTGGAACCTTTTTATGCTTTGAATTGCTGCTTGTTCAAAGTCAACTTCCCTAGAGCAGTTCCGTTTCAGGCGAAGCAGCTCGCCGTACGGAATGCTACGAATCGGTGTAGGTGGATGATTGCTATGGGCGTGCAAGATGGAGTTGCCCGCAGTGGGCTTCCTGTATAACTCGGTTTCGAGGGCACCCTCTCTAGCAAACACCTTCAAATCCAAGTAATTCACCGTTAGGGAACTAATCTCAGATGTAAACCTGAGATTAAGTTGATTGTCATTGAGCTCAGATATGAAAGTCTGAGCCTCATCTGATGACCCCCCCCATACCAAGAAGAGGTCATCTATGTACCTGTGCCAGGCTATCACATAGTTGGTCCATTTGCTCCTATGGTCGCTGAGGGCGACCTGCTCCTCCCACCAGCCCACGAAAAGATTCGCATAGCTGGGGGCGAAGCAGGTCCCCATGGCAGTCCCAGACAGTTGTCTGTACAGTTGTTCTTGAAATAGAAAAATATTATTGGACAGACAAAATTCGATAAATTCAAGGAGCATAATATTGTGCTCGGAAAATTTCAAAGGTCTTTTCGCCAGGAAGTATGCAGCTGCCTCGAGACCTTGACTATGTTCAATGCATGTGTACAGGCTAGTGATGTCCAAAGCAATTAGTTGGTATGTAGGTTCCCAATTGATCTTCTTAATCTGCATAATGAAGTCGGTAGTGTCCTTAATGTATGATTTCAACTGCAAAACCAGTGGAAAAAGAAAGGAGTCAATATATACAGACATGTTCTCGGTGAGGCTTCCTATCGAGGAAACAATGGGTCTCCCAGGCGGGTCATTGGTGTCTTTATGAATTTTTGGCAACTGGTAAAAGGTTGGTGTAATGGGGTCCAAATTACGTAGAAAGAGAAATTCGTTAGTTCCCAGCATGCCTCTTTTGCGCCATTTCTCTAGTAGATTTTGATATTGTAGAATGCTTGTATTGTACTGTGCAGTGTTGGTTGCTTCATAAACCTTCACATCATTCAATTGACGGTAAGCCTCGCGACAGTACTGTTCTCTTGTCAGTAGTACGATGTTTCCTCCTTTATCGGAGGGTTTGCACACTATTTGTGCATCCTGTGATAAGTCTTTCAATATGGAACGTTGTTCTTCGGTAAGGTTGTTAACTCGATCTCTTGTACTGGAAGCTTTCATTCTAAATTTCACGAGGTCCTGCATTACCGCATCAGAAAATGCGTCAATCGCATCAAATGGCATTTGCGGAATAAAGACTGAGGGGGGCTTGAAACTCGTAGTCGGTGTTCTTTGGTGTATACCCACTCGTATGGCTCTGGTTGCCACATCATCTGTCAGGGTACCAGCAGTTTCTTCCTCATTCCGTAGGGCCTCCAGCATTTCTAGCATATCAAGATCACCAGTGGTCAATAGATCGGTTCCATGTAATTGTCCTTGTTGTTGTAGTTGTCTGGCTTCCTTCACCATGGGTTTTAACTTGAAGAATTTGTGAAGCTTCATTTTCCGTGTGAATTTGAATAAATCAATACGTGTTTGCGTATATTCCATATGATTGTTGGGGCAAAAGGAAAGTCCCAGTTTGAGGGCGGACTCTTCGGCATTCGGGATAAGGCGTTTGGAGGGGTAGTATCGACAGGGCAAGAATACGCTTGGCCCTTGGCAGATGCAGCGAACATGTTCGATGAAGCAGACCGACATGAAGCAGCGCGTGACATTTTCAAGACAACCACCGATAGAGGTGCCAACCTTTTACCAGTTGCCAAAAATTCATAAAGACACCAATGACCCGCCTGGGAGACCCATTGTTTCCTCGATAGGAAGCCTCACCGAGAACATGTCTGTATATATTGACTCCTTTCTTTTTCCACTGGTTTTGCAGTTGAAATCATACATTAAGGACACTACCGACTTCATTATGCAGATTAAGAAGATCAATTGGGAACCTACATACCAACTAATTGCTTTGGACATCACTAGCCTGTACACATGCATTGAACATAGTCAAGGTCTCGAGGCAGCTGCATACTTCCTGGCGAAAAGACCTTTGAAATTTTCCGAGCACAATATTATGCTCCTTGAATTTATCGAATTTTGTCTGTCCAATAATATTTTTCTATTTCAAGAACAACTGTACAGACAACTGTCTGGGACTGCCATGGGGACCTGCTTCGCCCCCAGCTATGCGAATCTTTTCGTGGGCTGGTGGGAGGAGCAGGTCGCCCTCAGCGACCATAGGAGCAAATGGACCAACTATGTGATAGCCTGGCACAGGTACATAGATGACCTCTTCTTGGTATGGGGGGGGTCATCAGATGAGGCTCAGACTTTCATATCTGAGCTCAATGACAATCAACTTAATCTCAGGTTTACATCTGAGATTAGTTCCCTAACGGTGAATTACTTGGATTTGAAGGTGTTTGCTAGAGAGGGTGCCCTCGAAACCGAGTTATACAGGAAGCCCACTGCGGGCAACTCCATCTTGCACGCCCATAGCAATCATCCACCTACACCGATTCGTAGCATTCCGTACGGCGAGCTGCTTCGCCTGAAACGGAACTGCTCTAGGGAAGTTGACTTTGAACAAGCAGCAATTCAAAGCATAAAAAGGTTCCAAGTTAGAGGCTACAATTATACAGACCTGATCTGTATACTTAATAAAGTGAGAAAAATACCCAGACAACAACTTCTGACATATAAAGATGCAGCCAATAGGGATACAGCTGAACATGAGGGCAAATTTCGCCTCATAACCACTTTCTCAGATGACGCAAATTTACTGAGGAGGATAGTCAGAAAAAGTTGGCACATCCTTAAAACCGATACAGTCATCGGTAAGGACATCCCCAAAGAACCAATGATCACTTTCAGAAAATCAAGATCACTCCGTGATAAATTGGTACAAAGCCATCTATCACCCTTGCCACAACCTACGGGTACTCTCACGGCCCTGCACGGATTTTTCCCCTGTGGGAAGTGTAGAGCCTGCAAAAACTGTAAAAGAGTTCTCACATTTAACATCCCAGGGGTCAGGCAACCAAGGCGCATAGACAAATTCATCACTTGCTCGACCACCCATGTAGTGTACTGCCTCACCTGCCCGTGCGGGCTTAAATACATTGGTAGCACTATTAATAGTGTTAAAATGCGCATTTTGGAACACCAACGTGCCATCAATAGAAATGATGCAAACTACCCTGTAGCTAGGCATTTTGCCATCATGCACCAGAGCAACCGGGACCTTCTACAGTACTTCGGTCTAGATCAGGTACCCGCAAACATTAGGGGAGGTGACCGAGTCCAAAGATTGCGTAGACTGGAATCCCGCTACATTATAGATCTATACACAAAGGCCCCACACGGTCTTAACAGTGGGGAAGAATTGAGTGTACACCTGGGTAGATGAGCACACTTTAAGGGCGGGGAACCATATATTGTCTCTCGCTGATCAGTCTTAACACTGGAGATAATTGGATCTCATATTCGTATGAAGTATGAAATAAGTTTAAATCCCAACATGCAATGCTTAGTACTATTATATTGTTGGATTCCTTTATTTTCCTTGTCCTTCCCGTACAGTGTCTCCCATGTTTCCCATCCCTTCTCTCCAGTTTCTTTCTCTTTTTATTTCTGTCCATCACCTGACTCTTTGAATGTATAGGGAGCTATGGCCAATACATGGCGTTATATGGCTTTTCGCATGATAACGGTATATACCTTGTTATGGCGTTCTGTTGATTTATTTAAATATGCAGTATTATTTAATGAATTATGCTTTACATGGCTCCTAACTTCATCATGGCTCCTTTGATCATAAAACTTTAGTTGTATGGACATGATCAGTGAATTTATCACTCTAAGATGGCCGCCCCAGAATGTTGTAAATAGTGGGATTTGAGCCATCTTCTGTTTTTAGTGGCTGTCAGTCGATTATGTCTCACGCTGTCGCGCAATACATGACGTAATCTGTATTTAAATCTAAGCGCGCGGTCTTGCCGCTGAGACACTGACGAAGATTGATTCGAAACGCGTCTGTCTTGCTGCTATCTTGATTTCTGCCGAAATAAAGCAATAACTGATACAGAACCCCTCCTGTGAGTGCTTAACTCTGTGCGAGTAACTAGAGTTTTTGGGAGCTGCAATATATATATATATATATATCATCCAGTGAACACAAAAAGTGAGGCCCAAAACTGGTAACCAGGCTTTTATTCCGGCATATTTTAAGCAGCACAGCATACTTCCATTCGCTAACGTTTCGGCGGTTGCCTTGTTCACAGCTGGAAGTTCCACCAAATAATTTGCATAGTGCGTCAGTGCGTGCTTTTAAATTGTTAATCACATGACTGGATGCTCGAAATACAAATCCCAAATAGTTGTTTGAATATGACACAATGCTTTCATTTTGTGACATGATTAAAATATCTTCTAGATAAATTAAAGTTTGTGTTCCCTAGAATCTCATATTGTACATGAGTGGTTTCAGTAGTTTGGTTAAGCACCAAGGTGCTAAAGAAAGACCAAATGGAAGAGATGTGAATTGATAGGTTACATCTGACCAATTGAATTGAAGATAAAGGCGAGTTGCGCCTGGTAAAGTGCCAAAGCATAATGTTCCACTGAGGGAAGACCCAGTCTGCCATATTTCTGATGGACGGCCAGTTTGGAGTATGCCAGCTACGCAGTACCATAAATGTAGCCTTTGATGAGGCTATTCATGGAGCGAAGGAGGCAGATCAGGACCTAAAAGGGCAACATACACAGAACATACATAAACCTAAGGAGGGTGACCATCTTAACATCCTGGGTGTGCCCCCAAAGAATGAGACTGAGGCGCGTCCATTTGACAAAGACCACCTGAGTCCGCTTTAGAAGGGGCTCAAGATTGTCTGATGTCATGCATTCCAACACCCTGTTGACAAGAATCCCCAGATACTTGAGGTGTGATGGCGTCCAGCAGAATTGGTAGCCCCAGACCATGGCTGCCATCATAGAGGAAGAGAGCGGGAGGGTCTCACTCTTCCCCAACTGATCCTGTGTCCCGTTAGCTTTGCAAAATCATCTATGAGGGTAAAAAAAGCTGGACATTGATTGAGGGCCATCCGTAAGTTTGAGCAGAATTTCATCCATGTGAAGGAGGATGGAGAAGGGACCTCCCAGGGTCGGGATGCCCACAATCCTCAGAGATTGACGGACGGCCACAGCAAAGGGCTCCAGGGCCAGAAGGAAGAGGAGCCATGAGAGAGGGGAACCCTGACGTGTCCTGTGCCTGATCTGGAAGGGAGCAGATGTGAAACCCCCGCAATTCACATGCACCGAGGGGTCATCATACAAAAGCTGGACCATGGAAATAAAGTCATTTCCCAAAATGAACCAGCAGAGAATTGCAAAGAGATATCCCCACTCTATGTAGTCAACCACCATCTTAGTGTCGCCAGAGAGGAACAGCTCCTCTTCCTTTAGGTCCTTCACCAGCCATAGGGTGTGAGCTAGGGTTCATAGGTACTTGCAAAGGACCGGCCGGGAACAAAGCCAACCTCAGTTTGGTGTATCAGCGTGGGTATAACCTTTTTGAGCCTAGCGGCCAGGACACTACCCAGGATCTTATCATCCCCATTCTGGAGGATGATGGGGTGACAGCTGTCATAGGACAGTGGGTCCTTTCCCAATTTGGGGAGCACTGTGATGAAGGCCTTGTTGGAAATCGGGCTAAGTCTGCCCAACTCCTCCGCCTCAGCAAAGGGTGGCGCGAGTGACTCCACCACATCTCTAGATGACCATTTATAAAATTCTGCAGGTTAGTCATCCTCCCAAGGAACCTTACTGTAAGAGCGGCTGAGATCGCCTGCCAATCTCCTCCTTGGTGATCTGTCCTGAAAGCAGGGCCCTGCACTCTCCGTGCAGCCAAGCGAGAGTGACCGCATTCAGGAAGTGGTGGATGTGTGGTACACTAATTACCATCTACAATGCATAGAAGCAGCAGTGAAGGCATCTGCAATCCCTTGAGGGTACATGAGGAGGGGACCCATGGGGTTCCTAATGGCTGGGACAGTGAAGGCCACCTTGCATTGGTGGAGCTGGGATGCATGCAGCCGGCCAACCACCTTGTCCGGCTCATAGTGTCAATATCAAAGTTTGTGAAAGGAATGTTCCATTTGAACAGGCGTAGACCCACGGGGCAAGAGGGGGGACAGGGGTGGTTCGAGAGAGAAGCGCAGGTCCACCACAAGCTCTGCCATCCCCCATGCTCTCCAGATGAAGCCCCCAAGTTTAAAGAGTGGGTCCCCACCACCCATGTAGTCTCTGCTGGGCAGGCTCACAGTCCTCCTAGTTGGGCCCCCACAACCACCAGAGAGGAAGGAGGAGGAGAGCGAGTGTAGATGTGGGGGACCCCAGCTTCTAGGCTGGGCCCCCACAACAGAGATGGAAGAGAGGCCCGGAAATTATGCAGCCTGGTCTAAGGCAGCTGATATTTAGGGTCGTAGCAGGCTACACACAGCCCTCTGTGGGGCACATGGGCCAGGGGAGCCCCAACAGTCCAGGACAGGCCCCCACCGCAGCTGGCTGTGAAAGGCCTGGTAATGGACTCAGGAACAGTATGGCCCAGGCCGATGCATCCAGTTGCTGGGGCCACAAGAATTCCTCCACTGGGTGCGGGCACCACCCGGGCCCAGTGCCAATTCCAAGATGTGGAAGCCAGGGGTTGGCAACAGTCCTGCACAAGCCCCCACCTCAGCTGGCTGTAGAAGGCCTGGAATTGGGCATGGTTCATTGGCAGTGACATTGGCAGGAGGGATTTCATCTGTGCAAGCAAACCTTCAGGGGTGGGAGTGAGGGGGGTTTAAGGTCCCCATACAGTGCAAGCATGGAAACCCCTGGTTCAGAGGGGCAAAGGCCATAATTGCCCTGGGCCACTACTTTGGGCAACCAGGGGGTGAAGAGATTTCAGTAAAAGACGGGGGTCCCCATGGTGTATAATGCAACCCCTCCCCACACAATAAGGAAAATAGAAGAACAAACAAAAGCATAGTAACACCCAATAGAAAAGCACATAGCAGCAGAATAGCCCAAATAAACAACCAGCAATAATATAAGACAATGGACAATAGAAACAACATGTGCTGGCCAGAGTTATCAGCGGAGTCACCCCTAACAACAGAAACAAGGGTGAACTAGAAACAGCTCAGTGTACTCATCCAGTCTGCAGTACCGTTGGCCACGAGAGCTCCCGGTAGTCCTTCTCGTCTGGGTAGATGTCTCAGAAGCCTTCAGTGGTTAACGGGACATGCCCCTTCCCTTCTCCTGCATAAGTTCAATCAATAGATTTGTCCTTCTCGCTGCAGGAGTAGAAAGTGAGAAGCCACTCCTGCAACCTGTCCGACCAGTGCTGCTGTCTTGGGGTCTTGTGGCAGGGCTGATCCCCATCGAAGACAGAAGGCAGGGCAGTATCCTTGTCAGAGTCCTGCAGAGAGTCAAGAGAGGTCTTTAGATTATCTGGTTCCAGGAAGTCTTTGGACCAGCCATCCATGGTGATCCACACACATGCCGGCTCCAGAGTCCGTATTTTATGTCCCCCTTGCGCAGGGCTGGGGGTCATAAAATCACAGAGCTTGTCATTCGTCTCCTTAAAGAAGTCCCCCGAGATCCATATCTCATTGCCCCCATAGTTGTAAGGACCCTGGATGCGCACCATGGTCAGAGTCTGTCAGACTTAGGTAAGATCAGAAAACAAGCGGTGAGCGGACGACGCTCTTTAGCAGTCACCGGCCAGCGGGCATGGATGCGATGTGCATGCTGTACCTCCAGCAGAGCCCTGAAGGAAAGCCACAAAAGGTGTGGTAGAAGGTCACATAGGAAAGTACCCCGTGTCATCCTGCTCCACTTTTACCTGAAAGCCAAAGAAGCAAATGTTATCCCACTGTCTTCTGTCTTCTAGGCCCTTGATCTTGTGGGTTAGGCACCAAAGCTCAGCCTCCTGCCTCAAGGTACTGGCAACCTGTGCCTTCAACGTAGTGAGGCGGTACTACA
The DNA here is from genome assembly GCF_964204655.1 of Triturus cristatus. NCBI lineage: Eukaryota > Metazoa > Chordata > Amphibia > Caudata > Salamandridae > Triturus > Triturus cristatus. The sequence continues at coordinate 786,261,785 of NC_140593.1, read as the reverse complement.
CACTATCCAAGCAGCCCTGGAACACACCAATACCCATGCGGATCGATTTGTATCTGTGATCTTGGCATCCATCAGTTGAAGCTTGTCGTCCATCATCGTGATTTCCTGCAGGATACGATCCATTGAGTCGTTCAAATGACCCAGTGGGGCTGGCTTGAGGACTTTGTGAAATGCAACAGCCTCAGCAAAGAGCAGCTGATGAGACACCTTCCTGGTGACCATGTACAGCGGCAGGTGGGAGCAATAGAGAAACTATCCTGGCACAGCTGGAAGACACGCTAGGAGCCGGCTTCTGTGAGAAGGCTGGTGAGCAGAGAACAGGATGCTCACATATTGCTTGTCAACGGGGGTCCCCTGAGGGCAGCAGAACAGCCAGCAGAGGCCAGAGGAGGAGCCAGGGGCAACCAAAAGCCAGGTGTTGAAAAGTTCAGCTGGACAGTCGAAGTCAGTCAGCACGCCGCCCCATGGTCAGAAGGAGAGGGAGTACACTCGGCCCAGCCAATTGTCCAGATCAGGACAGGACGCCAGGGCAAATCTACCCAGGTGGGCAACTGTAGATGACAGATGGGACCAGGACAGGCCAGGCGTAGACCCAAGGGGCAAAAGGGAGGACATGGGTGGTTCAAGAGAGAAGCCCAGGTCTACCAGGACGAACAAAGCGATACCAAAGGGGATGATGGACGGAGCGTTAGAGCAAATCAAACACTCACCCCCAGTCAACTGATCTGGGTTTAATCCATCATCATTCTTTAGCTCACTCCACCACCCCAGTTCAGACATGGTCATATGCAAATCAGTCTGACCCTGTGCCTTATGGGAACAGTCCAGCCCAAACTGCCAAGCCATGTCTTACCTGGACCGGAAACAAGCATCCTGGGACCGGTTTCTGGTTCATAACCCTCGTCAGCCAGGCTATCTTGAATCCAGTGGCAAAGTGAGCAAGGGACCCACGTCTGGGCATACCCTGCCAACTTAGGCCGAACAAAGCGATACCAAAGGGGATGATGGAACTTAGTGTTAGAGCAAATCAAACACTCACCCCCAGTCAACTGCTCCCCTTTGGTATCGCCCCAGGTCTACCAGGAGCTCTGCCATCCCCCACACTCTCCAGAGGAAGCCCCCAAGGTTAAAGAGTGGGTCCCCACCACATGTGTAGTCTTCGTAGGGCAGGCTCACAGTCCTCTTAGCTGGGCCCCCACACCCACCAGAGGGGAAGAAGGTGGGGAGCGAGTGTAGATGTGGGTGAGCCCCAGCATCTAGGCCGGGACCCCACAACAGAGATGGAATGGAGGCCCGTAAATGCTGCTGCCTGGTGCAAGGCAGCCGATCTTTGGTGTCAAAGCAGGCTGCACACAGCCCTCTGTGGTGTACAGGGGCCAGTGGAGCCCCAACTGTCCAGCACAGGTCCCCACTGCAGCCGGCCGGTAGAGGCCCAATAATGGACCCTGGAACAGCATGGCCCAGGCCGATGCAGCCAGTTGCCGGGACCACAAGAATTCCTCCACTGGGTGCGGGCACCACCCGGGCCCAGTGCCAATTTCAAGAAGTGGAAGCTGGGGGGCAACAGTCCTGCACAAGCCCCCACCTCAACTGGCTATAGAAGGCGTGGAAGTGGGTCCTGGGACGGTGCGCTGGGCCCAATGCAGACAAACACAAAGGCTTTTTTTTTTTTTGAGTTAGACCCGGAGGTATCAAAGCGCTCTACATAAGGTTCCACAAAATTACATCAGTTACAAGTTACAGCAGTTATTAGCAAAACAATTAAGGAGCGTAGAAGACAAAATAAATGGAGCTTAGAAGGGTAAGGGGGTGGTGTAAAGGGGTAGGAGGGAGATAGGATGGAGAGACGAAGGAGGGTTTGCCCAAACTCCGGCTGGGTATGTGACGGCCGAGGGAGAAGTCCACAGCCCATCTCCTCTAAAGCTATAAGGTAGCTCCACCGGGCATCAGCCAAATAGCTAGGTCTCAACGGGAAAACATTTAAAGAGCATAGAGGATGGGATAAATGAACCATAGAGGTGAAAGGGGGCGGGGTAAGGGGTAGGAGGGAGAATACAACGGAGAGACAAAGTAAGGTCTGCCCAAAGTCCGGCTGGGTAGGTGACGGCCGAGGGGGTAGACCACAGCTCATCTCCTCTATAGCTATCAGGTAGCTCCATCGGGGATCGGCCAAAAAGCTATGGCTCCACGGTCAGAGGTAAGTTCATAGATTCAGTATTCTGATGGGTGGGCCAGATGGGGGATGGGTTTGAGGTCTGGCCAATTTCCGGTTATTTCTCAGGAGTAGTAGCACAATGTGATAAGGACGACAGAAGAATCCAAATTGGTTCTTTATAAAGCCCTCATTCACCAACCTGGTTGGTGACAAGCTTCATCATTGGGCCCCACCAGGAGAGGCCGAGTGCCACCCTGGTGTGCTACAATGCCAGAATTACTGCGGAGCTGGTTATTCGTGTGTAGCGAATAGTGAAGGAGTGGATGCTAAAAGTATCACGATTGTGTCAAAAAAATATTTTATTAGAAGCCAATCAGACACAGTAAAAACAAGGTGTGGGACAAAAAGCTGAATAAATTGTTCAGCAGAGTCCGCTTAAGAGGTGGTCAACATGTTTCTGCCTATGTGTTGTGATTTTAGCAGGCATTCGTCAGGACCATTAAGTGTAAACCCCGGCGGTGTGGGCGTGCTAAGGCCCACCCTGACCTGAGGTTCTAAGTGTGAAAAAGATAAAAAAGTGTAAAAATATATACACGTCACATCTGGTATCCCTCGTGTGTTGGAGGAACCGAGTTTATTCTGGTTGAACATAACATACACAGACATACATGAAAAGAAAAAGACAAACATAATCGTTAGCCGGGATTCGATCAGTAACTCATAGTTGAACATACAAATACTGGTGCTCTACGCAGTGCACATAAGCAGTAACACTTATCAGTGCGTGCTGCTTTTGAGGAACAGTGTGCACTAAAGTTTGTAAACCAAAATGAATTCGGTGGTAGAATCTCACAAGCGAGTCGAATAGTATGCCCATCGTGAGTTGTATCGATAAGCACAAACTATGCGTAAAGCTTTTATACATAGCGCAATTGGGCATTGGATATTTACAAAGAAAAAAGAAAGAGAAGTCTCACATAAGATGCAGTCACCAACTACATCATGGGTCTTGGTAGGTGGGTGGTAGCAGCAATGGCACACCCTAAAGAGTTAAAAGGAAAGACCAAAGTACTGCGTTACTTATCTTATCATGCCAGCATGGAGGACTCACGCCTGCAGTGCTTAACACCCGCTTGGTGCCTGCAAATTCCCTCTTGAACCGGACCCCGATGACAAAGTAGCGGGGAAACCGGCTTGTATTTTAAGCAGAATTACCGGAGGCTCACAAGGAGGCGGAGTGGCGTTACGCGGGGCGTGGTCACGTGGGCGCCGAAGGCATCATGTGCCTTGTACCAATCCGAAGTCAGAAGACTCTGAAGGCCATCGTTAGACGAATCATAAGGTAAATAACAGAGAGTTAGTTGTCAGGGCAACATCGCGCTAAATGTACGAGCTGAAAGACTTAGCTTGGTATTAGCGTCTGGACGAGAAAACTCTATTAGGCCTTTACGGAGAACAAAGGAGCAGATTAATTCTGTTAAATGTCTCCGTGAATAGCACTGGAAGAGACAAATATTCAAGGGAACCCACAATGGAGTAATAGTTACAACTAGTTATATGGGACGAAAAAGAATAAAAACAGAGTATGAATGTAAGAAAAACGGAAGAGGGGACTATACAAGTGAAAGTTGTCAATGGGGCTAAGAGAAAGGCCTTTGTAAATCTATTGGTTATGGGGCCAGGACCAGCATCTCACGTTATGCAAATCGGGTAGGAAAAAGTTACCTTATCCAGAATATTGGTCATCCTTCTTATTTAGGGATACGTGCCCAAGGGAGAAACGGTTACAAAAGAGGGGTGTAGATAGGATGTTTTATATAAGGCCCAGAGATGGGCATTTGACTAACGTTTAAACACTGAAGCCCAGGGAATGTTATTGTTTAACCCATTGTTATGAGTGCCCAGCCGGTACACCCACCTTTGTTCTTTTTCAAAAAGGATTTCTTGGGTTTTGCGTTGTGTTTGCACATGTTCGATGACTGTCCATCTGAGATCATTTGCAGTGTGATTGTGCTATATAAAGTGTTCACTTAACTTGGTGGTGATTCTACCACAGCGGATATAACTACGATGTTCACCAACTCGTAATTTCACTTTACGTGTCGTCATGCCCACATAACGTAACTCACGCGGACACGTTATCAAATAAACCACATTGGTGGAGTTACAGTTAGTGTGGGCTCGCTGTGTCCACGTCTTGCCTTGTTCCAAATTTAGCACCTTTGTATGATTAGGCAGATGACAGACGCTGCAGTTAGTGCAAGGGAAATGGCCCATGATTTTAGGTAAACCCCATGCCTCAGTAATAGTTGTATCTCTTCTGAGGTTTTCTCTAGGGCGTGTATGGACTATGGTGTCTTTAAGGCTACGTCCTTTTTTGAATGAGAAAAGCGGTTTATCCCAATTGCGATTGTTGCTTGTGAGGATACCCCAATGTTTGTTAACAGCTGTTTTTTACTGAATTCGAAGCGCTGCTGTAAGTTGTTACGCATGTTAAAGGTAGTTCTTTTATTTTCCTTGGGCTTATCTTCAAGAAGCGCCTCTCTGGGCTGGTTCCGTGCTCTTTTATAGCCTTTGTGAAGGATTTTATCTGGGTAACCCCTATGTTTTAACTTGGTGGTGAGATCGGTGGACTGCTTACGGAAGTCTTCCAAATTACTACAGTTTCTCCTTACCCCGAGATATTGGCCATAGGGTAAGTTTTCTCGTAAAGGTCTTGGGTGGAAACTTGAGAATTCTAGAAGGTTGCTCCTGGCGGTGGGTTTGTAGTGAGTTTTGGTTGTTAGACACCCATTGGACTTAGAAATCACAACGTCCAGGAACACGACTGATTGTGAGTTACAGGTGTGAGTGAATCTTAAATTAAGATCCAAGGTATTTAACCATTGCAAAAAAGTCATTAGTTCATTCTCCGCACCTTGCCAGATATGGAGGATATCGTCTATGTATCTCTTCCAAAAAATAATGAGGTTGGTAGCACTTTGGATGTGTCTACGTTCAAAGTCATGGACGTAGAGGCCCGCTACACTAGGGGCGAAAGTGATACCCATAGAAGTACCAGTTGACTGTAAGTAGATGTCCCCCTTATCTTCAAAAAAGTTTTTTTTGAGTGCCAAAGTGGCACATTCCAGAATAAATTCCTTGGATGTTTGGTAGTCCCAGTTTATACTATTGTGGGCCTCACCCAGGACTCTGATGGTCTCGTCCTGGGGAATGCTAGTATAATGGCTCTCAATGTCTAGGGTCACTAATGTGGTGGCCTCAGTGTCAATTGATAGTTCTTGAAGTAAGTTAAGGAGGGTCTTAGTGTCCTTAAGGTAGGTGGGAGTCTTCTGGATTAAAGGTTTGAGAAAGTAGTCGCAAAAACGGAACAGAGGCTCAAGAAGAGAGCCAATCCCCGAGACAATAGGGCGACCTGGAGGAGGCATTTTATTTTTGTGTATTTTTGGCAGGGTATAGAAATAGGGCATTACACTGTCCCCTGCTGTCAAAAAATCTGCCTCATGTTTAGTGATGTGACCATTATCCTCTGCCTCTCTCACAAGGTTAGTAATGCGAGCCTTGAGTTCTTTGGAGGTGTCCGTCGTGAGTGGTTGGTAGTTTGCCCTGTCACTCAGCAGGCGTTTGAACTCATTGTCATAATCAACTGTGTTTTGTATCACAATACCACCGCCTTTATCAGCAGGTTTGATTGTGATGGTAGAATTAGTTTTTAAGCTATCAACTGCCCTGTATTCTAGCACACTCAGATTCTTGAATTCTCTAGGTTCATCAAGGGTCTCGATTTCAAGAAAGACCGCCTACTCAAAAGCAGGGATTTCTGCTGGTATTGTATGAGGGGGCGGTATGAAAGTTGATTTATTTCTCAAGCCGGTGTCTCCTTTAACAGTGTTAAATGCTCCTTCTTCTTTTCCTTCAATAAAGGCCTTTAATTTCAGCTTTCTGAAAAAATTGGCGAGTTCGCAGTGAAGACTGAACTTGTCCAGACAGTCAGTTGGCACAAAGCCTAAACCTTTTTCAAGGACATGTGTCTCTAAAGGGCAAAGAGTTAAATTGGAGAGGTTGACAATTAGACTCCCTGGGCACTCGTGCTCGCCTGTTGGGACTTGCTGCGAGTATTGTTGCCCACTGGGTCGTCCTGTTCCCATCGGACTTGGTTGTATCCTCTCCTCTTGCCTCTTCCTCTCCGGCCTCTGTCTAAAAAAGGTGGGCGGTAGGTGTTTTGTTGGAAATGGGGTGCCTGCATGTAGCCAGGATTCCATCCCATCATCAGGACATGAGGGTGTTGGAAATGCATTGGATGTATCCCTCCTCCAGGCATCTGATATGGATGCCATATTGGTTGTGGGAAGTTTGGTCTTGTCATCCCTCTGGCTCCTCCCCTCCCCTGTCTTTGTTTGTAACTGCCATTGCTGGAACCACTTGATATTGAGGAGTTATCATCAGAGAGATCGGAGTTTGAACTATTTCTGCTTGTCGGAGTATATGTAGGATAGGCATATGGATAGGCCTTGGTGAAGGTAAATGTTTTCAGATCTTTCTGAAACTTGGTTACTTTTGCCTGCGTCAGACCCTCCTTGTACTCTGTGATGTCCTTGTTGATTTCATCCAATCTCTTTTTATAACCTGTAAGGGTGGTTTTAAAGTGGTTCACTGTTTGTTGAATCTCGATCATAAGTGTTTCCGAAAGTCTCACTGCTGTTTTTATAATTAGCACCAGCCAATCGCGTGTGCAGTGCCACGCGATCATTGCCCATTCTTTCCTAAAGGTGGCATCCTCTAGGAAGATACGTGGGGCGTTAGTAACTAGAAGACCCTTCGGCGCGGTATTAGTGCGTAGATATTCAGTTAAGATTGTCCCGTGTAAGATAGTCCGAATCCTATTTTTCTTCTGCTCTGATAATTTTTCCCATTCACTATTGTGGATTATAGCCTGTGAGATTGCAGGATCAGCAAAAAGGGAAGGGCGTGCCAGAATAGCATCCACCTCTGAATCGGGATGGGTGAGACCCAGGTTTTCCATCATGAAACAAAGGTGAGGAAAACAAAAAAGTAAAGAAGAAAAGGTAAGGAGGGTAAGGAGGTATTTAGGGACCTCCTAGGAAAAAAGGACTCTCACAGCTGTGCGCTGCTAAATATGTTGAAAACAACAAGAGAGGGAGGGAAATAAATCAGGAACCCTCTCAGTCCCCCAGGATAAATCTAATCATAACAACAAAAGAGTGTGCCTTGCAAACAATGAATGTAGAGCATGACAGAAGAATCCAAATTGGTTCTTTATAAAGCCCTCACTCACTAACCTGGTTGGTGACATGCTTCATCATTGGACCCCACGAGGAGAGGCCGAGTGCCACCCTGGTGTGCTACATCGCCAGAATTACTGCGGAGCTGGTTATTCGTGTGTAATGAATAGTGAAGGAGTGGGTGTTAAAAGTATCACGATTCTGTCAAAAAAAATATTTTATTAGAAGCCAATCGGTCACAGTAAAAACAAGGTGTGGGACAAAAAGCTGAATAAATTGTTCAGCAGAGTCCGCTTAAGAGGTGGTCAACATGTTTCTGCCTATGTGTTGTGATTTTAACAGGCATTCGTCAGGACCATTAAGTGTAAACCCCGGCGGTATGGGCGCGCTAAGGCTCACCCTAACCTGAGGTTCTAAGAGTGAAAAAGATAAAAAAGTGTAAAAATATATACACGTGACATCTGGTATCCCTCGTGTGTGGGAGGAACCGAGTTTATTCTGGTTGAACATAACATACACAGACATACATGAAAAGAAAAAGGCAAACATAATCGTTAGCCGTGATTCGATCAATAACTCATAGTTGAACACAGAAATACTGGTGCTCTACGCAGTGCACATAAGCAGAAACACTTATCAGTACGTGCTGCTTTTGAGGAACAGTGTGCACTAAAGATGGCAAACCAAACTCAATTCGGTGGTAGAATCTCACAAGAGTGTCGAATAGTATGCCCATCGTGAGTTGTGTCGATAAGCACGAACTTGTGTGAGAAACACTATGCGTAAAGCTTTTATACATAGCGCAATTGGGCATTGAATATTTACAAAGAAAAAGGAAAGAGAAGTCTCACATAAGATGCAGTCACTAACTACATCATGGGTCTCGGGAGGGGGGTGGTAGCAACAATGGCACACCCTAAAGAGTTAAAAGGAAAGAAAACGAAAAATGGAGGGTGATCGGTTACTAAGGAAAGACCAAAGTACCGCGTTACTTATCTTACCATGCCAGCATGGAGGACTCACGCCCGCAGTGCTTAACACCCACTTGGTGCCTGCAAATTTCCTCTTGAACCGGACCCCGATGACAAAGTAGCGGGGAAACCGGCTTGTATTTTAAGCAGATTTTCCAGAGGCTCGCAAAGAGGCGGAGTGGCGTTACACAGGGCGTGGACACGTGGGCGCCGAAGGCGTCATGTGCCGTGTACCAATCCGGAGTCAGAAGACTCTGAAGGCCATCTTTAGAAGAATCGTAAGGTAAATAACAGAGAGTTAGTTGTCAGGGCAACATCGCGCTTAATGTACGCGCTGAAAGACTAGCTTGGTATTAGCGTCTAGACGAGGAAACTTTATTAGGCCTTTACGGAGAACAAAGGAGCAGATTCATTCTGCTAAATGTCTCAGTGAATAGCACTGGAAGAGACAAATGTTCAAGGGAACCCACAATGGAGTAATAGTTACAACTAGTTATATGGGAATAAAAAGAATAAAAACAGAGTATGAATGTAAGAAAAATGGAAGAGGGGACTATACAAGTGAAAGTTGTCAATGTGGCTGTGGCCCAAGTCAACATATCAGTAACAGATCGTACTAAATATGAAGAGAAAGGCCTTTGTAAATCTATTGGTTACGGGGCCAGGACCAGCATCTCACGTTATGCAAATCGGGGTAGGAAAAACTACCTTATCCTGAATATTGGTCATCCTTCTTATTTAGGGATAATTTCCCAAGGGAGGAACGGTTACAAAAGAGGGGTGTAGATTGGATGTTTTATATAAGGCCCAGAGATGGGCATTTGACTAACGTTTAACACTGAAGCCCAGGGAATGTTAACGTTTAACCCTTTGTTAGGAGTGCCCAGCCGGTACACCCACCTTTGTTCTTTTTCAAAAAGGATTTCTTGGGTGTTGCGTTGTGTTTGCACATGTTCGAAGACTGTCCATCTGAGATAATTTGCAGTGTGATTGTGCTGTATAAAGTGTTCACTTAACTTGGTGGTGATTCTACCACAGCGGATATTACTACGATGTTCACCAACTCGTAATTTCACTTTACGTGTCGTCATGCCCACATAACATAACTCACACAGACACGTTATCAAATAAACCACATTGGTGGAGTTACAGTTAGTGTGGGCTCGCTGTGTCCACGTCTTGCCTTGTTCCAAATTTAGCACCTTTGTATGCTTAGTCAGATGACAGACGCTGCAGTTAGTGCAAGGGAAATGGCCCATGATTTTAGGTAAACCCCATGTCTCAGTAATAGTTGGATCTCTTGTGGGGTTTTCTCTAGGGCGTGTATGGACTAGGGTGTCTTTAAGGCTACATCCTTTTTTGAATGAGAAAAGTGGCTTATCCCAATTGCGATTGCTGCTGGTGAGGATACCCCAATGTTTGTTAACAGCTTTTTTTACTGAATTCGAAGCGCTGCTGTAAGTTGTTACGCATGTTAAAGGTAGTTCTTTATTTTCCTTGGAGTTATCTTCAAGAAGCGCCTCTCTGGGCTGGTTCCGTGCTCTTTTATAGCCTTTGTTAAGGATTTTATCTGGGTAATGCTTGCACTACAACTGAGGCAACTGTGCGGCAACTGTGCAGAGAGGTGGCGGTGGCTCACCATTACAACACTGCAACAGCGCGTGAGGTGGTGGTGCTGTCCAAGTACAAGCACTGCAACTGCGCAGAGAGGTGGTGGTGCTGTCCAAGTAAAAGCACTGCAACTGCCAAGAGAGGTGGCGGTGCCATCCAAGTAAAAGCACTGCAACTGCGCAGAGAGGTGGCAGTGCCCCACCATTACAAGCACTGCAACAGCGCGTGAGGTGGTGGTGCCGTCCAAGTGTAAGCACTGCAACTGCGCGGGAGGTGGCGGTGCCCCACCATTACAAGCACTGCAACAGCGTGTTAGGTGGTAGTGCCATCCAAGTACAAGCACTGCATCTGCATGGGAGGTGGTGGTGCCATCCAAGTACAGGCACTGCAACTGCGCAGAGAGGTGGTGGTGCTGTCCAAGTAAAAGCACTGCAACTACGCAGAGAGGTGGTGGTGCCATCCAAGTACAAGCACTGCAACTGCGCAGAGAGGTGGTGGTGCTATCCAAGTAAAAGCACTGCAACTGCCCAGAGAGTTGGCGGTGCCGTCCAAGTAAAAGCACTGCAACTGTGCAGAGAGGTGGCGGTGCCCACCATTACAAGCACTGCAACAGCGTGTGAGGTGGTGGTGCCGTCCAAATACAAGCACAGCAACTGAGCGGTAGGTGGTGGTGCCGTCCAAGTAAAAGCACTGCAACTGTGCAGAGAGGTGGTGGTGCCCCACCATTACAAGCACTGCAACAGCACGTGAGGTGGTGGTGTCGTCCAAGTACAAGCACTGCACCTGCGTGGGAGGTGGTGGTGCCGTCCAAGTACAAGCACTGCAACTGCGCAGAGAGGTAGTGGCACCCTCCCATTACATGCACTGCAACTGTGTGGAGAAGTAGTGGTACTCTCATATGTGAGAAGTAGTAGTAGTACCTTCCCATTACAAGTCCTGCAATCATACTTACAGATGACTAGACTCTCCCACTGAATGTACTGCAGACATGCTGAGATGTGCCAGTACTCTCCCATCACAACCACTGCAACCATGCTGAGACGTGCCAGTACCACTCCACTGACGTCCTGCTCACAAGCACCGGTACTCTCCATTTCAAACTAAGCAAGTGCAGGTACCCAGCACCTGACAATGTAAATCACTGGATGGCTCACTTGCAAACACCCTTCAAGATGGATGTGCAAGGAAGAGGGTCCCTTTAAACAAAGCCATCTCAGAGCCCCCACCGCTCCATCACATCGTTGTAGTGGCCAGTAAGCTGCGACATTTCAGTGCGCTACAAAATATCACAAATAACCTATATTTTTCTCCTTTTGACTTTGCTTGCAGAAATGTTGTTTAAAATGTCTTTGGATTATTGCTATTGTATTTATGAATACCTTTCTTAAGGTATAGTAATTTTCATAAATTTTATTTTAGTGATGTGCAAATTTGATGAACAGCATTTCATGTGTTTTTCTTTTAAAATGAAATAAAATCCTGCCACCTTAAGCAAATGGACAGCGAGGAGTGAACGTGTAGTTGACCCCCCCAACCCAACCCCCTCCAAACACACTCATGCACACAACTAAAAGCACAGTCCATCATGGTTAACACACACGCCCCAATGGCTCTAGACAACTCGTATTCCCAACGAAGGTGTGTGCCCTGCTCCTGTCAGGACCGGACTGAAAACAATAAACAAGCATTGGTAAATATGTTCCCGCAGCCCCGCACTGGGACACCTTCAGTCTAGACTGGCTCTTTAACTTGTGCTGCTTTGCATGCTGGGACTCGAGCCCGGGCGGGCAATGCTTACAGTCAAAGCATCAAAAGCTCAGAACCATTGCACTTGCTGGTGTAAGACCGAGATGCCAGGAGAGTTTACACATAGATGTTTTTCATGTCAGTTTTGGTAACTCATACGGATACTTGCTATCAGGTTCAGTGAAGGCTTTAGCATAAAAAGTATTTTAGGTGAAAGCAAGTGGACGAATGGGAGGATGGCGGGAGCGGAATGGGGAAAGTCACTGGGTGGTGAGGTGTCAAGCAGTGACGAGAAGGTGGTGGGAGGGACAGGTCAAGCAACAAAGGTATGTGTGTGGGGTGGAAGGGGCATACTTTAAAACAAAGTGCTAAATAGGAGCATAGACGGAAGCAATGACGGGCAGAGGTGACAGTGAAAGTGGCCAGATGGCGCCGGGAGCAGCAGCAGCCAGCGGGAGGAGCGGGACACGCTCTGTGGTGGGGGTGGGGGAGGAGCGTTGAAGCACGCGCTTGGGAGAGCAAGTGAGAGGAAAGCCAGATGGTGCCTGATCGAGGGATGCGAGGAATGCGTGTTACTGTGTGCGTAACAGCACGCTCTAGGCCAGCAAAACCTTGTGGTCGGATTTCTAAAGCCCACTCACTAAATGTTTAGCCAGTGCAGCGCATGCGCTGGCTCAGGCGAGACCTAAAAACATCACAAGCATTTCACCAGTGTAAATATTGCTTTATATTGAGCACCAATAGTGAACGCCCAACCCCTGCTTCCTGTTCTGTGAACCAAATCCACAGTTGATGTCCTTGTGAGCAGTTTGATATTTCCCTTTTGGTGGGATCTTAGACAGCTGCTTTATATTACGTTAATGCAGTGGTGCCCAAACTTTTCCACCTGTGGCTCCCACGACCCACTGGTTATTGGTCGCTGCTCTCCATCATCCCACATCTTCCTTGGTGGGTGGGGGGATGCAAGTCCTGCCCTGGGAGTATCTACTTCCTTCTCCCAGAAAACAACCAGGATGAAAATGGTGAAGGTATTACAATCAATATGCAGTGCAACATCAGTGAGACAGCCCAGTCCCTCCTCCTATCTGTGAGGGATTGCTGAACACCGTGGCCCTTCCAAGGTGGACCTTGGCAAAACTTGGAGTCTCTGTCCTTGTCTGAACTCCACCATCCTTTAACGTCCACCTTCTCCTCCTAAAATAAGTATTTGCCCAGTGTTTCTCCTTCCCTGTATTGTCTTTCATCACTACTGCCCCCAGAATCACCCTCAGAAAAAAGCTCTTCAAGTATTGGAAATATGCATGTGTGTGTGAGTGACACTCCATTGCCGAGTGACACCCTCCTGCAGGTAAACCAAAGCAGCAAGCAGCGCCCAAGCGCTCTTGGTGATCCCTCCACTATCATATCTAGACACATCACAAAAAATGAACACACTCTCAAAACAAGCCAGACCCATTGGCACTGCCAATCCCTGTCAACAGCATCTGCCAAAAGAGCAAGGACATGGAACTGTTTGATGTCAGAAACATTGTTGATCAACTGGATAGCACATCATTGTCCTTGACAGCACAAACACTGTTAGAAGAGGCAGAGACAACACTGCACATAAACGTTCTTAAGCTCGAGGTTAATGTCAAAGCACAAATGTAGCATCTGTGACAAGCATTAAACAGATTTAGAGAACAAAAACTATGTAGTGAATTTGGAAGCAATGGTATAGGAAATCTAAAGTAAGGTTTCTCCAGGTTGGTGCAGAATCTCTAGTTTTGGGCTTTCAAAAATGATGTATTTCTTATAGACGGTTGATTTAGTCAGGTAAAAGCACAGCTGTCCACTTTAGTCACCTGGAAATAAAGACTGCTGTCTGCAGTAGCGGCTGGTGTGAGGGTGGAGTGGCGCAGCAGGGGGGGCGACGGGGAGGGGGGCAAACAAAAAAAATATAAATTTAAAATAAAATACAAAGAACTTCCCTGCCGCTAGACTCTCTTTTCTGTGTCCTCTCTGCCGCAGGCTCTGGATGCGGTCTCCTTCCTCCAAGCTCTCTCCTCGGCTCTGGCAGAAAGGAAAGGACTTCCGCCCTAGAACGTGAAACCAGCCAATCCTGGAGCTGTGCTGCATCTCCAGGATTGGCTGGAGCAGTCTGACCCATCGCTCACTTGAGGCTGGGGGCCTGTGGCTACAATTCTATGTCAGGACCGGAGGCTCCGATTATGCTTCTCATTTCTTTACTAAGAAATTGCTCAGCAGCCAATCATATTACAACAAACAAAAACCAAGACTACAATACCCATGAACCCACTGGGTATGACGCAACAACCATAGAGTGTCTTCGTATAAAAGGTCACCAAGAGAATACCACATCCTCTTTCTTTGCTGCTCCGCAGCCAGTTAAGTGCATTTTTATTATTATTCCAATACTATTTCTCTGTATTTCCTTGCTGCAGCGCGACATTGCTAGCATTGTATTCAGCGTTGTGTTTTTGGCTTTAATAGCGCTGTGCGCATTCAGGTTTACTTTGTGGTCGCGTGTTCAGCAAGTTTTGCATTCTTCGTTTCAACGTTGCAGGGAGCGTGTGTCTGCCTGCCCGGTTCGGGCGCGGTGCGCCCACGCCTCTTTAATTACGTGGAGCGGGAGAAAACGGGGCCGAAAGGCTACACGCGTGTCGCCTAGTCCTTTCCTTTTGATGAATTCAGGCGGCCATTTTCTTTGTTGGTAAACACTGTTTTTACCTCAGAAACTCAGCGCGAGAGCAGCGCTTCATTTGCTCGTATGCCCACAGCCTGTTTTCTTGCCCCTATTGACGTCCTGCTGTACATTGACACAGTTGAGGCTGGATAATCTTGCATAGGCACTGCCTAGAGTGGCTTATAATTATTGGCAAGCCCTCCCTCCACATTTAAATATTTCAGGTTATTTCACCTGTTGTTTGGTCTTGCCAACGGGGTTCTGCCGCTCCCCCTTTATTGTGCTTTGGCATATTGATTTTCCTGTTATTATTCCTTCCTCTTGTGGGCTTTATTAACGCCAGGTACTGCCATGGCTGAATATTTTGAGGAAGATGAATATTATTATTATGATGATGAGGAAGCCTCTGGCTCTATGGAACAGGATTTAGTAGAGGCTTTTGACGCGGGTGTTCAAAAGTCTGTGAATAAGGCGCTGGTTCGCGCTATTACACCCTTAAATCGTCATTTGTCCCAATATGCGGTGCAGCAGGGTTGGCTGCCTAAGTCTTCTAAATCTTCAAAATCTTCACAGTCCTCCAGGTCTTCTAAATCTTCCAAAATTGCTAATCCGCATAAGTGTGATTTTGCCAAGCTTGCTAAGGCCCTCTCTTCTGAGCATTCCTATGGTCAGCCTTCCAGGGATCCTTCGCCTCCTCCGGCTCGCCAGACAGACGATGATGCTACCTCTCCTTCTTCCTCCTCTGACCATGACGTTGCTTCCCCTCCTCCTTGTAAGAGGGCTCGGAAGGAGCATTTTGTTGATGCTCCGTCGCATCCCCAAGTCCTTACCTTTGAACCTTCCGACATCATGCATCCTAATTCTTCTTCTTGGCTCCCGTCTCAGGAGGTGGCGGAGTACGTCCAGATACACATTCGTCAACCTTTTGACAAGGATGTGCGTACCCGTCTCCGATCTGAGTGTCCACAGCCTGATTTAGCAGACAAATTACCTGAGGTGGATCCCACTATGGTGACATATCTTAAAAAATATGCCAAGGACCCAAAAAGAGGCATTGATAGAGCATGGCGCTCTTGTCAAGATAAGTTATTAGACTTACTGGGACCCCCCACAAAAATATTGGACTTAGGCTTTCGGGCCAAGGAGTCTTCCTCCACCATTGACCCAGATGACCTGATTGGTTGGACTCAAAGGGCTATTTGCCAATTGGGAAACGCCAATTGTGCCATGTCCTGTGAGCGCAGATGTTCTATATTATTGAAGTTGGACCCAAAACTGGCTGAACTCTCCACTTCGGAATCTGGTCCTTTGGCGCAGGGTTCATTGTTCGGGCATCCTTTCCTTAAGGAACTAACTAAATTTGTGGCCACTTTCAGTGGCCTTGACAAGGCTCAAGCTTCTATTAGATGGGCTTTTCGCCCAGTTTTTGGACGGGCCGGACGATATAGGGGACGATCGTTCAGCCGCGGTTTTAACCAATCCACCCAGCGTGGTTTCCAGTCCCACCGTGGAGGAGGTCAAGATCCCAACTACACCACCCACAAGCCTTCCTTCTACCCATCCCGTAAAGGTCGACACCAATTCCGGAAAGGACGCTATGGCGGTAATCAAGGAGGACATCACGATTCCTCCGCTTCAGGTGAGCTTGCTCTCGGCTACAGAAGTCGTGTTGGGGGGCAGGATTCAGTTTTTTCTTCCCAATTGGCTTTTGATCTCCAGCGATGCATGGGTGTTAGAGACTGTCAAAGGTTTCAGAATAGAGTTTTTCAGTTGCCCAAGTCAACACTTCCCTCCTTCTCCCCTAATTTTTTCCCTTCACGATCAAGCGATTATTTCTGCAGAAATAGACTCCCTCCTGCGGAAAGGGGCTATTGTCCGGTCTTCCCGTCATCCTCAGGGTTTTTCCAGCAACGTCTTTCTAGTTCAGAAAAAAGGAGGCGGTTCCAGGTTAGTTCTCAACCTAAAAGAGTTCAACGGCTGGATTGTCTATCGCCACTTCAAGATAGAGGGCATCCATCTTTTGAGGGATCTTCTTCAGGAAGGGGACTGGATGGTTTGTCTCGATCTGAAGGATGCGTATTTGTCGATTCCCATTTACGGTCCTCATCGCCGGTTTCTCCAATTCCAATGGCAGGGTGTCTGGTTCGAGTTCAAGGTTCTCCCGTTAGGCCTCTCGCCAGCACCTTGGTGCTTCACGAAGCTTCTGAGGCCCGTGGTGGAGTCACTGCGAGCTCGGGGTGTTCGTCTGATAATCTATCTGGACGACATTCTCATCATGGCTCACTGTCCTCGTCTGTTAATGCGCCATTTGGAATGGTCAATAGATCTCTTACAGGCACTTGGATTTCTAGTGAATCCTCAGAAGTCTATTTTCCGTCCCTCGCAGTCGATTGAATTTCTGGGTTTTCTGATCAATTCCCTCTCTTGCCAACTGCTCTTGCCCCTTCAGAAGATCAGAATGATCAAACGGGAGTTGAGATTGATTTTACACAAACAGCTTGTGTCGTTGAGATCTATAGCTCGGATTGTCGGTCTGTTAGCTTCATCAATTCAGGCCATCTTCCCGGGTCCTCTCCATTATCGGGCGCTCCAGCGACTCAAAATCCGTCATCTCCAGAAAGGCCTCCGGTATTCGGATCAGATTCCTCTTTCGGAGGAAGCGAGGTGGGAGATGTTGTGGTGGTTGGAACACATGGAGTCCTGGAATGGCCGAGCCCTATTCGAAGTGTCCCCGGAGGTGGTAATAGAATCCGATGCCAGTCGGTGGGGATGGGGAGCCCGTTGCGGTCCAATGTCCACGGGAGGCCGGTGGTCTTCGGAGAAATTATCTCTCCATATCAATTGTCTGGAGCTTCTGGCGGGGTCTTTTGCGATCCGTTGTCTGTCTCCACGCATGACGAACTGTTGCATTCTCCTGCGAATGGACAATGTCTCAGCGGTTCGATATGTCAACAAGTTATGGGGGACACGTTCCAAGATTCTGGCAGAGATAGCCAAGGATTTTTGGCACTTCTGTCTTCAGAGAAACATCACGGTGATTGCAGAGCACCTGCCGGGTCACAGCAATCTGGTGGCGGACTGGAATTCTTGTTATCTTCGGGATTTCAGGCACTGGAGACTTCACCCTTCGGGTGTTCAGATACCTGTCTCGGATATGGGGCCCCTGCCAGATCGATCTTTTTGCCTC
Organism: Triturus cristatus; assembly: GCF_964204655.1. Classification (NCBI taxonomy): domain Eukaryota; kingdom Metazoa; phylum Chordata; class Amphibia; order Caudata; family Salamandridae; genus Triturus; species Triturus cristatus. Next base: position 786,244,186 of record NC_140593.1, on the reverse strand, counting down.
TCGACTCAACACTCAACTTCCTCAGTTTTTCAGTTGGCGTCCGGATCCGGAGGCTCTGGCCACGGATGCATTTCTACAGACATGGCCGTCTCTTCTGTGTTATGCCTTTCCCCCGTTTCTCATGATATCCAGGGTTCTGGCATGCATGAAATTTTATCAGATGGAGTTGATTCTGATCACCCCTCTCTGGAGGGCTCAGGCTTGGTTCCCACTTCTTCTGCAGATGTCTTGTGCAGTGCCACTTCTTCTTCCCCAGCTGTGGAATCTGTTATTGGATCCTCTCAGCAATCCTCATCCGCTAATAGAGTCGGATCAACTCTTTCTTGTGGCATGGCGGGTTTCGGGGATCGCTGGCAAATCCCAGGCCTTTCGCGAGACGCTTCCAGATTTATCAACGAAGCTTGGTCTCCCAACACACACAAACGTTATGCCGCAGCATGGAAACGTTGGTGTGATTGGTACAATCAACGGGAAGTGGATCCCGCTTCAGCAGATGTCTCTTTGATTGTAAATTTTTTAGCATCTATTGCCTCCTCCGGGCTTGCATATAGGACTGTCAATAATTTCCACTCTGCCATCTCTGCAGGACATATTCCTATTAATGGTAAACCTGCCGGTGAGCATCCTTTGGTTTCTAAATTACTCAGGGGTATCAGATTGGTTAAACCGCCTTGTCCGAAATATGTTGCTTTATGGGATGTGTCTATTAACTTACGTTTTTTGGAGGCTTGGCCCTCCAACGCTTCTTTATCCCGCAAACAGTTGTCTGCAAAGTTGACTATGTTGTTATGTCTGGTCTCTTGCAAACGTGTTTCTGATGTTCGCGCGCTAGATCTTGCAGGTCGTACCTTTTCACCTGAAGGGGTTACTTTTTCTATTTCCAGACGTACTAAGTGTAATACTGCCTCAGTCACTTACCCGAGTTTTCCCAATAACCCAAAACTTTGTGTAGTGCAATGTATTAAGGATTATGAGGTAAGTACTGCTCAATTTCGACAAGATATGCATCGCCAATTGTTGATTGCGTTGCAGAAACCTTTTCGCCCTGTGACCCCGGCTACCTTAGCAAGATGGGTCAGATGGCTCATGGGTGAGGCAGGTATTGATGTTACAGTTTTTGGTGCGCATTCAACTCGTGGAGCAATGGCTTCCAAAGCTTTTTCTATGGGAGTGACCTTAATGGATATTATGAAAGCAGCTGATTGGTCAACTGACTCTATGTTTAAAACTTTTTATTAAAAACCTATTTTGGATATTGCTTCTGTTGTGGTGGCGCAGCTTTGAACAAGCATAATCGGAGCCTCCGGTCCTGACATTGAATTCAAAATTTGCGAACATACGTGACAAGAATTTTCAATTCTATTAAGGACACCGAGGCGAGGATTATCCCACCCATTTTTTCTGTCATGTACTTTTCATATATATCTTTGCATATGGTAATTTTCCATTCTATATTTCTTGTGTAATGCTATGGTGTAATTTGGATGAATTCCTTGTTTTTTCTTCCCTCCCCTTAGTATCTATACCTTTTTTCCTTCATTTGGGAATGGTATATTACGACTTTATATCTTTTTCAGGTTCTGATCCGAAGTGAGTTGCGCTCTTCTACTTTTCTTCGATTATTTTGGTTACCTGCTGGTTCCGGTTTTGGGATGTCGACTCAAGCATCAAGACAGCTGTTCCAACCTGTTGGTCTCTTGTTGCAGTGATCGAGCTACGTTGTTCTTCCATGCTCTTCCTGAACTGTTTTCTTCCTCTAACTGTTCTAACTACCAAAGAAAGAGGAAGTCGTATTCTCTTGGTGACCTTTTATACGAAGACACTCTATGGTTGTTGCGTCATACCCAGTGGGTTCATGGGTATTGTAGTCTTGGTTTTTGTTTGTTGTAATATGATTGGCTGCTGAGCAATTTCTTAGTAAAGAAATGAGAAGCATAATCCTCGCCTCCGTGTCCTTAATAGAATTGAAAATTCTTGTCACGTATGTTCGCAAAATTTGAATCCCTCTGCTGTTTCCCTGCTTTGTGATTGCAGGCTTTGAAGTACACAGGTGAGATTGGTCGGCTGTAAGCAGCCGCACAATCTGACCTGTGCACTGGGCGGGCTGCATTACTAGTACACTCGCACTGATCAGCCTCACCCCCGGCCATCGAGCTGAGCCTTGGACAAATTAATAAAATGGTATTTAATACCATTTTATTAATGTGTATGCCTGCTGCACTCACAGTAGGCGGGGCGACGCTCCTCAGCCATAATGGGGGAGCCACCCCTGGCCGTCTGTGAACAGTGGTCTTACAATGACCGAATGAGACTCCAGGTGTTGCCTCTCTCCATACTACAAAGCGTACCCATGCAGGTAAAAACTGGAATCCTTTGGACAATGTACTTTCTTTCTGCAAGGCGTTCCTACATTTATCTTGGTGTTGCTACGTTTCACACACAAAAAGTTTTCCAAAGGTCAAATAGTGTTAATGTTTTGGGCACTCCCGGTGCCCATTTCTTTACATTGGGGCAGACGTAGAGTAGCGAGGCTGCATCCTATGTGTCCGAAATCACTCTAGAGTCTATCGCATAACGAGTTTCACCTGTTAAGTATTTTCTTTATATCGCAATACCGAAAGCACGGTACTAATGCAACCTGTACCACCGTCTCAAAAGTATAACATCTTATCTTTGCCGTGGGCTTTTTATCATTTCTCTCTCTACACACAAATATTAACATCATTTTCCACGCTCATATCAGTTTGCCCACGTTCATATCACCCAATATTAACTCAAAGATGCCCCAGGATGAGGAAGCGTGCACTTTAACTGCACATGTCATACCGAACAGTATTTCTTCTATGCACACTTTGAAAAAGATGAAGAACGTGCATGTAATGAGAACAAAACATGATTCTTTGTGTAAGTAACATTGCCATATAGCGGTGCAGCTTCAAAATGAACTTAATAAACTGCTGTGTATTTCTATATCCGAGCTTACTTATACAGTGCCTCCCAAACTCTGTGCTTAGTGTGTGTTGCCCTTGGCTAGCCCTGAAGGTGCAAAACACACTAGATGATGGACGGAATGTTGCACATTGGCAAAACATTCACCCCCAGTCACAGATCTGGGTTTAATCCATCGTTATTTTGCTCACCACACCACCCCAGTTCAGACATGGCCATATGCAAATCAGTCTTGACCCTGTGCCTCATGGGAACAGTCCAGCCCGAACTGCCAAGCCATGTCTTCCCTGGACCGGAATCAAGCATCCTAGGACCGGTTTCTGGCTATCAGCCGTCTTCAGCCAGGATAGCTTGACTCCAGTGGCGTAGTGAGCACGGGACCCACGTCTGGGCATACCCTTCCCACATAGGGCGAACAGCAAAACACACTAGATGATGGACGGAATGTTGCACATTGGCAAAACCTTCACCCCAGTCACAGATCTGGGTTTAATCCATCGTTATTTTGCTCACCACACCACCCCAGTTCAGACATGGCCATATGCAAATCAGTCTTGACCCTGTGCCTCATGGGAACAGTCCAGCCCGAACTGCCAAGCCATGTCTTCCCTGGACCGGAATCAAGCATCCTAGGACCGGTTTCTGGCTATCAGCCATCATCAGCCAGGATAGCTTGACTCCAGTGGCGTAGTGAGCACGGGACCCACGTCTGGGCATACCCTTCCCACATAGGGCGAACAGCAAAACACACTAGATGATGGACGGAATGTTGCACATTGGCAAAACATTCACCCCCAGTCACAGATCTGGGTTTAATCCATCGTTATTTTTCTCACCACACCACCCCAGTTCAGACATGGCCATATGCAAATCAGTCTTGACCCTGTGCCTCATGGGAACAGTCCAGCCCGAACTGCCAAGCCATGTCTTCCCTGGACCGGAATCAAGCATCCTAGGACCGGTTTCTGGCTATCAGCCATCACCAGCCAGGCTTGCTTGAATCCAGTGGCAAAGTGAGCAAGGGACTCACTTCTGAGCATACCCTGCCAACTTATGGCGAACAAAGCGGTACAAAAGGGGGTGGTGATGGACGGAGCATCAGAACCAATCAAACATTCACACCCAGTCGACAGATCTGGGTTTGATCCATCACCGTTCTTTAGCCCACTCTGCCACCCCAGATCAGACATGGCCATATGCAAATCAGTCTGACCCTGTGCCTCATGGGAACAGTCCAGCCCGAACTGCCAAGCCAGGCCTTCCCTGGACCGGAAACAAACTTCCTAGGACTGGTTTCTGGCATTTCAGCCGTCTTCAGCCAGGCTTGCTTGAATCCAGTGGCAAAGTGAGCAATGGACTGACGTCTGAGCATACCCTGCCAACTTATGGCGAACAAAGTGGTACAAAAGGGGGTGGTGATGGACGTAGCATCAGAACCAATCAAACACTCCCACCCAGTCGACAGATCTGGGTTTGATCCATCACCGTTCTTTAGCCCGCTCTGCCACCCCAGTTCAGACATGGCCATATGCAAATCAGTCTGACCCTGTGCCTCATGGGAACAGTCCAGCCCGAACTGCCAAGCCAGGCCTTCCCTGGACCGGAAACAAGCTTCCTAGGACCGGTTTCTGCAATGTTTTTGCTTTGTTCGCCATAAGTTGGCAGGGTATGCTCAGACGTGAGTCCCTTGCTCACTTTGCCACTGGATTCAAGCAAGCCTGGCTGAAGACGGCTGAAATGCCAGAAACCAGTCCTAGGAAGCTTGTTTCCGGTCCAGGGAAGACATGGCTTGGCAGTTCGGGCTGGACTGTTCCCATGAGGCACAGGGTCAGACTGATTTGCATATGGCCATGTCTGAACTGGGGTGGCAGAGTGGGCTAAAGAACGGTGATGGATTAAACCCAGATCAGTTGACTGGGGGTGAGTGCTAGCAATGTTCAACACTCCATCCATCATTTCCTTTGGTTTTTGCTTAGGGCTAATGATACCAGATAACCGGCAGAACTATAAAAACCGCCACAACAGCATCCAAATACCTTTCAAAAACTAAGTAGTCAAGATGATGTACTGCATGGCTAAACACTTATTAGGTCCCAAAGGGAAGACCTATTGGCTATGCTAATGCTTGTTTGTTTCATGTAGAAAATTTTTCAAAATGAAAGGTATGAACTGCTCTCATTGCTAATAGACACTGCAAGTTTTTTATGACTGTTCGAGTAGTGGCAGTCTTTTGTGGCCAACCATTAATGAACCTAGGACATGAGTCAACCGAAACCAATATACATTTATATTGATTCATACACATGAGTGGGCCAGTATAGCTAAGAAAACATACTAGGGGTGGGCATATTTTGCATAATTTGCTGTAGTGTAATTAAGTTGAATTACAGCAAAATTATTAAGAGTACGTGGAGTTATGCGAGAAGTAAAAGTTTGCATTTAACACAATTTTCTTAGCTCAGAATGCACCCTTACATAACAAATGGACCCAGGCATGCATTTTGAGGTAAGAATATACGGCTAAATGCACCATAACAGGAACAGCAGTAGCCAGCATCCACTCATCCTCTATTACTCTGCTCTTCATATTTGCTTGAATTAGGCAAATGTAGGAGTAACACAAATGAATGAAATTATTCTGGTTACTCCAGTGTAGTTACATTTTGACCAGGGATAACATTTACACTGAAAAGTTTATCAGAGATACTAAAGGAAATCTGTGCCAGTCGTACAACAGTCAAATCTTTTATTTGTTGACAAAGATTTCATTGCTGTATATATTTTTTGTAAACTTTAGAAAATGTAGTATTAATCCAGCAGCACTGATGACAGCATGAGCTGAAGCTATTCTCTCATGAGCCAACCTGTTTAGATCTAATCTATCTTGCTAATTAGGGATGTGTATATCTCCTGCTCCAGGTATAAAAACCATAGGATTATTATATATAATAACTGATTAAAAATATTGAAAGGGAAAACCCATCAGAGGATTCCCCTTATAATGTTGCTTGTATCACTACTCAAATGAATGCATTGATCTTAGTATGAGATTGAGTTACAGTAACTACCTTAAAGATCTGTACTGATGTCCTTGCAGCTAAGTGTGCCACACAGGTCCCTGGAGAAAGAATTCATTCACTTTTATGGACCATGTAGTGCTGCACATGCAACAAAGGAAGTGTGTTCAGTAGAAGAGACAACTGTCCCCAAAGTTGTTTACATTTTATTGATTTACCTTTTAAATTTCTGTTGATTTACCTTTTGAATTTCTGAATGAATTTACACACCAAAAAGGTAAATCTACATCTTGCATACAGAAGGCTGAATCTAACTAAATAAGTGTAGGAACTGACAGATCACACTACCAAAGGGCAAGTGGCAGGGTGTTTAGTTCTACTAACTGTCCAGTGGAATTATCCATAATTGTAGTGTGTGTAGCGCATTGAAGTAGCCATCATTGAAAATGCCCTGCACTGCAGCACAAGCTGTGGAGTACTTATTTTAAGAGCCAACTGCAGGTTGTGCAGAGCTGTCTGTGTACAACACGCACTTAAACTCATGTATGGGTAAAACATTTAGAGTTTGCAAAACTTAGGGGGTATATTGCAAGAATTCCTGAGTGCAAAGTGTAGGGTTATAGTACAATTTTATACGGGTATCATTTAAAAAATTGGCCTACTGCTTCCGATACAGGTGTAGAGCATGCACATTAGGAATATTGGTCCAGATGTATGACCATGACAATTTGCGACTCGCAAATTGCACTCGATTGCAAGTAGCAATTTGGGAGTCGCAAATTGCCATGTACAACAGTATCGGAGACACTGTTTGCAATTCCTAATGGGGTCGCAAATTGCCTGCTTCATCAATGTTCATGAGGCACTCGCAATTTGCGACCCTATTGGGAATGGCTAGCCCTGCCAGGGATGGTGGCCTGCTGGCAACAGACCCCCATGTCTGGGACTGCTTTTGAATAAAGCAGTTTTTTTTAAATGCAGCCGGTTTCTGTAAAGCAAAACGGGATGCATTTAAAAAATAAAAATGAAACTTTTCAGTTTCATTTTTAAAATGAGCAAGCAGTGGTAACAAATGGGAAGGGGTCTGTGAAGGGTGGTAAACTGCGACTGTTCTGTGACCGCAATTGTGGTTGTAAAACACTCATACATGGCATTTGGGATTGCTATGAGGAAGGGAACGGCCCTTCCTAATACGAATTGCAAAACACTTTTTTTGTGACTTGCAAAATAGGGTTTGTACATGGCCCACATGAATTTTGCATGCGCAAACGGGTCGCAAACGGGTAGCAAACCCGTTTGCACATGCAAAATAGGGTTGTATATCTGGCCCATAAGCTTTTATTACTGCTTCTAGTCTAAGTATGGGAGAAACTGTAATAATGTGATTGCCTGAGCTAGAGGATGTTCCTTCTGCATAGCTCTTTTACACTATGGAAAGCAAGAGAAAGTCAGGTTAGTTACACTCTCCCATTTACAATGCTATCACACACAAGCAACTGTTGCCTTAGAAGTTCTCCCAAGGAACTCTGGGCTTCTTACTCAGTCAGGATGTTGTGTTCTCCCTCTGCCTTATGGTTGAGTCGACCCGGGTAGAAACAAGCTATCCTGGCTGAAGAGGGGTGAAACCCCGAAATAGGTCCTAGGATGCTTGTTTCCAGTCCAGGGAGGACCTGGCTTGGCATTTCGGGCTGGACTGTACCCATGAGGCAAACGGTCAAGACTGATTTGCATATGGCTGGGTTCAAACTGGAACGGCATGGTGAGCAAAAAAACGATGGATTTTTGCCCAGATCTCTGTACTGGGGTGAATGTATGACATTGTTCTGCATTCTGTCCATCAACTGTTGTTTTTGCATTCGTCACCCTGAGTGTTAAGGGTATGCCCAGACGTGGGTCCCGTGCGCTCCATGCCACTAGAACCAAGCTATCCTGGCTGAAGAGGGGTGAAACCCCGAAACCGGTCCTAGGATGCGTGTTTCCAGTCCAGGGAGGACCTGGCCTGGCAGTTCAGGCTGGACTGTACCCATGAGGCACAGGGCCAAGACTGATTTGCATATGGCTGGGTTCAAACTGGAACGGCATGGTGAGCAAAAAAAACGATGGATTTAGGCCCAGATCTCTGTACTGGGGTGAATGCGTGACATTGTTCTGCATTCTGTTCATCAACTGTTGTTTTTGTATTTGTCACCCCGAGTGGGAAGGATATGCCCAGACGTGGGTCCCGTGGTCTCCATGCCACTGGAATCAAGCTATCCTGGCTGAAGAGGGGTAAAACCCCGAAACCGGTCCTAGGATGCTTGTTTCCAGTCCAGGGAGGACCTGGATTGGCAGTTAGGGCTGGACTGTACCCATGAGGCACAGGGTCAAGACTGATTTGCATATGGCTGGGTTCAAACTGGAACGGCATGGTGAGCAAAAAAACAAAGGATTTAGGCCCAGATCTTTGTACTGGGGTGATTGTATGACATTGTTCTGCATTCTGTCCATCAACATTTGTTTTTGCATTTGTCACTCCGAGTGGGAAGGGTATGCCCAGACAAGGGTCCCGTGCTCTCCATGCCACTGGAATCAAGCTTTCCTGGTTGAAGAGGTGTGAAACCCCGAAACCGGTCCTAGGATGCTTGTTTCCAGTCCAGGGAGGACCTGGCTTGGCAGTTTAGGCTGGACTGTACCCATTAGGTACAGGGTAAAGACTGATTTGCATATGACTGGGTTCAAACTGGAACGGCATTGTGAGCAAAAAAATAATGGATTTAGGCCCAGATCTCTGTACTGGGGTGAAAGTATGACATTGTTCTGCATTCTGTCCATCAACTCTTGTTTTTGCATTTGTCACCCCGAGTGGGAAGGGTATGCCCAGACGTGGGTCCCGTGCTCTCCATGCCACTGGAATCAAGCTATCCTGGCTGAAGAGGGGTGAAACCCTGAAACCGGTCCTAGGATGCTTGTTTCCAGTCCAGGGAGGACCTGGCTTGGCAGTTCGGGCTGGACTGTACCCATGAGGCACAGGGTCAAGACTGACTTGCATATGGCTGGGTTCAAACTGGAACGGCATGGTGAGCAAAAAAACAATGGATTTAGGCCCAGATCTCCCTACTGGGGTGAATGTATGACATTGTTCTGCATTCTGTCCATCAACTGTTGTTTTTGCATTTGTCACCCCGAGTGGGAAGGGTATGCCCAGACGTGGGTCCCGTGCTCTCCATGCCACTGGAATCAAGCTATCCTGGCTGAAGAGGGGTGAAACCATGAAACCGGTCCTAGGATGCTTGTTTCCAGTTCACGGAGGACCTGGCTTGGCAGTTCAGGCTGGACTGTACCCACGAGGCACAGGGTCAAGACTGATTTTCAAATGGCTGGGTTCAAACTGGAACGGCATGGTGGGCAAGAAAACGATGGATTTAGGCCCAGATCTCTGTACTGGGGTGAATGTATGACATTGTTCTGCATTCTGTCCATCAGCTGTTGTTTTTGCATTTGTCCGCCCGGGTAGTATCACCTTACCCGGGTGTGGATAGGCGCCAATGATGAAGCATGTCACGCTAAGTGAGCAAGGCGTCTACTTCAATATCTTTGAATACCTCCATCTTTCAGGATAGGTCAGAGGGAGAACACAACATCCTGACCGAGTAAGAAGCCCAGAGTTCCCTGGGAGAACTTCTAAGGCAGCAGTTGCTTGAGTGTGATACCCCTTGCATAGCTGTCTGAGGTGTGGTGAGAAATTTCTCACAAGCAGTAAATCATTTCTCGGCAGAGAAATACAGACATTATCTTTATGCTATGGGAGTTGTCTGCCCCTCATTGTACACAGCACATTTTGCACTCCAAGTAAGGTAGCTGTCAGTGCTTTTGTTCAATTCTTTTCAGAGAATGTTGGAGTGATTAAGTCATACAAAGGCCTAACTCGCTCAGCATAATGTGGCAAATAAGCACCACCAAATTTTAGAAACCCCATCAGGGGCTTGTAACTTCCTCAATGAGTTTGGAGGTTGTAAGGTAGCACACTCCTGTAGGAAGTCAGGTGCCTATCCTTTAGGCTCATTGAACAGCTCATATGCAAAAAGAATTTAAAAAATGCAATTTTAGATTTCTTAAAAATAATTTTATATCTGTGACATGCTAAAAGTTTCACTATCTTGTCCACCCTAGCTAGGTGTTCAGTTAAATCATCATCTAGAATATATATGTCGTCAATATACAATAATCTTATAATATCACCAAATTTCTTGCTGCAAAGAGAGATGGGCTATTATACCACTTTAGCAATTGTGTATACATATATTAGAAACTGAATGAAATTGAGGCATTATACTGGGAATCAGGGACTATATTTTGACTAAAGAAACAAATATATAAATATATATATATATATATATATATATATATATATATATATATATATATATATATATATATATATATGTTCCACCAAAGTGCCCTGAAGCATTGGAAGGTCACTCGACGGCGCTGATTACCATCCGGTTATTTTTGCCTTGAACTGCTCACATTGACCTCCCCATTCAAATTCTGCCATATTTGCCGACGCGTTTCAAGGCATATCCGCCTCTTCTTCATGGGCTCATTTTCAAAAACACCACACTGATGCCTCATCTTCATTTCAGTATTGCGATCTTTTATTGGCACGAAAAGCCCCCAGTGGGCGTTTCTCAGGTAAAATATCCCGTATTGAATGCTGGGACATCTAGTCCTTGAACGAGAGGAAAAATAAATCCCTTTAGTAGGTTCAGTGTGCGTTCGTCTTAATGTATATATTTTCCTGTAGTAGGTAGGAGAGAGTCTTTGCGAGCAAATTAAGTTCCAAACGCCGTGCTGACAGGTCAGAAAGGAGTTCTAACCTCAGCCATTCATTTGATAGAACTGGTGCTCCTTCCCACGGCCAGGCTGCCGTGTGCAAATATGTTCCACCAAAGTGCCCTGAAGCATTGGAAGGTCACTCGACGGCGCTGATTACCATCCGGTTATTTTTGCCTTGAACTGCTCACATTGACCTCCCCATTCAAATTCTGCCATATTTGCCGACGCGTTTCAAGGCATATCCGCCTCTTCTTCATGGGCTCATTTTCAAAAACACCACACTGATGCCTCACCTTCATTTCAGTATTGCGATCTTTTATTGGCACGAAAATCCCCCAGTGGGCGTTTCTCAGGTAAAATATCCCGTATTGAATGCTGGGACATCTAGTCCTTGAACGAGAGGAAAAATAAATCCCTTTAGTAGGTTCAGTGTGCGTTCGTCTTAATGTATATATTTTCCTGTAGTAGGTAGGAGAGAGTCTTTGCGAGCAAATTAAGTTCCAAACGCCGTGCTGACAGGTGAGAAAGGAGTTCTAACCTCAGCCATTCATTTGATAGAACTGGTGCTCCTTCCCACGGCCAGGCTGCCGTGTGCAAATATGTTCCACCAAAGTGCCCTGAAGCATTGGAAGGTCACTCGACGGCGCTGATTACCATCCGGTTATTTTTGCCTTGAACTGCTCACATTGACCTCCCCATTCACCTTCATTTCAGTATTGCGAACGCACACTGAACCTACTAAAGGGATTTATTTTTCCTCACGTTCAAGGACTAGATGTCCCAGCATTCAATACGGGATATTTTACCTGAGAAACGCCCACTGGGGGCTTTTCGTGCCAATAAAAGATCGCAATACTGAAATGAAGGTGAGGCATCAGTGTGGTGTTTTTGAAAATGAGCCCATGAAGAAGAGGCGGATATGCCTTGAAACGCGTCGGCAAATATGGCAGAATTTGAATGGGGAGGTCAATGTGAGCAGTTCAAGGCAAAAATAACCGGATGGTAATCAGCGCCGTCGAGTGACCTTCCAATGCTTCAGGGCACTTTGGTGGAACATATTTGCACACGGCAGCCTGGCCGTGGGAAGGAGCACCAGTTCTATCAAATGAATGGCTGAGGTTAGAACTCCTTTCTGACCTGTCAGCACGGCGTTTGGAACTTAATTTGCTCGTAAAGACTCTCTCCTACCTACTACAGGAAAATATATACATTAAGACGAACGCACACTGAACCTACTAAAGGGATTTATTTTTCCTCACGTTCAAGGACTAGATGTTCCAGCATTCAATACGGGATATTTTACCTGAGAAACGCCCACTGGGGGCTTTTCGTGCCAATAAAAGATCGCAATACTGAAATGAAGGTGAGGCATCAGTGTGGTGTTTTTGAAAATGAGCCCATGAAGAAGAGGCGGATATGCCTTGAAACGCGTCGGCAAATATGGCAGAATTTGAATGGGGAGGTCAATGTGAGCAGTTCAAGGCAAAAATAACCGGATGGTAATCAGCGCCGTCGAGTGACCTTCCAATGCTTCAGGGCACTTTGGTGGAACATATATATATATATATATAGATATATATATATATAGATATATATATAGATATATATATATATATGCAGAAAGCTGACTTTAGTCAACACGAGCGCTGCAGCATTTCAACACACTTAAATAGTCCTGACGCATTTCAGCGTTACTCCGCCTTGTTCACAGGTGGGTGTGTTGTTAATTAACTCCAAGTGGACATGTGCCCGCAGCCTTTCAACTACGGGACCCAGAATGCACCAGGTAGGTATTCTCAGTTGTGCATTGGAACTCATACCTTTCTGCTAAAATAGCGTATTTTTATTCCAATGTCCCATTTCCATTTCGCCTTACTCAAAGTGCATATTTAGTGTTCGTTGCCAAGTGCCTGCACGTTGCTGCAATGTTCCCAATATGTGCTTGCGCAGCGAAGTTGTAGGAGAGAGGAAGACACCTCTCTCCTCTCCCTTTCTTCAACAATCTGCCACATTGCCATTGGAAATCATTTTCCGGCTGGCAGCGTTGTAAGTGGGTCATCCCCCTCCATCGTATAATTGAACCAGTTAAATTTACCGGGGGCTCCGACCCATCAGGGCGGGCTCTTAAAGCAGGAATGGAGATCCTGCCACTTTGCAATAACTCACAGACATCACCAGAGCCCAACTCCATCTTAATGCAGAAAGCTGACTTTATTCGTCACGAGCGCTGCAGCATTTCAACACACTTAAATAGTCCTGACGCGTTTCAGAGTTATTCCGCCTTGTTCACAGGTGGGTGTGTTGTTAATTAACTCCAAGTGGACATGTGCCCGCAGCCTGTCAACTACGGGACCAAGAATGCACCAGGTAGGTATTCTCAGTTGTGCATTGGAACTCATACCTTTCTGCTAAAATTGCATATTTTTATTCCAAAGTCACATTTCCATTTCGCCTTACTCAGAGTGCATATTTAGTGTTCGTTGCTAAGTGCCTGCACGATGCTGCAATGTTCCCAATATGTACTTGCGCAGCGAAGTTGTAGGAGATAGGAAGACACCTCTCTCCTCTACCCTTTCTCCCACAATCTGCCACATTGCCAATAGAAATCCTTTTGCGGCTGGCAGCGTTGTAAGCAGGTCAACCCCTTCCATCGTATAACTGAACCAGTTCCATTCACCGGGGGCTCCGACCCAGCAGAGCGGGCTCTTAAAGCAGGAATGGAGATGCTGCCACTTTGCAATAACTCACAGACATCACCAGAGCCCAACTACGCCTTAATGCAGAAAGCTGACTTTATTCGTCACGAGCGCTGCAGCATTTCAACACACTTAAATAGTCCTGATGCGTTTCAGCGTTACTCCGTCTTGTTCACAGGTGGGTGTGTTGTTAATTAACTCCAAGTGGACATGTGCCCGCAGCCTGTCAACTATGGGACCCAGAATGCACCAGGTAGGTATTCTCAGTTGTGCATTGGAACTCATACCTTTCTGCTACAATAGCGTATTTTTATTCCAATGTCACATTTCCATTTCGCCTTACTCAAAGTGCATATTTAGTGTTCGTTGCCAAGTGCCTGCACGATGCTGCAATGTTCCCAATATATGCTTGCACAGTGAAGTTGTAGGAGAGAGGAAGACACCTCTCTCCTCTCCCTTTCTCCAACAATGTGCAACATTGCCAATGGAAATCCTTTTCTGGCTGGCAGCGTTGTAAGCGGGTCATCCCCGTCCATCGTATAATTGAACCAGTTCCATTTACCGGGGGCTCCGAGGTGGAGTAACGTTGAAACGCGTCAGGACTATTTAAGTGTGTTGAAATGCTGCAGCACTCGTGACGAATAAAGTCAGCTTTCTGCATTAAGACGGAGTTGGGCTCTGGTGATGTCTGTGAGTTATTGCAAAGCGGCAGGATCTCCATTCCTGCTTTAAGAGCCCACCCTGCAGGGTCGAGCCCCCGGTAAATGGAACTGGTTCAAATATACGATGGAGGGGGATGACCCACTTACAACGCTGCCAGCCGCAAAAGGATTTCCATTGGCAATGTGGCTGATTTTTGGAGAAAGGGAGAGGTGTTGTAGTATGGGTTAACCACTCCCTATGTACAACGCTAAGTTAGCATAACCTCGATGGCTGTTAGAAAGCCAGCTTGCCGCTTTTGCTGCTTTTGCACGCGACACTGTTGTTACATGTTATTCATTCGAGAACTGCTGACTCGACTTTGCTTCACATGAGAACCGTCTGTTGTTTAACATCCTTAACAGCGAGCAGTGACCTTGGTCTGTACACCGTGTAAAGAACGAGTCTGGGTCACTAGACGGTGCAGGTTGTTGTGTTCAGGTTGATTGTACCACTTCTTAGCCATAACATACATACAGCTGCCAATACCTGAAAGACGAGCCCTTTAATATTACAGAGCAGCATGTTTTCTGTTACATTCGAAACGAAGAGCTGTTGCAGGAGAGAGCCTAGCTGATCCTGTGATGTGATTCCACTAAGCTGATCTATAAGGTATGGGGTCCCCCATGCAAGCCTAAGAGACCTTCTATTAGTCTAATAATACCTTATTAGTTGCTAGAGAAAGGAGGGTGGTCGCTTTCCACTGTCATTATTATTATGATTGCTCCTTTCATTTTCTATGGTATTGTAACAATGCTGATGGTGCTGATCCTAACCATTTGTCTGCTTGTGTTAGCCAAAGTACTGCATCTTAGGACGCGAGGTTTATAAAATAAACTCTTTAAACTTTACCGTGTCTTTGTTATTCTGTTGTGGACTGATATATAGCTACCAACGGGTATTTCGGATTCCCACCACTCCTGAGAGTATCCAAGTCGCTTGTTCTGGGTTGTCTATACATTGGGATCGCCGAGCTAAATCTCGGATAATGAATGTGACACTAAGCTAGTCGGATATGGGTTCTTGGTTCTGAGGGGAGTTTCTGGTACACCACAATTCTCTGAGGTCCTGGTTTCCTGCGCATAGTTCTGTGCATAAGCAGAATCCCTGCAACATGGCGCACCTAACGTTTGGTCTTTTGATCTGAGACGCCTTAGTAGTGCTTTGATTAGTCCACAACGCCCTCACTCTGGTTTCCGGACAACGGGAGTGACGGCTTAACCTACCTAGGTTTCGACTAAAGGTTCATTCAAGCTTGATAATTAAAAAGGTTTTCTTTTTCTGAACCCCAGTGCTACAGTATAGCTTTTTGTTGTTCTTCTGAGTGTCCCAATGGCGGTCAATGTTGCCGCGCATAGTCGGGTTCCCCTGACCGCACATTTGAGGGTCTATGGGGTCCCGGATGATGGCTTGGCTGTTATTTTAGTCGTAGGCGCTGATGCGGCGTTCCCGTATGAGTTGTTTTACTCTTGGGTGACGTTTGAGAAGGTGGATGCAAACGACAATTTGTTTCACGAATATACTCACACAGCGGTGCCTGCAGCCTATGCCCCTTATCGGACACTTGAGATTCCCCTCACTGCCTGGCAGCATACTATTTGGTTTAATGGCGCCCTTCCCCATGCGGTAGTACCAGCGAGAATGGGCCCGTTGTCTATTGCAGGGGCCACATGGCCGGTGCTGGCCGGTTATACTCCCCATCCCCGCTACATGACTGTGGCGGTGGCGGAGTTACGAGTGCTACACACTGCCCTGATTACGGTCCATAGGGCGTTAGTGCAGTACGTGTCTCGCAATGTACAGGTGGGGGCACCTGCAGTTGCGGGCCACACGACTGACCATCACGCGATGGTCATCAGTCCTGTTATGGTTAATGCAGTTGTCGGCAAGCGCCCCCAGAATAGGGATGAATTTCCTTACTGGCTTGCTGAAAAATGTGATCAATTAGAAGCCGTGTTTCCACATACTTCTCCTGTGGATAAACACAGGATACTCACTATTACTTTGCCGAAGGATCTGGTCCCGTATATGGTCGACTGTGACAATTGGGGCAAGGTCTTTGCTGCGACCTATGCGAAGTGCTATGGCACTCCGTCTATGTCTGTGCTGCCCTCAGTCATCAAGAAGGTCCAAGACAATCATGGTGCAGAGGCAGCAATTGAGTTGGGAATGAGGCTTGTCGATAGCTTCGATATTGTTTGTTCCATGGTTATGGGCAACCTCAAGGGAGATGCCATGCAATTCCAAGTGTGTAATATGTTGGCACTTGTGGATCCGGGTGACAGGCCAAAGGAATTTGCTAAAATTATAGCGAAAGCCTACAGAATGGTGGGACGTAGCGCCTTGGGTGTGAAACCCACCGTGATCATTCCTACTGTGGTGCAGCAGCCTAAAGTGAGTTCGTCTACCAAAGACGAGAAGCCCAACTTTCCAAAACAAAGTTGGCGAGCTAAAAAACAGGGGAAGCAGCAAGAGAAATGGAGGTCTCGTTCTGCGTCGCCGGTGCAGATACAAAGTGAACACACTTATGATTTGTGCGATTGTTCTAATATTAAGTCACCTGATAGATTTCAGGTTCCTGAACAACGCTCTCCTCGTTCTTCACAGGAAACATTGGCTTTTCAATCCGGTGGCGGAGATCGTGGGAAAGGAAGGGGTGCTCAAGGTCGTGAGCAGCCCCGTCAGACTGACGGTAAAGGCAAGCAGGACGAGTCTGCACGTCAAAGACCCCCGTTTCAGAAGAAAAAAGTTGTTGCTCTGACTGCGAGATATACCTCAGATGGTACGGACACAGCTTCTGAACCAGACATGGGCGCTAACGCTGCTAGACAGCGCGGCGGAAGTTACAGTAGTGCGACAAGCGCTGCGTCCGTTTCTGGCGGCGACAGCAACTGATACATTTGTAAGTGTTGAAACACCTGATACTCGCGTAGCTCCCCCTGAACGGATGTTTGAAATTGTCCTTTTAATTGAGGGTGACATACAACGTAAAATTAAAGTGGTATTCTGGGATAATCTAACCACCACCTATGATATCCTTTTGGCGGAGGCAGATTGGCCCCCGGCTTTCGTTTTAGAGGCTCCTAGAGGGGAGGTAGTAATCCTCCCGTCCTTTGGGCACACAGTGCCACTGGAACATTCTAACAGGTTAGCCGGGGAGTGGGCGCAGGTGCTCGCACCTGCGTTGTACCATACTCAGGTGGGCTGGGACAAATTTTCTCCCAATCATACGATTCCGTTGCGGCCGGAACCCCAGCCACAACCCCAATACCCCATGCGTCGCGAGGCTCGATCTCACGTCGCGTCCATCCTTGAACAATTGGAATATCAGGGAGTAATTGAAACATGTGTCACCCATGAATAATCCTTTATTCACTGTGACGAAGCCTAACGGATCGTACCGCCTAGTTTTGGATTACCGGCACTGCCGGACATGTGCGGTACAGAATACACACAGATCCGCTCTCGTCGATAGTCTCGTGAGAAAACGATTTAAAACTACTCTTGACATCTCCAATGGCTTTTATAGCCACAACCTGTCTCCTCATAGCTATGAGTGGACAGCTTTCACCTCGGGTGGCAAACAAAAGAGGTTCAAAAGGCTCCCGATGGGCTATAAAAATAGCCCCGGGGTCTTTGCTGCTCGTGTGGTCTCTCTCTTGGAGATGATTGACCTGGAAGCATATTCGTATGTAGATGACATCTACCTGACGGACGACGAGTTGCTTCCACACCTTGCTCGCGTGGATAACATAATAACTATGTTTGCTGACTTCGGTTACAAGTTCAACTTTGCGAAGTCCCACATTGCCGAGTTCACAGTGTTGTTCTTGGGGTACGAACTCAATCATGAGGGTCGAGGCTTGGCTCCGCACTTCCTTGAGAAATGCGCACGCCTTAGTACTCCTACGACACTGAAGAAATTACAATCTCTGCTGGGTTTTCTGAATTTCAGTCGTACCTACATTCCTGATTATGCCCAGCGTATCAAATCGCTTTATGCCTTGGTATAACCTACTTTTACCAAATCTTGCTGGCTGCCTGAGCATTCGGCTGCATTGCAATCTTTGCAGTCTGATCTTCTTGCTTCAAAATTCTTGCAAACTTGTGATAACCACACTAACCTGGTCATTAGAATCGTACCGGGTGCAGTGGGTTTCACCTACTTGACGTTCAATGAGGGCGACACCGTCCCCATTGCATACAAATCTCATCTGTACACTTCGGCTGAGCTGCGCTTCTCCGCTGTCGAAAAAGGACTGACAGCAGTTCAGATGGCGATGCTGAAAGAGCGAGCGCTATTACAGGGGAAGCACATGCTGGTGGTCACACCGTACCCTGCCCTTGAGGCGGTCACTAAAGCCAGTGTACCGAATTCTAAGGTTTTGCATCCAAGGTGGATACAATGTGCAACCTCCTTGATGTCGCCTGACGTCATATATATCTTTGACGCGGCATTACAGACACAGGAGTTCTTGGAGTATGAATTTGTTCATCCGGCTCCTCTGACTTTGCGCCCGCTCGAGGAGTACCATTGTGTCATTTACACTGATGGGTCTGCGCAACCCGCAACTGGATCAAAGCACGCCTATTCAGCGGCCTGCGCAATTGTAGTAGGTACTTTCGTGAACGGTGAGTTCCAGTCTGATGTCGTGCATACGCAGTCATTGGGTGATTGTACCACGCAGTTGGCGGAACTGAAAGCTCTGGTGCTTGCACTGGAGTTTGCTGATCCTCGAGTCACCACTCTTATAGTGAGTGACTCGTACTATTGTGTTCAATCATACAACGAGAATCTACACTTTTGGAGTCACAATGACTTTCGTGATTCGAAAGGTAGCACAGTAAAGCACAAAACGCTTTGGGTTCGAGTGGCAGAACTTAAAGAAGGTCTGCCCCTCGTGAATGTAATTCACACTCTTGGTCACCAACGAGTTGGTGTCCATGCTGTCGGTAACAGTTTGGCTGACGAGGCAGCAAAAACCGCAGTGGCGACATATTTAGTAGCAGCAGTTACAAGATCCAAAACTAGGATTGATGATGACATCTTGGCAGCTATTGCTGCGTCCGAGACAGGGACGGGTGTTTCCGAAAGGATTCCCTTCCCGCTACCATTATCGTTTAAGTCCTGATAACGTCCCGTTAGTGAGGATTAACGACGTTGGTGACAGATTGATTCCCAACGAGGACTGCAGACCATGTCTGATTACAGCTGCCCACGAAGGTGTTGCGTCTGCGCATGCCGGCGTTTTGGCGACTGTATCTCTTTTACAGCAACTTTACTAGTGGTACGGTTTATACAAGCAAGCGCGAGCTTATGTCCTTTTATGTGACATTTGCCAGCAGATTAAACCTTCTTCTGTCGCGCGTCCACCACAAACGCAGCTGTATATATCTAATCAACCACTTGCGTGTGTTTATTTAGATCACTGCGGTCCTTTTTCCTCTGATACTGCGTACAAGTACATCTTGGTTGCAGTGGATTCGTGCACATGTTTTCTGTGGGTGTGGCCGCAAAGGAGTACTGATGCCCGGACGGTCATCAAGGATTTGCGTGTCTTTATTGGGAGTTTTGCATGTGGTACCCTTCATTCTGACCAGGGCCCTGCGTTTGCCTCTAGGGCTTACAAAGAAGCCATGAGAAGTTTGGGGGTCCAAGTCAAATTTTCGTCTCCATACCGGCCTGAGGGCAATAGTGTTGTGGAGCGAATGAACCGTGACCTAAAGCAATCTTTGACAGCAAGGGTTTTAGGTACAGGCCGAAGCTGGCTAACCCACTTGTATGACATGCAACGTGCACTTAATAATCTCCCTAGAAGGTCTCTGGGTGGGCGGACCCCATACATGATGCTCTTTGGAGTACGAATGTTTGTTCCGGACCTTGAGGGTCTAGACATGACGGCGGCTGCCGCGCCTTTTGACCTAGATGATCACTGTGCTGTATTGCAGAATCTTCAAGAAGCCAGAGACACTCTAGCAAAGGAACACGTACCCTCTACATGCGAAGCTGAGCTCCAGATTCCGGTAGTCAGCTGGCTACCTCGAGTTGGTGACCTGGTCCGTGAGAAGGTGGAGAACAAGAAAGAGTTTGGCCCCTCTTATCGTGCACCAGTCCCGGTGCTTGGAGTCCAGGGTACACGTACAGTTATTTTACCACCACTTCCTGGTCGCAAGGATAACAGGTACATCTTGATTGACAATGTCAAGCTACAGCGAGTGGCCGATTCTCCATAGTATGACACCTTCAGTTTCTTGCCCTTCCATTCTGCGAAATTCTGTTGTGATGCCGCCCTCGAACATCATGCCTGAGGTTGCCGTTGAGATGCATGCAGTTGCTGACCCTCTTATGCCGCCTACTGATGGTGGTTTGCCTGATGATCCTGAGTATGCTTACCCTGCAGGTGTCCCGTTGCCTCTATTACATTCAACAGCGATTAACCAGTCCCGTTCTTCCTTTGACACTGAATCAATGACTTCCACTGCCCCTTCCAAAATTGCTGTATTTTTTGCCTGGTTAAAGAGACATTTTTTGGTGGCACCATGGACTTACATCTGGCTGGTGCTAATATGTATTTTTTTGTTCATGACAATTGGCTTTGTGGTAGTGTTTTTTAAACTTATCAATGGACACTACCTGACTGAAAGATCTACGATAGGATTAATTGATGGAACTTTGGCCCCCCATTCCTCATCACACATTATGAAAAGGGACCAGACTTTTGTGAACATTACTGCCTGGCCTGTGCATGATGGGATCGCTTGGGATGCTGTTAAATTTTAAATTCATGGACCTACGGAAGTGATTAATGTGCCTAATGTATTTCGTGTTTCTATGGGTGATGTAGTTAAACAGAATATCCGATCTGATGATTGGGATGTACAAGCAATAGAAGCACTATTTTCTGATCTAAAATATTATGCTGCATTTGATGCTGAGGATTTGTATTTAAATTCTGCTAATTATGGTGAACAATTTTGTTATCAGCATTATGGCACGCATTTCCTAAACAGAGCAAATACCTTTCGTAATTTTGTTAATTACACACAATGGGAACAATGTCCGGCCCCTTATCATGGCAGTTCTGCCACATTAGTGAACAAGTTCACATATTTTTCGGATTTTAGTGTGTCTAAACCAACCTCCTTTTATTTTAAAATGGCGCCTGAGACTGCCTCGAAGGTTAGGTTGACACATACCAAATTATTATATTCCAAGTCCTTTATGGACGAATTGGCTGTCGGAGGCTATGAGCTATGGAAAGCTACTATCGATCTTAAATCGGTTGGGGGTACTAAACCATGGCAGGTTCAGGGAACAGAAGCTTTGCATCGTGCCTGTCTTATCCCAAACCACATTTTATTTTTGAATTCATCTATTTTTCAGACAACCTGTTTTGGTTTGGCAACGTCTAAAAAATTGAATTCCCCCACAATCCCGGATCTGGGTACTTATCCCGGCTGGGGTAATTACACAGATCTTTCCCTTAGTAGGTTGCAGTCCCTCATTTCCAACACCACCTTTAATGTTTCAGCGTTTAATCCTGAAGGGTGGTTGGTATGGCAAACTGGTTCAGATTCCTGTCAACGTCGATTTTTAGCCTTGGCACCTGGGTACACTCAAGTCAGGGTAGATCCTCGTTTTGAATCGTCACACACTGTAACTACCTACTCTGTGGGGAAGTTATGCCAGTCGTGGCTGCAACATTCCACATTAGCATCTGTTAAACTTCATTTGTTACGTTTAAATGACAAAATTGATCTGAATGATTTTATTAAAGGTCCTGCAATAGGCAGGTCCAAAAGATGGGTATATGCTATTTACAACGAAGTTTGGAAAATGTCGCAAATTGAGGCTGCGTCCAGATTACGTGCTATTGACCAGGCCAATATGGAAAAAGTGTTGGCTGTGATTGATAATAGTATAAATACCTTGTCTTCTAGAATTTACACTTTAGATAATATTGTTTCATCTGTCGTAGACATTGTGCAGGATGATTTGTCTGTATTGTATCATGGCCAGAATCAGTTGCGGTCTGTTATGCAGTTTGCATGGACTTTGCAAACGTTAAAGGCAGGGAAGGTCCCATGGGATTACATGAATGTTTCCTCTTTGTTCCTCCCTTTTACTTTAACTGCGAAACAACAGTTTATATCTATGAAGGATGCTACTTATTCATTATTGCACATTGAGAAGTTAGAACCGTTGCCTTTCTCTATTGCTGAGCTAAATTCGGCCGTGTGGCTTATCCATGGCGTTATCACTTTACCTTTTTCGCTTTTTTAAATTTAGTTCGTGCATGAAACATTATGCTCTTGGCAGATATGAACAACTTGGTAGTGCGTTCCTGCACGAAGTTTGGTCGCTCCCGTTTACATATAGATGCATGCGGGAGGGCACAGAGGTTTATCTGAAGGGTGAGGAATGCACTTCTGCTCCTGATCATTCTGTGGTGTGTAGACACATACAATTACATGGTGCATTGTGCAATGTAACCCCTTCATTTACACTGCTTGCTAACGGTAGTTATTTACTTTTAAATAATGAAAATTGCTGTGGGATGCTAAAGGGCATTCCGTACATAGTCACTGTTTCACAGCGTGTAGTTTGCTGTAATAATGTCCTTTTCCCACCCCCGCATGGCCAGCTCGATGTTTCTATCTGGCCTTCGATTCCAACCTTGAGCGCAGAGTTCAACCAGATGAGCAGAATAAGGGCTCTTTTGTCTCAAAGGGAGGTCGCTTTGACTTCATCCCGTGAAACCTTTCTTCTTCACGTGGCAAACACCCGCACGGAGGTGCAGGCGCTTTTGAATACTGACCTCCCCTTCCATTTTGGAACATTGATACAGACTATCTTTAATGCCTCGTCTACGACCGGCATAGTTCATTTTTTTAAACTTGTGGGCTCCGGCCTCGTGACCTCCTTTTAAACTATTTTTGGTGTGATTCCCGCGTTTTTTCATTCTATTTTTTCCAGCGTCTTCGGAGGTCTCTCTTTGCTTCTCGCCCTTATAGCTGGAATACTTCTGTTGATTTGCGTCCTACGCAATGGCTGCGCAACTTGCGTACCAAGACAACATGCCCCGGCTGTTACATCTGCGTAACCGGATGCTTGAATACTATGGCACGTTGCCCCTGGCGACTTTAAGTGTCGCGTATGGATTGTCCTTCCGGTTTCCCTTCTTTACTTGTGTGCAACCCGTCTTTCACTGCCTGGATTGTCCTTTTCCAGTGGGCTCTGGATTTATGCCTGTTAACCTCGGTGTCACCTGTACCGGATTTTGGTCAACTAATGGGTCCCTTAACGGCTCATGAGTTTGAATGTTCTGGTGTTGGGTTTATGGCCATGGGTGCGGCACATGGAGTCCTTGGAAATTGGGCGATTGAAGAGGCTGCGATTGACTTTCTGGAACGAAGTTATATCGAGGAACCTTCCTGTTGTCCCCATGTGGTGCTGGAAGCTCCAGTTGTGAGTGAACACGTGTGTTCCTTTCCCTTGCTGAATTGGATGGTGGATAATTTTGCGGAACGCTCCAATGATTTCCTCTTGGAGGCTGTTGCAACTTATTGTGCCTACACCTTTATGGATTGACTCTTTGTCTTGGTCGACTCAGGGTGTATCCATCGATGTCATTTTTTCCCCATTTTTTCATGTTTTTTTTCACCTGACGACATCTTTTTCTGTTTTTGAATTTTTTTCTTTTCGAACTTACACTTACCTTATATGGACTTATAGTTCATGCCCTTGGTTCCGTTCTTTCTAACATGAACTCTGCGTTCTTGATAAGTGCGCCCCTAGTGGTTAGTAGTCCGATCAAGGGGGGGTGTAGTATGGGTTAACCACTCCCTATGTACAACGCTAAGCTAACCTCGATGGCTGTTAGAAAGCCAGCTTGCCCCTTTTCCTGCTTTTGCACACGACACTGTTGTTACATGTTATTCATTCAAGAACTGCTGACTCGACTTTGCTTCACATGAGAACCGTCTGTTGTTTAACATCCTTAACAGCGAGCAGTGACCTTGGTCTGTACACCGTGTAAAGAACAAGTCTGGGTCACTAGACGGTGCAGGTTGTTGTGTTCAGGTTGATCGTACCACTTCTTAGCCATAACATACATACAGCTGCCAATACCTGAAAGACGAGCCCTTTAATATTACAGAGCAGCATGTTTTCTGTTACATTCGAAACGAAGAGCTGTTGCAGGAGAGAGCCTAGCTGATCCTGTGATGTGATTCCACTAAGCTGATCTATAAGGTATGGGGTCCCCATGCAAGCCTAAGAGACCTTCTATTAGTCTAATAATACCTTATTAGTTGCTAGAGAAAGGAGGGTGGTCGCTTTCCACTGTCATTATTATTGTGATTGCTCCTTTCATTTTCTAAGGTATTGTAACAATGCTGATGGTGCTGATCCTAACCATTTGTCTGCTTGTGTTTGCCAAAGTACTGCATCTTAGGACGCGAGGTTTATAAAATAAACTCTTTAAACTTTACCGTGTCTTTGTTATTCTGTTGTGGACTGATATATAGTTACCAACGGGTATTTCAGATTCCCACCACTCCTGAGAGTATCTAAGTCGCTTGTTCTGGGTTGTCTATACATTGGGACCCACGAGCTAAATCTCGGATAATGAATGTGACACTAAGCTAGTCGGATAGGGGTTCTTGGTTCTGAGGGAAGTTTCTGGTACACCACATTTCTCTGAGGTCCTGGTTTCCTGCACATAGTTCTGTGCATAAGCAGAATCCCTGCAACAGTGTCTTCCTCTCGCCTACAACTTTGCTGCGGCAGGATCTCCATTCCTGCTTTAAGAGCCCGTCCTGCTGGGTCGGAGCCCCCGGTAAATGGAACTGTCTTCAATTATACGATGGAGGGGAATGACCCGCTTACAACGCTACCAGCCGCAAAAGGATTCCATTGGCAATGTGGCAGATTGTTGAAGAATGAGAGAGGAGAAAGGTGTCTTCCTCTTTCCTACAACTTGGCTGCGCAAGCACATATTGTGAACATTGCAGCATCGTGCAGGCACTTGGCAACGAACACTAAATATGCACTTTGAGTAAGGCGAAATGGAAATGTGACAGTGGAATAAAAATACGCTATTTTAGCAGAAAGGTATGAGTTCCAATGCGCAACTGAGAATACCTACCTGGTGCATTCTGGGTCCCGTAGTTGACAGGCTGCGGGCACATGTCCACTTGGAGTTAATTAACAACACCCACCTGTGAACAAGACGGAGTAACGCTGAAACTCGTCAGGACTATTTAAGTGTGTTGAAATGCTGTAGCGCTCGTGACGAATAAAGTCAGCTTTCTGCATTAAGACGAAGTTGGGCTCTGGTGATGTCTGTGAGTTATTGCAAAGCGGCAGGATCTCCATTCCTGCTTTAAGAGCCCGCCCTGCTGGGTCGGAGCCCCCGGTAAATGGAACTGTCTTCAATTATGCGATGGATGGGGATGACCTACTTACAAAGCTACCAGCCGCAAAAGGATTCCATTTGCAATGTGGCAGATTGTTGGAGAATGGGAGAGGAGAAAGGTGTCTTCCTCTTTCCTACAACTTTGCTGCGCAAGCACATATAGTGAACATTGCAGCATCGTGCAGGCACTTGGCAACGAACACTAAATATGCACTTTGAGTAAGGCGAAATGGAAATGTGGCAGTGGAATAAAAATACGCTATTTTAGCAGAAAGGTATGAGTTCCAATGCACAACTGAGAATACCAACCTGGTGCATTCTGGGTTCCGTAGTTGACAGGCTGCGAGCACCTGTCCACTTGGAGTTAATTAACAACACACCCACCTGTTAACAAGACGGAGTAACGCTGAAACGCGTCAGGACTATTTAAGTGTGTTGAAATGCTGCAGCGCTCGTGACAAATAAAGTCAGCTTTCTGCATTAAGATGGAGTTGGGCTCTGGTGATGTCTGTGAATTATTGCAAAGCGGCAGGATCTCCATTCCTGCTTTAAGAACCCGCCCTGCTGGGTCGGAGCCCTCGGTAAATGGAACTGGTTCAATTATACGATTGAGGGGGATGACCCGCTTAAAACGCTGACAGCCGCAAAAGGATTTTCCTTGGCAATGTGGCAGATTGTTGGAGAAAGGGAGAGGAGAGAGGTGTCTTCCTCTCACCTACAACTTCGCTGCGCAAGCACATATTGGGAACATTGCAGCATCGTGCAGGCACTTGGCAACGAACACTAAATATGCACTTTGAGTAAGGCGAAATGGAAATGTGGCATTGGAATACAAATACGCTATTTTAGCAGAAAGGTATGAGTTCCAATGCACAACGGAGAATACCTACCTGGTGCATTCTGGGTCCCGTAGTTGACAGGCTGCGGGCACATGTCCACTTGGAGTTAATTAACAACACACCCACCTGTGAACAAGGCGGAGTAACGCTGAAATGTGTCAGGCCTATTTAAGTGTGTTGAAATGCTGCAGCGCTCATGACGAATAAAGTCAGCTTTCTGCATTAAGACGGAGTTGGGCTCTGGTGATGTCTGTGAGTTAATGCAAAGCGGCAGGATCTCCATTCCTGCTTTGAAAGCCCGCCCTGCTGGGTCGGAGTCCCCAGTAAATGGAACTGAATCAATTATACAATGGAGGGGGGTGACCCGCTTACAACGCTGCCAGCCGCAAAAGTATTTCCATTGGCAATGTGGCAGATTGTTGGAGAATGGGAGAGGAGAGAGGTGTCTTCCTCTCTCCTACAACTTCGCTGCGCAAGCACATATTGTGAACATTGCAGCATCGTGCAGGCACTTGGCAACGAACACTAAATATGCACTTTGAGTAAGGCAAAATGGAAATGTGACAGTGGAATGAAAATACTCTATTTTAGCAGAAAGGTATGAGTTCCAATGCACAACTGAGAATACCTACCTGGTGCATTCTGGGTCCCGTAGTTGACAGGCTGCGGGCACATGTCCACTTGGAGTTAATTAACAACACACCCACCTGTGAACAAGGCGGAGTAACGCTGAAACGCGTCAGGACTATTTAAGTGTGTTGAAATGCTGCAGCGCTCGTGACGAATAAAGTCAGCTTTCTGCATTAAGACGGAGTTGGGCTCTGGTGATGTCTGTGAATTATTGCAAAGCGGCAGGATATCCATTCCTGCTTTAAGAACCCGCCCTGCTGGATCGGAGCCCTCGGTAAATGGAACTGGTTCAATTATACGATTGAGGGGGATGACCCGCTTAAAACGCTGCCAGCCGCAAAAGGATTTTCATTGGCAATGTGGCAGATTGTTGGAGAAAGGGAGAGGAGAGAGGTGTCTTCCTCTCACCTACAACTTCGCTGCGCAAGCACATATTGGGAACATTGCAGCATCGTGCAGGCACTTGGCAACGAACACTAAATATGCACTTTGAGTAAGGCGAAATGGAAATGTGACTTTGGAATGAAAATACGCTATTTTAGCAGAAAGGTATGAGTTCCAATGCACAACAGAGAATATCTACCTGGCGCATTCTGGGTCCCGTAGTTGACAGGCTGCGGGCACATGTCCACTTGGAGTTAATTAACAACACACCCACCTGTGAACAAGGCGGAGTAACGCTGAAACGTGTCAGGCCTATTTAAGTGTGTTGAAATGGTGCAGCGCTCATGACGAATAAAGTCAGCTTTCTGCATTAAGACGGAGTTGGGCTCTGGTGATGTCTGTGAGTTAATGCAAAGCGGCAGGATCTCCATTCCTGCTTTGAAAGCCCGCCCTGCTGGGTCGGAGTCCCCAGTAAATGGAACTGGTTCAATTATACAATGGAGGGGGATGACCCGCTTACAACGCTGCCAGCCGCAAGAGTATTTCCATTGGCAATGTGGCAGATTGTTGGAGAATGGGAGAGAAGAGAGGTGTCTTCCTCTCTCCTAAACCTTCGCTGCGCAAGCACATATTGGGAACATTGCAGCAGCGTGCAGGCACTTGGCAACGAACACTAAATATGCACTTTGAGTAAGGCGAAATGGAAATGTGGCATTGGAATAAAAATACGCTATTTTAGCAGAAAGGTAAGAGTTCCAATGCACAACTGAGAATACCTACCTGGAGCATTCTGGGTCCCGTAGTTGACAGGCTGCGGGCACATGTTCACTTGGAGTTAATTAACAACACACCCACCTGTGAACAAGGCGGAGTAACGCTGAAACGCGTCAGGACTATTTAAGTGTGTTGAAATGCTGCAGCGCTCGTGACGAATAAAGTCAGCTTTCTGCATTAAGACGGAGTTGGGCTCTGGTGATGTCTGTGAATTATTGCAAAGCAGCAGGATATCCATTCCTGCTTTAAGAACCCGCCCTGCTGGGTCGGAGCCCTCGGTAAATGGAACTGGTTCAATTATACGATTGAGGGGGATGACCCGCTTAAAACGCTGCCAGCCGCAAAAGGATTTTCATTGGCAATGTGGCAGATTGTTGGAGAAAGGGAGAGGAGAGAGGTGTCTTCCTCTCACCTACAACTTCGCTGCGCAAGCACATATTGGGAACATTGCAGCATCGTGCAGGCACTTGGCAACGAACACTAAATATGCACTTTGAGTAAGGTGAAATGGAAATGTGACATTGGAATAAAAATACGCTATTTTAGCAGAAAGTTAGGAGTTCCAATGCACAACTGAGAATACCTACCTGGTGCATTCTGGGTCCCGTAGTTGACAGGCTGCGGGCACATGTCCACTTGGAGTTAATTAACAACACACCCACCTGTGAACAAGGCGGAGTAACGCTGAAACGTGTCAGGCCTATTTAAGTGTGTTGAAATGCTTCAGCGCTCATGACGAATAAAGTCAGCTTTCTGCATTAAGACGGAGTTGGGCTCTGGTGATGTCTGTGAGTTAATGCAAAGCGGCAGGATCTCCATTCCTGCTTTGAAAGCCCGCCCTGCTGGGTCGGAGTCCCCAGTAAATGGAACTGGTTCAATTATACAATGAAGGGGGATGACCCGCTTACAACGCTGCCAGCCGCAAAAGTATTTCCATTGGCAATGTGGCAGATTGTTGGAGAATGGGAGAGAAGAGAGGTGTCTTCCTCTTTCCTAAAACTTCGCTGCGCAAGCACATATTGTGAACATTGCAGCATCGTGCAGGCACTTGGCAACGAACACTAAATATGCACTTTGAGTAAGGTGAAATGGAAATGTGACATTGGAATAAAAATACGCTATTTTAGCAGAAAGTTAGGAGTTCCAATGCACAACTGAGAATACCTACCTGGTGCATTCTGGGTCCCGTAGTTGACAGGCTGCGGGCCCATGTCCACTTGGAGTTAATTAACAACACACCCACCTATGAACAAGGTGGAGTAACGCTGAAACGCGTCAGGAATATTTAAGTGTGTTGAAATGCTGCAGCGCTCGTGACGAATAAAGTCAGCTTTCTGCATTACGACGGAGTTGGTCTCTGGTGATGTCTGTGAGTTATTGCAAAGCGGCAGGATCTCCATTCCAGCTTTAAGAGCCCGCCCTGCTGGGTCGGAGCCCCCGGTAAATGGAACTGGTTCAATTATACGATGGAGGGGCATGACCCGCTTACAACGCTGCCAGCCGCAAAAGGATTTCCATTGGCAATGTGGCAGATTGTTGGAGAAAGGGAGAGGAGAGAGGTGACTTCCTCTCTCCTACAACTTCGCTGCGCAAGCACATGTTGGAAACATTGCAGCATCGTGCAGGCACTTGGCAACGAACACTAAATATGCACTTTGAGTAAGGCGAAATGGAAATGTGACATTGGAATAAAAATACGCTATTTTAGCAGAAAGGTATGAGTTGCAATGCACAACTGAGAATACCTACCTGGTGCATTCTGGGTCCCGTAGTTGACAGGCTGCGGGCACCTGTCCACTTGGAGTTAATCAACAACACACCCACCTGTGAACAAGGCGGAGTAATGCTGAAACGCGTCAGGACTATTTAAGTGTGTTGAAATGCTGCAGCGCTCGTGACGAATAAAGTCAGCTTTCTGCATTAAGACGCAGTTGGGCTCTGGTGATGTCTGTGAATTATTGCAAAGCGGCAGGATCTCCATTCCTGCTTTAAGAGCCTGCCCTGCTGGGTCGGAGACCCCGGTAAATGGAACTGGTTCAATTATACGATGGAGGGGGATGACCCGCTTACAACGCAGCCAGCCGCAAAAGGATTTCCATTGGCAATGTGGCAGATTGTTGGAGAAAGGGGGAGGAGAGAGGTGTCTTCCTCTCTCCTACAACTTCGCTGCGCAAGCACATATTGGGAACATTGCAGCATCATGGAGGCACTTGGCTACGAACACTAAATATGCACTTTGAGTAAGGCAAAATGAAAATGTGACATTGGAATAAAAATACGCTATTTTAGCAGAAAGGTATGAGTTCCAATGCACAACTGAGAATACCTACCTGGTGCATTCTGGGTCCCGTAGTTGACAGGCTGCGGGCACCTGTCCACTTGGAGTTAATCAACAACACACCCACCTGTGAACAAGGCGGAGTAACGCTGAAACGCGTCAGGACTATTTAAGTGTGTTGAAATGCTGCAGCGCTCGTGACGAATAAAGTCAGCTTTCTGCATTAAGACGCAGTTGGGCTCTGGTGATGTCTGTGAATTATTGCAAAGCGGCAGGATCTCCATTCCTGCTTTAAGAGCCTGCCCTGCTGGGTCGGAGCCCCCAGTAAATGGAACTGGTTCAATTATACGATGGAGGGGGATGACCCGCTTACAACGCTGCCAGCCGCAAAAGGATTTCCATTGGCAATGTGGCAGATTGTTGGAGAAAGGGAGAGGAGAGAGGTGTCTTCCTCTCTCCTACAACTTCGCTGCGTAAGCACATATTGGGAACATTGCAGCATCGTGCAGGCACTTGGCTACGAACAATAAATATGCACTTTGAGTAAGGCGAAATGGAAATGTGACATTGGAATAAAAATACGCTATTATAGCAGAAAGGTATGAGTTCCAATGCACAACTGAGAATACCTACCTGGTGCATTCTGGGTCCCGTAGTTGACAGGCTGAGGGCACATGTCCACTTGGAGTTAATTAACAACACACCCACCTGTGAACAAGGCGGAGTAATGCTTAAACGCATCAGGACTATTTAAGTGTGTTGAAATGCTGCAGCGCTCGTGACGAATAAAGTCAGCTTTCTGCATTAAGACGGAGTTGGACTCTGGTGATGTCTGTGGGTTATTGCAAAGTGGCAGGATCTCCATTCCTGCTTTAAGAGCCCGCCCTGCTGGGTCGGAGCCCCCGGTAAATGGAACTGGTTCAATTATACGATGGAGGGGGATGACCCGCTTACAACGCTGCCAGCCGCAAAAGGATTTCCATTGGCAATGTGGCAGATTGTTGGAGAAAGGGAGAGGAGAGAGGTGTCTTCCTCTCTCCTACAACTTCGCTGCGCAAGCACATATTGGGAACATTGCAGCATCGTGCAGGCACTTGGCAACGAACACTAAATATGCACTTTGAGTAAGGCAAAATGGAAATGTGACATTGGAATAAAAATACGCTATTTTAGCAGAAAGGTAGGAGTTCCAATGCACAACTGAGAATACCTACCTGGTGCATTCTGGGTCCCGTAGTTGACAGGCTGCGGGCACATGTCCACTTGGAGTTAATTAACAACACACCCACCTGTGAACAAGGCGGAGTAACGCTGAAACGTGTCAGGCCTATTTAAGTGTGTTGAAATGCTTCAGCGCTCATGACGAATAAAGTCAGCTTTCTGCATTAAGACGGAGTTGGGCTCTGGTGATGTCTGTGAGTTAATGCAAAGCGGCAGGATCTCCATTCCTGCTTTGAAAGCCCGCCCTGCTGGGTCGGAGTCCCCAGTAAATGGAACTGGTTCAATTATACAATGAAGGGGGATGACCCGCTTACAACGCTGCCAGCCGCAAAAGTATTTCCATTGGCAATGTGGCAGATTGTTGGAGAATGGGAGAGAAGAGAGGTGTCTTCCTCTTTCCTAAAACTTCGCTGCGCAAGCACATATTGTGAACATTGCAGCATCGTGCAGGCACTTGGCAACGAACACTAAATATGCACTTTGAGTAAGGTGAAATGGAAATGTGACATTGGAATAAAAATACGCTATTTTAGCAGAAAGTTAGGAGTTCCAATGCACAACTGAGAATACCTACCTGGTGCATTCTGGGTCCCGTAGTTGACAGGCTGCGGGCCCATGTCCACTTGGAGTTAATTAACAACACACCCACCTATGAACAAGGTGGAGTAACGCTGAAACGCGTCAGGAATATTTAAGTGTGTTGAAATGCTGCAGCGCTCGTGACGAATAAAGTCAGCTTTCTGCATTACGACGGAGTTGGTCTCTGGTGATGTCTGCGAGTTATTGCAAAGCGGCAGGATCTCCATTCCAGCTTTAAGAGCCCGCCCTGCTGGGTCGGAGCCCCCGGTAAATGGAACTGGTTCAATTATACGATGGAGGGGGATGACCCGCTTACAACGCTGCCAGCCGCAAAAGTATTTCCATTGGCAATGTGACAGATTGTTGGAGAATGGGAGAGGAGAGAGGTGTCTTCCTCTCTCCTACAACTTTGCTGCACAAGCACATATTGTGAACATTGCAGCATCGTGCAGGCATTTGGCAACGAACACGAAATATGCACTTTGAGTAAGGTGAAATGGAAATGTGACATTGGAATAAAAATACGCTATTTTAGCAGAAAGGTAGGAGTTCCAATGCACAACTGAGAATACCTACCTGGTGCATTCTGGGTCCCGTAGTTGACAGGCTGCGGGCACATATCCACTTGGAGTTAATTAACAACACACCCACCTGTGAACAAGGCGGAGTAACGCTGAAACGAGTCAGGACTATTTAAGTGTTTTGAAATGCTGCAGCGCTCGTGACGAATAAAGTCAGCTTTCTGCATTAAGACGGAGTTGGGCTCTGGTGATGTCTGTGAATTATTGCAAAGCGGCAGGATCTCCATTCCTGCTATGAAAGCCCGCCCTGCTAGGTCGGAGTCCCCGGTAAATGGAACTGGTTCAATTATACGATGGAGGGGCATGACCCGCTTACAACGCTGCCAGCCGCAAAAGGATTTCCATTGGCAATGTGGCAGATTGTTGGAGAAAGGGAGAGGAGAGAGGTGACTTCCTCTCTCCTACAACTTCGCTGCGCAAGCACATGTTGGAAACATTGCAGCATCGTGCAGGCACTTGGCAACGAACACTAAATATGCACTTTGAGTAAGGCGAAATGGAAATGTGACATTGGAATAAAAATACGCTATTTTAGCAGAAAGGTATGAGTTGCAATGCACAACTGAGAATACCTACCTGGTGCATTCTGGGTCCCGTAGTTGACAGGCTGCGGGCACCTGTCCACTTGGAGTTAATCAACAACACACCCACCTGTGAACAAGGCGGAGTAATGCTGAAACGCGTCAGGACTATTTAAGTGTGTTGAAATGCTGCAGCGCTCGTGACGAATAAAGTCAGCTTTCTGCATTAAGACGCAGTTGGGCTCTGGTGATGTCTGTGAATTATTGCAAAGCGGCAGGATCTCCATTCCTGCTTTAAGAGCCTGCCCTGCTGGGTCGGAGACCCCGGTAAATGGAACTGGTTCAATTATACGATGGAGGGGGATGACCCGCTTACAACGCAGCCAGCCGCAAAAGGATTTCCATTGGCAATGTGGCAGATTGTTGGAGAAAGGGGGAGGAGAGAGGTGTCTTCCTCTCTCCTACAACTTCGCTGCGCAAGCACATATTGGGAACATTGCAGCATCATGCAGGCACTTGGCTACGAACACTAAATATGCACTTTGAGTAAGGCAAAATGGAAATGTGACATTGGAATAAAAATACGCTATTTTAGTAGAAAGGTATGAGTTCCAATGCACAACTGAGAATACCTACCTGGTGCATTCTGGGTCCCGTAGTTGACAGGCTGCGGGCACCTGTCCACTTGGAGTTAATCAACAACACACCCACCTGTGAACAAGGCGGAGTAACGCTGAAACGCGGCAGGACTATTTAAGTGTGTTGAAATGCTGCAGCGCTCGTGACGAATAAAGTCAGCTTTCTGCATTAAGACGCAGTTGGGCTCTGGTGATGTCTGTGAATTATTGCAAAGCGGCAGGATCTCCATTCCTGCTTTAAGAGCCTGCCCTGCTGGGTCGGAGCCCCCAGTAAATGGAACTGGTTCAATTATACGATGGAGGGGGATGACCCGCTTACAACGCTGCCAGCCGCAAAAGGATTTCCATTGGCAATGTGGCAGATTGTTGGAGAAAGGGAGAGGAGAGAGGTGTCTTCCTCT